>NC_134353.1:820285804-821597054 GCF_048569485.1 Anomaloglossus baeobatrachus | reverse complement strand
AATGTAATGCTATTTCTGAAGGAAAGTGGACATGGTTTTTGAAGCTACCAAAATCCTTGTAAAGAGTTGGTTAACAATTACCACTTACTTCCTATCTAAAATTTTGGTGATAACTGTCCCACCACTGGGACTCCTAATATTTATGACAACAGGGGTTCTGAGTCTTATATATTAATGGAGTTGAGGTTGCACACGCGTACTGCTGCTCAAATTAATAACTGTGGAACTGAGGCAAAACGAAATACTGTGCTCAGTTATCTGCACATACTGCCTGCCACTCAGCACATCTACTGTATGTCTTTACCAGTCCCATGCACAATGGATGGAACGGAAGTGCATAAGCAACACCCGTTGAAATGAGGGGTACAGGATCTTCCTTTCTCTAAATCATCAGGAGTCCTCATGGTGGTGCCTCCAGTGATCATGCACTTATCACCAGTGGCGGGACAACCCCTTTAAAGGATTGTGAACCAATAATGACTAACATTGCACTCATAGGTGGCTCACCATGATTATAATTCTTTTTTTTATAGGAATCGTATGCCATCTTGGATGTAGTACTCCCCTACAACTGGTAAATGATTTATCAGTATAAGGCTCAACCAAACAATACCAGAAATAGTGCAATAAGATATACTTTAGTAACACTATTTCTCATAGGTGTTTGTCAATGACCTCTAGTTATTCTCCAGGCTAAGGAAATATCCATTATTATAATAAACAGTAAATAAAGTGCAGTACAGGAGGCGGCAGAAAGTCCTAATAACCTATGTAATGTATATGTGTCGCCCAGGGTTAGACCTGACTAATAACCTATGTAATGTATATGTGTCGCCCAGGGTTATGGGGTACTCGGTCCCGTGCAGTGTATAACTGGGGAATGTCACTTTAGTGACCACTGCCCGGTCTCGTGCCCTGGGTGCTTTTTGAAATGGGGAATATTTACAGGGGATTAGAATAATGTTCACACGTGATGCCACTTGCGGTGTTGCAGCTATATAGATGGAGCCGCCGCTGCACAATGTCCACTACTGGGGCTGGTGTTAATGGCAGCCTGGATGTTAGACCCTCTGCTCGCAGGGCCGGGGCCCCAGAGTGTAGGTGATGTGACGGGTGTCGGAAGAAGGTAGGCCACACAAGAGTTTCAGTGCAACTGGTTCTTTACTCACTTTCTGGTGGTAACTGGTCACCCGAGGCTGGCTGGTTTCACCTCCAGGTCCCCTTTGTCCCAGTGCAGGTTTAGCAACTGGTGGCTTCTTACACAGCACCTGTCTTTTGGTTGGTGGGTCCCCGTGGTGTAAAGCAGCTGGGGGTCCCCTCCTGGTGGTTTTCTACTGCAGTCCGTATGATGGTAGCGTGAACCCTGTGGGGTTGGAGTCTCTGGTCCTGTCCCCGGTTCTCCCTTTGCTACTGAATCCCGAACTTCAAGGTCAGTGAGGTCCTTGATGGTCCCCTCACTGTGCAGGTGTTATCAGGCCTACCTGGAGCTTCTGCCTGACCTAGGGTCCTGTACCCCGTTGGTGCGTAGTTCCGGGAGTACTCCACCGTACTCCACTGGCAACTAACCACCTGGGCCATCCGGTCACTGTTCACTCCTGTCAGCACTTCTTCTCACTTTCACAGTCTCTGCTCAACTCCTTACTCTCCACTGTCTGACTGTCCACTGTCTGACTGTCCACTGTCTGCCCCTCCCACCTGGTCAACTAGTGGAATGGTTCAACCCTAGCCTGGTACGATTCTATGGGGGAATGTTGGTGAAAACTGGGATTTTCTGGAGTGTTTGTGTGTTACCGGCACTGGTCTTCTGGGTCCCTAAGGGGTAGGCCCTGCATCCTGGTGAGGGATGCAGTACCTTGTAGCTCCCTGATGGCTTCAGGGGCGCTACATATAAATGTATAAAAAAATAAATCACAGGCTCCAAGTACCCTCTACATGGTTTGTTTAGTTTTTAACAATGAAATCAACTTTTTCTTGAAGTTAAAAATTTGTTTAGTGGAGAAAGGTTGAACTGGATGGACCCAAGTCTTTTTACAACCTATGTAATTATACAGGGTGGGCCATTTATATGGATACAACTAAATAAAATGGGAATGGTTGGTGATATCAACTTCCTGTTTGTGGCTCATTAGTATATGGGAGGGGTGGAAATTTTTGAAGATGTGTGGTGACCATGGTGGCCATTTTGTCAATGCAACCCTCTTCTTCCACTCTTGACACACTGATGAAAACACTGCAGAAGAAATACTAGCACAGGCTTCCAGTATCCGTTGTTTCAGATGCTGCACATCTTGTATCTTCACAGCATAGACAATTGCCTTCAGATGACCCCAAAGATAAAAGTCTAAGGGGGTCACATCGGGAGACCTTGGTGGCCATTCAACTAGCCCACGATGGTCAATCCACTTTCCAGAACACTGTTCATGTAGGAACGCTCGGACCTGACACCCATAATGTGATTGTGCACCATGGTTAAAGCTGTTAATCAGTGCTGTGGTTGGGTTTATACAGAGCTCAGCATTAAGAGAACTGCTAAATCTGCAGCAAATTAAAGAAGAAATTTAAGACATCTGCAGCAACTAACAAAGCAAGTGATACATCACTGGAATCAGGGTCTCTGACCTTAATTCATGCTGCTCTCATATGGGGTTGCAAAAACAGTCCCAGATCCCCTTTACGACTCATCTTTAACCCTCAACATACTGGCCCTCACACAATCACACATCCTACAATACACTTGTAGATTCTTCTTGCCTCATTCATGAATTCAGCAGTTAAAATTGTCACATCCCGGAATAGGGGAGAGTCCGGCATGAGCCTAAACACAATACAACAAGGGGTACACCAACTACAAACAAGGGAGACACTGGGGACACTTTAACAATGGTGGGCCCTAGCGCTAGTGAGAGGGAAGATGGACACCTCCTCCACTAACCTGCCACTGTAACCTGCACTCCTAGCCAGTCCATATGCAGGTTTCAGCCCTGAGATGACTCTATAATAGTCCCTGGCTAAGGAGTGGGTAGGTAAGGGATGCTAGCCCACCGCTGCACTAGAACAACACACCAGGTTAGGAAGGTAAACAGAGGGTAACACAACAACAGACTGCTGCAGTCAGCACCAAGACTTCAGCCACCACAGCAACTTCAACAGAGGGTTTCAAACAGCTCCTTCCAGCTCCAAGGTCAACATCCCAATGGCAATGAGAATAACCGGCAACTGCTGGAAGCAGAGGATATATATAAGGAGTGGTATATATTGGTGTGGTCCCAAACCAGAAACATCTGGTAAAGGTAAGGGAATGCTTGCTGTCAAGGAACACAGACATTAACCCTCTGTCTGCAGAAAGAAAAGAAACTACATTTAAATCAGCAGAATCTGACCAAATAAAGTGAGACTCAGAACCAGAACCTGACACTCATCTCATGTAGCAGAGAGACAATGTAACACCCATGCCGGCGACCTTGCATTCTCCTGCCCCTCTCCCCCAGCATGGTCGTCGGTTCCCTCACCTGTCCAGGAGTCCTGCTGCTGTGTGGTCCCTTCTCTGTCCCATGCTGCAGCTCCACGGAGCGTTTGTACTCCTAGCAGGCTCGTAGCCCCTGCCCATAGGGCAGGCCCGTGGCCATGCCCACCTTCTAAAAAGACCAGCGTCCTTCTAACCCGGTCAGCTAGGAGGCCATATGTATTAAAGGCAAGTCTGGCATTTAAGAAGTTGCCTGGGCAATGAGTTACACCTTGACTCATTGATGTAGTCAAGTTCACTAGCACTGTGCTGCTGTTGTTGTTTAAGTTGTGTAGTTCTGTTGCTTATACCTGTCTGTATTACAGAGTGCTGCTGCCATTATATCTACCTGCTGCTGTGAGCCACCACCTCAGTCGCTTTCCACGATACCTGCTGCCACTAAGAATCGTCACCAACTGCTGCCGTCCATTCATCCGTTCATCTATCCATCCTGGACGGATCTTCTATACCTGCTGCCCTTTTCATCTACTTTCAGTAACCGTTGCTCTCGTGCCCCTGGGGCCAGCTGACGCAACATCCATCTCCCAAGTAGCACCCGGACCAATCCCTGCAGTGTAACACCTCCACCATTAGGGGTTCTGGAGAATACCAGGCTAAAGTCTGTAGTCAAGCCCCTCTGGGGTTCTGTGTGTTGCATCCCAGTGGGTTTACTAAAATTCCTGTTTCCCCGGCAAGCATAACAGACGACCGTGACAAATATCCTGAAAGTCATGGAAGTAATATAACAAAAGGATGTGGTGGACCCCAGATAAAATAAACTTGTGTGTCTTAATTGACGATCATACATGCTGTAATTCCTTGTTTATACGTTGTAGATCGAAAGCAGGAATAATCCATGGTAAAATTAAATGATATGTTGATATAAAAATATTTGTGTTCTTGGCCATTAATTCTTTTAATCTAGCTCTTATATGAATTTAAATAATTAATACAGTGACAAAGAATGAAGTGCTCCATATTAAAAGCTCTAAATTTCCATAGTGCACTCCATGTATCCGCAATAGATGTTAGAGTTTGGACATTTAATAAACTGCACAACTATATCTATGACTGCTTATAAGAGAACTTATTTTCTGGAGTTAATTAAGATCATTTTTCCCGTCTTTGCCTCAACTAACCGCAACATGTGTTTGTGTGTCGCTGGATTTACTATGCTTATGTGAATACTTGTCATAAAGACACTCTGAATATTGATGGGCTCAGACGATGCTGAAAGCTGCAATGTCTTCATAGGTCACTCTGCTGGACCTCCATATCAAATCCATAAGGTTTTTGTCAGGCAGTCCTCTATAAGAGTGGTGAGTTGTGACCTTACGAGCTCCACAGCTGCGCTTTCTTCCTTCTTCAAAACTCCTGACCTATGATATCTACTTCATAAGACAATCTGATGTAATACTATTAACTGCCTGTTTCTTTATACTCCGAGGATCCGATGCAAATGTCCGGCCTCCTGATTTTGGCTAGTTCATTAATGTCCTCCACATGAAGACGTTCATCTTTTATTCCTTACGACAGCACATCCAGGATGAGTACTTCACACTCTCACATGCCTTCAAACATTTGAAAGTTACATAAAAAGCACAATAATGGCCCAAAATGCATGCCCAGATAAAATCTTATAGCAGGAAAATTGGGAAGGTTCTGCTTTAAAAAATTCAGTAAATCATACATTGGAAGAAATGACCTAGAGAAATGAAGCAGAAGAATTTGGGTCCCAACAGATGTGTAACATGTGCACATTGTAAATCTAAAAGTTGTAAAGAAATAAACTGCAGCTCCAAATACTCAGCATGGATATGACATCATTAGTGACATCACTAGTATGTATAAAACTTTCCAGTAAGTGATGTACAGATTAGGACAAAAAGGAGCATAATTACAAGATCAATGGTCACGATCACTCTGCCCAAACACCAGTAAAGGCAAGGTGCTATTGCCCCATATGAATCTTATTTCACTCATGAATCGTCCCCATATAATACCAACAGGTCCATAAAAAACTGACAGCACATGATCATATAACTCATAGAGGGTCTTATATTTGGACTGGAAGACAGTTTTCCTATCCTCTGCTATGGAAACCTCAGTGTAGCCTCATAGCAATGCCTACAGGAACTGACATCAAGTCTACACATTAGAGTCTGTTTGATTTAAAGGACTACAATCCGAGATTGAGCATTTGTATGCCCATTTAAATAGGCTAGCAATCACCTGAAAAACAGGAAAAGTTTTAAGTTATTATGAGATATGATAAAGGGTATTCTAAAGTTTGCTTCATATTTCCTATCCATGGGATAACTTCCCGATCACTGTGGTTCTGATTGCAGCAATCCTGAGAAGCCGTGCTCTGGGCAGCCCTGGCAGAATAGAGCGGTGGTGAATCATGTACACTACTGCCCCAATCTGTCTTAAAGGGAACCAATCACCAGGATTTTGGTATGTAAGCTAAAGCCAGTGCTATACTGGCACTATCAGGCTGATTCTATGCATACACAAAACAAAAAAAAACACCCCAATTAAAATAGCAAACTATATTTAAACAAAATTTCAAAAAGTGCAAGTAAAACCCAGGTTGCCGCACATATAAATCAGGGAAGGGGCCCAGGGCAAGAGTCCCTGATATATCCCTTCTTGACCGTGGAGGTTGGCACCGCTCAACGATGACTAGCCCTTCTGACCCTATGCTGAATATTATAGTGCTGCTGGTCTAAATGAAGGGCTTACGGAAATTACAGTGGATATTCTTTATTATCCACATTCATTCAGACCAGTGTGTATTTTCTTAGGTGGATTTTCCCACTATAATAATATTCCCATAATCCAATTGCCAGTTATAAATGATTCTTCATATAAATATCACTGATCAAGATAAATATAGCTATTTTACATATATCCTACCAGCTCAATTAGCTACTCTCAGGGTCAAATAGAAAAGAAACTTTATATGTGTACAATAATATCCATCATAATAAATGTTAAAAAACAAAGCCCAATGGCCAGTACTTAGCTACACTCAGCAGCTCATTTCCCAACGCGTTTCTCCCCCAAGAATAATCAGTTGGATGTTTACCAGGGGCTGTCCTCAATCAGACCACACCATATGACAAGAATAGGGCCTTGTCATTCAAGAGCTGTCCTCAACCGAACCAATTTGTACATCAGTCAGGGACCATGCTGTTCCACATAGCTCAAAGCGCACACGCCGGTAATATGGTGGCTAATCACAAAATGGAGCATCTAACTACCTCCACTACTATTTACTGCCGGAAATGATCAAATATCTTCTTGCTGTTCCTGTGTAAACAAAGACCAGACGCCTGAGAGTTCATTGCAATTGTACAGTATCTAGTCCAGGCAATTCATTTTGGATCCCAGGCTGATGCATTTTACCTTATCTTGTCTTTTACATTGTAGCAAAATAAGTGAACATGAGATATATTTGTTTTACAATATAGTTGTGCTGAGCACACAGAGGATTGCCAGGACTTATACATTTCTACAATCTCTCAGCTTTGTGAGCAGGAATTAATCAGAACTGTTTTCAGACTGGTTGTAAACAGTTTTTCCTACCACTGACAACAATATTGAAAGAGGTGAAAAATCAAAGTAAAGCACATAACTATTCAATTATTGTAAAATCATTAGAGGTTCCCTCAGGAGTAAAATAAAAATATCTGATGCTGACATCTGTGCCTTTCCAGCGGTCTCCATGTTCTTTGCACATTGTTGTGTCATGTGAGCACTGCAGCTAATCAGTGGTTGCAGCCTTTACTATATTGTCAGAGTGGGAGTCTGCTCTGACGGAATGTTGATGAACAGTAGCTGAAAAGCAACCAGTGATTGGCTGCAGTGCTCACAAAACATAGTCATGAAAGACATGGAGACCGCAGAAAGGCACAGGTGTGGTTGCTGATTATAAACTTTTCCTATTTTCCTTGGGAGACTCGTTCATTTAATTATGGGTTGTGCAAGACGTGGACGACTCCTTTAAATAATTTTTCCTACTAGTAATGTTGATGGTATAGCTATGGCATATTAATGTCTAACTGCAATAAAATGTTATTTGCTTGGGTATCAGATTCAGTACTACAATCCTGATTTATGCTGTTTTTTAAATAAGCTTAAAAGGAACCTGTTAGGTCCAATATGCACCCAGAACCACGAGCAGTTCTGGGTGTATATTGCTAATCCCTGCCTAACTGTCATTGTATACTTTAGCATAGATAAAGAAATCTTTAGAAAAATTATTTCTAAAGATCTTATACCTTATGCTAATGAGAATGGGGACTAGTGCCCAGGGCGTTGCTTCCCTGGCTAGTCGGCCCCATTAGCATACTAGTACACACTTGTGTGCGTACTAACATGCTAATGAATGTGCAGCATCAGAGGATGATCTCACTCACCTCCCTGCTGCCATCGCCGTCCAACACTGGATTTGGGCTCAGTGCACATGATCCCGGCACTTCCAGTCATGCACACTACTTCAGTTTGAAGCCGGGATGCGCATGACCGGAACTCCAGGGACCCCAGTTCAGTATCTGCAGTCCCAGCGATCATACATTTGTCCTCTACCCTATGTATGAATTCATAAGACTGTGCAACTGGGCAGCAATATCTATCTATCTATCTATCTATCTATCTATCTATCTACATATCTGTCTGTCTGTCTATCAATACATCCATCCTATCTATTATTTATCTACAGGGTGAGCCATTTGTATGGATACACCCTGGGTGTGCCATAAGTATGACAACACCATGAAAAAATGGAAGTGGTTGCTGATATCACCTTACCGTTTGTGGCATATTAGTACATGGCCGCCATGGCTGGGTGACACCCATGGTGGCCATCTGCAAAGCTGCCATTATTTTTCAACTGTACTCTTTTTTTTATCAGGGTGTATCCATACTTATTGCCCACCCTGTATTATCTGTCTATATATCCATCCTATCTATCTATCTAGCTATCGATCTATCATTTTACATGATATCTCTCTATCTAAATATCAATGTATCTACTCATTTGGATATCAATAAATAGAAAGAATACTGTATAATGAATATAGCAATTAAAATAGCGAAAACCATGTAGAAATGCAATAAACATACAAGCTTATAGCTTATTTCTTTAAATGAAAGTCTTACAAAAAATGACCTTGGACTATCACAGATAACATAATCTCGTCTTTGCATACAAGGACTAGATGTAATAATAATTAGTATGAGATCCAAGTAAGACTGCATTGGAGAACAAATGGTGGCAGAATAATAAAAAAAAGAGTATAAGCACACCAGCACTGGAAATGTCCTGATTTTGTCATAGACATTCAATTACAATTACTTGCGTGAAGAACACATTTCATCTGCTGCTCAGTCACTGTATTGTAATTCACTGATTTTTAATAGGGGACGTCTCTTTGATGTGGACATCTGATGACTTCAGATGAATGGCACTTCAAGCTTGATGAGATCAACAGCTACATTCTTATTAACAGTGCACTAGGCATATCTGTAACGCTTGTAAAGTAAATACCCTTTTGTGAAGCGAATGATGTGTAACCTTTGGACTAATGTCAGCTCGATATTCGCATAGCGCTCAGCTGCTCAAGCAATACAAGAACAAACCACAGCTAATTCACTTTGTGTCAGTAATGTGTACACCTTTAAGTACTGCATGTCGTGAGTTTGCTCCCCCAATACTCTTATTGAGTGATCGGAAAACTTTACCCTATAGTTAGGAAGAAGCTATAAAACACAAAGCCAAATGAAAGAAAAACGTAAAAAAATCAGTACAAGTACAAGTCTAGGGTATTACTTTATTAGCACATGTAAGGATAAGTGGATACATATCTATTTAAATATACATATACTCTGCATTGTTGGTTGCACATATATTGCATTATAATTGATATAAATACAATATCTGTATTGTAGGGTGACACGATGGCTCAGTGGTTAGTAGAGATGAGCGAACCGGTCGGTTCGGCTCGAGGTCGGTTCGCCGAACGGAGGTCCCGTTCGAGTTCGGTTCGTCGAACGTTCGACGAACCGAACTCGAACCAATAGGCTATAATGGGAGGCAATCACAAACACATAAAAATGCATTATAAATGTACACATACAGTTAATAAACATTGCCATAACACTTACCGGTCCCCGCGATCCCTCCTGCACTCTGTCTCCTGCCGCTATTCCATCCGATGATCGCTGAATCCTCCCGGTGACCGGCACTACCAGCAGTGATGCAGGACCTATCGTGACGTCAAAATAGCCATGTGACCAGTCACGTGGCTATTATCTCATTGGTTACAGACTGGTCACATGACTATGACGCGTCATGTAGGACCTGCGAGTGCATCTCTCCGGTACACGGTGCACATTTGTGTATCGCCGTGTACCGGCGACATGCTGTAGCAGACGGTCGACTCCCCGTTCCGTTAGGGACCGGCTGACACAGCCGGTCATTAACGGAGATCACCGATGCCATAGCAACGCAGTTAGCGGTGACGTCACCGCTAACCGCGGCTCCGGGAATCACATGATCGGAGCCCTGTTGCTATGGTAACGCGTCTGTCACCACCAGCAGCCAGCAGCACTGATCTCTCACTCCGTGAAGGCTGCAAGCTGCTTTCCGTGCAGCCATCACGGAGTGATTTCTGCACGGGAAGCAGCGTCTTCCCCCATTCAGCAGTGATGGAGCAGAGCTGCATTTGTTGAACGAGAAAGACAGAAGACCATGGATCGTGGAGGGCTGACAGGGGGTAATGAAGATGGAGTCTCTAATGTGTCTGTGTATTTATTTCTATTAAAGTATTTTTTCTCTGTGTGTTGTCTTTTTTTTAACCCTTTATTGGAGATTCTTAATGGCTGGGTCAAACGTGCCTGACATTAAGAATCTCTGGCTTAATACTAGTTAGTAAAACAAAGCCAGTATTAACTCATGGTTACCCAACAAGCCACCCGGCTTCAGGGCTGTTGGAAGAGTGGGATACAGCGCCAGATGATGGCGCTTCTATGAAAGCGCCATTTTCTGGGGCGGCTGCGGACTGCAATTCGCAGCAGAGGCGCCCAGAAACCTCGGGCTAACCTGTGCTGCGGATTCCAATCCCCAGCTGCCTAGTTGTACCCGGCTGGACACAAAAATGGAGCAAAGCTCACGTCGTTTTTTTTTTAATTATTTCATGAAATAAGTGAAATAATTAAAAAAAACGGGCTTCCCTATATTTTTGGTTCCCAGCCGGGTACAAATAGGAAACTGGGGGTTGGAGGCAGCCCATGGCTGCCTGCTGTACCTGGCTAGCATACAAAAATATGGCGAAGCCCACGTCATTTTTTTGGTGGGCAAAAAACTTCTGCATACAGTCCTGGATGGAGTATGCTGAGCCTTGTAGTTCTGCAGCTGCTGTCTGCTCTTCTCCATACAGACAGACAGCAGGTGCAGAACTACAAGGCTCAGCATACTCCATCCAGGACTGTATGCAGAAGTTTTTTGCCCCCTGAAAAAATTATGTGGGCTTCGCCATATTTTTGTATGCTAGCCAGGTACAGCAGGCAGGTACAGCTGCCCCCAACCCCCAGTTGCCTATTTGTACCCGGCTGGGAACCAAAAATAAAGGGAATCCCTTTTTTTATTATTTCATGAATTTCATGAAATAATTAGAAAACAAATGACGTAGGCTTCGCCCCATTTTTGTGTCCAGCCAGGTACAACTAGGCAGCTGGGGATTGGAATCCGCAGCACAGGTTGGCCTGAGCTTTCTGGGCCCCACTGCTGCGAATTGCAGTCTGCAGCCGCCTCAGAAAATGGCACTTTCATAGAAGCGCCATCTTCTGGCCCTGTATCCAACTCTTCCAGCACCTGCCTGCTATACCTGGCTAGCATACAAAAATATGGCGAAGCTCACGTCCTTTTTTTGTAGTTTTTTGGCAAACAAAATAAAAAATGCTTCCCTGGATTTTCCATTGCCAGTGAAGGTAACACCAAGCAGTGGGGGTTAGCAGCCAGTAGCTGCTTGGATTACCCTTAGCTAGCAATACAAAAAATGCAGCGGGAGCCCATATATATATGTTTTTTTAATTATTTATTTAAATAACTAAAAACAAAATGGACTTCCCTGTATTTTGATTGCTGGACATCACAGTGCTGTAAAAATAAATCTTTAAAAAAAATGACGTAGCGCTCCGCGGTATTTTTGATTCTCAGCGCAGATAAAGCAGACAGCTATGGGTTGCCACCCCCATCTGCCTGACATTACCTTGGATGGCAATCAAAATACAGGGAAGCCCATTAATTTTTTCTATTTAAAAAATAGTTAAAAAAAAAATGACATTGGGTCCCCCCATTTTTGATAGCCAGCTAAGGTAAAGCAGACGGCTGTAGCCTGAAAACCACAGCTGGCAGCTTTACCGTGGTTGGGGATCCAATGTGGAGGTCCCCCCAGGCTCTTTTTTTTATAATTATTTTATAAATATTAATAATTACACAAAAAAAGTAGGGTCCCCCCCAAATTGGATCACCAGCCAAGGTAAAGCGGACAGCTGTAGTCTGGTATTCTCAGGGTGGGAAGGTCCATAGTTATTGGGCCTTCACAGCCTAAAAATAGCAGGCCGCAGGCACCCCAGACGTGGCGCATCCACTAGATGCGCCAATCCTGGCGCTTCACCCCAGCTCATCCCGTGCCCTGGTGCAGTGGCAAACGGGGTAATAAATCGGGTTGATACTAGCTGTAAGGTCACCTGACATCAAGCCCAGCAGTTTGTGATGTCATGGCGTCTATTAGATACCCAACATCATAAACTGTCAGTACTAACAAAAAAAAAATCGACAAAAGAAATTTATTTGAAAAAACAGTCCCCAAAACATTCCCTCTTTCACCAATTTATTGTAAGAAAAAAAATAAAGGGGTCCCACGACGACTCTGGACCGTCTAGAATATGGGGGGGAGACACTCAGGGAACGTATCCCCCATTTTCTAGGAGTGCTGTCACGCTCTCTGGCTCCCCTGCCACGCTCCCCGGCTCCCCTGCCACGCTCCCCGGCTCCTTTGCCAGGCGTCCCCCGCTCCACGGCCTCCATGCTCCCTCACCTGCGTCCTCCAGGCAACCCGGTCCCGGCGCCCATCTGCGATGTTGAGCGCTCTTGCCTCCTGTGCACCGCTCCCTGCTCTGGCTTCTGGCACCTGGGCCTCGCGCATGCGCATTAGGGCGCGCGCGCGGTCATTGACCCTCTCTTAAAGGGCCAGCGTCCTCCAACAGGATATTGAAGATTCAGGTGCAGGGTATATAGGGGGTTCCTTTCCAAGTGGGCGGGGCCTGTAATTCGTGTTTGCTAAGCTAGGAGTCAGGTCTCCCTGTGCCATTATCTCGTACTTACCTATCTCTCTTGTAGAGCCGCTCCTGTCTCGCCAACCGGTCCTGACGGTTCCAGAACCCCAAATGGACTGTCCGCCATGTTCTCAGTTCCTACCGTCTCCGATCCCTGGATCCGTGTGGTGACCGACCTCCCCGTTCCGCTGGTTTCGGACCCTGCCTGACATCTCGGACTCCGAACCTGCGCTCCGTCACCCGGACTACCTTCAGAGACTCCGTGGTCCCAGGGACTTCTACACCCACTCCTCTGAACGGACTATCCTGCTACCCGTAGTGCTTCGGCTACCGGGCACCTTGCCCTCGGTGGGGTGCTCAGTCCAGTGAATCCACCTCCTGGGCCTACCCGTCATCCTGGTCCTAACAAGTGCAGACCCTTCATGTGAGGAGTGTGGGTGCAATGAATCTGCACTCACTCTCCCCGGGTCCACAGCAGCAGAGTCCATGTCGTAATGGTTGCTACCAAAGCTGCAATGCCCTGCTCATGAGGTAAGGGCATGCCTAATCAGGAGAATTATTCTACATTTCCAAATATTGGTATTTGCTGATATTATTGCTATTCCACCTACTATATATTGGGGATAGGATCTGGGAGATGGAATACCCCTTTAAGTCCAGTTATCCAGCTGAATGAATACTTAACAACAGAGCTCGCTATTTAGATGTGTTTTCTTGTGGCGTATAACGGACTCTCAGGTTTGGTAGTCATTCAGCAGGGCAACTATAAAAGCAAATCCCTCCATTTGGAAATGTAGTATAGCTCTCCTGATCAATTATGTTCCTTACCTCATGAGCAGGGCATTGCAGTAATAATAATAATTTATTCATTTATATAGCGCTATTAATTCCATAGCGCTGTATTGTCTTTGGAGTGTGGGAGGAAACCGGAGTACCCGGAGGAAACCCACGCAAACACGGGGAGAACATACAAACTCCTTGCAGATGGTGTCCTTGGTGAGAATTGAACCCAGGACCTCAGCGCTGCAAGACTGCAGTGCTAACCACTGAGCCACCGTGCCGCCCATTTAGCTTACAGATGCATAACCACCACTCACTGTGTCTGAACACAGGAAGCTGAGCTGACAGCCGCTCTGTGCATGCGGCCGCGTCTATTGTGAAGGAGAGGGCCGCGGGGGATCAACGCTGCACAGGTACCGTGGGACACCGGGGAACACCGGTGGGGTTATAGGGGGTGACCTGGCAGGGCCTGGGGAGGAGTTTTCTGTCGCATGTGTCATGGCACATGCGACAGAAATCAGAGGAGTAGGGTGAATGCGGCCGGCGCGCTGCTGTGCGCGCGGCCATCTTGGATTTCTGGGAGGGCATCAGGGGGGGCACTTTGGCGACACCGGGGGACCGGAGGGGACCGGGAAGGAGATTTATCATGTTTGTTCATGCCAGATGGGAGATAAATAATTTTTTACCGGCGCTGTCATTTAGTGTAACGTGATCATCGGTGTACGGTGTATACCTGTGATCACGTGAGTGGGGACCGGAAAAACCGTCCTGAATCATGATCTCCAAGGTCTCAGCTAGCCCTGAAACCCCGGAGATTTTCTGATGCTGGGGGGCGCTATTCACTTATTTCTGCCTGCTGTTTATAAACGGCAGATCAGAATAAGGCTACATTAACACGACCGATCCATTTTTGCGGTCTGCAAAAAACAGTCCATTTTTTTTCACGGGTGCATCCGTGTGGCATCCGTTTCTGTTCCGTAGACGGTCCGTATGTCATCTGTTTGTCATCCGTGTGCCTTCCGTTTTTTTTTGTGTACTGCAAAAAAACTGAAGGAGGGTAAATGCATAAATTTACCCAGGATCCATAGCTTCATCCTACATGAGGCGGTCACATGTTCACTCCAGTGCCATTTTCTACTGCTTTTCACAGCGTAGAGCGCTCTGGTGATTTTCTTGTGCTTGTGCACTTCATATCAGTCTTTTCTGTCATTATAATGGCAGAAAGACACATAATGTCCCACTCTCCTGCATTTTGTAATTTTGCACCCTTTGGTGCCTTTCATGTGGCACTAAGGGGTGCTTAGCTTTGTATTTAGCCAAAAAAAATGAAAAAAAAAAATGACGTAGGGTTCCCCCTCGTTTTGTAGCCAGCTAGGGTAAAGCAGACGGCTGCAGCCTGCAGACCACAGCTGGCAACCTCACCTTGGCTGGTAATCCAAAACTGAGGGCACCCCACGCTGTTATTTTAAATTAAATAAATAATTAAAAAAAAAAACACGTAGGGGTCCCCCCAAAATTGGATCACCAGCCAAGGTAAAGCAGACAGCTGGGGTCTGATATTCTCAGACTAGGGAGGTCCATGGTTATTGGACTCTCCCCAGCCTAAAAATAGCAGGCCGCAGCCGCCCCAGAAGTGGCGCATCCATTAGATGCGCCAATCCTGGTGCTTCGCCCCAGCTCATCCCGCGCCCTGGTGCGGTGGCAAACGGGGTAATATATGGGGTTAATACCAGATGTGTAATGTCACCTGGCATTAAGCCCTGGGGTTGGTGAGGTCAGGCGTCTATCAGATACCCGACATCACCAACCCAGTCAGTAATAAAAAAAAATAGACGACAAACACATTTTTATTTGAAAAAACACTCCCCAAAACATTCCCTCTTTAACCAATTTATTAGAAAGAAAAACAAATCCAGGTCTGGTGTAATCCAAGGGGTTGCCATGACGATCCACACTGTCCCAGTCAATGAAGAGCAGAATGTTCCCCATTGGCTGGGAGAGCAATGCAGTGACCTGAGCTAACATCAATGGGTCAGCCCAGGTCACTGCAGGGCATGACAAGTGCTGCTGTCAGCGAGGTACATTACCTGCGCTGATCTCCAGCAACACTGACAGCACCTGTCACTGAGTTCAATGACCGCCGCCTTCACAGCCAAGTATGGCGAGAGGCCCATGACGTCACCGCTAGTCAGTCTCGGGTCGGAAGCGAGAGAAGGTGATGTGACAAGCGGCGGCCATGGAGGACAGTGACAGCGCTGAGGTCGGGATGGCGGGACTTCATCACCGCAGGTAAGCCGAGCGGGACCATGTGTGCAGAGTGTGTGTGCAGAGTGTGTGTGTGTGTGTGTGTGTGTGTGTGTGTACGTGTGTACATGCCGCGGGCAGGAGGGGGCGGAGCGAGCTGAGCGGGGAAGTGTGGGCTTCCTGCACGTAACTAGGATAAACATCGGGTTACTAACCAAAGCGCTTTGGTTGGATACCCGATGTTTATCTTGGTTACCAGCTTGTGGCAGGCTGCCAGCGATGGCTCCTGCACACTGTAGCTGTAAAAAGCCCAGCTTTTTGCTGCTAGAACCGTTCTCGAACGTATCTAGAACTATCGAATTTTAGCAAAAAAGCTCGAGTTCTAGTTCGATCTAGAACAGCCCCAAAATCACTCGAACCGCGAACTGGAAAACCGCGAACCGCGCTCAACTCTAGTGGTTAGCACAGTTGCTTTGCAGCACTGGGATGCATGGTTCAAATCCCAAGGATAACATTTGCAAGGAGTTTGTATGTTCTCCCCATGTTTGCGTGGGTTTCCTCTGGGTTCTTCGGTTTCCTCCCACACTCCAAAAAACATACTGATGGGGAATTTGGATTGTCCCAATGGGGACAGAGATGATCACATCTGTAAAGTGCTGTGGAATTAATAGAGCTATATAAAAGAGTAATATTAATAAATTTTAAAAAAGCTATGTGCTTGAAGTGTATCTTGTTAGACGAGGCTCAGACCATTAAAGGCTATGGGCATATTTGAAATACAAAAAAAAGTTATATATATTTACATTATGTTAGCAATTACTTGTAGCTAATAATATTGCACAAAGTTTCATTCTTACGTTCATTTTGCAATGTTCTCCTAGTTTCAGGTTTTTCTCTTGTGGAAGTGTTCCTCTGTAATATCTGCCGGATGTGAGGTCCGTGTATATTTAGGTTTTACTGACTTTGTGATGACTCTAACTAGTCATGGCCACTAGTGTAGGGGGTAAACTGTTCTTAATGTGGCGAGACGTATTGTTCCTTTGTTCAGTATATCAAGAGAAGTTAGCCATTGTTTAATGTCAGACTGACCGATGCCCTATTGTCTGTTAAACGTGGATTGAATCAGCCCTTTTAACTACATAATTCAGAGGAAAATTATTTAGTCGGATTGAACTAGTGATCAGTGAAAGAACAGCTGTCTAACACCAATTCTTTAAGACACAATAGCCTAAAATAAGGACTGAAGGGTATAAAAAGGGACTTGCTCCTGTCACCAGAGTCATTCATTCTACAGGACTTCAACTGTTTCACTGCTGTTGTGCCCACAAATTCGCTTGGAGAATCCAGGTTGGGAAAATTCAGTCGCTTGGCTATATATCTTGCTGTGCTTGGTCAGCTTCCTAAGCTTTCCTCTATCTCCTCTCAGTGGGTGCCTCCCAAAATTGGGATGTTGCTGACAGGGATAGTTGGTCCTAGAAGCCCCAAAGTCATTAAGATTCTAATCCTTGGTGGGCCAATGGAAATGTGAGACTCTGTCCTTTGTACCATCTTGTGTCCTTGATAGGAATGTAAGATATGTCTTTGCCAGTTGGTGAACCAATAAAGTCTTACCAATGTGTGGTTCCCTCACCCTGTGTTGTCTGAGTAGTGTCTGCACATGAGGAAGGAGTACGGGCGTTCAGTGGAATGAGAACTGGTCCGTGTGATCTTTGTGAAGACAGCTAGGCCAGTGGACAAGAGCACCCACTGACCATTGTGTCTCCACAGTCTTCACTTGCTTTTATGCATTAGAACCGCTCCAGAACAGCAGCATTTCCCGTATATATGCTTTCTTTATCTACCACCTGTTTTAGTTACTCTCCATAAAACTTTACATACTTTCCCTAATCTCCACTGCAGATCTGTGTACAACTCCATCTAGCTATCTCTAACAGATACCAGAAGCTCTGATGGATATGTATTTTTTATTTTTTTGCAGAGCACTTAGCTAGATAAAAGGATGTAATGAAGACTATTTAGAAAGATAACTATTAGATAACTATTCTTTCATGGAGCTCTTCAGAATAAATAAAAGTATGTGTACATCATGAATAATACTACCTTATAGCTGGCCACTATATAACTTATATCCTGCATTTTCCTAACATTTTTCCCTCTGCATGCTCTGTCTATTAATTTACAATTGACTCTGAGCTGGTGGGATGAGACTTGCTGTTGTGATCTCGCTGATAGATATCTTAGCACACATAGATGGATTCCTGCTCTTCATTCCTTAGCACACAGTCAAAAGCAGCAGCAGCATGGAGGAAATTATACAACTGCACTGAGCAGTGTAGGGCTATATGCACACGCTGCGTTTTTTTGACGCTGCGTTTTTGTGCGTTTTTGCACGCTAAAAACGCACAAAAACGCACCCGCGGCAAAAAACACATGCATTTTTACCACGATTTGGTGCGTTTTGCTGCGTTTTTGATCTCTGCGTTTTCCAAAGAAATTGCATGGGGGAAAACGCAGAAAAACGCAGGAAAGAATTGACATGTCCATTTTTTTTTTTTAAGCTCAAAAATGCAGCTTAAAAAAAAGTTGTGTGCGGACAGCAAAAATGAAAACTCATAGACTTTGCTGGGGAAGCAAAGTCATGCAGTTTTTAGGCCAAAAACGCACCCGAAAAACGCCGCGAAAAACGCACTGTGTGAACTTACCCTAAAGGTGAACTCAGCTCTGGGTTTGAGGTAAAAGACTTTTCAGGATGCTTTTCTTCAAGAAAAGTGTTGTGGCTGGTGCAAAAGAGCAAAAACTAAAATATAGGGATGGATGATAAATTCCTTAATTTATGATTATATTGTTTACTTGGATCTTCTATATAAGTTTTAGACTCTTTTCAGCTCTGCTCCTCTGGTTTTCACTTATAATTGTACCAATTATACAGTGCTGAACCCATCAATAATCACCCAGCGGACCCCATGAGACGCTCCAATGAAGACTTATTTTTCCTTAGTCTACAAATACAGTTATAACCCGATCTAATATTTCATTAACTATTCTTTATGTTTGTAGTTTCTTCACTACAGTATTTTGCATGAAATATACACACAAATATACAGTATATGTATAAATACTGTATGATGTGTCTGCATTCTTTTTTTCATTATTTCTAAGCTCATCATCCATACAGTGTTCATTAATATCCTAATTATAGGTTTCATAGTCAAGAAGTCGATTTGAAACAAATTAATTCTGGCATCTGCAAGCAGTTTCTGAGATTTGCTAAATGAGCTCAAATAGAGCTATTTTACATTGCAGCAGAATTATGAGTTTCATTGGTGAGCCAGTAATGAAAAAGGGGGAAGGTGTCCCATCACGATTGGTCCTCATTACATCAGCCGTGTGCTTTTAAACTCTGCATGGATCATTAACATTGTGCAATGTAAATAAATACAAGATCTCAAAGAGAGAAATGTTGTCTATACACAATGTAGTCTCCATATCTGTCTTTATGTAACTGCAGCTTTTATAGTGTATGTATCATATGCTGGTGACAAACTCTTAAAATATTAGTTACAATATAACATGAAATATTTAATGACATAAGAAGACAACAGCGTAATGCTGTTAGTGTTCTTTGTAAATTAGATATGTAGTTTTCTGCTACTCTTTTAGCAAGGTATATTTCCCAAACCAATTTTAATTATAGTACTTTGTTACCATAAAGTCATTTGTGTGGATTAGGTATAAGCAAACCTTAATGGTAAAGTTCGGGGTTCGATCCGAACAACCAGTGTCTGAGGTTCGAACTTGAACATGGACTTCTCACGGATGTCTGTGTTCTTGTCATGATTGACTCCTGGCTCAGCTGGAGATGAGCCTTTTTTTTAGTTTCACTTCTGATGCAGGTCACATTAGGGGTTAATCCTTTCTGCCTCGTTCTGGAGGTCAGGCTGCTTTATTAGGGCACTGTTTCTCTTGGACTTCGCCAGTGATACTTCTGGCTCTGCTGTGTTCTGCTCTTGAGTTACCTGTTGTCTGCCCTGCCCCCTCCTGACCTCCGTGTTCACCTGACCTGGTAACCTCCTCTGTTGTCTGTTTCCATCAGTGTCTCTCCCGCTGTCTCCCTGTTCGTTCCTTATCTGTTTACCTTTATTCTGTCTTGTCTTCCCACTCCCCCTCGCTTCTAGGCTCTGATTTCCCGGCTACTGACTATTTGCTTCCCTCTGACTACGTTTAGACTTTGCCTTTCTGTACTTACAAGACCTCATGTTGTGACACGGCTTTCTGACGTTTCTACTGCCATCTGGTGAGCTTGACTAGTATTACCTCTGCTAGGGAATTCCCTGCTCATACGTTTCCTCCACTTTTACGCCTCCAGTGGTTTACCAGTTAACTACCTTCTCAGATAGTTTCAGGAATTCTCTCAGTCCCACATTACTGCGCTGTACTGCTATTGTACATCTTAGAGTACAGCATGACAGTTCTAGTATGGAGCTCAGATGCTGAATAAAGTTTATTGAAAAGCTGCAGCATAGCCAATCAACAAGTTTTCAGGATGGGGTCGCTATTGTTTTTGATAATCATCACAGGAGAAGCAGACAGCTGCCGGCTGCAGCCTAGTCTATTGACTTTGGTCTCATCATTCCAAATCACCTGTTTCCAATCTTCTACTGTCCACTTCTTTGCAAACTTGAGCCGATGCTTCTTGTGAAGATTTTGAAGTCGAAGCTTCTTCACCTTTTTTCAGGCCACTATTCCAGACTAAAGGTCGCTTTACACACTGCGATATCGGTATCGATATCGCTAGTGAGGGTACCCGCCCCCATCTGTTGGGTGACACGGGCAAATCGCTGCCCGTGGCACACAACATCGCCCAGAGCCGTCACACATACTTACCTGTCTAGCGACGTCGCTGTGACCGGCGAACCGCCTCCTTTCTAAGGGGGCGGTTCGTTCAGCATCACAGCGACTTCCCAGCTGCGTCACTGAACCGCCGCCCAATTGAAGCGGAGGGGCGGAGATGAACGGGACGTAACATCCCGCCCACCTCCTTCCTTCCGCATAGCGGCTGGGAGGCAGGTAAGGAGAGGTTCCTCGTTCCTGCGGTGTCACACGGAGCGATGTGTGCTGCCGCAGGAACGATGAACAACTTCGTTACTGCTGCAGTAACGATTTTTGAGAATGGACCCCCATATCACCGATGAGCGATTTTGCACGTTTTTGCAACGATGCAAAATCGCTCATAGGTGTCACACACAACGGCATCGCTAATGCGGCCGGATCTGCGTCACCAATTCTGTGACCCCAACGAGTTCGCATTAGCGATGTCGCAGCGTGTAAAGCCCCCTTTAGGTAACGTGCGTCGCATGGTGCTTGGATGGACATCTGTGATCCCACTATTAAGAAGCATATGAGCCACCTCCACTGTCGTGTTTGTCGAGCCAGAACTGATAGATACGTGATGATCAATGACCTTTTGCTCGGGAATCAACCTAATAAAAAAAAGTTAGTCTTGTGATTTAATTAGTAGGATTAGTCACACCTGTTTCTAGAAGCTTCTAGCAGCTTCTGATAGTCATTGTACATCTATATAAACCACCCAGTGCAAGTGAGGTGCTGAGCGTGCGAGGTGCTGAACTGAAGTAAAGTGCTGAATTTAAGATAAGTGCATAGTTTCAACACAATTACATAGTGGTGATAACTGTAATTGTTAAAATTCATTAGGGAATTGTGTGTCTAAAAGGAAAAAAAAAAAAAAAAAAAGTTAGTCTTGTGATTTAATTAGTAGGATTAGTCACACCTGTTTCTAGAAGCTTCTAGCAGCTTCTGATAGTCATTGTACATCTATATAAACCACCCAGTGCAAGCAAGGTGCTGAGCGTGCGAGGTGCTGAACTGAAGTAAAGTGCTGAATTTAAGATAAGTGCATAGTTTCAACACAATTACATAGTGGTGATAACTGTAATTGTTAAAATTCATTAGGGAATTGTGTGTCTGTTTGTGATTCTGTGAAAAGGGGAAAAAAAAAAAAGTTAGTCTTGTGATTTAATTAGTAGGATTAGTCACACCTGTTTCTAGAAACTTCTAGCAGCTTCTGATAGTCATTGTACATCTATATAAACCACCCAGTGCAAGCGAGGTGCTGAGCGTGCGAGGTGCTGAACTGAAGTAAAGTGCTGAATTTAAGATAAGTGCATAGTTTCAACACAATTACACAGTGGTGATAACTGTAATTGTTAAAATTCATTAGGGAATTGTGTGTCTGTTTGTGATTCTGTGAAAAGGGAAAAAAAAAAAAAGTTAGTCTTGTGATTTAATTAGTAGGATTAGTCACACCTGTTTCTAGAAGCTTCTAGCAGCTTCTGATAGTCATTGTACATCTATATAAACCACCCAGTGCAAGCGAGGTGCTCAGCGTGCGAGGTGCTGAACTGAAGTAAAGTGCTGAATTTAAGATAAGTGCATAGTTTCAACACAATTACATAGTGGTGATAACTGTAATTGTTAAAATTCATTAGGGAATTGTGTGTCTGTTTGTGATTCTGTGAAAAGGGAAAAAAAAAAAAAAAAAGTTAGTCTTGTGATTTAATTAGTAGGATTAGTCACACCTGTTTCTAGAAGCTTCTAGCAGCTTCTGATAGTCATTGTACATCTATATAAAGCACCCAGTGCAAGCGAGGTGCTGAGCGTGCGAGGTGCTGAACTGAAGTAAAGTGCTGAATTTAAGATAAGTGCATAGTTTCAACACAATTACATAGTGGTGATAACTGTAATTGTTAAAATTCATTAGGGAATTGTGTGTCTGTTTGTGATTCTGTGAAAAGGGAAAAAAAAAAAAAAGTTAGTCTTGTGATTTAATTAGTAGGATTAGTCACACCTGTTTCTAGAAGGTTCTAGCAGCTTCTGATAGTCATTGTACATCTATATAAACCACCCAGTGCAAGCGAGGTGCTGAGCATGCGAGGTGCTGAACTGAAGTAAAGTGCTGAATTTAAGATAAGTGCATAGTTTCAACACAATTACATAGTGGTGATAACTGTAATTGTTAAAATTCATTAGGGAATTGTCTGTCTGTTTGTGATTCTGTGAAAAGGGAAAAAAAAAAAAAAGTTAGTCTTGTGATTTAATTAGTAGGATTAGTCACACCTGTTTCTAGAAGCTTCTAGCAGCTTCTGATAGTCATTGTACATCTATATAAACCACCCAGTGCAAGCGAGGTGCTGAGCGTGCGAGGTGCTGAACTGAAGTAAAGTGCTGAATTTAAGATAAGTGCATAGTTTCAACACAATTACATAGTGGTGATAACTGTAATTGTTAAAATTCATTAGGGAATTGTCTGTCTGTTTGTGATTCTGTGAAAAGGGAAAAAAAAAAAAAAAAGTTAGTCTTGTGATTTAATTAGTAGGATTAGTCACACCTGTTTCTAGAAGCTTCTAGCAGCTTCTGATAGTCATTGTACATCTATATAACCACCCAGTGCAAGCGAGGTGCTGAGCGTGCGAGGTGCTGAACTGAAGTAAAGTGCTGAATTTAAGATAAGTGCATAGTTTCAACACAATTACATAGTGGTGATAACTGTAATTGTTAAAATTCATTAGGGAATTGTCTGTCTGTTTGTGATTCTGTGAAAAGGGAAAAAAAAAAAAAAAAAGTTAGTCTTGTGATTTAATTAGTAGGATTAGTCACACCTGTTTCTAGAAGCTTCTAGCAGCTTCTGATAGTCATTGTACATCTATATAACCACCCAGTGCAAGCGAGGTGCTGAGCGTGCGAGGTGCTGAACTGAAGTAAAGTGCTGAATTTAAGATAAGTGCATAGTTTCAACACAATTACATAGTTTGACACAAGAACATAGTTTGAATTTATCCTTATACGTTTTCCATTGTTTTTTTTTTCTCTTTGTTTTACTACTTTAACGTTTATCCCCATTTAATAGGTGCTCCATGAACAATGCTACCAGGTGTGTATCTTGTCAGATGTATGCATGCCTTGAGCAGCCGTTCGAGGGTGACTATGTCTGCACTCGATGCAAGCATGTTGCGTATTTGGAAGCCAAGGTAACTGATCTAAATAAGCAGCTTGCAACACTAAGGGGCATTGCAAACCTGGAGAGGAGTTTAGAGCTCACTGAGCTTTCTCTGGCTGGGGCCAGTGATATGGAGGAGGGTGGAGGTGGGGAAGATCAGGACCCAGAGGTAGGTAGCTGGGTAACAGTTAGAAGAAGAGGTAGGGGGAAAAGTGTCAGGGAGCCTAGTCCTGACCTGGCACAACCTAGTAAATATGCCTGTTTGGCTGATATTAGGAATGAAGGGCCAGAACAAGGGTCACTACAGCAGGATGTTGCTCCTAGCAACCAGGAAAACAACTGCTGTAGGAAGGAGGGAAATCGGAGTGCAGCAAAGCCCAGACAGATGTTGGTGGTAGGGGACTCTATAATTAGGCGGACAGACAGGGTCATCTGTCGCCGAGACCGTGAATGCCGAACAGTGTGTTGTCTGCCGGGTGCTCGGGTTCGGCATATTGCGGATCAGATAGACAGATTGCTGGGTGGGGCTGGGGAAAACCCAGCGGTCATGGTGCACATTGGTACTAATGACAAAGTTAGAGGCAGGTGGAAGGTCCTTAAAAATGATTACAGGGAACTAGGAGAGAAGCTGAAGTCCAGGACCTCCAAGGTGGTGTTTTCAGAAATACTACCGGTGCCACGAGCGTCACTAGAAAGACAGCGGGAGCTTAGGGAGATAAATATGTGGCTTAGAAATTGGTGCAGGAAGGAAGGGTTCGGGTTCATGGAGAACTGGGCCGACTTTTCAGTCGGCTACAGGCTCTACGGTAGGGACGGGCTGCACCTCAATGGGGAAGGTGCAGCTGTGCTGGGGGAGAAAATGGTCAGACGGATGGAGAAGCTTTTAAACTAGGATCGGGGGGGAGGGAGGGTAGTGGAGCAAATAAGGGGATAGATAGAACAGATAGAGACAGGGAGACGGTAGGGGTCAATGAAGGATTAGGGGTGGATGGGACATACAAGGAACGTAGGGAGGCTAGGAGTAATAAAGGTGTTAATAGGATTAAATGTCTACTGGCAAATGCAAGAAGTCTTGCAAACAAAATTAATGAATTGGAGACTCTTATGTCAACCATGAATTATGATGTGGTGGGCATTACGGAAACCTGGCTGGATGAAAGCCATGACTTGGTGACAAACATACAGGGTTATAGTACATTTAGGAAGGACAGGAAAGGCCAAAAAGGTGGTTGGGTGTGTATATTTATTAAATCTAACCTAAAACCTGTGTTGTATGATGACATTGAGGGGAACAGCAACAATGTAGAGTCAGTATGGGTAAATGTACCTGGGGAGGGGAATAATGGAAAAATGCTAATTGGAGTTTGCTATAAGCCTCCTAACATACCTGAACAAATAGAGGGTGAAATGCTGGAACAAATTGAAAAGGCAGCTAATAATAATAATCGGGTTCTTATTATGGGGGATTTCAACTATCCAGACATTCAGTGGGACATAGAATCTTCTGGTTCTGCTAAAAGCTGTAAGTTCTTATCTACTATTCAAGACCATTTCCTCTCTCAGATGGTAGGTGAACCGACCAGGGGAGATAATTTGCTAGATCTGGTCCTGTCAAATAGACCGGATACAATTTCAGATCTACAGGTCCGGGAGCACTTGGGCACCAGCGATCATAATATGGTAAGCTTCAACATAATATTCAATAGAACATTTCAAAGGGGGAATGCTAAAACCTGGAATTTTAGGAAAGCTGATTTCAACAAATTAAGGGAAGAGCTTAAATGTGTAGATTGGGACAAAGTCATGGTAACTGGGGATACCGAACATAAATGGGGTAAGTTTAAGGATATACTACTAGAGTCCTGTAAAAAACGTATACCCTCTGGTAATAAAATGTCCAGGAATAAAAAGAAACCACTATGGATAAATAAGACTGTACAAAGTATAATAAAACAAAAACAAAGGGGATTTAAAATCTTAAAGGCTGAGAATACAGAAATAGCATTTCAGAAGTATAAAGATATCAATAGGAAATGTAAAAAAGAAATCAAACAAGCAAAATTAGCTACTGAAACAAAAATCGCCAATGACATTAAAATAAATCCCAAAATCTTTTATAAATACATTAATGCCAAAAGGAAAACAAAGGATAGTATCGGCCCCTTAAAATATAATAACAAGTTAGTTATAGAGGACAAACAAAAGACTGAGATATTAAATAGGCATTTCTCATCTGTATTCACCAAGGAACTGACTGTACCAGGGATCATTCAACAAGTGAAAAATCAAAGTCCACCACCCGATATAATTAATTTAACACAAGATGAAGTACGGCTACGTCTGAGTAAATTAAACATTGACAAATCCCCAGGGCCAGATGGCATTCATCCACGAATATTGAGGGAATTGAGCTCCGTAATCGACAGACCGCTGTATCTCATCTTTTTAGACTCACTTGTAACAGGGTTGGTGCCTCAGGATTGGAGGATTGCTGATGTGGTACCGATATTTAAGAAAGGTAAGAGGGTAGATCCAGGCAACTACCGTCCAGTAAGCCTGACATCAGTAGTATGCAAAGTTTTTGAGGGCATTTTAAGGGATGACATGCAAAAATATATTGCAGAAAATAATATGATAACTGACAAACAGCATGGATTCATGAAAGATAAGTCGTGTCTAACCAACCTGTTGGGGTTCTATGAGGGGGTAAGTTCAAACCTGGATATTGGTAATGCAGCTGATGTGATTTATTTGGAGTTTGCAAAGGCATTTGATACTGTACCACATAATAGCCTTATACTAAAGCTCCAGAAGCAAGGACTAGGGGAAACTATATGCAACTGGGTAAGGAATTGGCTAAAAGATAGGAAACAAAGAGTAGTCATAAATGGTACATTCTCTAAATGGGCTATAGTCAGCAGTGGGGTGCCACAGGGATCTGTGCTTGGACCGATTATTTTTAATCTCTTTATTAATTACCTTGTGGATGGGATTGATAGTACAGTGTCAGTCTTTGCCGATGACACCAAACTATGTAGGATATTAAAAACTGACCTGGATAGTACAATATTACAAAAAGATCTGGATAAGATGTCAGAATGGGCAGATACTTGGCAAATGAGATTTAATGTTGATAAATGTAAAGTAATGCACCTAGGACGGAGTAATCCTATAGCTGCGTATACATTAAATGGAAGTAAACTCGGGACTACAGAACAGGAGGACTTGGGTATTCTCATTACAAATAAGCTGAGCAGCAGCACTCAATGTCAAGCAGCAGCTGCTAAAGCAAACAAGATTTTAGGGTGTATAAAAAGAGATTAGACCCCGTGATCCCAACGTATTGTTACCCCTCTATAAATCACTTGTAAGGCCACATCTGGAATACGGGATCCAGTTTTGGGCTCCACATTTTAAAAAGGACATTCAGAAGTTAGAGTCAGTTCAAAGGTGGGCAACTAGACTATTACAAGGAATGGAAGGCCTCCCATATGATGACAGGTTGAAAAAGTTAGATATGTTTAGCTTAGAAAAAAGACGCCTCAGAGGAGATCTCATTTATATGTATAAATACATGTGTGGTCAATATAAAGGACTGGCACATGACTTATTTCTTCCAAAGACAGTACTAAGGACCAGGGGGCACTCACTGCGAGTGGAAGAAAAGCGATTCCAACAGCTAAATAGGAAAGGGTTCTTTACAGTTAGAGCAGTCAGACTGTGGATTGCCCTACCACAAGAGGTAGTAATGGCAGACACTGTAACAGCTTTTAAAAAAGGGCTGGATGATTTCCTCAGTACACAAAACATTGTTGGTTATAAATGACTTAGTGACTAAATGTAGAACTGGTGGAGGAAGGTTGAACTAGATGGACCAAGGTCTTTTTTCAACCTAAGTAACTATGTAACTATGTAACTATGTAACTATGTAACACACTGAGCTAATAGGGAATGTGAGAACAGGTTGTAATTTGTAGGACACAGGAAGAATTTTTTTCCAAAAACCCAGAGCAAAACAGTATTAACGGTAATAAACACTGTGTGTGCATATATATATATATATATATATATATATATATATATATATATATATATATATATATATATATATATATACAGTCGTGGCCAAAGTGTTGGCACCCTTTAAATTGTTCCAGAAAATGAAGCATTTTTCCCATAAGATTATTGCAATTACACATGTTGTGTAATAAACGTGTTTATTACCTTTAAGTGTATTGAAACAACACAAATAAAACAGAGAAAAAATGCAAATTGGACATAACTTCACACAAAACTCTAAAAATGGACCAGACAAAATTGTTGGCACTCTCAACTTAATATTTGTTTCCATCTATTTCTGGGTGTTTCTTGAAGTATGTTTGTGGTCATTGTCCTGCTGGAAGACCCTATGACATAGGTAGCAAACCAGCTTTTTGACACTGTGTACTATATAGAGACAAAAATTACTTAAATTACTTTGGTAATCTACAGATTTCATGACGCCTTGCACACAGTCAAGACACCCAGTGCCAGAGACAGCAAAACTCCTAGTGCTGTCCTCATGGCTCTCCTGCCATAGATAGTTTATCCTGACACTAATGCACCCTGAGCTTGCAGGATAGCTTGAAATTATTTAGAACCTGATTGGGTCTGCTTATTGACCATCCGGAGTATTCTGAGTTGCAAACTTTCATCATTGTTTTCTCTGCCGTCCACGTCCAGCAAGATTAGCTACAGTGCTATGGCTTTTTGATATTTTTCAACAATTTTGATTCTTAAGTCTTCAGACAGATCTCTTTTCCTCTTTCTGTTCTCCTTTGTGCGGCATATATAGACACACAATGCAAAGATTGAATTAACTTCTCCCTTTTTTATCTTTTTATCTATTTCAGCTGGGATTTTCATATTGCCCACACCGCAGATGAGATTGAACGAGCATCACATGCTTGAAGTAAAGTTGTTTAGCCACAATTTTTTAAAGGTGCCAACCATATTTTCTGCCCCATTTTTGGAGTTTTGTGTGAATTTAAATCCCATTTGCCTTTTTTCTATGTTTTTTGTGTGTTGTTCCAATACACACAAAGTAAAGAGTTGTAGGGTGGACTTTTGGCATGTTGTCAGAGGTCAAGTTGCAGTTCAAGTGAAGGTTTGGGGTGCTGGGTTTCTTTTTATACACACCCACTAATTAACCGATCATTTAGTGAGCACAGGTGAGGATGTAAACTAGGATTAGTTGCATTATATGGCAAGGCGAGAAAACTTTTGTCTTGCCAAAATCTGACCTTTCTGTGTTCATTAAATGATCAATATTTCAGCTTTGCAGCAACTTAATTTTCAAAACCTAAACCAAATTTGGGAGGGTTTCAGCTTTCAAAAGAGTACTTGATGTAACCAATGGATGAATTTAAAGTCAGGTTATAAGCTTTTATGTACATAACATGGATAAGCAACAGAACTTCTGTCAGGGAGTGTACATCTGGGGCCTAATCGGGAAGACAAGGGGCATCAGTAAGGAATTGCTGATTCTGGCCAATGTAGTCTTCATATCCTTCCCTTAATTTTAGGAAGGCCTTCGAGATACACAGAGGAGGTTGTAATTATTTATGACACCTGCAGGCTTCTAGAAATATTGTGCCTTTATTGTTTCATCGTCATTATTGCATTGCTAGTAGCTAGTCTATTACATAATCTGTCTATTGAGCCTTCAGTATTCAATCATCTCAGGGTATCCAATCAAAAAATACCAACTCAGCTCTTATGATGTAATCCTAATTACAATTGTATCACCTACTTTTACAAATGCTCTCTGTGTAAGTTATACAGTTTTATGAATTCTTAGCTTTCTGCGTGAGTGGGAAATTTGTGTAAGAGACTATCACTACAACAAAAGAGACCGGCGTCTCTGACATTTACTTCAGCCAGGGAGAAAAATACCCTGCACCCTCATAAAATTTTGTTACCACCATATCAAGTTAGGCCCAATGAAGAAATGCAAATGGATAAAAAATGCAATGGATAAAAATACAAAAGCCTTCAAGTATCTCAATGATAAATTTCCAAGGTTGAGTGAAACAAAGATAAAGGAAGGAGTCTTTATTGGACCTCAGATTCGTAAGTTTCTTTAAGGTGAGGAGTTTCTACATTTGTTGAAGGACAAGTAAAAGGCTGAATGGGTAGCATTCACATTAGTGGTAACTATTTTTTTGGGAAACTGAAGAGCAGATAACTATGATGATGTGGTGGACAATCTCCTCAAAATATATAAGAATCTTAGCTCTAACATGTCCTTAAAGATTAATTTCTTACATTTGCATCTAGATTTATTTCCACCAAATTGTGAAGCAGTGAGGAAAGAGCAAGGTGAGAGATTTCCGCAAGATATTGCGGCTATGGAAAAAATATCAAGGAAAATGGAATCCATTAATACTTTCAGATTTACTGTTGGACCAATTGTAAGAGATGATCCAATTCAGGAGAAGAAGAGACCAGAAAAAATAGAGTTGTCACTGAATGAGGATCAATTTTTGTAGTGCAATTTCTGTAACTGTTTATAATTCGCAATAGCGTTTAGAAATGTTTTAGGTTTCTGAATTGTGAAGTTTCCTCTAAATAAATATCAGAAAATTTGCATAACAAAATATCCTGCATCTTTATATTTGCAAAAATAATAATGTTTCAAAGTACTGAAACTTTTATGCATTAATTAAATGTAGAATTAAAAGGAAAACATTTTGATATCATAGAAACAAGAGCCAACTAAATATTTTCATTGTGAGATTTGACTTCAGGAGGTCAAAATCATTAAGTAATGGCTCATTTCATAACTGACTCTTCAACTTTTCAAAATATGTAGAAAAGGAAGCTATTTTATCTGTATTGCCATCCATATGGCCTCCGCTTTTTTTTTTTACAGTAGAAGTGAATAAAATTTACAAGAACAAATACAGTATGGGATCCGAGTTTTTTTGCACACCCTAAACTTGAATAGATGACACTTATCTAAAATATGGAAGAGAGTAATGCATGTAGCAATATTTTCAGATGAACATTCAGTCCATGATAAAGACATGGTCATCTGATCAGCTCTATTAAATAACCTTGTCCCAAGTGCTGCCCATTTTTTTTTTACGGACAGCAATTGGACCAAAATATGGATGTGTCAACTTAGAGCCAAAGAGTGAATCTTAAAGAGATCCTGTGAACATAAAAATGGCATCCAATATACAGGAATAATGTTATAGAGCAGGAGGAGCTGTGCAGATTAATATATAGTTTTGAGAGACAAGATTCAGTATAACCTATGTTTTAATCATTAAGGTCTCTGCTATTTATGAGATTTTTGGTCTAGTGGGCGGTCCTATCAGTGACTGACAGTTAGCTCAGTACACACACTTACACAAAGATAGCTGTCAATCACTAATAGGACCAAAAATCCAATTTACCCCAAAAATTCACATGGTGTCCCCAGAATGGACTATATTTTCATGGTGACAGATTTGTTTTAATTGCATTTTTTGATAAATCATATTAAATAATTACAATGAAATTGAAGTCAATTATTATAAATGTATCACTCAAAACTCCGATTTCAAAATCCATCACTTTGATCATTTTTTATTCCTTGAATCCATACTAAATTAAAAAACAAACAAAGTGTTGCTTAAAAATTTCTTATAATTTTGTGTATACAGTCCTTATGCAGACCTATATTTGCCCATGATTACTGACAAAACCAGTATAGTCTCATCTTTAACTGAAAATCTTTTCCATCTATTCTCTACCTATTCTTTACAATTCAGTAGGGTACCAAAGAAATAGAGACAAATGGAGGGGTTACTGTATAAGTGCAAGATCTGACTACACCGGTGTTGCCTGTAGTCTGTTACCATGGAGACACAACGGTTTGCACAGAAGCTATGTACACAAATGATAGGATATTTTTAATAGAAATACTTATTTCTAGATAAAATGGAGCAATAGGAAAGGTGGACATGTTATTTAATGCGGATACTAAATCCATTTATTACCAAATAGGTACAAACGCAGAATAGATTAGCAGGGGTTGGTTTTGCATCATAAAGGCCCACCAGGATCAAATATTGCAGTCAATATTCATTAGAAATCCATTGATGACATCTTAATAGCGTAACCATATCTAAAAAAATACTTGGTCTCAGTAGTCATTAAAAAATAGGAATTACTGAGAATGAATATGATAAAAGAGGAAATCAAAACCAGCGATGAAATAGGAAGAGTTGTGGCAATGAAGGGTTATTCCAGACCAATATACTGTATATACTATATGTGATAAATACCACAGAAGAACAGGTTTTTATTATTTTTTTATTTTTAATTTGGATTACAAAGTATGACAATGCAGTGAAATCCCGTCCGTACAGGGCCGTGTCCCAACCCCCTGTCTCCTCCACGGAGCATGAGTAATATGCAGCACAAGTTTAATTTCTAGAGGTGCCAATTGTGCTCATCGTAAAAGGAAAGAAGGTCATCAGGCTGATTAGACAAAGATATTGGATGCCATTTTAGGTATTGTCGCTTGTCACAGAATCCACCCCCCTCTGCATCTCATTCTGTGGATATGGCTTTGTTATTGTTTAATTGTAGCAGCATAGGCAGTGGGGTCATTGCTAACTCATTCTGTTGCTAAAGAATTGAAGAGGCTTGACTAGACTCTGGAGTGGCATTTCCACAGGGACATGTGTCCAATGAGAAAAGTGGCAGATCTTTTGATAATGGACGTCCTTATTAAGCTTTCTGGATGGCTGATGACGAGCACTTAATGGCAGAAATGAAATTAGGTCCCAGGTGGCAGATCACTGTTATACAGTTGGCTTGTTAAGGGGCTTTCTGATTTTTCCAGTTTAATATAAGCCATGCAGCTCGCTAATGTGTCGTAGGATAATAAGCGTTCTGTACAGTCTCGGATACAATCCCTTATGTCATACTGAGACATTAGGAAATACTGTAAAGGCTTATCAATACATGGCTAAAATGAATGTGTATAAAATGCACACATTATGCACATTTACATGTAAAATCTGCAATTCCACATCATCAGTACATGAAGGTTCAAGAGTTGTCCTCTTCAGTAAGTAAAAATGATATTCTATTTTTCTGGTAAAGCTGCATAGCTTATATAACAGGCCCTATATACTGTACCTTTCACCAACTTGTAAAATACAATTTTACATAGATATGCAGTAATACATCCCATGGCCTTGTATAGCTGCATATCTAAGCAGATTGGAAAGTTGAAAAATGTAAATTCATATAAAAGTACAAGTTAAATGAGTTTTGTTGCATTTACAGCATAACTCTCAGTCACCATTGAGGCCAAAGGCAAGATAATAGACAGGGACGTACATAAATGAGAAGCCTATTCACTGGACTTACTCCTTTTTTCCACCAAACTGTTCACATCAGGCACCAGCACAATATTTGTGCCCACCTTCACTACCTGACCAGGCCTCAGTCTATCTCAGGATAATGTTGTCTTGAAAAAGGATCAGAATGAGTCGAAATATTTATCAACTGATGGTATTGACTTTTGCAGAGATTTAATAAAAAATTGTTACACAATTTACCAAATCCGTACGTGTGCCAGAAATAATCTCTCCTTTCTATTCTCTTTTTTTCTGAGCATTAGTCTTTTAAAATTGTAGCAGAGCCCTGACCACATTTATTATCAGTGAGTTCAATGACTTAACTTAGGAGCCTAATCATATTAGAAGCTTCCATCATATCCATACACTAACATCCTCCATAATCCAAACCTCTATTCCTGTGTATGATACTTATCTCCTGCTGTACCAGTGTCACATTAGCCTAGCTACATTGAAGTTCCAAGTAAACAACGAAAGGAAAGAGAAACTATGTGTCTAGGGAAGTGAGAGATGGTGACTCCTGACCAAGCCTACTGCTGTGCCCTGGGTTCCCTCCCTATCATAGATAGATTGGGCACCTAGTCGGTTACCTGACCCTAGGCTGAACCTGATCTACCCTAGGTAGGGAGCGGATGGGATGAGCTCTTCATCAACCCCACTAGGCGCTAAAGGACGTAACGTAATGGTAACCACTCTTTGCTTATTCCTTTGACCTCTCTGCAGCATTTGATACTGTTGACCACCATCTCCTTATCGCTGTGCTCCACTCAATCAGCCTAAAGGACACCGTTCTCTCCTGGATCTCTTCCCATCTTCCTGACCACTCTTTCAGTATAATATTTGCTGGCTCCTCTCTTCTTCTCTAACTCTCACTGTTGGGGTCCCTCAAGGTTCAGACCTTGGCCCTTTTCTCTCTCTACACTGCCCCAATTGGACAGACCATCAGCAAATTTGGCTTCCAGTACCATCTTTATGGTGACGACACACAATTATACTGCAGAATACCAGTGATTGTCTGTCTGCAGTTTCGAACTTCATGTCCGCTGTCTATCTGAAACTTAATCATTCGAAAACTGAACTTCTTCTACTTCCTCCATCTACTAACCTCCCTAAACCTGACATCTCTGTGTGCAGCACCACGATAACTCCTAGGCAGTAGGGTCGCTGTCTAGGTGTTATGCATGACACCGATCTTTCCTTCAGCTCCTATATACAATCTCTCGCCCGCTCTTGTCACTTGCACCTGAAGAACATCTCTAGAATCAGCACCTTTCTCACCATGGAAATAACTAGAACTCTCACTATGGCCCTGATCCACTCCCGCCTTGACTGCTGAAATTGTCTATTACCGTAATTGCCCTCCCACTAACTAAACTTTCCCTCTGCAGTCCATCCTTAATGCAGCAGCCAGGGTCACCTAGTTAGCTCATTGTTACTTGGATGCTTCCGCTCTTTGCCAGTCATTATTTTGGCTGCATATATATCTTAGGATGCAATTTAAATTGCTTGTTCTTACCCACAAATCTCTCCACAATGCAGCACCCCCCTATATCTCCACCCTCCTCTCTGTCTATCACCCTTCCCATTTCGTATGCTCTGCAAACAACTTTCGACTAACATCCACACTAATCTGAACCTCCCACTTTGGGCTCCAAGACTTCTAACGAGCTGAACTCTCCCAAGCTTCACTAGTCCTCTGGAATACTCTTCCCCAAGAAACTAGGATGAACCACAACTTACACAGTTTCAGATGCTCCCTAAAATCACATCTTTTTAGGCCTATCACCCTCCCTAATCAAAGTCAATTCATATATAGCCTCTCCACTATTTCTCAGAACATAATTCTCTGTCAAACCCCTCTGCATCCAAAAGCATTACAAAGATTGGCTGGTTTCTTCAAGATTAATAGACCTTCGTTGTAAAAAAACACCTATACTTTGTGTCACCTCCACCTCATTGTAGATTGTTAGCTCTTATGAGCAGGGTTGTCATTATTTTTGCTTTAATTATTTTATTTCATATAACTGTTTGTTTGTATATGAACCTCTGAATTGTAAAGCGCTGCATAATATGTTGGCACTATCGAAATAAAGATTATTATAATAAAGGGCACACAGGGATATCAAAAAGGGAAAACAACATACAACATATCTCCAGTTGACTGAGGGAGAGAAACTGCAACAACCACCAAGATTCTCCAGATGTATGCAAACTGACTGCTAGCACTAAAGACTTGATAAAGATATATGAAATATCACCAGCACCGAGAAATAGGAGGTGAATGTATATAAAAACAAGGGAAGTACTGATTAACAGTAGCTGACAGGCTGAGGAAATACACAGGGTCCTAAAAGGGGAGAGATGAAAACCAAGCAGAAATAATAGAAATAGAAGGTCAGGGAGCTGCCAAATGCAGTGGCCTTCTATAGCTGGACACCACAGGACCATTTGTCACCCGTGACACACCCGTGACAGTACCACCCTTTCTACGAGTGGTCTCCGGACACTCAGGACCAGGCTTATCCGGATGATCAGCAAGAAATGAACAAAACAACCTGGCGGAATTCACATTTGATGCTGGGATTCACATCCTCTCTTCCAGTCCGTAACCCCTCCAGTTCACCAAGTGTTGAAGGGAACGGCATAGAAAATGAGAAAGAACAATCTTAGCAATTTGATACTCTAAATAGCCTTCACCCATGATTTGAGCTGGCAGCAAGGGACACGGTTCTAAGGGTACCACATACTTCTTGAGCTGAGACCTGTGGAACACATTATGGATCTTAAGAGCCTGAGGTAACAGCAGAAGAAACGCAACTGGGTTAATGACTGTAATTTCCTTTTAGGGACAAATAGGTCCCAGCTTCCAGGAAGGAACCTCCAACTTGATATTCCTGGTAGACAACCACATAGTCATTCAAACTTAGGTCCAAACCGGGCAAGCGCTTTTTATTTTTATAGCAACACCAACCAGTCCTAACTTGTTGGATTGAAAGGGGATTTATGATGGACACTGGTTTTGTACTCAAGTTTTAAATTCCCCGATGCCCCTCTTGACTTGGCCAAAATGATATTCATGTGAACACATTAGCCGATTAATGACTGTGATGGTGACAAGACGTTCATATTGAGCCCCCCATCCACTTCTGAAGCCAATGTTGTTGAGAGTAACACATTATAGCCAAATAAACAAATCCATCTGTACTGGAGTTGTGGAGGAACTATTTTATGTTCAATCAGAGATTTTATGTGGTTAAAAAAACTACTCTGAAGGTTCCGATTATAAGTCTGAGGGGTCCATCATGATTTATTGTCCCCTGTTTGATCATAGATCTGTCATGGCTGTCATGGAAGCCACAATGATACTGCAAGCAGAGCCTAAGGGATACTGATATATTATAGCCCCGAGTTGATTATTTATGAGCAACACCCCTGCTTTACCCTGCATACTAGTTATTAATATCTAGAATACAGGATAATTGTTTCCAATGGCCTTGTCTATAAGTCTTGAGTCAGATCTACATGTAATACAATAAAATTAAAATACATATCCTTCCCTTTTCCCTTTATGTAGTCTGCAGTGTGATGGCTAAATTAGTGGCTAATACACTTGTAATATTTATGGCACCAACACTTAGTTAAGCAACCTTTATGTAAGATTTATGTTGATTTTTTCATTTCTCATTTAATGGCGAATTATAAGGACCATGTTTCATAAAGATAATTCTCCATTTAAATTCATCAGCCCATTAAATATTAAAATTATGTTTCTTATGCAGTCTAGAACAAATTTGTCCAGCTTCAGCGATTATTTGCACTCATAAAAATTAGGCCTGATTAATAAAATTTAAATGCTTGATTAAGTTGACATTTTCATGTTTCACTTCTGATTTATGAAAATTATTCCGTGTATGAGACTTCAGATTTGTGATGCTGCAGCATGGTCTCAGTTATCTAGTGCAGTAAAAAGATAGATACCTTTCCATGTACCAAGGGGTGATCTGGTTGCCAGATAACATTAGACTCACTCGTTTGACTGAGATTTTTAGTTAAGGGTTTTTTTTTGCTTTTTTACAGAATGCTATGTAATTGCTTATGAAGTTATGATGAGCTACAATAATGCATATAAGACACCGCTGTTCAGCAAAATAATCATTAAAATTATTTTTTACCAATATGTCACATAATACCATGCTAATTTATGGTCGTTTGTCACACAACTCATGCCTAGAATTCTCTTATTTATATGACATAGATGACTGTTGAAGGGATATTTGATGGCCGCAAGTATCCTTTGATGTGACTATAACACATAGTTAGTGTGTTAGTGTGTGGATCAATTCAGTATATTGTGGGGGTCTCCAGTTACACAGTCAATGAGTTACATATCATATTCAGATAAGATTAGATTGAAGCATAAAACATGAGGCCTACCTGGGAGAAGTGGACCCCACAAGTTGCATGCACTACAAATTTTGGCTTGGGATAAACTGAGGAATGAAAAACCGTGGGATCTCCTTGTATTTACCCTTTAATCCCTGTAGGGAAATATTGACTGTCCTTCAGGGAGTCCCAGAACACAATTCAATAGACATCAGAACCAGCGATCAGGGCAGGCAGTAGAAAAGAAGGTCAGGGCAGGCAGAGTTCAGTATGGAAAACTAGCAGGAGGTCAGGGCAGGCAGGGTTCACTTACTATAGAAGACTAATAGGAGGTCAGGGCAGGCAGTAGACAAAAATCTACGTCAGTACAGAAGCTGAGAAGACAACTTAAGAATACCTTTGCACAGACAGGAACTGGAGGGAATCGGAACTGTGAGAATACAATATATTTTTCTATGTGTTTTTCTACTGTGACAATCCAATATATTTTTTTATATGCCTTTTCTATAACCAAACTTTCTTTTCTATATAAGTAACAAGAGACTGTAAGCATGTCTACACCAAGGTCAGCAGCTGATATCGTGAAACAAGTGAACAGAATGAAGAGATTGATAATGATGATGACTGGCTACAAATTTCGGATCCATGGCTGAGGTGCTATGTGAAAAAAACTCTGTAAGTTATGGAGTTGGAACACAGGAGGGGCTGGAGGTGATTTCACAAAAAAATGGATAAACGTCACAGGCTCTCTGCATATGCTCTTATTATAACCAATGGTATACTCGGGAATTTTACTAAAAGATTAACCCATTATTGCTCTATAAAAAGGCTTGTGATAATTAAAGCATGTTACATGTGCACCTGCTTTTCACTGAGAAAGGAATTCATACCAGCTATATATCAGGTCTGAATTTCTCCACTGGCTCTCAGCGACCTTCAATTCGAGATAACAGCAGACATTCACTGTTAAGAAGGAGATTTCTTGAAAAATGTGGAATTTCTCCTTAACAAAAGGTGTATGCAATCACACTCAGCTCTGCTTTACCCATGGCACTTTGTAATCGCACACAGCTCTCTCAATGAGGAGATCTCCACAACAGAGATGATAAATTAAACAATAAACTATGTTTTACTTAGCCCTGCATGTACTATTCAATTTAGTGGCCAGTTTAACATGCTCAAACAGGTGATAAATTATCTTTACTATCTTTACTTTCATTAAAATGGCTGGAGGTGACATTACCACACCTAATAATTTTTTATTATTTTCAGGAAGGGAAATAAATTACCGTGCTGCAAAGAAAAAAAAAAGATGAGATGACAATTTTATATATATATATATATATATATATATATACATATATATATATATATATTCCAATGATTAGATAAGTATATATTCAATGGCTTTGTAAGAAGTTTAATAATATAGGTTGTGGATATTGAGTTCTTATTCCTGGACCCTGAGAGGACACAAAAGTTTTCACGTGAACACCATTAATAAGAACGATGTGTGATAGTTTGAGTTACGTGTTTGATTGTACATTATAATCAGAGATGAGCGGAGCAATGGAATTTCGGGTTCTATTGCTTCAACCGGACTTTAGATAAAGTTCTATTCTGGAGCTGGACTTGACCTGAACCCCATTGTAAATCACTGATCGAGCAGTTCGGCTCTCTAACCACATACAGCCAGCCATAAACAAAGCACTTCCGGGGGAAATTATGGGAGGGGTTTTATTTTTTTTTTCGAGCACCCTATAACGTGTTGTTATCCCCAGTGTGAGCCGTTCAAACACTGCAAGCGGCTCGCACTGATATGAGACAGAGCGTACCAGAGCACACTGCTGCTCGCTCAAGTAGTTTCCATACGTAAAGCCTACGAACTCGAACAATAATGTTTTTGTTAAGTCTCTGTTGGGCACGAACATCGAACTTTAAGGTTCGGGTCTGCTCTTCTCTAATTATAACCCATAAGTGTTTTATCGGGACAATTAGATTCTTTCAGATCTGTATCAATTTTATTACATAATTAAACGGCAGCACCTTACAAAGCATTATTCAGCATAAGGTCATCTGAAATATTTACAGAAATGAGTGAGTCATTGAATAATGAGAAGAAGCCCAGAGAGGAGACTGTAGCATAGACTGCTGTAAATGAAAGGACAGTTGCTGTAACATTCTACCGTATGCTCATATCTAATAAAATCTCTAGCGCTGCTGCAATCAGACCATAGCAAGAACTATCTGTGACTGTTATCCATTTTATGCCTGTGGCTAGCAAACTGAGCAGCCAGCATAGATATTAAGATGTCTCTATTTTTGGCACTACACAATACTGCTCTGCTGTATCATGATGCTACTGCAAATAATTAAAATATGTGCCTAGACTGATGATCGACTTAAAAAAATGTGTTCAAGCCTGGCTGAGAACTGCAGAACACTATAATTTATATCAGATGTAGAAATGCAGGTTCCTATTGTTTCTAAGGCAAAATATAAAACATTTACTGAATATCGAAATAAAAACAAATTGATATAAATCTTATCTCTTTTCAATTGATTTAAATAGTTATATAAGCTCATTATCCATCTAGACTAAATTAAGAATGTAATCCTTTTTCGCCTTTATGAAATTGGTATAAATATAGGTACGTATGTACTTCCCCTGAACATGAATTTCCTTAAGGGGTTGCCCTATCACAACATATAGATGAGCTTTCCGCCGGATAGGTCATTAATATCAGATCGATAGAATCAGGGGCTGGCTGGCAAACTGTGGCCTGGGGGTCAATCACACATCAGTGGCCCATGAGCAGTGGCCCATCCTTATTGTGTTTACAGTAAGAAATTCACCACTGAGTGGGCTCAATATGTCAGACTCTATACAGAAACCTCCTCATCAAAGATCTGAGGCTCATTACACAGAAATGGTACTACAACCCAGCTAACTACATAGAAGCAGTAAAAGAAGCAACATTACTACACAGATATGGTACCAAAACCAAGCTGAGGCTATGTTCACACGCCGCGTTTTTGCTGCTTTTTTTTCTGTAGCCAAAATCTGCTCATCTGGCAGTAAAAACGCCAATTTGTTTCAGCATTTTCGTGGCATTTTTGGGTGCGGATTAGATGTGTGCCTTGTCTACAGTACATGCTTAATAAGTTAATTTTATTCACCAACACACTTCACTGAAAATGCTGGTGCATTTTTGCAGAGTTTTTTTTCACTTTCTGTGGGAGAAAAAAATGCTGCAAGAATTAGCATGCTATAAATTTTAAAAAGCTGCAGTTTGCAAATTCAGGGAAAGAAAAGCATGCAATTTCTGAAATCTCATAGCTTTTGCTGGTACTGTAAAAAGCAGACCAAATAGCAAGTAGTATAGATGACTGAAAGGATTATTAAAACATAACCTTTAATTGATTTACTAAAATAATAACACCCACTTTAAAGTGTTCTAGTGCTCATATGTGCTCGATGTTAAAAATAAGAATGGAAATACACGATTCAAAACTCGTCCAATTCAGGACAAATACCAATTACTGGTGAAGTCTAGGGATCAGTAATATCAATTTACACCCCCACATCAAACCAATATAGGGGATCACAGTGGTTGTCAACAATCCCAACGCTCAACTACATCTAGTAACGGATAAACTATAGTTGACACCATGCAATATGCAACAGTTAATCCGTGTAATGCTATTAGATTTAGTGGATCAAAAAACTTGCCTCTAAAAATATATAAATACATGAGCAGTGGCTCATATTCATTAAAATGCTAATGGACATGTAAACATTGTCATTATACTTACAGGTCCCGCGACGCGTCCTGCAGACTCTGTCTCCTGCCGCTTCTGCTTCTGATCATCGCTGTGCCCTTCCGCTCCTGGTAACCAGCACTGACGATAGGACCTTCCATGACATCATATCCATGTGACCAGTCATGTGTGAATGTTAAATTACCTCATTGGTTACAGACCAGTCACATGGCTATGACGTCATGGTAGGTCCTGTCAGTGCATCTCACCGGTACGCGGTGCTCGCCCAAGCATCTCAGTACTTGGTATACTCGGCGAGTGCCGTCTACCGGCGAGAAGCTTGGGCACATGCTTGGCTCCCACTACCCTGAATGTTGGCGCTCTTTACAGAGTCAGCCCACATGCAGGGATTGGCTGCCACAGCCGGTGATGAATAGTGGCGCCGGGAATCAGGTTATCGGACACCACCGTTGCTATAGTAACTCGCTCATTAGGTTACTATGGCAACAGTGGGAGCAGTGATGTCACCGCCTACCAACCCGCAGCCCCTGATCACTCATTGAGTGATTACACAGCGCGGGGAGCAAAAATGTTCTTCCTCCGCCCAGTGCATTCTGATATAGCAGAGCTAGATCGGTTGAAGAAGACAGAAGACCAGGATCGTGGAGGGGTGAGAAGGAGTAATAAAGATGGAATCTCTAACTGTCTCTGTGTATTTATTTATAATAAAGTATTTTTTCTCTGTGTGATGTCTTTTTTTAATCCTTTATTGGAGATCCTTAATGGTAGGGTCAAACTTGGCCTGATATTAAGAATATCTGGCTTAATACTAGCTGATAAAACAAAGCTGGTATTAACCCCTTATTACCCAGCGTGCCACCCGACACCAGGGCCACTAGAAGAGTTGGATACAGCACCAGAAGATGGTGCTTCTATGACATCACAGTACTGTAAAAATAAATAATTTTAAAAAATGTAGTATTTTTGATTCTCAGCGCAGATAAAGCGGACGGCTAGGTGCTGCCACCCCCCGCTGCCTGATTTACCTTGGCTGACGATCAAAATACAGGCAAGCCCATTAATTTTTTTTTATTTAAAAAAAAAATGCGTGGGATCCCACCGTATTTTGTTCGCCAGTCAGGCAAAGCCAGGCAGCTGGGGGCTGGGATTCTCGGCAGCCTGCAGCCGCCCCTGGAAACGGCGCATTGTTTATTAGCGCCATTTCCAGGCACGTTACCTGACTTGTCCAGCATCCCTGATGGCAGTGGCACAGCTATGATCAGACCGACGCGGAAACGGCCAGGAGGCGGAGTCTGCAGGATGTGCAGCAGGACCTGTAAGTATGATCATAATGTTTTTTAAGACCGTGGGTTTTTTTACAGCCCCTGGACCCGAACTGGACCTAAACTGTAACATGAGCTTCCCAGGAAAGCTTGTGATCAGGATCGTGTGCACGAACACCATGTGTTCAGTACGGACCCCGAACTTTACAGTTCGGGTTACTCCATCCCTATTGAAGAGAAATTATGCATTCATTAATAAAGGCCAGGTAATATCTTTTCAAAGATATATAGTGGATGCAATGTTCTATTTGTGCCCTATATGTGCCAAGAGTGACGACTGAAAAGCATCAGAAGAACAGTAACAACTAAAGGCCCCTTTACACACTGAAACTTTCTAGCGATCCTACCAGCGATCTCGTCCTGGACGGGATCGCTGGAAAGTCTCTGGTGAGTCGCTGGTGAGCTGTCAAACAGGAAGATCTGGCCAATGACGCAGCAGCGATACGGACCTGCAGAACGGCCTCGCTGGAAAGGGAAAGCTAGCACGCCTATGGGCTGGGTCGCTAACGATGTCATTGTAACTGTGTCAAACACACATGCTGACAGCAGGGGCCAGGTTGCTGATGCGTCTCACGCACTGCAATTGTCGCTGGGGAGGTCGCTATTACGTCACAAAACCGGTGACGTTACAGCGATAATCGCTAGCGATATTGCAGTGTGTAAGGCGGGTTTCCATCGCTAGCAATTGCCCTTCCGCATTGCCATCGGGACGCAGGTAAGGTGATGTTTGTCGCTCCTGCGGGTTTACACAGTGGGCTGCCAATAACTCCTTATTACCCCGATTTGCCAAAGCACCAGTGCAAATCGGGAAGAGCCAGGTACAGTCCCAGAACTGTCGCATCTAATGTATGCGGCAATTCTGGGCGGCTGCTGTGACACGCACACCGGCTGCTGTGATTGGGTGCAGTGAGACACCTGTCACTAAGCGTGGGGGCGTGTCTCACTGCAACCAATCATAGGCGCCGGCAGGCGGGGAAAGCAGGGAATACGAGATTGTTTAATGAGCGGCCGACTTTTTCAAAATAGTAAAATCCGCCGAAGCAGTGTGAATGCCGTGCAGCGCCGCGCCAGTGATCCGGGATCGGTGAGTATGAGAGAGGGAGTAAGAGGGATAGACTGACATGGACAGAGAGAGAGGGACAGAGATAGTGATCGACTGACAGAGATTAGTGAATGACAGACATTGTGAGGCGCTTCAGAACGCAGCTTTTCAGCTGCGCTCTGAAGCGGACCTTTTTAAGCTGCGGTGCAGAGCGCACACCTGCGCACATAGCCTCAGACATCAAAATCGTATGAGGGATGTCACACATTTCAATTGACTAGGTTCGTACAACAAAACGTCCAATGTATGAGGAATAAACGACGTGTATGCGATCACCGTATTTGCGTTCAATCTTGATCGCACATAGGTGTCACACGCAAATACGTCACGAATGATGCCGGATATGCGTCACTTACAACTTGACCCCGACGACGGATTGAAAGATCTATTGAAGCGTGTAAAGCAGGCATTACCTTGTTCAATTCAAGACAAACATTGACCATGATTACATTTTCTGAACAAGATGTGATAAGTATCACTCACCATATCCTGTGTCCTGTTATCTTTTCCTGATATGATTAAGAAATAGTTCCAAGCCAATAACAGCAAAACAGCCAATGGGATCATGTAAATCTCAAAATTCCAGACCACAAGGAGAAAGACCTGCAGAGACAAAAATACATGCCATTGTATCAAATGTCATCTGCAGCTGATATGTTTCTAATGTACATTACAGGATAAGAGAAAATTCAATATTCTGAATAGATTCCAACGTATCAAACCTTAACACAGATGTAGAAGCCAGAATTTGATATATTGCAATGTCATAATTCACTGAAAAAAAAAATATAACTCAGTAGGTTATATTTCTTAATTTCAGCACCGCAGAAATTCATAGATACAGTATCATGCAAAAGTTGTAGGCAGGTGTTAAAAAAAAGCTGGAAAGTAAGAATACTGTAAATAATCAGTGTTAGTTTATTTCTATCAATTAATAAAATGCAAAGTGAATGAAAGAGAAATATAAATCAAATCAATATTTGGTGTGATCACTGATCACCCTTTGCCTTCCATACATTATTACCGCTAGGTACACTTGTAAACTGTTGTTGAAGGATCTTAGCAAGGAGGCTGTTCTAAACATCTTGGAAAAATACCAACAGATCTTCTGTAGATATAGGTAAGATATAGGTTAGCAAATCTTTGTGTCTCTTCTAGTTATGGACGGACTCGCAGATACCCGACTTATATGGCGACCGGTGTCCGGGAAGCTATCCAGGGTCAATTCCGGGCCAAAACCGTTTTTTTTCTTAAACCCAGTTGGACATCACTAGTCATTAGTTAAGATCACTTGCTGCCATTTTTTCTACACCAGGGTTCCAATACGTTCGTGCACAGTTGTGTCTCTTGGCCTTTTTTACATGTTTAAGGTATACTTTCTGGTCACAATTCTTTCTTGAACATCACTTCTGGAAAGACATTTCCCAAAGGATTATGGTTGTAGTCAGGTCAAACTGATTACTGTCAGTTCGGAGCTGGTTGCACTGGTGGACATCTTCTGATTTCAAAGGAAAATATGTGTCTTTTATCTGCTGCACTAAGTTTTATTGGCTAATCACTGCATCCACAGTCCTACATCTATTGTTGCCCATTTATTGGTGTCTTCAATGCTGAGAAATACAGGGCAGATACTTATCCATCATGTAACAATATCAGGGAAGCTTCTGATTGACTCCAATTTATTCTGCAGCTGGATAATGACCACTTGTATACAGCCAATGTCATTAGGAACTATCTTCAGAGTAAAGAAGAATAAGGTTTCTTGAAGGTGATGATATGCCCCCACACAGCCCTGATCTCAACATCATTACATGACAGCACACAAGTGAAAAACGATTACCATCCCTTTATCCTGCCATACTTGAACACATGTTAATGTCATGTCAACATTGCTTAGTCTGTATTTGCGTTAAAGAGCCTGATAGAGATTGGATACAGTTCTAGGAGACCTCAGAGTGTAATACATGTTTTTTTCAGGGCAATTGGAGTATATGTAACATAGGAAGTATTGTCAGTTACCTCATTTTAGATAATAGGGTCATGTCTTCTTCTACCTACCAGCTTAAGGTGATTTTTACTTTTTATTAGCAGGATCCAGCTCGCCCATCAAATTGTAGTTTTTTCTACCCCGGTAGAGGCATTTTGGTAAGGACCCAGAATAAGAGATACGCCTTGATGCTGGCTGCTGGGCTCACAAAAAAAATGGCCTTTTTATATGCTAATTGTCTCAATTTTTAAACGTATTTCCTTAGCACTAATGCATGTCCTAATATCTATATTCAATGTTTGATTGTCTTAGCATCCCAGAGTGAAGCTGTATATTTGTTAGTGTATTTCATGTTCAGTTTGTACCTTTTCAACATTTGCTTGTTAGGAAGTGTCGACAGCACGCTCATTGTAATATATATAACCTATACATATCTATCTATCTAAAGTTCGTCTGAACTCACCAAACCGAACCTCCACAGGTTCGCTCATCTCTAATTATTATACATTTCTCATGTGTTGTCACTCAATTTGGTGCCGTCCATTTTTTTTACACGGGCATGAAAAATGGAGTGGTAAATCTAAACCTTGCTTTCCCCATCTTCTGACACACCAGCACTGGGGCCGTGGGATTACTCGTCACCAGGCCGTGATGGCTCTGCTTCGGGGGACGCCGCGGTTGCAAGGCCCAGTACTGTGACCCCGGCAGTGTCAATTAAAGTGGACGGGGGATGAATGGATGATGGGGATGGTAGTTTGTGATGACACCTGTGTATGTGGCAAGTGGGATGCCGCTGCTGCGGGATGGGGGCCTCTGGGGAAGATGGTGATGCAGCTTAGATGGTAAGACAAATTTGTGTGCGGTGTGTGGCTGCGGTGCTTGAAGTCACCTCAGAAGCTGGTTTTGCTAGCGGAGCTCGTAGGTTTTTTGCATTTAGCCTAGGGACCAGTGCGACCAAGTCCTTCCACCCGAAGATTATATGTGGAACAAGGCCACGAGAGGTTATGATGCTCCCGTGGTCTCTAGGACACCTTCTATCTGTGTCCGGGCTGGGGGGTACCTGCTCTAGGCCGCGGGTCTTAGCTCCTCTACTGCTACTCTTTCTCTCCTCCACACTCCACACTGTGTTCTCACTTGTTCCCACTCCTAAGACTCCATCCCCCCAGCTTGGCTTTGGGTATAATCATGCCCTTGCCATGTCTGATCAGGTGTTGCAGAGCCTGGGTGTCGTGCTTTGTGTAAACCGGTGTTGACCTCCTTATTACCCAGGTTGTAATACCACACCTCTGGCTAAGGTGCAGTACCTTTGTGGTGACTGAAGCCTCAGGGGCGCCAACCTTCCCTATGCTGTAGGATTAGAAAGGCAGGATTTGTGTGGTTTAAACATAGCACTGCACTCCTCAAGCATCTGCCTCAGACATCTTGGAAGCAGACGGAACGGAACACTGTTCTGTGCAGACAAGGCAAATGGAGGGCACTAGGTATAAGGCTATATGGGATGGCTATACAGTTGCAGGTTGGAAGGTTGACATACCTTACTTGCTAAATATCAGTTGACATACAGATTTAAAAGGGTTGTCGGCACTAGACCCAGGGAGGGTGAGAAGCTCTTGAATTTATTATTTCATACACTTCACACCATTAGGGGCCATTTTTCTGGAAGTGGACAACCCCTTGAACAAATGAGTGATATCAGAACATCACCAGTCCTTTCTTTCCAATTAAATAAAAGTAATGCTACTGTAAATTCCTGTGATCTGTTGCCACCTGGACTGCGAGGTGACATTTACACACTTTATTTCAGCAATGACCTGTGCACACTAAAATTGATGAATTATCATGGTCGTACTATTGTAGTACTATATTATGCCCAGTGAAATCAAAGTATGATCATGTAATACTTGGCAGTGGAAAAACCTCCAGAGGAAATAGGTACAAAAAAATTCCAAAATATCACCATATACGTCGTTAACAACCACTATGACACAATAACTTTAATTGTTACAACTGCTGAAGTAATACATTTCCTTCATAAATAAATTAATTTGCCTTACATTTTGGGGAAAAAACCCTTTAACAATTCCTATTCTTTCATATTAAGTTTCCAATTAATTATGATAAACTTTTCTTATTTGTTTTGTAATCTTCCTCATAAAAGGTTTCTATTATTTCACCCTTGAGACAATGCTACTTTACTTCAATGGTAAAATTATTGATAGTAGAGTAGGAGCAATGCACGAAGAATTACAATGACTGTGAAATCCAGAAGAGTTCAACCTATTTATATTACTGATTAACACTGAATCATTATTTAATACCAAAGACCTTCATCTCACTGGTATAACAATGTCAGATGAACCGGCGGATGATGCAAATGTCAAGTCTCGTACAGCATGCCTGAAGGTCCTTTTGTTGGAAATCAGAAGTGATTAGGAAAAATTCTTATTCTGCGGTTAACAGTAAACATACATAAGAAGAAATGAAGAAATTGCTTTTAGCAGAGCTGCCTGGAATAATAACGATACCAGTGATCACAGCATTTAAAAGAAAGTCATCAACTATTTCACTGCAGAACAAATCCTGCAGGGCTTTCTCACACTGCAAGGAGGAATAAGGAGATACAAATCCCCGGGTAATGCAATGATTGAGCAGTGATTACACAGATACCATAGCAAAGTGAACAAAAGGTGCTTAATAACATTCAGTAATTCGGATGAGTCACAAGTGACCACTAGTTTATTATTAACGAACCCTGCACATTTATTCATAGGGTCATACTACTTTCTTCTTTAAAAATCCTTTAAAAGATCTTATATTTACACGTTTCTGCTTTCTTATATTTAGTATGCATTGCTATTTTTCATATAACCTATGGAGAAAAATAACAAAACATATGCCTTAGGGGTGCTTCACACATAGCGAGATCGCTACCGAAATCGCTGCTACGTCACGGTTTTGGTGACGCAACAGTGACCTCATTAGCGATCTCGCTGTGTGTGACACTGAGCAGCGATCTGGCCCCTGCTGTGAGATCGCTGCTCGTTACACACAGCTCTGGTTCGTTTTTTTTTTGTTGCTCTCCCGCTGATAAGCACACATCGCTGTGTGTGACAGCGAGAGAGCGACGAAATGAAGCGAGCAGGGAGCAGGAGCCGACATCTGGCAGCTGCGGTAAGCTGTAACCAAAATAAACATCGGGTAACCAAGGGAAGCCCTTTCCCTGGTTACCTGATATTTACCTTCGTTACCAGCCTCCGCCGCTCCCGCTGCCAGTGCCAGCTCCCTACTCTCTGCACTGTAGCTGCAGTACACATCGGGTTAATTAACCTGATGTGTACTGTAGCTAGGAGAGCAAGGAGCCAGCGCTAAGCAGTGTGCGCGGCTCCCTGCACATGTAGCTGCAGTACACATCAGGTTAATTAACCTGATGTGTACTGTAGCTAGGAGAGCAAGGAGCCAGTGCTAAGCAGTGTGCGCGGCTCTCTGCTCTCTGCACATGTAGCGACGTTATGATCGCTGCTGCGTCGCTGTGTTTGACAGCTAAGCAGCGATCATAACAGCGACTTACAAGGTCGCTGTTACGTCACAGAAAATGGTGACGTAACAGCGACGTCGTTGTCGCTGTCGCTATGTGTGAACCCAGCCTTAGGTTCAATTAAGCAAATTGCCTCTTCAGAGAGGAAAAAGATATGAACTCTAGCGCCACCTATTGGAAGTAGCAAACCTGAGGGTACAGTTCATCTTGCATTTTACATGAACGAGAGCAATAAAACATTGGATTGCGCTCACTTTAGTGCAAAACTATGGGGCAGTGTCCATCTGCAATTGATTTCTCATGCCATGCGTAATGAATTGCAGCATGCTGCATTTGGCAGAGAGTCTCGGCTCACGCACTGCACTCCAATGTCATGTGACTGCAGTGCGATGTATGCAGAGACAGGACGGGGAGGAGATGGGGAGAAAGTGTTCCCTCCCTCTTCTCCGCAGCTGTGATACGATCGCAAGATCGCATCACAGTTGCATGACCCTGACGCTCGCAGCAGAAAGTCATCAGCATATTGCTAATCAGAAGCTCTCTGTAAGTGGAACCGTACCCTAAATGTTAATATTGTGAGCAAAATACACTACTTCTATGCCATTGGAACAGCAAATTAATAAGATTTGTTTTACTAGCGCTTAGGAAATCAATACAGCACACAGCTAAGTATGGTGAACCCAAAGAGTTTTCCTTTATTAGAGCATGTGACCAGTTTATATATTGGGTCACAGAAAAAGGACAAGAACTTTCTGAACTATGTACCAATAGAAACAATAGGGGCAAGAATAGAAATGTGAACCTACCCCGCCCATCCAGTGTTAGCTGAATCCTATGACATTATTAGTTATAAGACAAGATGGACACTATAAGAAAAAAATGGATTCTGTTCCCTCACAATATCGGCCCTTTAGCGAGCCTTGCCATATGACAAGATAAAATCCAAATTACAATCTCAATTTGCAGTCACATGTTTTGGGGTATTGGCCCTCTTCAGTGCAAAGTTTGAGATCTGCTTTGGCTATATGAAAGGTTTCGGACTGGGAACCAAGGGGTAACATTTCTCCTTGTAGAGAGTGACATGTCTAGCGTGGCTGTGTTAGGACGCTTATGATTTAGTTTACATTCACACATCTGTGTGAAATGCCCGATTTTTTTCTGAAATGGCACATGGACCATAGAATTTCATTGATTTATTCACATATCCATGAAAAATTACAGATACCAGTGTGACATCCGTGAGACTAGTGTCACACTAGGGTGCCATGGGCCACCTGAAGCATATCATTGGAGATCCTCTGTTCAGCTGCATGCAACATTACTGAAGCATTTACAAATTTGACTATGCTTTTCTATAATAAACTTAATAGCATTTTAAATTATGACACACTTTAATTGTCTGCAATTGCATTAAGTCCATATGTAGGGTGCTGGGTGGCTACTCCTGCACATGGGCCCACCAGTGAATTCACCTGCACCCCTGTTGGCCAGTCCGAGCCTGCAAGCTAGTCCTTTTCTAATCCAATTTTGAGCATTGGAATAAGACATGCGTAGTGGTCTGTGTGGTCCCCAATAAAACTTAATACAGATGTGAGCATGTGGCCATATCTCGAGCTTCCTGAATGTTACTAATAATAACACTGACTCCAAAAACCTTACAAAAGGACCCTATTCAGTGTATGCAGACTTCTCAATATTTACTATCAACATTAGAATAAATTTTGTGTGAAAGTGAAGCAAATCACACATGCAGCATTTTCATTGTTGCCCCAATCCCAATTTTCCAGTACATTTGCTCAGTTTCCCCAGCTCCTAAAGTATGGAAATAAATGGAGAGGACCATGGACATGTGCAGTCACTAGAGATTATGAAATTTCAATCTGCAAACTTTGTCAAATTTTAAATAACATTTATATTGCTGCTATGAGGTCTTCTAAGACTGTACTCAATCCCTTTCAAAAATTTTAACGCAAACACTGCCTTTTAGTAATGTTAAAGTGAACGCAACATCTATGACTTGTGTGTAATCACACACACTGTAGGATTTGTTGACTATTTTAGGGCTTTCTCAACCTATCTCTATTGCTAAGCTGTGAACTGAAACATTTATCACTATCCAGTTCCGCTCCAAATGGCTGATGCATTCCCTGCCACTGCTTTTATACAGGCTATGATAGAGCCACCTGGTTGGCTCTGCTATACTACGCGCTTTCTTAGCGGCAAGGCATTATGGGAGGCATGCCAAGTCGTGCCTGAGATCATTGGCACATTTTCTGTTGGATGCAATATTCTGTATCGCATAAGACGCCCTTTTTGGTTACTCACAAGAATTTTCTGGTTTCATTTAATTTCTAAAAATTCAACATGAATTCAATTAGCATGAAATGGATTCATTGACCTCCTGCAGCTGCCTGTCCATACTCTGGCTAAACAAGCAGTAAGGGTGTTGGGGGACTCATTCTCAGGAGTGGGTCCCAGAAGTGAAACAGTAAATAAGAGGGAGAAGGATTCATCTGCAGTATCTCTCCATCTGTATGTGTGCAAGACTGCATGTTATGTTAGGGGAGAATGAGTGTGAGATTTCTGATTGAGTCAAAGCACACAGCATTAAGGCCACAACCTACGGATTTTGGCGGGAACAGCTGAAAGATTAATGTGCATGGTGCTTCCAGATATTCCCCTCAAATGATTTTCGGAAAGAGAAGGATCTGGCCTGTTTGAATTTCCATTGCCAATCGTCTTGTATCTGTTGAAGATAAGCCATGGCCAAAGAAGTCTGGGAGCGGCTCTCTCATGGACAACACAGGAGTGCTCATCCGAGCCTTGTGTTACTGTGCATGAGGGGGTGAAGAGAAATCGTTATTGGCAAACAATCTTACATCATACCTGTTAAAGTTTCCCTAACATGCAAAGATGTATACAGAAAATACATATAAAAAAGGTTCTAAAATAGAAAAAAAAGTTCAAAAATGCAGGTTAGGCTTTGTCTACTGGCATGCATATGCATCTTGAAGACTTTTATAGAAAAGCATAGTTTGCTACAGATTTTTATACATACAGAGGTTTTCAGTAAATAGTACCAAATAGTTTACAATTTTGTTTAACAATTCAAGGGGTATCTGCTCATTTATCTAAAGTGGGTGACTGGGGCGATGAAATAGAAACAGTGAAACAAAAACTGCACTAAACTATCGTAGCAACTCACATCACTTTTTAGTATTGTAGGGTATCCCAAAGTCATACCCTCAGTGAACATAAAATGGTGACATATTCTAATCAGATATGAATTAATATTTACTTAGACATGTCATGAAAATGACTGATGGGATGGCACTTTTTAAACAGGTGCACTTCTGGATGAGGCTGAAAAGATAAGGTAATATTTCCAGCCAGCAATTCCACTGGTGGACACTAGTAGAGATGAGCAAATCTGAGGTTTTTGAACCGAACACCAACTTAAAAAACAGGGCTCGGGTTTGGAGTTTGGATGATTTACGTGTGAACTTGACTCGTATAAGCAAAGCTGTGCTCAGGTACTCTTGGTGCTCAGCCCTGTGTGAGCCGCTTGCAGTGTTTTAACTGCTTTCACCGGGGGGTAACAACAGTGTGATCACATGTAGTGTGCGACCCCAAACAAAAATTTGAAAAGGTCGCCTACCCTCCACCGAAAGTAATCTGCTTATGGCTGGCTGTATGTTAAAGGAGACTCAAATTGCCAATTAGTGTTTCCAAACCTCCTCAGGCAACGTTCGGACACGTGGAGGTTCAGTTCAATTGCTGCCAGCGAATCGAAACTACAAAGGTTCACTCATCTTTAGACACTAGACACTGGCAAACTAAACCTGTGTTCCTCCAGTTAGTGGGTGTAATGCAAGCCACTACTTATGGGTAGTACAGATGGAAGAGTAGTCAAAAAAGCCAGGGTCTAGTAACAGGAGGACACATATGGACACAGGGAGAATTCAGGAGTCAGATCACGATCCAGGGTCAGTATTCCAGGAAGACACGTAATAACGTCAGGGAGAAAACTGAAATGTAGTCAGATAACGGTCTGCGGTCAAAAGCCAAGAAGTCACAACAGGAACAGGGAGCAGGCAAAGAGGAGTCGAGCAACAGTCCGGGATCAGAAAACAGAGATCAGAACAAAGCAAAGACACAGATTAACAGCACAACTACCAAACCAGAATGTATGACTGGAAAGCTCAGGGGGAGCATGGTCAGTAAAGAAACAGAGCAATTACCAGAAAAGCTGAAACACCTAGCACACACAGCTCCCAGAAACAAAATGGAATCCTGCACAGTCAATTAACCTGCCAGCTCCACAGTCCAGAAAACACAGCAGAGCATTTCCGGTGCAAGATGCTCTGCACAGAGGAATCGTGACAGTTGTAGAGCCCCTTGTCTTCTGAGATGAGCTCCCCGTGTACACATATTACAATATTTTTGTATGGACAATGTATATATTTAATCAGCTTGATCATTAACCAAATTAGAAAACTCTTGTCAAGCCTAATAAATACAATTATATTAATCTTTTTAGATATCAGAAATTATTTGTAGATTTTGAGCCCTCTCCCCCTCTGTACCTGTCTGTCACTGTTAGTTTCTTTATTGTGCTTGTTTGTACATTATTCAGAAAATACTGGATATAAATGATAATAATAATAATTCTCTATTTCTGTAATGAATTTTTTTGCCCTTTTTTGAACTGTTCCTTTTTTCTGTACTTTTTTTATAACCTAAATTGCTTAGACATTCTCTAAACTAAGGCCAAGTTTAAATGCTTTGCTGATAACATGTAAATAATTGAATATTAATATTCACAGTATGAAGAAGCATAATAAATATAAGCAGCATGAAATATCATGAAGCCGTGAGAGAGAATATCTCCCCCTGACAGAGTATATCTAGGAAACAGCTTGACATACAAAATAATAAGGGTATTATCTTGACATCCGAACCGCCCTTTTCATCAGGGAAAAGAAAGTGATGAGCAATATATCATAAACAATTTTGTAAATATGAAGCCATTTATGCGCATGTAAAAACAGTAACCCTTACTATAACTCAATAGAAGCAGTCCCTGCACATAGTCTGCAGTGCAAAGTCAGTAACTTCCAAAACAGGCAAAAGTCACAAAGTATTATAATGATACTAAAAGTGTTCCCTATTTCAGCATATTATGTATCTTAATATGTATCTTAATTTGTATTTTTTGCAATAAGATTGTTTTTGCCTTTACTACTTTGTAGATCCGTACAGTATATCAAATTTTTAGTCCTGCAAATAATCAGAATGTGTTTATATTGTTCCTTTTTTTATTTTTAAACTCTGCAATAATTTTCCTTTTAATATATTTTCAAACAGACTGAAGCGCTGACTTTCTCATGTAAAGCCCCAAATCCTCCGCTGCTTACTTACACACTGCCACACAACTGAATGGTACAATTATGGCGGCCTGAAGTTACCACTAGACGGAGCTGAAGAGACTACTTAAATGGAATCTGTCAGTAGGGTCTACACTCCTAAGCTATCTATATGGGCATGCTGAATAAAATGATACCTTGATCTCTGTGATCAGATGTCTTATTCCAAAAAAATGTATTATATGCAAATGAGCAGTTAGGATCTATGGGCCAGACCCAGATCTCAAGGAGAATCTGCCACCAGAGCTTATTTTAAATGAAAGGGGGCGTTACCAGTTTGAGACATATAATGACTGACACTACAGTGAGATCACAACCAGCACAGTACAGCAGAGCTAACATTATAATGAGACATAGTTCATTTCTGTTGTACTAATAAATTCCCACTGCATAGGTCCTTTCACAGTGCTTCAGCTCCTCAAAAGGAGTCAGGCTGGGGAGAGAGGGGTTGTACAGCAGAGCTGACATCACTGCAATTGTGTACGCAACGAGACAAGGTTCAGCTCTGCTGTACTGTGTTGGTTATAATCAGGCACAGCTCGGCGGCAGAGCTGCTAGCAGTATGAGAGGACAAGTGCTGCTGCAAATGTTTGTAATGAGACAGAGTTCAACTCTGCTGTATTGTGTTAGTTCTGATCTCATGGTAAAGCTGTGTGTGATTCAGTCATTCCATGTCTCACATTGGTAACACCCCCTTTCATTTATAATAAGCCCTGGAGGCAGATTCCTATGGAGACCAGTGTCCAGCCCAAAGATTTTAATAAGTCAATTGCATATGAGGAATCTGGAATAATATATCAGATCACAGATATCAACGTATTCTGCCTCCTATGACCTACATAGATTAGGAGGGTTGATCCTTTGGACAGATTCCCTTTAATTTCAATGGCATACAGCCAGAATTTTATCATTTAACTGTGTGAACTAAAGCATGGATTTGCAGCTTTGTATATGAAAAACAAACCTTTTTGTTCAATAATATATTAAAAAATAATCAGTTATTCTGACCCATTTAGAAAAATCTTGTAAAATGGACATATAAAGAAACATTCCCTCAAAACTTTTTATTGCATTAACCTCTTTAAGTGTCCATGTATTATAGTGTGGTAATAGATTCACCGATCGCCATCTCCATCTATACACTCCTATTTTTCACCATACCTAGCTCTTAGTGATCTTTTTCTACTTGTTATTAATGATCGGACCCCTATCCGGGCACCTACATATTCAGGAGTCCTGTATTCCCCATTTTACACTAGAAATACGGGATCGATCTACCGGCCTGTGATTCATATTCCACATTGTCCAGACTCACTAGTAATGTCTATCAACCATCAAAGACAGATCATAAAATACATTATGATTCCCTTCTTGTACACTATTTTTATTCAATGAAAATGTAAAAGCTATGGATAGGATCCACAGATTACAAATTTCCCCAAAAAGAAGTAGCAAATTTTTACTTTTCTAAATGAAATATCAAATTCATTATTTATAACTTTGCTTATACTTTTTTCCATTCCTTAATTTCTAGGTGGGCTGTAGTTTCTATTGAAACTAATTTGGTATACATAACATTTTTTTAGATCACTTTTTATTCCATTATTTTTAGGGAGGCATGGTGACCAACTCTGGAGTTTTCTTTTTTAATCACATTCACTACATGGGATAAAAAATATAATGATACAATACTTCAGACTTTTATGGTTGTAGCACTACCAAATAGATGTACCATATTTTTTGATTAATAAAACGCGCTGGATTATAAGATACACCACAAATTTAGAGGAGAAAAAAGGAGGTGAAAAAAATGGGGTCTGTCTTATAATCCAGTGGACTCTTACCGAGTGGGGGTGGAGCTGGGTCACAGAAGGCAGTGGCGATGGTGAACCAAGGCGATGCTGTGGCTGGTGCAGTGGGTGTCCCGGTGTCCTTATGCGGTGGGTGTCCCAAATGCTGTCGGTGGTGCAGGTTTTAAAGAAATGGCGCCTGGAGTCGGCGCGTGCGCAGATTGAGCTATCGACTCAATGACAAGCCGAAATCTCATTTGCACATGTGCCACCTCTGGGCGCCATTTTCCCTAAGTTCGCTGCTGGGAGATCAATGGGCTGGAGGTGGCATGAGCGCACATGAGATCTTGAGCCGAGAGCTCCATCTGTGCACGCCGACTCTGGGCGCCATTATTTGAAGACCTCACCACCTGCAGCCCCAGCAGCACAGCCGCTTCAGCAAACATCGCCCGCAGCCCTCGAAACACAGTGCCTGCAGCCGCAGCACAGCCATCAAAGCATTTCCCCTGCCACTTGTGACCTCGCACCACCCACCCCTGGTAAGCTACATTCGGATTATAAGACGCACCCCTCATTTTCCTCCCAAATTTTTTGTAGGAAAAGTGCGTCTTACAATCCGTTAAACACGGTATACTTTTACATTCCTTTTACCAAATTGGAAACAGTGATAAATATTTTATGTGATTTTATGTGATTTAGAAGATGCAGACCCCAAAATATCACTGCATTTTCCTTTAGACATTGGCCTTGAATTGAAGGTTAATAAAGAGTTTGCGACTAATTAATGTAACTGCCTTACAATCTATGATTTTTTTTCTCAGATAACGAGTGTTATAGATGAATATATATCTTCTCTGGGATCAAGAGGTTTTATTATAATGATGAGACAAGATCTTTAGCTAGGACAAAAGACGTAAAGAAGAATCTTCTCCTCATGGTCTTTCCTTTGCCTCATTCGAGCAAGAACAATGAACTTCTACATTTTGCTCGGCTTCAAGGCTTATCAATTGAAATCTGCAGTTGAGAGTTTTGATAATACATGCATTAAATGATCATTCAGAATGACTTGTGAGAGTATCCCTTGTGTAACACACTTCAAGAAAAATAATTTAAGTTGGAATACTGAACATCTTCCTCTTACTACAAACCACAGCATCTATAAAAGAGACTATCATCCGAAATGATTAACACCTTACAGCTCAAGAAACAAAGCCTGCCCTTTTATACAGGCAGCTGTGGATCATTAGCTCTAGTGATGGGACCTATGTGATGTGAATTTTTCTTTCTAATTAAAAGATGAGATTCTGTCGGTAACTATCTCTTCACTGAAAACGGAGAGGTGGAATTTCCATTTTGCATAGAATAGCTCTTTGCTCTTCAACAATAAGTTAAGCATGTTGCTTTTTTTTAATATCCATCCATCTGTTTCTGCAAAAAAAAACCCGTACCTTGTAAATTTGGAATTTAGTTTTATCCATAATATCAAATGCATATCTTTTTTAGGTTATAGCATTTATATATATACTATAGAGTCTCCCTTTCATTTAGGTGCCGTGGTTTAAATGTATAGAAAAATGACAATATACAATAAATCCTTCACAATGTATGGGTCCATAGTGTTTAGTGAATCGTTAGCTACTTAGTTAGTTAGATCGTTCTATCTAGATAATCCATAGCGCTCTCCTACAGTATGAAATTTTTCCAAAGTCGAAATTTATCCATTACAATGGGAAAGCAAAAAAAAAAAAAAAAATTATTGTTCATAGGGCCCTTAGCAATTATATGAAATTGTATAATACATCCACTGCCAAATCTGTCAATCCCGGTGATAAAATTGCCATGTTGAATTGTAGCAGATTGGCACTGTACTTCCAGCTCTCCTTCCTCTCTCCCTACTTCAAGGCCCGTCATTGGCCTCTGTAGGGCCACTCACTTCTCTCAGTGATCTGCCTCTCTTGCCCGTGATTCTGTACAGATGCCACCATTGCACAGGTCATTTTATCAGAAGGGATGTTGCATGTGCAGTAAGCTCCTGATGATGTTGTGAGAGCTGGATTGTCAATCTGTGAGTGTGCCGCACCCTCTAATGAGACGACCATTGGCAAATACAACGCCTGCGCAGGGGAAGAGTCACTGAGAGAAGAGTGATCTGTCCATCGGAGGTCAGAGGCTGTTGGCGAGCAGAATAATAAAGAGTGGAACAAGGTTTATATCACACTTGGAAATATGGATGCTCAAGAAGGGTTCAAACCTGTCATTAGATACAAGAGAACTTGGCACAGAATAATAAAGAGGGAGGTAGGAGAGTTGGAAATGCAGTGTCCGCCCATGCACTTGTGATTAAATGAGATTTCTCAGTAGCATGCTAAGATCGTGTGCCCATGATGAGCTTTTGGTGAGTTTTTGATGCTGCATAAAAAAACACAGGTTCTTATGGTTCCAGCAAAGTGGCTAGGATTTATAGAAATGTCATGCTCATTGTGCTTCTTTTTTACTCAGCATAAACTGCTCTGTAGTGTTTGTATCAAATCCGCAACATGTTAATTTCTCTTGCACGCATGCTGAGTTTTAGGTGCAGATTTTTCCCATAAACATGTATCAGGTGATGAAAATCTGCAGGTAAAAAAGCACGTGAGCTTTTACAACGAAAAAGTATCAAAATCGTATGTAATCCAGACATGACTATATCAATGAAGTTTTGCCAAATCTAAATGTCATTAAGTATTAAATACAAAGCAGCTTTAATTAAAGCATGAAAGACCAAAGAGACACAAAAACTGCAGACTTAAAAACGCAATAAAAACGCATGTAACGCGAAGCACTCAGAAACGCATATGACCTAATTTACTTAATAGGTGTAGAAATGGTGCAGAAAATCTGTAACATTAAAAACTCACCAAAAGCTCATGACAAAAATGTAGCTTACTTGTAGAACAAAACTATGATGTTAAAGAGGACCAACCACCAGGATTTTCCTATATAAACGAAAGCCAGTGCTATACTGCTGCTATTATGCTGATTCTATTCATACCTTGAGTTGTGAGATCGGATTTATACTTTCTGAAATATAGGCAAGTAAAGTTACAGAAATACATTGCTATTTGATTGACAGCACCTACAGAATATCAAATAGGTGGGTCAGGTTTTGCTAGTTAGTCCTGCCCCTGTCTGCCTGTCCTTCCTCCCCTGTCTCTGTTATTACCGGTGGAGGAAGGAGAGGAAGGACATGGGATGGAAGGACAGGGTCAGGAAGGACAGGGACACAGACAGGGAAGAGAATAAGTAGCAAAACCCGACCCACCTATTAGATATTTTGTAGCTGCTATCAATCAATTAACAATGTATTTTACAAACTTTACTTGCCTATATTTTTAGAAAGTATACATCTGATCTCACAACTAAAGGTATGTTTATAATCCACACGATAGCGTCAGTCTGGCACTTGATTTAGTTTAAAGAGAGAAATCCTGGTGGTTGGTCCTTTTTAATGAGTCTAAAGTGGACTCATACAGTCATAGCCAAAAGTTTTGAGAATCACACCAAAATTATATTTTCACATGATCTGTTGACCTCTGGTTTTTAATTGTGTTTGTCTGATATTTACATCACATACAGAAATATAATTGCAATCATATTATGAGTACCAAAAGGTTATATTGACAGAATGAGTTAATGCAGCAAGTCAATATTTGCAGTGTTGACCCTTCTTCTTCAGGACCTCTGCAATTCTCCCTGGCATGCTCTCAATCAACTTCTGGACCAAATCCTGACTGATAGCTGTCCATTCTTGCATAAGCAATGCTTTCATTTTGCCAGAATTTGTTGGTTTTTGTTTGTCCACCCGTCTCTTGATGATTGCCCAAAAGTTCTCAATGGGATTAAGATCTGGGGAGTTTCCAGGCCATGGACCCAAAATCTCTATGTTTTGTTCCATGAGCCATTTAGTGATCACCTTTGCTTTATGGCAAGGTGCTCCATCATGCTGGAAAAGGCATTGTTGGGCGCCAAACTGCTCTTGGACAGTTGGGAGAAGTTGCTCTTGGAGGACATTCTGGTACCATTCTTTATTCATGGCTGTGTTTTTAGGCAAGACTGTGAATGAGTCGATTCCCTTGGCTGAGAAGCAACCCCACACATGAATCGTTTCAGGATGCTTAACAGTTGGCATGAGACAAGACTGGTGGTAGCGCTCACCTCTTCTTCTCCTAATAAGCTGTTTTCCAGATGTCCCAAACAATCGAAAAGGGGATTCATCTGAGAAAATGACTTTACCCCAGTCCTCAGCAGTCCACTCCCTGTACCTTTTGCAGAATATCAGTCAGTCCCTGATGTTTTTCTGTAGAGAAGTGGCTTCTTTGCTGCCCTCCTTAAAACCAGGCCTTGCTCAAGCAGTCTCCGCCTCACAATGCGTGCAGAAGCACTCACACCAGCCCGCTGCCATTGCTGAGCTAGCTCGGCACTGCTGGTAGTCCGATCCCACAGCTGAAACAGTTTTAAGATACGGTCCTTGCGTTTGCTGGTCCTTCTTGGGCGCCCTGGAGCCTTTTTGGCAACAATGGAAGCTCTCTCCTTGAAGTTCTTGATGATGCGATAGATTGTTGACTGAGGTGCAATCTTTGTAGCTGCAATACTCTTCCCTGTTAGGCCATTTTTGTGCAAAGCAATGATGGCTGCACGTGTTTCTTTAGAGATAAGCATGGTTAACTGAAGAGAAACAATGATACCAAGCACCAGCCTCCTTTTAAAGTATCCAGTGATGTCATTGTTACTTAATCATGACTGATTGTTCGCCAGCCCTGTCCTCATCAACACCCACACCTGTGTTAATGGAACAATCACTAAAACAATGTTAGCTGCTCCTTTTAAGGCAGGAATGCAATGATGTTGAAATGTGTTTTGGGGGTTGAAGTTCATTTTCTTAGCCAATATTGAGTTTGCAAGTAATTGCTGTTAAGCTGATCACTCTTTATGACATTCTGGAGTAGATGCAAATTGTCATTAGAAAAACTTAAGCAGTAGACTTTGTAAAAATTAATATGTGTAGCATTCTCAAAACTTTTGGCCATGACTGTAGATTTACCCGACAGAGACAGAAAGGTATTTTTACTCCTTCTCTAATTTAGCCTATATATGAATAGATGAATGCCCAAATATCACATCTATGTAAAACATCGTTATATTTTCCATAAATATTGAGTGTATTTTTCTTCTCTACAATCACTTGAATATAATATAGAATTTGCTATTACTTTGATTAAAAAATAATGATCAGTTACTATATTTTTTTCTGAAATAAACAATGGTTATCTGAAAAGAAAATATTTTCAAGGGATTTAATAATATTCACGATTGTTTGCAATTCCCTAATACATTGTGGAACAAAAGGGTAACAATGTTTTCAACTTTTGACTAAGTCCTTCTGGGCATGTTCATGATCAGATTTCAGCATGTCTCAGGTGAAATCTAATCCCAGGTCTCTTCTACACATTACCAATATTGGTGTATACTGGTCGACTCACTTGGGTATGTATACAGCTTTTACTTCAACTCTACCACAAGTGTTCGATTGGGTTGAGATCTTGGGACTGTGAAGGCCAATCCAGCAACTGTAGTGCATTGTCATTGAACCATTTCATTGCCACTCTCGACGAATGCTTCGGGTTGTTGTCCTGCTGGAACACTAAGTCATCCTTCTCATACCCATAGTACTCGACTGTACGAGGTAACTCATCTTATAGGATACTTACATATAGCTCAGCATTGTGACAACCATCGATCCTGGTCAAGTATCCAATGCCTTTCGCTATCAAACCACCCTATATCATCAGGTTTTCTTAACTGAACTTGACAGATCCTTACATTTTTTCGATCCATCAGTCACTTTTTACCTTGTTTGCACCCATCAAAGCATAGTCTTTTGACTTTCGTCTTATTGCTCCAAATCACCTCCAAATCTTCTATTTTCCACTTTTATACTTTTTTGCAAACTCAAGCTGACGCTTCTTATGATGATATTGAAGTTGAGGCTTTTTCACCTTTTTCCTGGCCACCATTCAAGACTTGTATAATGTGCATCGTACGGTGCTTGCATGGACATGTGATCTCATTATTATGAAGCATATGATACACCTCCACTGCTGAGTTTGTCACTCCAGAACTGATACACATTGTGATGAGCTGACTTGTTGACTTTGATATTTTTTCCTGGACATTAACCTCTTGGCTTTTGAATGGATGCACAGACTTCATTTTGTATTCTTCTAACTGTTATGGCACTCACATGATGCAGTTTGGCAATTTTCTTGTCCGACTGACTGCTATCAATGAGCTAGATAATGCTGTTTCTCTTTTCTTGGGAAATCTTCTTCATGGCTGCTCCTCAATTCAAACCAGTGACTTTTCGCTTGGGAATCAACCTAATAAAACACTGCGCTATTAGGGAATGTGAGAACAGGTTGAATTTGTAGTATACAGGAAAAACAAGATTTTTCAAACACCAGGAGCAAAACAGTAACAATGCAGTAACATGACAGAAATCTGGCTAACTAATCATATGCTAAATAGTTGCATACCAAATTCATGTATGAAATAGCCAAGATGATGGTCTAAAAAAAATGAAGGTTGTCTCAAACTTAAAGCTTTAGTGGATGGTGAGATATGGAGCCTGAAAGTCAAAAGTTCAAAACATTGTTAACCTTTTGCTTGTCAATTGTATCTGTCATCAATATGACTTTGATCTTTACCAATCTTGAAAGTTAAAGATCCCTGGTTTTTAATTCTATGAACAACTGCACCATTCTTGTCCATAAACTGTCTGTAGTCTGCAGCCAAAGTTAAAAGCCAGGATCTGGAGACTTAGGGTACCGTCACACTTTAGCGACGCTCCAGCGATCCCACCAGCGATCTGACCTGGCAGGATCGCTGGTGCGTCGCTACATGGTCGTTGGTGAGATATCAATCAGGCAGATCTCACCAGCGACCAGTGACCAGCCCCCAGCCAGCAGCGACGCGTGGAAGCGATGCTGCGCTTGGTAACTAAGGTAAATATCGGGTAACCAAGCGCTTGGTTATCCAATATTTACCTTGGTTACCAGCGCACACCGCTTAGCGCTGGCTCCCTGCACTCCTAGCCAGAGTACACATCGGGTTAATAAGCAAACTGCTTTGCTTATTTACCCGATGTGTACTCCAGTTACTTGTGCAGAGAGCAGGGAGCCGGCACTGGCAGCCTGAGAGCGGCGGACGCTAGTAACCAAGGTAAATAACGGGTAACCAAGCTCAGGGCTTCGCTTGGTTACCCGATATTTACCTTGGTTACAGCTTACCGCAGGCTGCCAGACGCCGGCTCCCTGCTCCTGCACATTCAGATCGTTGCTCTATCGCTGTCAAACACAGCAATGTGTGCTTCACAGCGGGAGAGCAACGTCCAAAAAATGAACCAGCACTGTGTGTAACGAGCAGTGATCTCACAGCAGGGGCCAGATCGCTGCTCAGTGTCACACACAGCGAGATTGCTAATGAGGTCACTGGTGCGTCACAAAAACCGTGACTCAGCAGCGATCTCGCTAGCGATCTCGCTATGTGAGAAGTACCCCTTACACATTCACCCAAGCGACATGCAAACAATCCTTCTATTCTCATGTATCTGATTTACTTCTCCTACATACAAGTGCAGTAAAGTAGATATGCAATACTATATTTAAATTAATTGGAAATAGAGATAAGCAAATACATTAGCAGGACCCTGATCCAGTGGCTACTTCAATATACTGTGGCTACTGGACGAGGGTGCTGTGAACCACCTTTTACCTATGGACATTTCTGGCTTATCTTTGGATGTGGCATAATGCACAAACAACGTTGTGAAGGGTGATTAGTCCAAACCGGAGCTGGAAATACCAGAATGTAGGAGGTAAATTGCAGGGCTCCCACACAGAGACACCAGACCAGGGGTCCCTGGGTAAGATTCACTTATCTTCTAATTGTAAAGAATTATTTTATTTTTCTAGATGTGTAGACTTTTTGTACCTTTACTGATTTTCTGTACTATAGTATATCAAAAACATCATCCATAAATAGTGACATATGAAGCACATTATATGTCAGCCCTGTAACTTTACTTCATATATGTATTTACATTTCCTAAACCTATATAAATATTACTGAAGATTGTAAAAAAAAATATAAAAAAATCCATTGGGGCTTGTTTTCATTGATTTTTGTTAGGGTGGAGCAATTCCATCCACTTGCTTTCTTCTTGATATAGTAAATTTATTATTCCCATTATGCGAATGCACTATATAAGTCATATTAGTTATGGTAATTTCGGCACTTTTAAGGCCCCGTTACACACTACGATTTATCTGACGATCTCTTTAGCAATGTGACACGCCCAGATTGTAGTTACGATTTGCCGAGATTGCTCATAGGTCGTTTATTAGCGGTCACGTACACATCTCACAAACGATGCTAAATCGTTCAGTGATATATTGTTTGACCAAGGCGGTCGTTTTGATGTTGTTCGTCGTTGGCAGGGTGTCAAATGTACCGATATGTCTGCTGCGTTCCAAACGACGAACAATATTTTGAAACTGAACGACGTGTCAACGATCAACGATTTCCAACCTATATGCGATTGTTTGGAGTTGCACGTAGGTGTCACTCGCAACGACGTCGCTAACGATGCCAGATGTGCGTCACGGAATCCGTGACCCCAACGACATATCGTCAGATAAATCATAGCATGTAACGCCGCCTTTAGGCTACGTTCCCATGAAGCATATGTACTACGGCAGAGATTACGTCATGATACATAGTCTTGTAAGGGATATACCGCATATATAAATTGTATCTTTAGGCTTTGTGCACATGTCATCTTTTAACTGCCGGCCGTTTTCCTTAAGCAGCTTCATCGGCAGTATTGCCGTCCTTCTTGCAGTGTCTGCCTCATTTACGCTGTACTGTGAAGTATAGACAGAAGCCGCCTGAAAAATGAGCATGTCACTTCTTTTAACTGATTCAGGGTTTCCGATTCCTGACGTTGTTAAAATAAGTGACACAGTATGGAACATGAGCACAGCAATGTTGTTTTGACATTGCTGTGCATCATGTTTATTTTAACCTTTTCCTATCCTTAGTCCCCCCCGGGGGGACATTCCAAAAATGTTGTTACGATCCTTTGTCCAATAGACTGTGATTCATTCTGCATGCCATTATGGCATGAGAAATCAATCACAGATGGACATTGCACCATAGTTTTGCACTGATGTGAGTGCAGTCCGATGTTTTATCAAGTTGCACTCGTCAGTGCAAAACGCAAGTGGAACTAAACCCTAATGGGCAGTAAATTGTAGTGCCCGTACATTGTTCCCAGCTCGTGCTTCTTGAAACCTACCCTGTAACTTAAGTGGGCTCTCCTCACTACAACAATGCCAAACATTTGGATGCTAAATGTGGTTTAGACACATTGTGGTGCTCGGAACGGAGGGGGGCATTTGGACTTGGAAGCTGAGATTTTACAGGATTTATTTTTTTGGTGGAGCCATAGCACTTTTCCAGATCCTTTGTGCTACCAATAACGTGGAAGCCCCCAATATTTCCATTAACAGAAGATGGACCTGAGTGAAGACTTGTATTTCTTTTTGGTTGAGATGAATATTATTGGTGAGATTTGGGGTACAGAACATTTTGGATCAGTTTAAATTTATCCTGTGCTATGATGAGCGCTTACTTTAGGCCTTCCATGTACCCCTCCAAAATAGGTGGTTCATATGAAACCCCTATGTATCCATTCACTAATGAGGCAGCAGAGTTACTCCAGACTTTATTTGGCCTCTGTTCAGAGGTGTACTTCTTCTCAAAGGTGCGCAAAACTGTTGTTGACTGCACTTTTGTGCATGCCTAAAAAGACATGTAAAAAGATAGACACCGCCGGACCACAGGCCAGACAGGAGTTCAAAGTGACTCCATCTGCCACATTACAGTGCATTTTCCATTGGGAAGTTTGCCAGAATTATGTTTTTCAAAGATATACACATAATTGGGTGTAATCGCTCAGTAAAGAGAGCTGGATAAATGTGAGCGATCTTTGGGAGGCAGAATAAACAAATCAACAAAAGTTGAAGAATTTACTTTTTTTTACGCCATTCACCTTGCGGTATACCGTAAGTCATTAGGCAGTTTTAATCCTCTGGTCAGTATAATTACAGTGGTACAAGATTTATATAGCTTTTGGCTATTATCTCACTAAAAAAACCCCGCTTTTTTACAAAACAAAATTTTTTTTGCATCACTGAATTTTGAAGGCTATAGTTTTTATATTTTTCTGCCGACAGTCATGTGATGGCTTGGTTTTTGCAGGATGAGTTGGAGTTTTTCTTGGTAACATATTGGACCACATAATGTTTTTATTACTTTCTATATAGCAAAATCAAGAGAAACAGTTATTCAGGAATTTTTGTGTGTGTTTTTTTATGCCATTCATCGTGTCATAAAAATGATAAGAGCTTTATTCTTTGGATCAGTACAATTACAGTGATTCCCCATTTATATTTTTTTTATGTTTTGCTGCTTTTACACAATAAAAACAATTCTATAGAAAAAAAAATAGTTTTTGCATTGCTGTATTCTGAGAGCTATAGATTTTTTATTTCTTCTCTGATGGAGCTGTATGGCGGCTTGTTTTTTTGCAGGACAAGATGTTTTCTGAGATACCATTTTTTTTTACATATCACTTTTTGATTGTGTTTTATTTTACCTTTTGTCAGCTGTATGATGAAAAGACAATTTTTGCTATATTTTTTTTTAGGGTGTTGACTGAAGGGGTTAACTAGTGCGGCCGTTTTATAGATCCGGTTGTTCCGGATGCATCGATACCAAATATTTCTATCTTTGTTGTTCATGTTTGTTTTTACATAAATATACATATTAATTGGTATAATAGTTCTTTTTTTTGTTCTTTATTTTCAGGGTTTTTTTTTTAAATATTTTTACAATTTCACTTTTTTTACTTAGTCCGTATATGGGATATTACGTTTTATTAATCTGATCACAGGTATAATACATTGCAATGCACCAGCAATGCATACAATACATCATACCTTTAAGTATTGCACTGACAGATCTCTTGTTAGACCATCCTCTTGGCATGGTCAAAGAGGCTATCGTAGCCAGGTAACCCGAAGGTTGTCATTTGACCTCGAGTTACCATGGCAACAATAGGGACGCTTTGATCATGTCGCGCGGATCCCTATTGGGTAGAAGAGGGTGCACACTCCCTATTCTAGCCACCTAAATGCTGTGATCACTTTTGTGGAGATGAAACAGCTGGGGGTGGTGCAGGCACCAACCCTGGCTGCGACAGCCTGGTCTTAGCTGTCATGTAAACCGAGCTCCCGGCGGCGACCATGTGGGCACAGCTCCTGTGCCCGCACGATCACCAGGACGTACCAGTTCGGCCTTTTGCAGGTATGCATAGCAATATAGGATGTACCAGTATGTCCAATGACAGGGAGGAGGGAATAAAGTATATTTTCTCCGAAATGCTTTGGCATTTCAGAGAACGCATATCCAGCTGCAATTTTGCAGCCTATTTTCTATTTATGCTGCCCGCAGATTGGGCAGGATTTATCAAGTGACAGGTTCCCTTTAAATGCCAAACTGAACTCTGTATAAATTCAATCACATCTATATATAAACATATTCATGTAGCTGTCTTGGGTATAGTAATGTAATGCATTGGAAAGGAAAATCTTTATTTATATAATCTATAGACTAAATTGGCAATTAACAAAGCTATCAATGTATATGTAAAATGAACTTTAAATAAGGACGGCTTGATCTGAATACTGCATAATCACATTGCGCAGACAGCCCTCACATTGATTTACTTATCAGGCAAATATTAGCCACTAAAAGTACATTAATTTAGCGCGTTAAATGGTGATAAATGAACATAGCTCTCCGTGGCCAGGAGCTAATATCACCATCTGAATAAACATGGCCAGTGTTTTCCCTATGAAACCAAAAATTCAATTTAATTGCTTTTGTTTCAATGTAGCATTTTATGATACAAAAAGCCCTGCCTCATTTCTCAAGGGTTCCTGTACTATTATTCATTATGCATCAGCTTAGAAACATAAAGATTTCATTTCTCATTCCCGAAAGGCATTACTGAATTGACCATTTAAAAATCTCAAATCTTTTTTTTTCTCACTATTTTTTAAACATGGACGATATCTCCAGCATCCACATTTGTCTCTTCTGGCAAAATGCCATTCTCTGCTTTTGGAGGGAAAAAGAAGACTTTGTACGATTTCTAGCCTTTATATTAAACAACAAAGCCTTCTTCAATGGTTAAGAAAGTACAAGTGATAATAATGCTTACACAGCTAAAACACAGAAACTTGACATCTTGCCTACAAGTGTGACCTTTCATCTTGAAAACCCAGACAGAAAAGGCTTCTCAGCAATGCTGAACTCCTTATCCTTATAACTTGAGGTGTACAATGTTTGCTTCTCATGATTGCATTAGTCCTGACCTTTTATTACCAAGTCAAGATTCCCAGTTATTTTGATGTAAGATGCTTTAGATTATCTTCAATTGTCTGGCTCTGACTTAATGTCCACAACAGGAGCACCTGGAAACAAAGCCGTGCATCATCTTTACTTCCTGCCTCTTCTTCCGTTTTTTACGTAAAGGCAAACACAAGTAAATGGGAGGAGAGGACTGATGGGATCGTAAACACGGGCAGCATGGCATATGAGAAGTTTGTAATGTGCTATTATGTTACAGGGGTTGTCAGGGACTTTAACATCGATGGCGTATCCTCAGGATTGGTCATTAATGTTTGATCGGTGATAGTGTTTGGGCGGCGTCACACGGGACGATATATCGTGCGATCACATGAGCGATCGCACCCGCCCCCGTCGTTTGTGCGTCACGGGCAATTCATTGGCACACAAAGTCGGTAACCACCGTCACACATACTTACCTCCCGCACGACCTCGCTGTCGGCGGCAAACATCCTCTTCCTGAAGGGGGAGGGACGTTCGGCGTCACAGCGATGTCACACAGCGGCCGCCCAATAGCAAAGGAGGGGCGGAAATGAGCGGGACGTAACATCCTGCCCACCTCCTTCCTTCCTCATTGCTAGCGGGACGCAGGTAAGCGGTGTTCGTCATTCCCGGGGTGTCACACGTAGCGATGTGTGCTGCCTCAGGAACAATGAACAACCGGCGCACTGAAGGAGGAACGACGTTTTGAAAATGAGCGACGTGTCAACAAGCAACGATAAGATGAGTATTTTTGCTCGTTAACAGTTGCTCGTAGCTGTCACATGCTACGATATCTCTAGCGATGCTGGATGTGCGTCACAGAATCCGTGACCCCGACGACATATCGCCCGATATATCGTAGCGTGTGACGCCGCCCTAACACCCAGCAGCCCTGCCAATCAGCTGCTCCTGATACCACCGATGGCCGATACTACTCATTTGCAGAGCTGCGTAGCTCTGTAAATGGTTTAGTGGCCGCAGCTTAGTACTGCAGACCACTCCCTATTCGAATAAAAATGCTTGTTTAATGGGTGAAATTATTTTTAAGCTTGCTTAAAAATCATTGTCCTTGGCAGCTCATTATCCTGTGTCAACATGACATTGTGACGCTGAAAGGGTTAAGGTCAGTTTTGCTCTCCAGCAGCTTCTGACTCCTGGTTCAGGTGCTTCCGGTTGGTGACCACTTCCTTCTTCTATATATGGTCACATCTCCCAGTAGAGGGCACCGGTTATTCTGAGTCCATTCTGTAGTTAGACCTTGAGGTGGAAGGAGCTGTTGGAGCCCTTGTTGCAGTGAAGCAATGTAGGCTACAGTCCTGGTGTCTGATTGCAGCCGTGAGGCTGGGCTTTATCCTTTTTTGTTTCCCCTGTCTGTTGTACTTTATCTTCTTGTTGTGTTAGTGCAGCAGTGGGACTAATGATCTCACCTGCCAATTCAAAAACCAGGGTTATTGAAAGGTCCCTCAGGGCATCAGGTATCCTGCTCAGCAACAAGTACGAAATCTGTACAGAACCTGGCTAGGAGTGGAGGGTGCCGCTGCAGGTGAATGCAGGATGTGTCCCACCAGGGCCCACCATTGTTAAAGTGTCCAGTGTACCCCTTGTTCATTGTGGTGAATCCATTGTTTCTTGCCCCATGCTGGACCTTCCCCAAGTCCATGTGAGACAGACGTGCTGCGGAGAACAATGGTATTCTACAGAAAGATGGTATTAATGTTTGTTTTATGCACATGAGCATTTGCTTGAAGTTTTGAAACAGGCGATTAAACTACTACTGACTGGTTTGCATGTGCTGGATCGGTGGTCGTTTTAGATATTGCTAGACACTTGTGGTGTTGGTTTATCTCAAGGGAGAACAATAGGCCAGTTGTTGAATTCTAAAGCACCTGATCTTTGTCACTCATGACAAAATAAATTGTGGAAAGCCAGGAGAATTGTGAAAAGCCACATACAGTTATATGGGCAAAATGGTCATGCCAAAAACTGTCAGGTTTGGCAAATTGTATTGTCTATTGGGGTTGTTAGGTCTTGCGCAGCACCTAAAAGACAGATATTGCTTATAGTTCTCTTCAATAGGCACTGAGCACTCCTTGTGCTGCAATATACTACATCTGAATGACACTATACATTGGAGGTATTCTCTAGAAGTAATGCTTCCGAAGCACAGCGGATATGTAATATGCTATGTTTAGACATGCCACCATTGTTTCCTATAAAAATCACTTTCAACATATTTATTCAGACGCAGATCACAGAATTTCCACATATCTTAAATGTCTGATTCTAGTGGCTGTGTGGTCACTCAATATAAAAGCTGAGGGTGTAAAAAATGAAGCCTGGGCACCAGAGGAGCGGACACAGACAGAAGAGGGCCCCTGTGCAAGAACAGTATATGGGCCCTTTGCAGTCCAATAGGTCATCATAATAGACAATACCACCTGCTTTGGAGCTGAAGATGAGCCCTCTTAATTCTTGGGCCCCTCTTCGGTTGCACAGGTTTCCCTAAAGGTATATCCGCCCCTGAGGCACCTCCATTCTTTGGTAAAGTGAAAGGTTCACTTGTCAAACTTCAAATGATTAAACATTGATAAAATACCCAATCAATATCAATAAAATAAATGTCTGTCTTTTCGCAAAGTACTACACATCAGAGAATATATGGAAAATAATGGTCTATGCCAGGGGTCGGGAACCTATGGCTCGCGAGCCAGATATGGCTCTTTTGATGGCCGTATCTGGCTCGCAGACAGGGCTCCTACCTGTCTATGGGAAGGATCAGGGCCGGCGCCAGCACCCGGCTACTCAGGGGGGCCCGGTGGCCGCACTGTCACCGCCCCCCACCGAGGATCGAGGTTTCAATTGCATCGGCATCGCAGGTGCCGATACAATTGAGAGCAATGATGAGAGAGTGAGCGGCGCGCTCTTCTCATTCTCCCCGCTGTGACTGTCGGCGTTCTTCTGACAGCTCTGCAGCGAGCGCGGTGACGTCATCACTGCGCGCCTGCTGAGAGGTCAGAGCGAGCGACAGCAATGGACGATGCGCCGAGGAGACCGGATCAGCGGGGGAACGAGAAGTGAGCCACCCCTCTACTGACACTGGGCTCCCCTGATTCACAGGCCGGCCACTACACAGCGGCACTAGTACACATAGGGGCCCGGCAGGCACTCTGCGTCTATGTGTAGTGCTGCTGTGTAGTGGCCGAACTGTGAGTCAGGGGAGCCCAGTGTCAGTAGCGGGGCCCCTGACCTGGAGAGGCTACCAGCCATGTCTGAGCTGCAGGAGTGCTAGTCCTGACCTGCACAGCAGACGGAACCTCCATCCTGCAGGACCTGCGATGATGTCACGCCCATGTGACTGTGTGGGAGGAGACACAGGATGCCGGGCAGAAAGCAAGAGAACTGAATCCTGAAGGAGATTTGGACACATGACTGGTAATAAGAAAAGAGGGGACATGAGGGTGAGGGGGGCTGCAGGGTGAGGGGCATATGAGGGCTGCAGACTGTGACAGAAGCATGTGAAGGGGTGCAGAGTGTTTGAGAGGGGTAAGTTGGGGTACAGGCAGAGTGAGATATGTGAGCAGGGTGTGTGAGATATGGGGGTGTATTGTGTGTGATATGGGGGGTGCAGGCTGTATGGGAAGCAGGGTATGTGACATATGGGGGTGTAGTGTGTGAGATCTGGGGGGTGCAGGCTGTATGGGAAGCAGTGTGTGTGTGTGTGTGTGTGGGATATGGGGGATGCAGGCCGTATGGGGAGCAGTGTGTGTGTGTGTGTGATATGCGGGGTGCAGGCTGTATGGGAAGCAGGGTGTGAGAGATATGGGGGTGTAGGCTGTATGGGAAGCAGGGTGTGTGAGATATGGGGGTGCAGGCTGTATGGGGAGCAGGGTATGCGACATATGGGGGTGTAGTGTGTGGGATATGGGGGGTGCAGGCTGTATGGGGAGCAGTGTGTGTGTGTGATATGGGGGGTGCAGGCTGTATGGGGAGCAGTGTGTGTGTGATATGGGGGGGTGCAGGCTGTATGGGAAGCAGGGTATGTGACATATGGGGGTGTAGTGTGTGAGATCTGGGGGGTGCAGGCTGTATGGGAAGCAGTGTGTGTGTGTGGGATATGGGGGGAGCAGTGTGTGTGTGTGATATGGGGGGTGCAGGCTGTATGGGGAGCAGTGTGTGTGTGTGTGATATGGGGGGGTGCAGGCTGTATGGGAAGCAGGGTATGTGACATATGGGGGTGTAGTGTGTGAGATCTGGGGGGTGCAGGCTGTATGGGAAGCAGTGTGTGTGTGTGGGATATGGGGGGGAGCAGTGTGTGTGTGTGATATGGGGGGTGCAGGCTGTATGGGAAGCAGGGTGTCTGGGCCACTGACAGATACAATTGCTCCAGCGGTCACTTAGTACACAAAGGAGTGTTCCTCTCTGCTGCACTAAGCCACCGCTGGACCTAAACAATAATTCGCTGTAAAATAATAAAATAGATAATTGACATAACTGACAATGCGTTGTGTGACATGTCCAATATTCCAGCTTCTTTCTTCTGCGAATGCCTCAAAGCTGGCATTCTCTCAACATCAGGTGGGAAGAATGCCAGCTTCCAGTCATGCGCAGGAAAAAGAAGAAGCCAGACTGCTGGACTGATGTCATGCATCGCAAGTTCACAATGTAAGTTATTTATTTGATTTTTTTACTGCTAATTACCATTGTTTCAGTCCAGTTGTGGCTTTATACAGCAGGGAGGAGCATTCCTTGCTGTACTAAGTGAACATTGGAGCGATTGATCTGTCAATGGCCCTTTAAACATTGTACGGCTCTCGCGGAATTATATTTCAAAATATGTGGCGTTTACGGCTCTCTTAGCCAAAAAGGTTCCTGACCCCTGGTCTATGCCCTAAATTTCTTTAATTCTTGATGGATTTTATATTTTATTAGGAATACTTTCACAATAGATTGTAAATGTTGTATCTGGGTCTATGTGTTAATATTTACCTACCTGCTCAAGGCCCTCACATGACATAACAAAATGTATTATTTTATACATATATTTATATAAAAAAATAACATTGCCGAAAGCGAAACAATATTTTGAAAATAAGCCTAGGGATATCCTACAGTCTGTCTTCATGTATACATAAAAGATACTTAATGAAATATTAAAAAGTACAACTGAATGGATCTATGTTTGGAAATGATCTGAGTGATTTCGTGTATTCAGTTAGTTGGCATCACATTTCTTTGTGCCCAATTTTTGTAGCCAATAAGACCACTGGATTGATCCATTGCAATTGGACTGGAGAAAGATTGTGCCCTCTACGACTTTATTTATGAATAGCCCCTAATCTTAGCTGCTATTATAGTTTAATAACTATTTGTAGATTTGTTATCATTTACATGTAAACACCCATACACATTAAAGAGGTGGTTCGTTACTGCAGTAGTGACCACATCGCTGTGAAACTGATAGGGGAGGCTTTTTCTAAATACCTTGTGTTGTCAATTTAGCCTCTGAGCGGCGCTATCGTGGTTCACTCTTCCCCATCAAGTGACCCCCTCCGGGCTCCGTGACCTCTGGGATTCGGTGATGTCAGGTCAACTTCCATCACTGCGGTTGGCCTTTCATCGCTCCTCACAGCCAAGCATCACTTCTGCTTGCAGCGCTCTGCAGTGAAGGAGAGCGCGCGCGAGATGCTGGGCTGTGACAAGCGGTGAAACTCCGCCCACAGCCCAGTCACTCAGGAAGACTGGGGACGGCTGCGGTGATGTCAGGTCAACTGGAAGTTGACCTGACATCACCGGATCCCAGAGGTCACGGAGCCCTGGCGGGGGTCACGTGATGGGGATGAGCAGACCGCAATAGCACTGCTCAGAGACTGAATTGGCAAAACAAGATATTTAGAAAAAGCCTCCCCTATCAGTTTTATAAAGATGTGGTCACTGCTACAGAATGAAGCTGGCCAAAGATCCTGATTTCACTGGTCCCGACTGACCATCTATTTTATGGGAGCCTCCCGACTCCCCCTGACAGATGATGCTGGATTAATAAAGAATCATTCAGTGTGAACTCAAATTCACATTCCTTTTTTGTTTTCTTGTTTGCCTTTTCTTCTATCTGGCTTCGCCTACTGTACTCCACTCTCCCCATATGGGCCCCTGGCAAAGGGTATAAACCAGAATTTGGCTGACAGCTAAGGTGCATCTTTAGACCCAGGCTACAAGAGACATCAACCATTCATCAAAATGCAACATTACTTCAATTTTATTTATTTTTGCCCCAGTCACAACTTTGTACACCTGCTTATTACTGAGAATATTATTTACTAAAGTAAAAGAAATAACTGCCATCAGCAGCTTCAATGAGAAAACCCTGCTGAAACAGTACAGGGAGGAAAAAGCTTTTACAATGGATAATAATTAGAGATAATATTCTAACATTTCTTTTTTTCCATTTTTACTTTAGCATTAAAATTAATATCATAATACCTCTACAACTAAAAGAAGTAATAATGCAAATAACGGAGCTGTGCTGTAATTCCTTAAAAGGTTTGCTTTAAAGCTCAAATGAGAGATATTAGGAAAATAACACACTGGTAAAAGTAACACAATGAATACATTCATGGGGAAAATGACATTTATACCAGACACTATAGCATGAATGAATACGGAAACAAAAATGATGTATCTATCTATAGTTATAATTAATTTATTTATAGAGCTTGATTGATTCCATGGTGCTGTACATGACAAGGGTTACATATATAAATCACAGTAAACACACTAACAATGACAGACTGGTACAGAGGGGAAGAGGTCTATCTACACTGACGAGCAAAAGGGTAACAATGTTTCGAAGGGCTCTTGTCCACTTGCGAGTAAAAAATCACTGCGATACTCGGCCAGAAAAGTGAGTTGAGTCTCCTGTGTATGATCTGCGTATGGTGTGTTTTTTTTCTCACGTAGCATCCGTATGACATGCGAGTGTCATGCGAGTGCTATGTGAGTGTTTATGCAAGCAGCGTCGGACTGGCTACCGGAGGAATCTCAAGTAATACCAGGCCTGGCCGCGGTTACCTGCACTGAACTCCAGAGGTGTCATCTGAGCTCCAGAGTTCAGCCCAGCCTGTCTGCAGCTGTCATGAACTGAACAGCAATCGCCGGGGAATCAATCACTCGGCGATCGCTGTTCAGTCTAGGCTGCACTCCGGAGCTCAGATGAGAACTCCGGAGATTCAGTGCATGTAACCGCGGCCAGGACTGGTATTACTGGAGATTCCTCCGGTAGCCAGTCTGACTCTGCAAGTGTGTAGATTGTTAGCATCAAGGATCCATGTGACATGCGTATGCCATCTGTATGACATGCGTATACCACCCGTATTCTGATTTTTTTCTCGCTACCATAGGCTTGCATGGGGGTGCGAGAGCTGAGACTCTGTGCAAATCGCAGCATGCTGCAATTTCACCGACAGCACGAGTCGTGTCGTATAAAATTAAGCAAGAGGACACGGCCTCATAGCTTAACACTGGTGTGAGTGCGATCCGATTTTTTATCGGATCGCACTCGCACAGGAAAATCGCAAGTGGACAAGAGCCCAAACTGTCAGGCTCCATATCTCTCCATCCACTACAGCTTTGAGCATGAGACTACCTTCATTTTAAAGACAATCTCATACGTAAATTTGACTTGCAAATATTTAGCATATGATTAGTTATGCAGATTCTTGTCATGTCACTGCATTGTCACAGTTTTACTCCTAAAAATCTAAATTTTAATTTTTATTATTTTGTTAGTATTTTGTAAATCCACCTTTGGTTTTTAACACTGTCTGAATCCTTCTGGGATCTCGATCAGATTCAAGCATGTCTAGACTCAAATCTGATCCCAGGTCTCTTCTACACATTCCCAATGTTGGTGTATACTGGTCGACTCCCTTCACTGATCAATCAATAATCAGCGTATCTCCTTTGAACTTAAAATAAAATAAAGTAAATAAATCTGTATTTTTATATAGCGCTAACATATTCCACAGCGCTTTACATACATAAGGAACAATGTCTCCATTGGGGCTCACAATCTAAATTCCCTATCAGTATGTTTTGCAAGCCTTGCTTTGAATCTGAAGTCTCCTAGTGCTACATTTTTTTAATTTCTCTTTTGTCTTTTTTTAACACAAAAGGTGCGACCAACAGATGCTAAGTTAACAACACCCAAAACTAATTGAGGCAACAGGCCTTAGTATTGTTGTAGGTTGTAAATATCTCAAATTAGAGGTGTGCCAAAAATCAGTACTCTGGGACATGCATACTTTGAAAGGTTTTCCTTCAGCAATATGTGTGGCTTGCTTTTGCATAAATGCAAATATGATGTGATTGAAGTGAATTGAAGAAACACTATAACCATGCTGATCATGCCAGCTGCAGCGACAGCCAGCTATGTGACCCTACCTGGTAATCCTCAGAGACTTGAGCTACTCCAACATTCTCTATGTATAAATAAAATTATTATTTTTCTCCTTTCCTCACGCATGAATCCTTTCCATTGCTGTGCTGCCACACACTATCTGTACTGTTTCCTTAGTGTTTTATGGCTTCTTCTCCCTTCTGTATGACTAAGCTGTGACGCCCATTCTGCTGCACTTCCTGCTTCAGCTTTTATACAGGCTACGACAGTCACTCTGATGAGCTTTGCTATAGATGCCTGCTTGGTCATGTCTCATGTTCATGTGAGCCTTCTCTGGTTAATGCATCTTCTGCATTATGTACATCGACAGCAGACTTTTAGGCTGTTCAAGAAAGTGAATCACATACTGCTTGAAAGCACCGACTTCAGTGAATTTTAAAAAATTGGACATGAATTTGAGTCACATCAAATGTATTGCTCAACAAATTGCTCAACTCTCAATCATATATATTGTAATAATCAATGCACTATTTGGCTCAGATGAATATTTACTGTTTATAAATAATTAATTGAAGAGGAAATGTAAAAAGAAAAATGAGTTCCTTGTTTTTGGGTATTAGGCCTCATTCACACGGTCATATCTCCATGAATAAGCGGTAATTAGACAAAGCAAAACGTGCGTTGGGGCTCTTTATCACTTTTTTTTGCGCTGGCACTGGTACTTGCACATTACAAGGTACTTTATAAGGTACCATTTACTTTTTGGGTCTCAGCTGACACTATGAGAATTGAACCACTATAGGTTCTCAGAATACATGATTAGATGTGTGTCGAGCATGGGACCTGATACAATCCCACTGCTTTGTGCTGTTACTCACCCTCTATATTTCTCTTCCTCATGTGTCTTTATGTGTTTTTATGTACATTATGTGTGAGGCTTGACATTTTTTGGTGTCCATTGGTGACATTCTTATTGTAAGCAAATTTTTGATGTATATTCATATATGTAACCATTTATATACTGTTGGATCCTGTTTGTTGATCCTCCTTTTTTATGTATACATTAATAAACATTTTGTACTTTCTCATCAAACAAAAAACTCCTTTCTTTTCTTGTTTACAATATGTCTCGTGGAGTGTTTTTTAAGGTTCTGTCACCATATTTGTGGGCAGTAAACCTTCTTAAATTTTCTAAATGTGTTGCAGCCATTTTGTTTGTCTCATTCAAACGGTAGTATTTTTGCATCAGCTAGGAGTGGGACTTACAGAGAAAAACAATGATTGAAAGATTGACACCTTGGAGACACTTCTGGTTTTGGCATACAAATTCTGATAAAAGCCTGATCAAATATAACAAATACGTATGTGTGAATGAAGCTTTAGTGTTGATACAGGTTAGAGGGAACTTGTCACCAGATTTGTCCCTTATAAATTGCAGCCGCTACCAGTGAGCTCTTATACACAGTAGTCTAGAATATTTTATATAAGTGCCAAAGCCGCTCTGTATAACATAAAAAACAGCTTTTATTAATCTCATCTGTCTAGTCCGATGGGCATCACTGGTCTCAGTCCGGCATCTCCTCTTCTTGTGATCACCGTCCTCCTTCCCTGACCCATGTGGATGACACATCCTATGTCATCCACACAGTGTCCTCAATTGCGCTACGCAAACAAAGGGAAGGGGGTAGGCAAGGAGCACTCTACTCACAACAAATAGCAAAAAATACAAAAGTTTTATTGAATTGTGCAGACCACAATAAAAGCAATTAAAACCAAGACACCTATCACAGAGACCTCACAACAAGATCATGTACCAAAAAAACATATGAAGGGTTTGAGCAATTAATATTGTTCAGAAATATATACCATAAATCACAATAATGGTACAAATATGAAAGTGAATCAGGAAGTAACCACATGAAAACCATCTCCAATGGAGAAAGGCACATAGCAAAAAATCATCTGAAATGAGGTCCTGACAATATCAACAAGCCATCACATATACAGCTATATAGTGAGGTGCAATAAACAATTCGTGTCAGTTGCTTACCCAATATAGCTGCAATTAGCAAAGCAAGATATGGTCTCAAAAGTAACGTGGTAACAATTTTAAAATATAACCTTTAATAGTTTATAATAAAAGAAATAATTGACCACACAACATAAAAGGTTGTAAAACCAACCTAAAAGACTAGGGCCCGAAACAAGCTCCTACTATTACTAAATTAGGACACAGGCACGGTAGCAAAGTCACCCACCGTAACCGTAAAAAATAAGGTGACCAGACAGTTGTCACCCTAATATGCACACCAAGATATACCACACTTCAATATACAGTGCTTAAAACAGTCACTAGGACCAATAGTTAGGTCCTGCTATGGTAAATAAATAATGCAAAAGGTTATCCAATAGAGGGGGGGGGGCAGACCCTTCAGCCTCACAATACCCCTCAAATGGCAACACTCTGACCTTAGTTTGTGCTTAGACCTCCCAACGCGTTTCTTAATTCACTTAGTCATCAGGGGACTGTGGTCAAGAAACCAAGGGCTTCAGTATGAAGCAAACTTCCTGCATGGTGTGTCAGAGCATGGCATAAAGCCTTGCTAAAGAGCTTTATGCCATGCTCTGACACACCATGCAGGAAGTCTGCTTCATACTGAAGCCCTTGGTTTCTTGACCACAGTCCCCTGATGACTAAGTGAATTAAGAAACGCGTTGGGAGGTCTAAGCACAAACTAAGGTCAGAGTGTTGCCATTTGAGGGGTATTGTGAGGCTGAAGGGTCTGCCCCCCCCTCTATTGGATAACCTTTTGCATTATTTATTTACCATAGCAGGACCTAACTATTGGTCCTAGTGACTGTTTTAAGCACTGTATATTGAAGTGTGGTATATCTTGGTGTGCATATTAGGGTGACAACTGTCTGGTCACCTTATTTTTTACGGTTACGGTGGGTGACTTTGCTACCGTGCCTGTGTCCTAATTTAGTAATAGTAGGAGCCTGTTTCGGGCCCTAGTCTTTTAGGTTGGTTTTACAACCTTTTATGTTGTGTGGTCAATTATTTCTTTTATTATAAACTATTAAAGGTTATATTTTAAAATTGTTACCACGTTACTTTTGAGACCATATATAGTGGGGTGCCAATAAAAACCCACCCACTCAATTGTGCTCCTGTGCATTTCTCTCTGCTCAGGGCAGAGCAAAGTATGGTAGTGTGCATGCGATCTTTGACCTTTCCCCATGCCTGCATATTGCAGTACTCTGTTCTGCACTTGCAAATCGGACCGGATCACATCGCAGGTGAGCATAATAAAAGCTGTTTTTTATGTTATACACAGCGGCCTTGGCTCTTATATACAGTATTCTAGAATCTATATATATAATTGCCTTATTCTGTCTGTCTGTCTGTCTTGCTCCAAAATTGTGTCCTTACGGTGACACAAAGCTGATTGGCCGCTGGGCTCGCCATGGCCCCGCCCCCCCGCACGGATTGGCCGCTCGCCTCGGCTCCTCCCCCCGCATGGATTGGCCGCTCGCCTCGCCTCAGATCCGCCCCCGCACGGATTGGCCGCCACTCACACTCAGACTCACACTCAGATGCACACTCAGACTCAGACGCACTCACACTCAGACTCAGACTCACACTCAGACTCACACTCAGACTCAGACGCACTCACACTCAGACTCAGACTCACACTCAGACTCACACTCAGACTCACACTCAGACTCACACTCAGACTCACACTCAGACTCACACTCACACTCAGACTCACACGCACACGCACACTCAGACTCACACGCACACTCACACGCACACGCACACTCACACTCACTCAGACTCACACAAACACTCACAGTCAGACTCACATGCACACTCACACTCAGACTCACACTCAGACTCACATGCACACTCAGACTCAGACTCACAAGCACACTCACACGCACACTCACACTCACACTCAGACTCAGACTCACACGCACACTCAACGCCGCAGACACACAACACCCAACACACAAACACCGCGGCACACACAAATATACGCACATACCGCACAACACACACATTGCACAAAACATACCTCCCCCCAAAACACACACACACACCCACACAAACCGCGCAACACACATACACAACGATACAGACAAACAGCGCTCCACAAATAACGACACACAACGCAACACACAAACAACACCGCTCTCACCCCCCGCTACACCCAGACAACACCCAGAACATGTACAGCCCCTACACAAACACTTGGTAACTACACACAACATCTATATATATATATATCTATATATATAATTGCCTTATTCTGTCTGTCTGTCTGTCTGTCTGTCTGTCTGTCTATCATGCTCCGAAATTGTGTCCTTACGGTGACACAAAGCTGATTGGCCGCTGGGCTCGCCATGGCCCCGCCCCCCCACACGGATTGGCCTCTCGCCCCGGCTCTCTGCAGGCCCCGCCCCCCTCACGCAATGCACGCTCGCTCTGGCCCAACTGACACGGAGCTCCGATTCCCAGGTGAGTACACACACACATCAGATCACACTCACTCTCACACTCACTCTCACACACACCTCACACATCACAACATGCTGGGATATCGCTTGCTTCTACACCGGCTCCGTCAGGATCCCGGCAGCGCCAGACATAACCTTGCGATGCTGGGATCTTGACGGAGGCCGTGAAAGCTGGTAACCATTATAAACATCGGGTAACTAAGGTCCCTTAGTTACCCGATGTGTATCATAGTTACCAGTGTACACCGGCTCACACTCACTCTCACACACACCTCACACACACATCACATCGCATCCACACATCAAGGTCCTGCAGCTGCGGAACATACACACACATAACAGCACACACACACACACATACACACACAAATCAGATCACACTCACACACACCTCACACATCACATCGCATCCACATACTCACAACATCCTGGGATATCGCTTGCTTCTCGGCGGCGATACTGTGCTGTTGTGAGCTTCCAGGACCTGCCGGGGGATCACATGGCCAGAAGCATGTGATATCCCCGGATGTTGTGAGTATCAGCGCATATGTGCAATATCGTCAGTGTGTGTGTCTTTGTGTGTGAGTGTATGCGATCGGGTGGGTGTGAGTGTATGCGATCGGGTGGGGGTGTGTGGGTGTGTGTGAGTGTATGCGATCGGGTGTGTGTGAGTGTATGCGATCGGGTGTGTGTGAGTGTATGCGATCGGGTGTGTGTGAGTGTATGCGATCGGGTGGGTGTGTGTGGGTGTGTGTGAGTCTATGGGATCGGATCTGTGAGTGTCGGCAGAGGAGCACGGCGTGCTGGAGGAGGCTGAGAGGAGAGAGGCTGATCCTGGGGAAGGCTGGGATGGGGAGGCTGATGCTGGAGACGGAGAGGCTGATGCTGGGGACAGAGAAGCTGATGCTGAGGACAGAGAGGCTGATGCTGGGGACAGAGAAGCTGATGCTGGGGACAGAGAGGCTGATGCTGCGGGAGGCTGATGCTGGGGACACAGAGGCTGATGCTGGAGACAGAGAGGCTGATGCTGGGGACAGAGAAGCTGATGCTGGGGACAGAGAGGCTGATGCTGGGGACAGAGAGGCTGATGCTGGGGACAGAGAGGCTGATGCTGGAGACAGAGAGGCTGATGCTGGGGACAGAGGCTGATGCTGGGGACAGAGAGGCTGATGCTGGGGACAGAGAGGCTGATACTGGGGACAGAGAGGCTGATGCTGGCGACAGAGAGACTGATGCTGGGGACAGAGAGGCTGATGCTGGAGACAGAGAGGCTGATGCTGGAGACAGAGAGGCTGATGCTGGAGACAGAGAGGCTGATGCTGGAGATAGAGAGGCTGATGCTGGAGATAGAGAGGCTGATGCTGGGGACAGAGAGGCTGATGCTGGGAGGAGAGAGGCTGATGCTGCAGGTAGAGAGGCTGATGCTGGCGCAGCATGGCGGATGGAGCACCTTTGGGAGTGCGCAGCATGGCGGATGGAGCACATTTGGGAGTGCACAGCATGGCGGATGGAGCACGTTTGGGAGTGCGCAGCATGGCGGATGGAGCACGTTTGGGAGTGCGCAGCATGGCGGATGGAGCACGTTTGGGAGTGCGAAGCATGGCGGATGGAGCACGTTTGGAAATGCGCAGCATGGCGGATGGAGCACGTTTGGGAGTGCGCAGCATGGGGGATGCAGCACGATGGGGAGTGCGGAGTATGGCGGATGGAGCATGTTTGGGAGTGCGCAGCATGGAGGATGCAGCACGATGGGGAGTGCGGAGTATGGCGGATGGAGCACGTTTGGGAGTGCGCAGCATGGCGGATGGACCACGTTTAGGAGTGCGCAGCATGGCGGATGGAGCACGTTTGGGAGTGCGCAGCATGGGAGATGGAGCACGATGGGGAGTGCACAGCATGGCGGATGGAGCACGTTTGGGAGTGCGCAGCATGGGGGATGGAGCACGATGGGGAGTGCGCAGCATGGCGGATGGAGCACGTTTGGGAGTGCGCAGCATGGCGGATGGAGCACGTTTGGGAGTGCGCAGCATGGCGAATGGAGCACGTTTGGGAGTGCGCAGGATGGGATATGGAGCACGATGGGGGGTGCGCAGCATAGGGGATGGAGCACGTTTGGGAGTGCGCAGCATGGCGGATGGAGCACGTTTGGGAGTGCGCAGCATGGGGGATGGAGCACGTTTGGGAGTGCGCAGCATGGCGGATGGAGCACGTTTGGGAGTGCGCAGCATGGGAGATGGAGCACGATGGGGAGTGCGCAGCATGGCGGATGGAGCACGTTTGGGAGTGCGCAGCATGGGGGATGGAGCACGATGGGGAGTGCGCTGCATGGTGGATGGAGCACGTTTGGGAGTGCGCAGCATGGCGGATGGAGCACGTTTGGGAGTGCGCAGGATGGGAGATGGAGCACGATGGGGGGTGCGCAGCATACGGGATGGAGCACGATGGGGAGTGCGCTGCATGGGGGATGGAGCACGATGGGAAGTGCACACCTCCCCCCAACACACACACATACGCGCGCGCGCGCACTGCACAACACACCACACCACACACACACTGGGAACCACAAACAACTGCCCTACACAGACACCCACACACACAGACAACGCTGCACACACAAATATACGCACATACCGCACAACACGCACATTGCACAAAACATACCTCCCCCAAAACACACCACACACACACAAACTGCGCAACACACACACAACGCTACAGACACACAGCGCTCCACAAACAACGCAACACACAAACAACACCGCTCTCACCCCCCATCACGCCCAGACAACATCCAGAACATGTACAGCGCCCTACACAAACACTTGGTAACTACACACAACAACATCTATATATATATATATATATATATATATAACAAAAATCATACATGAACTACACAATACGTAAATTCTAGAATACCCGATGCGTAGAATCGGGCCACCTTCTAGTATATATATATATATATATATATATATATATAACAAAAATCATACATTAACTACACAATACGTAAATTCTAGAATACCCGATGCGTAGAATCGGGCCACGTTCTAGTACTATATATAAGAGCTTACTGGTCGTAGCCGCAGCTTAAGGAGGATAAATCTGGTGACAGGTTCCCTTTAAACAGAGCACACATTTTGGTATCATTATACACCAGAAAGTGATATTATCAAAAATAGAAAGTTCTTTGCCAGCTCACAGACCTTGGAGTTCTCCGGGTTGTAGTCCCAGTTGTAGATTCCGGATCTCTGCACAAAATAAGGAGAGCGGCCTAACACAATGAAAAGTGTAGAACAAGAAAAGTTCCAGCGGAGAAATTAACTTCCATATATTCAATAAAACTTGACTTTTATTTCTTGCATAAAAGCAATGCTGGTTTCGTTACCTATTATGCTTTTAAGCAAGAAATAAAAGTCAAGTTTTATTGAATATATGGAAGTTCGTTTGTCCGCTGGAACTTTTCTTGTTCTACACTTGCAGAAAGTGATTCTGGTTCTGTTTGGTACATGTGGGGCAGATTCTAACAATTCTTTTAACTTATCTTTTTCCTGTGGATTTCCCACTTTGCAATGCATAGGGTAAGGGCTTGTTCAGATGAGCAGACATGTACTGCTCATATGCATGACATGGCAGTCACTGACAGCACATGAACTAATTGTAGCCAATGTGCTAGCGCGCATGGACATGTTTTCACATGAATTGATGGTCCACCTGGAAAAAAATTGCAGCACGCTCTGGTCTATTTCATACTAGTGATGGGCAGTCTGGCTCTTTTTGGTGATCCGGTTCCCATGGCTCCGCTCACCAAAAAGAGCCGGCTCATTCAGATCATTTTCGGCTCCTTATTAAATATGTGTTCACCCCAGGTGAACACATATTTAAGATTATAGTGACGCCTCTGAAACCACGCCCACCCACGGCTAAACCCCGCCCACCAACAAGGGACCAATTAGATCGCGGAGTGGGTGGGGTTTCAGCGACAAAAAGAGCCGTTTAGCGATTTTAGTGGCTCACTTTGGTGATCCGGCTCCTGTCGTTCACTGCAGGGAGCTGGATCTTTGTGTCGTATCGTTCGCGACCGACACATCACTATTTCATACACGTCATGCCCTTTAAAATACTGACAAGCACAAAAAAATGCTTATAAAGCCATTCATGTCCACATTTTGAGGATGTGACTGCTTCGTCTATAGGTACAACTGTTTGAACCTGCCCTAAAATCCATAGCAAATATGCAACAAAGTCTGCTACGAAAATCCCATGTAGTTCACTTGGTTTTTACTGCAGTTCCTCCATAAAACTTGTAATAAAAACATTGACAAAAACCACTACACTTTTTTTCCATTGAGATGTGTAGATTTCACTCTGGATTTTCTCCAGGTGTGTTCTTCGGCATTGAAAAGGGGTGAAATCAGCGGTGAAAATCAATGGAAAGATTTGATGTGCTGTTTTATAATAGAACAAAAATATATATTTTAGAAATTCGAAAGGAAATTATATAGTGTTTTTAGCTACAGCATTGTGGTCCAATTTTTATTCTTCACTTTTCCTTTTCTCTCTCTGATTACTAAAACTTTACATTTCTCTTTTATAGGTCAGTGCATAAAGCAAAAAATAATTACTACAAAGAAGCTCAGATTTTTATGCTGGATTTCACAGGTTCTCACTTGGCAAGAAACAATGTGCTCACTTAGCCTCAAGAAATATGAAACCTTTACAGATTCATATGATCACCCTCCCTATTACACTTACCTTCAAGGATTTAGCAGACAGCAAAAGTCATTGTGTTTTGTCAGGGTGTAAAAAGCAACATCTAAAAGCCCCGGCAACTATGACTCCACTGATATGAATATAGTTTACGGTACAGCAATACAGTAATCAATTATGAAACTTCTATCTACAGTGTCATGGAACATGTTACCTGGGATATGTATATATACCGTATATAAATAAATATATATATATATATATATATATATATATATATATATATATATATATATATATAAAAATATAATAATAATTAGTGTTTTATCATCAGGGAATTATCAAATTATCAATCAGGCTAATTTGTGTAACTCAGCCCCCTCAACTGATTGGCAGGTTGCTGACAATGTACAGTCTACTCAGGATGCTGCCAATTAGTGGTGTGGGTTGGATTATATACAACTCATAAGTCTGACTGCTACATTAACAAGAGAGAAAACGGATTCAATCAAAACTGCACCAGCAGATGATACATCACTGGAATCCAGGATCTCTGCCCCTATATCATGCTGCTCTCAGATTTCATAGAAAAAAATCTGCTAATAGATTCCTTTTAAACAAGCATTGGAAGAGGTGATTATGGGCTGGAGAATTATAGATAAAATAATAAAATACATTTTGCAAATTAGTAAATTAAGTTGTGTTATGGAAAATTGATCTGAACGTTACTTTACATTATGTTAGATGTATTTGGGATTTCTGGATCCTCTTCCTCTCCTCTTCCACTTACAGTCGGGGTTCCTCAGGGTTCAGTCCTCGGTCCCCTCCTTTTCTCTCTATACACAGCCCCTATTGGACAAACAATCAGCATATTTGGTTTCCAGTACCATCTCTATGCTGATGACACCCAACTGTACACATCTTCTCCTGACATCACCCCTGCACTATTACAAAATACTACCGATTGTCTGTCCGCTGTCTCCAACATCATGTCCTCCCTCTATCTAAAACTGAACTTCTCCTGTTTCCTCCCTCTCCTAACCTTTCGAAACCCAATATTACCACTTCTGTGTGTGGCTCTACCATTATGCCCCAGCAGCACGCGCGCTGTCTTGAGGTTATATTTGACTCCGATCTCTCCTTCACTCCCCACATTCGTTCACTTGCTCGTACTTGTCAATTCCACCTCAAAAACATCTCTAGAATTTGTCCTTTTCTTACCGTTGACTCTGCAAAAACTCTTACTGTCGCTCTCATTCATTCTCGCCTGGATTATTGTAACTCTTTACTAATTGTTACTAAACTCTCCCCTCTCCAATCCATTCTGAATGCCGCAGCCAGGATCATTTTCCTCTGCAACCGCTTCACTGATGCCTCTGCTCTTTGCCAGTCATTGCACTGGTTGCCTGTTACAGAATCCAACATAAAGTTATCATTCTCACTTACAAAGCTCTCCACAGTTCTGCACCGCCCTCCCGCATCTTTGTCTATCACCCCACCCGTTCCCTCCGCTCTGCTAATGACCTAAGAGTGACATCCTCAACAATTTGAACCTCCCACTCCCGTCTTCATGATTTCTCACGAGCTGCGCCTATGCTCTGGAACACACTACCAAGAGCAATCCGATTAATTCCCAACATCCACACCTTTAAGCGGGCCCTAAAAATGCATTTCTTTAGACTAGCCTATCACCTCACTGCCCTGACCTAATCTAGTCCCTTTCTGCCCTTCATAAAAATTTACTTCCAATTCTTGTCCGCTGTACCTGTATAAATTCTGGCCAATGACGGGTTCATATAGCTGGTTTTGAATACGCTATTAAATCGATCAATGGCTGGACTATATATAACAGGCTTTTCCCCCCCATTCACCTTTTGTGCCTTTTCTATTTCCTTACGAGCAGGGCCCTCACTCCTCCTGGTATCTTAATTTTGTATATTTTGTATTGTCACATATTGTCTGTACATGTCCCCTCTGAATTGTAAAGCGCTGCGGAATATGTTGGTGCTATAGAAATAAAACTTATTATTATTATTGTAAATCTTATTGTTTTGTCTATGAATTGTTCTTTCCACCCTAAGTTCTCAAGCTTTAAAGGGAACCTGTCAGCAGAATTGGGGCCTATAAGCTGCGGCCACCACCAGTGGGCTCTTATATATAGCATTCTAACATGCATCTGTATATAACAGCCCAGGCTGCTGTGTAGAACATAAAAATAACTTTATAATACTTACCTAAACGGTCGCTGCGGTGGAGTTGGGTCATATGGGCGTCTCTGTTCTCCGGTAGCGGCACCTCCTCTTTAGCCATCTTCGTTCTCCTTCTGAAGCCTGGGAGCATGACGAGTACTACGTCATACACACTTGCCGATTCCCGTGCAGGCATTAAAGTGCGCCTGCAAAGGACCTCAATGCCGGCGAGTGTGGATGACGTAGGTTATGCACCCCAGTTTGAGAAGAAGGACGACAAAGATGGCCGAAAGAGGAGGTGGCAGCAATGGAGAACGGAGACACCCATATGACCTGACTCTACCACAGCGACCATTTAGGTAAGTATTATAAAGTGATTTTTACATTCTACACTGTGGCTTGGGCTCTTATATACAGCATGTTAGACTACTGTATATAAGAGCCCACTGGTGGTGGCCGCAGCTTATAGGCCTCAAATCTGGTGACAGGTTCCCTTTAACTTCTATTGTCAATATTGCTTACTTTGAAGAAAAAACGTTATTCATGACAGTTGATTTACAATGTGTACATGTGGCGCCCCTGACCTGGTCAGGCACCACTGAGTACTGCACCCATGCTGGGGGCAGTACAATACAGGTGATCCAGAAGGCTGACCGAGGTGTGACTACATAGGCGCATAGTAATTAGGTCTCACACATCTACCTTTGATAGGGACCCCTGGGGAATCCAGGAGGGGGCGTAGCCTCCATGTCCACTCAAGGGGTATGGTAGAGAGCCTGGTTGCTAGGTTGTGTAGGCAGACAGAGTAGTAAGGAGGGAGCTGAGTCTGAAGTGGAGCTCAGGGAGAGCAGACGCAGAGAGAATTCCTGAGGCTGCCACTAGTCAAACAACGTACGCGCAGTGACTACCGACGGGGGAGATCGGTTACCTGGTAGTGCCACCCGAAATCCACCCTAGGCTAGAGAGAGCAAAGGGGTGGCAGAGTAAGGGGACTGCCAGGGAGGTACCAGGCCCGCAAGGGTAACAGGTCCCAGTGCAGAGATTTATTAAATTTTCTCCTGCCAAACCTGCCGGTGGGGGCACTTCAGACCCACACCATACCACCACAGAGTCTGCAGCTACGTGGCAAAGTGAGGGCCCATAGTTCACAGGAGGCAAGCAGCCGGAGTGACCTGGTCCAAGCTACAAGCAAACGGGCCAAAAGAACGGGAGAGAGGCATCAGCAACTTCCCTGGGCGACCCCGGCAGGACTTCAAGTAGGGGTCACCCTAAAACACACAGGGCTAGGAAGATAAGTTGGTAGTAACCCTCATCAGCCAGCCGGAAGGATACCTGGTTCCAGCCTGGGTTATCCCAGTTACTCCCGGGTTACTCATCCTACCATCAACAGTGAGTAAAAACCCTGAAAGACTGCCTGGACTATGTTTGAGTCATTCTGCGCCTTGTGGTTCCACCCACTCAAAACGGGCCCTGGGGCCAGCCCTACTCTCGGGGGGGGCCACACCATCTAACTGCACCTACCAACAACCCCAGGCGTCCCTTAACCTGCAGTGGCGGTCCCCTGACCGCAATACGGAGAGTGGGGTCACGAAAATCCTAAAGAGAAGGTTCCCTACCTGTGACCAGACCATCCCACGTGGAGTCCCTGAAGGTAATGCACCGACACAACACCTGTGGGGCTTCACATCCATATCCTTAGTACTGTTCTAAGCTGTAGGCTCTTAAAATTATGTAGAAAATATTCCAAAATGTCCATTATGATGTTGTTGGAATCTGTTAGCAAGTTTAACTCCCCTAAACCATTCATATGGGCAGTTCAGTGAAACAAAGACATTGGTGTCTTTATATCTGCTATCCGTTGCCTGAATCCAGAGAAATGCAACATTTTCACAATATGCAATATATCTCGCTATGAGTGATAACTTAATTTGCTTATGACTTCTTGTGCTGGCCACGAAATCTACCGTCCGCGTAGATTACTACTTTTGACTGCTACTGCACACTAAGGAGCCCTAAGCGCAATGATTTCAGCCCTCTACTGCACATGGGCTACACAGCCATGAAAAACACCCGGAGAAAGAGCAATGAGAACACTTGGCAGGTGCCTGTGTACAGTGTAGCTGGATGGTGCATGCGCAGTAGAATTATGAACATCTCCTTTTCATATTGTAAAAATCATTGATTTCTCCACATTCACTCAACGGACAATGGATATAAAAGGTAATAGTGATGAACGAACTGCTCAGTGCTAGGGGGCTCGGTACTTGTTTAAACAGTATAATGGAAGTCAATAGGGTACTCAAGCATTTTCCCCCAAATTTTAAGGAAATAGGCTTGAGTTCTCCATTGACTTCCATTATACTTTGTAAATGAATACCGAGCACCCAAACATCAAAATACTTGTTGCGCTTACCGAGCAACAAGCAGTTTGACCAACACTAAAAGGTAGCTTGTGTGATGCCCTGGCCAGGCCAGGTAGTCACAGATAGGCTTCTGCACTACACCTTTCCCTCACAGGTGACATCAGCCAACCTTTAAAACCCTAGTCACCCTCTCAGGACTAGATGGACACACCAGGGGGCGGAACCAGGCGGTTGGAAGACGCCCACCGAAGAGTCTAGACAGCCCGGGGCGGGAAAGTAAACAGGAAGAAGGGAGAGTTGAGTGTTAGAGCTCAAGTTGGAGAGGAGTGTGGGCTGGAGCCGGGTGCAGCTCCAGCAGAGGCGAATACCCCAAATTGAACGGCGCCAGGGTAGGAGCCCTGGTGCCAGTGGCTAGGAGGCAGACGGCAGTCTCTGTCTGCCAGAGCCGGGAAGACGGCTCGGTGGAACCGAGGTGGACCGGGACAGGTTAGTGGCTCGCCGGTACCGACCCGGGGAACCGACTCGGAAACCGGAGCACACAGGGGGGTACTCGGACTCTGAAGCCGGGACCAGAAGCGTCTGGAACCGGTTAATTTACCGATTGAGGCAAGGACTAGAGGTCCTGTCCCACCCAAAGTCCCTATTAGAAGACAACAGCCCACCGAGGGGGATAGAAGGCCACCGCCAGGGCTCAGAGATCCCACGGGCCAGCGTCTACGGGCAAGGGCTCCTTAGGCCACATCCAGCCAGGAGCGGACTCCTGAAGTTGCAAGCACGGGCAGTCCACCATCTTACAAAGGTGCAGGAGAAAGACAGAGACCACCAGCCGGGTGGGGGAACCAGAACTCAGCCGACTGCGGGCACCGACCACCATCACCTTGGTTTACCAGAGACTCGTGTGTTTCCTTCAATAGTGAGTACACCAGCACCCTGCAGTCGCCCATCTCCCTGCACCAAAACCCCAACGGGTCCCAGGGCCACCATCCCTGCCCTCGGAGGGGTTAACAACTTGCTGCATGACATCTCCCCCGGGTGCCCCGTAACTGCAGCGGTGGTGTCCAACCTCACCACATACAGTGGGTGGCGTCACAAACTTAATATGGCTCAGCCCGTACATATACGTCCTACATCCACCACTATAACCCCCTTTTTGATCGGAGTGACCGCAAGACCCCCGGGTCCGGAGACCCTCAAGCCACCCACAGAAGGTCCGGATCCGAGCAGCTCGGCTGCTGAGAGCGGGGCGGTACACTTGCATTACATAAAACACCTCCAAACACCCAAAACACTCCCAATTGGCCCAGGAGTCCCAGAAAACAGGAGCAGGTGTCCCAGTTCATAAGTCTAACCCTGTAACACCACCACAGAAAAAGAAAAATTACACAGTTTCTATTTAGATGAATATGGCGGATCCTTTAGTGTGAGGGAAACTATCTCCATATTGGTACTTTGATTAGAGTCTCATACAATCCCCCTTTAGTAATATTGAACGCACTAGTAAAAGGGTACATAGAAACTAAATTGATCATTTAAAAATCTCAAATCTTTTTCTGATTTTTTTTTTTTTAAAACGTGGACGATATCGCCAGCATCTACATTTGATATACAATTGTCCAACTATTAGTTGTGATAATAGTGGATGATGATGCCTCATTGATCCCTACATCATCACGTCAGTCAATAATCATCTTCCCAGTTGGAAAATCGGTAAAATCGGTAATAAATAGAGATGGACGAACACTAAAATCCTCAGGTGCTCGTTCTTTGAAACGAGCAAGTCAGACGCTCTGAAAGTGCTCAACTCAAGTAACGAGTATAATGGAAGTTAATGACTGGGCAGTTCAGACCTCCGCTCACATACCACCAGATGTATACAGAGCATTTCCGGGGGTAGGGACGGCAGGGGTTCCTTTTTTCCTTTGACACAATACATCCTAAAATGTGGAGACAAAATGGAAGAACTAAACGGCACATCGAATAGGATAAAATAAAATATTTATTACATGATAAAATCATCAGAAAAACTGAACATAATCTGATGTGTTTCCGGTGTACGTAGACACCCTTAGGCCCCCTTCACACGTCCGTGAAACACGTGCGTGTTTGGTCCGTTTCCGTATGTACCGGAGACACGGCCAAACATGCACCAATGTTAATCTATGTTTAAGGTCACACGTGCGTTATTTCATAATGTCCGTGTGTCCGTGATCCGTGTGTGTTTCCGTTTTGCACGGAAGCATTTCCGTTTTCTGCTCGGAACATGCACACGCGGACACCATGAAAGTCAATGGTTATGTGCGCACAATATGTGACACGGATGCATCTCTGTATGCTCCGTGTACGTTTTGTGCTTTTTTCTAGCGATGTCGGTCATTCTTTCTTTTCCTATGTCGGTCAATCTCCCTCAGTCCGTCGGTCGGTCTCTCTGTCTGTCTGTCAGTCTCTCTCTGTCTTGTCTGTCCCTCTCTCACTGTCTGTCGGTCAGTCCCCCCCCCCCCTCTCTCATACTTATCGATCCCCGGCGCAGCGCTGCACGGCTGTTCACTAAACTCCAGCGGCTTTTCCTCTTTTGAAAAAGCCGGCCGCTAAGTAAACAATCTCGTATTCCCTGCTTTCCCCGCCCACTGGCGCCTATGATTGGTTGCAGTTAGACACACCCCCACGCTGATTGACAGCTGTCTCACTGCAACCAAGCACAGCCGCCGGGGGGCGGGACTATACTGTGCAGTTAAAAAATAAATAATTAATTAAAAAAAAATGACGTGCGGTCCCCCCCATTTTGATACCAGCCAGGGTAAAGTCACACGGCTGAAGGCTGGTATTCTCAGGATGGGGAGCTCCACGTTAATCCTAGATTAATCATGTCAGGCATCTCCCCGAGATACCTTCCATGATTAAGCTGAGCTGTCACTGAGGTTACCCGCGGCCACAGCTGGATCCAGTGGTGGCCGCGATTAACCTCAGTGACAGCTCAGCTGATCGTGCTACTCACCTCATTTGCTGCGTGGAGCTGACAGGAGCAGTGGTGTATTCTGCTGCTCCTGTCACCTTCATGCAGCAGAGCTGGATGCGATGCTGGAGGTCCGTGGATTCCGCCGGACATGGAGGGCTTTGTTGGGGTTAATAAATTGGTGACGAGGGAATTTGTTAGTGTTTTTTATTTCTAATAAAGGATTTTTCGGGTGTGTCTGTTTTTTAACTGTAACCTACAGATTAATCATGGAAGGTATCTCGGGGAGACGCCTGACATGATTAATCTAGGATTTAGTGGCAGCTATGGGCTGCCATTAATTCCTTATTACCCCGATTGCCAACGCACCAGGGCCAATCAGGAAGAGCCGGGTAGAGTGCCAGAACAGTCGCATCTAATGGATGCGGCCATTCTGGGCAGCTGCTGGCTGATATTGTTAGGCTGGGGGGCTCCCCATAACGTGGAGCTCCCCATCCTGAGAATACCAGCCTTCAGCCGTGTGACTTTACCCTGGCTGGTATCAAAATGGGGTGGGACCGCACGTTGTTTTTTTTTAATTATTTATTTATTTTTTTAACTGCACAGTATAGTCCCGCCTCCCGGCGGCTGTGATTGGTTGCAGTGAGACAGCTGTCAGTGTGGGGGCGTGTCTAACTGCAACCAATCATAGACGCCGGTGGGTGGGAAAAGCAGGGAATACGAGATTGTTTAATGAGCGGTCGGCTTTTTCAAAAGAGGAAAAGCCGCCGGAGTTTAGAGAACAGCCATTCAGCGCCGTGCCGCGGGGAACGGTGAGTATGTGAGATGGGTACTCCATTCAGTCACTCTGGTGATTAGCGGTCACCGGTGAGTCCTTCACGGGTGCCCGCTAATCAGGACGTGACACAGACAGAGCCGCAGTATGACAATGAAGTCGGGTGAAGTTCTCCCCAGTTCATTCTCTACGCGCGACTCTGCTGTCAGCGGGTATGTATCTACGACATTGTGCATCACAAACACGCATAAATTCACACAGACAACACATACACGTCAGTTATTTCTCTCACGCATAAACGGACAACCAACACGCACACACGGCTAGCATACAGCATTCAGACAGATGGCACACGGACACAAAAAAGGACACAAAAACGGAAAACGGACCTGAAAAACGGACGTAACACATGTGCGTGTTTTTTCACGGACATGTGAAGGGGGCCTTAGTCATAGGCAGTTCAGTAGCGAATTATCCGGATTGGATGTGCCATTAAGTCCTTCCACTTTTGTCTTCGCATTTTGGATTTGTCACTCATCAAGGATTCATAGCATGAAACACATGGAGTTGTGAGTGCTCAATTTCTACAATTATACATCCAAAAATATTGCTTTAATCCCATTGAGAGCCATTCAAAGACTGCAAATGTCTCTCCCTAGGGTGTCTGCACACCTCAAGAAGTGAAGTAAGCGAGCGCTTTGTGGTTCTTGTTTCTAGGAAGAGCACCGCGAGTACCCATGCACCCTGATGCTCGATCGAGTAACGAGCAGTGCTGAGCACGCTTGCTCATCACTACCGTGTTTTTCCAAAAATAAGCCCTAGCAGGGATTTTCAGCATTTTCAGAGCAAGGCTTAAATATAAGCCCTAACCCGAAAATAAGCCCTAGTCGCGGTTCAATATGAAGTGTCCATGTAGCTGAAAAAGTTAAAGAATACTACAGGACACTTCATTATAGACAACGGACACCTTGCTATTATACTCACCAGATGCCGAGCAGTAGCACCTGCAGTGGATCGCACAGCCACACACATTAGATCGCACAGCCACACACATCAGATCACACACACATCAGATTGCGCACACAATCAGATCGCTCACACAATCAGATTGCGCACACAAACACACATGAGATGGCACATACAATCACACATCAGATCGCACACACAAATTCACCACATTCAGCAATACCGAATTCTTCTGGCTGGCAGAGAATGCTAAGACGTAGTGCGGTGGAACGCATAGGACCTTTAGTGGATGTGTTCCACCGCCATGACCTCCATGCATTCCACTTCACTGCATCCAATCTTTCCCTGCTGGCCGGAAGCAATTGGTATCACTGGATGTGGTGAATGTGTGTGAGATCTGATGTGTGAGTGTGTGAGCAATCTGATGCGTGTGTGTGTTTGTGTGTGTGTGTGTGTGTGTGTGTGATCTGATGTATGTGAGTGCGTCGGCCAGAAGCAGGGAAGGACCCCGTGGAGTATACCTGCTGGAAACGCCCACCAAAGATTGCAGGAGGACCTGGGAGCCACTCAGATGTTTGGGGTTTGATAAGTATGAGTCTCTTGGGAAGGGGGGGGGTCTACTTTTGGGGGGGGTAAATTTATCTCCAACCATGTTTCTCCAAGAATAAGACCTACTCCGAAAATAAGCCCTAGCGCTTTTTTGGGGGCAAAAAAATGTATAAGACAGTGTCATATTTTTGAAAAAAACATGGCAGTAATAAAATTAAACTGATTTCTATTGATGACTTGGTAGACCAAGTCTACAGTGGTTTGATGCCAGCAATGATCATTGATGGAAATTACAAATTATAAATACCGGATAATCTAATGTAATCTGTTTCTGATCCAAGCTGGTGGACCCTATGAAAATATATCTACAAAGGGGTTTAAAGGGACCCCAGGTTCATGATCTGCACCCAAAATCCTTATTTTACTGTGATTTCTATCTACAAAATGATGCATTATTACTACCATTACTGAAATGTTAATGTCACGATTCTGCAGGTAATTAACAAGTGTGCAAAGTTTTCCAGCTTCTAAATTTGTGTCAATTTATTTGACTTTACAGAGGAAGTTTTCTGCCAGCGGAAGTAAAATCAAGGCATGTCCTTTATACAGGACGGGTGCACTCTGACAGAACTGTCAGCAAGAAGAAAGCCTTTCTGACACAGAGTCAAGAGTTTGCTTTGCTTTTTATTTTTCTTGTGATTTTTTTTTAAACTTTACACCTTATAACTTCTTTTGACATTTCAAATTACTTTATGGAAGTCAAAAGATAAAAGTGCTATGCATTTGCTTTGTGAATACTGACATTTAAAGAAATTTAAATCTCAGATCCTCTGATCACAATCATTAGAGCAGCTACAGCTGAATCTCTGATGTAACATCTTACCATATTACTGTACTTACAGAGACAAAAAAAAATCGCAATGCAGAGCTGGGAAGGAGAGCTAGAAAAGCAGAATAATAGAAAAAAATATGGTTTATTATATAATATAGCCTCAGTGCAACTGCTCACACAGTGTGCAGTGCCATAAACCAAGTACCTCTCTAACTTCACAGACCGTAAGGACTGAAGATCATTTTATAGCATCTGAGGGCAGAGTTCTACGAGCTGCCCATCCAATAAGAGTAGATGTGACCTACACAGACAGGTAGAGGGCACACAGTAGCCCTGTAGATAATTAGCAAGTGACATTTCTGCCCCTTCCTTATTATATATTTTGCACAGCGGATAAGAAATGATAAGATGTAGTGAGCTGTATCTGTAGAAGCATGAAAATTCCATCACCAGTTCATCCAATAGGAACCAGAGCCTCATGAATGAATTATACTGAATTGATAGTGTTGTGGACTATATATTTAACAGAGATGAGTCAATCAATTTGTGGGAGCTCCAGTCCAGGTCCCACTGACTTGGACTTTGGTCTGGAGTTCAATGTATCAATCTGCTCTAATATTTAACATATTGTACTTCGAAACACAGTAGGGATTATATAAACAAGCCTACAACCTACAATAATCCTCCGTCCAGTACACCACTGCACAACCAGCTCTGTCCTCACCTATTGTACCCTCACCCATTCCCTGTAGACTGTGAGCCCTCGCGGGCAGGGTCCTCTCTCCTCCTGTACCAGTCTGTTTTGTATTGTTAATGATTGTTGTACTTGTTTTTATGTATACCCTTTTCACTTGTAAAGTGCCATGGAATAAATGGTGCTATAATAATAATAATAATTATTGTAATAATTATAAAAAAAACCTGCTGAACCTGCAATTATATTGTCACGATCGTCTACCTATTTTTTAGAGACTAGTGACATCTTTTGGACTGGAGCCTCTCATCTCCATCTGGGACTCTACATTTAAAATGTGGTTTAATTTCTCTTGGTACTGAAACAGTGTATGTCAGTTTTGCTGCTAGCAACTTTCCAGCAGTGCTTGTCAGCTGCAGATGCTCTGTTGCCACGCCTCTTTGTTTAAATAGCTAGGTTCCCAGCAATCTTTGCTGATTATACAAATCCATTTGTATTCTGGCCCTCATGGTGGAAGGAGCTGTGAAGGAGCATTCCAGAAGGCAGACTTTATCCTTTTGTTGCTGTCTCCCCTGTTTGTTTTACCTTTCATTTTGTCATCTTAGTGCAGCAGTGGGGCTAGCGTCTCCCACCTGCCAATGGACTAGCCAGGGATACTACAGGCATTTTTCAGGGTCTCAGGTTCCTGCTCGACGACAGTTGAGGAGACTGTATAGGGCCTGGCTAGGAATGTAGGGAGAGCTGCAGGTGAGGATAGGGGGTGTCCCATCTACCTTTCTCTGCAGCACCAGGGCCGACCATTGTTATTGTATTTTATTGCTATTGTCATCACTGCACCTTCTGCCTCTGTATGCTACCCAGAGAAAGAAGGAGCAAGAATTTCTTTGTTTCTGTGTGCAGTGCACAAGGAAACATCATAACAGCTATCCTCCATCCATTAGCTTAGAGACCACTGAAAATTGGAGATAGAGAATGGAAATGGAAAGTCTTGTGAATAAATGCTGGATACAAATGTTATAATGTTTTGAAATAGTATTATTCCTCCTCTACACACACAACATCTTTTTCAGCAACGTTACACAAGACGCTTTGAAAAATTCTGAGTCAATAATCATTTCTATTCTTGTGTAGCAGCAGGCACATTGAACATTTGTCACACAGTTTTGAGTTTTTCACATACTTCCCCGACTGTCATGGCGGCATTGGACTCTGTTCAGATTATAGATTCTGACACTCTGCCCAATTGTTTCTCTGGTGTCTGAGATCAACAAAGGCAGACTCAGGCGTCCACCTGCTGTGTGCTGATTCATAGACAGGCTAGCAAGAGTTAATCTGTACCCGTCTGCTTGCTTCTTTAATCCCATGTTGTGGAAAAGTCTATCACATCTGCTCCCCTCCTATTTATGCTGGTTGAATCCTTCTACCCATGCCATCTATAGTTTATTCTATATTGGCCTGTGAGGTGTGCTGTCCTAGACTCTCTGGTGAAAGTTGTGCTTATTGCTTGGAGTGGTTGTGGAGTTTACCCCTGTGGTTTTGTAACTTCCTTCTGACTCTTGTTTTTCCTCCTGAATCTCTTATTGTCTTTACCTTTGTGTGTGTGTGCTGTGTGACAGAGTTTTGGTTTTCCCTTGTCTGTCTTTATCTGTGAGTTTCATCACACTCCTGCCCTGTCCCTCCCTGGGGGGAGGGAGAATCAGATTATGACTGGTCAGGAGCAGGGCCAGGAAGGCGTATCCCTGATGATAGGGATAGCATAGGGCCCCCTAGCTTGAGGGACAGATTAGGAGCCCCGATTACCTGCTATCTCATAGTCATCGTGAAAACATTTTTGTGTTTCTCCAAACCTACCTACCTGGTGGTCCCATTAGGAAATTTCCCAGTAATCAACTTATGCATTACTCTTTAAAAAAAAAAAAAAAAAAAATGTCAAAGTGATGTGGTCTTAAATTGTTTCCCTGGAGCTGAAGTGGCAATCAGAAATATCATTAGAGTCAAAGTCATCTTGAGTTTAAATAGGTAAATTTCATCATCTTGACTTTACTGCAGGGTTTCCTCAGGACGCAAACTAAGGGCGGCTTTGCACACTACGACATCGCAGGTGCGATGTCGGTGGGGTCAAATCGAAAGTGACGCACATCCGGCGTCACTTGCGATGTCGTAGTGTGTAAATCCTAGATGATACGATAAACGAGCGCAAAAGCGTCATTATCGTATCATCGTTGCAAGCTCCGACTTTTCCATAATTTTGCTGCAGCGATGGTACGATGCTGTTCCTCGTTCCTGCGGCAGCACACATCACCTTACCTGCCGCCGGCGGCTCTACGGAAGGAAGGAGGTGGGCGGGATGTTTACATCCTGCTCATCTCTGCCCCTCCGCCAATATTGGCCGCCTGCCGTGTGACGTCGCTATGACGCCGCACGACCCGCCCCCTTAGGAAGGAGGCGGGTCGCCGGCCAGAGCGACGGTCGCAGGGTAGGTGAGTGCATGTGAAGCTGGCGTAGCGATAATTTTCGCTACGCCAGCTATCGCACGATATCGTACCTGCGACGGGGGCGGGGATATCGCGTGCAACATCGCAGCATCGGCTTGCGATGTCGCAACGTGCAAAGCCCGCCTAAGACTAGTCTCCATTACAGATATCTAAAATGTAGTGTGAAAATAAGATCCATGAAGAGTAGTCTAGACAAACCAAGGTCAGGAGAGGAGGAGCTTATTCAATACGATAAACTGGAAGAGGTCAAGGGTTGCAGTAGGCAAAAGTCAAGATTAGGAAAGATACAAGCTGAGTTGGTAACAGAAGACAAATCAGAAAAATCCCTTTTCATATATTGGAACCCTATAACTTTGTTGTCAAAGAACAATAGGAGATGGGCCATCAAGTATCTAAACTTGGGTTGAACATTGGTTGGGGAAGATAAACTTGTTACAGTAGGTAAAAAATATTCTAAGACTGTTGATGGGATGAGGAAAGTGGAGAAGTTGAGCCCGTTGATGAAAAGGAGATCAGTGGAACGGATCTCAGTGGCGGTAAGGAATCATGACACTAGTATTCTCAAGTAAAATTTATTTTTTAAACTAACCATAGATACATTACAGGTTTTGATCTCGAATTTCCCCAATACAAATGTAGAAAGTTTTTGAGAGTTTAACAATAGACCCTATTGTTTTTATGTGGAATAGAGAACATTCTACAAAAAATGACAACTAAAATGCCTATTTTATCTGATAAAAATATTAATCATACGAAAATCACTTTAAAGATAAGTTCAGTTTTATAGCAGCTTTAATTACTATATTTAAGAGATTATATTTATTTTTATATATATATATATATATATATATATATATATATAAAAAAGAAATATAATTTAATCTTCATTGCCAATGTTTTCCTTTTAGAAAAGAAATTGGCAAAGGTACCATGTACTTCTTTGCCTCCCTAAGGCCTGTGTGGGCTTTTCTAAATTCAGGCAGTGCACACGACTATGGCAGTCAAGAACTGCAAGTGACTACAGTTTCGAAGTTATCAGAGTTGGCAGCAAAAGGGTTACTGATAAGGTGTTGGTCCAGTGGCACCCAATGGTTGCAATCAAGCATGAGAACAAGAGATAAAAGGGATATTATATATCAATGTATAGTGTAACAGCCCCTCTAAAATACATTAGCGACTGGATCAAAGAAATGTTTTAAAATGAAATAGAGCTATTAGGCTCAATGAAGCATATCCCATCTTAGCTCTCTATTTCCCCTATATGAGTATCCAATTGTTCAGGAATGACCCACGCCTTTGTCTCGGCAGCAGTGCCTGACAGACCATTCCATACATTAATTATGTTCAAAGTGGAAAAATGATTCAGATAATGTCCCTCCTCAATTTGTTTGTGTTTTACTTGTCGTTCTGCTCCTTTACTCAATTATCTGATTTTAATTAAGTTGTTACTTTCTGTCCATACACTGGCAAAGTTTGTCCTTTACCTTTGAGACTCAATGTTTCTTTTCTTTATTAATTGCCATGATTTCTTACTACCATTTAGTTATACCTGCTGCCATGCTTAGCGCTGATTTGTGAGAATGCCGTCTAATGATCTACAGTACATGATCTCAGTGATTGGATCATTTCTAGCTTATGCAACTTATGCTGCTACGAACCTATAATGTTACAACATAGTAAGAATATTCTTTTCCATAGTAAGGGACATGGATATCACATCTCCTCTTGATGGCAGTAACCATTTTGAAACTGACAACAGGCCCATTCTGCAGCGCAAAAGCAAATTTTAGCCAAGAATTTTATCCTACAACTTGAATCAGTGCGAAATTGCAGCATCCCGATCACAGGGAATGTGTGCCTTGACAAAAATATCAACTATAATACAGTGGTGCTTGAAAGCTTGTGAACCCTTCAGAATTTTTCCACATTTCTGGATAAAAGCAGATAAATACGACAAAATCTAATAAACAAGTTAAAAAGATGAGACTTTGTCATATTCTCTGTGAGTATAAAAAATATCTGAACCCTTAGGATTAGTAGATATGTTGAGGGTAAAATTAGAACCTGGAAATTTCAGTCAATGGGATGACAATCAGGTGTGAGTGGGCAACCTGTTTTATTTAAAGTCTGATCTCCACAACACACATTTGTGGGAGTGTATTATGAAGCAATCCCATAGCTTAAAGGCCCCGTTACATGCAACATCGCTAACGAGATATCGCTGGGGGTCACAGAATTCGTGACGCACATCCGGCGTCGTCAGCGACGCCGTTGCGTGTGATACCTACGAGCGACCGCTAACGATCCGAAAAGAGGGAAAAATCATTGATTGTTGACACGTCGTTCCTTTTCAAAAAATCGTTGATCTTTTAGGACACAGGTTGTTCGTCGTTCCTGAGGCAGCACAGATCGCTACGTGTGACACCCCGGGAACAATGAACAACAGCGTTCCTTCGTCCTCCGGCAACAAGGTGGGAGTGACGTTAATGCGGCTGCTCTCCGCCCCTCCGCTTCTATTGGTGGTCCGCTGTGTAATATAGCTGTGATGCTGCACGAACCGCCCCCTTAAAAAAGAGTTTGTTCGCTGGCCACAGCGGCGTCGTTAGGAAGGTAAGTGCGTGTGACACGTACTAGCGAAATTGTTGGCCACGGGCAGTGATTTGCCCGTGACGCACGCAGAGTGTAAAGCGGCCTCAAGGGGTACTTTACACATTGCGACATCGCTAGCATCGGCTAGCGATGCCAAGCGCAATAGTACCCGCACCCGTCGCACATGCGATATGTGGTGATTGCTGCCGTAGCGAACATTATCGCTACGGCAGCTTTACACACACATACCTGCTCGGCGACGTCGCTGTGACTGCCAAACTATCCCTCCTTCAAGGGGGAGGTGCGTTCGGCATCACAGCGACATCACCGCGACGTCACTAATCAGCCGGCCAATAGATGCGGAGGGGCGGAGATGCGCGGCACATAACATCCCGCCCACCTTCTTCCTTCCACATTGCCGGTGGACGCAGGTAAGTAGATGTTTGTCGCTCCTGCGGGTTTACACACAGCGATGTGTGCTGCCGCAGGAGCGACAAACAACATCGTACCTGCGGTCGACCCGACATTATGGAAATGAATGACGCTACACAGATCACCGATTTTCAACGCTTTTGCGATCGTTTATCGTCACATCTAGGATTTACACGTTGCGAGGTCGTTACCGGCGCTGGATGTGCGTCACTAATGAGGTGACCCCGACGATATTTCGGAAGCGATGTTGCAACGTGTAAAGCCCCCCTAAGGCTTTCTCTACCAACAATTCCTTCAATTTCTTGATCCTTTAGCCATTTTTTGCCTTGTTTCTTCTAGAGCCATTTGCACCCATCAAAGCCTAGTCTATTGAGTTTTGTATCTTAGCTCTAAATCAATGTTTTCCAATCTTTTACTGTCCACTTTTCGTACTTTTTTTCAAACTCGAGTCGGCGCTTCTAATGATATTGAATTTGAGGCTTCTTCACCTTTTTTCAGGCCACTATTCTAAACTTGTGTAACGTACGTCGCACAGTGCTTGCATGGATGTCTTATCTCACTATTACGAAGCATATGAGCCATCTCCACTGCCATGTTTGTCACGCCTGAACTGATAGACCTTGTGATGAGCCGACTTGTTGATACCGATATTTTGGGTGGACGAACACCTCTTGACTTTTGAATAGATGGAAGGTCTTCATTTTGTATTATTTCAACTGATACTCACAGGATGCAGTTTGGCAATTTTCTTGGCTCAAGGACTGCTATTGACAAGGTAGATGAAGTGGTTTCTGTTTTCTTGGTACATTTTTATGACTGCACCTTCATTAGAACCAGTGATCTTTCACTTGCGAATCAACCTAATAACACATTGGGTTATTAGGGAATGTAATTTGAAGTATAAGGGAAGAAAAATATCTCCAAAAAGAACATTGTTGCCCGCCTGCAGTTTGAAAATGATCACCTGGACAAGCCTAAACAATATTGATACAATGTTTTGTGGAAGGAAGAGTAGAGATGAGTGAACCCGAACAGTTAAGTTTGGTATTTGTACCGAACACAGACTTTACAAAAAAAAAATCATTGTTTGAATTTGTTGTTTGGGTGCTTTACGTACGGTTATCACTCAAGTGAGCATGTCTGTGCTCAGGTACGCTCAGTGCTTGGTCTAGTGCGAGATGCTTGCAATATTTGAATGACTCCCACTAGGGGTAAGAACACCTTTATTGGATGTAGTGTGTACAAAAAATAATAAAAATAAAATTAAAAATCCCACCTTCCATCCCCCAGGGCAGAACAGCTGTAGAGAGCCGTGTCATCCCGCTCTGCATTTCAGGATCCTCAAAGTGTATAGCAGAAGTCAGTCTCCCTCGGGGGATATTAGGGTTCATTCTAAATAGTTTTCTTAGTAGATGGTATTTGGAAAAAAACACCAGCCTCAAACTGCACACAATTTTAATAAATAAAAAGGATTTGTGATAGTTACTCTTTAAACAGCCCTAATTTGCTAATGGTGATATTATGTTCCTCTTGAAGACGGCCACTGACTACATTGAGAACTATCTATGATAATCTCTATGACTTATAAGGTCACCAAATATCTATTACATTTCGCATCATACATTACTGGACAATTAATAATAACAATAATTATTATATACCACATTTTTATTGCTGCAGCTGCATGTGGGTATAATTGTCCTACTGTATATTATCAATGGCACCAATGAAATGTACACAAGGTGTAGCACATGTATTATCAGCAGACGCACTCACTAATGTAAAACCACACTAACCCTCCCACCATTCTCCCTTTATTGGTGTATTCATCTTCTGTGTTTCACATGTTTTCATAATATTATTCTTTGCTTCAAGTATCATAAAATTGTCATTTTTCTTTTGATGTTATTATTTATTCCGTTAAATCACATATTGTTTAAAGACAAGCATCAAACTCAAAATGACACATCTGTCATTCAATATAATTATGTATATTCCTTAGCATTCTCAATTACCCGCTTATAGCATTTAACTATCTCAGCAACAGGAAATACAAAGTGACATTATGTATTTTAAGTGATATACTACTAGTCATTTATGTTCTGGAGTGGGAGCAAAATGGAATTTGCAACCTCCCCCCCCAATCTTCTAAGGCCATCTTAGACTTTTGCAGCAAGTATCTTTGATAATAGGGACAGCAGTCCAGTTCATGCGATGACCACATAGGGGAGGATGCATTAAGCCCACTATAAGTCTAGATAGCTGTCGGCTGATCTATGGTTCGGTCGATTGTTCGGCCGGCAGCTCTCGCGCCCGATTCTCCCATATACAGGAGCACTCACTCTGCCAATAGCTCCTGTGTTCCCTATGACAGAGCAACATGCTGATCTTTATTTCCCCCACAATTATCTGTCAGAGGGCCTCATAAACATTACACTGGGAGCCTAACCTGCAGATATTGGTTTCAGCTGACATTAGTCCCAGGGTATACAGTTATCAGGCTGTGTCTTATAACCCGTCTGATTATCACATGTCTAGGACAGATGCTTATAATATAATAATATACATTTAACATAAAATCTGTATTGAAACATTTTCTAAAGACAAATTCTCAAAGGGAAACTATGATGACTCTTAAAGGGGACAACCCCCTTCTCAATCACCCTGTTTGCCCACATTAAAATAACATACTCATCTGCGATACTGGCGCCATTCCATTGGTGTTGGCACTTGCTCTCCCAGGGCTCAGCTATGGTGCTTAAAGGGATTATCCGGGACTTTTGCATTAATGGCCTATCTTTAAGGTTGGTGGGTGCAACAGCCAGTACCTACACCAATCAGCTGTTTCCGATGTTGGTGGCTGGATGTGCTCAGTTGCAGGGCTGCACAGCACAACTCCGTCAACAGCAATGTGGCCACGGCCCGGTACTGCACCCTATTCAAATCAATAAGGGGTAGCTGTGCAGTAACTGGTCGCGGCCACTGTATACCTGATGGAGTTGTGCAGCTCCGCAACTGAGCATTTCTGGCAGCCACTGACACTGGCAACAGCTAATTGGCAGGAGTACCCGCCAATCAGATATTGGTGACCTATCCTATCAATGTAAAAGTCCCGTACTACCACACATTATAAATATTAGGATGGGTATTGGCAACTGAGCCCATACCTATAAGGGTCTATCCTACCAACTTATCAAATCTCTTCTGTATTCTAATCAATAAGAGCCCAGATTTATACTCATTTTAAGAAAAATAAATAATGCTAGCTATATTGCATAATGATCAATAAATTTGGCCTGTTAGAGAAGTATCTAAATTAGATGTAGACATAATTCCATTATGTACCTCATAAATCAAAACCAGGTAAGAAAAATGCAAAATGTCACCTACTGTATATAAGAAAAGCAAAAACAGTCAACATCTGGAGCTTGTGTTATAGATTGGCAGTGGGTCACCAGCCCTTAGTAAAGCAAACCATGACTGTAATAATCATATCACCATGACTTAATACCGTGCTACTGCTCTTCCCTGTTCCCAGAAACGAGGTGTCAGCTTCATCTACTACAAGTTAGATCACAGATCACAACAAGGTCTGTGCAAATCCCTCAGCTTCCTGCACCTCAGGCACAAGTTCTTCAAACAGTGCGGGAGGAATCAGAATTAAAATCCAAATGCAATTTAACCGTTGGACTGCTTGATAGAAATGTAGGTATTTTATTGTTACAATCAATTTAGAAATGGAAAATAAAATGTGACATGTTCAAATGCAAACTGAATGACAGAGGTATAGAAACATTGGGACTGATTCACTCAGGTGTTTACGCCACAATTCTTGCAGAAAACACCTTAAAGTAGCAACATTTTTTGTAGCTCAGAAGTTGCGCAAATATTTTGTGACTTTGTCAATTTTACACCAGTCCCTGTCAGCTTCTCTTAAATGAATGGAGCATGAGCAGGACAAGGGATGGCTATGTCAGACTGTCTAATTCATGAGAATGTAAGCCACTTTCATGGTATAAATTTCACCAGAAATGTAATCTGGTCACTGACAAGAGTACACATCCAGCTTAGGTGCACGGCACTTGTAAGATGCGAGATTGCCTAATGAATTGGGCAAATCTTACTTCTGCACACGCATGTGTACAATGTCTGTATTATTGAATTGGCCCCATTACTTCTACGTGAAAATATGGAGGCTCATTGAAGCACAATGCAGCAGTATGTGTAATATGGAACCATACAGACTGCGCGCAGCCACACATGGCGTATGGGCCTTCAGGTTTTCAGGTTACACGTTTTGTGTCGCCCAAAAGCAAATCCTCTACTTTCTCCTCCAAATTTTACTATCGGGTTGGTTCTTCCTGTTAGTGTGGTGTCACACACAGCGACGACGACAACGACGTCGCTGCTACGTCACCATTTTCTGTGACATTGCAACGACGTCCCGTCGCTGTCGCTGTGTGTGACATCCAGCAACGACCTGGCCCCTGCTGTGAGGTCGCCGGTCGTTGCTGAATGTCCAGCTTCATTTTTTGGTCGTCGCTCTCCCGCTGTGACGCACACATCATTGTGTGTGACAGCGAGAGAGCGACGAAATGAAGCGAGCAGGGAGCAGGAGCCGGCGTCTGGCAGCTGCGGTAAGCTGTAACCAGGATAAACATCGAGTAACCAAGGGAAGACCTTTCCCTGATTACCCGATATTTACCTTCATTACCAGCATCCGCCGCTCTCGCTGCCAGTGCCGGCTCCCTGCTCTCTGCACATGTAGCTGCAGTACACATCGGGTAATTAACTCGATGTGTACTGTAGCTAGGAGTGCAGGGAGCCAGCGCTAAGCAGTGTGTGCGGCTCCCTGCTCTCTGCACATGTAGCTGCAGTACACATCGGGTAATTAACCCGATGTGTACTGTAGCTAGGAGTGCAGGGAGCCAGCGCTAAGCAGTGTACACGGCTCCCTGCTCTCTGCACATGTAGCTGCAGTACACATCGGGTAATTAACCTGATGTGTACTGTAGCTAGGAGTGCAGGGGAGCCAGCGCTAAGCAGTGTGCGCGGCTCCCTGCTCTCTGCACATGTAGCACAGCGACGCGTGTCGTTATGATTGCTGCTGCTTCTGCTGTGTTTGACAGCTAAGCAGTGGTCATAAGAGGGACTTACAAGGTCGCTGTTGCGTCACATAAAATGGTGACGTAACAGCGACGTCGTTGTCGCTGTCGCTATGTGTGAACCCAGCTTAAGGTTATGTACTAATTTCAATTCAAGATCTCTTTCATGCTTTGAATGCACAGCTATAGGTTGTACCTGGTTATCACATATGTTTAGGATAATCGCTGGTGGTGGTACTGCCGGGCCACCACTGTTCACAAGAATGACGGTCAAAAATTCATGATTTGTATTAGGTGGGTACCGAGCATGCACACTACTGATCCATCCAATGTGTAAAGGAATCATAGAAATTAAGTACAGCGCCTAACACTTACGACATAGAACCCCTATTCGGAGTCATGAGTAATGTGACTCCCAGCAATCAGCAAGTTATCTTCTATCCCGTGGATAAGTGACCACTTGAAATTTTGGTATAAGAATGTCTGTTTTTTTGTTTATTTTTTAATTAATTAAAGGCACAAAACATTTTTGTTGGTAAAAAAAAAAAGCCACCGTACTCTGGACTTTCTTTTATCTCCTAGGTGAATCCTGCAGTGTTTTGGGAAGGAGTCTCTTTAATTCTACACCTTTTTATCCCATAGTGTGGGCAGTGAGACGCACATGTGCCAAAACCATGAAATTAGGAGGGGTTGTAATAGATCATCTCCAGTCAAGACAGATGGCTACTGATTGTATTAGCCGTACTACTTGTGTGTATACAGTATGTACATACCTGCCTGATCTCTGTCTTTTACACCTGGAGATAAGATTCCAACATATAAAATCCTTAAGGTCACAAATGAAAGGAGACTAAGGGGTGCTTCACACACAGCGAGCTCGCTGCCGAGATCGCTGCTGAGTCACGCTTTTTGTGACGCAGCAGTGACCTCATTAGCGATCTCGCTGTGTGTGACACTGAGCAGCGATCTGGCCCCTGCTGCGAGATCGCTGCTCGTTACACACAGCCCTGGTTCGTTTTCTTCAAAGCCGCTCTCCCGCTGTGACACACAGATCGCTGTGTGTGACAGCGAGAGAGCGACAAATGAAGCGAGCAGGGAGCAGGAGCCAGCGTCTGGCAGCTGAGGTAAGCTGTATCCAAGATAAACATCGGGTAACCAAGGTGGTTACCCGATATTTACCTTAGTTATGAGCCTCTGCAGCTCTCACGCTGCCTGTGCTGCCGGCTCCGGCTCTCTGCACATGTAGCTGCTGTACACATCGGGTTAATTAACCCGATGTGTACAGCAGCTAGGAGAGCAAGAAGCCAGCGCTAAGCAGTGTGCGCGGCTCCCTGCTCTCTGCACATGTAGCTGCATTACACATCGGGTTAATTAACCCGATGTGTACTGTAGCTATGGTAGGAGAGCAAGGAGCCAGCGCTCAGTGTGCGCGGCTCCCTGCTCCCTGCACACACAGCTGTGCGCTGGTAACTAATGTAAACATCGGGTAACCATACCCGATGTTTAGTTACCAGTCTCCGCAGCTTCCAGACGGCAGCTCCGTGCAAGCGCAGCGTCGCTCGCACGTCGCTGCTGGCTGGGGGCTGTTCACTGGTCGCTGGTGAGATCTGCCTGTTTGACAGCTCACCAGCGACCATGTAGCGATGCAGCAGCGATCCTGACCAGATCAGATCGCTGGTCGGATCGCTGCTGCATCGCTAAAGTGTGAAGGTACTCTAAATCCATGAGGTACCTAAATGGTTTCAGTATCATTTTTGAGGAGAGTAGGAAGGAAACATTTTCTAATGACTAATTTCCAGTACTATTTTTTATATTGTTTTCACTAAAAGGAATTAAGACAGCAAACATAACTGTCATGGTTTCGCCTCCCTGACCACATGGCTAGGGGGCAAAGCCTTTATCCCGGGCCTCTCTTACGGATCGAGGAAGTTTTTTATAGTGTCATCCCCAATGAATCAGCGCCGGCTATAAGCTTAGCGCTGCTCTGCCTGTGATTGCTGGTCCCTGTAAGTGTTGATCCTGACCCGTTCCTCCTGAGCCCTCGCCCTCTGTCTGTATCCGTTCCTCCTTCCCACCTCGATTACTCCCTCTAGCTTCGGTTGTTTTTTCCCCCTTCCTACCTCCCCCTCTCGGTTGTTCCTCTGGTATTGACCTCGGCCTGACCCCAACCTCGCTTCTGCTCATTCCTTTGGTCTTCGTCCTCTCCGCTCAGTGTATGACCTGGCCTGCCCGACCTTTCCCCGCATGCCTTGCGGCAGCTGCTTTCCGACTTGTGCAGAGAGTTACTGCACCAAGCAAACACGGCGTGTGTACTTCCTCACTGACCCGGCACTGTTTAGCTTCTGTCCTGCAGGGCTCCAGCTTCCCCTAGTGGCAGCCTGACAATAACACAATTTTTCTTTGTACCTCTCTCTATTGAAATCTGTTATTCACAATATTACATGATGCAGATAGCAATATGAAGATACTTGTTGCTTAAGCTGATTTCAGATAATAGATATTTACAGTCAGAGTGTGGACAGCACTATTAGGACCAAATATTGGTCTCCTGGCCTAATTCAACATTCTTCAACATGTATAATGCTGTTGTGTTTGGTTCAGGGTTGACCCCTGTCCAAAACTTCCTGGACAATCTATAAAAACATTGCACTGTTTTTCCTTATCCCCAAAAAATGGATGTGTTCATGATTTTTTGAAGATGGAGAAACTTGTTCAGATTTTTAAGACTGCAATTATCATCATTTTACAGATTGAGAGCAGCTGATTTCTTGATATCACAATTTGAAACTTAAAGAAGTTGTCCAGTTACCAAAACTGATTTTTTTTTTCTGATAAATCTTGCTAATATGTGCCCTTCAACACATCTATTATGTTTTTTCAGCAAAATTACCTTTTATTGTGCACTAGCAGCACATGCTCATTGCTGGCTCCAGCTCTGATGGGGTTAATCTCTTCTCTGACTTCCTGTGTTCAGTTCCTACAAGTCCCAGAACTCTTTGTGGCTATAGGGCGGTGTCTAGCTTATCTAACACACCCATTGTGTCTAATACACCCACTCTGCTCTCCGACCAAACCCTCCTCCCTGCCTCTTCCCAGTTGATGCCCAGAGAGAAATCACAGATACAGCAGCTCTGCACAGCCAGGGGAAGAAAGTGTGTGTGTGCGTATATACAGTGTATGTGTGTGTGTGTGTGTGTATAGTGTGAGTGTGTTTGTGAGTGTTTGTGTGTGTGTATAGTGTGTGTGTGTGTGTGTGTGTGTGTGAGAGTGTGTGTGTGTGAGTGTGTACAGAAATTATGATTATTAGTCTGCGCAACATGTGAAAAAAATAATTGGGGTAAAAAAAGTGACTGGGTGATGAGATTGCTTTTTTCCCTCTTGCCTAGTCTGTGTGTCATCCGTACCATCCGCAAACCGCATATGACCGGATCCTGTGGATTAAATGTGCAGCGCATGCAATCGTTATTTTACCGGATCCTTCTGCAGCGGGACACAGAATTTATCGGCCGGCACTGGAGTCAGCTGACTCCTGATCTCACAGCCCGCACACGCTGCAATGGCTGCAGGTGGGCTCATTCACATGACCGTTCCGTTTGTTCTGGTCAGTTCCTGTTTTTTTGCGGCCCCACAGACAGGACCATATTTTCAATGTCTTTTGTGTAGGATCGGATGGTACACGGTAGCACTTCCATGTGCATCCGATCCTACAAAAAAAACCACATCGGATGCCGTATGTCCGCTCCGTTATTATGGAACATATCCTATTCTGTTCCGTAATAACGAACCGTGACTCAATACAAGTCAATGGGTCCGCAAAATTCCCGGAAGCAACACGGAAGCACTTCCATGTGACTTCCGTCGGGTGCCCGTGCAGTCAGTGTCACGCTCCAGCCCCAGCCCCGCGGCTGCCCGCTCAGCAGTGTCAGCAGCGGCCCGCACTGCAGTGTCAGCAGCCACGGGGATGACCAGCGCTACCGTCAAGAGGTTAGTAATTTCATTACCTACGGTGATGAAGTCCTGCCCTCCTGACGTCAGCGGTCGTCACTGCCATCTATGCCCGCCGCTTGTCACATCACCTCTCGCTGTTGACCCGATACTGTGACTAGTGGTGACGTCACGGGCCGCTTGCGATACTTGGTTTGTGAAGGCGGCGATCATTGAACTCAGTGACAGCGCTGCTGTCAGGAGTTCAGCGATCATCGCAGGTAATATACCTCGCTAACCTCCTGATAGCAGCACCCGTCATGCCCTGCAGTGACCTGGGCTGACCTATTGATGTTAGCTCAGGTCACTGCACGGCTCTCCCAGCAAATAGGGAACATTCTGTTCTTCATTGACTGGGACATTGACTATGGTATGGATCATCGTGGGACCCCCTTGGATTACACCAGACCTGGATTTGTTTTTCTTTCTAATAAATTGGTGAAAGAGGGAATGTGTTGAGGAGTGTTTTTTCAAATAAAAATGTGTTTGTTGTCTTTTTTTTTCTTTTTATTACTGCCTGGGTTGGTGATGTCGGGTATCTGATACACGCCTGACATCACTAACTCCAGGGCTTGATGCCAGGTGACATTACACATCTGGTATTAACCCCATATATTACCCCGTTTGCCACTGCACCAGGGCAACGGGATGAGATGGCGCGAAGCACCAGGACTGGCACATTTAATGGATGCGCTAGTTCTGGGGCGGCTGCAGCCTGCTAATTTTAGGCTGGGGAGTGTCCAATAACTGTGAACCTCCCTAGTCTGAGAATACCAGACCACAGCTGTCCGCTTTACCTTGGCTGGTGATCCAATTTTGGGGGACCCCGTGTTTTTTGTTTTAAATTATTTATTTAATTTAAAATAACAGCGTGGGGTGCCCTCTGTTTTGGATTACCAGCCAAGGTGAAGCTGCCAGCTGTGGTTTGCAGGCTGCAGCCGTTTGCTTTACCCTAGCTGGCTTCAAAAGATAGGGGGACCGCATGTCATTTTTTTTATTATTTATTTATTTTTTGGCTAAATACAAGGCTAAGCACCCCTTAGTGCCACATGAAAGTCACAAAAGGGTGTCAGCTTAGAATATGCAGGGGGTAAGACATTATATATGTATTTCTTATCTATCTATAAACAGTTAGGTCCAGAAATATTTGGACAGTGACACAATTTTCGCGAGTTGGGCTCTGCATGCCACCACATTGGATTTGAAATGAAACCTCTACAGCAGAATTCAAGTGCAGATTGTAACGTTTAATTTGAAGGTTTGAACAAAAATATCTGATAGAAATTGTAGGAATTGTACACATTTCTTTACAAACACTCCACATTTTAGGAGGTCAAAAGTAATTGGACAAATAAACCAAACCCAAACAAAATATTTTTATTTTCAATATTTTGTTGCGAATCCTTTGGAGGCAATCACTGCCTTAAGTCTGGAACCCATGGACATCACCAAACGCTGGGTTTCCTCCTTCTTAATGCTTTGCCAGGCCTTTACAGCTGCAGCCTTCAGGTCTTGCTTGTTTGTGGGTCTTTCCGTCTTAAGTCTGGATTTGAGCAAGTGAAATGCATGCTCAATTGGGTTAAGATCTGGTGATTGACTTGGCCATTGCAGAATGTTCCACTTTTTTGCACTCATGAACTCCTGGGTAGCTTTGGCTGTATGCTTGGGGTCATTGTCCATCTGTACTATGAAGCGCCGTCCGATCAACTTTGCGGCATTTGGCTGAATCTGGGCTGAAAGTATATCCCGGTACACTTCAGAATTCATCTGGCTACTCTTGTCTGCTGTTATGTCATCAATAAACACAAGTGACCCAGTGCCATTGAAAGCCATGCATGCCCATGCCATCACGTTGCCTCCACCATGTTTTACAGAGGATGTGGTGTGCCTTGGATCATGTGCCGTTCCCTTTCTTCTCCAAACTTTTTTCTTCCCATCATTCTGGTACAGGTTGATCTTTGTCTCATCTGTCCATAGAATACTTTTCCAGAACTGAGCTGGCTTCATGAGGTGTTTTTCAGCAAATTTAACTCTGGCCTGTCTATTTTTGGAATTGATGAATGGTTTGCATCTAGATGTGAACCCTTTGTATTTACTTTCATGGAGTCTTTACTGTTGACTTAGAGACAGATACACCTACTTCACTGAGAGTGTTCTGGACTTCAGTTGATGTTGTGAACGGGTTCTTCTTCACCAAAGAAAGTATGCGGCAATCATCCACCACTGTTGTCATCCGTGGACGCCCAGGCCTTTTTGAGTTCCCAAGCTCACCAGTCAATCCTTTTTTTCTCAGAATGTACCCGACTGTTTATTTTGCTACTCCAAGCATGTCTGCTATCTCTCTGATGGATTTTTTCTTTTTTTTCAGCCTCAGGATGTTCTGCTTCACCTCAATTGAGAGTTCCTTAGACCGCATGTTGTCTGGTCACAGCAACAGCTTCCAAATGCAAAACCACACACCTGTAATCAACCCCAGACCTTTTAACTACTTCATTGATTACAGGTTAACAAGGGAGACGCCTTCAGAGTTAATTGCAGCCCTTAGAGTCCCTTGTCCAATTACTTTTGGTCCCTTGAAAAAGAGGAGGCTATGCATTACAGAGCTATGATTCCTAAACCCTTTCTCCGATTTGGATGTGAAAACTCTCATATTGCAGCTGGGAGTGTGCACTTTCAGCCCATATTATATATATAATTGTATTTCTGAACATGTTTTTGTAAATAGCTAAAATAACAAAACTTGTGTCACTGTCCAAATATTTCTGGACCTAACTGTATCTATCCAGCCCTCTATTCATTCATTCATTCATTCATCCCCCTATCCCTCTGTCTCTACATCTATCTATTCATCTCTATATCTACTCATCTATTTATCTTTCTTGCTGCTTCCGTTTTTTGCGATCCGCAAAAAAAACGGAAGGCACGCAGATGTCACACGGATGCCACTAGGATGCATCCATGAAAAAAAGGACCGTTTTTTGTGGCCCGCAAAAACGGAACGGTCATGTGAATGTAGCCTTAACAGCAGTCGCTGCCTGCTGCCGGTCACATGTGACCGTGTGCGGGCTGTGTGTACAGGACTTCAGCTGAGTTCAGATCAGCTGACTCAAGTGTCGGCCGATCAGGCTGGGGCCACATGGGGATTACTGCGATCCCCTCGCATTACACTCGGCTCACGCTCAGTACAGCAGAGCTGAGTGTCATGCGTGTGTCCCTGCGATTGAGGTCCGACTCTGCAAGCAGACCTCAGCAGCGGGGGTGAACCGGCACTCGAGGAGTGGGCCAGCACTGAGGAGGGGTGGGAGGGATTTCTCTCCCTCTCTCCTCCGTAGTCCACCGATGTACCGCAAGTGCAGTGCGATTTTTCTCTCACCACATACACTTGAATGGGTGTGAGATAAGAGTCTTGCATTACAGTGGCAGCATGCTGCGATTGTTTTCTCGGTCCAATTAGGGCGGAGAAAATAATCGCTCATGTGTGCTGACACACAGGCTAATATTGGTCCGAGTGGAATGCGATGTTTGATCGCACTCCACTCGCACTGTTTTTCTCGCCGTGTGGCTTAGACCTTACTTGTTCTATGTCCCCCTGCATCCATCGCAGCGTGTGCAGGCTGGAGTTCAGCTGAGTTCAGATCAGCTGACTCCAGTGCTGGAGTGAACTCCGCTGACCTCACAGCCCGTACACGCTGCAATGGATGCAGGGGGACACAGAACAAGTAATTGGCAGACACTGCAGTCATCTGATTACTTGGGATGAATTGAGCAGTAAAATGCTCTGGTGCTCGATGGGCGAAGCCCATGTCGATTTTTTTTTTTTTTAAACATTCATTAAAAATAAAAAATAAAAAAAAAAATCCCATTGTTTGTGGGCTCCCGCTGCATTTTCTATTGTTAAGGGTAACCCAAGCAGCTACTGGTTGCTAACCCCCGCTGCTTGGTGTTACTTTCACTGGCAATAGAAATCCAGGGAAGCATTTTTTTTATAAAGGTTTTTGCCTGAAAACTTTTTAAAAAAAATGAAGTGGGCTTCGCCATATTTTTGTATGCTAGCCAGGTACAGCAGGCAGCTACGGGCTGCCCCCAACCCCCAGCTGCCTATTTGTACCCGGCTGGAAACCAAAAATATAGAGAAGCCCTTTTTTTTTTTTTTTATTTCAAGAATTTCATGAAATAATTAAAAAAAAAAATGACATGGGCTTCGCCGAATTTTTGAGTCCAGCCAGGTACAACTATGCAGCTGGGGATTGGAATCCACAGTGAAGGGTGCCCAAACTTTCTGGGGCCCCCGCTGCGAATTGCAGTCCACAGCCGCCCCAGAAAATGGCGCTTTCATAGAAGCGCCATCTTCTGGTGCTGTATCCAACTCTTAAAGTGGCCCTGGTGGCAGGTGGCACGCTGGGTAATAAGGGGTAAATACCAGCTATGTTTTACCAGCTAGTATAAAGCCCGAGATTCTTAATGTCAGGCCAAGTTTGACCTGGCCATTAAGAATCTCCAATAAAGGGTTTAAAAAAAAAAAGACCACACAGAGAAAAAAACTTTATTAGAAATAAATACACAGACACAGTAGGGACTCCATGTTTATTACTCCCTCTCACCCCTCCACGATGGAGAGATTTCTGTACTGACCATGCCAGGAGAGAGCGAGGGAAAAGAGAGAGAGAGCGAGGGGGGGGAGGAAAAGAGAGCGAGGGGGAGAAGGAAAAGAGAGCGAGGCGGGGGAGGAAAAGAGAGCGAGGCGGGGGAGGAAAAGAGAGCGAGGGGGGGAGGAAAAGAGAGCGAGGGGGGAGGAAAAGAGAGCGAGGGGGGAGGAAAAGAGAGCGAGGGGGGGAGGAAAAGAGAGCGAGGGGGGAGGAAAAGAGAGCGAGGGGGGCGAGGAAAAGTGAGCGAGGGGGGAGGAAAAGAGAGCGAGGGGGGAGGAAAGGAGCGTGGGGGGGAGGAAAAGAGAGCGCGGGGGGGAAAGAGAGCACGGGGGGTAGGAAAAGAGAGCGCGGGGGGAGGAAAAGAGAGCACGGGGGGAGGAAAAGAGAGCGCGGGGGGAGGAAAAGAGAGCAGGGGGGGAAGAGAGCGAGGGGGGGAAGAGAGCGAGGGGGGAAGAGAGCAAGGGGGGAGAGAGCGAGGGGGGAGAGAGCGAGGGGGGGGAGAGAGCGAGGGGGGGAGAGAGCGAGGGGGGGAGAGCGAGGGGGGAGAGAGCGAGGGGGGGAAGAGAGCGAGGGAGAGGGAAGAGAGCGAGGGGGGGAAGAGAGCGAGGGGGGGAGAGAGCGAGGGTGGGGAAGAGAGCGCGGGGGGGAAGAGAGCATGGGTGGAAGAGCGAGGGGTGGAAGAGAGCGAGGGGGGGAAGAGAGCGAGGGGGGGGAAGAGAGCGAGGGGGGGAAGAGAGCGAGGGGAGGGAAGAGAGCGAGGGGGGGAGAGAGAGCGAGGGGAGGGGGAAGAGAGCGAGTGGGGGGTTAGAGAGCTAGGGAAGAGAGGGGAGAGGAGAGACGGATAAGAGGGGGGCAGAGAAGAGTGGGGGGAGAGAAGAGAGTGGGGAAGAAGGGGGGGGGCAGAGGTGCTCTGTTACCAACTGTCTCCACTCTGTGACTTGTGGTGCAGGTGACAGAGTGCAGACAGTTGGTCCCATGCAGCAGGACATTTTGGCTGTCCGTGATTTTTTGATAAGCTGTCCAGAAAAAAAAAATCAGGTTGGCAACCCTGGATACCTGTGATAGGATATCTACGACCAGCCTGGACATTGCGGTTCTCGAACTGTGATGTCAGATTTGTGAAACTTAGTATACAAAACTATATCAGTTATGCTAGTAAACTCATAAACACATCAAAAAAATTATGTCAATAATTCTTGATAATCTATCACAAACAGAACAGATTAGGTCTATTGAACAACTATAGGGAATCTCTCAGCATGTTTTTGCTACTCATCTAAGAGCAGCCTGAAGAAAGCAAAGAGATCCTGAATGCAATAGTGTATCACTTAAGATTACTAGATGCCGTGGTTCTGGTATAATCTGGGGGGGGGGGGGGTTAGCTTTAGTCATATAACTGAGCCCAGTGAGCTGTCCCATCCACACCAGGCTCTCAATGATTTTACATTAACTGTGAAGTGTCAATCACAGCAGGGGGTGTGCTGGACTCCTGTGCTTGAGCCAGCTAGTCCCAACAATGATAAAGCCTTTGATTTAGGCAGAGTCACAGTAGCATATGGCATGTGATGCGAGAGTATCGGATGTGATATGCTAGCGACCCTCGACTTCCGCTCAGCTGCGAGTGTGAGCTGAGTGTCATGCAACTGTGATCTGATTCTGCAATTGGATCACAGCTGCAGAGGAGAGGGAGAGAGTGATCTCTCCATTGCCTCCATTGTCAGCCTGTGCATATATCACACTGCACTTGGATGTCATTTGAGTGCAGTCCGATGTTTCATTCGCACCCATAGACATGTATGGGAGCGAGTGACACATCTCTTGCTGACAATCGTAGCATGCTACGATTTTTTCCTCAGTCTGATAAGGGCTGAAGACAACTCGCAGATGTGGCCTGCAGCATTTTCTTAAATTAAGATGAGTGCAATGTGAGACTTGTGCACTCTGCACTTACCTAAACAACAGCAGGAGCCTGATAAGAGAGGCATAGTTTACTTTTTTAACCCCTACAGCATGCTTGCTTCATTTTACATAGCAAAAAATTCCTGACACATTCCTTTTAAGGGTTATTTCCATGGTCTGAAATATCAGGTTACTCAAGGTCAGATCAAGATTTCCAAGTTCTAAGCCCTTCATGATCAAGTATCTAGTCTAATTGAAGCTAGATACCAACATGGTCATGTGTTCCATCTATTAACCAAAAATATACCCGAATTACAGTGTTCAAACTGAATCTACAGTATTTGTGCCACTGCTAAACTTGACTGTAAGCTCCACCGTGGCAAGGAAACAAATGACAATTTTTATTGTGCCATGCTGTACTGTGCAATATGTTGCCCTATAAAATGCATAATAACAGTAATCAAGATGGATATTGTTTTGCCGTTCTTGCTGTTTTCTGCATTTTGTTACGCTCTAGTGTATGTTTTTATTAATATATTGCACCTACAAGCTTCATTCTCATAGTGCTTTTGCTTATGAGCAATGTCTTCTGGCATTACTTTCCATGGTGATATAATCCAATCATGAACACATACAATATGCTCTTTTAGAGCGAGTAAGCTTATTACATGTGCCGAGTAGGAGACAAAGGTATCTGAGGAACACAGAGGACAGGTGCACTTGGCCCAGTTCCCACTGTTTTTATTGGCATTTCTCACTCACCAATTGCTGCAATCTAAGATGGCTCTTTTCTTCCTTTTGGTCTTTTTTTCAGCCAGTCCTCTCTCTGCCTGTCTGAGTCCTGGTAAAACAGGTGTGGCTTTGTCCTCCTGCTGCCTGACACTTGGCTGAATGAAGCTCACCTTTCAAGGCTTAGGGAACATTACACTTCATTGAAAATAGCTTTACTTCCCAGACATGTTTGGTCACACTTCAGCAAATACATTTCCCAGCTTTACCCTAATTGCAAACATGCTGATCATACAGAAACAATATTAGAAAGACTCGGACCTCATTCCGACGTCCGTTTCTGGTGTAGACCCAAAAAGTCTGTAGGGATGTTCACATGTTCGTTTTTTTCATCACACTGAAAATTACCCATACAAGTGTTTGAGTCAGTAAAAATCACAGAAAACACATGTAAGTCATCAGTGTGGAGTCTGTGTGCTTTCCATGATTAAGGCCTCTTTCACATTTCCGTGAAACACACGTTTTTCACAGACTGTGTTGAAGGTACGTTTGGCCATCCGTGTGCCATGATTTTGGCACACGTGTTCTCTGTGTGCTATTTGTGATAGCACACGGAGAGCAGGAACTTATTACTCACCTGCCCCCGCTGCTGTCCCTGGGCTGATGTCTCCCGCACTGCTGCTTCCAGGTCTACAGTGCAGTGAATATGCATGAGCATAATGAGCGGGCCTGGAAGCAAGTGACATCAGCACAGAAGACAGCAGCGCTGGAGAAACTCCTATAGAAACTCATTTTTTTCAAAGACACATGTTTTCTCCAGTATGTGTCACACTAATGTCACACGGATCACATCAGTGTGTGGTCTGTGTGACATCAGTGCTGCCGGAGAAAAACGGACTTGTCGCCATGCGAAACACACGGAAACGTGTTCTTTATACCTACACATGGTCCTTGTGAAAACACTGATGTGTGCACAGACCCATTTATTTTAATGGGTCTGCGTATGTCCGTGATTCCGGTACATATGAAAACAGACGTCATACGTACTGGGATCACTGATGTGTAAAGGGGGCATAACATTGTGATCTATCACAGAAACTTTGTCATTCATTTATCCATATGTGAAAATCACTGAAGAAACATCAATAATAAAAATTTAGGTTGACAAACCACTGATGAAACTTGGCTCCAAATCACTGATGACACTGGGACCATATTTTTGCATACATGAAATTTCACAGACGTTGGATTAATGCCTTGGGCTCATGCAACTTCAGAAGTCGAATTTGTTAGCGCCATATGCCGTGAATAAGTATGTAGAAGAAGTTCTAACACTTGTCTTATGTGATATCATAGACAAAACAACTGGCCATATTTCTTAACCTGTGCATAACTAGGCTCTTTTCCCCCATACCTGACCAAGGCAAATTATCGGGTTTTATCAGTTTTTAACAACTTAAAAAAAATTTGCAATATTAAAATAATTTCTGCCACTTTTTTCGTGATACTTAATTTTTCTGTCATTTTTAAATTTCTTTTTTATCTTTTTTGTGCTGAAAATATAAAGAAAAAACAAAATAAGTTTCTATTTTCCTACTTTTTTTTAAGACCACAAAGGCACACTAACAAAAAATTAAAATGTGCTCTTGTTTAGAGGTGAGTGGATTCTATCTTTAAAGTTCAGTCTTCATACCAAACACAGACTTTACAAAAAAATCGGAGTTCGGCTTCGGAGTTCGGGTACTTTACGTATGCAACCCACTAAATCGAGCATCGCTGTGCTCAGGTACGCTCGGTGCTCAGCCCAGTGTGAGCCACTTGCAGTGTTTGAATGGCTCACACTGGGGATAAAAGCATAGTTATGGGATGTAATGTGTACAAAAAAAAGAAAAGAAAAAAACCCAGCCCTCCCTTAGAAGAGTTCTGTTTATGGTTGGCTCTATGTGGGTAGAGGACCAAACTGCCCAATTAGTGACCTCCAATGAAGTTTGGGTCAAGTTTGAGTCCAGAACAGAACTTTAGATACAGTCCGACTGCACCCTCAGAACCCAAACTTCAAGAAGTCTACTCATCTCTGTTCCCGTTTCCTTAGAAATTAATTTTATATATTGGACATATATTTTTTCAATTAGTATGGGCTGAAAATTGTGATTCTAACTGGCTTTTTTATATTTTGTTTTTATTTATGCCTTTTTATTCTTTTTTTTATACTGTGCCATCCATATAGGGGGCATTTGAACATATTAATACATTTGTTTTAATGATGAAGTTTACTGTAACTGGGTCTGGTATATTGGCCTTAGTTACAGGAGAAAATTATTATTTTCTAGCACTGCATAGCTGGCTTGATTTCCTTAGTTTCATCAGCAACAGTTCTTTCCCTGCACTCAGAGGTCATGTTGATCACATAATCTCTGGGTCGGAGGAAAAAGCAAAATCTTTGCTTCCTAATCTGAATAAACAGTAATTGTTCAACAGCAATGGAGAAGGCAGACATGATAATAAATCATGTCTGCCTTCGTTGCAGGAAGTCTAGCTGTGTCTAACAGCCGCATCCCTGCCCCCACAGCTGCACAATGATCTCCATGATGTGCAGCTGCTGTACAATGCAATGTCGCTTCAGAATGTTACTGCAGTAAAGAACGAGGACCACCTGGGCATTTAAGCCAATGATGAGTAGTTAAAAAATATCTTGGTAGTTTTTGGATTTGGAAGCTGTAATTTATTATGTCATGTCTATCCAGGGAAAAATAGAAACTTCATGTTCGCTAGCTGTCCAACCGCTAGGACCTCCACTGATTACATTTATTTTTTATGGAAGAGCCAGGAAAATAACAATCTCCACCTTTCACAAAGAGAATGAATGGAGCGGAGGCGCACATGCTTGATTCCCACTCCATTCAGATGGGGCACTTTAGAGCCCCTTTTAGATCTGTGGGGGTCCCAAACCTGTAGGAGCTGTAGATAGGTGGTATCTTCAAATTGGCACAAATATTTTAAGTGTGCAAAAGACTATTAAAATATTTTTTCTCAGTGGCAACCAATTTCAAATGTGGATGTAGCCCCAGAAAATAGGTGATTTTGTTGGGGGCAGCCCTGGCCAGCCAGACATTAAATGGCAGCCATGCAAGTGGATGACTATACATATTCTTTATTTTGGACAGCCATCAGTGTAATATGCTTAGTCATATTTTTCAGGTGTTAGTGATAATGTAAGATTTTATAACTATGAGTTTATGCTTTCATTTTGTCCATTTTGATTTCCATAATGTGAATATAAAAAATAAACAAAAACACTGATTGATCACATGAAATGAAAATATAAAAGATGTGGCACGGTGGCTCAGTGGTTAGCAATGCAGCCTTGCAGCGCTGGGGTCCTGGGTTCAAATCCCACAAAGGACACCATCTGCAAGGAGTTTGTATGTTCTCCCTGTGTTTGCGTGGGTTTCCTCCGGGTACTCCGGTTTCCTCCCACACTCCAAAGACATACAGATAGGGAATTTAGATTGTGAGCCCCAATGGGGACAGTGTTGCCAATGTATGTAAAGCGCTGTGGAATTAATAGCGCTATATAAATGAATAAATATTATTATTATTATTGTGATTCATATTCTGAAATGAACAGTGGAGACGCCTATATTCTATATCGATGCATGGAAACCCTAAGAATAGTTTCTTTTGGAGTGCACAAGAATCTTTAATCTAATTCTAAAAGCAGGATCATGCTGTTATTTATTGTATTCAGGGCTGGACATACCATTAGTGTATTTCCAAGAGGAAAGGGGTCCGCGCTTCTACCTCCAAGCAGCAAACACTGTTCTTGCACAGGGACTCACTTTTGTCTGTGTGGGTTGTGACCAGGCATCCTCCACAGATCAGCTGCCCCCAGTGCAGTTGACAGAAGGAACTATTCAGTTGCGGAGCTGCTCAGAACAGTACCATCAACTGAATAGTGGGCGCGACCAGGAACTGCACATCTGCTCCTTATTGATTAGAATAGGGGATAGATATGGGGTACCCTGTCATGGCCACAATACAGTTGGCAGAATTCATAATATCATAGTATCATAGTTTTTAAGGTTGAAGGGAGACTCTAAGTCCATCTAGTTCAACCCGTAGCCTAACATGTTGATCCAGAGGAAGGCAAAAAAAACCCAATGTGTCAAACAAGTTCCAATGGGGAAAAAAATTCCTTCCTGACTCCACATACGGCAATCAGACTAGTTCCCTGGATCAACACCCTGTCATAAAATCTAATATACAAAACTGGTACTATTACATTTTTCAAGAAAGGCGTCCAGGCTCTGCTTAAATGTTAGTAGTGAATCACTCATTACAACATCATGTGGCAGAGAGTTCCATAGTCTCACTGCTCGTACAGTAAAGAATCCTCGTCTGTGTTCATGATTAAACCTTCTTTCCTCAAGATGTAGCGGATGCCCCCGTGTTTCAGTCACAGGCCTAAGTGTAAAAAGATCTTTGTTGTGCTGTGCAGCTCCACAACTAAGTAGCTCCAGTCAAGGGTGGCACAAGGTACAGCTGATCGGTGGTGGTACCAGGTGCCGCACCCTCACCAATCAGACAGAAATGACCTATCCTAAGAATAGGTTATCAATGTCCGAGGCAACCCCTTTAACAAGACTCCTAGACAAAGACTATCCACTATGCCAGACCCATGGAGAAAGCAGATGTGCCCAAATGGAAATGGGTAGGAGGCAAAGGCTGGAGAAATGCATCCAGTAGTGAGCTTTCTATATCTTCATCATCCTGAAGACAGTGTATCAAAATACGTGTAAATAATCTCCCTGTAAAGCTGGCCAATCAATCTTTTTTTTCCACAGCGCATTGGCCATGTAAAACCATGAATGTACTCTTTGACTGCCAAAGAGCAAGTCACTATCTGACAAGTGGCTGCTTGAGTATCAAGGATGAGGTTTCAGGGTAACTTGGAATGACCTTTGGATTTTATTTTGTGAACCATGGTCACACATAACAAATTAAATCCTTTCCTGCCTGAGCACACTTAATATAGGGAAGCAACTTGATACAGACGGAAAAGTATTTATTATTCTTTCAACTTGCTTGTTCATGGATGTCAGCAGTCATATACAACAGAGTACGTCTTGATTATGAGATAAGAACATAAACTCTCGTTACACAACTCCCAGCCATCCAAAACACGCCGTCATCTTGCTTCCTCTTGTGTTTTAGGAAGTTAGTGATAAGAGAATATTATTGTGATAAAAAAGAAAACTTGTAATTAGAGAAAAAAAAATAAATCTGAAATTATATTCACATCCCAACTCCCATTATAGTGTAACATATCCCGAAGTACAAGGACATACAAACTGGAAGGCTGTGGGGTTGTTTGGCGATGCAGATATGTATTTTGCAAGTATGGTGTTATAGCATATTGTACTTACGGAACTTATTTATTACTAATATAAGTGATAGTTAATGATTAAACCCTTTCTTACTGAAGTGTGGTGCAGGGCATTAGTCGTGGTGTTGTTCTCTTACGCCCCGGGACACTACATGATAGATGGGGTCCTGGCTGGGTGTGTAGACTAGTGTTGTGAGGGTGATAACAATCATATATGTTGTTGGTATATATTTGGGTGGTGGCACTTTCTTTTTAGAAATTAACAAACATATATGTGTGATATATATATTTTGTGTATTAAAATATACAAATGTGTGACTTAGGATAAAATAAAGAACAAATAATAAAAAAATGCTAGCACTTATAGTTAATTACTATTATACGGTATGTTTTCATCATAAACATGCAAAGTATAAAGTCTCTATCTGATACTGGTTGTATTTCTTACCAAATGTGGATATAAAAAACTTTTATGCCTAAAAGTATTTACATCGATTTTTCTGGCTAACACAGTACCACAATATAATTTTGTATTCTACATCATTACCAAATGTGGGAAATCTCAGGCTCATGATTGTGGATATCTCATGATCAAGTTTGTGAACCAGTGAATGAATTACACAATATCGCGCGTCACTTATAGCAGCTTCACTGTATCGGTGGTGGAGCGGGGTCACCGGAGGCAGGGGTGGTGGTGGAGCAGGGTGATGCTGTGCTCGATGCGGCAAGTGTCCCAGATGCTAACTGCGGGTGCTAGCAGGAATATCCAGAAACTGTCAGCAGGTTTCAAAGATATGGCGCCTGTAGTCGGCACGTACGCAGATTGAGCTAACAGCTCAATAACAAATCGAGATCTCATCTGCACACGTGCCACTTCTGGGTGCCATTTTCCTTAAGTCTGCTGCTAGGAGGTCAATGGTCTGAAGGCGGCACATGCACAAATAGATCTTGAGCTGAGACCTCAATCTAAACACGAAGTGACTCTGGGGGCCATTATTTGAAGCCCGCATCACTGACATTTTCAGGGTGGTCCCTGCCTCACCTTCCACAGTACACAGTCCGCAGCCAGCAGCACTGCCCCTGCCTCCTGTCATCATTCTCCAGCACCCCCTGGTAAGTGAAATTTGGCTTATAAGATGCATCCCTCATTTTTTTCCAAAATGTTTGGGAGGAAAAGTGCGTCTTATATTCTGAAAATTACAGGTAAATAAGAAAGTATATGTAACTCCACAACTTTGCGGATTTTCACCTCTTATGGGGGTCTCTAGAATGTAACTCCTGCGATAGGTGAAGCTCACTGTATTACCGTGAGCACATCATAAATCGAGACTCAAGGGCCGTTTAGATAGGCCGATGATTATTATTATTATTATTATTATTCTTTCCAAACACTGCCCTGTGAAGACAAGTTCAGCAAATCAGTCATCAATGATAATTTGCTTATTCTCTGCTGATTGTATTTTTATGCCAAAACAGAAATGATAGTTGGTCGTCCACAATGTACTTCCATCGGTGTAAATAGGGAAGGTACTGTCAACAAGAATGTAAAGGACATTGTACGAACAATCAATAATGCAAAGTGTGATAAATGTTATTGAGGGCTGATCAACTTGCTATGTCATCATCCAGCACTCTTTGCAGGTTTATTATCTGCCCAAGTATAAGAACCAGAAACGTACCTGGAAATCTGATTTGGTTAACAGCTATCTCTTCTCAGTCTCTCATGCACGTGTTTGCTGGGTTTGGTAGAGCATTCATGTCTGCCCTATTCCGAAAGTGGTATAAGCCACTGCCAGACTCATATGGCAGCAGCTTTTGACTTTATGTAGGACAACAAGATATGGTGAAATAACTTCAATTGCCCAATTCTTATCTCCCCCAGCATCAACTGGTTTGAGCGAATCGGCTTTGATGGCTGGTTGATCCCAATATGTATGGAGGACTTAAAGGTTTCTAGAAACGGAAAAAGGATCCAGCTCGGACTCCAAGGAAAAGAGGTGTATAAAAATTAATTTTTAATCCATCCTTAAAAATACAAAATGTGACACTGGCAAAATTGTACTGACATAAAGGGGCTAGCAGATTCCCCCCCCCCTTTTCCTTCCCTTTCCCTTTTCACCTTCTTATGCCCTACTATTCTTTCCTTTACTCTTCTCTAATCTCCTACACTAACGTATCTTTTACCTTATTCAAATTCTTATCTGTTTCCACGTCTTTGTCCTATTTCTTTTACTCTGTATTTCTTTTCATGTTAATATTGAGTTCATATTGAGTATCTAAAATATTAGAAAGTGTGATGTTGTTTAAGCACTAATGTCCAGAATACTTTGTGTACAATTATTACTGGAAAGATCCAATGTGATTGAATACATGTCAATATGTTCCACTAATAAACACAGCTTAAACATAAAGGGGCTAGCGGTGAGGAAAACGCGTTTCGGCGGAACGCCTTCCTCAGGTCTAGCATTGTCCTCACCACTAGCCCCTTTATGTAAGTACGATTTTGCCAAGGTCACATTTTGTATCTTTTAGGATGGATTATAAGTTAATTTTTATACACATCTTTTCCTTAAAGTCCAGGATGGATCCTTTTTCCCCTGTTTCCGTCTCTCATATATTGTGAGGCTGGCTGCCGTGGTGTCGTGCTGGGACCGAGGAAATTCACTGGAGGACATAAAACAGGCATACTCCATTAACGGTGAGCGGCTCTAAATTTCTTTCTTTCTTCAAAGGTCTCTAGAGGTTTTTTTAAAGGGAACCTGTCAGGATCCCAAAGTGTCCCAAATTGACACCATTATGATTTAGACTTGGCCTAATCCTGCATTCCCATATATATCTGCATTTATATTTTACCATCATATGTAAATTACCTAGCACTAGTCTGGTGGAGGTGTAGTTTCAGCTAAAACAGTCTGGCCTCCTCACTTGCACATGTGGCAAGTGAAGAGGATGTCAATCAGGTGGAGGGAAGGCTGACTACAGCTGAGGCAGACCGTTCTGGTTTGGGTTGTTTGTGGAAGCTGTCGGGATCCTTTTACTATTGGCAGCCCCTTCCCTGTTTGCAAAGCTGAATATATGGGAGACCAACAATGATTTTAAACTCAGAATAAGGCTGGATTCACACGATGGTATGGCATCCGATGCGAGTGTATTGGATGCGATATGCTAATGACCCTCAGCTCCCGCTGTGAGCCGAGTGTCATCCACCTGGATCACAGCTGCGGAGGGGAGGGAGGGAGCTGTGGAGGAGGAGGGGTTAATCTCTTCATCTCCTCCATTGTCAGCTGAGGAGCTTATCGCACTGCACTCGAATGTCATCCAAGTGCAGTCCGATGTTTCACTCGCACTTATAGACTTGCATGGGTGCGAGTGACACAGCTCTCGCAGACAATTGCAGTATGCTGCGACTTTTTGCTAATCCAAAATCTGGATGAGAAAAAGTTGACCATCTGCTTTCTCTCATTTAATAACATTGGTCCGAGTACAATGCGAGTTTCTCTTGCATTGCACTCGTCCGCGTCATACGCTCGTGTGAGTGTACTCTAAAAGTGACATTCAAGGAAATTATTAGGGTACTTTCACACATGTGCCCTGTTTCCCATAGACTTGTATTGACGATGCATTGCGACGGATGGCCTTGCGTTGTATCTGCCAGCCGACACTGTGATGCATCCGCCGGGCGGAAAGAACGCAGCATGTAGCGTTTTTCTGCGCTTCCCAGAACGTCAAAAAAACGCAATGTGCAGAATTGCGTTGGCGTCCGTCGTTTTTATAATGGAAGCATTTGGTGGCAGAATCTGTCGGAATCCGACATTTGACAGATTCCTGTGACGGATCTGTCTTTACTCAACTGAGCATGCTCAGTTGAGTAAATCGCTGAAAAAAAAGCTACAATGGATTGCGTTGTTTTGCAGGATCCGTCGCATCAGTTATGCCACTATATGTAACGCATCCGTTACATCCGTCACACAATGCAATGCGACACAAGTGTGAAAGTACCCTTACTAATCATTCACTTCCTGAATTTGTTTCCTCTGGACAATGACTGGGAACGATCATCCCTAGAAACAACCGTTTGGTTGATCATCGCTCCGCGTAAAAGGACCATCACCTAATAAATAATAGAAAATAAACATAAATATATCGTTTTTAGACAATAAATAACAGGCATATTATTATCCACATACATCTGCAGGGGGCGTTCTTATAGTTGCTGATACATTTTTCTGGCCTCAAGGACTAAGTACAGACAGCAGAAAGGAATTAAATTTGCTAAGGCTTAGACTGTGCAGATTTCTAGCCTTTAATAATGCATAAGCCAGAAGTCATAATAGCCTTGTTCTTATCAGCAGGAAGATCTCTAAACATCTCGGATAATGAGGCAATGTATGCAAACAAATGTCTAATTCATTCTCTGCGTAAAACACAAGCAAACATGAGAGGCGCTGAATTTCTTTTGATGAAATCTTACTGTGACCACATCTGCAGCGACAAACCGGCCACACTGTGACATTGGAGGGCCCAGGCTTAGCCCCCAGGACGGTGTGTTTGGAGGTGATCATGAAATCTAGTGGAATTAGCCCGTGCTAACACCCCTGAGGTGATAACTGGAAGCCACACTGTGAGTTTGCCTCAATACATGAAAATAAACATGAATTTCCCAGCACTCCAGATGCAGTAAAAGTCGCCACAAACACTGTCACACCGGGGGATAATCTATTTCTGCTAATTAACACACAGTCGTGCACAACACATGGAAACTGTTTCATAAGTTGTTGCACAGAGCTCACTCCGAACCACAGCAATGCAAACAACTAATAGATATCGGAGACACGGAGTGGGGGGGATAGCGGGTGTCAAAGGCGCACCACTTGTAAAGAAGGTCTCACACGTTACTTGCAAGTTCATACATTAGACATAGAAGTCATTTACATGCTGCCGCTAGACACGTCAAGACCTAATGAGTAGCCTTGAGATCTCATGTCACGTTAATGTAAGCATTACGCTTGATATTCTGGCACGCCTCAGCCTTAAATGGCACCATATTTACTGTGTCTATATAAATGCACAATAATGAGCCATGTAGGGCATGCACTAAATTTTAGGGATGTGGATAAGATTCAGACATGATGTCGTACTAGGCAAAAAAATAAGTATTTAATACGTAATATTGGTGTATTAAAGCAGCATATCCTCACTGATAGAGATGTCGGAGAAAACAGAGTCATCTATTTAATGCTTTCATCCAAAGGAAATATAGGTTTGTAATGATCATTATGTCGGCAAATCTGCTGACATCGTGAAATATTCCATTTAACATGAGGTGATGACGGGTGCATCATGGGTTATGGGCTGCTAGAAGACACTAGTTAGCATTATGGGATCCATTAGCATTGTCATTTCATGGGTGTTTTCGTTTTTTTTATTACTTCTTTTTTTTGTACAGATTGCTCATTTTCTGTTCTTTGAAATGTTCTCTTCTTTATTTTTCTCAGAAAAATGGAATTTTGAAAATAAAACATGTTGTTGTACCTTATTAAAGATCTTCATTTATATATTGTCTTCCTTTTTCTTAAAGGGATTGAACAATCTCTAGTTAAAAAGGCTGCTTTACACGCAGCGACATCACTAGCGATGTCGTTAGCGAAAGCACCCGCCCCCCGTCATTTGTGCGTCACGGGCAAATCATTGCCCGTGGCGAACATTCACCTAGGACGCAAAAAACAGACTTACTTTCCTAGTGACGTCGCTGTGGGCGGTCAACAACCTCTTTTTTAAGGGGGAGGTTTGTGCGTCATCACAGTGACGTCACACAGCGGCCCGCCAATAGAAGCGGAGGGGTGGAGACCAGCCGCATTAACGACACGCCCACCTTGTTGCCGGAGGACGCAGGAACGCAGTTGTTCGTCGTTCCTGGGGTGTCACACGTAGCGATGTGTGCTGCCTCAGGAATGACGAACAACCAACGTCCAGCACCAGCAACGATATTTTGAAAAAGAACGACGTGTCAACGATCAACGATTAAGTGAGTATTTTTGATCGTTAGCGGTCGCTCATAAGTGTTACACGCAACGGTGTCGCTAACGATGCCGGATGTGCGTCACGAATCCCGTGACCCCGACGACATATCGTTAGATAGGTCGTTGCGTGTAAAGCGGCTTAAAGTCTGCAGCCAAGGATGTGATTTGCATACTTCATGCCACATTCCAACTAGACATGTGAGATTTCACTCTGTTCCATTGTATTGAGCAAGGACACAACTAGTCTGCATGTGAATACATGTATGCAAATCACATACTTGTGGTCATGTGACCACCCAGTCTGTGTTCGCATCCCGGACACCAGTGGGGGTTGGCTCATCTCTAATGACAATTCATTGACATACCCATGATCGTATCGCTGGTTCACTGATGAGGGCTCAGAAGAGCGCGCCCCCTACCAGTGCACGATAAATACCGCTGTCAGAGACTGACAGCGACATTGAACAGGTTAACAGCTGTGGGTAGAGCAGCCCTCCACCCGTGGCTCTTAGAAGCAGAGAAAGGCTGAATGATTCATATGCTGGGAAAGATGCGAGCTTGGCGTGTGAGTCTGCATCAAAGGCAGCGAAATGACTCATAACATACATAGCACGTTATGGGAGGTAAAGGGATTAAATTAACTTCCTACCACTTACCCTCCCCCTTCGCCATTAAGAATGAATGGAGCCATGATTAACCTTTGCTCCATCCAGCCAGGGTTCTTCAGAGCTCCAAACTCCTGGAGTCGGTGGGGGCCGTGGCTGTAGGACTGCTAGCGATAAGAAAGTAATCCCATTCCCTTTAAAAGTACAGCCTGAACCTTAATAGCTGGAACAACAAGTTATCAAAAAATAGCAATATGTCATCTGTTCTTATTATTATATATGATTATCAATGGTTTTTCACATTTTGCATTTGTTCAGTATTGTATTATTATATAAAATTGTTAAAGAAACATCTTTCATAAGGCATTGTCATGGTAAAATTACATCGCAGTTGATAACTGAATGGCTCCCTAAAATAAAGTCATGGGCAACCTTCTAAAATAAAATCCCTTTGTACCCTTTATTCTTTCTGGTTCTCACCTGTAGAACCCTATGACAGTGATGACAATACTTTCCTTCCACTACCTTGACCTGTGCAAGTCCTCACCAACTCCTGGGAGATTTCTGTATTAGATAGGTCATTTTTCTTTAAAACAGAAATAAAAGCAGGTTGTTAACCTTGGCATTGCACATATTGGTTTCATTATTTTTCTCTACATCAAATTCACCTTTTGACTTATGTACATACAACTGACTCCTGCTTTAAGGTTAATTGTGATTTTGTTTTTTCCAATGCAATAATTAGTGGTTATATTGTAATACACTGCTTGCATCTTGCACTACAGATTTAGGCCTCATTTACACATTTGTGCTTAAAGGAAACTGTCACCAGGTTTGTCCCCTATAAGCTGCGGCCACCACCAGTGGGCTCTTAGATACAGCATCCTAAAATACTGTATATAAGTGCCCAGGCTGCGCTGTAGAATATAAAAAATAACTTTCTCATACTCACCTAGGGGGCGGTCCGATCCAATGGATGTCGCTGCTTGCTGGTTTGGCGCCACCCCTCTGCTGCAATCACTGTCCTCCTTTTTCTCAGCCCCATGTGGATGACACATCCTATGTCATCCACATGGGCCAGCATTGGGGTCATGCGCAGGCGCACTTTGATCTGCTCAGCTTGTATGTGAAAAAATGATACCGGTATCCTTTGTTCATGCCATAATCACTGCTACAAAAATTTGTTCTGAAAAATAAATCACAGTTTCATAAATTCCTGTTCTTTAAATAAAACAGGCTGCCCACTCACACCTGAGTTTCATTCCTGTGAACGGAATCCTGTGAAATAACACATCCATTGCGTCAGTTGACATCTAAAAAACAAGGATTCGGGGTTGCGTCGCAACGACGGACGTGACGGATTTAAAACAACGGAAGTGTGAATGTAACCTTAATCTGTTAGCCCCTTTTTCCTGTTTTTTTCCAGACCCATTTGCACCCATCAGTGCCTAGTCTATTGACTTTCGTCTCATTACTCTAAATCACCCGTTTCCAATCTTCTCCTGTCCACTTTTTGTACTCTTTTGTAAACTCGAGTTGATACTTTACAATACAATATTTTTATGGTGATATTGAAGTCAAGGCTTTTTCACCTTTTTTCGGGCCACCATTCCAAACTACTGTACTAAGCATTGCAATGTGCTTATGTGGCGCCCTGGACAAGCCAGGGGCCACAGAGAACAACACCAACACACCCCACACTCCCGGTCAGACACACCGAAGTCAGACATAAAACCCTTGTTGCCTTCCTCCAGGGTCTGATGATCACACCAGGGGGGTGGGCCAGGCGGTTGGCCCCACCCACCGAGGAGTTCACAGTCCTGGAGGCGGGAAAAGCAGGCAGATGAGTTGAGGAGTGGAGAGAGATTAGAGTTGGAAGTGAAAGTGGAAGGAGGAAAGTGGCAGTTAAGCAGCCTGAAGTTGGTCCAGGTGTGTGGCCCGGACGGATCAGCAAGGTTGGCAGACGGTGGTGACCGTCTTCAGGAGTGTCCTATCGGAGTTTACCGTAAGGACCGTGGACGGGCGGTGGCCCGGCGGTACCGGACCGGTACGCAAAGAGAAGCCAGCACCAACCGGCAGCGAAGGGAACCTCCTGGGTTTCCCAGCAGCCAAGTCCCGACAGAAGGCAACCGTCCAACCGAGAGAGGGAAACACAGTCACCGTCAAGGCTAAAGTTCCCAGGGCCAGAGCCTGCGGGCAAAAGGGACTCCTCCAGCCCATATCCAAGCTGGGGAGCGGGTTACCGGTGGGAACCCATTGGAACCGTTTACAGTACATAGGTGCAGGGAAAGGCAGTCACCATCAACCTGCCGGGAGAAACAACACCGCAGCCGTCTGTGGGACCCGTCCATCCAGCCGTGTGTTTTACCGGGAACTGTGTCCTCATCATTGGCTGCGTGAGTCCCACCGTGCCGTACGGCACAGCGCTGCCCCGGCGACCCTGCACCTCACCAGGCCCCGTAACCCGCCTGCCATCCTTCCCTACCCCATCACCGGGCCCCGGGACAACCAACCCCCTACCCACGAAGGGGAGAACTAACATCAAAGCTGCTCCCTGTCACCGCTCCCGGGATCCCCGTCCAGAGCAGCGGTGGTGTCACCAATATCACCACAACCGTGGGTGGCGTCACGGACAATAACCAAATCCCCACCATCAATCCAAACCCCTTTTCACTCACGGGCGAGGAACGCTGCTCGAGTCCCCGGGATCCGGCCCACCGCTCGAGCCACCACCGAGCAGCAGCAGCCGGACCCGAGCAGTGGGAGAGCGCAGCGTCCCCTCCTCCGCCCGCGACACTTACATGGACGTTTGTGATCTCATTATTACGAAGCATACAAGCCCCTTGAACAACTATGTTTGTCGTGCCAGAACTGATAGACTTTGTGGTGATGAGCCGACTTGTTGACTCCTGTTACACTCTCGCTTATCAATACATATATATATATTGAACGAAAAATATAAAAAACAACATTTCTGTTTTTGCTATCATTGATGCTATTTTGAATGCACAGAGATACCGTGACTAGATCCTAAAGCCCATTGTTGTGCCATTCATCTATGACCATCACCTCATGATTCAGCATGATAATTCATGGCCCCATATTGCAAGGATCTGTACACAATTCCTCGAAGATGAAGCCATCCCATTTCTTGCATGACCAGCATACACACCAGACATGTCAAACATTGAGCATGTTTGGGATCCTCTGGAGCCGCGTATATGACAGCATGTTCAAGTTCCTGACAATATCCTGCAACTTCACACAGCGATTGAAGAGGAGTGCACCAACAGTCCGCAGGCCACAATCAACAACCTGATCAACTTTACACGAAGATGTGTTACACTGCGTGATGCAAAGCCACAATCAACAACCTGATCAACTCTACGCGAAGGAGATGTGTTGCACTGCGTGAAGCAAATGGTGGTCACACCAGATACTGACTAGATTTCTGACCCCCCCACCCCAACCCCTTAAAATTGTAAAACAGCACATTTTAGAGTGGTATTTTATTGCGGGCAGCGTAGGGCACACCTGTGCAATAATCCTGCTGTCTAATCAGCATCTTGATATGACACACCTGTGAGCTGGAGGGATAATTTCTGAACAATATTTGAGAGAAAAAGGACTTTTCTGAATATAGAAGAAGTCTTAGATCTTTGAATTCAGCTCATGAAAATGGGAGCAAAAACAAGTGTTGCATTTACATTTTTGTTCAGTGTATATATATATATATATATATATATATGTATACGTGTGAGACCCTAACAAATGGCTATTGTGTTGTGTTGTGTCAACGTGCTGGAATAAACTTCAATTTTATGTAATGGATGTAATGGGTTTTATAACTATTAAGCAGCTGCATGTGATCACATCTTTAGGAAAGGTCCATAACAGCGGAATATGTGCTGTCAGAAAACAAATGTTCTACGCTCCTCACACCTTGTGGGTTTTTTTCACAAGATTGGTTTCATTATCTCTATTATACTTCCAACCAAGAGGTAACTCCCTCACAGCACAGCTGGCATGGAGGGCACAAAGGCTGAAGACTGTTCTTGTGCTAATGTTTAACAATGTCCTGCCAGCCAAGAAAAAGGAGAAGAAAAAAATCATCCTTTGTGACTGGGCCACTGTTCCCACTGTCATTTTTCATGCTGGAGAGCTGAGGATTGCATTCCTTCAGAAAAGTGAAAATGTTATCCTGTGGCCTGATAATGACAAATCATCCTCGTTCTACTCAGCAGTCGACTTTAATATCAGAGAATATTCCTCTGTAGGAGAGGAAAAAGCTTAGGCAGACAAGGAAATTTACATGGGCCTGAACAGCATCCTTCACAGAGGGAATTAAATGTGACCTTATTCCTAAAGGACGCTCACAAGGGAGCAGTATCAAAAGCTGCAGCCCTCTGTCTTGTAAAAACATATGTACACTAAACAACAGAAAATACTAAAAAGGAAAAAAAGCACAAAGAAACTAAAACGTCTGTCAGATATCCCAGCTCATGTAGATATTTATACCTTTTCTTAACCTGTTGCAGCACAGAGAAGATAAAATAAAACTTTGAATAAATACCTTAGAAATAACTCTGAAATGTGCCTTGTTTCCCTAAAAATAACTCAGGGTCTTATATTATTTTTGGTCCTGAAAGATGCACTAGGGATTATTTTCAGGGGATGTCTTATGTTGTTATTGCTGTACATTGCCCCATTGTGTTATTGTAAGCCCTGGAAAATATATAGTCACGTGTCGACTAGCTAAACTAACATTAATGCAAAATGAATATTCTTCCCTTCTACCTCCCACCCCTCTGTGCCAGAATCAGTAATTGAGTACAGTAAAAGGCGCATTACACGCAGCGACATCGCTAGCGATGTCCCTCGTGAAAGCACCCGCCCCCGACGTTTGTGTGTCACGGGCAAATCGCTGCCCGTGGCGCACAATATGGCTAGGCCCCGTCACATATACTTATCTTCCAACGACTGTGGCTGGCAAACAGACACTTTTCTAAGGGGGCAGTTCGTGCGGCATCACAGCGACGGCACATGGCAGGCATCCAATAGAAGCGGAGGGGCGGAGAGCAGCCGCATGAAAGTCTCGCCCACCTCGTTGCCGGAGGGCGCAGGTGTTCTCGTTCCTGGGGTGTCACACGTAGTGATGTGTGCTACCTCAGGAACGACAAACAACCTGCGTCCAAAAACAGCAATGATATTTTGGAAATGGACGATGTGTCAACAATCAACGATTTGGTATTTTGCATCTCTAACTAGGCCGGATGTGCGTCACGAATTCCGTGACCTCAACGACATCTCGTTAGCGATGTCGTTGCGTGTAACGGGGCCTTAAGACTGCGTATTACTCCCCCATTAATGCAAAATGAATATTCAACCCAACCCATCCCTCTGTGGCAGCGCCAGTGATTGGGTGCAGTACAACTGCCGTATTTCTAGCCCATTTATGCACAATAAATATTCATAGGAGATATATATATATATATTATATATACTGTATATATACACTGCTCAAAAAATTAAAGGGAGCACTTACCCAACCGAATATAACTCCAAGATAATCAAACTTCTGTGAAATCAAACTGTCCACTTAGGAAGCAATACTGATTGACAATCAATTTCACATGCTGTTGTGTAAATGGAATAGACATCAGATGGAAATTATTGGCAATTATCAAGACACACTCAATAAAGGAGTGTTTCTGCAGGTGGGGACCACAGACCACGTCTCAGTACCAATTTTTGGCTGATGTTTTGGTCACATTTGAATGTTGGTTGTGCTCTCACACTCGTGGTAGCATGAGACGGACTCTATAACCCAGACAAGTGGCACAGGTAGTGCAGCTCATCCAGGATGGCACATCAATGCGAGCTGTGGCAAGAAGGTTTGCTGTGTCTGTCAGCGTAGTGTCCAGAGGATGGAGGTGCTACCAGGAGACAGGCCAGTACACCAGGAGACGTGGAGAGAGCTATAGGAGGGCAACAACCCAGCAGCAGGACCACTACCTCCGCCTTTGTGAAAGGAGGAACAGGAGGAGCGCTGCCAGAGCCCTGCAAAATGACCTCCAGCAGGCCGCAAATGTGCATGTCTCTGCACAAACAGTTAGAAACTGACTCCATGAGGATAACATGAGGGTCTGACGTCCAAAGATGGGGGTTGTGCTCACTGCTCAACACCGTGCAGGACGCTTGGCATTTGCCACAGAACACTAGGATTGGCAAATTCGACACTGGTGCCCTGTGATCTTCACAGATGAAAGCAGGTTCACACTGAGCACATGTAACAGATGTGACAGAGTCTGGAGACGCCGTAGAGAGCGATCTGCTACCTGCAACATCCTTCAGCATGACCGGTTTGGCAGTGGGTCAGTAATGGTGTGGGGTGACATATCTTTGGAGGGCTGCACAGCCCTTCATGTGCTCGCCAGAGGTAGCCTGACTGCCATTAGGTATCGAGATGAGCTCCTCAGACCCCTTGTGAGACCATATGCTAATGCAGTTGGCTTTGGGTTCCTCCTAATGCAGGACAATGCCAGACCTCATGTGGCTGTAATGTGACAGCAGTTCCTGCAAGATGAAGGCATTGAAGCTATGGACTGGCCCGCCTATTCCCCAGACCTGAATCCAATTGAGCACATCTGGGACATCATGTCTCGCTCCATCCACCAACGTCACGTTGCACCACAGACTATCCAGGAGGTGGCGGATACTTTAGTCCAGGTCTGGGAGGAGATCCCTCAGGAGACCATCCGCAACCTCATCAGGAGCATGCTCAGGCGCTGTAGGGATTTTATAGAGGCACGTGGAGGCCATACACAATACTGAGCCTCATTTTGACTTGTTTCCACTTTAATTTTGTCTTGTTTTGATTTTCATTTTGACTTGTTTCCACTTTCATTTTGTGTGTCTTCAAATCCAGGCCACCATTGGTTAAAACATTTGATTTCCATTGATGATTTTTGTGTGATTGTGTTGTCAGCAAATTCAGTTTTGTACAGAACAAAGTATTCAATGATAATATTTCATTCATTCAGATCTAGGATGTATTATTTGAGTGCTTCCGTTAATTTTTGAGCAGTGTATATACACATACATATATTTTCATGGGATAGGATCATAACCCTTTAACATTCCAGAGCTTTGCTTTATAATAGTCACTTGGACATAAGACATGGTGTGTTGTGAGCATGCTCTGTGACTGATGCTGGGGTCATTGTGCAGGAAAGAGGTGAGCTGTGACATCACCTATCGTAAATAGTTTAATCTTGTAAACAATAAAATGCTGAAAAAATGAATTGTCTTGGCACTCTCATTAATGATGGGTGGAGGTCTGAATGCTGTGTATTCCACTTGATATAAGAAGTCAGTGAATGAAAGTGGTGTTCTGCTTTCAAGTTGCCCAAATAGGGAAACATATACATATACATAATAACACATGGAGAACAGAAAGCCCCGCCTTACCTGCATCATCCGGCGCTGTCTGTGGTACTGAATGACAGCGTCCGGCCAAAGCCACGCCCCGCTGACGCTGCTTCCGGCCCTCAGTGAAGAAGAAGCATTGTTCAAATTCACTGGGGAACAGATGCAGGTGACAGCCGTGGCAAATACTGCAAGGCTCATGGAGGTGAGTGTGTGTTTTTATTATTTCTACACTGACACGTGTCTTTCTCTGGCGGGTGTCACACGGGCCCGCATCCACACTACATCCGTGTGGTATGGGTGCGGGCCATGTGACACACGTGCTGACGGAGCAACACGGACATGTCAGCGTTTTTAAAAAACAGACACACATAAGTACGGAACGGACACACGTTCCGTTCCTGAATACTTACGTGTGTCCAAAACAATAACAATACATAGGACCACGTGGGCCCGTGTCTCCGGTACGTGAAAAAAAAGGCACACACGTACCGGAGGCACGTGAGTGTGGCAGAGGCCTAAAGCTGTTCCTTCTTATGTTCTCTTGTCTGTGATTATAATGAGAACTCCTAAAAAGTGATCTACACAGAACAAGACATATCAGACTATTATGTAGCTCAGTGGTTAAGATTTCAGTGTTTTTGTTTTTGGTAACGTACTGGAAATAAGAAAGAGGAAAATAAAATCAACAAATTTAATACAAAATACTGTATTTTCCGGAGAATAAGAAGACCCCCAACTTTTAAAGTTAAAATATAGAGTTTGGAATATATTGTATATACTTTAGTATAAGCTGACCCGAGTAATGCGCCTATTGTTTTGTAATGTCCCCTGCTGTAATGTCACCATTGTTTAGTAATGTCCCCTGCAGTAATGTGCCCATTGTTTAGTAATGTCCTCTGCAGTAATGCCCCATTGTTTAGTAATGTCCTCTGCAGTAATGCCCCATTGTTTAGTAATATCCCCTGCAGTAATGTCCCCATTGTTTAGTAATGTCCCCTACCATAATATCCCCATTGTTTAGTAATGTCCCCTACCATAATATTCCCATTGTTTAGTAATGTCCCCTGCTGTAATATGCCCATTGTTTAATAATTCCCTCCTGCTGGTTCCCCCCTTGTCCCCTATTATGCCACAGTTTACACACAATAAAAGATGTCCTCACCTGTCCTCTATTTGCACGGTGCCTCCTTGCAGTCCGCAGGCACATAGACCTCTCCGTGGTAGCGTCTGTGCACGGAGCTGCTGCTGCAGGATGTTGTCTTCGCTTTACTGCAGTTAAATGCTTTATGGCTCCACAATGCATTCAGCTGCAGTAAAGCATTGACAGCAGCAGTGGCCCTGTGTAATAGACTTGATCATGGAGGAGTGCTTCTTGTGGAACGCAGGCCCATAGACCCCTCCATGATTGCATCCAATACACAGCGCAGCCGCCGCCGTCAGCACTTTACCACAGCTGAATGCTTTGTGGCGCCGTAAAGCATTCAACTGCAGTAAAGCCATGACGACATCCTGCAGTGGCCGCTCCGTGCATCGGACGCTATTAAGGAAGGGTCTGTGTGCCTGTGGACTACAAGAAACAGCTGGAGGTACCGGAACGGAAGACAGGTGAGAATATCCTTTATTGTATGTAAAGCCATGACAGCACCATGCACCGCCATATAAGACATCACCTGGTGTATAAGATGACACTCGGTGTATAAGACGACCCCCAACTTTTGGGAAGCTTTTTAGGGGTTAAAAAGTCGTCTTATACGACAGAAACTACGGTAATAATTTAAAGGGGTATTTCCATCTCTAAGATCCTATCCCAATATGTAGTAGGTGCAATAATAATATTAGCAAATACCTCCAATTAGAAATGTAGTATAGAATTCAACATTGTATTTCCACTTTAGAACTGGATTGTATACGGAATTGCTTTAAGGGAATATGCCATCAGATGACCTATGATTCAAGTTAAAGGGGTATTCCCATCACCAAGATCCTATCCCAATATGTAGTAGCTGTAATAATGATAATATTAGCAAATACCTCCAATTAGAAATGTAGTATAGTTCTTCTAATTCACTATGTCGCTTACCTCATGTACAGGGCATTACTGGACCTTAGGTATCCATGGTTATGACCACGAGCAACTAACTGTGAATATATGTGTGACCTATAGTTCAAGTTAAAGGGGTATTCCCATCACCAAGATCCTATCCTAATATTAGTAGGCATAATAATAGTAGTAGCAAATAGCTCCAATTAAAAAAGTAGTATACGGTAGTTATTCTGAACCTTAGGTATCCATGGTTACGACCATGCATATATTCCCAGTTAGTTGCTCATGGTCATAACTATGGATACCTAAGGTCCAGCAATGTCCTGCACATGAGGTAAGAGACATAGTGAGCCAGAAGAACTATACTACATTTCTAATTGGAGGTATTTGCTAATATTATTATTATTATTACACCTACTACATATTGGGATAGGTTCTTGGTGATAGGAATACCCCTTTAACTTGAATCACAGGTCATCTGATGGCATATTCCCTTAAGGCCTGTAACACACATCCGTGCCTCCGGTACGTGTGTGCCTTTTTTTTCATGTACCGGAGACACGGGCCCACGTGGCCCTATGTATTGTTATTGTTTTGGACACACGTAAGTACTCAGGAACGGAACGTGTGTCCATTCTGTACTTACGTGTGTCCGTTTTTTAAAAACGCTGACATGTCCGTGTTGCTCCGGCAGCACGGGTGTCACATGGCCCGCACCCGTACCACACGGATGTAGTGTGGATGCGGGCCCGTGTGACACGCGCCGGAGAAAGACACGTGTCAGTGTAAAAATATTAAAAACACACACTCACCTCCACCATACCTGCAGTCTCTGCCGCGGCTGTCCCCTGCATCCGTCCCCCAGTGAATTTGAACAACGCTTCTCCTTCACTGGGGGCCGGAAGCAGCGTCAGCGGGGTGTGGCTTTGGCCGGACGGTGTCATTCAGCACCACAGACAGCTTCGGATGATGCAGGTAAGGCGGGGCTTTCCGTTCTAGTGTATTATTACGTATAACACAAGGAGAACACGTACGTGCCATAAACACGTCACACGGGGACAAAAGCACACCTTTAACACGTACGTGACAAAAACGTTACGTTTTGTCACGTAAGTGTGGCAGAGGCCTAAAGCAATTCCTTATACAATCCAGTTCTAAAGTGTAAATACAATATTGAATTCTTTCTGTATGTTGAGCTCATTGTCATCAAGTCTGTAGAAAGACATGGAGAAGTACGGTATATGTTTTCATATGGTGCCTGAAGTGTGCTACTTGTCCATAAACATGTTGGAAGGTATGAGTACTAATACTGAATAATAAGACTATCACTGCTGCAGAAAGCGTAGCCGATGGTAATCCAACCACACATAACACTTTACTGCTTCCCATTATAGTTTACATCTTATAAATGCAAACAAACCTCCAGGCTTCACTGTCACTCAGACATAAGTGTCAGAACAAAGCACGGAGCTGATTATTTTGTTCCTGCTGGAACATAAGTGTCTACTACTTTACAAACTTCTCTGCACTCCTCAGCAGGCAATGTTAATTCAATACCAATATGCAAGCTTCTTACATGGAGAGATACTCAACACCTGTCTGTACTATAGAGCTACTTAAGTCTTAAACTCTGAGACAGCAACCTACATTATTTCATGCATCAAACCTGCTTATCTGGTTTCAGGTACTTAACAAAGACTGTCAGTCACGGAAAACAAATACCATTACAGATCCGGTAGAGCTTTTAGGTAATGTAGTAAAGGGAAATAAAACAAATGAAAGGCTCTGCTGTATCTCAGTCATTTCGATTCATAGCCGAATGCCAACAATATTCAATGCTCTGATATAAATGTATCCATTAAGGCGCTGTTTAGATCACGTTAATGCTGTCTACTTGACATAAATACCATAAAGCTCCCCAAATAAACCTCCAATGAAAGCCTCAGACAGGTGACATAAGGTGGATCCGGGGCCCCCTAGGATGGTATATAGGTATGATGTGTGGTATACATCTTGTACAGGATAACATTGTATGAAATGATACATTCTCAGTATACCAACATATACTGGTCCAGTGGAGACAAGTACAAGACTTTTTTTGTACTCTGCCAGGTTAAAAGAACCCTATGGACAAGCTTAGTGTGCATGTCAGAAGCCAATAACATGATGTGAACCCTGTATAACGTAATAGTAAAACAAAAAAGACAGTTGCATTCTGAAATGCTAAAGCATGCAAACAGTGAATGCAAGAATATAGATATGCATTACTGCTTAAGTGAATCTAGTAAAAATTGAGATATTTAGTATAGAAAAATGGCCATTTATATATCTGCCCAGTAGCCATGTCAAGGCATATCTCGTTACTGGGAACCTACACTAAACTGAAGCCTCTCTCTTGAGTTACAAACCTCCATGTGTATAGGCATGTAGGAACATGCTACTGGAGAATCAAATCACCTATGGCTAATGGGGAAGGGGTGCACAGTCAGAGGGCATGACTCCATAAACTAGACAAAAAGACTGACAGCACTCCCAAAATGCAGTCTGAACAGGTGCAAACTGAACATGATATATAACAACAAAAAAACAGTTGCACTCTTAAAAACTAAAGCATACAAACAATGAATGCAAGAATATAGATATGCATTACTGCTTAATGAAATCTAAGAAAAATTGAGATATTTACTATACGTATACAAAAATGGCCATTTATGTATCTGCCCAGTAGCCATGTCAAGGCATATCTCGTTACTAGGAACCTACACTAAACTGAAGCCCCCCTCTTGGTTCAAACCTCCATGTGTATAGGCATGTAGGAACCTGCTACTGGAGAATAAAATCACCTGTGGCTAGTGGGGTAGGGGTGCACAGTCAGAGGGCATGACTCCATAATTGGGAAAAAAAGACTGATGGCACTCCCAAAATGCAGTCTGAACAGGTGCAAAACTAAACATGACTTATAACAACAAAAAAAAAAGCCAGTTGCACTCTGAAATGCTAAAGGATACAAACAATGAATGTAAGAATATAGCTATGCATTACTGCTTAAGGAAGTCTAGGACAAATTGAGATATTTAGCATACAAAAATGGCCATTTATACATCTGTCCAGTAGCCATGTCAAGGCATATCTTTTCCCCATCCACGTTCTTGAATCCATCATTTAATTTGAAATAATGCTAAAACTCATCTTAAAAGAGGAGTCAGACTCCTGCGGATCATTTGGATTACATGTTGCTCATGGAGGTCAATGAATTTGAGAGGTTGAGGAGGAGAGACTGGCTGTATAGAGAGACTCGAAAAGACAGTGATGCTGCTTTCTAGTAAGGGCGGCTTTGCATGTTGCAACATCGCACGTGCGATGTCGGCGGAGTCAAATCGAAAGTGACGCACTTCCGGATCATAGTGTGTAAATGCTAGATGATACGATTAACGAGCGCAAAAGCGTCGTTATCGTATCATCGTTGCAGGCTCCGACTTTTTCATAATTATGCTGCAGCGACAGGTACGATGTAGTTCCTCGTTCCTGCGGCAGCATACATCGCTGTGTATGAAGCCGCAGGAGCGAGGACCATCACCTTACCTGCCGCCGGCTGCTATGCGGAAGGAGGGAGGTGGGCGGGATGTTTACATCCTGCTCATCTCCGCCCCTCCACCTCCATTGGCTGCCTGCCGTGTGACGTCGCTATGACGCCACACGACCCGCCCCCTTAGGAAGGAGGTGGGTCGCCGGCCAGAGCGACGGTCGCAGGGCAGGTGAGTGCATGTGAAGCTGGCGTAGCGATAATTTTCGCTATGCCAGCTATCACAAGATATCGTACCTGCGACGGGGGCGGATACTATCGCGTGCGACATCGCAGCATCGGCTTGCGATGTCGCAACGTGCAAAGCCCGCCTAAGGGTTTTATCTCATCACAGTGCTGGATTCAGAGCTACACTTCTTAGTACTGCTCTATGTGCTGAGTGTTGAAGCATTGTCCCATTCACTTTAATTTTTCTTTTTTTCACTTTTTAAAGTTCAGTTCTTAATGAAATGAACCATTTACTGAATTGAAAGATCTGTTCAATTAATGAGAGATCTGTTCAATTAATATCTGATTATTTGAACCCTAAAAAAAACTGCAAGAAAATCCCATCCCAAACCAGTACCATTTACTTCCCAAATGGCCAGGAGCAAACCAGGACTGACAAAGTTTGTCTTTGCATTTAAATGTAACAAAGCAAAAATCCTCATTGAACTCAAACCTTCCTACTGAACAATAGCGCAGTATAATTGATCTCATTTTATATAGTTTTCATCACATCTTCTCCTCGAGATTACTAGCAATAATATTTATTCAAAAAGTAGTGTTTACAAAGAAGCAAATATATTATAATCACGCCCAACAGTGCTATTGTGATAGGAATATATGGCACAAAGGTTTACTTTAATGATCTATTTATATGCACCGGTTGAAAGAACAAACTTTGCTCTGAAAATCGTTTTAAAATGTTTCCAACTATGGAGAAGAGAAGAGAACACGCCGAAGTCTAACGAGAGAGAAAAGTGATTTTCTGTAACGTAATAACTCTGATACAATTAGAGTTATAGAGAGAATGAAATACTTGAGTTGCTGTGTTTAATAGCTATGCTCCAGTAAGCATTTCACTGGTGTCATATCACTCGCTAGCTACGAGATGTCTGAAAAGGAAGATGACTGGTTTGAAAACTCGTACCTAAAAGCTTGAAATCTCACACTGGGTAATCTTCTTACTTTTCTCATGAGAGATGTTGCTTTCCATGTGAAACAAATACCTATGCTTGGGTAGAGCAGAAAGTAGAGGGGTGGATTTTAACACATGTCAAAAACTGTGTAAACATGGTACTCAGAATGTGCAGGGACAAGGCTAAAACTAACAATATCCTTAGGTTACCTTTTACGGCAAGGTATGCCTCTATCTACTGTATGCTTATGGATTGTTGACTCTCATTGCTATATAGACAGTTCTAAAATAAAACCAACTAAGTCCACCCGCATTAAATTCTACGATTTTACATATTTGGATGTAATTTTAAAAAAATCTGGCCTTTGAAAGTCCTAAAATTAGGCACGTACAACCTCATATACACAACAAAATATAAAAATTGTCAGTGTCATTATTTATTTAAAGGGAACAAACCAGCAGGATTTTCATATATAAAGTAAAGCCAGTGCCATACTGGTGTTAGGATGCTGAGTGTAAGCATAGCTTTTGTTCTGAGATTGTATGTTTTATTTCAGAAATATGTGCAATTAAAATTCCAGCAATGCCCTGCTATTGATTGACAGGTGCAAGAGGGGCAGGAATATGTGGGTCGGGTTTTGCTCTCTATTCCCACCCCTGTCTGTCTGCCTGGCCTTCCTTCCCCATCTCCGTCATAGATGTTAATTCCGGCTCATGCGCAGTCGTATTTGTAGGGATTGCAGAAAACTCTTTACTAAAGGCCCCGTCACACACAGAGATAAATCTTTGGCAGATTTGTGGTTGCAGTGAAATCATGGACATATTGTTCCATTTGTACACAGCCACAAACCTGGCACTGATTGTTCACAATTTCACTGCAACCACAGATCTGCCAAAGATTTATCTCTGTGTGTGACAGGGCTTTTAGATGGCATTGGAGTCGGTGCTTGCGCATAGCACTGTCTCCGGTGCCATCTTTGTGAACACTCTGTCTTCCTGCATACTGTCGTATGCACTATTCGAGGGCGGCACATGCACCCTGCATCCTCTGCTCTCGTTGTGACTGTGGGAGCACACAGGATCACAACAGAAGTGTAGACCACCCCCAAAATCAGCTGCCTGCAGACCGCACCCAGAAGAACACGAAGCGCACAATACTTACAAATGATACTGCGCACATGCCGAGATTAACGTCTATTACAGCGACAGAGAGAGGAAGGCCAGGCAGGCAGATGGGGGTGGGAATAGATAGCAGGACCCGACCCACATATTCCCGCCCCTGTTGCACCTGTCAATCAAATAGTGCATTACTGGAACTTTACTTGCACATATTTCTGAAATAAAACATTCAATCTCTGAATAGAAGCTATGCTTACATTCAGCATCCTAGTGCCAGTATAGCATTGGCTTTACTTTAAATATGAAAATCCTGCTGGTTTGTTCTCTTTAACAAGTACACTCCATGAATCAATAACTCATAGAAGCACCTTCAGCTGCAATAAATTGCAGTACTCATTTTCTATATGACTTTATCAGACTCTCACATTGTTCTGGAGGAATTTTGGTTCACTCTTCATTTACAACGTAGCTCAACCACTTCCCAACATTGCGATTTTACATTTTTGCACTTTGTTTTTTTTTTATGCCCTTCTTCCAAGAGCCATAACTTTTTTATTTTTCCATCCATATTGCAGTAAGCAGATTTGTTTTTTTGCGGGATGATTAGTACTTTTGAATGGCAAAATCTATTTTACCATGTAATGAACTGGAACATGTTAAAAAAACATTCAAGCACGGTGAAATTGTGAAAAAATACTATTATGTAATTGTTTTATTTTTTCAGAGTTCATTATGCCTCTTTACATCACCAGACATACAGTATAGTAAGGTTTTAAACATTAACTGCTATGACCATCCTGATATTGGTCATCTTGACGTGGTGGGATGGCTTTTATGTTGTTTTACCCTTTTTTATTTACATGCACTATTGCTATATATCTACATATTTTAGGGTATTCACTCATTTTTTTTTACTTTTTTTCTTGGGTACTGCAATAAAACCAACCTTGCAGCATGATCTTGAAGGACATTACAATTATGGTGATAACAAAGATGAAAAGTTATATTTTTATTTATATGGTGAAAAAAAAATCAGAAATTTTTTAAAAAAGAAATACGGTATATATTTTTGCTTGTACTACCATTTTACGGGAACTGCAACATTTTCATTTGGTAAATGGAGCTGTGGGTGGACTTGTTTTTGTGTGGTGAGCTGATGGTTTCATTGATACCATTCTGGGGCAGATAAGATACCTTGATAATTTTGGGCGGCACAGTGGATAAGTGGTTAGCTGGGGTCCTGGGATCAAATCTCACCAAGGACAACATCTACAAGGAGTTTGTATTTTCTCCCCGTGTTTGTGTGGGTTTCCTCCGGGTACTCCAGTTTCCTCCCACACTCCAAAACATACTGTTAGGGACTCTAGATTGTGAGCCCCAGTGGAAACAATGTTGCTGATGCATGTCAATCGAGGTGGAATTAATGGCGCTATATAAATGAATATATATTATTATTATATTATTTCTTACTGTTATTTTCTGTGCAATGTTGCAGCAGTTGAAAAAAAGCGCAACTCTGTTGTTTCTATTTTTTTTCTCTTTATGGTGATTAATTAGGTTGACATTTTGATAGATGGGACTTTTAAGGACACTGCGATTCCAAACATGTTTGTTCTTAATTTTGTTTCATTACTTCTTAATTCTTAATGGGGGAAAATGTGAGGGGGTGATCTTCCTTTTATATATTTATATCTGTAAAAGCATTTTTGGAAATCTTACTGAATATTTTAGTCTCCTGAAGAATCTTCAGCCTGTAATTGGGCTGTCACTTATACTCTGTGATGCAATACCAAGGTATTGCCGTATATAGGAAGAATCATGGTCTCCTATGACACCAGCCACAAATCGGTCTTCATAGGGACACCATCAGGACAGGCACAGGGGTCTCAAACAGCAGCAATTGGAGACAGATGCCGATTATGTAACACAGCCGACATCTATTGCATGTGGAAAGAGGTCAATTCCTGAACCCCCTCCACAATTGCGAACCACAGTGCTGATATACAGGTAGCTCATTTTGTGCTAAGTGGTTCAACTTTTAATTTACTAACACCTTGCAAGATGACATCTGTGTCATGGATCATGCAGTAAATCATGGATCAGCTGGTTATAAACACATAAAGCATAGACTGTCAGCAGCATTTAGGAGGAGGTAGTGAGCTCTCCATCTATGGAAATCTTAAAGCATAAACTGGATAAACATATAGCTGGGATGATTTAGGAAACGTGCACTCGTAGGGGGTTGGACCCGATGGCCCTTGAGGTCCCTTCCAATTCTACCATTCTTTGATTCTATGAGGATAAAAGAAGCAACTGAAGCTCTGTTCTTATTTGCAGGTGATGGCTATGTAGCACAGCCAGCATCTGCCATAAATGGTGTCGGCTCAGCTCCTGAGCTCGCTACACATATGATGACTTGACATGTGTTGCATATCTATGGTAGATGTCGAGAAGAGGTAAAAAGCACAAAAAAGTGTCTCTCAGTTTGTGTATACAGTGGTACCTCGCTTAACGAGTAACCCACTTAACGAGAATTTCGCTTAACAAGCAAAGCTTTCTGTAAATTTGTAACCCGGTTTACGAGAAAGCTTTCCCGTACGAGCAAAATTTTCACAGCACACACTTCCAGTTCTGTACATCCACCGCGCTCTGACCCGCACTTGCAGTCCACACAAACACATACATGTACGCACAAACACACACGCACGCACACACATACAGTATTATGCTCACCTTACCTTCCGTTCCACCGCAGGTCTCATGGTTCTTTTAGTTCCCGGGTACATTGCGTCGTCCTCGCGGCAAACTAAAAGTACCATGAGGCCGGCGGTGGAACCGAAGGTAAGGTGAGCATATGATATGTGTACCTTCCATTTCATCGCCGGCCTCCTGGGTCCTGTAGTTCGCCGCTCCGCTCCAGGCTGTGCATTGGCATGCATAGCAACGAAGAAGGAACTTCCTGTCACCGCTACTCAAAGGCAGCGCGCTGGCCAATCAGAGGCAAGCGGCTCTGCCTTTGACGTCATCGCGCTGGGAGCGGAAGTTCCTCCCTCATCGGTATGGTAACCCGATACACAGCCTGGCCCCGTACCAGAGAACAGCAAGTCCCAGGAGACCAGCGATGGAACGGAAGGTAAGGTGAGCATATAATATGTGCGTGTGCATGCGTGCTTGTGTGTTTGTGTGTGTTTGTGTGAGTTTGTGTGTGTTTGTACATGTTTGTGTGCGTTTGTGCATGTGTGGAATGACAGAATAGGGTACCAGGATGGGACATTTAACAAGTTGTGGAACGAATCGTCTGCATTGCAATGACTTCCTATGGGAAATCTTGCTTTGCTAAACGAGTAACTTGGTTAACAAGCACAGTCCCAGAACGGATTGTTCTTGTTAAGCAAGGTTCCACTGTATATAATTTGTGGTCAGGGGTATTTTGTCTGAAAAAGAGTAGTAGTCAAGCAGATGCAGACAACCAAAAGCACAAGGGCATCCTCAGTCAAGTGCAGGTGCATCTCTGCATATGTGTATCTAGGCGTGATATGATATGGTAGCCTCTCTCACACAGTAACACGTGGTTGAGCTAAAGGCATTAGCCATCTTTGGGCACTATCTGACCACCAGGTCTCAAAAAAAAATTCTGATATAATGCAGCAAATGCTTTGCTGTTTGCAGTTCTGCTGCCAAAGAGGCTATGTCCTCCAAGTATGAGAATAATAAAGAAGCTTTACAAATCTTCTAGAGATTATAACCATCATTACAAAGCGATAGCAGCTACAAAGATTACTATGTGGTGAGAAAAATAAAATATTCTTGTTAGCATCTTCCCATTTGTACATTCTGTTATTGGGGTTAATGATAGAAAACATATTAGGATAACATCTAGCTAGGGTATAAGAGCACCTTTAGATTTTATGTCGGTTTCCCCATACCCATCTAATTTTTAACTCCAATTACACAGGTCTGCAAGAGTAAAATTGGTTGAAAATTAAGAACTCAGTAAAAAGTTTGAAAGCTTTCCATCACATGCAGGATTTTTCCCAAACACTGAAGCCATAGGCTTTTCCTTGCAAAACACTTTGACCCCTTTGGTGTCATTAGATTGGTTAGAAATTAGTCAATGCTGTCCTGTGATTGGCTGCTGTGGGCAGAGATTTTCTTAACCCAGCTTCCAAAGAATGTGGTGGTGTCCACAGCATCCAATGATAGGAAATATTTAATTCTCATTTGATTTTCATGGTACAGAAGCAGAGACAAGGAATTCCTTCCATACTTTTTTCAAGACGGTGCTCTAGTGTATTGCATTGATGTTCCTGGGCTGATGGAAAAATTTAACATTGAGTACAATGTGAGTGAATGCGGAATATTGATTCATCAAAAAAAAAGTCTGAAAGCTGCTACTGCACAATGGCAGCAAGTATGTTTCAGGGTCTGTAGGGCATTCTGTGAACTTGAAAAAAGCTATGAGAATTTAGACTTTAATTTCAATAAACTGAGCAATGAGGATCAAGGATGGTCAATATGTGTTGATCTGAAAGTTGTCTCTTACCACCTTGGGCATCAAGGAGCATACACAATGTACCAATGCTTTTTGTGTGAATGGGATAGCCGGGGACTCATCCCTGGAGCCAAAAAAGTTGGCCAAAGAGAAGATCTTTGCAACCTGGACTCAAGAAAATAGTTATGGAAAGTTTAGTTGATTCTTCAAGTTCTCCTGCCACCACTCCACATTAATCTTGGACTAATGGAGCAGTTTGTGAAAGCTCTACTGGAAGGAGAGACTTATAAGTACCTGTGTACCAAATTTCATCTACTGTCCAAAGTAAAATTGAAGAAAGGCTTTTTTGTGAGAATATTTGAAAACTCGTGAAGAAACAAAAATTAAAGATGTTGAGAAAAGCACTTGGGATTTTCTTAAAGAAGTAAATTTGTAGGTAACAACAAGGATCAAAACTGTATGTCCATTGTAGAGAACATGCTGAAACATTTCAAAGCCTTGAGTTGTCTCATAAATTTGAAGTTACATGTTTTGCATTCCCATTTGGACTACTTTCCTGAAAACCTTGGTGCTGCTAGCAAAGAGCAAGGAGAAATATTTCATCAGGATATCTAAGAGATGGAACGACGATATCAAGGTAGATGGAACGTGAACATGATGAGAGACTTCTGCTGGATGCTTCACAGAAGATCTGCAGGTGCTCCATAAGAGGAAAGGGATCAAGAGAAGTTTTGAAGAGAAAAGGAAAAAGCACAAGAATAATTTTCAAAAAAAGTTGCAAAGTGAATTTTCAATTAAATAGTAACTGTCTCTCTGTCTCTCTCCCAGTCTCTGTCTTTGTCGCTGTCTGTCTGTCTCGCTGTCTGTCTCTTTCCTTGTCTATCTGTTTCTATCTCTCTGTCTGTATTTGCATCAGTCTATCTGTCTCAATCTCTATATCTGTCTGTCTCTCTCTCTCTGTCTCTTTGTCCGACTGTCTTTTTGCCCGGCTGTCTCTTTGCCCAGCTGTCTGTTTCTAGGTCTGTCTCTTTCCCGGTCTGTCCGTGATAGAGAAAAAAAGTGAATTACAAAGTTGTAGGGCACATTCAATTCAATATGAATCAACACCTTGCATACAGAAATGCTATGATTAGAATGTGTAAAACTCACAAGGCTGAGGACGTGAAGCGATACCTCATGGAGACCTTCCTACAAGTCATTGGGTATGGTGGCTGCATGGAGTGGCCTCCACGCTCACCTGACCTGACCCCATTGGACTTCTTTCTGTGAGGTCACATCGAACAGCAGGTGTATGCGACCCTTCCACCAACATTGAAGGACCTACTATGACATATTACAGATGCTTGTGTAAACGTGTCACCTACCATAATGCACAACGTGCAGCAAGATACAGTATGCTGTCTAGAGTCCCGATGTGCATTGCAGCTGACGGTGGCCACTTTGAGCATCAAAGTTAAATGAGCGCCATATGCGTGACCAGCATTCAATGTTTTGGGGGCAGTCTTGGGTTTCATATCATAGCATTTCTGTATGCAAGGTGTCGATTCGTATTGAATTGATGATGCCCTACAATTTTTTAATTCACTTTTTTTCTCTATCTCGTTCCGTTTTCGAGATAAAAATGCTAACTCTGTTGTTTTCCACCAGGTGGCGCTACAGGTGGTTACCTAGACACCACTTCTATGCCTATAGCTGCCGCCGTTCTCAAGTTAATGGCGGTGGACAGGATATGGGTGGACACTGTATACAGTATATATAAATGTGTACATTTTTGTATAGACTGTAAGCTTACAAGCAGGGACCTCACTCCTCCTGGTATCTTAATTATGTTATTTTGTATTGTCTCATATCGTCTGTACATGTCCCCTCTGAATTGTAAAGCGTAGCGGAATATGTTGGCGCTATAGAAATAAAACTTATTATTATTATTATTTTTGGCTAAAATAAAGATTTTTCTTTTTCATCTTGCTTGTACATAATTTCACGCACATTTTGAGCAAAATCCATATGTGTTGATTAAGAACAGAAGTGTTTTATTTTTAAGTCACTGCATAAAAATAAAAAAATATGAGGATCAGTTATTGGATTTGAAACAATTATCATAACATTTTGCATACCTGTGTTATTATTGCTCATATACAAGTATCTGAAAAGAAGGCTCAGCGAGGGAAGTACTGACCATTGATAGCAGAAGGATCTGATAAGAACTGAATTAAGCATGAAATAAGAAAGTGATAGTAACTCAGCGGTGTCTTGATGTACGTGTTTGCTAATTGACAATTAAGAAGAGACACAAGAAGCAGTGCCACTATCACACTTCAAACACTTGTTAAAACAATAAAAAGAATTCTTTATCAGACTCCGGAGTATGACTCCCTCGTTGTCTCACTAGTTCACAAAACAACCTGTGCAGAAAGAAATAGCCATCATTTTAGGGACAATAGAGTCCCACTAGGGCACTCACTGCATAATAGTTTCCTATCATTAACTTTGCTGTACTTCCAGACAATAAAAGAGAAAAAAAAAATCTTGAATTCTGTAAGCTTGCGAGAACAGACTTTACTATAAGCTATTTTATTAGAACATATTTACAGATATACAGTAATCTGGTTTAGCATGCCCAAGAGCAAGGACACAAAAAAACCCCATTTTAATAATTTCAAAGAAACATTTCTCGGTAAAGTACACAATGGTGCCCAGCACAGGGGGATGCTGCAGCACTGCGACGACGGGTATACAGTCATGGCCAAAAGTTTTAAGAATGCTACAAATATTAATTTTTACAAAGTCTACTGCTTAAGTTTTTCTAATGGCAATTTGCATATACTCCAGAATGTCATAAAGCGTGATCAGCCTAACAGCAATTACTTGCAAAGTCAATATTGGCTAAGAAAATGAACTTTAACCCCCAAAACACATTTCAACATCATTGCATTCCTGCCTTAGGCTATGTGCGCACTTACCGGATTTTGCCGCGGATTTTCCGCGGATTTGCTGCATGTTTCGCTGCAGAAAATGTTCATAACATCTCTGCAGTGAATCACCAGCAAATCCTATGGAGAAAAAAATCCTGTGCGCACTGGGCGGAATTTGACAGCTGCATGTTTTGCTGCGGGAATCCCGCAGCAAAAACAATTGCATTTCACTTCTTTTCCGCACATCGCTGCGGGATTTCACTCCATTGACTCCAATGTAATCATGAAATCCCGCAGGGAATAACGCAGGCAGCAAATTCTGTGCGGTTCACTGCGTTTTCCTGCGTTATTCCCTGCGGTATTTCGCGGTTTACCTCCGGTAATGTACATCGCCTGTCTGCGGTTTTGCAGGGAAGTGATGTCATTACAGGAAGAGGAAGCGGAGCAGAGAGTAAACAAACACACAGATTACACACAGATAGACACAGAACACATAGACACAGACACATAGAACACACATAGAAAGAAAACGGAAATATAGAAAACAAAGAACATGGGCTCCGCTGCATATTTACTGTCCAGCCGAGGTAAGCACACAGCAGCGGCCCGGTATTCTCAGGCTGGGGAGGGAGAGGGGCAGGGTAATGTCCCCCGCCTCACTCCCCCTCCCGCAGTCGAGAATATCAGCCGCAGCTGCCCCGGGACTGTCGCACGCATTATGCGGCAGCACCGGGAGTGTCCTCGGCTCTTCCTGCCGCCGTGTAGCAGTGGCGGCAGGGTAATACAAGGGGTTAATGGTGGGGGATCACCACCATTAACCCCAGGCTTGATCATGGCAGCGTCTATGTGACAGCTGACATGATCAACCCGTAAGTAAAGTGAAAAAAACACAGACACCGAAAAATCCTTTATTTTAAATAAAACAAACAAGCCTCGTTCACCATTTTATTAACCCCTCCCGCAATAAAGCTCCGGCGTAATCCACAGCTCCAGCGTAATCCACAGGTCCTGCGCTGCTTCCATCCAGCCGCGACTGTCACAGACACAGCGCTGAATGCAGCAGACAGCAGAGGTAATTACCGGTCATTTTCCACGGCCGGTAATGTGAACTCACTGCCGACCGTGGGAAATGCAGCGATCTGTCCTATCTATCTATCTATCTATCCCTCTATCTGTCTGTCTATCTATCTATCTATCTATCCTTCTGTCTATCTATCTACTATCTCAGAATTAAATGACTTTTTTTTTTTTTTTTTCAATGTGCTTTATTGCATTGAATGCAATAAAGCACATCCCAACCCGCACGCGGCAAAACCGCGGCAATACCGCGAATAATACCGCGGTAAAACCGCAGCAAACCGCGGCAAACCGCATGCGGTTTTCGGGTGCGGTTTCCCGCGGTTTTTTACCGCGGGTGCGGTAATCTTTGAGAGCATGCAGAATTTTCTCAAGAAAATTCCATTTCCCAGTGCGCACATGGCCTTAAAAGGAGCAGCTAACATTGTTTAAGTGATTGTTCCATTAACACAGGTGGGTGTTGATGAGGACAGGGCTGGCGATCAATCAGTCATAATTAAGTAAGAATGACACCACTGGACACTTCAAAAGGAGGCTGGTGCTTGGTATCATTGTTTCTCTTGAGTTAACCATGGTTATCTCTAAAGAAACACGTGCAGCCATCATTGCTCTGCACAAAAATGGCCTAACAGGGAAGAGTATCGCAGCTACAAAGATTGCACCTCAGTCAACAATCTATCACATCATCAAGAACTTCAAGGAGAGAGCTTCCATTGTTGCCAAAAAGGCTCCAGGGCGCCCAAGAAGGACCAGCAAACGCCAGGACCGTATCTTAAAACTGTTTCAGCTGTGGGATCGGACTACCAGCAGTGCTGAGCTAGCTCAGCAATGGCAGCAGGTTGGTGTGAGTGCTTCTGCACGGACTGTGAGGCGGAGACTGCTTGAGCAAGGCCTGGTTTCAAGGAGGGCAGCAAAGAAGCCACTTCTCTCCAGAAAAAACATTAGGGACCGACTGATATTCTGCAAAAGGTACAGGGAGTGGACTGCTGAGGACTGGGATAAAGTCATTTTCTTAGATGAATCCCCTTTTCGATTGCTTGAGACATCTGGAAAACAGCTTATTAGAAGAAGAAGAGGTGAGCGCTACCACCAGTCTTGCCTCATGCCAACTGTTAAGCATCCTGAAACGATTCATGTGTGGGGTTGCTTCTCAGCCAAGGGAATCGGCTCACTCACTGTCTTGCCTAAAAACACAGCCATGAATAAAGAATGGTACCAGAATGTCCTCCAAGAGCAACTTCTCCCAACTGTCCAAGAGCAGTTTGGCACCCAACAATGCCTTTTCCAGCATGATGGAGCACCTTGCCATAAAGCAAAGGTGATCACTAAATGGCTCATGGAACAAAACATAGAGATTTTGGGTCCATGGCCTGGAAACTCCCCAGATCTTAATCCCATTGAGAACTTGTGGGCAATCATCAAGAGACGGGTGGACAAACAAAAACCAACAAATTCTGGAAAATAGCAAGCATTGCTTATGCAAGAATGGACAGCTATCAGTCAGGATTTGATCCAGAAGTTGATTGAGAGCATGCCAGGGAGAATTGCAGAGGTCCTGAAGAAGAAGGGTCAACACTGCAAATATTGACTTGCTGCATTAACTCATTCTAACTGTCAATATAACCTTTTGGTACTCATAATATGATTGCAATTATATTCCTGTATGTGATGTAAACATCAGACAAACACAATTAAAAACCAGAGGGCAACAGATCATGTGAAAATATAATTTTGGTGTCATTCTCAAAACTTTAGGCCATGACTGTAATTTTAAATACAAATGATGAACTAACGTTTCCATTGAGTTCTATCATTCATATACATAAGTTATAAAATATTAGTGCTTTATTATGGGTAAGGTCATAACTCACAGAAAGCACTGGGAGTTGGACAGCCAACCTACTGCATGTTTTGCAGCAAAAGCTAGCTGAACAGCAGGCAATTAATGATGAGCGAGCACTAAAGTGCTGGGGTGCTCGTTACTCAAATTGAGCAGGTCAGTCAACTCGAATAACAATTATAATGGAGATCAATTAGTAATGCGCAGTCCGGCTCTCTGCCCACATACAGCCAACCCGAAACAGAGCATTTCTGGGGGAAAGGTGAGCATTTTTTGTTTTAATTTTTTTTACACAAAGCATTAAGCCAAGTTAATTTCAGTGAGAGCCATTCAGAGACTGAAAGCTGCTCTCACTGGGGTGCTGGCTCTCACTAGGGTGCCAGCTCTCACTGGGGTGTAGGGTCTCACTGGGGTGTCGGCTCTCACTAGGGTGCCGGCTCTAGCTGGGGTGCCGACTCTCACTGGAGTGAAGGGTCTCACTCGGGTGCCGGCTCTCACTAGGGTGCTGGCTCTCACTGGGGTGAAGGGTCTCACTGGGGTGTCGGCTCTCACTGGGGTGCTGGCTCTCACTAGGGTGCCAGCTCTCACTGGGGTGTAGGGTCTCACTGGGGTGTCGGCTCTCACTAGGGTGCCGGCTCTAGCTGGAGTGCCGACTCTCACTGGAGTGAAGGGTCTCACTGGGGTGCCGGCTCTCACTAGGGTGCTGGCTCTCACTGGGGTGAAGGGTCTCACTGGGGTGCCGGCTCTCACTGGAGTAAAGGGTCTCACTGGGGTGCTGGCTCTCACTAGGGTGCCGGCTCTCACTAGGGTGCCGGTGCTCACTGGAGTGAAGGGTCTCACTGGGAAGCCGGCTCTCATTGGGGTGCCGGCTCTCACTGAAGTGAAGGGTCTCACTGGGGTGCCAGCTCTCACTGGGGTGTCGGCTCTCCCTATGGTGCTGGCTCTTAATGGGATGCGGGTTCTCACTAGGGTGCCGGATCTCATTGGAGTGACGGCTCTAACTGGAGTGATGACTCTCACTGGGGTGCCAGGTGTTACTAGGGTGACGACTCTCACTGGCATGCCGGTTCTCACTGTGGTGCCAGTTCTCTCTAGGGTTCCGGCTTTCACTGAAGTGACAGCTCTCACTGGGGTGTCAGCTTCCATTGTTCAATGATGGGAGCTGGCTCTTTGTGTCGGTTTGTTCACAAACAATACACCCGAACACCTGTGATACTCGTACCGAGCGTACTCGATCACACCAATGCTGGATCGAGTACTGAGCAGGTGCAAGCATGCTCGCTCATCTTTGTAGGCAATATGATAAAACAGATAATAAGCATTACTAACTCCTCTTGAATACTTCCCTATTGTACACTTGTGTGACTGCTGCCGCTGATTACTGGCCTTAGCTGTCTTGTGCAATACTTGCAAGCATCATCGCTGAGGTCAGTGATTTACTGCAGCGGTCACAGGAAATTATGACAGGTCATCATCACTGAAATGTAGTAAAAAGAAGAAGTTGGGGAGTAATAGAGGACAAAGAAATATAACAGATGACTAGGGGAATTTTGTTTTTTACATTATCAGGCTGCCCACCGGTCTGATAGTTTTCAGAAATTCTATTCAACCCTCTAATGTTTCATGTGTTTTTTTGTTTTTTTTATCTCTTCTTGTTCAAAGTGCTATAACTTTTCTATTGTCCAGTGCACATAGCGAATTAGAGCTTGTGTTTTGTGGGATGAGCTGTAGTTTTGAATGAAACCATTCATTTTTACCATATATTGTACAGAAAAATGGGGAAAAAATTCCAAGTGTGGTGAAATGATGAAAAAAAAAACAAAAACGCATTTCCACCTTTGTCTTATAGGGATTTTGTTTTCATGACATGCATTGTGCAGTAAAAATGACCTGGCAATATGATTCTCCAGGTCAGTACGATTCTGGTGATGGTAAATGACTAAAAAAAATTCAGAACCCTGTAGGAAAAAAAATTGTTGTGTTGCCATTTTCTGAGATATTCTTTTTATTTTTCAGTCCATTGAACTGTTTTTTGCAAAGAGAGCTGACATTTTTCTTGATACAATTTTGGGGTATATATGACATTTTGATTGCTTCTTGTATTTTCTTTAGGGAAGTTCAGAGACTAAAAAGGGACAATTATGGCATTTTTGTTTTTTTTTTCTTTTCGCTGTTTATATACTTTTATATTTTGATAGCTTGGACTTATTTTGAAAACGATGATAACAAATGTTTAAATGTTTTTTTGTTTTCGAAGTTTTAACTTATTATATATGAATAGGAAAAACAGAGGTAATTTAAACTTTCATAAATTCTTTTTTCTACTTGATGTTTTTTTGTCTTTTTAGGGTTTGGTCACTTACACTATATTCTGCGATATCTATACTATAGTATTACAGTATATAGAATAATTGCGGTTCTCCTGTGAAGCCCGACCTCTGCAGTGTGTACAGAGCAGGCTGTCAATCAATGTGCAGGGGGAGTGGTTACACACCAATCATTCCGTGTAGTGAGCAGTGACTGTTATATGACTTTATTTTTGCTCTTCCAGTAAGTCTGACCTATATGGCTTAAACACTATTGACCTGCAAATTAGCTCTTTATCTGTAGTTAAATAATGTTTTTGGAAGTGACAGAGATGTGGTGGACCCTGGCCTTCCATATATTTTACGTCATATACAGTATATATCAAATATATATATATATATATATATATATATATATACAGTTAGGTCCAGAAATATTTGGACAGTGACACAAGTTTTGTTATTTTAGCTGTTTACAAAAACATGTTCAGAAATACAATTATATATATATATATATAATATGGGCTGAAAGTGCACACTCCCAGCTGCAATATGAGAGTTTTCACATCCAAATCGGAGAAAGGGTTTAGGAATCATAGCTCTGTAATGCATAGCCTCCTCTTTTTCAAGGGACCAAAAGTAATTGGACAAGGGACTCTAAGGGCTGCAATTAACTCTGAAGGCGTCTCCCTCGTTAACCTGTAATCAATGAAGTAGTTAAAAGGTCTGGGGTTGATTACAGGTGTGTGGTTTTGCATTTGGAAGTTGTTGCTGTGACCAGACAACATGCGGTCTAAGGAACTCTCAATTGAGGTGAAGCAGAACATCCTGAGGCTGAAAAAAAAGAAAAAATCCATCAGAGAGATAGCAGACATGCTTGGAGTAGCAAAATCAACAGTCGGGTACATTCTGAGAAAAAAGGAATTGACTGGTGAGCTTGGGAACTCAAAAAGGCCTGGGCGTCCACGGATGACAACAGTGGTGGATGATCGCCGCATACTTTCTTTGGTGAAGAAGAACCCGTTCACAACATCAACTGAAGTCCAGAACACTCTCAGTGAAGTACGTGTATCTGTCTCTAAGTCAACAGTAAAGAGAAGACTCCATGAAAGTAAATACAAAGGGTTCACATCTAGATGCAAACCATTCATCAATTCCAAAAATAGACAGGCCAGAGTTAAATTTGCTGAAAAACACCTCATGAAGCCAGCTCAGTTCTGGAAAAGTATTTTATGGACAGATGAGACAAAGATCAACCTGTACCAGAATGATGGGAAGAAAAAAGTTTGGAGAAGAAAGGGAACGGCACATGATCCAAGGCACACCACATCCTCTGTAAAACATGGTGGAGGCAACGTGATGGCATGGGCATGCATGGCTTTCAATGGCACTGGGTCACTTGTGTTTATTGATGACATAACAGCAGACAAGAGTAGCCGGATGAATTCTGAAGTGTACCGGGATATATTTTCAGCCCAGATTCAGCCAAATGCCGCAAAGTTGATCGGACGGCGCTTCATAGTACAGATGGACAATGACCCCAAGCATACAGCCAAAGCTACCCAGGAGTTCATGAGTGCAAAAAAGTGGAACATTCTGCAATGGCCAAGTCAATCACCAGATCTTAATCCAATTGAGCATGCATTTCACTTGCTCAAATCCAGACTTAAGACGGAAAGACCCACAAACAAGCAAGACCTGAAGGCTGCGGCTGTAAAGGCCTGGCAAAGCATTAAGAAGGAGGAAACCCAGCGTTTGGTGATGTCCATGGGTTCCAGACTTAAGGCAGTGATTGCCTCCAAAGGATTCGCAACAAAATATTGAAAATAAAAATATTTTGTTTGGGTTTGGTTTATTTGTCCAATTACTTTTGACCTCCTAAAATGTGGAGTGTTTGTAAAGAAATGTGTACAATTCCTACAATTTCTATCAGATATTTTTGTTCAAACCTTCAAATTAAACGTTACAATCTGCACTTGAATTCTGTTGTAGAGGTTTCATTTCAAATCCAATGTGGTGGCATGCAGAGCCCAACTCGCCAAAATTGTGTCACTGTCCAAATATTTCTGGACCTAACTGTATATATATATATATATATATATATATATATATATATATATACATATATATATATATATATATATATATATATATATGTATATATATATATATATATATATATATATATATATATATATGTATATATATATAAAATTTATTGTATAACCTATTCTGCAGCCATATAAGAAAATTGTCACCTTCCAATACCAGTCCCTGCCCTCTTTGGGGCTCATGATCTCTAATTTTTAAGCCATAAAATGATGATACCAGATATCAGCTAAACCTATATATTTTACTATATAATCTATACCAACTATGAGTAAATATTGTACTTACTAATTTGAGAGAGACTTTTAGAAAAAATAAAGTACAGAGCACAATGGTATGACATTCTGCCTTGTGCCAATGCCATATTTGAGCTATTTGATGGGTTTTCTGTGTTTGTTGCATGTTGTATGGAATAATGCTGCTCTCTACAGCATGCATGAAGAATAGCAGGTGATCTGAGCAAAATACACATCAGTTTTTCTCTGTTTTATTCTCCAGCACAGTATGGAAAGACATAAAATAAATGACAATAATACTATACATAATGCAGCTGAGCGTAAGTGCAACCTTACAAATGTTCTTAACAGTCATCTAATATGGTGACATTACCTCGTCACTATTTAATTTACAAATTACACATTTCTCTTTTGTGAATGAGACTATCAACTAAAACTAGATGTGGAAAACTACAAATGAGTGCAATCTATATACTGTACAAAAGTCAATTGAGCTATTATGGGTTACATGAATAGAAACATGTATAGCATTTTTTAACATAACACAATGTGTTAAATTGGTATTCTCAAGTATAGAAGTTATGCCCTATCCTAATAATATGGGATAACTTCCTGATCACCAGTGATCTGACAGCTGGGAACCACACTGATTTAGAGAACAGGGACTCTGAAGAGCACCATGTGAATGGAGTTATCGTCGATCAAGTGCACTGCCAAACCATTCTCCATTCATTCTTATGGACCAGCCGAGAGCGGAGCTTGGCTATCTCTGGCAGTCCCATTAGAACGGTTTTCCACTTCTCGTACACAACTCCTTCTCCATCACTATGTTTCTCCCAAATAAAATAACACCCATACACCTCTAGAGTTACTGCCGTTCCAGCAGTGTCAGCACTGGCTCTCGCAGGGCTTACATCACATTGTTATGACACGTGATCCCTATGTACAATCAGCGCAGTCTTCAATCTCCCCTCTTTAGAACAAATGAAGATATCCAGAAGAAGTGAAAACTGCGGCTGCCCTCTTACTTCTTCTGGATGTCTTATAACATCCGTAGTAAAGGAAATTGAAGCCAGAGCTATTAGCTGAAGGGATTGTAATAATGTCATGATAATAATAATGTCATGTGAGCCCTGGAAGAGGCAGGAATGGATCCAGTAGTGGAGTTGAGTATAGGTGTTAGTTTGGTGGGGGGGAAACAAAGTGATGGAGAATGGGTTGTCCGAGTAGTGGACAACCCCTTTATGAAGGCGTGGAGTGGCAATGCTCATGATCGACCACCTTTCGATTCACGCGTAGCACTCAGGATTTGATAGGAAGTTGTTTGGACCCAAGCAGTCAGGAAGGTATCGCCTATCGGTAAGGCCTCTTTCACACGTACGTGCCTCCGGTACGTGTTTGACAGTTTTCTCATGTACCGGAGACACGTACACACGTTGACATATGTTTTCCTATGGTTTCGGGCACACGTAAGTATTTTTGCACGGAACGTGTGTCCTTTCCGTACTTACGTGTGCCCGTGTGCTTCACACGCCGACATGTCCGTTTTATCTCCGGCATCACGGGTGTCACACGAAACGCAAATGTGTCACACGGAACACACACGGACCACACGGATGTGTTCCGCGTGACACGCGCCGGAGAAAAGACATGTGTCTGCGAGAAAAAAAAACAAAACATTACTCACCTTCTCCAGCCCTGCAGTCTCTGTCGCTGCTGTAACTTGCTGTCGAATGCTGCTCATTATGCTCATTGCATATTCACTTCACTGCAGCCGGAAGCAGCAGCAGTGGGGAGGCGGCAGGACCGGAGACCGAAGATCAGCACCACAGACAGCGATGCCAGGGACAGGTGAGCAAAACATTTCCGTTCTCCGTGTGTTATCACGGATAACACACTGAGAATACACGTAGGCCATAAACACGGCCCACGGAGGGGAAAACTCACCTCTGAAACGTCCGTGAAAAACGTGCGTGGTTTTTAATGGACGTGTGAAAGAGGCCTAAGATAGGGAATAATTGCCAAACCTGAGAATATCTTTTAAATTAGGTCACTTTAAAGAAAGTAGTCACGACACAGAAAACTGTAATTGGACACAGCAAAGGCCAATGAACATGTTAAGTTGGTGTCGAATTGCCAATTTACAGTGTCTTGAAAAAGTATTCATACCCAGTGCACTTTTACAAACTTTTTCACATTACACCCACAAACAGAGATTAATTTTGTTAGGATTTTATGTGATATATCAGGGATCTCCAACCTGTAGCTCAGGAGCCATATGTGGCTCTCAGGTCCATGGTGTGGGGCTTACGGTTGTCTGCCAGCTTGGTCAATTAGCTTCAGGTCTAGAAAACAGCTATGAAGTGGTCTCCAAGTAGTAACTTTTGTTAGTAGTCCTCCACAGAAGAGCACTTCTGGAGGAAGTATTATATTGCCAGTTAGTTTGGTGCTTGACGTTGGATTCAATAGTGTGGTGATGTAAAAATATTGAATGGGGGTAAAGTGATCACCCCTAGTTGTAAGTATATATCCCATAAGGGAGGGTGCATAAGGTCTCAGTGTAATTTTGTAGGAATTTTCGCTGTCTTTACACCATGCTCAGCTAGCTGATAGCGGCTTGCGACCATTTTTCAAAGCTGAATGTGGTTTTCATAGAAAAAAAGGTTGAGAACCATTGTGATATACCAACATTAAATAGCAAGTATTTGTAAAATATAAGGCAATGTTCACACATTGCTTTTTTGCTGCTTTTTTCTGCAGCCAAACTTGCTCTTTTTGCAGTAAAAAAACCCTGCTTCTAAAAAGCAGGTTTTGCTGAATTTTTAGCTGCATTTTTATAGTCATTTTTCTATAGTACTTGTTTAAATAAAGTTTGTTTCATTCATCACAAAGCAGCAAAAATGCAGTTTGCAAAATGGTAAAAAAAAAGCTACAAAAACACTGGAAAAATTGACATGTTGATTATTTAAAAAGGCCCAATTAAATACATTTAAGTTTGTGGGTGTAACATGAAAAAATGTGGAAAAGGTCACGGGGTGTGAATACTTTTTCAATGTATGCACTTTGATATCTTTCTGCATATAATATGTGTATCATGTTGAGAAAACATACATTTGTACCATAGAGTTAAAAGGTACTCACACACATTACCCCAAAATTGGTATGTAAGGTTCACATACAGTCAAATGGCCAAGGTATTAATATATAGGGTTCACAATTAAATCAATATATATAAGGCTAATGTCACGCTAGGTACGGGGAAGTACCAAGCGAACAGCAACAGGGAAGGGAAACCCTGTGTCTAGGGAAAGCGAAGATGGTGACCCCTGACAAAGCCTACTGGTCCCTGTGGTCCCTCGCCTGCCTAGATAGGTTCCGCACATATGTGCTGAGCCGGATACCTGACCCTAGGTATCACTAGTGTTGGACTCTAAATAGAGAACAGATGGGATGAGCTCTTCGTCAACCCCACTAAACACTATAGATGATACAAGGAGGACACACAGAGGGAAAATGCATGAACTACTTATCCACAGATGACACAGGTAGAAGTTGAGCAGTTTTCAGCAACGATACCACAGAGGAGTACAAGCCACCTGCTTGCAACCAATGTTTGAATGAACTGAATATCAACAGCACAAGTCCAAGGAAGAAAGGGGTGCTTAAGCAACAAAATAATGCTGATGATCAGCAGCTGGGAGATGATCTCCTGCTGAGTCCAAAAGGGGGAGAAATGAATCCAGCAGGAAAGCTAACTATACCAATAAATACTGACAGCAGGAACACTGGAAAGTCAGGGAGCATTCTGTACAGCCAAACACTGTGACCTTCTATGGCCTGAAACCACATGACTGTCTGCCATCTCTGACATACTCGTGATAGCTAAACCAAATAAAATGTCAAAGCTAGCTAGAGAAAGAAACATCTTAAGATCATAAATATTAACAACCGAACAATCTTTATTGATTAAAACAATAAAAAGCAGGTGAAGATGGATATAATAGTAGGAGAAGAGGGGCGACATTAACAGCAAGAGAGGACAATATATATTTACTAAATGATAAGGGGTCAAGAAATACAGTGATGAAATAAATGAAATTAACATAGGGCAGTGTGGAATGAAAGATACATAATATAGAAGTTAAAGGAATATAAATGACCAACATATAACTAAGGCAAAATAGATAAAAATAGACTAAATAGATGATGTAGTAGACTAGCTACTAATAATGCAATAATGATGGTAGTTATGACTGGAATGCTGTCTTGGGTATGTAACAATGGCGTGGAGTTTCTGGTCGTATTGGTGCACAATAATACTTATAAATGGAAACAGCTAAGGAAGCCATCTGTAGGCGCCTGAGAGCCACAAGTTGTTCTCAAGCCACAGGCTAGGGAACACTGCGGTAAGGCCTAGACACACGGCGAGAAAAACAGTGCGAGTGGAGTGCGATAAAACATCACATTCCACTCAGACCAATATTAGCCTGTGTGACCGCACACATGAGCGATTATTTTATCAGCCCTAATCCGAGCGAGAAAACAATCGCAGCATGCTGTGATTGTAATGCGAGACTCTTTCTCTCACACCCATTCAAGTGAATGGGGTGAGAGAAAACGGAGGAGAGAGGGGGATAAATCCCTCCCTTCCCTCCGCAGCACCGGCCCACCCCTCTGCAGCATTGGCCCGCCCCTCGTGAGTGTTGGCCCGCCCCCCGCAGCTGAGGTCCGCTCGCACAGTCGGATCTCAGTCGCTGGGTCACTAGCATGACACTAGGCTCTGCTGTACTGCCAGCGTGAGCCGAGTGTCATGCGAGGGGATCGCAGTAATCCCCATGTGGCCCCAGCCTAAAGGTCCAGATCCACCTACCTAATATATAGTATTTAGACACTTTTTTCCCTTACATTGACCATAGAATAGTTTAATATCATTTAGTAATTCATCATCTTCTACGTTATAAACCCAAATGAAGCCAAAATGTAGAAAGGAAATAGTTATAGTATAGGATGGAGTTACTCTAAATTCCCAAACATCAGTAACAAAGAACAGGCTCTGGAATCATCCCATTTATTTTAATGAAAAAGAGAGAAAGGTTGTCACCATTAATAAAGGAAACCGTATAATCAGGGAGTGATTTTGGCAGATTTAAAGCGGCTGCACAAGGTACAGTAATCACATATGAGAGCTATAATGCAGGCATATTATCACTAGAACAACAGCTTCAGTACATCAATGTAATATTGTCCATAATCTATAATCTTGTTGTGCACATAATATATCCAAGGGTGACACATGTCACTAGAAAATAATCTAACGCTACATGAAGCGTAGCTGGACTAAAAGTATTAAAAAAAGCATAAAATAGATAAAGTTATTATCAAATCTTAACGGGAAAGACAGACTGAAGGATGAGTGGGTGATCCGTGGTCAAATGTGACAATTATATTGTGATGATGGAACGCAGGCAATATATAGTGAAAAAAAAACTCCTAATCTTCTGTGATTAAAAAAAATCTTCACTTATTGGTCCTTGCTTCCTTGAATTTTCTACCAGCATGTGTAAATTTTAGATTCTTCAGCTAATCCAGACAAATAATTTGTGTTAAATAATCCATAATGTAATGCTCACGGACCAACACTTATTTTGGTGGAAAACATAAGAGTCCCAAGTCATGAAATAGATATCAGAATTCTGTAGTAAATTGTTTTGAAATGATGCAAACTCCTCAATGTGGAGTTGCGCAAAGCTTTTAAGAGTTCTGCTCTTTTCACAAGTTTTATCCAGTTGCGAAAAACTATGGTGGGGCGAGGCACTAAGCTTGTCTAATTCATGATGAGCTGTGAAGTCCATTACTCCACGACACTTGTCAGATGCTCCTGATTCATTAAGACGCATATGACTCCAGCTTACTACCTCATCAAGAACGGCGTAAACATTGCGGGTTTTGGAAAATCAGAGGTTACGTTTTTAGCTGTGCCACCAAAGCTAAAGCCACAAATCCTCAAATCTTTACTTTGCGCCAAAACAATCAGTTTTGGTCATTTGCTCTTCACAGTATTCCCGCAGTATACCCTGGTCCACTCCACATCTCCCTTCAGGTATAACCTGTTTTACTGTACAGGTACAGTCATGAATTCTGGCACAAGCACTAACACCTTAAGCACTAGACCGTGCCCATGTCTATGACATCTACCATGACTGCACCTACACTGAGATAGGCTACTACTACGAAGGGAAATTAATGTGCTCAATGTGCCAGATTGTAAACGCCACTGTTGGATCACTTTACAAGCCTCAAAACCAGCAAAACCATACCGAAATGTACCAACACTTTGTGAAATGAGATGTTCTTCAGTTATACAATCTGCAATGTTAAATTACTTCCATTCATTCTATACAGTATTTCCTACAATTAGGTAACAGCATCACTTACAGGAAATATTGAGATAACTTCATACCAGACCGGCGAATCAAACCCCTCATTGAGGAACCTGGAGGGTCAAGAAATTGACAAAGCTCCTGTCCACGACCAGAGTGCACTGACCAGGAATGGGGTTGCCCGAAGTGATCCACTCATCTCTCATTTTAATGGGCTATATGAGAAGACATGGAATTATTTTTCAGAAATAGCGCCTATTCTAGGATTGCATTTATTATAACGTGGCCGAGATGCAATACCAAACAACATTCATGGAGAAAGGTGGCGCAGTGTCTGGAAAGCAGAGACATTTCCCTAATCTTATAGTGGTTGTACTCCGATCAGTCGATATTATAGGTGATTGATTCTACTCTATTCAGAAGGTGTTATAGACCATATAGATTTTTTTTGAATAAGCAGTCTCGGGCACCAAGGTCCTAGATATGGAAATTCCTCATTATCACATTATAGAGCGTGGTAGATTACCTCCGAGATTTACCCATCCCAACCAGCGTAAATAAAACAAGATTTAGTAAATAATATAATAGCCTGTACCTGCAGAACGCGGTATTTCCCCTGGAGCTAGGAAGTTTGCTATATTCATGTGTCTGGTGAAATATCCACACTTCTCATGAGTTTATTAGGGTGTCTTGTGCTTGTCTTATTTCTTACGGATTAAAATTACTGTCTTGTAGGATAAAAATGCCGGTCTGCCCGTTTGAAAGACTAGATCCCAATCATGAGAACATTCTATACCAGCTGAAATCTTGCAGAATGAAAAAAATGGCGCTATCTTATCAACATACCGTACTAGTTATATTTACAGCTTTCTGATCTTTAAGTCAGTGTTTTCTACATGAAACAGAGAGGGTCACATCATTTAAAGGGGTTGTGTGAGAGTTGTCATAATTAACCAAGCTGTAGTAAATGGTATAAAATATGAAATAACTTTCCTCAGTCCCCTATTAAATGTGTCGCTACTCCAGTGCCAATGCTCCGGTGGTTTGTCAATTTTTCGTTTTCAACAATGATATGCCATACATGCTGACATCAATGTTAACTCTAGTAATTGGGTGAATTGATCCAAAAAAATAACTGGATAGGACCTCCGGAGCATCTGTGCTGGAACAGCAGTAAATTTAACCAATTATATATTTTTTTAATTTCTTCAACTTCAATAGCTCAACACAATACATATCTGGCCGTTTTTATGTTTTTGTTTATTCCCCCCCCTTCATCCCAGAGCCATAATTTCTTTATTTTTTCAGCCATATTGCAGTATGAGAGCTTGTTTTTTGCAGGACGAGTTGTACTTTTGAATGACACCATTCATTTTGCTCCATATTGTACTGAAGAATGGGAAGCAAAATTCCAAGTGCGGTGAAATTGTAAAAACTGTGCAATTGCACAATGTGTATTTGTTTTTTTTATTTACCAAGTTCACTAAATGGTAAAACTCACTTGGCAATATGATTCCCCGGGTCAGAACAAGTACGCAGATATGAAACATGTATAGTTTGTTTTTTTATTTAAAGCGCACCAATCACCAGAATTTTTGTATATAACCTAAAGCCAGTGCTATGCTGGCACTATCAGGCTGATTCTATACATACCTGTAGTGGTCAGCTCGGATGTTTAGGTTTTGAAATCTAAGAAAGTAAAGTTTATAAAATCATCAACTTCTTGAGTGACAGCAGCTGAGGATCAGATAACAGCGGGAGGGATATTTAGTTATCCCCTACCTCTGTTAGAATTAGCATAAATATTAAACAATTTATTCACTTTTTCACTAGCAGGGCCTGTGTGGTTCATACCCATGTGACCAGAAGGGGCAGGTCTTCAGCCAACAAAGCTGATACCAGGAAACAACATTTTTCTGTTGGCTGAGGTCCTGCCCCTTCTGGTCACATGGGTATGAACACATACAGGTCCTGCTAGTGAAAAAGTAAATCGATTGTACAATACTTATGCTAATTCTAACAGAGAGAGGAATAACTATGAATACCCCACCCCTGCTATTATCTGATCCTCAGCTGCTGTCACTTAAGACGCTGGTGATTTTATAAACTTTACTTTCTTGGATTTCAAAAACCTATACATCTGAGCTGACCACTAATGGTATGTACAGTTAGGTCCAGAAATATTTGGACAGTGACACAAGTTTTGTTATTTTAGCTGTTTACAAAAACATGTTCAGAAATACAATTATATATATAATATGGGCTGAAAGTGCACACTCCCAGCTGCAATATGAGAGTTTTCACATCCAAATCGGAGAAAGGGTTTAGGAATCATAGCTCTGTAATGCATAGCCTCCTCTTTTTCAAGGGACCAAAAGTAATTGGACAAGGGACTCTAAGGGCTGCAATTAACTCTGAAGGCGTCTCCCTCGTTAACCTGTAATCAATGAAGTAGTTAAAAGGTCTGGGGTTGATTACAGGTGTGTGGTTTTGCATTTGGAAGCTGTTGCTGTGACCAGACAACATGCGGTCTAAGGAACTCTCAATTGAGGTGAAGCAGAAAATCCTGAGGCTGAAAAAAAAGAAAAAATCCATCAGAGAGATAGCAGACATGCTTGGAGTAGCAAAATCAACAGTCGGGTACATTATGAGAAAAAAGGAATTGACTGGTGAGCTTGGGAACTCAAAAAGGCCTGGGGTCCACGGATGACAACAGTGGTGGATGATCGCCGCATACTTTCTTTGGTGAAGAAGAACCCGTTCACAACATCAACTGAAGTCCAGAACACTCTCAGTGAAGTAGGTGTATCTGTCTCTAAGTCAACTGTAAAGAGAAGACTCCATGAAAGTAAATACAAAGGGTTCACATCTAGATGCAAACCATTCATCAATTCCAAAAATAGACAGGCCAGAGTTAAATTTGCTGAAAAACACCTCATGAAGCCAGCTCAGTTCTGGAAAAGTATTCTATGGACAGATGAGACAAAGATCAACCTGTACCAGAATGATGGGAAGAAAAAAGTTTGGAGAAGAAAGGGAACGGCACATGATCCAAGGCACACCACATCCTCTGTAAAACATGGTGGAGGCAACGTGATGGCATGGGCATGCATGGCTTTCAATGGCACTGGGTCCCTTGTGTTTATTGATGACATAACAGCAGACAAGAGTAGCCGGATGAATTCTGAAGTGTACCGGGATATACTTTCAGCCCAGATTCAGCCAAATGCCGCAAAGTTGATCGGACGGCGCTTCATAGTACAGATGGACAATGACCCCAAACATACAGCCAAAGCTACCCAGGAGTTCATGAGTGCAAAAAAGTGGAACATTCTGCAATGGCCAAGTCAATCACCAGATTTTAACCCAATTGAGCATGCATTTCACTTGCTCAAATCCAGACTTAAGACGGAAAGACCCACAAACAAGCAAGACCTGAAGGCTGCGGCTGTAAAGGCCTGGCAAAGCATTAAGAAGGAGGAAACCCAGCGTTTGGTGATGTCCATGGGTTCCAGACTTAAGGCAGTGATTGCCTCCAAAGGATTCGCAACAAAATATTGAAAATAAAAATATTTTGTTTGGGTTTGGTTTATTTGTCCAATTACTTTTGACCTCCTAAAATGTGGAGTGTTTGTAAAGAAATGTGTACAATTCCTACAATTTCTATCAGATATTTTTGTTCAAACCTTCAAATTAAACGTTACAATCTGCACTTGAATTCTGTTGTAGAGGTTTCATTTCAAATCCAATGTGGTGGCATGCAGAGCCCAACTCGCGAAAATTGTGTCACTGTCCAAAGATTTCTGGACCTAACTGTATAGAATCAGCCTGATAGTGCCAGTATAGCACTGGCTTTAGGTTATATATGAAAATCCTGGTGATTGGTGCGCTTTAAGTGGTGACATTTTTGGGGTAAATTTGTCATTCTGAGACTCATAACGTTCTCATTTTTCAGGATCTTGGGCTTTGTTATGGTTTATTTTTTTGCAGCCTGAGCTGACATGTTTACTGATATTATTTTGGGATGGATACAATGTGATGGTCACCTTATATTGCAATATTGTGGCGACCAAAAAAATGTAATTATGTTTTAATTTTTTTATCTGATTACACCCTTTACTGATCAGATCAATGTATATATATATATATATATATATATATATATAGATAGATCAGACATTTCTAAAAGAGGCGATACCAAATTTGTATTTTTAATTTTTTTTAATAGTTTAATCTTAATTGGGCAAAAGGGAGGTGCTTTGAACTTTAGTGCTTTTTATTTTTTAATACTTTTGAAAACTTTCTTTTTTACTTTTTACTGTATTTAATAGTCTTCTTAGGAGACTTGAAGCTGTGATTGTCACAATCTCCTATGAACACCAGCCACGGGCCGGCGTTCACAGGGGGATTGTGATGATAGACATGGGGCTCTTCAGCAGACCCAAGGATGTCATGACACCCCATCATGTGATGCGCGTGCCCATGGGCGGGATCAATGACGCTTCCTGTCTGTGCATTTAACTGGTTAACAGCCGCAGGTGGTTGTCTGATTAAATCAGCCATCAAGTGCGTTGAAAGCGTGTGAGCCACATAAAACAGGCAGTGACAGTTGATGATGTAAATATATGAAGGGGTTAATGATGAAAAGTCAAATCAGGTCTTTGATGAAAAATGGGTGCCCATCAAAAAAAATCATAACACCTCCTGTTTCAATAGAATGCGTATTTCATCTCCTCTTTTAGAGGTTTTGATTTTTTCTATACTCATAAAACAAAAAACCTGATGAATCACCATTGTATTTTTTTAAAAAAAAAAGTGTTTAAACACCTTTCTGATAGTATTCATGTTAATGCAAGTAATCCAACAGCGGTTTCTAAACACTGTTCTAAAAACACAATGGTGATGAATAAAGGTGTTTTTTTTTCTTCTGTGTCACATCTTTTCTGGTAACAATATTCTATGTCTAAGACTGTACAGCTGAAACGCGTTGGTCATTGCTGAACAGACGCTGCCTTCTTCATGCTTCTGAAATAAAGTTACAAGTTTTCCAGGTCCATTCTCAATGTGCTGGTTATCCTTTTTATCTCCCCCAACCTGTGATTGCAAAGAACATTACCTGGTTAACTATACAGAGTGCACAATATATTGGAAACTGGCAATCAATGGATATTAATAATCAACAAATTCTTCATTATAAAGCGCCTCCCAATGGCACTTTACCAAGGCTGTATTATATTTTGTCGCTGGTGGTCTGATAAAATATTTTTCATACAGCTTTGTAATTTAACTCTTACATATCACAGGAGTTTAAAAATTTTACTTTTATGTGACCTTTTCTCTAATATTTTCAATGAGTATTAATTCAAGAAGCACCCATAAAAATGCACTGAGCCATACAATTTATGTGACTTAAGCCCGCTACACACGCTTCAATATATCTCACAATCCGTCGTTGGGGTCAAGTTGTAAGTGACGCACATCCGGCATCGTTTGTGAGGTATCTGCGTGTGACAGCTACATGCGATCAGGATTGAACGCAAAACCGTTGATCGCAAACACATCGTATCATTCTCTAGAATTGAGCGTTTTGTTGCACGAACCTAGTCAATTGTAACGTGTGACATCCCTCATACGATTTTGATGTCTGATGCTATGTGCGCAGGTGTGCGCTCTGCACCGCAGCTTAAAAAAGGTCTGCTTCAGAGCGCAGCTGAAAAGCTGCGTTCTGAAGCGCCTCACAATGTCTGTCATGCACTAATCTCTGTCAGTCCGTCACTATCTCTGTCCCTCACTCTCAGCCCATGTCAGTCTATCCCCCTCTCTCATATACTCACCGATCCCCGATCCCTGGCGCTGCACGGCATTCACACTGCTCCGGCGGCTTTTACTGTTTTGAAAAAGCCGGCCGCCCATTAAACAATTTCGTATTCCCTGCTTTCCCCGCCCACCAGCGCCTATGATTGGTTACAGTGAGACACGCCCCCACTCTGAGTGACAGGTGTCACACTGCACCCAATCACAGCAGCCGGTGGGCGTGTCTATACTGTGTAGTGAAATAAATAATTAAATAATTAAAAAAAAACGGCGTGCGGTCCCCCCCAATTTTAAAACCAGCCAGATAAAGCCATACGGCTGAAGGCTGGTATTCTCAGGATGGGGAGCTCCACGTTATGGGGAGCCCCCCACCCTAACAATATCAGCCAACAGCCGCCCAGAATTGCCGCATACATTAGATGCGACAGTTCTGGGACTGTACCCGGCTCTTCCCGATTTACCCTGGTGCGTTGGCAAATCGGGGTAATAAGGAGTTATTGGCAGCCCATAGCTGCCAATAAGTCCTAGATTAATCATGTCAGGCGTCTATGAGACACCCTCCATGATTAATCTGTAAGTTACAGTAAATAAACACACACCAGAAAAAAATCCTTTATTAGAAATAAAAACACACACACATTCCCTGGTTCACCACTTTAATCAGCCCCAAAAAGCCCTCCTTGTCCGGCGTAATCCAGGATGATCCAGCGTCGCTTCCACCGCAGCTGCATGGAGGTGACCGGAGCTGCAGAAGACACCGCCACTCCGGTCACCTCCATGCAGCAAATGAAGACAGCCGTGCGATCAGCTGCTGTCACTGAGGTTACCCGCGGCCACCGATGGATGCAGCGGTGGCCGCGGGTAACCTCAGTGACAGCAGCTGATCGCGCGGCTGTGTTCATTTGCTGTGTGGAGGTGACCGGAGCGGCTGTGTGTGCTGCAGCTCCGGTCACCTCCATGCAGCTGCGGTGGAAGCGACGCTGGATCATCCTGGATTACGCCGGACAAGGAGGGCTTTTTGGGGCTGATTAAAGTGGTGAACCAGGGAATGTGTGTGTGTTTTTATTTCTAATAAAGGATTTTTTCTGGTGTGTGTTTATTTACTGTAACTTACAGATTAATCATGGAGGGTGTCTCATAGACGCCTGACATGATTAATCTAGGACTTATTGGCAGCTATGGGCTGCCAATAACTCCTTATTACCCCGATTTGCCAACGCACCAGGGTAAATCGGGAAGAGCCGGGTACAGTCCCAGAACTGTCGCATCTAATGTATGCGGCAATTCTGGGCGGCTGTTGGCTGATATTGTTAGGGTGGGGGGCTCCCCATAACGTGGAGCTCCCCATCCTGAGAATACCAGCCTTCAGCCGTATGGCTTTATCTGGCTGGTTTTAAAAATGGGGGGAACCGCACGCCGTTTTTTTTAATTATTTAATTATTTATTTCACTACACAGTATAGACACGCCCACCGGCTGCTGTGATTGGGTGCAGTGTGACACCTGTCACTCAGAGTGGGGGCGTGTCTCACTGTAACCAATCATAGGCGCTGGTGGGCGGGGAAAGCAGGGAATACGAAATTGTTTAATGGGCGGCCGGCTTTTTCAAAACAGTAAAAGCCGCCGGAGCAGTGAGAAAGCCGTGCAGCGCCGGGGATCGGGGATTGGTGAGTATGAGAGAGGGCTGCTAACTTCAGTTACTCAGGAGTTTAGCGGTCACCGGTGAGTCTTCACTGGTGACCGCTAATCAGGACGCGACACAGACAGAGCCGCAGCATCACAATGAAGTCGGGTGAAGTTCACCCGAGTTCATTCTGACAGTGCGGCTCTGTCTGTGTCTGCTGTCATCTGCCATTCAGCTCTGCTACATGGCTGTCTGTGTCTGCTGTCATCTACCATTCAGCTCTGCTACATGGCTGTCTGTGTCTGCTGTTAGCGGCCATGTAGCAGAGCTGAATGGCAGATGACATAGTAAAAACGCATCCCTACACATTACACACGCTTGGCAAGTCAATAAATAAAAAAAAAAAAAAGGTGCTCAATGCATACGTCACAGAACACATGATCTAAAGGATCGCACACAAAATTGACCAATTTAACATAGACTACTAACGCACGTGTGACAGCAAATGAACGACCAACGTGAAATCTCATAGATCCCGTATGCAACCTGGGCGTGTCACATCGCAAATGCGATTGTACAACTAATTGCAACGTGTAAAGTGGGCTTTAAAGTAGTGGACAACCCCTTATCAATCGCCACATTCCCGCACATAAAATAATACCAGCCTGAGCTCATCTCCAGTGCCAACGCTGTTCCAGCGGCGTCGGAGCCTTGTCGCCCAGGGTTCGCATGATGTTGTTTTGGCCTGTGAGCCCTGTAGCCAAACACTCTCACTTTTTTCTGACAAAACTGACATACAGAAGAAGTGAGAGCTGCTGTTGCTGATTGGTATAACAATGTTACATGAGCCCTGGGAGACCCAGCACTGACACCGCTGGAACAGCAGCAGCACTGGAGGTGAGCACACGTTATTATTTTACATGGGCAAATATGGCGATTGAGAAGGGGCTGTCTGATTAGTGGACAACCCCTTTAATGCATCTGAATCATTAGATTATGTTGAAGTTAATAATAATAATAATAATAATTTTATTCATTTATATAGCGCTATTAATTCCACAGCGCTTTACATACATTGGCAGTTCAAGTTGATTTCAACTTTTAAGTAATGTAAGTTAGTGACACTTCCATCCATTTTCATGGAAGATCTGCTCTGCTTATCAACAACGCCTGAACTAAACTGTGCCCCCAAAAATTGAGACAAGATAAAAATAGTTGCAAAAAAATGAAATGCAACTTTGGCAAAACTAATAATGTGCATGGATTGACTAGAAACAAACTGGTTGTGTTGCTACAAAGTTTCCAAAATATAATTTCTTTAGTTTTAAAGGTGATGATCCCTGCAGTGGGATTCCTAATCATCCGCCCAATAGCCCTGTGTGGCTGTAATGGAGAACATCATTTCTTGGGGCATGCTTATTACTATTACTGACATCCCCATTTGAAGACAGACTATAACTCTTAAAAAACATCCTCATTTTATTGTCAGTTTAAATTTACTGTTGAACCAACTTTTATCCTTTCCATATGAACAGTTTGTCAAAGTGATGTTCAGGGGTCTGAAGGCCACAACGTGTCTCCAGGAAGTATAGTGATTTACAGTGTTCAGAAGGATTTATTTTAATCCAAAAATTGGTGGGATTATTCACTGAGTAGAGTCCATATGTGTTTGTGCCAGGTTGGTTTAAATAGAGAATATAAGAGTTCTGTCTAAATGTCGGCAGCGAAAAGTAGTGCAAATGGCATAGCAAATGTGAGGGTCTGTAAACCTGAAAACTCAAACTAAAAGTAGGTCTTCCTCTGCAGGGGATAAAGTCAATTTTTTTTATTTTTTAATTAGTTCTAGGAAATATTTGTTGATTTTATGGGGGTGGGGAAGGAGGGGGTAGGGGGCTTTACAGAATAATTTTGCAGAGTGATTTAGCAGTAATTACCAAACTGAGTGATATTTTATTGTACAACTGTTACATAAAAGTCAAAGTGACAGCCCTGCAACTTGATCTGTAAAACATCGCAGTGGAGCATTTGCTTGTTTAAACCAATTGTATTCAAAATTGTTGTTTTTTTTCCAGAGGACATTTGAAATAGAAGAAAAAACTTTATCATTTAAGGGAGGTCGCTGACTTTCTTTAAAAAGAGCCTGTGAAATAAAAAAAAAACGCTATTAAACTCCAAACATGGTGTTAATCTGAAGGTTAAATTGCACCAATCACCAGAATTTTCCCTATATAAACTAAAGCCAGTGCTGTACTGGCACTATCCTGCTGATTCTGTTCATACCTTTAGTTGTCAGATTGAATGTAAACTTTTTGAAATACAGGCAAGCAAAATTAGAGAAATGTACAACTTTTTGATTGGCAGCAGCTGCCGATTAGCTAATATGTGAGTCGGGTTTTCCTACCCGTCTGCTGCTTTCCTCCCTCTGTCTGCTGCCTGGCCTCTGCAGATGTTCGTGTCGCGCCCCAGGGCAGCCGCGCTACTCAGATCCGAACGGTCCATGGCTCGAGGGGTACCGGATCAGAGGGCACCGTTGACCAGTTTTAAATGAAAAGGAAATAAAAATAAAAATAAAGTATGACTATGCCACTCATGGTTTGTGGCCAGGGATAGTAGGGCCGCCGCTGCGGGTTCCCACTGGAGATGATGGATGAAGGCAGCGTGGATGGTGGAGCCCTCCGCGAGCAGGGCTTTTCCCCAGGGGTAGGTGAACAGTTAACATGGAGGCGCAGCGCAATAAGTCAGTCCAGGCAAGGGGAGCAGTTTGATTGTCTTTACTTACTGGATTCATGCCTGGGGACGTACTGGATCCCAGGTGTGCCCGTGTCCTGTATAGCTGTGCCAGCCAACCTGGTGTCACTCTCCCACCTTTGCACTCCTGTGTATGTGGGTCCTCCCTGGCGTGGAGCACTTGGAGGTCCTCCTGGTGTCTGGGTCCTGCCACAGGCAGCTTGGACTATTTAAGGGAATATGTCCCCGTCCTCCCTTTGCTGCTGATGCCTGGGACGTTAGTGGTTTCAGATGAGTCCTGGAAACCCACCCGCCTGGCAGAGTAAACAGATAGCTTGAAGTCCTTGTCTGTTCTGGGATCTGCACCCCATGGGTGCAAAGTACTGTGAGCCCTGGATGTCCACTCCACAGGATCCCTCTGTCCTTGGAGATTGCTCTCTCGCTCTCCAGCTACTTTTCTCCTTTGAATGGCTGTTCTTTCTACTCAGGTTTTTGCAGAGTCTTTGCTACTTTCAATGTGTCTTAAGATTCCTTTGTCTCTCTTGACACCTTTCCTTTACTATCGCACACTTCTCTCCTCACTCCTTTCTCTTTCACTTCCTTTCTCTGACTGACTAGCCACACTTCCAGGTCACTCGCTCCTCCCCCAGGTCTGGTCCCTCCCTTCCCAGTTGGCTGCCTGTTAGCTCACAGTGCCCAGCCCTGTCACTTGGTTCTAAGCGGGGGTCTCCCACCCTGGTTGTGAGTGTAAGCGTCTTGGTGTGCTAGTGTGTGTGTGTGTGTGAGTAACGACTGGCACAGTCATGTAGGACCCGAGCTGTTACCTTGTTTTTGTGACACCGCTTACCGCAGACTGTATGGGCTGCATTTCTAACACGCCCCTATCACGTGACAGAAATGACTCATACCTGGAAGGAGCCCATACAGTCTAGCATCTACAGAGGCCAAGCAGCAGACAGGGGCGGGAATAGATTGCAAAACCTGACCCACATATTAGCTATTCGGCAGCTCTTGCCAATCAAAAAGCTGTACATTTCTGTAACTTTACTTGCCTGTATTTCAAAAACTATACATTCAATCTGACAACTAAAAGTATGTATAGAATCAGCATGATGGTGCCATAGCTAAATTTAGCATAACTAAAGCCAATATAGCATTGGCTTTAGTTTATATAGGAAATTCCTGGTAATCGGTGCACTATAATAGCGTTCTGACACAATGTGTCCGCCACACTAGGAGCCTCGCTGTCAGGAGGAAATTAACTTAACTCCTACTGGCTGATTTTCAGTCACAGCTCAGTACATAGTGATTCGCGGCTGTAACCTCGACCCTGGCACAGACTTAGAGCCAGCTCAGCAGTGCATCAGTAGAGAGCCGGCTGTCAGTCAGTGGTCAGTGGTGATTGAAGCCATTGCGGCCGCACCTCTGTGATTGAAAGCCCAAGGCTGCTGTGAGGAAAAAACTTGATATCTGCAGATTAATAATGTTTTTATACTGTCTGATCAGAATGCTAAACTAAGAACCTCATATTCAGGTGTATACATTTTTGATCAAAGTATGATTTTATGGATGTGTGGTTCATGTCTTTGGCTGAGGCCACACAGGGATTAATGCGAGTCCTCGCATGACACTCGGCACACGTTCACAGCACAGTGGGAGCCGAGTGTCATGCGACTGTGGTCTGATTGTGCGATCAGACCACAGTTGCAGAGGGAAGGGCCAGCGCTGAAGAGGGGAGAGCCAGCGCTGCAGAGGGGAGGGAGGGATTTATCTCCCTATCTCCTCTGTTGCCGGCTGATGCAAGAATCGCACCGGTGTAACGCAAGAGCAATGCGATGTTTCTCTTGCCCCCATAGACTTGAATGGGTGTGAATGAAACAAGCTCGCATTGCACCTGCAGCATGCTGTGACTGTTTTCTCGGTCTGATTAGAGCTGAGAAAACAATTGCTCATGGGAGCGGCCCCATAGAGTAATATTAGTCCGAGTGGAATGCGATTTTTTTATTGCATTTCACTCGCTCCGTATTACTCGCCGTGTGTGATAGGCCTTTTTGTATAGCTATGGCATAATAGTGTTATTTACATGACAGGTTCCGTTTAAAGGGAACCAAACATCAGGATTTTTGTCTATAAGGTAAAGCCAGTGCAGTACTGGCACTATCAGGCACGGTCTGTACATACCATTAGTGGGCAGCTCGGATGTTTAGGCTGAGAAATCCAAGTTTATAAAGTTTGAAAATTCATCCACTTTTTGATTGACGTGTGCACCTCTGCTGATAATGTCCGGGCGGGTTATGCACATGATACTCGCCCCCCCAACCCCCCTTCGCTGCCTGTTCCTCCCTCTCACTGGCTGTATGTAAATTTCTCTATTTAAAAACACGGCGTAGGTACTGCGGGCTTCAGAAACACGGCGCCGGAGATAAGCGCTATGCGCAGGCGCCAACTCCAACGCCAAGTTTTTGAATAGAGAAATTTACATACAGCTAGGGAGAGGGAGGAACAGGCGGCGGGGTGCGGGAATCATGTCTCGACATTAGCAGCAAGGTGCATAAGTCAATCAAAAAGTGGATGAATTTTCAAACTTTATAAACTTGGATTTCACAGCCGAGCTGCGCACTAATGGTATGTACAGCCTGTGCCTGATAGTGCCAGTACTGCACTGGCTTTACCTTATACATGAAAATCCTGATGTTTGGTTCCCTTTAAAGGGAACTTGTCACTTGCTTCATCTTATTTATTTATTTATTTAGATTACTTCTTTATATAGCACCATTAATTTCACAGCATTTTATAGACATCATCCTCACTGTCCCAATCGGGGCTCACAATCTATATTCCCCATCAGTATGTCCTTGGAGAGTTGGAGGAAACCGGAGAATCTGAAGGAAACCCACACAAACACAGGGAGAAAATACAAACTCATGTTAACCAAACCTCAGGCAGAATGAATCAGAGTATGGCTGCACGAGTGTAGCCAGGTATGGTTGTGCCTGAAACACTCTAGCATTTCAGAGAAAATATAGTTTAAAGAGCCCTTTCCCTGCACCACCAGATTGACAGGTCACTCCCTTGTGTGTATATAGCAAGAGACTCGTCAGTCAACTGGAAAAGACATCTTGGATCGGCAGCAGATAGTCTAATCTCCAGCTATTGTGGCTGGATTTCAAATGATATTTTCTCTGAAATCCTGAAGCTCTTCAGAGGAAAAACATACCTGCATGTAATTGTATAGCCAGATTCTGATTTGTTCTGACCATGATTTGTCTGGCATAAATCGACTGTCTGAGTAGTATTATTATTTATTATTATAGCGCCATTTAGTCCAAGGTGCTTTACAAGTGAAGTATAACATCATACTGATGATGGTTCAAGGTGGCATTAGCGAGATAGTTTGCATGTTTTACCATGTAGAGTTAGCTATCCTGTAAGTCAATATATTACTCTATAAAAAGCCTTAAAACATCCCTAGAGATAATAGCTGAGTCGGTCACCCATTGGAGAAAGCGATTTTAGAGTAAGAACATGGTTTAGCTCACTTAACGTGACACCCATAACTCTCAATAGAGTAGAAAGTCTTATTGCCAATCTTTCAAGTGAAAATAATGTAAATTAGCCCTTTCGTGGAAGAAAAGAAAATGACCCACTATACTGATAGTTAACCTCTAAATGGTCGGGGCCTATTGAAGAGCCAGACATGAGCGAAACAGCCACTATCGTCCACAGCACCCCGCATCCTCCTTCCCACTGACTTTTAACAAGTTGAAATAAAGGACTGATTTTATACCCGGTGAGTGCCAACCTTTTCTTCTTCTAATGTGATTGGAATTTGTTACGAATTTTGGTTTGAGCACCACTGAGGGTGTCACCCCCCACAGACAGCTCAACAGGCATAGTATCGGAACGCATTTAGTACAAGTTTTTGGTGCTGGACAATTCACACTACAAGTATAATCTGTAAAGGGTATTTGTAATGTACATGTTTATACCAAGAATAAAGCAAATTATGAGCATATACCTGCTCTCTGCTTTGACTGATCTCAGAGTTGGACACTTTTACCGGACTTATTGCAAGCAGTTTATTCGTGGAGTTGTGGGCGCCACATTAGACTTGTAATACATTTACATTGCGTTGGACATATTAGTTTTTTTTGCTGATATTACTGTAGACATGTAAAAATATATGCAGTGTATATTACTTCCCTATAGCCAGGTAAATGTAATAAGCGCTGCGTACTACAATCCTCTGCTCCATCATATACGCTTTACATGCACGTTTCACAGCGCTATCACCCCCCCAGCACTAAACAGAAAATAAAATTACCTTGTAATGTAATAACAGCAATAATAATAACAATAAAAACTCTTGGTGGTTGATATCTCTTTGTATTAAGAAAGTCACAAAAGAAGCGCTAAGAAAATATGACTTACAAATGATCAATTATGAAAAATAATCTGTCTAGCGATGCTGTGCTAATACGGAAAGATGGATTACTTGCCATAAACCAATACCTCCGCTCTTTGCTTAGTCTATAGGTAATTTTGTTTCTACAGGGTAACTTAAAATGATTTTCAAGACCACATTACTTTAAAATAAATGCACTTGTCACTCACGTGTGCACTACAAGAAACCACAATGTAATATCATATGTCAAGTGTCATGTATCCATTCACAATGCACAATTTAACCATTTAAGTAGACAGGTACATAATCAAACCTTGGAACGCCTGAATGCAGAATATTCATAATAAAACCCCACAAAGACAAGACGTCTCTGAGATGAGGGCCCCTGTGATACTTACATTAACAGAAACATGAATGTGTCCTAAATCGCAATATGTAATTTACATTTTGGTTGTTACTAGATGTTCGATAATTTCTAATGTCATGTTCACACTAGAGATTGCGTCTGGCTTTACTTTTCTTTATGAAATGTTAAAAAAAATTATGCAAAATGTATCACTTGTTATCTGTTTTGTGCAAAACTAAGTCACACTGAATGCAATAGGTTTTAAAGGGGAATCTATCACTTTTTATGTCTTAGAAATAACAACTACATAATGATAAATATTATTTTTGGATATTACGTAGTTATGAAGGAAGGCTCGGACACCGGGCTGTACGGGCTCCTTTACAAGAGAGAGTCAGCGTATGTGTACAACCAGGTGGGGTGTGCGACACTTCCTGCTTCCTTTAGCTTGGTGTCCATCACCCTGCTGCCAGTCCCAACCAAAGACTAAGTAGTGAAACGTGATAACGGTGTTTTCTTGGCAAACCAAACTTGAACAGTTTTTTCCTTTCACCGCTGTGACAGACATGGCCTCAACGCCTGACATTTCTGCTGTTACTATATATTGGGGTACTCTCTCTCGACTTATCCCCGCTATCTTGGATCTCATCCTCAAGCTGCCGGGCAACTGTGTCTCTGTTCCCCCACACTTCTTCTCACCGCTATCCGCTTCTGGGCCCCAATGGCTGTCTAGTCATATAACTTCCCTGATCCCGCCTGGGTGAGCTGTAGACTCCGGATCTCTCAAGGTTACCTCAGGATTCCCTGACTGGCCCTGACACCGTAGCCATGTTTTCTCTTACTTGAACCTATTCAGAACTGGTACCCCAAGAGGGCCGCACCACTTAGCCAACCCACTTGCCACTCCTACTCTACTAGGCTCAACTCTATCTTATCTAACATCTAATCTACAATTGTTCCTGCCCGACCACTATATGGTGTTGGCCGCTACATTGTCATGGCTCTACTACATCTGGGGCCCACACTTCACAGCAGCAGTACATCTTATCACATACAATTACAATATTCAATGACAAACAATATGCTTTGCGTAAAACACATCTTACACAGTGCCGGAGAACAGCATGAAACAGTAAGGGGATGCGACCACCTCGTACAGTTACATAGGTTGAAAAAGTAAGGAAAAAGTCCCGCATTACCAAGCATTACCTTCACAGGGTGTCACACAGGGATGAGGATCAGTTCAGGTGCTCCATGATCTCGACTTGAAGGTGCACATCAGGTAAGTAGAAGTGTTCCATATGAAGTCCAAATAGAGATAAGACGGCACTCTCCAGACTATAAATGAAGATCTTCTTTATTAGAACAAAAGGTGCAGGGTAAAAAGCAGGAGAGGAGCTAGGTGCAGACCCCCTCCTGGACGACGCCCGTTTTGCGTCTAATTACGCTTCGACAGATCCATGTGTCATGTGACATTAGACGTGAAACGGCCGTCGTCCTGGAGGGCGTCTGCACCTAGCTCCTCTCCTGCTTTTTACCCTGCACCTTTTGTTCTAATAAAGAAGATCTTCATTTATACTCTGGAGAGAGCCGTCTGATCTGTTTTTGGACTTCATAGGTTGAAAAAAGACCTAGGTCTATCATACTCAACCTTCCTCCGCCAATTAAATATTTTTTGTCATTAAATTATCTATAACCCACAATAAGGAAATCATTCAGGCCTTTTTTTAAAGTTAATATAGTGTCTGCCATTACTACCTCTTGTGGAAGGGCTTCCACAGTCTGACTGCTCTAACTGTAAAGAACCCTTTCCTATTAAGCTGATGGAATTGCCTTTTTTCTACCTGTAATGAGTTCTCCGTGGTCCTTAGCATGGTCTTTGGAAGGAATAATGATAATAATTTTTCTAATCTGTTTTTATTTTTCATTTCATTTTCTGCACATAATTAGGAGGGGGCCTTGCATCTTGACCAAGCAGCTGTTAACAACATTTAGAGATGTTTCAGAGCAGTTATATGCACCATAGCCAGCAAAAGTCAAGATCCGTCCCACTGACATGTAAGGGTGCATGTTGTGGGCATACCATGTGAGTCACTTTACCAAAAACTGCTGTAGTTCTATGATGTTTTTACATATTTCACCTAAAGAAATTCCAGCGTAAATACCCCCACCATAAAATTGCAGTAAAATGTGTTATAATTTCCCAAGAAGCATAATGCTACCCATGTGAACCCAGCCAAGAGACGTACTGCCAAGTTCCGACATAAATTACACCTGATTGCTGGGGTCAGCTCTTTTAATATAAAAAAAAATTGGACTGAGGCAAAGCAACTTAACAGATTTTGTTCTGTGACCTTGCGAATAGATTATTTCTTTATTATTAATGGCTGTTCCTAAAAAAAGGAGAGATTGGAAGACAACCAGAATAGCAGCCATTTCCGCTCCCTCAGAGGTTGTCATTCATCTTTCCTGGAGTCCAGAATGAGAACGCTCTCGACTTATACAGCCATGTGCGCAGGGACACATCACTGCACAACCAGTGCTAATGACAGCCAGATGACCCAACTTTCCTAAAAGTAATCTTGACTTCTGCTGTGTATAAATTATTGGAAGGTATTCTCAGAGATGACTTTTCTAACTCATAGAGCAGTAAATAATCTTTTGATGGATAATCGGCATGAATTCATGAAAACCACGTTGTGTCCACCTAGCGTGCTCAGCTTTAAGAGGCGGTAAGTGCAAACCTGGATGATGGTAATGCTGTTGATGTCATATAGATCCTGATTTTGAAGAGCCATTTAAAGCCCTCCGTGATTTTTTTTTTACAGTATAAAAGTCACTTCCGGGTCACGTAGAGCTCAGGATGACCCAGCGAGTCTAATGTGTGGATATATTACTGAGAATAGCAGGTACTGCAGTGTATTAGCAGTAGCACACTCACACTGCTGTGCAGGCACATAGGGAAAATAATTCATAAACAGGAGGGCTCCTTAAATTACCTAGAGCCAATGTTATAGGCATATGGACAATGTATTTATATAGCTAAAAAAACTAACTGACACACATACAGATGTAGCAAAGGTCATCACAGCTCACAACGCACCATCCCAATAACTTATTATAGAAGGTATTTTTATACTATCTCATTATACTATTATATAGCACCATTCATTTCTGCATGGCTTTACATACATCATCATCACTGTCCCCATTGGGGCTCACAATCTAAATTCACTATTAGTACGTCTTTGGAGTGTGGGAGGAACTTGGAGATCCAAGAGTAACCCATGCAAATATGTGGAGAATATGGAAACAGTTCTAATCACTGAACCCCATGCTGCCCAATATAACGTGACCTAAGATTATACAAGGGTCTGACTGAAGTTAGCAGTCCAATTATTCTTCCTAGTGATATCACATTGTAATATCTAAGTTAAGGTAAGCTTTGCAAGATCCATAGCTAATGAAGATTTTTAAAATGTATGCTCCTTGTTACAAAAACAGTTCATACAATTCCTTTAAGGCCGTATTACACATGTGTTGGATTCGTTTGTCTTTTTTTTGCAGATTCCAGATGTACCCATTATAACCTATGGAGCTGCTCACATGTTTGTGTTTTTAGATGTGTACAAGTGCATCTCAATAAATTAGAATATCATCAAAAAGTTAATTTATTTCAGTAATTCAATACAAAAAAGAAAACATATTATATAGAGTCATTACACACAGAGTGATCTATTTCAAGTCTTTATTTCTGTTAATGCTGATGCTTATGGCTTACAGCCAATGAAAACGCAAAAGTCATTATCTCAGAAAATTAAAATAATTATCACAAAACAGCTGCAAAGCCTTCTTAAGCATTTAAAATGGTCCCTTAGTCTGGTTCAGTAGACTATACAATCATGGGGAAGACTGCTGACTTGACAGATGTCCAGAAGGCAGTCATTGACACACTCCACAAGGAGGGTAAGCCACAAAAGGTCATTGCTAAAGAAGTTGGCTGTTCACAGAGTGCTGCTTCCAAGCATATTAACGGAAAGTTGAGTGGAAGGAAAAAGTGTGGTAGAAAAAGGTGAACAAGCAATCGGGAAAACCGCAACCTTGATAGGATTGTTAAGAAAAGGCCATTTGGGGGAAATTCAGAAGAAGTGGGCTGCTGCTGGAGTCAGTGCTTTAAGATCCACCACACACAGACGTATCCAGGACATGAGCTACAACTCATGCATTTATTGTAATAGCCACTCAGGACCAACAGACAACGCCAGAAGTGTCTTACCTAGGCCAAGGAGAAAAAGAACTGGACTTTGCTCAGTGGTCCAAGGTGTTGTTTTCAGATTAAGGTAAATTTTGCATTTCATTTGGAAATCAAGGTCCCAGAGTCTGGAGGAAGAGTGGAGAGGCCACAATCCAAGCTACTTGAGGTCTAGTGTGAAGTTTCCACAATCAGTGATGGTTTGGGGAGCCATATCATCTGCTGGTGTAGGTTCACTGTGTTTTATCAAGACCACAGTCAGCGCAGCCGTCTACCAGGAAATTTTAGAGCACTTCAAGCTTCCCTCTGCCGACAAGCTTTTAGGAAACTGAAATGTCATTTTCCAGCAGGACTTGGCACCTGTCCACACTGCCAAAGTACTAATACCTGGTTTAATAACCACAGTATTACTGTGCTTGATTGGCCAGCAAACTCACCTGACCTAAACCCCGTAGAAAATATATAGGATATTGTCAAGAGGAAGATGAAAGACACCAGACCAAACCATGCAGACGAGCTGAAGGCTGCTATCAAAGCAACCTGGGCTTTCATAACAGCTCAGCAGTGCCACAGGCTGATCGCCTCCATGCCACGCCGCATTGATGCAGTAATTCATGCAAAAGAAGCCTGACAAAGTATTGAGGCATTTACTGTATAGACTTTTCAGCAGGCGCCAACATTTCTCAGTTTATCATTTTTTCAGTTGGTCTTATATAATATTCTAATTTTATGAGATAATGACTTTTGTCTTTTCATTGGCTGTAAGCCATAATCATCAACATGAACAGTAATAAACACTTGAAGGTGTACAAGAGAAAGGGATTTTTGCCGTGCTCACACCACACTGCTCAATTCTATAGGATTTCTGTCTTGTTATTTTATTGTAGGCACATGTCAACGCGTTTCGAGTGACGCAGCCCTCTTCATTAGCACAGCAAGCCAAAAGAACATGAATATAGTGATAAAGGCTGAGATGCACTGGTATATATATACATCATCGTTGACGTCTTAGGATAACCCTCCTTATCCGCCGATTTTCTAATTTATTGAGATGCAGTTGTATGTGCAAAACACAAGGAGACATGTCCTTTTTTTTCCTGCAGCACGGATGACAAAGGCCAATACAGGTCTATGGGTGCCTGAAAAACACGAACAGCACATGGATGGCATCAGTGTGGCATCCGTGCGCTCTATGTGTTTAACATTGACAAGTATAGGAGAAGCTTTGTCATTTATTTATCTACAGTATCAATGAAAAACACTGCTTACACTGATGGTAAAAAAGGACACACTGACCATACACTGATGACACACTGATGATAAAAAACAGCCACACTGACCATACACTGATGACACACTGATGATGAAAACAGACAGACAGACTGTACACTGACACTCTGATGGTAAAAATAGACACATTGACCATACACTGATGACACACCGATGGTTAAAAATGGACTGTAGACTGATGACACACTAATGGTAAAAACAGACACACTGACCGCAGACTGACCACGCACCGATGGAAAAACAGACACACTGACCGTACTCTGATGATACATTGATGGTAAAAAGGGACACACTGACCTACACTAATGACACAATTATGCAACACACTGATGACACCGGTACCGAGGCCTAATGCCGGCTAAATCTGCTGATCTTGATAGGACTACTGGAGTATCTAATATGTATGGGAGGGTCCTGACAGTTCCCTTGTGGTTGAATTTTGGGGAAAAGAGGGGTCGAGCTGTTGGATTTTGGGTTTAGAAGGGTCCCTATTTACCTGCGTTAATACTTATTCACTACTTGTTTCTCATTGCTAGTAATATATTGCTCCTTTACTATGGTGAACTAGGTGGTTGATTATGTGTTCTTTGATTAGTAGGTGGCATATTTCGTTCTTTGATCACTCTTCTCGTATGAGGATCTGCTTTTTCAAGGTCTATTATCACAAATTTTCTGGTCAGGCGCATGCATACCTTTAATTTGGCACTAGTCCAGGGATTGCTTGATAGTGCAGGTTATGTCCAGGTGTTTCTCTCAATACCTTTTCTGATTCCTGACTCTGTGTTTCTTCATTTTTTGTTATATGTTTTTACATTATTTCATGTATTTTTATTATTTTTATATATTTAATAAAATATTTTCCTTTCAATGTGTCTATAGATTTTGTTTCTAATGGTGATGCTTACAGGCTTTTACATAAGGATTATGTTTAGATAAAGAGATGTCTGAGAGTGGATTACTACTCTGTCCTTATTGAGAATACATGGATGTTCGGCCATGCCAAGCATACCTATGTGAGGCCTCCTTCACACATAAGTGCCTTCGTTATGTGTGACGTCCGTTTTCACACGTACCGGAGACACGGACTCATGTAGACCCATTAAAATCAATGGTCTTGGTCACACATCAGTGATTTCACACGGACCATGTGTCCATGTGGAGCACACATATGTCCATCTGCTCCATGAGGTGATATGTCCGTTTTCCGACAGCAGTACGAGTCTCGCACAGACCGAACACTAATGTGATCTGTATGACATCAGTGTGACATGTCCCGGAGAAAACACAGGTTACATAAAATAAAGAATTTTTATACTTGCCTGTCTCCAGCACTGCTGTCTTTGCCTCAGGGCCCATTCATTATGCTTATTGCATATCTACTGCACTCAGCCCACACCCGGAAGTAACAGCTTCGAGACAGCAGCGCCGGGGACAGGTAAGTATACCAGCTCATGCTGTCCGTGTTCTATTTGGATGTCACACAGACAGCACAGAGACAACACTCCTACACGGACACACAAGCACACATACACACCTACACCATGGACTGTAAAACATATCCTTTACATGGACATGTGAAAGAGGCCTAAGGAAAGATCAGGAAGAATAGCTGTAGGTTGAAGAAGTGTTCATCTAAGGCCCGCAACACACATCTGTTGAAAACGTGCGTGTTTGGTCCATTTCCGTACATACTGGAGATACGACCAAACGTGCACATATGTTTTTTTATGTTTAAAGGCACACGTGCGTGTTATTTGATCTTCCGTGTGTTCGTGTGCGTCCCACGTTTTTTGCTCCGTTGGGCACGGAAGCATGTTCGTTTTTGGGACGGAGAACGCACACACGGACATAATGTTAGCCTATGGGAGTCCAAATAAAATGTTCCTTGCACGGATGTGTGGTTATGTTGTCCGTGAGAAATGTCCATGTGTGATGCAAAATGTCGTTACTACATGTCGGAAGACAGAGTAGCGGGATGAGAATGAACTCGGGTGAACTTCACCCGACTTCATTGTCATGCCGCGGCTCTGTCTGTGTGCCGTGTACTGATTAGCGGTCACTTGTGAAGGATTCACCGGTGACCGCTAATCCCCCGATTGACTGAAGTTTCCCCCCCTCTCTCATACTCACCGATCCCCGGCGCGGCGCTGCACGGCGTTCACACAGCTCCGGCGGCTTTTTCTAATTTGAAAAAGCCGTCTGCTCATTAAACAATCACCGGCTGCTGTGATTGGGTGCAGTGACACAGCTGTCACTCAGCGTGTGGGCATGTCTCACGGCAACCAATCATATTTGCCGGTGGGCGGGGAAAGCAGGGAATACGAGATTGATTAATGAGCGGCCAGCTTTTTCAAAAGAGGAAAAGCTGCCGGAGTTTAGAGAACAGCCGTGCAGCGCCGCGCCGGTGATCGGGGAACGGTGAGTATGAGAGAGGGGTACTCCATTCAGTCACTCTGGTGATTAGCGGTCACCGGTGAGTCCTTCACGGGTGACCGCTAATCAGGACGCGACACAGACAGAGCCGCAGTATGAGGATGAAGTCGGGTGAAGTTCACCCGAGTTCATTCTCAGCGCGCGACTCTGTCTGCTGTCAGCCGGCATGTATCAATGACATTTAACATCACACACACGGACATTTCACACGGACAACACATACACACACGTCAGATAAGTTTTACACGCACACATGGCCATTCCACACGCACACGTGGTTACCATACGCCGGACACACAGCCACCACACGTGCGTTATTTATGGACCAAAAAACGGATTACGGACATGAAAAACGGCCCGTATTACACGTGCGTGGTTATCAAGGACGTGTGTTTTAGGCCTCAAGCGGTGGTCACCAAAATTTCTGGCCTTGAGACCCACATTTAGCTCTCAAAGAGGGTCGCGAGCCACACCAGTTATTGCCCCCCTCACAGGAGCAGGAGCTGACACCGATAGCTCGGTATAATGACTGCATAGCTTTTCCACAGAAATCATACCCAAGTAGCATACCAAGATAAAAGGGCTACTCACAAAAGTCACAATCTGGAAACCTGCTCTTCAAATTCGTTTGTTAGACTTGGTGCTTATGCAACAAGCTGAAAGACAGCGCCACACACCACAGGTCCTTGAGCTACATGTGCTCACAAGCCACAGGTTGGATACCACTGATCTAAAGTATATGGCCAGATTTAGGGCTCATTATTGATAGTAAAGTCCCTGTATCTGTTTTTTTTTAGCAGTATGGCATCTTAGTCAACAAAAAAACAAACACAAACTTGTGAACATCCCTATTGACTATAATGAATTAAACAGATACACCACGTATATGGAAGCCTTCTACTTTTTAATCAGTTTTGAATAAATTATTGTTTTCTTTTAAGAAAGGTTTGGTCAATATTATATACAGTAGAGTCTTACAAACCTTTGCACTCAAAGGTTTATTTTGGCAAAGTGGAACAGGACTATGGACCACAATACTAGATGTGCAATATAATGGCTATCAAAAAGTGCATCTTCTGATAAGTATTGGAAGGTAGATATCAAGATGAATAAAAAAAATACAGAAGCAGATTCACAGATTATACTTAGTTATGGGATGGGAAGAATTAACCATTTTAAATTCCAGGTGTCTATATTTTTACCAGCACATAAAAGAAGGTAACCTGACCACTTCTGCTCGGAGAAGCAGTGATTTCATGCTTGCATGCACCCACCATGTGTGCTCTCCAGACAAACCCCCCTCTTATCCAGTCTACTTTTAACTAAAATACTAAACAGGTGTTTGGAGCTAAGTCTGTAACCAAAATATTTCCCCTTCTAACCTGCGACTCTGATAAGGCCTCTCTCGGAAATATAGTGGTTACACATTCCTGTTATACCATTAACAAGCCACTATTTTCCTCCAGTCATGCCGCACAATGTAGCGTCTATTTGCACCCTTCTTGTACCAAATTACAGATAAAGTTACAGCAAATTTGTTTTCTAAGAAAAAAAGTCACTGAGGCCTAATATCCCCGGGGCAATGACAGCCTCGTCTTTCATTTGGAAACAGCAACGGACTCATTTTCTATCAAACAAACTCGACTTCCTGTCACAATAGGGCTGTTCTTAAAATTGTGAATGGGATACAGCTCAATTTGCAGGTGTTCAGGTAGAAAGGTAAAAGGGCATTTGACCCCTGGTGGGCAGTTGTAACATTGGAATGTAACATAAGTCTCTTTATGTGGATCACTCCACTGGGTAAAGTTATAGACTTTCAAGGCAATTCATACTAAAAGTGATGCAAATACATGAGGTAAACGATAGCTTTACGCAGGGAAAAGGCAAGATAATGCAACTATTACCAAATATCTATATACATAGTCAAAAGTTTAAAAAAAAGATGGCAGTTATCATTCAAAAAAAGAGTATATCAGTATTATATAATTTTTAAGAATCAGTTTTTATTCCTTATTTTCTCTTACTAAACATGGTGTGGCCATCAAAGCTTACCAAAAAACCTTAAGCGGGCTTTACACGCAACGACATCGCTAAGGAGATGTCGTTGGGGTTATGGAATTCGTGACGCACATCCGGCCTCGTTAGCGACGTTGTTGCGTGTGAAACGCAGGAACGACCATTAACGATCAAAATTACTTACCTAATCGTTGATCGCGTCGTTCCTTTCCTGATTATCATTGCTGTTGCAGGACGCAGGTTGTTCGTCGTTACTGCGGCAGCACACATCGCTACGTGTGACACCGATTTGCCCGTGACACACAACCGACAGGGGCAGGTGCTTTCACCAGCGACATCGCTAGCAATGTCGCTGTGTATAAAGCCCGCTTTAAATATATATGGGGGGGGGGGGGTTTAAGGTTGCACATTTATGTCAAGATGCTTATTTCTAGACCTAATTGACTTGTATTACAGTGAGAGAACTGTAATTAAAGATTTTTTCAGTCTTACTTTATTAATAAACATATACCACGGAGACCTGTATCTTTACATGTGAAATACAAAATTAACTTATTACAATTTTTCCTCATTTTTAAATAATTACACCAAAAGGTCTTTTCGACCTTTTGAACATTTCTCCCGGTAGATGACCTTTAAGATTCTCTCTGCTGTCAGAAACTCCTATCTAATCCTGAGGGTTCACCCCGTTCATTACCAGACCTATTAAAGTGGCTAAATTAAGGGTTTGTTTTTTGGCAGCATGAGGTAAACTTCCGTAGTTAGAATTAGTGATGGGTGAACCCAAACTGTAAAGTTCAGAGTCTGTACCGGATACCTACTATCCGTGCACGGACCCCCAATGCGGAGTTCTCATGGAATTCTGTGTAACTGTTCCAATTCAGCCACTCAGATAGTTAAAGAAACATAAAGGAAAAAGAAAATAAAGCTAAAAGCAGGAGTGTTATACTTACCGAGTCTCTCACACGGCTGTAATACTACTTGCGGGTCTGCTCATTAACCCTTACACATATTCACTACTTCCCCAACCCACGGTCAGTCCCGGGATCTGTGATATATTGCAGTCAGACCGCGCCCCCACCCTGTGTGATAGTGTCAGTGATTGGTTGGAATCACACACGCTGTCAGCAACCCTATAATGGTGTAAAAATAAATCAATAAATTGATGGAAGGTCCCCTCATATTGTGATAACGCATATGGCTACTGAATGCAGCCCCTATTCATAAGCTTTTATTGCTTGTGTATCAAAATACAGAGGGGAAAAAAGTGTTTAGTCAGCTACCAATTGTGCAAGTTCTCCCATTTAAAAAGATTAGAGAGGCCTGTAATTTACATCATAGGTAGACCACAACTATGAGAGACAAAACGAGAAAACAAATCCAGAAAATCATGATTTGGTAAGATTTTTTTTTGCAAATTATGGTGGAAAATGAGTTTTTAGTCACCTAAAAACATGCAAGATTTCTGACTCTCATAGACCTGTAACTTCTTCTTTAAGTGGCTCCTCTGTCCTCCAGTCATTACCTGTAGTAATGGCACCTGTTTCAACTTGTTATCAGTATAAAAGACATCTCTCCACAACCTCAAACAGTCACACTTCAAACTCCACTGTGGTGAAGACCAAAGAGCTGTCAAAGGACACCAGAAACAAAATTGTAGCTCTGCACCAGGCTGGGAAGACAGAATCTGCAATAGGCAAGCAGCTTGGTGTGATGAAATGAACTGTGGGAGTATGTAAGATGTACAAGACCACTGATAATCTTCCTCGATCTGGGGCCTTATGCAAGATCTCACACCGTGGGGTCAAAATGATCACAAGAACAGTGAGCAAAAATACCAAAACCACACGGGAGACCTAGTGAAAGACCTGCATAGAGCTGGGGCCACTGTAACAAAGGCTGCCATCAGTAACACACCACGCAGCCAGGGACTCATGAAGCTTGGGAGTGGCAACATCATGCTTTGGGGCTGTTTCTCTGCAAAGGAACCAGGACGACTGATCTATGTACATGAAAGAATGAATGGGGCCATGTATTGTGCGATTTTGAGTGCAAACCTCCTTCTATCAGCAAGGGCATTGAAGATGAAATGTGGCTGGGTCTTTCAGCATTATTTTGATCCCAAGCATACCACCAGGGCAACGAAGGAATGGCTTCATAAGAAACACATGAAAGTCCTGGAGTCAGGGCCGGCTCCAGGTTTTTGTGGGCCCCGGGCGGAAGAGTCCCAGTGGGCCCCATCCACACACAGACACCGATACGAACATATACATATTTAAAGACAAACTCACAAAAATACATATAAACAGACAAATATATACAGTCATATACACTTACAGACACACACACACACACACACACAAGTCTGCTGCATACAGACAGACACACACACACACACACACACACACAAGTCTGCTGCATACAGACAGACACACACACACACAACTCTGCTACATACAGACAAACACACACACAAACTCTGCTACATACAGACAAACACACACACAAACTCTGCTACATACAGACAAACACACACAACTCTGCTACATACAAACACATACAACTCTGCTACATACAGACAAACACACACAACTCTGCTACATACAGACAAACACACACAACTCTGCTACATACAAACACATACAACTCTGCTACATACAGACAAACACACACAACTCTGCTACATACAGACAAACACATACAACTCTGCTACATACAGACAAACACATACAACTCTGCTACATACAGACAAACACACACAACTCTGCTACATACAGACAAACACATACAACTCTGCTACATACAGACAAACACACACAACTCTGCTACATACAGACAAACACATACAACTCTGCTACATACAGACAAACACACACAACTCTGCTACATACAGACAAACACATACAACTCTGCTACATTCAGACAAACACATACAACTCTGCTACATACAAACACATACAACTCTGCTACATACAGACAAACACACACAACTCTGCTACATACAGACAAACACATACAACTCTGCTACATACAAACACATACAACTCTGCTACATTCAGACAAACACACACAACTCTGCTACATACAGACAAACACATACAACTCTGCTACATACAAACACATACAACTCTGCTACATTCAGACAAACACACACAACTCTGCTACATACAGACAAACACATACAACTCTGCTACATACAGACAAACACACACAACTCTGCTACATACAGACAAACACATACAACTCTGCTACATACAGACAAACACATACAACTCTGCTACATACAGACAAACACACACAACTCTGCTACATACAGACAAACACATACAACTCTGCTACATACAGACAAACACACACAACTCTGCTACATTCAGACAAACACATACAACTCTGCTACATACAAACACATACAACTCTGCTACATACAGACAAACACATACAACTCTGCTACATACAGACAAACACATACAACTCTGCTACATACAGACAAACACACACAACTCTGCTACATACAAACACATACAACTCTGCTACATTCAGACAAACACATACAACTCTGCTACATTCAGACAAATGCACACAACTCTGCTGCTCTGTGGGGCCCACACCCGCGGCTTGGCGGGGACAGCACCCGCGGCACTGGCAGCACCCGCGGCTCGGCAGGGCCCACACCCGCGGCTCGGCAGGGCCCACACCCGCGGCTCGGCGGGTACAGCACCCGCGGCACTGGCAGCACCCGCGGCTCGGCAGGGCCCACACCCGCGGCTCGGCAGGGCCCACACCCGCGGCTCGGCAGGGCCCACACCCGCGGCTCGGCGGGTACAGCACCCGCGGCACTGGCAGCACCCGCGGCTCGGCAGGGCCCACACCCGCGGCTCGGCGGGTACAGCACCCGCGGCACTGGCAGCACCCGCAGCTCGGCAGGGCCCACACCCGCGGCTCGGCAGGGCCCACACCCGCGGCTCGGCGGGTACAGCACCCGCGGAATCGGCGGGTGGGGGCATTGGCAGGGGCCAGGGCATACATCCAGGGGGTAGAAGCAGCTCACCGGGGCCTATAATGGGGAGGCGGGGAGGGCACTTACCCGATTAGGTCACGGTGGAGAGGGGGCCCACACAGCGCCGGACAGAAGCTCGCCTCCTTCATCTGTGGGACTGAGAAGGCGGTAGCTCCGCCCACAGATGAAATTCAAACGAGGATGTCTGCGCGCCTTAAAGTGACGGCGCCGCAGATTGCTGCCGAGGACTGCGGTCCCCGGAACTCGGCCGGGGACCGCAGAACTGTAAAGGCGAGTGGGCCCCGGCCAAGGGACAGGAGAACTGACGAGGCCGAGTGGGCCCCCCCGGCTCTCCAGGGCCCCGGCATTTGCCCGGGTTTGCCGGGTGCTGACGCCGGCCCTGCCTGGAGTGACCTAGCCAGTCTCCAGATCTCAACCCCATAGAAAACCTTTTGGAGGTAGTTGAAAGTCTGTGTTGCGACAACAACAGGCCCAAAACATCACTGCTCTAGAGGAGATCTGCATGGAGGAATGGGCTAACATACCACCAACAGTGTGTGCCAACCTTGTGAATACTTACAGAAAACATTTGACCTCTGTCATTACCAATAAAGGATATATAACAAAATATTGAGATGAACTTTTGTTATTTATTTTCCACCATATTTTTCAAAAAAAATCTTGCCAAATCAGAGAAAGTGATTTTCTGGATTTGTATTCTCATTTTGTTTCTGATCGTTGTGGTCTACCTATGATGTCAATTACAGGCCTATCTCATTTTTTTAAGTGGGAGAACTTGCGCAATTGGTGGCTGACTAAATGCTTTTTTCCCCACTGTAAGAGGGTCCCTATGAGGCTTTTTTTTAAAAATTATATAAATAATTTTAAAAAACGGTATGCACTCCCCCCCAAATTTGATACCCAACCATGATAAAGTCGACAGCTGGGGGCTAGTATTCTCAGGCTGGGGAAGCCTATAGTTATTGGGCTCTCATGCCTAAAAATAGCAGCCTGCAGCTGCCTAGAATTGTCGCATCCATTGCATGTGACAATTACAGCACTTTACCCGACTCATCCTGATTGCCCTGGTGTAGTGGCAATTGGCGTAATATAAGGAGTTAATGACAGCTCACAGTTACTGCTAAGCAATAGCTTTGTAATGGATGGTGTTTATGAGACCCCCCCCCAATACTAATACTGTAATTGAAAATAAATAAAGACAAACACTGAGAAAATCCTAAAATTAAAAAAAAACCCCTCTTTCTCCAATTTAGTAACCCTAGACATCCAGGTCCGAAGGTCCTACGACGATCCTGACTCTCCTACATACTGAAGTTGCAGTGCGGTACATGAGAATACGTGACCGCCTGTTGTGGCTTCAGGAAGAGTGTCACTGAGCCGCAGCTGTGAGCGGTTACGTCACTCAGTTTATCTGCGGTTACAGCTGGAGGTTCCAACAATACACCACCTGTGACCGCAGATAAAATGACCTCAGATGAACTCATTCAGTTCAACGAGACCTGCATCTCCTGCCAGAAACACAATTTTTTTCGCCCAAGAGATCTAGATATGGTGCTGAAAGTTTTTACACCAAATTCCTACACTGAATCTACATCATCTGGCAAAAAAACGCATCTAAACCTACCAATAAACTATGAATTTCATCTACTGAAGTCTACACATCTGAAGCCGGATTGAACGCAATATATCTTCTCTATCATTTGTACACATGTGGCATCATTGTGATTCCGTGGGGCAAATTCATCCACACCTATAACAGGTGAGCTGGTGTTTTCATGTTAATATCTCAGATTTTTCAATGGCACCATTTGGGATAGAGGTAAGAAATTGATTATCTTTTAACTTTATTTTGGGGAGAATGGGAAAAAAACGAATTTGTATAGTTTTGCAAGAGCCATAACTTTTATTCATTTATTTTTTTCATTGCTCTAGCCTCAAGTGGGTTGGGTTTTTTTTTTGTGTGTGAGACATCATATTTATCATTAGAACAATTTAGGGGTACTCATATAATATTGAAATTGTGAACACCTTTTTTGCAAAATTTTTATTACATTAGTGCTTTTATTCTTACTATGAATGATTTTTGCTTAAACAAAATTTATTTACCAAAATTATTTTTACCAAACTTGATGACTTGGCAATGGGTTCTGGTGATCTCTAGCATAATGATTTGGTATTTGGTATTATGCACAGATCACCAGATTCCATTGTCAAGTCATCTAGTTTGGTAAAAACAATTACGGTAAATACATTTTGTTTACGCAAAATACATCTGTGGCGCCCCTGACCTGGTCAGGCACCACTGAGTACTGCACCCATGCTGGGACAGTACTTCCAGGTAATCCTAAGGGCCAGAATGAGGTGTGTACACACAGACACATAGCAACCAGTTCTCCCACACCAGTAGATGGGACCCTTGGGTAGTCTCCAGAGGGGGCTAGCTTACAAATCTTATCAAGAGGTGGATCGGAGGTGCTGGGAGCTAAAGTGCAGAGGTTGTCAGGAAGAGAGGGGAGCCAGTCTGGTAGTGGAGCGCGGCGGTCGCGAGGTGGATCCGCGCGCTCACACTACACAATGCGCGGTGTAGTGACAGTTAGCGGGGGAGAACGGTCACCTGGTAGTCAGAGAGAGAGGTGCTCCTGGTGACTAGGCACGTATGGGGTATAGGTCCCTAGAGCAGACTCCAGTTTAACTATCTGCTAAACCTGCCTGTGAGGGGAACTACAAGTACCTCACCAACCACACAGAGTCCGAGCCTCAGCAGCAACGCAGAGACCCATAAGGAGACAGAGCCTGAAGCCATCTCACCTGGTCTACGCTGCCAGCAAACGGGCCAAACACAGGGGAGAAAAGGCAGTAGCGACTCCCTGGATAGACCCCCCATGGTACTTCAGGTCAGGGGTTTATCCGAACACAGAGTGCTAGGAAGGCGAGCTAACAGGTTACCCTCAGACTGGCCCGAAGGAGCCCCTGGTCCTACCTGGTTCATCACAGCAATGCCCAGGTCAGCTCACAACAACAACTAAAGTGAGTAAAAACCAGTTACAAGACTTTTGGACTCAGCCTGTGTTATTCCGGTACCCGCTACTCTGCTCAACCGAACCCCTGGGGCCTGCCTCACGGGAGGCTCCATCATCTGACTGCAGATCCCATCAGCCCCAGACGCTCGTAAAATTTGCAGTGGTGGTCATCCACATCCCTGACCGCAAGCCGTGAGTGGCGTCACAACATATACAAAACTAACAGTACCTGTAGCCATATTGGAGAAGCCCTGTGGCGTCCCTGAAGAGGATCGACATCCCTGGGGCGCTACACATCCATAGTAAGAAAAAAACTCCCACTAATGTAATTAAAAAAACTGAATAAATAAATAATATAGAGCAATCTATGAACATCTAAGCATTTATGGGGTTAAACTGCCGGGAGTGGCACAGGCACCAGTCTTGGCAGTGAGAGCCAGGTCTCAGCTGCAACATCTGCCAGAGACCAAGCGACAATTGCGGCGGTACAGCACAGGAACTCCCACGATTGCCATGACATGAAAAAAAAACGAGAAAAAAAAAATCGCAAAAACACAATTAAAAAAGTGTGTTTTTCTGCTGTGTTTTTCCTGCCAAAACATGCAGTTTTGAGTGCTGAAAACCTACACACAAATCTGTTATGTGGGCACATAGCCTAACTGTCAAATATTGAGCAGAATCAAACATGTCCTCAAACCAAATATTATCCTTCACTGCTGTCATATTAAAGAACGGTGACCTCCCTGGTGAGACAAGAAGCACAAGGTGTTCAGTGCTCAGATACATGGCCAAGGTGAGGAAGGCTCAAACTGACCACCACTGAACAAAAATGTGAGACATCAAGACTGGGCCAAGAAATATCTGAAGACAGATTTATCAATGGTTTTATGGACTGATGAGATGAGATGATGCTGGATGGACCAGATGAATGGGGCCATGGCTGATCAGTAACAAGCAATGACCTCCATGACTCAGATGTCAGCACGGTGTAGGTGGGGTACTGCTATGGGCTGATATTATTAAAGATGAGCTAGTTGGATCTTTTCATTTTAAAGATGGACTCAAAATCAACTCTCAAACCTACTGTCAGTTTTTAGAAGACACTTTCTTCAAGCACTGCTAACAGAAAAAGTCTACATCTATCAACAAAAACATGATTTTTCTGCAGAACAATGCTCCATCACATGCATTGAAGTACTCCACATCATGTCTAGCCATTTCTTTGCCCAGTCTTGATAAATAAATCCTTAACGACCGCGGTCAGTAATATTACGTCCTAGCAGTCATAGTGTTAATCCCCGCGGGCTGCTGCAGGCAGCCTGCGGTGATCAGCGCACATCTCAGCTGATTTATACAGCTATGTGCTGCCTTCTAGGCACAAGCGGAATTGCTATCTGCCAGTGCCTTTTAACCCCTTAAATGGCGCTGTCAATATGTGACAGCTCCATTATAATAGCGATCGTGCTATAATTTTACTCGCAGGCTGACACCGGAAGTCATGTGACGTGATCACGTGGATCCGGAGGTTGTCATAGTAGCATTGGGTCATGTGATGACTCCTGTGCTCACATGACTCAGGTCCTGTAAGAAACAGCCGAGTGCTGCTTGTTACAAGACATGATCATTTCTCACGGTCTGAGCGGTGCTGCTCTGATCGGGAGAAATAGAAGAGTGATCTGACTGCTAATTGTTATAGCCCCCTAGGGGACCTAGTAAAATTAAAAAAGAAAGTTTTAAAAAAAAAGTTTTAAAAAATAAATAAAACCCAATCTATGAAAATCTAAAATCAATTAGCCTGATTGGTAAACAGCGTAGCGGCAAAACAATTCCAAGGCCAAAATTCTGTTTTTTGGTCGCCACAAATTTTGCGCTAAATGCAATAACAGGCGATCAAAATGTAGCATCTGTGCAAAAATAGTAGCATTGAAAACGTCAGCTCGAGATGCAAAAAATAAGTTGTCACTGAGCCATAAATCCCAAAAAATGAGAACGCTGCGGGTTGCGCAATATGGAGCAAAATGTATGCCACTTTTTTCGGACAAACGTCTGATTTTTTTAACCCCTTAAATTAAAGTAAACCTATATGTTTTTGGTGTCTATGAACTCACACCGACCTCAGGCATCACACTCACACATCAGTTTTACCATATAGGGAACACAGTGCATAAAATATCTCAAAAACAATCGTGCAATCACACTTTTATTTGCAATTTTTCCGCATTTGGAAATGTTTTTTGTCCTTTTCCAATACACTATAAGGTAAAAGGCATCGTTTCATTTAAAAGTACTGCTCGTTCTGCAAAAAATGAGCTCTCACATGACCATATTGACGGAAAAATAAAAAAGTTACATCTCTCGGAAGAAGAGTGGCGAAAAAAAACCCAGAAATCACAAAATCGGCCGGTCGTGAATGGGATAAGCATTTAAGTGTATACATACTGGAGTTGGAAAATCTGTATAAATAGGATGAAATGGTCAAAATACTCAATTGTCTCAATTCTGCATACAATGTAAGTGGGCAGTCACTCTTCATTAGAATTTTGCCAGCACTATAGGTACTGGAACTTCCTTTCCTTCTTACCTTGTATTATCCCTGGTAATCCCTTACCTTGTATTATCCCTGGTAATCCCTGGATTGCCTGCTCCAAACTGAATGTCTCAATTAGGCTTGTATGCAGTTGGACAGACAGAAAAAGGACCAGAAAGACAACACTAGCCTTTACATTACTTCTTGTAATCCATTCAAGTATCACTTAGGGAAAGGGAAACACCTAGTATAATAATATACAGTATTGTAAAGTGGGGGAGGACTTGTCTACCATCTTTTCTAATGAAACCATATGGAATATTTTCAGCAGCTCCATAATATTTGGGTTATTTATCATGCTTTGGCTACACTACAATTCTCACGCCTGTAATACAAGCAGTCTATGAGCCTTATCTGCCTCCTCTCCTGACATAAGTACTTAGGAGATGTCCATATGGACATACTGTATCTTGCATATGGTTTCCTCCATGCAATGAAAACAAATCTATCTAAAAATAAGCTAATCCTAGGGTGTAATTCATCTATTTTGGCAGCCATTAAACATTCAGAGGCTTTTAGAAACATCCAGATGAGATGGTATCAAAATCCAAAATAGCTGAGCCTCATAACAGGATCAACAGATAGAGATTTGTGCATTATGTGAACAGTCGACATGAATGGAACAGTTGTAAAAATTGCATAAGAAAAAACACAAGAACATTGGTCAATAACTCAAAAATTGTGATCAACAGGTCAAAACACTGACAGAATTGTAATTGGATCAAAGACGGCACCCAGAGAGTTGTGGTGACTGACAGCTACTCTATATGGACGCCAGTTATAAGTGGTGCGCCCCAAAGGTTAGGGGTGTGTCCGCTATTATACACCAAACTTATTAATGACATAGAACATGGGATAGTAATTTCTATTTTTTTCTGATGACATCAAGCTATGTAGTATAGTGTGGTCTATGGAGGATGTTCATAAATTACAGGGTGACTTGGACAAAATTAGTGTTTGGGCATCCACATAGGAGAGGAGGTTCAATGAGGAGAAATGTAAAGTTAGGCATCTAGGTACCAATAATAGTCACCATATGTTCTAGAGGGAGGAAGTAAAACTAGGAGCGTCACTTGTGGAGAATGATCTGGATGTACTGTGTAGATCACAGACAGCAATACAATCAGTGGCTTGTAAGGCCAGCAGCATATTGTTAGATTGTTAAAAGAGGCATGGACTCATGGGGAAAGATGTAAAAAAATACACATTTACTACCACTTTACAAAGCGTTAGTGCGACTTCATATGGAATATTTAGTTCAGTTCTTGGCACCATTTCTTCCAATGGGTGCCTTAGAGTTAGAAAAAGTACAGTAAAATAACCACAAAACTAATACTGGGCAAGGAGGAATGAAGAAAGACTAAGGAATGTAAAAGAAAGTCTTGAGAAGAGACGTCTAAGGGGGTACATGATTTATACAGCTGTACTTGATTAAGTTATACGATGTATATAAATCGCCCCATGCAAATATTATAGAGAACAAATGTTCCATCTAAAGTCCCTCAGAAGTCAATGGGGCATTCCCTCTACCTGGAGAAAAAAGGTCCAGAGGAGACAAAGCTCTGAACCATGAAAACTGTTAATCTGTGGAATATTTTCCTGTAGGACTTGGTAACAAAGATAACAGTCGGTGGCTTAGGCCTAAAACACACTTCCGCAAAAAAAAGTACGTGTCTTACGGTCCGTTTTTCGGGTCCGTGTTCCGTTTTTTAGGGGCGTTTCTCCGGTACGTATGGCATCCGTGTGATGGCGTATGCGAGCCGTGTGTGCGTGTGGAATGTCCGTATTGACAAAAAATACATACGTGTGCTGTCCGTGTGCTGTCCGTTTTTAAAGGCCCGCATTCTTACCCAATTAACGATTTTAATCATTCACCATGAGATCCTGGTGTTGTTGTTTGCTTTCTATTGACCTGATAGATTGGAAACAAGTGTTTCAGATTTTGTGATGGAAAACGGACACGGACGATACGTGCTGAACACGGACATACTCCGTGTGCGGTACGTGCAGGCACGGACCCATAGACTAAAGCGGGTCCGTGCCTGCGTGCTGCCAGCCAAAAACGGATATGTCGTCCGTGTAGAAAAGCGCACACACGTACTTACCACACGGACACACGTTCCGTGTGATTTTGCGTGTGTATGCCATCTACCATTGAATAACATGGGTCTCCGTGTCTCCGGTACGTGCAAATACGTACCGCACACGTACAAAAAAAACGGATGTGTGTTGCGGGTCTTAAAAAGAGCTTTAATGTATTTTTAAAAGAAAATAACATTATATGTATATATATATGAATATATATGTATATATATATATATATATATATATATATATATACATACATTTTATATACAGTTAGGTCCAGAAATATTTTGACAGTGACACAAGTTTTGTTATTTTAGCTGTTTACAAAAACATGTTCAGAAATACAATTATATATATAATATGGGCTGAAAGTGCACACTCCCAGCTGCAATATGAGAGTTTTCACATCCAAATCGGAGACAGGGTTTAGGAATCATAGCTCTGTAATGCATAGCCTCCTCTTTTTAAAGGGACCAAAAGTAATTGGACAAGGGACTTTAAGGGCTGCAATTAACTCTGAAGGCGTCTCCCTCGTTAACCTGTAATCAATAAAGTAGTTAAAAGGTCTGGGGTTGATTACAGGTGTGTGGTTTTGCATTTGGAAGCTGTTGCTGTGACCAGACAACATGCGGTCTAAGGAACTCTCAATTGAGGTGAAGCAGAACATCCTGAGGCTGAAAAAAAAGAAAAAATCCATCAGAGAGATAGCAGACATGCTTGGAGTAGCAAAATCAACAGTCGGGTACATTCTGAGAAAAAAGGAATTGACTGGTGAGCTCGGGAACTCAAAAAGGCCTGGGCGTCCACGGATGACAACAGTGGTGGATGATCGCCGCATACTTTCTTTGGTGAAGAAGAACCCGTTCACAACATCAACTGAAGTCCAGAACACTCTCAGTGAAGTAGTTGTATCTGTCTCTAAGTCAACAGTAAAGAGAAGACTCCAAGAAAGTAAATACAAAGGGTTCACATCTAGATGCAAACCATTCATCAATTCCAAAAATAGACAGGCCAGAGTTAAATTTGCTGAAAAACACCTCATGAAGCCAGCTCAGTTCTGGAAAAGTATTCTATGGACAGATGAGACAAAGATCAACCTGTACCAGAATGATGGGAAGAAAAAAGTTTGGAGTAGAAAGGGAACAGCACATGATCCAAGGCACACCACATCCTCTGTAAAACATGGTGGAGGCAACGTGATGGCATGGGCATGCATGGCTTTCAATGGCACTGGGTCACTTGTGTTTATTGATGACATAACAGCAGACAAGAGTAGCCGGATGAATTCTGAAGTGTACCGGGATATACTTTCAGCCCAGATTCAGCCAAATGCCGCAAAGTTGATCGGACGGCGCTTCATAGTACAGATGGACAATGACCCCAAGCATACAGCCAAAGCTACCCAGGAGTTTATGAGTGCAAAAAAGTGGAACATTCTGCAATGGCCAAGTCAATCACCAGATCTTAACCCAATTGAGCATGCATTTCACTTGCTCAAATCCAGACTTAAGACGGAAAGACCCACAAACAAGCAAGACCTGAAGGCTGCGGCTGTAAAGGCCTGGCAAAGCATTAAGAAGGAGGAAACCCAGCGTTTGGTGATGTCCATGGGTTCCAGACTTAAGGCAGTGATTGCCTCCAAAGGATTCGCAACAAAATATTGAAAATAAAAAAATATTTTGTTTGGGTTTGGTTTATTTGTCCAATTACTTTTGACCTCCTAAAATGTGGAGTGTTTGTAAAGAAATGTGTACAATTCCTACAATTTCTATCAGATATATTTGTTCAAACCTTCAAATTAAATGTTACAATCTGCACTTGAATTCTGTTGTAGAGGTTTCATTTCAAATCCAATGTGGTGGCATGCAGAGCCCAACTCGCGAAAATTGTGTCACTGTCCAAATATTTCTGGACCTAACGGTATATATATATATATATATATATATATATATATACACACATACATACTGTGTGTATGTGTATATATATATATATATATATATATATACACACATATATTACAGTGGGTACGGAAAGTATTCAGATTATTCAGACCCCTTTAAGAAAAAAATTTCACTTTGTTTCATTGCAGCTATTTGGTAAATCAAAAAAGAATTTTTTTCTCATTAATGTACTGTACACTCTGCACCCCATCTTGACAGAAAAAAACAGACATGTCGAATTTTTGCAAGTTTATTAAGCACGGAAAACTGAAATACCACATGATCATAAGTATTCAGACCCTTTGCTCAGACACTCATATTAAAGTCACATGCTTGTCCATATTCTTGTGATCCTCCTTGAGATGGTTCTGCTCCTTCATTGGAGTCCAGCTGTGTTTAATTAAACTGATAGGATTTGATTTGGAAAGGCACAGACCTGTCTATATGTCTATAAAAGATACGCACAGTGCATGTCAGACCAAATGAGATTCATGAGGTCAAAGGAACTGACCAAGGAGCTCAGAGACAGAATTATGGCAAGGCACAGATCTGGCCAAGGTTACAAAATAATTTCTGCAGTACTCAAGGTTCCTAAAAGCACAGTGGCCTTCATAATCCTTAAATGGAAGAAGTTTGGGACCACCAGAACTCTTCCTAGACCTGGCCGTCGAGCCAAACTGAGCAATCATGGGAGAAGAGCCTTGGTGAGAGAAGTAAAGAAGAACCCCAAGATCACTGTGGCTGAGCTCCAGAGATGCAGTAGGGAGATGGGAGAAAGTTCCACAAAGTCAACTATCACTGCAGCCCTCCACCAGTCGGGCCTTTATGGCAGAGTGGCCTGACGTAAGCCACTCCTCAGTGCAAGACATATGAAAGCCTGCATAGAGTTTGCAAAAAACACATGAAGGACTCTCAGACTATGAGAAATAAGATTCTCTGGTCTGATGAGACGAAGATAGAACTTTTTGGTGATAATTCTAAGCGGTATGTGTGGAGAAAACCAGGCACTGCTCATCACCTGCCCAATACAATCCCAACAGTGAAACATGGTGGTGGCAGAATCATGTTATGGGGGTATGTTTCAGCTACAGGGGCAGGACGACTGGTTGCAATTAAAGGAAAGATGAATGCGGCCAAGTACAGAGATATCCTGGAAGAAAACCTCTTCCAGAGTGCTCTGGACCTCAGTTTTGGCCGAAGGTTCACCTTTCCACAAGACTATGACCCTAAGCACACAGCTAAAATAACAAAGGAGTGGATTCAGAACAACTCTGTGACCATTCTTGACTGGCCCAGCCAGAGCCTTGACCTAAACCCAATTGCTCATCTCTGGAGAGACCTGAAGATGGCTGTCTACCAAAGTTCACAATCCAACCTGATGGAACTGTGGAGGATCTTCAAGAAAGAATGGTAGAGAATCTCCAAATCCAGGTGTGAAAAACTTGTTGCATCATTCCTAAGAAGACTCATGGCTAGAATAGCTCAAAATAGTGCTTCTACTGAATACTGAGCAAAGGGTCTGAATACTTATGACCATGTGACATTTCAGTTTTTCTGGTTTAAAAAATTTTCAAAAATGTGCACATTAATAAGAGAAAAAAAATTAACTTTTTTGAATTTACAAAATTGCTGCAAGGAAACAAAGAGTGAAAAATGTATAGGGGTCTGAATGATTTCCGTACCCACTGTAAATCTAAGTCTCCTTCCCCTAGTGTTATACTCACCTTCTGGCGTCTTCATCAGTTTTCACCACCACTCCTGTTGGTCTCCAGCGATTTGTGACCTGCCGGCTGCTCTAGTGTTTCCTGGAACGTGTCGGAGGTCACAACTCAATACAAGTTTATGAGAGCCTTGTTCTGGCTCTCATAGAGATGGCACGTGTGAATTAACTTCTAGGTTCCGGCCAGTAATAAGTTACAATCACAAGATGGCATTGGAGGACAAGGGTGGTGTTGGTAAAAGATGAAAATGAGTAAAAGACAGGGGGCAGGAGGCTTAGTTTTAAAGCACCACTCTAGTCGTGGGAAAAAAAAACCCAGTTAGAGTGGTGCTTTAAGTGTAGGATATAATATAATTTCCCCCATTCTGTTAATGCAGAGGAATTATGGCTATTAAAAAACAAAGGTCTGACCATTATTAAATATGTTAAGAAATTATGCATAGAATTTGATAATTAATTGGTTTGAAATGAACTAAACTGGTATTGGTGGTGGATAATCGGGTGACTCATAGTTCAGTAAATGTCACTTAAGATAAGAGAATATGATACCACAGATAGAGAACTGTATAGGTCTTTTTCTTTTTTCATTTCTTGTATAGGATCCGCAGTCCTATTGTATGAAGCACTGCACATTCCTATTCATTTCCTATGGAAGACTAATGATTTTCTGCACATTTTTCCCATTATTTTAAGAGTAAAATATATTAACTTGCAGATCACATGGAAATTGAATGGGGTAAATGTGAAAAAGAACTGTCATTTGTCTCTTTTTTCCTTGCTCCACAATATAATTGATCTTCCTTAATAACCGGTATTATTAGTATTTTATTTTATTGATCCTATTTGATGTTTTTTTTTTCAGACTCTACTTGTATCTCCGGCATTAACATCTCTGAAACTAAATTACTTTCGAAAAAGGGAAAAATCAAATGCGTTAGGGAATTGTTGTTAATATAGCTTGATAATCTTAATGATTATATCGAGGAAATTATATTGTATTTCACACAATAATAATTTGACACTTTTATTAGCTAAAAATCCCCGGGCTAACAATGGTGCGTAAGGGATGTGTTAATTAAGAGTGCTGCAAATATTAAAAGTGCCTGCATACAAATTCTTCAATCATCCTAACAAGGTGTTCTACAGCAAAGGCAGTTTAATGCATTCCTTCTTGTCCAAAAAAAAAAAAAAAGTCGCACACAATAAAGTGTGCCGTTCATGGTGAAATAAATTACACACTGGATTATTTTATTCAGCCAATTTGTATGGTGCTACTAAATTAGACGAACAATAAGTACTACGGATGTAATTGGTTTACTGTAAAATATCTGTACAAAAGACTTTAGCTGAGCCCATAAATCATATCTTGATCTGGGCATACTGCACTGTCTTCTCAATAACCCGGAATATTTATAGCAGGAGCTCTTAGGCTCTCTATGGCTTTATTACTGTCATTATACTACAAGTACCAGCACATTGTGTTAATGGGGGGCACAAATTAGACTCTGCATAAGCAGTTGCTTATGTAAAGGAGCATGAAAAGAGTAATGTTACTCATACACTTTAGATAATTGTCTACCAAATGATTGTCCGGTCAAAGCTATCCCCAGAAACACGTATGCTTGGCATAGCTGAGTTTACATATTTTCAATGCGGAAGCTTAGGACAAACCCAACTTTACTATACTGGATTCTGCGTCAAACCGAGCTCTACTATACCACTAACCTGTACAGGATTCTGTGTCAAACGCAGCTCTACTATACCACTGACCTATACTGGATTCTGTGTCAAACCCAGCTCTACTATACCACTGACCTGTACTGGATTCTGTGTCAAACCCAGCTCTACAAAACTACTGACCTGTACTGGATTCTGTGTCAAACGCAGCTCTACTATACCACTGACCTATACTGAATTCTGTGTCAAACCCAGCTCTACAAAACCACTGAACTGTACTGGATTATGTGTCAAACCCAACTCTACTATACCACTGACCTATAATGAATTCAGTGTCAAACCCAGTTACCTGTACTGGATTCTGTGTCAAACCCACCTCTACTATACCACTGTCCTGTACTGGATTCTGTGTTAAACACAGCTCTACAAAACCACTGTCCTGTACTGGATTCTGTGTTAAACACAGCTCTACAAAACCACTGACCTGTACTGGATTCTGTGTCAAACCCAGCTCTACTATACCACTGACTTGTACTGGATTCTGTGTCAAACCTAGCTCTACTATACCCCTGACCTATACTGAATTCTGTCTCAAACCCAGCTCTACTATACCACTGACCTATACTGAATTCTGTGTCAAACCCAGCTCTACAAAACCACTGAACTGTATTGGATTATGTGTCAAACCCAACTCTACTATACCACTGACCTATACTGAATTCAGTGTCAAACCCAGCTCTACTATACCACTGACATGTACTGGATTCTGTGTCAAACCCAGCTCTACTATACCACTGTCCTGTACTGGATTCTGTGTTAAACACAGCTCTACAAAACCACTGACCTGTACTGGATTCTGTGTCAAACCCAGCTCTACTATACCACTGACTTGTACTGGATTCTGTGTCAAACCCAGCTCTACTATACCCCTGACCTATACTGAATTCTGTGTCAAACCCAGCTCTACTATACCACTGACCTATACTGAATTCTGTGTCAAGCCCAGCTCTACAAAACCACTGACCTGTACTGGATTCTGTATCAAACCCAGCTCTACTATACCACTGTCCTGTACTGGATTCTGTGTTAAGCCCAGCTCTACCATACCACTAACCTGTACAGGATTCTGTGTCAAATGCAACTCTACTATACCACTAACCTGTACTGGATTCTGCGTCAAACCCAGCTCTACTATACCACTGACCTATACTGGATTCTGTGTCAAACGCAGCTCTACTATACCACTGACCTGTACTGGACTCTGTCAAACCCAGCTCTACAAAACCACTGACCTGTACTGGATTCTGTGTTAAACACAGCTCTACAAAACCACTGACCTGTACTGGATTCTGTGTCAAACCCAGCTCTACTATACCGCTGGCTTGTACTGGATTCTGTGTCAAACCCAGCTCTACTATACCCCTGACCAATACTGAATTCTGTGTCAAACCCAGCTCTACTATACCACTGACCTATAATGAATTCTGTGTCAAACCCAGCTTGACTATACCACTGACCTATACTGAATTCTGTGTCAAGCCCAGCTCTACTATACCACTGACATGTACTGGATTCTGTGTTAAGCCCAGCTCTACCATACCACTAACCTGTACAGGATTCTGTGTCAAACGCAACTCTACTATACCACTAACCTGTACTGGATTCTGCGTCAAACCCAGCTCTACTATACCACTGACCTATACTGAATTCTGTGTCAAACCCAGCTCTAATATACCACTGACCTACACTGAATTCTGTGTCAAACCCAGCTCTACTATACCACTGACCTATAATGAATTCTGTGTCAAACCCAGCTTGACTATACCACTGACCTATACTGAATTCTGTGTCAAGCCCAGCTCTACTATACCACTGACCTGTACTGGATTCTGTGTTAAGCCCAGCTCTACCATACCACTAACCTGTACAGGATTCTGTGTCAAACGCAACTCTACTATACCACTAACCTGTACTGGATTCTGCGTCAAACCCAGCTCTACTATACCACTGACCTATACTGAATTCTGTGTCAAACCCAGCTCTACTATACCACTGACCTATACTGAATTCTGTGTCAAACCCAGCTCTACCATACCACTAACCTGTACAGGATTCTGTGTCAAACGCAACTCTACTATACCACTTACCTGTATTGGATTCTGTGTCAAACCCAGCTTTACTACACCACTGACTTGTACTGGATTCTGTGTCAAATCCATCTTTACTATACCACTGACCTGTACTGGATTCTGTGTCAAACACAGCTCTACGATACCACTGACCAGCAAGAAAGATGCTGACAGATCTCTCTAATATAGGCTTAACTCTCGGGAAAAGTAGAGAATTAGGCATTGAAATAAAAACTCCTTGATACGTATCTCTACTGACATTATTAGAGATGAGCAGACCCATTGAGGTTCGTTTCGGCAGATCCAGCTGGACTTTTTGGGACGCGAACTTCTGGGGGTGAGTGAGCACAGATTTTCCATTTTTTTTCTTGGTGTACACTACATTCGATCATGCTGTTGTTACCCCCCAATGTGAGCTGTTCAAACATTGCAAGCGGACTGCACTGGGCTGAGCACCGAGCATACCTGAGTACAGCACTTAAACTCCGAACCCGAACTCTTTTATTTTTAAAGTCTGTGTTCGGCACAACCTCGGGGTTCGCTCATCTCTAGACATCATCTGTCAGAGGAGCAGCCTCCATACACATGGTCAGCCCCATCAAAATAGAGAAATTTAAATAAAAAATAATAAAAACCCAGTAAAATATCTATTGTCCAGATATTCCAAAGCACTTATTGTTCAGCTTTTTCTGATTGTGAATTCCTGAACTATAGTGAATAATAACATTGACACAGGAAAAACAGTTATAAAGCTGTGGTAGATTTTTATGCTATTGAGGAGATGAGGAAACACATACCAAAAGCATGCCGCACTTTGAAAACATAATTATCTAAATAAAAACATGTTGAAATGGCAAAAGTTAAAATGGCAATGTAAAAAAATCTCAATGAAAGAACCCCTCTCCATACACCCTGAGGGTATGTGCGCACGTTGCTTTTTACCTGCTTTTTACCTGCTTTTTTGCTGCTTTTTCTTCTGCGCTGTTTAATGCCAAAATGGATGTGTTCTGCTTTTCAAGCAAAGTCTATGGGAATTTGGGTTTCTTGTTCACACTATGTTGTTCAAAATGCTGCCTTTTTGTGGCAGAACTTTGGTCAAAAACTCAGCTTTGCAGTGCAAAACCCAAATGGCAAAAACAATTGACATGTTGCTTCTTTGAAAAGCTGAGTTTTTGACCAAAGTTCTGCCTCAAAAAGGCAGCATTTTGAACAACATAGTGTGAACAAGAAACCCAAATTCCCATAGACTTTGCTTGAATAGAAGAACACATCCATTTTGGCATTAAACAGCGCAGAAGAAAAAGCAGCAAAAAAGCAGGTAAAAAGCAGGTAAAAAGCAACGTGCGCACATACCCTAAGGCCGGTTATGCTTCACCTGGCGAGCAGGATCCTCATGGCACCTGATCCAGATAAGCAGTTGTAATTCAGCACACATTCATGACGTTGGTGCACCCAGAGGAACCAGAAGAATTAATGTAGCAATGGTGGCTGAACGCCAACAGGTGGAGAAGGCTGCTAGAGATGAGGAAACAAAAGGCGCAAATAGGGTCTTACCCGGCAATAACCGTTTAGAAAAACACGAATGAGAACACTCACCTGATGGGGTTGTGCCAGTCACAACCCCTTGAAAAGCCTGTGAGTGTCAGCGTGGTTCCAAGCAGCGGCCCCGAGATGATCGTGACAAAGATTTTTATATATGTATATACATATATGAGAAACGGGTTTATGCCGCGCTCAAGAATCACTGTATCCAAGGAATTTACTTTAAATCTCTTTTTTTATTTCAGTTCCAACGCGTTTCAGAGACATATACCGTCTCCTTCTTCAGGGAAAAGAGAAAATGTCATGTCATTTTCTCTTTTCCCTGAAGAAGGAGACGGTATATGTCTCTGAAACGCGTTGGAACTGAAATAAAAAAAGAGATTTAAAGTAAATTCCTTGGATACAGTGATTCTTGAGCGCGGCATAAACCCGTTTCTCATATATGTATATACATATATAAAAATCTTTAACAGGTGGAGAAAACAGAAATCATGCCATCTGATAAAACATGGTTGAAGAAACAGTAGCAGGTATCTCAGGGTTGTAGACCATAAGAAGGCAGAGGAAACTTAAAGAGGTGGTTCACTACTTATTTTTCCAAGCCACATTGATATAGTGTTGAGAAACAAGGTTTCTCTCAAATACCTTGTGTTACCAATAGTGCATGTGAGCAGCGCTATTGCGGTCCGGTCATCACCTTCTCGTGATCCCCCGATATTTTGTGATATCTGGTGATGTCAGGTCAACTTCCAGTCTGAATGACTGGGCTGTGGGCAGCATTTCACCGCTCGTCACAGCCCAGCGTCACAGTCCAGCATCTCTCTGCACCCTCTTTCACTGCAGAGCGCCGCAAGAGGGAGCGATGTTGGGCTGTGACGAGCGGTGAAACGCCACCCACAGCCCAGTCACTCAGGAAGACTGGGCCTGGCAGCGGTCATGTCAGGTTAACTGGAAGTTGACGTGACATCACCGGACACCAGAGGTCACAAAGCCATGGGGATTCACAAAAAGGGGATGAGCGAACCAGGTATTTTAGAGACGCCTTGTTTCTTAATATTAATTTATATGGCTTTGAAAAATAAGTAGTAAACCACCTCTTGAATGACAAGGAACTGGTGTGGCTGAGCTGGGGTGCAGAGGAGGTTCAATAGCAAAACTGGATCAGCAGTGAAGCAGAGTTGATTTAGCGAACCAGCAGTGCTGAGTTTGCAAAAGTTCAATGTAGATCTGGCAGTGGAACAGCAGAGGTGGGTTTGTTACAGAGTCCAGCACAGAAAAGCTGGAAAGCGGCTTAGTAGAGGTGGGTTTGACACAGAGCCCAGTATGAAAGTGATGGTCAGTGTCATAGTACACCTAGGTTTGTCATAGAATCCTAGAACAAAGCCACTTCATGGTCCAAAAACCTGAACACTTGGGTAGTAAATTGCGACCTGAGCTGCTTAAAAGGTCTGAGGGCATGATATGAAAGGTGTGTTAATTGTGATGTCAACCCATCAATACCTAACAGGAGCCAGTGAAAAGAAGTATCCACAGCTGGGTACACATGAAGTAAGTAACAGTCATTTTTGGTCTGAATTTTGCACAAGTATTTGGCAAATTAAAGAGTGATATATGTCCATAATAAGGCCGTGTAAAATGGGTATTAAAGGTTCTTTATCCAAACATTTAATAACTAAATATATGTCTCCGCTGAATTGGGTTAACTAGAATTCCTCTACAGTTTTCTATTGTTGTGGTGTGTAGTTACATATCCATGTGTGTGATTACCCACACGTTTCAGGAGACGTTGCTTCTGGCTGTACAGCTTGGATATGGAGCCCTCTAGTGTTTCTGTCCGTGGCAATAATTGCAGTTTTCTACATTGATTTCACTCTGGCTCTGGGCTGTCAGATAAGGACGAGTCACTCAGAAGTTATACACTCTCGATCAATCAGGGGATCACTGTTATCTCAATGTGGCATATATGAAAGTGCATATATAATGTCATTAGTCTTCACATGATAGTCTTCAGGTGGGTTGATATGTACTCAAGGATCCTACAAAGTACCATTTTCTGATCATCATATGGGCAAAGTATTTCTCTCTAAGTTAAAGGGGATGCTCATTAACATATAAATGAGTATTATGGGCCAAGAGAAGCATTCGCTATCTACTTAAGAAAAGTATTCAGTCTACAGCGCAGTGTAACAGATGACATCACAGAATTTATTTGTAATTTGTTTGAAATAAAAAAAATCCCATTTTGGATAATGAGCTGTGAACTTTATGCCTCATTTCCATTAGGTAAGCTCCCTGAAGTGCAGGTTCATCTTTAATAGACCTACAAGAAGGAATCAGGCACATGCTTAAAGGGAAACTGTCAAAAGAAAATGACCTATTGTTTAAATTAGCTTTTTGTGTTACATTATTTTTTTTTTTTACTTTTAGGCATTTTTTTCCATATCACAATCTGTATTACAAATAAAAAATAGAAATCTTGTAATTTTCACACTGGGGCTGTTTAGACAGTAACTTCCTCTTATTTTAGGAAATAACATTAGTCACATGTACATAGCTACAATACTCAGATCCTAACCTTTTCTTTTGTATTGACGTGTCTAATGAGCATGCGCAAAAGTGATTGTGAAGAGAGGAGGCGCAGGGTGAGCTGTGATATCGCCTATTGGGATTGCTGTGTATAGAAATGTTACCTGTCAAAGTAGTTATGCTTCTGATGATATGGAGCCTGATGAAAACTGTCCATGAAAGGACAAGAACTATGGCCTCAAGTCATCATGACTGGCGTGAACAATGATGAGGGGGTGTGTTGGAGTCAGGCGCTCCTGATTCAGTAAGAGACATATGACTTTTAATGAATCAGGTGCATCTGACAAGTGACATGCAAATCCATATGCCTCACCAACATTCTTACTCCCATCAAGGACTGGAGTAGGAGTTCTGGAGGAAGAAGTGCCAGAGCTCATCATAAATTAGATAAACTGTTTCATCCTGCTCCCATCCTGCCCACTTTGGAACAGCTGTGCGAAATGGTTTTTGGAAATGGTAAAAGTTGAGATAAATTTGAGCAATTCCATATTGCACACAAATTTTGTGACTTTGTAGTTTACCATAATCTTTTTGATAAATCAGGGCAATTAAGGCAACAGAAATCCTAGTGACGAGTTTAAAAATTGCAGGATTAATTATTTTGTATTTTAAATAAAGATCATGATATACAGTTCTGGCAAAAATTAAGAGACCACTTCTAAATTTTCATTTTTTTGGATTTTTCTCTTCATATTTTTGAGTAAAATGTGAATTGTTCTTTTATTCTATAATGTACTGACAACATGTCTCCGAATTTCCAAGCAATACATTTTGTTTTTATTTTCTGAAAATAAGAAATGGTCAAAATAACAAAAAAATACATTGCTTTCAGATACCTCAAATAATGAAATGAAAACAAGTTCATAATCATTTAGAAACAGCAATACTAATGTTTTAACTCATGAAGAGTTCAGATATCAATATTTTGTGGAATAACCATGATTTTTAATCACAGCTTTCATGCGTCTTGGCCGCTTTCCACCAGTCTTTCACACTGCTTTTGGGTGACCTTATGCCTCTCCTGGTGCAAAAATGTAAGCAGTTCTTCTTTGTTTGATGGCTTGTGACTATCCATCTTCCTGTTGATTACATTCCAGAGGTTTTCAATGGGGTTCAGGTCTTGAGATTGGGCTGGCCCAGACCTGATTAATTCCTGCGCTCATTAGCATAAGACAAAAGATCGTTAGAAAAACTTTTTCTTAAGATCCCTTTATCTATGCTAGCATATACAGGGACAGTTAGGAAAGGATTAGCAATATGCACCCAGAACTGCTTGTGGTTCTGGGTGCATATTTCACCTGACAGGTTCCCTTTAACAGCCTACAGCTGATCTCCAGCCATGGTGACTTGATGGATAAAAGGTCTCTAGGAAGATCGATCTTGTGCAAGCCTAGATCGGTCCACGAAGGTCTTCTCCGCCATCAGTTTGCTGGTCTTCCTCCTTGCCTTGCTCCTTTTATTTTTCCAACCATTATGTCCTTCTCCAGTGATTCCTTTCGTCTTATGATGTGTTCAAAGTAGGCAAGTTGTAGCATGGTGACCCTTGCTTCAAGTTACATGTCTGGCTTGAAAGAATATCTCCGTACTCAAAAGATAAAGCATAAAGAGCAGTGCACTCACTGTGCAGTCATACCATCATGGGACAGTGCCGTACAGTCTGTGTGCCATCGGGCATGAATCTTCATATGACATAGATCTGTATACAGTTAGGTCCAAAAATATTTGGACAGTGACACAATTTTCGCGAGTTGGGCTCTGCATGCCCCCACATTGGATTTGAAATGAAACCTCTACAACAGAATTCAAGTGCAGATTGTAACGTTTAATTTGAAGGTTTGAACAAAAATATCTGATAGAAATTGTAGGAATTGTACACATTTCTTTACAAACACTCCACATTTTAGGAGGTCAAAAGTAATTGGACAAATAAACCAAACCCAAATTTTTTTTTTTATTTTCAATATTTTGTTGCGAATCCTTTGGAGGCAATCACTGCCTTAAGTCTGGAACCCATGGACATCACCAAACGCTGGGTTTCCTCCTTCTTAATGCTTTGCCAGGCCTTTACAGCCGCAGCCTTCAGGTCTTGCTTGTTTGTGGGTCTTTCCATCTTAAGTCTGGATTTGAGCAAGTGAAATGCATGCTCAATTGGGTTAAGATCTGGTGATTGACTTGGCCATTGCAGAATGTTCCACTTTTTTGCACTCATGAACTCCTGGGTAGCTTTGGCTGTATGCTTGGGGTCATTGTCCATCTGTACTATGAAGCGCCGTCCGATCAACTTTGCGGCATTTGGCTGAATCTGGGCTGAAAGTATATCCCGGTACACTTCAGAATTCATCCGGCTACTCTTGTCTGCTGTTATGTCATCAATAAACACAAGTGACCCAGTGCCATTGAAAGCCATGCATGCCCATGCCATCACGTTGCCTCCACCATGTTTTACAGAGGATGTGGTGTGCCTTGGATCATGTGCCGTTCCCTTTCTTCTCCAAATTTTTTTCTTCCCATCATTCTGGTACAGGTTGATCTTGGTCTCATCTGTCCATAGAATACTTTTCCAGAACTGAGCTGGCTTCATGAGGTGTTTTTCAGCAAATTTAACTCTGGCCTGTCTATTTTTGCAATTGATGAATGGTTTGCATCTAGATGTGAACCCTTTGTATTTACTTTCATGGAGTCTTCTCTTTACTGTTGACTTAGAGACAGATACACCTACTTCACTGAGAGTGTTCTGGACTTCAGTTGATGTTGTGAACGGGTTCTTCTTCACCAAAGAAAGTATGCGGCGATCATCCACCACAGTTGTCATCCGTGGACGCCCAGGCCTTTTTGAGTTCCCAAGCTCACCAGTCAATTCCTTTTTTCTCAGAATGTACCCGACTGTTGATTTTGCTACTCCAAGCATGTCTGCTATCTCTCTGATGGATTTTTTCTTTTTTTTCAGCCTCAGGATGTTCTGCTTCACCTCAATTGAGAGTTCCTTAGACCACATGTTGCCTGGTCACAGCAACAGCTTCCAAATGCAAAACCACACACATGTAATCAACCCCAGACCTTTTAACTACTTCATTGATTACAGGTTAACGAGGGAGACGCCTTCAGAGTTAATTGCAGCCCTTAGAGTCTCTTGTCCAATTACTTTTGGTCCCTTGAAAAAGAGGAGGCTATGCATTACAGAGCTATGATTCCTAAACCCTTTCTCCGATTTGGATGTGAAAACTCTCATATTGCAGCTGGGAGTGTGCACTTTCAGCCCATATTATTTATATAATTGTATTTCTGAACATGTTTTTGAAAACAGCTAAAATAACAAAACTTGTGTCACTGTCCAAATATTTCTGGACCTAACTGTATATATTTGAGGCACACAGAAGTACATTATTAGCTCTAAACACTTTACGGATGTATTACAAATTGTACTTGCCAACTTTTAGAACAGATTAGGCAGGAGAGTCAAAGAAAATAGTTTTTCAGAACACTGCTCTTTTTCAAATGCCCCACCACTTTGATGTCCTGTTTTTTGCTCCTTTAATTTGTGTCTTTATGGAAGAACTCTGATGACAGTGCATCCTGTTGTCACGCACATGTTACCAGTGAGGGGCACAGACAGAAGAGGTCCATGTGCAAGAACAGAAAAAGGGCCCATTGCAGTCCAATACCACCTGGTTTGGAGGTTGAAAGGTGGAAGTGGGCCCCTTAACCACTTGGGTCAGTGCGTGGCTGTACAGGTTGCACCGATGGTATATTTGTCCCTGCACGGTACCTTCCAGGAACAATGGGGGTTTTGAAGGTTTTGGTGGAGCCAAGGAGATTTCCCAACTCTTCTGGAGATTCTTCCTTTTGCATGATCCTCCTTGGTATTTCAGGAGCATTAGAGCATTGTCAAGTATGTTATAGATTAATTCAACATCGATACGTAATATTTCCGCATGCATGTGGCCATACGTGATAATATGTTGATTGGTGAGTGTCCGGCCTCTGGGATCCGCACTGATTGGCAAAGTGAGAACATTTTATAATCATTTAAATCAGGGGTGGGGAACCTCCGGCCCGCGGGCCGTATGCGGCCCGCCATGCCCTTTTATGCGGCCCCCGAGCAGATTCCCGGGGGCGGCAGTGCTCGAGCTGCCACCGCCATGTTGCGGGCCGCCGGCCCTTTAAATCCGCACATGTGCTGCTGTGCACCATGTGCTGCTGTGCACAGGTTTAGTGGTCTGCGTTGCCCGCCCTCTGGCCTCAGAGCTGCGTGCCCGCCCCCCGGCCCTCAGAGCTGCGTGCCCGCCCCCGGCCCTCGGAGCTGCGTGCACGCCCTCTGCCCTCGGAGCAGCGTGCACGGTGCCTGCTCTCCGGTGCTCGAGTCCAGCGCTGCTGTGTGTCCAGCGCCAGCCCTCTGCTGCTGTGTGCCCTGTCCAGTGCTTTGTGGCCCCCTACCCTCAGTGCTGTGTGCCCCCCAATTCTGTGTATCACCCTAGGTTTGTGTGTCCCTCCTCCCCCCACTGATGTCAGGGCTCCGCAAGTGATATCTGTGCCCCCCCAGTGGTGCCTGTGCCCCAGCCCCTCTTGTGTGGTGCCTGCACCCCAGCCCCTCTTGTGTGGTGCCTGCGCCCCAGCCCCTCTTGTGTGGTGCCTGCGCCCCAGCCCCTCTTGTGGCGCCTGCGCCCCAGCCCCTCCTGTGGCGCCTGCGCCCCAGCCTCTCCTGTGGCGTCTGCGCCCCAGCCCCTCCTGTGGCGTCTGCGCCCCAGCCCCTCCTGTGGTGTCTGTGCCCCAGCCTCTCCTGTGTTGCTTGTGCCCCCAGCGTCTATTGTGATGTGCATGTCCCCAGTGACTCGTGATATTTATGCCCCCAGCATCTCCTGTGACTTATATGTGTCGCCCTGGGCAAGCCAGGGGACACAGGTCTCACACACCACCACACCTTACATCCCAGTTAGGAACACCAAAGCTAACCAAAAATCCTTGTTGCCTTCCTCCAGAGGCTGATGGTTCACACCAGGGGGTGGGCCAGGCGGTTGGCTCCGCCCACCGAGGAGATCACAGCTCTGGAGGCGGGAAAAACCAGGCAGATAGAGTGTGGAGTTGAGCCCAGACAGGGCAAGAGTGAAGTCTAGCTGAGGGCTAGAAAGGAGTAAACAACTAAGTGAAAGTGAAGGAAGAAAAGTAGTAAAGGAAGAAAGCAAGAGTGGTGACAGAGAGAAAAGCCTGAAGTAGTCCAGCTGTGTGCAGGACAGGTCAGCAAGGTCAGCAACGGCGGTGACTGTCTGGAGGGGGACCGTTTGGAAGTTCCTGGAAGGACCCCGGAGGCTGTGTGCCCGGCGGTCTGGAGCAGTGTTCCGAAGGACAGTCAGCACCAGGGCAGGGGCCTCTCGGACCCCGGCAAGGCTAGGAGTCGCCAGAATTTGCCAAATCCGTCAGTGAAGGGGACGTAGATCCCCCAGCAACCAAGACCCGATTGAAGGCAACAGCCCAGCCAGTGTAGGAGAGACGCCGCCACCGCCAAGGCACCAGTTTCTCAGGGCCAGCGCCTGCGGGCAAAGAGTAGAGCTCCTCCGGTCCAGCTTGAAGCCGGGGAGCGGGTTACCGGTGGGGACCCATCGCAACCAACAAGTAAACAAAAGTGCAAGGAAAAGGGACATCACCGTCACCTACTGGGAGAGCAAGTGCAGCCGTCCGTGGGACCGTCTTACCAGCCGTTTGGTTTACCGTAAAAACTGTGTCAACGTCTCAGGCTGAGTGAGTACCACAGTGCCGCAAGGCACAGCGCTGCCCCCGCGTCCCTGCGCCCACCAGGCCCTGCACCTCCCAAGCCATCACCGGGCCCCGGGATCACCAACCCCTACCCACGGAGGGGGCAACATAACACCTGGCTGCTCCTCATCACCATCCCCGGGATCCCCACACCGAGCAGCGGTGGTGAAATCACCACAACCGTGGGTGGCGTCACGGACAATAAACAATCCCCACACCCAACAACCCCCTTTCACTCACGGGCGAGGAGCGCCGCTCGAGAACCCCCGGGATCCGGCCCACAGCTCGAGCCACCACTGAGCAGCAACCGCCGGACCCGAGCAGAAGGGGTGAGCGTAGTGTGCTGACACCCTCCTCCCCGCCCGCGACAACTTGGCGTCACGAACAGGATCTTACCGCTCTGCCGTTTGGTAGAGGTGCGCCTTGTTACCGCCGGAGATATCCGGCAGAAAAATTTCAGAAGCCGCCATCTTTGGCGCGAAAAGTTCCCGCTCGAGCGTCTTCTCGAGTAGTAGAGGCGCGAAGGCCAAAACCCCGCCCCGAGAAAGGAGGGGCCGGAAAGAGCTAAGGGGGACGCGATGGCGGCTGGCTGCATGTAGCTGCAGCTATAAAAGCAGGGACGCCAGGACTCTGCAGCAGTATTGGGTTCCTGGAAGGCACGATTGCCAATTGTACAACCCAACTCCCAACGAGGAAGCCCCCGCGCCTGGCATGGCGACGTGGTTGAGGGACCGGACCGTCCCTCTGAGTAACCGTCTGCAGGCTGATATGCAACTCCTCCTGGAGGAGTGGGAGACCGACATGGCGGACGTGGTGGCTGCTATGTGGAGACGCGAGGCAGAAGAGGATTTGGAGGAGCGGGTAAGCGACCCACGCCCCTGTATTCCTGAGGGATCGGCCATTGGAGCTGAGGGGCCCGGCCGGCTTCCGCTCACCCTACCTCTCTCCCTGCTACCCGTAATGGCTGCTGCCGCCCCACCATTAGGCCCGCTACCTGCCCAACCGGTAGCGATACCCTGCCCAGCCGCTCCGGCGGACCAGCCGGCTACAGACGTCCGGGACGTCCCTGAAGTACACCAGGGGGAACCGCTGGAGCCGCGGCCCCTTATAAGCGTGGTGCCTGAAGTCCCAATAGAGACTGTGCCAGACCCTGAGCCCGGAACCGTGGCCTGGATGAAGGCTCGGGTGATTCAGTTCCACCAGCGCCAGCAGGAACAAATCCTCCAGATGATGGAGCAGTGGACCAACGAGGTGGAGGAACTGATTACAACTGCCCCGATGTACGGAGGGGAAATGGATGTAGCAGAGTCGACTGGTGACCCACGTCCCTATGTCCTACCAGGACCGGCCGCTGCGGCTGAGGGGCCCGGCCTAGTCTCGGCCTATGCATCACCCTTGCCGTTGCTTATGGGGCGCCTCAGTGTAGACTCGCCTGGTCTGCTATTCCGTGCTACTGCCGAGGGATCTGAAGTGTTGGATGCTGGGGGCCAGGAGGCTGCGGCAGCTGGCGGTGACCCGCCTGACGTAGGAGCTCCAGCGGTTTGTCATACCCCGGGTACCGGTGAAAATGGATACCGGGTACCCCTGTCTCCGCCGGCATGTCGGTGCATGTTGGGCGTGCTGGTGGAGGGGGATGGAGCTGCCCTAGCTGAAGGCCTGGAGTAGGGCAGCGGAGCACCGTTGTCCAGTCCCCGCTGGGACCACCACTTTGTTGTTGTTGAAAAGTTGAAAAGTTTGAAAGAATGATAAGTGAAATGATCCGAAGTTCATCTGATTTTCCGTGTGATTGAACCGGCTGGAGCCGGCACCGTTGTCCCCGTGGGGATCGTTTAAAAGTTTTGCATGGAGGACTTTCCATGGACAAGCCCGTGAACTTGCAGGGCAACCACAAACGTTAAGTGGCTTGTAAATATGTTGTTTGCAGTTACCGTTTCCGCAGGCCGCCTCCGGAGAGGCAGGTTGGAGGGAGGGCCCTGAGCAGAGCAGGCTAGGGCCCAGCCACCAAAGGAACCGGTGGCTACCCTCTGGAGGGAAAGGACAGATCCCGCTCGGGTACCGTGTGCTGGACTGTGGGTCAAGGGGTGCTGCCTGGGCTTTAGGGGCAGCATCAGGGCCAGGTTGCTTGGGTGGGAGAGAGCGGAAACCGTAACCGTAAACCGTTATGCAACGTTAAGTAAATGTGCCTCCCGTTAAGGGAAGAGTTATTAAAAATGTATTTATGTTTGATTTACCATGTTATCTTTTGCAGAAAAATAAAACCGGTGTTGGACGGCAGCCCGCGGACGGTCTGCATTTTGCTAAGGGGGAATGTGTTGCCCTGGGCAAGCCAGGGGACACAGGTCACACACCACCACACCTTACATCCCAGTTAGGAACACCAAAGCTAACCAAAAATCCTTGTTGCCTTCCTCCAGAGGCTGATGGTTCACACCAGGGGGTGGGCCAGGCGGTTGGCTCCGCCCACCGAGGAGATCACAGCTCTGGAGGCGGGAAAAACCAGGCAGATAGAGTGTGGAGTTGAGCCCAGACAGGGCAAGAGTGAAGTCTAGCTGAGGGCTAGAAAGGAGTAAACAACTAAGTGAAAGTGAAGGAAGAAAAGTAGTAAAGGAAGAAAGCAAGAGTGGTGACAGAGAGAAAAGCCTGAAGTAGTCCAGCTGTGTGCAGGACAGGTCAGCAAGGTCAGCAACGGCGGTGACTGTCTGGAGGGGGACCGTTTGGAAGTTCCTGGAAGGACCCCGGAGGCTGTGTGCCCGGCGGTCTGGAGCAGTGTTCCGAAGGACAGTCAGCACCAGGGCAGGGGCCTCTCGGACCCCGGCAAGGCTAGGAGTCGCCAGAATTTGCCAAATCCGTCAGTGAAGGGGACGTAGATCCCCCAGCAACCAAGACCCGATTGAAGGCAAAAGCCCAGCCAGTGTAGGAGAGACGCCGCCACCGCCAAGGCACCAGTTTCTTAGGGCCAGCGCCTGCGGGCAAAGAGTAGAGTTCCTCCGGTCCAGCTTGAAGCCGGGGAGCGGGTTACCGGTGGGGACCCATCGCAACCAACAAGTAAACAAAGGTGCAAGGAAAAGGGACATCACCGTCACCTACTGGGAGAGCAAGTGCAGCCGTCCGTGGGACCGTCTTACCAGCCGTTTGGTTTACCGTAAAAACTGTGTCAACGTCTCAGGCTGAGTGAGTACCACAGTGCCGCAAGGCACAGCGCTGCCCCCGCATCCCTGCGCCCACCAGGCCCTGCACCTACCAAGCCATCACCGGGCCCCGGGATCACCAACCCCTACCCACGGAGGGGGCAACATAACACCTGGCTGCTCCTCATCACCATCCCCGGGATCCCCACACCGAGCAGCGGTGGTGAAATCACCACAACCGTGGGTGGCGTCACGGACAATAAACAATCCCCACACCCAAAAACCCCCTTTCACTCACGGGCGAGGAGCGCCGCTCGAGAACCCCCGGGATCCGGCCCACAGCTCGAGCCACCACTGAGCAGCAACCGCCGGACCCGAGCAGAAGGGGTGAGCGTAGTGTGCTGACACCCTCCTCCCCGCCCGCGACATATACATCAGAAGAGGGCTGGGGGCATATACATCACAAGAGGGGCTGGGGGCACATACATTACAGGATGGCTGGGGGCATATACATCACAGGACGAACTGGGGGCATAAAATAAGTTTTCAATATGTTTTGTTGCTCTATTTGATAGTTTTTCATTATTGTTATTGATTAATACTCCTCCCAAGCACACTATATATTTGCATTTTAATACTTTTATGGCCCTACAGGCCACCACTGGGAGCAGAAATCAGCAGTAGCTACACTGCATGGATGTGCACATTTTCCTATTGATAATACTGAATAATGAGAGGTATATTTTCTACAAAGAGTGGAATTAGCTACGGTCCTGATTTATGATTTGGATATTTAAGTATTTTTTATTGTTGTATTTTATATTTGCACTAGCATATTTTGCATGAAATTCATTAAAATAGGTGCAGCCTGTTTTACATATTAGTGTAAATTCAAAGCTTTTTTATTTTTGATCTATTGCTTTTTTTCCATCTTTTTAGAGCAAAAAGCCACAAGAATCTGTTGCACATAAGTCTTTAAAAAATATATAAATAAAAATGTAACCAAATATTGGACTCTACTACGGCATAGCAGTATAACTGCACACAGGTTCTGCAACAATTAGAAAAGTTGCAAATAATTATTAAGCTAAAAGATCTGAATAAGCAAAACCGCACCTATCAGATGTTTCTGCTGTGGTTTTTTTTCTGTAGCCAAAACCTGCTCTCCTGTGTTCAAAACGTCAGTTTTGCAGCACTTTCGCACCATATTTGTTGTTTTGTTTTTTTTGCAGTATTTTTGGTGCGAATTATATGTGTTTTTTGTCTACAGTACATGTTAAATAGAGTTATATTTACCAAAAATGCTTAACAAACGCAGTTTTTTCACTTTCTCGGAATGAAAAAAAATGCTTCAAAAAAAGTTGCAAAAATGCTGAAAGAATTGACATGCTAAAGATTTAAAAAACATGGCAGCCCTCAAAATCAGTCAGGAAAAAAAAAATCACAAGTGTGTGCATGAAATGTCTGAAATCCCATCTTTTGCTTGGATTGTAAAAAGCAGCTTTTGGTTGGCATTAAAAAAAAAATGCAACGAAAAAAATGCTGCATGTGAACGTAGCCTAATGCTAAACAAAAAAAGGTAACCAAGAAAAAAGGCACTAATGAAATAATTAATAAAGTGCAAATAAAAAAAAAAAAGTTGCAGAACCATTTTTGCTGCAGAAAAAAAATAGGCAAAGACAATGGCAATTGGCCCCTATATGCCCCCCCCCCCCTGCAGTATGCGTAGTGATTGGCATTGTTCAGCCCAGTGGTCTGGTAATATTATACTGATACCATTGGCTCTGTGATTTTTAGCATACAAGAAAATTATGATTTTATACAGTAAGAAAACGTCCAGCCATCATATACTGTACCGTCCAAGCGGAGCACTGGCAGTGCATTGTACTCTATGGAGGACAGAGGACAGAACTGATGGACATATTTTATTTATTGTCTTGTGTTTTGTAATTCGAAACAGAAAAGGAATCAAACTTTTATTCCTAAACTCTGGAATTCGTACAATAATAGCGATCTGCTGATGCTGCCTAGCACTTTGAGGATACGGCGCCTCTGTTTGGTTAATTTGCAATTACAGCTAATTAGAAAGTGGCCTACCTGTTGCTACGTCTGCTCTAATGTGCAGGCCACGCTCTGAGATAAATATACAGCGAGCAAATGTTCTGCCAATGCAACAACACTGATCAATCATATGCAATGTGCTTTAATTAAAACAGCAGCTCTTCCTATGCCGCACAGCGGGCCGTCTGTGGGGGAACACTGCCCTCTGGTGGCCACATTTATTACACATCACCTCTAGATTTAGGGTCCAATAGTAAGAAAATGTCTCACTTCTAGCTGTTAAAGAAGTATGTTATAATATAAAACAATTTCCTATTACACCTAACAAACCTTTACTTTCTAAACAACAATATAAGCTACAGTGATTGAGAATGATGTGATTAAGGTGAAAGAAAAGAAAATATAACATATATTATATATATATATATATATATATATAGTACACTATGGACACCATGACTGCAGAAATAATAACCCCAAAATGACAAGGGTCCTATTAAAGTCTTGCTAATTAAAAGTAGAGCTGAAAGTTTACGGAAGTCCTGGTCCTCCTAGCCCTGAACCTGGCTAGTGGTTCAACTAGTTAAGACCAAAATGTGTTTGTTTGGTTTTATTTAGTAAATATACAATGGAACATCTTTATTTTTCTTATTAACTTTCTCACTTTTCCCACTTCCCCATTAACTATAATGTATTATATCATGTGATGTAATAATAACATAATATATGCTGATGGGGATACAAAATGTTATCATGTTCAATACTTTATATAGTAATGCTGACCTGGCAATATGATTCCTCAGGTCAGTACGAGTACGTAAATACAAACATGTTTAGTTTTGAAAAAAAAAAATCAGAATTTGGTAAAAAAAAAAAAAAAAAAAATGTACTTTTGTTGCATTTTCTGAGTAACATTCTTATTTTTCAGGATCTGGGGCTGTGTGATGGCTAATTTTTTATGCCCTGAGCGGACAATTTATATTGGGGTAGATAAGATGTTTTGATTGCCTTTTTTGCTTTTTAAGGCAATGTTGAGTTGACTAAAAAAAAACGTAATTTTGGTGTTTTGATTTTTTTTTTCTCATTACGTTGTTTACCGATCATATTAATTTATTTTACATTTTGATAGATTGGATATTTCTGAAAGCGGTGATACCAAATATGTGTATTGATTTATTTTTTATTGTTTTATTTCTAACGCGGCAAAAGTGGTTGATTTAAAGTTTGAGTTTCTTTAATTTTTTTAAAACTTTTCACTATATTTAATAGTCCGCTTAGGGGACTTGAAGCTGCAATCATACGATCACTTGTGCTATACATTGTAATTCATAAGCATCACACTGTATAGCAGAAATCATGATCTCCTATGAATGTTGGCTCGCAGCCAGTGTTCAGAGGAGGATCGTGATGACAAACACAGGGGTCATCAGCTGACCGCAGTTGTCATGAAGAGCCATCAGGACAACCCATTTTCAGTGATTGACAGCGGCATTTGTCTGACTAACAGCTGAGGGTGGAACTCCGATCCAATCGCGACTGTTAAGGCTGCTTTACACCAAACAATCTATCGTGCGATAGATCGTCGGGGTCACAGTTTTTGTGACGCACATCCGGCATCGCTGGCGATGCCGGCCTGTGTGACACCTCCTAGCAACGTAGTATCACTCACAAATCGTGAGTCGTGTACTGCTCGCTAGGTTCCATAATATCCTTTAATTTAGTTGTTCATCGTTTCCGGGGTAGCACACATCGCTCCGTGTGACACCCCGGGAACGATGAACAGGAGCTCACCTGCGTCACGCGGCCGCCGCCGGCTATGTGAAGGAAGGAGGTGGGCGGGATGTTTACGTCCCGCTCGTCTCCGCCCCTCCGCTTCCATTGGCCGGCGGCCATGTGAAGTTGCTGTGACGCTGAACATCCCTCCCACTCCAGGAAGTGGACGTTCGCCGCCCACAGCGTGGTCGCACAAGAGGTAAGTACGTGTGACGGGGGGTTACTGACTTTGTGCGACACGGGCAGCGATTTGCCCGTGACGCAAAAAGGACGGGGGCGGGTACGATCGATTGTGAAATTGTACAATCGGTCACACCGTGCAAAGCAGCCTTAAAGCCTGCTTTACACCTTACGATCCAGTATACGATATCGCATGCGATCGTAACCGCCCCCATCGTATGTGCGGCATGTTCAATTTGTTGAATGTGCCGCACAAACGATTAACCCCTGTCACACTTACCCGTCCATACGACCTCGATGTGGGCAGCAAATGTCCACTTCCTGGAGTGGGAGAGACGTTCGGCGTCACAGCGACATCACGCGTCACGTGGCCAATAGAAGCGGAGGGGCGGAGCTGAGCGGGACGTAAACATCCCGCCCACCTTCTTCCTTCCGCATTGCTGGCCGGGAGCCGCAGGATGCAGGTAAGATCTGTTCATTGTTCCCGGGGTGTCACACACTGCGATGTGCGCTACCCCGGGTATGATGAACAATCTGACGTTCAATTCTAGAGAAATGAACGATGTGCGTGCGATGAACGTATTACCGTTCAATCGCAATCGCACGTACCTGTCACACACTGCAATGTACCTTACAATGCCGGATGTGCATCACTTACGACGTGACCCCGCCGACACATTGTAAGATACATTGCAGCGTGTAAAGCGGGCTTAAGAAGCCTTTAGCTGTCAAGTGTCGGGAAAGATGCGGGCTCAGCATGTGAATCCACATCAAATCCAGGGGCACAGCCGATTATGTAAATATACATCATCAGTTGTGAAGGGCTTAAAGAGGTTGTCTTAAGTTTTCTAATAGGTAACATTACAAAGTGCTAATAAAAACAAAAGTGTATTTTTTTTGCAAAATAAAACACCAAGCATCATTTAATCACTTCTGTCAAAACTGACTCTACAGCAATGCTTCACCAGTTGAGGGTTATCTACTGTATTGCTGTAAAGTAGGAAGAACAGTCAGAATCATAGTGCAAATATGTCAAAAAGTATACAAACAGAAATGTCTCATCATATATAGTAATATGTGACAGGCTTTTAAAAGATTTATTCCCCAAATTGCAATATAAATTTACTAATTTTTGCTAATATATCTCAGTTATAAGTCTGCCCCGATTGCACATAGCACCCGCCCCCCAAAAAAAGGAATGTCACTCCATGCTCTATTTACTCACCAGTTGCCATTAAAACTGACCAGCTATAGCTCCAACAATCCTTGTTGATTATATGCATCACAGCCTTTCTCTGCTCATGAGAGTAATGATGTCACTGAAAGGAGTAGATCTACCCATATTACAGTACCCTTCTTAACAGGAACCAGCAATGTGCTTATGTGCAACTATCTTTTTTTCCAAGATGGGGCTGTGCATAGAGTTGCTGAAAGACGTTATACACTGCAGTATGGGGCTGCATATACAAGGGTCTGATAGGAGTGATATACTGCAGGATAGGGCTGTCTATAAAAAGGAGGGATATAATGTGTTCTGTACTTCAGGTTGGGGCTGTATATAGCTGGATAGGATAGCAGTGATATACTGTAGTATGGGGCTATATATAGAAGGGGTCTAAAAGGTGCAATATTTTGCAGGGTGGAGCTGTGCATAAATAGGCTGAAATTAGTGATATATTGCAAGATGAGACTGTGTACAGAGTGGCTCACATGAGTGATATACTTCAGGATGGGGCTGTACTGTATATAGAGGGAGCTAAAAACTGATATTCTTCTGGATGAAGCTGTGTATAGAGGGGCTAAGAGGACTAATATACTGCAAGATGGGGTAGTATATAGAGGGCCTGACAGGAGAGTTATACTGCAGGATGGGGCCATGTATAGAGGTTATGAGGAGTGATATAATACAGGATGGAGTTGTATATAGAGGCGCTAGTAGGAGTGGCGCTGTATGTTACCTGCAGCTTAAAAAAAACTCCAAATGCTGCTCTAATAATGCATACAACAAAAGAAAATCTTCTACTAAATGCATCAGAACAGCATTTGTAGTTTTAGATCACTGAACTGTCAGCAGCAGGCAACAAACACAACTCTGCACTGCCTAGTAATTACTAGCTCCATTGTGGAGGAGTAGAGGAGGGTATTAACTGGAATAAGCAGTGTAATACCACATAAATTTATACTGATGTACAATGTTCTAGATGGCAGAAGATAAAATCAGTCAGGCAGGCTGCTGTACAGGACGAGAGAGTGAACAGAAGCAGAAGGTAAATTCTACTCTTAGTTTAGCTTGATCATAATTAAAGAGGTGGGACTAGTCTGCAGCACATATGGGGTTAGTGGTCACAGTAGAGATGAGTAGACCCGTGGAAGTTCAGTTCGGCGGCTTTATCCAGACTTTAGATAAAGTTCAGTTTGGGACTCGGACTTGATCTGAACCCCAATGGAAGTCACTAATTGGGCAGTTCAGTTCTCCACCCACATGAAGCCAGCCAGAAACAGATCACTTCCAGAGGTGGGTGGGAGGGGTTTTTCCAATTTTTTTGTTTGGTGCACACTACATGCGATCACGCTGTTGTTACCCCCAGTGTGCGATGTTCAAACACTGCAAGAAGCTTACACCGAGCACCGTGCGTAGCCGAGCACAGTGGTTTTCATATGTAAAGCAACTGAATTCTGAACTTTGTTAAGTCTGTGATCGATACAAACACCGAACACCGAACCTCAGGTTCACTCATCTCTATTCTGTAGCACTAAGGAAATGCAAGTGTTGCTGGGAAATGTAGTTTTTGCAGAGAAGTACAGGACCACCCATTCTGCTGAGTGAAGCTGGATGCAGCGAGGGACAGACTGATACACGATACAAAGAGTAGATGAAAGAGACTTTATATTGGGCTCAGTCTGTACATTAACAATAAGTATGAATCTACTGTGCTTAGTTAAAAATAATGTGATTGTGAGAATAATTCTTTAAGAGTCATGTGATGTTGTGCCCTTACCTAAAACATTTTGTCACACATTGCCCACGAATGAAAGGCTTGAAGGCACACCATAGAAGATGCCCTTGCCATTATGACTACAATATAAGGAAAGGCTTCATATCTAAAAATTTCCACCTTCCACACTCTTTATACAAAAGTTATCTAACCATAGTATAATATAGACAAATTCTCAGAAATCCGACCCTTTCCCAAATCACAGACTGGGGAACTGCATTGTAGCAAACTTCACTTTCCTGTAAAGGACTGAAACAGATCCATTATAATAGAGCGAAATCAATTGTAAAAAGCAAACAGTGAGATAAATGTAGTGTGCACAGCACCCCGGCACTCTAATGCAGGGGACGAGAGCAAGATTGATAAAGGCAGAAAAAGAGACAGGACATATAGGTCAATGTTTGCCGCTTGCCGGTGCCAAAGAAGATTTTAATGACACTTATTTTAATGGAAGCGATCTCTCGTGCGGCTGAAGCTGGAATCAGTCTATTGAATAGGGGCACGCCGGCGAGCGCAGGAAAGTAGGGAATACATCTTGTTTTTCGAGTGGAGCAAAATGCCAGTCAAGTCTCTAATTGTCGTAACTATACCAAGGGTGCTTTGTAAAAGCAATTTCTGAATACCAAATCCAGTTAGATTACTCTCCCCTTCATATTTCATGTTCAATGTTCCTCTAAGTAAAATATGCACTTTCCTTCTCTCGTTCCGTTACGTAAAAGGCAAGGGCGCGCTTTTTTTTTTTTTTCTCGATAATGCACATCTTAAACTTTTCATTAAACAACCACATTTAAATTCTACCTTTTTCTGCACTCTGACATTTTTGTCTGGCATTTTCATTAATTTTTGCGACATACATAAATGTAGCTGAAATGTTAACTGATCAATACTTTGTCTCTCTCATGTAGCACTAGAACACCGCTCCCAGAGGAACACACAGCGGTACCGAAATTAAATGTGTAAAATATCAAATGTTAATGTTAAACACAGCAGCACTTAGAACGACTGAAAAGGCTAAAACAATTCCAAATGGACAGATGGTACCACAAATTATCTACAATCACTTTTAAAGATTAAAGTTTGTCCCGTGGAATAATTCATTGACGCTCGCTTAAGTGTGTCCTTTCGCTGATGGCTCGCTTGTCCAATTATTTTTTTGCGCTCGTTACAGTGAGAAATGAAAGCAATAGAGGAAGAGGAAAAGAGCAAAGAAACAAGACACGGGCACGACGCTGCGCAACTCCTAAATCTACATTTCCTGACGTTAACTTAAAGCAGGCAGCTTTATAAGTGAAGATGTAGCAGAATCCACTCGGTTGAGTTCAATAACCAAATAGTTTTACCATTTCGGGCCTTTATGATATTTAATAAAAAATAGTTTTACCGTTTCGGGCCTTTAGGATATTTAATAAAAAGGGTAAATCAATAGTTTGACTTATGGTTTTAGCAAATATGTAAAAAAAAAAAGTTTAAAAATTTTGTGCAAAAACTTTTTGTATTACTATAGAACTTTCACACCAGAATTTTTGACATTTTACACATGCACAGCGGTTTATTGCAAACCCCTATCAGATGAAACAGAAACTTCCAGAATACATCTAATGTGGATACACATAACACTAGCAATATTTTACCAGCATTAAAGAAATGTATTAAGATTTAAGATATTGTAGCAGGTTTTCATGTCAGTCCTATGTAAAACAAGAAAGAAGGGGTTTGAAACAATACAGAAAAAAAGGTCATTTTTAAACACCAAATATAACTCCAATGGCAATTATTATTAAATGCACAAATCCAACACAGTGTAATAAGTGGTCACATCTCACGGATGTATCAAAAGTGTGATGCTGCTGTAGTGTCTCACTGTCCGCATCACTGAGGACGACCATTCCTGCAGCTCAGCATTCCTCACATAGGTAAACCGCACAACGCCGCCTCTGTTTCTGCAAATTACATTTCAGAAATTACTAGAATTTGTTTTTACTTGAGTTTATTCTTGATATGTATAAATGTCTACAATATAGTAATTGTCTAATAAAAGTATAATACAATAGATGGCGAATGTTCACCACAGTATGGAAAGAGCCGAAAAATGTCATGAATTATTCAGAAAGTAAGTTCACCTTTAAGTGTCCCTTAGGAAATGCCTAATAAATGTGAATGTCGTGTATATATATATATATATATATATATATATATATCACTAAAGGTGAGGAAAGGCTTCAAATGTCCACCCTTTTCCCATTATATTCATACAGACATATACAGAGAGACAGTGATCTATGCTTATCCGAGTATTTCTATCATGGAATACATATGTATTGCCTATAAACCTATCAGAATCTTCCAAAGACATGACATCATCATATGGGCTGTCCCATATTGTTTAAAGGCATAGTACTCTTAGGGCTCATGCGCACGTTGCATACTTACATGCATTTATGCTGCGTATTGCACTGCAGTGTAAATGCATGCATCCTGCATCCCCAGCACAATCTATGTAGATTGTGCACGTATCATGCACATGTTGCTTTTTTGATCGCAGTGATTTGGGTGGTAAAATTTTGACCCAAATCCATGCGTTCATAAAAGCAGCATGTCAATTATTCCGTGCGCTATGGATGCAGCTCCCACTCTGTCTATGGCGGGGGCAGCAGCCAGAGCACATGAAATCGGCTTTTTTTATACAAAAAAACTGCATCCATTATGCAGTGTTTCTGCAGCGATTTGAAGCGCACATGTGCTGTCAAATCGCTGCAGAATATTCAGCAGGTACGTGCGCATGAGCCCTAAGTGTATGTAAATTTTTGACTTTGAAGAAAGTAATAAAAATGCCTTAAACATCTCTCTTCCTCATTATTCTCGAATTTGGCAAATATAAATAATTTTGGTTCCTAATTGACCTAAAACGGGAAAGGTTTATTCTGATTTCATGTCAGATAGTGAGAAAAACATGCAGATGTGTCTTTTTAGATAGTGTATGTAAACTTCCGGTTTCAGCTGTATATATATATATATATATATATATATATTTATACACACACACACACACACGCTAGTGTGTATATACCGTATACACACATAGATAGGTATAGATCTGACTTACTCTCTCTCTCTATATATATATATTACATGTATATTAAATACAGTAAAATATGGCTCAATTCATTGTGATATCATGATGTGTTTTCTGCGATCAATTTTACATAGGACTTCAGATCACAGGCTATGAAAGTGGACCCACAGAGGGGGCCTGAAGAATAAAATAACAAATTCAGCTCTGCTACATCTGTAGTTCTTTGCAATGCATAACTCACATATCTAAGACTTAAGTGGGCTTTACACGCAACAACATCGCTAACGAGATGTCATTGGGGTCACGGAATTCGTGACGCAAATCCGGCCTTGTTAGCGACGTCGTTGCGTATGAAACGCAGGAACAACCTGTTAACGATCAAAATTACTTACCAAATCGTTGATCGTTGACACATCGTTCCTATCCCAATTATCGTTGCTGTTGCAGGACGCAGGTTGTTAGTCGTTCCTGCGGCAGCACACATCGCTATGTGTGACACCGCAGGAACGAGGAACTACATCGTACCTGCAGCTGCCGCCAATGAGGAAGGAAGGAGGTGGGTGGGATGTTCGGCCCGTTCATCTCCGCCCCTCCGCTTCTATTGGGCGGCCGCTTAGTGACGTCGCTGTGACGCCGAACAAACCTCCCCCTTAGAAAGGAGGCGGTTTGCCAGTCACAGCGACGTCGCTAGGCAGGTAAGTCCGTGTGACTGTTCCTAGCGATGTTGTGTGCCACAGGCAGCGATTTGCCCGTGACGCACAACCGACGGGGGCGGGTGCTTTCACCAGTGACATCGCTAGCGATGTCGCTGTGTGTAAAGCCCGCTTAAGGGTAGGGTCACACCACCATATAAAAAATGGGTCCAATTTTCATCCAGAAAAGTGGGATGACTTTTTTCTATCTATGTGCTGTACGTTTTTTTTTTCCAGCAGCAGTTATTAATCCTCTACCATTAAATAACGTTGCAAGGTTTTAATAAGAGAGTGCAGTGATTTTCTTCATATTGACTGCACTTGGACCAAAAATACGGTGGTGTGAACGAGGCCTAATAGTGACTTTTTAGCTGCACTATTTCCGGATGGAATAATGTCACATATACTATAATTTCCATAACTAAATAGAAATCTAATTTCAAACATGACATTAAAGTTTTTTTCTTAATACCTGCATATTTTAATAATGTGATACTTAAATAGTATCTACTTCAAATTGTCACCCTACTTCATAGTACCAGCGTCCAGTCCGTGGTGTCACTGCAGGGGTTAAGGTGTGGAGGTTCCTAATCAGCTGTTTAGCGCTGTATACCCTCTCCTACAGACAAAGGTGAGGCGCACGTACCTACTGCACCACCGCCATGCATAAAATATAGCACATAAATTATACACTCCATTTTCTCATTATAACTTAGTCTCACGTTATTTTCCTCCGTGCGTACCCAGAGATGACCTTTACCTGCTGCCAGTGAAGCCCTGGCATAAGGTACATTATACGCATATGGCACTGATGTTCAATTTCTTCTCTTCAAATTAATTATGATTCTAACAATGTTCCAAGTGAAGGGAAGCCCCATCAGGCATATAGAGATTAAACTTCATTTTTTCAAATACCAAACCAAACCATATTACCTTAAAATGTCCTTGCACGCCGGCTAAGTAAAACATTAAAGCAACAGTGCCTCCCACATAAGGGCGACACAGAAGACGTCCTCTGCCGTCATTTTAATATTTATAATAATGACAGATTTAATGCCAGGTAACTGATAAAAAAAAGATTAAATAGCAGCGGCTCTGCGGTAAATGCTCACAAACAGATTTAACTTTTGCCTTTAATATTTAGGTCGGTAAAATACATAAGTGAGATTTCATTTATCTTAAAGTGACACAGATAAAAAGCAGATTATATACAACAAAGTCATGATAATCCTTCTTATAAGCACCAATTGTAAAAACGAGAAATACAGCGGTCACAAAATAGCACATAATGGACAGAACGGCAGGAGGATAGGAAGGAAGGAGGATGGAGAGGAAGAGCAGAAGAAAAGCGATACACTGCCATCAACTTACACAGAACTCTACTTCTCAATAAACTATCTACAATAGCTATCTATTATCTATCTATCCCTCTATCTATCTATATATCTATTATCTATCTATCCATCTATCTATCTATCTATCCCTCTATCTATCTATATATCTATTATCTATCTATCCATCTATCTATCTATCTACCTATCATCTATCTAACTATCTATGCATCTGCCTATCTATATATTATCTATCTACCTATTATCTATCTATTATCTATATATCTATCCTCTTTCTATCTATATATATTATCTATCATCTATCTATATCTATCTATCCCTCTATCATTCCATCTATCTATCTCTCCATCTATCTATCTCTCCATCTATCTACCTATCTATCTATCTATCTCTCCATCTATCTATCTATCTACCTATCTATCTCTCCATCTATCTATCTATCTATCCATTATCTATCTATCTATCTATCTCTCCATCTCTCCATCTATCTATCTATCTATCTCTCCATCTATCTATCTCTCCATCTATCTATCTACCTATCTAACTATCTATCTACCTATCTATCTCTCCATCTATCTATCCATCTATCTCTCCATCTATCTATCTCTCCATCTATCTATCTACCTATCTATCTCTCCATCTATCTATCTATCTATCTATCCATTATCTATCTATCTATCTCTCCATCTATCTATCTATCTATCTATCTATCTATCTATCTATCTATCTATCTATCTCTCCATCTATCTATCTCTCCATCTATCTATCTACCTATCTAACTATCTATCTACCTATCTATCTCTCCATCTATCTATCCATCTATCTCTCCATCTCTCCATCTATCTATCTCTCCATCTATCTATCTCTCCATCTATCTATCCATCTATCTCTCCATCTCTCCATCTATCTATCTCTCCATCTATCTCTCCATCTATCTCTCCATCTATCTATCTATCTATCTATCCATGTATCTATCTATCTATCTACCTACCTATCTATGCATCTATCTATCGTAAAAATAGAAACAGCATAAATAAATATAGATTAATTAGATGCAAAGCCCCCAACAAACCATACTTCTCCTGGCAAACAATATATTAGCAAAGAAGGCAGACAGAACTCCAAATAAAGTGAAAAGTGGTCTTTTAACAGCCCATATGGCAAGTCACACCATATGGACTATTAAAGGGCCACTTTTTCACTTTATTTAGAGTGCTGCCTGCCTTTTTTGCTCATCTATCTACATTATCTAGCTATAAAAATAGAAAAAAGGAGCAGCACATTAATGGAATACCTAGCGGTGCAAATCCTTCTGGACAACATCCAAATCGTACCATAAATAGTGATCAAAGAAGAAGGCAGCAATCAAATAGAAGATGCAAAAAAAGGGACCTATTTATTAGTCCATCCAGTGTGGCACCATTCTATTCTTAAGAAAGATCCAATAGAACCGAAATGTTGCCACACCAGATGGACTAATAAATAGGTCCTCACTTTCGCATCTTCTATTTGAGTGCTGCCTTCTTTTTTGATCACTAGCTATCCATTTATCTATCTATCCATCCTTCTATCTGGCTAATGAAAAAATAGAAACAGCATAAACAATTGAAATTTAGTTACAAAAATCCCCACGAACCATAATCCTCCTGGTAAACGATGTATAAACCAAAAAAAAATTGGCAGCACTCCCAACAAAGTGAAAAAAGTGGACTTTATTAGCCCATGTGGCGTGGCAACGTTTCGGTTGTGACGAAGAAGGTTGTGATAGCTTGAAGAAGGTTGGTCACAACCGAAACATGGCCACACCATATGGGCTAATAAAGTCCATTTTTTTCACTTTATTTGGAGCGCTGCCTTTCCTTTTTTTGCCTGTCTATCTACAGTATCTATCTTCTATCTATCTATCTATCTATCTATCCATCCATCTATCTATCTATCTATCTATCTATCTTTTATCTATCTATCTATCTCTCTATCTATCTACCCATAGAGTAAAGACAAAGGTTTGAACTCAAACACAATAACGAGCTTTCCTCAAGGTTCAATATTGTGTTTGGAGGTGAAACATCGTATTTATTCCATGGATGAATAAAAATTGTCCTTAATTTTCTATTTGAATGGCACTGAAGTGCTGCCTTTTTTTTCTTTTGTCTCTGGATATCTGGGTGACTATCCTGTCTTTTACTAGTGCTCCTTTAATTCTCCACCTATCTATGTATCTTTAATATATATATCTAGAGCATTTATATGCATCAATTTATCTAAATGTTTGTCTGTCTGTCTATATCTATGTACAATATATACAGTATCAACAGCATCTATCGATCTTACTAGAGTATCTATATATTTATCTACTATATATATATATATATATATATATATATATATATATCTCGTGCATATAAATATACTGTATATATATACTGTATACATATAGATATAGCTACAGTATCTAAAAGCATACGTCTGTGTGTATCTATCTGCAGTACCTATCTATGTCTCTATATCTTTGTACAGTATCTACATGTATACAGTATCTATATACAGTATAATATATTTCTACAGTATCTAGCTGAGAAATACATTACTTGTTACTTCAATCCAAACTTCTCGGACTAACAGAGAGGTGGAGGTTTATGTTCTGTTCATCAGCTTTGAGGGACTGGGAATTAGAGGATGAGTAATTGTGGACTCTCCTCATTAATTGTTGTGCACCGAGTTGGCGAGATGACATTTATAACTTACATTCCTTTTAGAAAACAGAACGGATGAGATAATTATGTAAGACAGGAGAGGATTATCATACCAAGAAAGCAGCAAGACTCCTTTGGGGTGAGTCCCAATCAAAGCAACTGTTAATATAGTAGGCTGCATTGATGAGCACCATGACACAACGCTTCATGCGGATAAAGTTCCTCAGCAGTAACTGTGAGAAAGATGAAAAGATGAAAATATTATCAGAACAATTAAGTCTCAGAGTGACCTGGAAGGTTGACAGCTACTTCTAGACAATCATGCTTAAAAGACGTGTTGTAAAGGGAGATCTTGAAAAGGTTCAACACAGGGATCAGTCTAAATCAATAGAGAAAAAATAACTAAGCTGAAATTACACACTGCGCCCTAGAATGGGAGCGAAGAACCAACGAACTGTTTATGGCATAAATTAGACACAGCTAAGTGGGAAAACATCATTATTTTGTTGCTGGAAGTGATGCTAACTGATCATGGTGGAACCAGAGTCACAGGTCACAAGACACGGAGACGCGACACGCAGGTCAATACACCGGGAATCACATTCATTACAATTTTAACCCCTTCTCAACGGCGACAATTTTAGTTTTTGGTTTTCATTTCCCCTACACCCTTCTTCTTCGATCCATTAAATTTTTTATTTTTCTTTCCCCATAGACATAAGACAGCTTGTTTTTTGAATTGTACTTTTGAATGGCACCATTCATTTTGCCCCATAGCGTCCTGTAAAAGGGGGAAAAAAATCCATATGCAGAGAGATAGTGAAAAAAAACAACATAATTCTGACATGTTTTTTGGGAATTGTTTTTACCTTGTACATTTTGTGGTACAAATGACCTCACCATAAGATTCTCCTCATCAGTATGTTAATGGTGATACCAAATATGTCCATGCTTTCGTGGTGAAAAAAAAAAAAATCAATTGGGGTGTTGTGTCGCCATTTTCCAAGACCTGTACTGTTTTCCTTTCTTGGTCAATGGGGCTGTGTGATGGCTTATTTTTTGCAGGACGATATAACATTTTTATTGGTACCATTTTGGGATAGATATGACAATTTGATCACCTGTTACAGCATTGTTCTGTGGTATTGTAGTGACCAAAAATGTAATTTTTACATAAATGAGGCCCAACTCTGCCTGACTAGCTCCAGTCGTGTGTGCAGAGCATGTCAATGGGCCATCAGCCTGTCTTCCATTATTTTTGTATGCAAAAAATAAAGCTAAATATAAAAGGGAATTTTTCTAAGCTTCTCAAGCAAACTGTGAATGAAAAATGAACAGCACATGGATGCCATTTTGTTTCTCTGACCCGTTCACTTGGTTGTCACATTCTGTCTACACAACGGCCTGGAGGACGACATGTCTCCATTTTTCTATCATGTGAACCATGGAACAAGAAAATGTGAATAGCTCCATAGAATATAATGTATCAGTGAGTAACAATAAATGACAGCATGCAAACACTGATATCTGAATAATGCACACAGTGATGTCACAGCATGAGCAGAATACAGGAGAGAAGCATAATATGCAATGTGATAACAGCATAGTCAAAATGCACACAGAGATATAACAGTCTATAGCATTGGGCAACACAAAAAAATCTCCAGCTTTTCTTTCAATGATTTATATCCATGAAAAAAACATATAAGAGAAACCATAGATCGGCCACAAGGTGCCCACCGGTTTTTACGGGCATCGGATTTTAACATATTTCCCATCCGTCCAGATCCAGTGGGACAGCTCCAGGTTTAGGGAGCAGTCTTGCTGTCCCAGAAGGAGGGCTATGTCCCAACTTACCCCATAAGTGTGTCCTCAGAATTCAGATATGGCAGAATATAATGGTGGAGCAGGGAGCTGACATTTCCTTCCTTCGCCATTCATTCTACAGTATGTAAAGAATGAAATTGCTACCAAGACCTTTGGGTCATGTGAAATTCTCAGCTCATGTGACTAGACAGCAAAGAAGAGGAGCAGAACACAGGCAAAGCATGTGTTGATATAGCAGAAATGTGTGTGTATTTTGATGTAGTAGAGTTGGGTATGTGTTGATGTAATAGAGTTATGTACATGTGTGATGATGTAGAAAGTGTATCTCTGTCGATGTAGCATAGCAGAGTGTGTGTGGGGGAGACTTCAGACTGTAAGGAGGACTGTAATGTGGGAACATTATACTTTATGTGCTGGGTACTGTGGGGCCTTATACTGTGTGTGGGAAAAGTACTGTGTTCGGGGCATCAGACTTTGTGGGGGGTAATGTGGGGGTATCATACAGTATGTGGGCATTATACTATGCGTGGGGGGTACTATGGGTACCATACTGTGTAGATATGCTAAAGTGGCTTTACCATGAGGAATATTTTTGTGTGGGCACATGTAAAGGAATGTCCAAGGTTAAGGTACTGGCTCAGCATAAAATAAAAATTGCAGTGCTGCACTACGTGCACTGCAGTGTGTCCCGCTTTCTTATCACACAAGGGTGGGAGGAATGATTTAGTTCTGTCTTCATACCGGGTTGCATAGAGCTTCTAAAAGTGTGTAGGCAAATATCTGCACCAGATCGGGAACCATGTCTCTGAAAAGCGCTGCTACTCTGCTGAAAGGTAATGCAGGACATTTCTGTACAGGAACAGCCTTTAATCTGAGTTCACATGTCCAGTAATCATGTGTTAGAATGGATCCTGCAGAGATCTGTTGGCAAAGAAATTCTGCAAACACAACTTTTTTGTCCGTTTTGCAAAAATATTAAAAAAGAAAAACGGATCCTGTTAAAATCAATTATTTAAAAACGAACAAAAAAATAGTGTTTGCAGAACTTTACCAATGGATTACTGCAGGATCCGTTCTGTTGGATGATTACTGGACAAGTGAACTCAGCCTCAGCCTTTTCTGATGCTCTAGAAAGTTTATTTTTATATGTAGGGTCTAAAACAATATAAAGAAAATACAGTGAACAGGATTTCTTTTTGTAGCAGCCCTTTAGCTATCAGACCAGGGCTTTTTTTTCCAATTTTGTTTGCAAAAATTTTCCTAACACTTCCCTATTGTTCCCATTGTTTTGAATGCATTGCTAGAGTTGGCTCCGACATCTTCTGGACATATTCAGTACTGCAATAGAAAAACTTTCAACTCTAAATCAGTAGATATTACTCTTTTTTGACCCAACTTTTCAATTTGTATTTGCGATAATTATATAGAAAGTAATGTATGTGGCTTACGTTGTGTATCTACAACATTCTAACCATGTAGCAGAAATTAATTACAGATGTGTGTCTGAAATCATGTGTTTTATCCACTGACGTTATTAGACCCCATATATTGATCAAACAAGTCTATATATTTACCCTAATGGTTTATCCTCTAAACATTTGCTATACAAGTCCCAAAAATGTTTCATCCTCGTATTTTGGTATTTTAGTTTGATTTATGAAGAACTGAGTTTCCATCCATCCTTAATTTCTTTTAGAGAGAGACATGTCCAACTCAGAGAGGTCAGGTTCTGATGATGGGACATCTCTGAGTGGGCCCAGTTCATATTCTAGAGAATTGATATGATTGTGAGTTATGGAAGCCCATCCTTGACATTCTCCTCCCAGACTATCTGTATACATTTTTATAAAACTGTTTGATGAAATACAATATTTCTACTGATCTCCAAAATCACATTTAAAGGGATTCTGTCACCAGGTTTTTTTCTATGTAATCTAAGAGCAGCATAATGTAAGGGCTGAAACTCTGATTCCAACGATGTGCCACTTACTGGTATGCATGCTGTCACTTTTATACAATCACTGTTGTCCCCTGCTGCAGATTTTGCAGAGCTCAGAATGCTGAGCCCTGTATAACCCCGCTCACACCACTGATTTACAGCTTCCTGTGTATTTTGTGCATTAACAGAAAGCTGCTAATCAGTAGTCGAGGCAGAGTTACACAGAACAGCTGGACTAGGTGATACAAAGAAGCAAGTCCTGTAGTGATAATCTCTTGGTGATAATACACTGACTTTATTGAAACAGCAATGCAGCCTTGTAAGTGACATATTTCTGAAATCAGGCTCTCAGCCCCTACTTCATGCTGCTCTCAGATTACATAACAAAAATCTGCTGACAGATTCCCTTTAAAGGCGCTCATTATGTGAAATCATATCCATATGCCCAGATGCTGTAGGGCATGAACCAGAGCTGGGTCCTCATATGTAATAGTCATCATGTAATGTTTGTTTTTTACTGGTGACACCACAATAAACATCAGCTGCTTGCTGGACCTGTGATGATCGTTGATAACTATCAAACTCTTTAATGTTGGCAAATGTTCATGTTTCCCTTAAACGTCTACACCTGAAAAACAGATGCCAAACAAGCAAATGGGATATAAAAAAGTATAGAACAAAACTATTTATCTACATAATGAATCTTCCCGCGTAACGCACCAACTTCTAGATCAATAGCGCTTTTAATTACGGACATTAAATAGACATTCCTCTTCATATTCGGCTATGACTAATATATTTTTACCAAATCTTATTAATTCCTCAACATAATTGACTTCTGCTTCCAATTTTCAAGTCAATTCTGTGTAGGAGGAACATGGCATAAACTGATTTGCAAAAGATTGCTGTCCATCACGTTCTCAGCGGGTGCAAACCATGGAACACCTTGCTCGGGGCTGATTTGCAAAGTTGCTTCCTTACACCCTGTTGGCTCTCTTAATTGCCAGGGTTCAAGGACGGAATGAGTGAGATGTGACAGTTCTGGGACAAATACAAATTCTTTTATAACCCCTTGTGTGCCACAACGTCAAGGGCTATTCTAGTAGTGCAAAATGATTGGAGATATGTGCCAGCTCATAGGTGGCTACATATAATAATGCTTGAATAATCAACTAACGACCTCTAGAATTTCCATATAATGCTGATGGATTGATGGTAATATTTAATATTTAGAATACAGAAGAAAACTATACAGGATAATTACATTGTGTTATTTATAATATTTTAAGGAATATAGAACTGACAAATATGTACATTTACTCATTATTGCATTTGCACCTTTTTGTATAGTTTTCAATGTCTTTCTCTTGTTTTTCAATTGCGCCTTATTCTTCTTTTAGTTTGCACCTTTTTTAAAGTCTATTTTATGTGTTAAGTTGTAATTTTTTTATTCTGATCATTTTGAGTAGGGTTTTTGGCTTCCACATGTTTTGGAATGCTTCATCAATTGTAACTTTTTAAAGGGAACCTGTCAGGCTCAATATGCCCCCAGAACCACGAGCAGTTCTGGGTGCCTATGGCTAATCCCTGCCTAACTGTCCCTGGATACACTAGCATAGATAAAGGAATCTTTAGAAAAAGTATTTCTAAAGATCTTTATATTATGCTAATGAGCTACTACTAGTCCCAAGGGCGTTTCTCCCCTTGGCTAGTCGGCCCACATAGCATGCTAGCACGCCCCTGTGGGCGTACTAACATGCTAATGAATACACAGCGATGCCACACATACCTCACTGTTCATGGTGGTCAGCGGAGGATGGATGGGCAACCTTCAGATACATTTCCTCTTTCTCAAAGCCACATGATCTTGAAGGTCAAGGATGTATAAAGGTAGGGGTATTACACACTGAATCCATTTCATTATGGTATTTCATCCTCCATTACTTGCAAAATTAGTGCTAGGCTTGCCTTGGCTAGTTATGCACAATCCTAGTATCACCTGGGAGTCTCGGGAGATTACATCTTGGGGTGACTCTTGATTTTCTAGTTGTTTATCTAGACCCTTGGCTTCCGTGAGGTCTCAACTTCCAGGATTCATTCAGGACTTTGATGATGTATTTTCTGAGACCGAGTGTAAAGTTCTCCCATCTCATAGGACATATTATTGTGTTATCAAATTTATACCAGGTGTGAAAATGCCAAACTTTATTTAACCTCTCTCTTCCGCTCTTCCAGGGAGAGAGAGGCTTTGAAAAAGTATATTCAAAAGTCTGGCTCTATATGACCGTCCACCTCTCCAGTTGTCATGGGTGTTTTCTCATGCAGGAGACAAGCGCTGTTGCTGCTGGTGACATTGCTGGTCTCCTGCATGCAGGGTACACTCACCACTCTGTGGTTATTACTGTTCTGAGCCTTTAGCAGAGGTTGGCTGTGCACAGTGCAGATCACGATAGAGACAGTCGTGACAAAGCAGCAGTAACAAGAGTAGGGACAGCAGGATTAAACCAGCCCCTGAAAACGAGCGTCATGATGATGCTTTGTTTCAGGAAAGAGACAGAGCCTGCAGTCACTGCCACAGACTCTGCCCCCTGATGACACTTTGTTTGAATCTCCCAGCAGGCACTGAGATTCTCAAACAAATCGTTATCAGACAGGAAATCGAAAAATAAACAGAATAGCAGTTAGATAGTGTAGAAAGGGAATAGTAGGGAATATTAGAAAATAGCTTACAATATAGTATTTAATAAATAGGGATGTAAAATGAAATTTACTTTTGCCTTCGGACCAACCCTTTAAGAATAAAGATGGAGAGTAATGTCTATGCTTTGTCTTTACAGATATTAATAAAATCATGGCCCGCAATGGCTATCCTTAACTCCTTATATCGGACTTGTTAAATCAGGTAGCTGGAGCTAAATGGTTTTCTAAACTTGACTTGAGAGGGGCATATAACTTCAACAGGAGGAACACCGAAAGCATGTCCAGCAGGTCCTTCAGATTTTTTATTTGCTAAGCTGGAGAAATTTAATTTTGAAGTGCAGCAAGTCCAATTCTTAGGTCATCTGATTTCTGCTTCATGGTTTCAGATGGATCCCGTCAAGGTGTAACCGAATAACCTTAAAGCATTGCAGAGATTTCTAGGCTTTGCAAATTAATAACGAAAGTTCATTAAGAACTTTTGGGTCCTAGCAAGTGTTTAACTGACATGACCAAGAAAGTAGCAGAATATTAAGGCTGACACTTTTTCTTGTAGTTTTGTTTCAGAGTAGAAGGACGAAAATCCTGTTAAGATTCTTAGTGAGGGGGGTGATGGTGGGTTCTCTAGGGAGTGATCTCAGCAGCACATTCAGGAAGTTCAGGACAGTGAATTGGAGGGTTTGCCTGTGAAGAGACTGTACTTTCTGTCCTATTTACACTATGGATCTTTTTGAAGAGGGGCATGATTTTGTTTTGGCTGGGAATTCCAGTTTGGCAGTCCAATAAAGATATGCATGCAATATGTTTCCATCAGTATTGAAAAAGTCACATAACTGAAAGGACCTTAAAAAGATTAATAAGTCAGTGGGGAGATAAAAAAAAAAAAAATACATGCTGTATGTGAGGATCCTTAATTTATTGTATGGGGGAATTGTGTATATGTTTTAATATAACATTTTATCTGGTTATGTTGTTCAATAACAATTACTTTGTTAATGCACAGTTCCAGTGTATTATATGTATGTATTTTTTCTTGGTCTTTTCTGTACATATTTTGGTGCACTGCACATAAATTCCTTTTGATATTTCGTATTTTATGGAGGTGCTGATCCATTTTCCTCTTGTCTTCTAGTAACTTTAGGGTGCCAACCTCAGCAGTCAGGGAAGGATAAAACAGTCATATTTAGGGTACTCCTAGTCTGTACTTTTAGTCTGAGGAAAAGATGAAACGTACATTGGGGCGAGGGGGGCACAGAGGGCACAGCCTTTTAGGTAAGCAATATCATTGAGATCCTAATATTGGCTACATTAGCAATACTGGATTATATTTAAGCATATGCTTTACCATTAGGATCCTAATACTGGCTATACGGGATTCATTTATTGAGTTAGTACAGCTATTTATTGTTAGCACAAGTGTACCGCCCCGCACTCGGCTGCCTGCCGAGCCGCTCGGGTAAGGGCTTGTTTCTGGTGGGTGGCTCGAGCGCCTCCAGAACCGGGGGTCACGTCGCTCTGAAGGGAAGCTGTCGCTACGTGTAGGGATTTTTCGGTGGGGAGGTTCACGGCCAGGGCGTTTTAGGGATTTAAGTTCGTGACGCCACCCACGGGTTGTGGTGAATGTGAACACCACCGCTGCCGTTGACTAGGCTCCTGGGGACAGTGTTATGCAGCCTTGTGTTAACCCCTCCGTGGGCAGGGGGTGATGGTCCTGGGGCCCGGTGGTTGAGAGGTGCGGGCGTGTTGGTGCGGTGCGCGGCCCGAGGGCACTGTTGTACTCACTATGACAGATACACCGGAGTCTCTGGTAAACCAAAAGGATGGTGGTCGGTGCGCGCAGCCGGCTGCGCTTTGCCCCTTACTCGGGTTGGTGGTTTCCGCCTTTCTCCTGCACCTCTGTTTGTAGATCTTGACTGCCTATGCTTCAGCAATGGTAGTCCGCTCCCTGACTTATGTGTGTCAGGGAACTTGTTTGCCCGCAGGCGCTGGCCCATGGGATCTCTCTGCCTGTGCGGTGGCTTTCTATCCCCCTCGGTGGGCTGTTGCCGTCTTTCGGGTCTTGGGACGGGAAAGGACCTAAGGTCCAGACCTCAATCAGTAAATTCGACGTGGTCCAGTGGCTTCTGGACCTCGTTCTGGGTCTGATTGCCCCTCCTGGTGCTCCGGTTTCTAGTTGGTTCCCCGGTTCGGTACCGGCGGGCCACTACCCTGTCCCGGTCCCATACAGTTCCACCAGCCGTCTTCCTGGCTCCTGCAAGCGGCCACCACCGTCTGCCTTCTGGCCACAGGGCATCCGGGCTCCTACCCAGATCCCTGACAGATGCTCTCCACTAACTCCTCTCACTTCCACCTCCAAAACTGATCTCTTCTGCTCAACTGACTTGTTTTCCCGCCTCAGGCTATCCGAACTCCTCAGTGGGTGTGGTCAACCGCCTGGCTCCGCCCCCTGGTGTGAACGTCCAGACCTGAGAGGGATGACTCAGGGTTTGTAGGTTGGCTGATGACACCTTTTTAGGGGCTGGTGTTTGTGCAGGAGGTCTACCTGTGACTACCTGGCTAGTCCAGGGCGTCACACAAGCACTTTATTGAAGGCTGATTGATTGTTATTTATATGTATAGCTTACCTGTTTTTAAGCTGTGGATACTATGTTGCCCCCCCATGTTTTTACATTTTTATGTAGCATCGGCTATTAATTGATTAAATTGAATATATTTTTTTTCTATATATCTGATAGTTATTTTAAACCGTTTCAATAAATCAATAATATTTTATTGGGCAGAATACTCGTTTTTTTGTTTATTTTATATAAACAGGTTTTTTTGTAGTGATATTTTATGGAGTTGAGCTCTAAATTATTTTATATGTGAACAAGGTTGATATATTTTGGTGCACTGCCCAAAAACGTCTTTTGATATTATTTCATATTTTATTGAAGTGCTGATCCATTTTCCTCTTGTCTTCTAGTAACTTTAGGGTGCCAACCTCAGCAGTCAGGCAAGGACAAAACAGAGTCAGATTTAGGGTACTCCTAGTCTGTATAGGGACCCACAGTTAACATCTCCTCTGGTTTGTTTGTACCCATGTGAGTGGAAGGGCTCAATTGCAACAATAAGTCTGCAATCACATAAGGTAACTGCTGACTTTTGGATTTAAACAGGACAACCCCCTTTAAGAAAGTACACTAAGGTTAAGCCTGTTATTTTCTTTCCTCTATTCATCTACCCTATCTGAAACTGTAGATACTTTCACCACTCTCCAAAATTAAGATCTGTGTACAACCTCCTCTCTGCTCCTATCTCAAAGCCATTAGAACTGAGCATGAGCTGCGGTGGCTTTGTATCAGTTTTGCAAAAGCACTGCGCTAGATATAGAATTTACAGACATCTGCTGCAGCATTATGTTAGCTTTTTTAAAATAAGTATCTATAGAAAGTTCACTGATTTTGCATTTAAGAAAAATAACAAAAATTTATATGTAAAGGTATAAGTTAGATTGAAAAAAGAAAAAGTTACATGGCAAAATTGGATCTTAAAAGGTCCCCCTCATTTAATCCTAATGCTTCTGTATATTTGCATGTGGCACTAAAAGCCACGTTAGTTTCCTGCTCCATCTGCCTACAAGGACCATCATTCAAAGCTCTAACTTCTCAGCCAGAGGCAGTAGCTCTCAGCAGAACTTTCAACTTCTGCAACAGTTCGCCCCTTAGGCCTAGGACACATGGCGAGAAAATCGGAGCGAGTGAAATGCGATAAAAAAAAAAAAATCGCATTCCACTCGGACCAATATTACTCTATCTGCCCGCTCACATGAGCAATTATTTTCTCAGCACTAATCAGACCGAGAAAACAGTCGCAGCATGCTGCAAGTGTAATGCGATCCTATTTCTCTCACACCCAATCAATTCTATGGGGCGAGAGAAACATCGCACTGCACTCGCGATACATCGGTGTAATGCGAGTGCAGTGCGAGAAATGCAATACCCGGCAACGGAGGAGGGAGATAAATCCCTCCCTCTCCTCTGCAGCATCAACCCTCCCCTCTGCAGCGCCGGCCCTCCCCTCCACAGCTGTGGTCTCATCGCATGATACTGTGCTGCAAGCATGAGCTGAGTGTCATGCAAGGAAACGCAGGAATCCCCGTGTGGCATCAGCCTTACTCATCCCCTGCAATAAGCATGCTCTCTCAGAAAGACACCTCCAGCTAGGAATGTACTTAATGTCAGTGACTGTCTCTTCCATTCCCAAGGCTGAAAAAGAAGACCAAACCTTCATGCATGGGACTTCACAAAAGTTTTCACATCACGGACCAGGGCCATCATATGACGAAAGCAGAGATTGGAAAAACTGTGTTTTTACATTAACAAGACTTATAGAAATTTTCAATAGTGGTGGAGAAGCCATTTAAATGTTATTAGAATTGAAGAGGTCTATTGAGGACTATAGTTGTAAAGTGTTCACTATTCAGTCAAATTGAGATAGAGACAGATGGAGAAAACATGATTTCTTTACTATGCAATTTATAAAAAGTTTGACATGTCAGTCATTCAGTTTTACATGCTGTATATGTATAATATGATATGTTTACAATAAAAATAGATTGAACATAAATGTTATTAGAACATTTATAAGGTGTCCTAATTTAAAATATCTGGATTATACATTTTTGTAATGTACAGTGGCATGCAAACGTCTGGACAGCTCTGGTCAAAATTACTGCTATTGTGAACCGTTAAGCAAGTTTTCCTCTTTTACATGTTTAAAGTAACAAAAAGGTAAAATGGGCTGATGCAGACGTTTGGGATCTCTGCATGGTTAGTACCTACTAGCACCCCCTTTGGCAAATATCACAGCTTGTAAATGCTTTGTAGCCAGCCAAGAGTCTTTCAATTCTTGTTTGAGGGATTTTTTATTCTTCATTGGAAAAATCTTCCAGTTTTGTGAGATTCCTGGGTTGTCTTGCATGCACTGCTCTTCGAAGGTCTTGACACAGATTTTCAATGATGTTCAGATAAGGGGATTGTGAGGGCCATTGTAAAACCTTCAGCTTGCTCCTTTTGAGATAGTTTATTGTGGATTTTGACTTGTGTTTTACCCATTTGCCATCCTCTTTTCAACTTAAGATTTTTTTTTTACACATGGTGTTATGTTTGCATCAAGAATTTGTCAAATTTCTTTGTTATATGCTGGAAATTTAATAAAACCTTTATGATTAAAAAAAGAATTTGTTGGAATTTCATTGAATCCATTGTTCCCTCTACCTATGAAATGTTCCCCATGTCATTGGCTGCAACAAAACCCAAAATCATCATTGATCCACCCTCATGCTTAATGGTTGGCGATATATTCTTTTCCTGAAATTCTGTGCTCTTTTTTTCCTTTCCACACATACCTTTGATCATTGTGGCCAAAGAGTTCTATTTTAACTTCATCAGTCAACAGGACTTGTTTCTAAAATGCATTAGGCTTGTTTAGATGTTCTTTTGCATACTTCTGACTCTGAATGTTATGGTGAGGAAGCAGGAGAGGTTTTGTTCTGATCACTCATCCATGAAGGCCCTATTTGTACAGGTGTCTCTGAACAATTGAAGAATGTACCACAAGTCCAGAGTCTGCTAAATCTTCATGAAGGTCTTTTGCAGTCAAGTGGTGGTTCTGATTTGCCTCTCTAACAATCCTTCGAGCAGCTTTCACAGAAATTTTGCTTGATCTTTCAGATCTTATCTTGATCTCCACTGTTCCTGTTAACTGCCATTTCTTAATTATATTTCAAAGGGCAACTTGAAAATGCTTTGCTATCTTTTTATGCCCTGCTCCTGTTTTGTGGGCCTCCACCATTCTCATTTTTACAGTTCTAGGCAGCTGAAGAACCCATAGCTGCTGTTTTTGGCACAGGGTTAGAGTAGGCTGGTGTGGAGATACGAGGGTCAGTGGGTGCTCTCGTCCAATGGCCCGGCCGTCTTTAGAAAGACAGCATGGCCCAGGGCTCATCCCAACTGAATGCCCGACCTCCTTAACTGTGGTCGGAACACTACTCAGACAACACAGGGTGAGGGAATCACAATATTAAGACTTTATTGGATCCCCAAACAATTAACGGCACATAACACATAACCAGCAAAACCACAGAATGTAACCAGCAACAGTTTCTCATCCTTCAGTTGGTTCACCAGGGATTAGAATGTCCGTGCCTCAGAGCTTCCAGGGCTACTTACTCCAAACCAGAAGCACCCCGCTTTCGGCGGGCACCTACCGAGAATGGAATAATGCCAGATTTAGGAAGCTGTCTGAGGACCGCAAAGCCTGTAGTCAGGTGACTGGATTGTCCCAAGTTGGATTCTTTCCTTAGGTAGTCCTTCATAGCTCAGCCGAATTCTTGCATTCGATGCTGAAGTCCATATAGTATTATAATCCAGGTTCGGTTATGGCTTGCCTATCGGATCCGCAGGTCCTAGATTGGTAGCATGGAGCAAGAGTCTCTCACGTAATGAACAGTCCTCCTTTTTATACCCCTGAGCTCTCCATTCAGACCATTGGGGACTTCACGATTGGTGGATAAGACTGGGGCTCTTATTGGCTAGATTTCAAGTCGAATACAGAAATCCCTAGTAGTAATGATAGAATGGCAGAGACGAGGAAAAGACAGCTAAATTACATCGCATCTAGCAATACAATGGGAGATTCGCATAATTGACTTGTCTGGGTTTCTGTCCTTCACTGGCCAAGGCAATTACATGAGTCAAGAAGAACTTTAACATTAGACTCCTAAGAGTCTTGTTGAAACAATGAGAGGTTTATAGCCCGTTTATAAACAAGATATCATCATGTCTGGCTGAATTTTAAGAAAATTAACCCATGCTAGGCACTGACAGAGTCCATGTCATCACATTCCTCCCCCTTCTTAATAATAGCCAGATATGAAAAGCTTCCGATTATCCTTCTCCACCTGTCGAGAAAGCCCATCTGTGTTTCCATGGTTCTTGCCTTGTTTATGGGAGATGTAAAAATTGTAAGATTGTAACGCCAGACTCCACCTGAGCAAGCATCCGTTGTCCCCGGCAGTGTGATTTAGCCAACTCAATGGATTGTGGTCAGTAAGGACTGTAAACTCATTGCCACAGAGGTAGGGCTGCAATTTTTTCAGGGCCCAGACTCTGGCCAGGCATTCTTTTTCTATGCTGGCATAAACCCCTTCTCAGTCCAACAGTTTCTGGGAGAGGTAAGCTATCGGATGTTCCTCACCGTTATCCCCCACTTGGCTAAGTACAGCTCCTAGTCCTGTGTCCGATGCATCTGTTTGGACAATGAACCTGCGACGGAAGTCAGGAGCAGTCAGGACTGGGCTCTGGGCCAGCCGGTCTTTCAATTGGAGGAATGCAGTTTCACATTCTAGGGTCCAGATAAGGTTACGGGCATATATTTTGGTTGTGAGGTCAGTGAGCGGTTTTGCTACAGTACTGTAATTGGGGATAAACTTTCGATAATAGTTTGCGGTTTTTAGTAATGCACGGACCTGTTTTTGTTGACCGAGTATGGCCATTGGGTAATGGCTTCTACTTTTGCAGGTTCGGGACGAATGCACCCACTTCCCACCTGATGTCCCAGGTATAGGACTTTGGCCATCCCCATTTGGCATTTGCCAGGTCGGATGGTGAGCTGGGCTTTGGCTACCCTCTACCTGGGACACGTGCTGAAGATGCTCTTCCCAAGTGTCGCTGAAGATAGCGATGTCATCCAAATAGGCCTGGGCATACCCCTGACATCCCTCTAGTAAATGATCTACCATCCTCTGGAAGGTGGCCAGGGCATTTTTCTTCCCAAAAGGCATGCTGGTAAACTCAAATAGGCCAAAAGGGGTTATGAAGGCTGATTTCTCTTGAGCCTCTTTTATGAGTGGGATCTGCCAGAATCCCTTGCTCAAGTCGAGGGTAGATATAAACCGAGATCCCCCAAACCTATCTAGTAGTTCATCCACCCGGGGCATGGAGTAGGCATCTGTAATCGTGACCTCATTGAGCCGTCTATAGTTAGTAACTTGAGTTAGTTACTAACTTACTTGAGTTAGTGAGTTAGTTCTTGGTTAGTAGAAAGACCTGCACCAGGATGGTGATTGGCTTGGCTGCGGGTGATGGCGGTGAAAAACTGGCTGGATAGTCCTTGTGCTAGGTTATTTCCCAAAATAACAGGGGTGGGGAGGCCTTCCATGAGCCCCACTTCAACCTCTCCTTGATCAGTTCCTCAGTTCAACTGTACTCGTGCCAGAGGGATGTTCGAGCGCTGGCCCCCAGCAAGTGAGATGGTCAGTTGGCGGCCAGGTAAATGATGTTCTGTGGAAACAATATCTGGGCTGACCAGGATCATGGAAGATCCAGTGTCTTGAAGTCCCTGAGCCTGTATATCACTGACCTTGACCGTCAGGATGTGGCGATGGAGATTAGCTTGTGTACGGTGTCGGGCCTGCCCCAGGGTGTGGACTGGGTAAACCACTTCCTCAGCTTTTGGTGTTTCTCGGGAGTAGCATTCCTTAAGTCTCGGTTCATTTCAGCATATGTTCACTGGTTGGTAAACCTTTGTCTTGTTGGGGCTTCTGTGGTGTAATGAGTTAGTCCAGCATGGGAGTCTGGAGGTCGCTTGGATCCATGTTTGAGGGACCTCCTGGGATCGGTGGGCCTATCGGGCCTCCAGCTGGGTCGGTTGGCTGTAAATTCGTCAGCCAATCGCGCTGCTTGCTCTGGGGTATCGGGATTCCTGTCAGCTACCCATTCTCAGATTTCCAGGTCCATCTTCTCTAGCAGCTGTTCGAGCACTATCACATCCCGGAGGACAGCAGCGGAGTGGGCAGCTTGACCATCGAGCCAGCGGTTACAGTGTCGTCGGAGTTGACTGCCAAATTCAACGTACGAGACACCCTGGCGAGACATAGTCCGGAACTTAGTGCAATGTCTCTTGGGGGTTATGGGAAAAAGGGCCAACAAAGTGTCCTTAATAATTCCGTATTCCAGGCAGTCCTGAGGCCCAAGTGATCGGACAGCCTCCTGGGCCCGGACAGGCAAGCTGAGTGGTACTTGGACCACTCAGCTGTGGGAATTTGGTGCATATGCATTAGCAGCTCAAAGTTTTGCAAGTGTTCATCTATTTCAGTGCTGGAATCATTAAACACTGGCACGTGCCTGTAGCAAAGATGACTTCCTTGGTGGTGGTCTATCCGGGAGGTAGGTGCTGGTGGTAAGGAAATTGGAACTCCCAACACTAATTGCAGAACACCAGCCCTCTCTTCCCTTGAAGCTTCAGGCCCCAATGCAGACCACAATTCTGTGACTCAGTCTGCTTGGGCTTGGTTTGTTTCCAGACTGTCACTGGATCTAGGATGAGACACACGGTTTACATCCTCTGATACCACATTGGCGGTGTCCTCATCATCCTCTGCATCATTCTGGGTTTCCCAATGGACCAATTTCCGGATCAAGTCCAACCGAGTGTCAGTGTTCCTGTATTAATTCTTTCGCATCTGGCACAGATCCTATAGCATCTATTTACTGTTGCGGTCGTAACCTCTCTCCGGTCCTTGTCCCATGGCTGAGCTGGTGGGGTTGGACATGGCAGAATCCGAAAGCTGAATGCCTCCCCTATGGCCTTCTGGGTATGCTTATGTGCCTCCCTGGTTGTTGAGCCCTGGATGGTGTCCACGAACACCAGTCCTCTGCAACTCCCCTGGATAAACCAGGCTGAGTAGTATCCCACTGCTGCCACCAATTGTGGAGACACAGGGGTCAGTGGGTGCTCTCGTCCGCTGGCCCAGCTGCATTTAGAAAGACAGCATGGTCCAGGGCTCATCCCAACTGAATGTCCGACCTCCTTAACCGTGGGCGGAACACTACTCAGACAACACATGGTGAGGGAATCACAATATTAAGACTTTATTGGATCCCCAAACAATTAACGGCACATAGCACATAACTAGCAAAACCACAGAATGTAACCGGCAACAGTTTCTCACCCTTCCGCTGGCTCACCAGGGATTAGAATGTCCGTGCCTCAGAGCTTCCAGGGCTACTTACTCCAAACCAGCAGCACGCCGCTTTCGGTGGGCTCCCACCGAGAATGGAATAACGCCAGATTTAGGAAGCTGTCTGAGGATCGCAAAGCCTGTAGTCAGGTGAGTGGATTGTCCCAAGCTGGATTCCTTCCTTAGGTAGTCCTTCATAGCTAAGCCGAATCCTTACATTCGATGCTGAAGTCCATATAGTATTACAATCCAGGTTCGGTTATGGCTTGCCTATCGGATCCGCAGGTCCTAGATTGGTAGCATGTAGCAAGAATCTCTCGGGCAATGGACAGTCCTCCTTCTTATATCCCTGAGCTCTCCATTCAGACCATTGGGGTCTTCACAATTGGTGGATAAGACTAGGCTCTTATTGGCTAGATTTCAAGACGAATACAAAATATCCCTAGTAGTAATGGTAGCATGGCAGAGACGAGGAAGACACAGCTAAATTACATTGCATCTAGCAATACAATGGGAGATTTACATAATTGATTTGTCTGGGTTTCTGTCCTTCACTGGCCAAGGCAATTACATGAGTCAACAAGAACTTTAAACTCCTAAGAGTCTTGTAGAACCAATGAGAGGCTTATAGCCCGTTTATAAACAAGATATCATCATGTCTGGCTGAATTTTAAGAAAATTAAGCCATGCTAGGCACTGACAGAGTCCATGTCGTCACAGCTGGGTTTTTATAAAGCTGTGAAATTTGCATCACCTGGCCTATCCTAACGATGATAGTGAACAAACCATAACCCTAACAGGCTCATTAAGGTTTTGATCAACGATATCTGAGTACACAAATCTCCAAGGGTGCCCAAACTTTTGCATTGGCCCATTTTCCTTTTTGTAATTTTTAAACTGTAAAAGATGAAAACAATGTTAATTTTTTGCCAAATATACAAAGGAAATGTGTCATGTTTAACTTTATACCTTTTAGAGATTATGTCATCTTCAACTTGCTTATCTGTTCACCTGTTCACAAAACACAGTAATTTTGACCAAAGGTGCCCAACGTTTGCATGCCACAAGTTAGCAGATCCAGATTCTGCTAAATTGAATGCAGCGTTAGGAGAAGCTTAGTTTCTGGGAGTTTTATTCTATGTAAACAGCAGAAATATGCCTATAATCCACATCAGAGAATCTAATAAAGCCCGATGATTATAAGCTTTGCAAACAGCGATGGTAAGAAGAGTGTCTTTTATAATATTTTCAGTGTCATAAAGCAGGAAAGCATTTATAATTAATATATTAGCAATATCTTCGTGTTGCAAATCTTATTAATGCTGATGAACATGCAGGGAAAGCAATTTGGGATGTGACGGCATGCTGTGCAAGTAATGCAGCGCAAGAGGATGTGGAGTAAAATGTGACAGTTAGAGCAAAGACAAAAACACAAATGCTCCAATAAAAATGTAAGTGTGATGTAGGGTAAGGCATGTAAGTGTACCCATAAATATGCACAGTAAAGCGGTAGGGCATTTACATGGGTAAAAAAAGTACAAGCAATCTTTTATAACTTCTCAGCAACTACATTAAAACAACAACTACTATTCAGTGGATGAAACGCAAAAGCATGTAGTTTAATAATGGAATAAATTACACAAGTGCTGAATTAAAGATGTGATGTTTTTATTGGCTAAACGAGGCGGAAATGGCACAAGTGTAAAAAAAACCCCACAGAAAATGATTATTTTTAAATTTATTTATTTTTTCTAAATGTATCAGCTTTTCCATCCTTTTGCATCTTTGATCCTATTCTGTCTCATAATATATTTAAAAATAACAAAATATAGCCATGACTGTGTGCCCCCCTCTTCTATTGTCCTGTGTGTGGATAAAAGACAACTACCTGCAGCAAACGTTTCTTTGCTGTGCCCTGTTTTCAGGTGGTAGGTTTTGAACCGGTCACCAGCAGTAAATGTAGCAGCTCAGCAAGAGAAAAACCTGTGTTCTCTACAGGATACCTTATAGACTGATTGCTTACTGATCATGTAGAAAAAGCTGCATAATCAGGAAAAAGTGAGGATCTCCATATTTTATTAGATGTAAACATCAAATTTTTCAGTTTACTTGACGAACTCTCCGAACTCAGAGTGGTTACGGACCACTCCTGCTGCTCATTATTAATTTTCTGGTAGTATCACATCAACAGAGCAGCTTCTTTGCTTCTGCTCTGTTAGGAGAGCGTCAATGCCAACATCATGTTGATTGACAGCCAGCTCTTGCTAACACAGATGGGGATCTGCTGTCAATCAGGATGACATACAGAGTGATGCTCCATCAACATAGAAGAGTGGAAGAGAAAGAGCTTGTCACAGGGAGATTTTCACTAAATTTGCTGACTGTCATGGCGGTGTCAGGTCCTGCTCAGCCTGAGAGATTCACTGGTGTTTCGAAGCAATACAGGCAGACTCAGGCGTCAACCTGCTGTCTGCTGATTTAAAGGCTACCAAGAGTTAATCTCTGTCTGCTTTTTTGCTCTCTTTGGTCACCTGTTGTGAGGGATCCTATTACATCTGCTCCCAGCCTATATATACTGGCAGGGTCCTTTCACCTATGCCAGCTATAGCTTGTCTTAGTTGGTCTGGTGAGGTGTGGTGTCCCAGATCTGGTGCTTGTAGTTCTTATTGCTTTGTGCGGTTGTGGAGTTTCCCCCTGTTGTCTTTTGTAGTTTCCTTCCTGCTCTTGTTTTCTACTGAATCTCTTTTTGTTTTATCCTGTGAGCATGTGCAGTGTGTCAGAGTTCTCGTTTTCCCTTGTCTGTCTTCATCTGTGTTTAACATCACACTCCTGCCCCGTCCTTTTCTGGTGAGCGGGGGAGGGGCGAAATTAGACTAAATTTGGTCCGGAGCAGGGCCAGGAACTGGACTCAGGTGTCTCCACTATTAGGAGTATCCCTGAGATTAGGGATAGCATAGGGCCCCCTAGCATGACGGATAGCACCTTATTCCTCGTGACATTGTGCTCTGTTGACATGACGTCAAAGGATGAGATGGTAGCAAGGCATAACAGGCAGGTAGTTAGCAGCTACCTGCTGGTAAAATCTTAGCAACGTAGAAAAATAAAAACAATAGTTCAGGATAACCCTTTAAGTAAACTGTATTCCCCATGACAAATAGGACAATTACACCATGAAACAAATGGAACTTGAGTTACGGTGTGTTGAACGCCTCTTCATTATGGCTGAGGAATCTGATAAATTTAAAGTGCATATCTGTTTCATAAAAATGTTTGATGACTGCTCCTAACTTTTATGGTCAAATCCATATAACCTATGCAACACATTTTATTATTGACTGATTCAATTGAATTATCAGTACATTGTTTAAATGTTGTCATTCTGCAGCATCATTTATGGGATCTCTAAGTTCATCTCGTATATGCATATTTATGGATCAAAGTAGATGAGGGGTAGGTAGAGTAAGTGATTGCCTGAAGTTCCGGATGGAGAAGGCCTAATTTATTATTGAAAAAAATTGTAATGTTTTCATGAAAAAACTATCTTACCTAACTGTATGGACCAAAGGGTGGAAGGTTGGCTTAACTTTTAGTAACTTTGTCTTTGGGCACCACCAGGGCCGTATTTACCATTAGGCACCCGTGGTCCCGTGCCTGGGGCGGCAGGATGCGGGGGGGCGGCATTTTTTACATATCCATTAAATACGCTGGATTTTCAGAGGAGGGAGGGGGGAGAGGCGCACCTCCATTTATTTGTATCCGCATCAATTAAGACGCGAATGCAGACAAACTGCGGCGGCCGGGCACAGAGAGCCGATTGACCCCGGAACTGCCGGCGCCTGCACTTCCGGGGTCACAGGCGCGCCAATCACCTCCTTCCTCTGTGCTGTGTCCAATGCTGTGTGGATTTCACATGCAGAGCTCACAGCAGGATGCCGCAGAGGACGCCGCGATGGAAGCCGGTGTCAGAAAAGGATACTCACGTGAGCTAGGAAGATGACAGCGGGCCCTGCAGCAGGTAAGTGCTCGCAGAGCTGAAGATTCATAAGGAGCGTGGGGGTGTCTCTAATGCAGACTGGAGATCTGCGCATGTGGTGGGGGGAGAGAGGCTGATATTGGGGGAGACTTGGGGGAAGAGAAGCTGATGCTGGGGGAGGCTGGGAGGAGAGAGTCTGATGCTGGGGGAGGCTGATGTTGGGGGAGGCTAGGAGGGGGGAGGCTGATGCTGGGGGAGGCTGGGAGGGGCAGGCTGATGCTGGGGGAGGCTAGAAGGTGGAGGCTGATGCTGGGGGAGGCTGACGCTGGGGGAGGCTGGGAGGAGGGAGGCTGAGGCTGGGGGAGGCTGGGAGGAGAGAGGCTGATGCTGGGGGAGGCTGGGAGGAGGGAGGCTGATGCTGGGGGAGGCTGATGCTGGGGGAGGCTGGGAGGGGGGGCTGATGCTGGGAAAGGCTGGGAGGAGGGAGACTGATGCTGAGGGAGGCTGATGCTGGGGGAAGCTGGGAGAAGGGAGGCTGATGCTGGGGGAGGCTGATGCTGGGAGAGGCTGGGAGGGGGGGCTGATGCTGGGAAAGGCTGGGAGGAGGGAGGCTGATGCTGAGGGAGGCTGATGCTGGGGGAGGCTGGAAGGAGGGAGGCTGATGCTGGGGGAGGCTGATGCTGGGGGAGGCTGGGAGGAGGGAGGCTGATGCTGAGGGAGGCTGATGCTGGGGGAGGCTGGGAGGAAAGAGGCTGATGCTGGGGGAGGCTGGGAGGAGGGAGGCTGATGCTGAGGGAGGCTGGGAGGAGGGAGGCTGATGCTGAGGGAGGCTGGGAGGAGGGAGGCTGGAGGAGAGAGGCTGATGCTGGAGGAGGCTGGGAGGAAAGAGGCTGATGCTGAGGGAGGCTGATGCTGGGAGAGGCTGATGCTGCGGGAGGCTCGGAGGAGAGAGGCTGATGCTGAGGGAGGCTGATGCTGGGGGAGGCTGGGAGGAGGGAGGCTGATGCTGGGGGAGGCTGATGCTGGGGGAGGCTGGGAGAAGAGAGGCTGATGCTGGGGGAGGCTGGGAGGACAGAGGCTGATGCTGGGGGAGGCTGATCCTGGGAGAGGCTGGGAGGGGGGAGGCTGATGCTGGGGGAGGCTGGGAGGGGGGAGGCTGGGAGGAGAGAGGCTGATGCTGGGGGAGGCTGGGAGAAGAGAGGCTGATGCTGGGGGCAGAGAGGCTGATGCTGGGGGCAGAGAGGCTGATGCTGGGGGAAGCTGGGGGAGAGAGGCTGATGCTGGGGGAAGCTGGGGGAGAGAGGCTGATGCTGGGGAAAGCTGGGGGAGAGACGCTGAAAATGGGGGAGGTTGGGGGGAGAGAGGCTGATGCTGGGGGACGCTGGGGGGAGAGAGGTTGATGCTGGGGGGGCTGGGGAAGAGAGGCTGATGCTGGGGGAGAGGCTGCTGCTGAAGGCGGGGGAGAGAGGCTGCTGCTGGGGGAATGGGAGAGAGGGGCCAATGCTAGAGACAGAGGACAAGGGTTGAGGGATAGTGCAATGACAAAATCGATGGAGGGAGTGTAAGGACTCAGAATGAGAGGGGGGCAGCATTGGGAGCTCATTATGGAGAAGGGGCAGCATGTGTGGGCTCAGTATGGAGTGGAGCAATGTAGGGGAGTCAATATCAAGAGTGGGGTAGTGTGTGTGTGTGGGGGGGTGTCTCAGCATAAGCGTTACTGTGGTGGTCTTAGTATGATGAATGGGGCAGCATGGAGGTGTCATTATGGAAAAGAGGAAGGCAGCATTAGGAGCTCATGGAGAGAGGCAGCATGCATGGGACATTGTGAGGAAGGGGCAGCATGCATGGGACATTGTGAGGAGGGGGCAGCATGCATGGGACACTGTGAGGAGGGGGCAGCATGCATGGGACATTGTGAGGATGGGGAAGCATGCATGGGACATTGTGAGGGGAGGGCAGCATGCATGAGACATTGTGAGGGAAGGGCAGCATGCATGGGACATTGTGAGGAGGGGGCAGCATGCATGGGACACTGTGAGGAGGGGGCAGCATGCATGGGACACTGTGAGGAGGGGGCAGCATGCATGGGACATTGTGAGAAGGGGGCAGCATGCATGGGACATTGTGAGGAGGGAGCAGCATGCATGGGACATTGTGAGGAGGGGGCAGCATGCATGGGACATTGTGAGGAGGGGGCAGCATGCATGGGAAACTGTGAGGAGGGGGCAGCATGCATGGGACATTGTGAGGAGGAGGCAGCATGCATGGGACATTGTGAGGAGGGAGCAGCATGCATGGGACACTGTGAGGAGGGGGCAGCATGCATGGGACATTATGATGAGGGGGCAGCATGCATGGGACATTGTGAGGAGGGAGCAGCATGCATGGGACACTGTGAGGAGGGGGCAGCATGCATGGGACATTGTGAGGAGGGGGCAGCATGCATAGGACATTGTGAGGAGGGGGCAACATGATGTGAGGTCAACGTGCAGATCATATTTCATAATTGAGGAAGGTGTGGTGGGTATAATTTATAAGGGAGGGCAGTGTGTAGTTTATTAGGGGCAGTGTGACAGTCACAGTATATAAGTGGGGACGGTGTGGTGGGAATATTTTATACTCATGCTATGTTTTGATGTGCCCGTGGTGATCCCCATTGGGGGGGGTTAGTGCCCTTCGTTTCTCATTGATACTTTTTCAAGTGTTTTACAGAGTAGATCTGCCTTAAACGGATGTCGTGTGCAAAAACTCATAGTGTTACGTTGTCACTAAGGGGCGCGACCACTTAAAGTGCCTAGGGCAGCACGAAGGCAAAATACAGCCCTGGGCACCACCATAACGTGCCGTATCATTGTATACAGAACTGCTTTCAGAAATGAAAAGGTTTTCTTAAAAAATTACTTTTCAATGATTTTCAAATAAAGAAATCTTAAATCAGTATAAAGAAGGGAATTTTGTTACTTACCGTAAATTCCTTTTCTTCTAGCTCTTATTGGGAGACCCAGACGATTGGGGTATAGCTACTGCCCTCCGGAGGCCACACAAAGCACTACACTAAAAAGTGCAAGGCCCCTCCCCTTCTGGCTATACCCCCCCGTGGTATCACGGGTACTCCAGTTTTAGTGCCAAAGCAAGAAGGAGGAAGCCAATAACTGGTTTAAACAAATTAACTCCGAGAAACATCGGAGAACCGAAAAAACCGTTCAACATGAACAACATGTGTACCCGCAAACCACAAAAAAATCCCGAAGGACAACAGGGCGGGTGCTGGGTCTCCCAATAAGAGCTAGAAGAAAAGGAATTTACGGTAAGTAACAAAATTCCCTTCTTCTTCAGCGCTCTATTGGGAGACCCAGACGATTGGGACGTCCAAAAGCTGTCCCTGGGTGGGTAAAGAAATACCTCATGTTAGAGCTGCAAAAAAACAGCCCTCCCCTACGGGGATGTCACTGCCGCCTGCAGGACTCTTCTACCTAAGCTGGCATCCGCCGAAGCATAGGTATGCACCTGATAATGCTTGGTGAAAGTGTGCAGACTGGACCAGGTTGCTGCCTGGCACACCTGTTGAGCCGAAGCCTGGTGTCGTAATGCCCAGGACGCACCCACGGCTCTGGTTGAGTGGGCTTTTAGCCCTGAAGGAACCGGAAGCCCCGCAGAGCGGTAGGCCTCTAGAATTGGTTCTTTGATCCATCGAGCCAGGGTGGCTTTAGAAGCCTGCAATCCCTTGCGCGGACCAGCGACAAGGACAAAAAGAGCATCGGAACGGCGCATGGGCGCCGTTCGGGAAATGTAGATTCTGAGTGCTCTCACCAGATCTAGCAAACGTAAGTCCTTTTCATACCGGTGAACCGGATGAGGGTAAAAGGAAGGCAAGGATATATCCTGATTAAGATGAAACGAGGATACGACCTTAGGGAGAAACTCCGGAATGGGGCGCAGCACTACCTTGTCCTGGTGGAACACCAGGAAAGGAGCCTTGGATGACAAAGCTGCCAGCTCAGACACTCGCCGAAGCGATGTGATCGCGACAAGAAACGCCACTTTCTGTGACAGGCGAGAAAAGGAAACGTCCTTTAGAGGCTCGAAGGGCGGCTTTTGCAGAGCAACAAGTACTCTGTTCAGATCCCATGGATCTAACGGCCGCTTGTACGGGGGCACAATATGACAGACCCCCTGTAGGAACGTGCGCACCTTAGGAAGACGTGCTAGACGCTTCTGAAAAAACACCGACAGTGCCGAGACTTGCCCTTTAAGGGAGCTGAGCGACAAGCCCTTTTCCAACCCCGATTGCAGGAAGGAAAGAAAGGTGGGCAATGCAAATGGCCAAGGGGATACTCTCTGTGCAGAGCACCAAGATAAGAAAATCTTCCACGTTCTGTGGTAGATCTTAGCAGACGTTGACTTCCTAGCTTGTCTCATTGTGGCTACGACTCCTTGAGATAATCCTGCAGACGCTAGGATCCAGGACTCAATGGCCACACAGTCAGGTTCAGGGCCGCAGAATTCTGATGGAAAAACGGCCCTTGGGACAGTAAGTCTGGTCGGTCTGGCAGTGACCACGGTCGACCGACCGTGAGATGCCACAGATCCGGATACCACGATCTCCTCGGCCAGTCTGGGGCGACGAGTATGACGCGGCTGCTGAAACACGTCCGGGTGAAGGGACCATTCCCCTGCGTCCATGCCCTGGCGACTGAGGAAGTCTGCTTCCCAGTTTTCTACGCCGGGGATGTGAACTGCGGATATGGTGGAGGCCGTGGCTTCCACCCACATCAGAATCCGCCGGACTTCCTGGAAGGCTTGCCGACTGCGTGTCCCCCCTTGGTGGTTGATGTATGCCACCGCTGTGGAGTTGTCCGACTGAATTCGGATCTGCCTTCCTTCCAGCCACTGCTGGAAGGCTAGTAGGGCAAGATACACTGCTCTGATTTCCAGAACATTGATCTGAAGGGTGGACTCCTGCGGAGTCCACGTCCCCTGAGCCCTGTGGTGGAGAAACACTGCTCCCCACCCTGACAGACTCGCATCTGTCGTGACCACTGCCCAGGATGGGGGCAGGAAGGATCTTCCCTGAGACAATGAGGTGGGAAGGAGCCACCATTGTAGAGAGTCCTTGGCCGTCTGGGAAAGAGAGACTTTCCTGTCCAGGGACGTTGACTTCCCGTCCCATTGGCGGAGAATGTCCCATTGAAGTGGGCGCAGATGAAACTGCGCAAAGGGAACTGCTTCCATGGCTGCCACCATCTTCCCGAGGAAGTGCATGAGGCGCCGTAAGGGGTGCGACTGGCCCTGAAGGAGGGATTGCACCCCTGTCTGTAGTGACCGCTGCTTGTTCAGCGGAAGCTTCACTCTCGCTGCTCGAGTATGGAACTCCATGCCAAGATTCGTTAGTGACTGTGTCGGAGACAGATTCGACTTTGGAAAGTTGATGATCCATCCGAACGTCTGTAGAGTCTCCAGTGTAGCATGTAGACTGAGTTGGCATGCCTCTTGAGAGGGTGCCTTGACAAGTAGATCGTCTAGGTAAGGGATCACCGAGTGTCCCTGAGAGTGCAAGACCGCTACCACTGCCGCCATGACCTTGGTGAAAACCCGTGGGGCTGTCGCCAGACCGAATGGCAGAGCTACGAACTGAAGATGTTCGTTTCCTATCACAAAACGTAGAAAACGTTGATGTTCTGTAGCAATTGGCACGTGGAGATAAGCATCCTTGATGTCTATTGAGGCAAGGAAGTCTCCTTGAGACATTGAGGCCACGACAGAGCGGAGGGTTTCCATCCGGAACCGCCTGGCGTGCACATGTTTGTTGAGCAGCTTTAGATCCAGAACAGGACGGAACGAGCCGTCCTTTTTTGGAACCACAAAGAGATTGGAGTAAAACCCTCTCCCTTGTTCCTGAGGCGGTACAGGAACCACTACTCCTTCCGCTCTTAGGGAGTCCACCGCCTGCAGCAGGGCATCTGCTCGGTCTGGATGTGGGGAGGTTCTGAAGAACCGAGCTGGAGGACGAGAACTGAACTCGATTCTGTACCCGCGAGACAAAATGTCTGTCACCCACCGGTCTTTGACCTGTGACATCCAAATGTCGGAAAAGCGGGAGAGCCTGCCCCCGACCGGAGATGCGGAGGGGGGGAGCTGGAAGTCATGAGGTAGCCGCTTTGGAAGCGGTTCCTCCATTTGCTTTCTTGGGGCGCGCGTGAGCCCGCCAGGAATCTGAGCTTCTTTGCGTCCTCTGAGTCCCTTTGGACGAGGAGAATTGTGTCTTGCCCGAACCTCGAAAGGACTGAAACCTCTGCTGCCATTTTTTCTGCTGAGGTTTGCTTGATCTGGGCTGGGGCAAAGAAGAGTCTTTACCCTTGGACTGTTTAATGATGTCAGCCAATGGCTCGCCAAACAGTCTATCTCTAGATAAAGGCAGGCTGGTTAAACATTTTTTGGAACCAGCATCTGCTTTCCAGTCCTTTAACCACAAGGCTCTGCGCAAAACTACCGAATTGGCGGACGCCATTGAGGTGCGGCTGGTAGATTCTAGGACCGCATTGATAGCGTAAGACGCAAACGCGGACATCTGCGAGGTAAGGGACGCCACTTGCGGCACCGCTGGATGTAAGATAGCATCCACTTTTGCTAACCCTGCTGAAATAGCTTGGAGTGCCCATACGGCTGCGAATGCTGGAGCAAACGACGCGCCGATAGCTTCATAGACAGATTTTAACCAGAGGTCCATCTGTCTGTCATTGGCATCCTTAAGTGAAGCGCCATCCTCCACTGCAACTATGGATCTAGCTGCAAGTTTGGAAATCGGGGGGTCAACTTTAGGACACTGGGTCCAGCGCTTGACCACATCAGGGGGGAAAGGAAAACGTGTATCCTTAGAACGTTTAGAGAAACGCCTTTCTGGATGAGCGTCGTGTTTCTGGATTGACTCTCTGAAATCAGAGTGATCCAAGAAAGCACTTAATTTACGCTTGGGATAGAGAAAACGAAACTTCTCCTGCTCTGCAGCTGCCTCCTCTGCAGAAGGGGCTGGGGGAGAAATATCCAACAGTCTATTGATGGCTGAGATAAGCTCGTTTACCATGGCGTCCCCATCCGGGGTATCCAGATTGAGAGGGGTTCCAGGATAAGACTCCTGATCACTCTCTTCAGACGCATCACAGGGCGACTGATTGCGCTGAGACCCTGAGCAGTGTGATGACGTTGAGGGTCTTTCCCAGCGAGCCCGCTTAGGGTGGCTGGGGCTATCATCTGAGTCATAATACTCAGCCTGTGAAGCCGGGGACCCCCTTGCAGTCTGGATTAAATCCAACTGAGGGGGATTAGAGGACAGAGACCTCGCCGTGTCCATAGACTGAGCCCCAGGCATGGATTGCAAAGTTTCAAGGATTTTTGCCATAGTCACAGACATATTATCAGCAAAAACTGCAAAGTCTGTCCCTGACACCGGGGCAGGACTTACAAGCGTCTCAGCCTGGGTCACTATCTCTCCTGACTCCGGCTGGCGAAGCAGCACCGGATCTGAGCATTGCACACAATGGGGGTCCTTGGAGCCTGCTGGTAGAGCAGCCCCACATGCAGCACACGCAGTGTACACAGCCCTAGCCTTGGCAGCCTTGCGTTTTGTGGATGACATGTTGCTGCCTCCTCAGAGCGATCTGGGTATACAGCCAGGAAGCGACCTCACAGTGCAAGCAATAAGGAAATATATATATGTCCAGTGACACAGTACACTAATACACACTGAGGCACTAGAGGGGCCAGCTGAAAAGCCGCTTACCGCCCGCTTAAGAGCGGGTGTGTGATCTCCAAAGCCCCCTAGTCCAGGTCTCCCAGAGCCTTGCGTCCTTCCTCCAGCCAGACATGCATGTAATGGCTGCCGGCGTCCTGAGAGAGGAGGGGGGGCGGGCCCTGGGCGTTCCTGACTAAGAGCGGGAAGCCTGCTTCCCTCTGTGCCTAGTGAGAGGGCTGGAGCATGTAAATCAGGCTCCAGCCCTCGTCGCTGCCGTGAAACAGCGTCTCTCCCCTACCCTGATTGACAGGGTGGGGGCGGGAACGAATCGGAGCTGCCGGCGTCCTAGGCCGCAAAAGCCGGGGACTAGATTTATAAACGCCACCGCCGTAAAAGCGCGGTCGGCGTGTCCCCGGCGAACTAAAAGTCACAGCAGCGCCGCCGGTCCAGCGGGGGTCGGCGCTGCGTTCCCACAACACAGAAAAAAGTCCCCCAGTTAAACTGTAGGAACACTAGCTCTAGCGTTACGGTCCCCGGCGCACTACAACACCCAGCCAGCCCGGAGTGTGTCTGTGGCCTGCCGGGGACACAGAGTACCTGTATGATGCAGGGCCTTGTCCCTGATGGTACTCCTGCTCGGCATCCACCAGGTGCTATGGGTCTGTGGATGGAGCCCGGCGTCAGAGCTTTGAGGCCGGCAGGATCCCACTTCCACAGAGCCCTACAAGGGGATGTGGAAGGAAAACAGCATGTGGGGCTCCAGCCCCTGTACCAGCAATAGGTACCTCAACCTTACAACACCATCTACGGGTGAGAAGGGAGCATGCTGGGGGCCCTATATGGGCCCTCTTTTCTTCCATCCGAAATAGTCAGCAGCTACTGCTGACTAAAATCTGTGGAGCTATGCATGGAATGTCTGACCTCCTTCGCACAAAGCTTGAAAACTGGAGTACCCGTGATACCACGGGGGGGTATAGCCAGAAGGGGAGGGGCCTTGCACTTTTTAGTGTAGTGCTTTGTGTGGCCTCCGGAGGGCAGTAGCTATACCCCAATCGTCTGGGTCTCCCAATAGAGCGCTGAAGAAATAAATATTTCAATATAATGGGATATCAAGATAGAATTTGTATTGTGATACAAAAGTAATAATAATAATAATTTTTATTTATATAGCGTCAAACATATTTCGCAGAACTTTACATTTCAGAGGGCACATATACAGACAATATCAGACATTACAGAACATCACAATTCAACAGATACCAAGATGAGTGGGTCCTGCTCACAAGCTTACAATCCATAAGGATATTAGAATGTACCCCTGAGAGTCAAGTTCAAGTACAAAATGTAAAGGCACTGAAAATGTTATTGAGTACCATGAGTATGAAATACACTCCAAAGTGTCTCAGTAGCCATTTTAAAACAAAACAACCCCATGCCACATGTTGCTTGTGTACTGCAAACAACTGCATGGCTTAAATGTGCTACCATGGCCTGCAGACCTGTCCCTCATTGAAAACATGTCGTAAGTCTGCATTTGCAAAGGGAGCTGCCAGAAGTGGATCTTGATGATTTCCGCAGTCAAGTGCATTCAGCATGGCAGACAATTCTTTAGACAATCAGTAATATCCTCATTGATAGCAGCCAAGGTTTGTAAGTGTAGGTATTTCAGTGAGTGGCGCTCATACTCGATATTGAAAGTTGAAATATTTTGAAATTCAGTTTACATTTTTTTCATCATTTGCATATCATTAACATATATATCAATCATGCGATTTCCCTACACTGTGTGCACAATTATTAGGCAATTTGTATTTTTGATGATTAGTTTTCTGATTGAATAACTAGACCTGTTGGTCAATCCAAAAGGTTAATAAACCTGAAATCTAAATATTTAAGAAAGTATAAGTGAGATTTTGGCTTTCTTAGGAGAATATCTATGTAAGGCCTCCGACACACATCCGTGCCGCCGGTACGTGTTTGCCATTTTTTGCACGTACCGGCGGCACGGAGACACGTTCAGCAATGCTACCCTATTGTAGCAGGCACACACACGTAAAACCACACGGAACGTGTGTCCGTGTGCGTTTGTACGTGTGTGCGTTTTTCTACACGCTGACATGTCCACGTTTTCTCCGGCAGCACAGGATTCACACGGCCCACACCCGTACCACACGGATGTAGTGTGGATGCGGTCCCGTATGACACGCGCCGGAGAAAACACACGTGTCCGTGAAAAAAACCAAAACATTTACTCACCTTCTCCAGCCCTCCTGTCTCTGCCGCTGCTGCCACTTGCTGCCGACCGCCACTCATTATGCTCATTTAATATTCACTTCACTGTGGCCGGCAGCAGCAGCAGGGAGACGGCAGGGCTGGAGACCGAAGATCAGCACCACGGACAGCAGCGCGGACCACGTGAGTATGCAAATTATTGGTTCTACGTGTGTTATTGCGGATAGCACACGTAGAACACACGTGGACCGCACGTACCCGAGACACGTACTTACCACACGCAACACGCAGGGTAAATACGTGTCTCGCGGCACGTGCGTGTTTTTTTGCATCTATTAGTGCAACTTCTAGTGTGCAAAATTATTATACAACTAAATAAAAAACATACATTTCACAATCTAAGTTGTTATTGTCATCTATTAAAGTGAGAAAAATAATAATAATAATAATAGTAACTGAAAATTGTACAAAAATACATTTCTGACATTTGGAAAAAACAAAAAGTGACCAATTTAATAATATGGCTGCCCTTCTTTTCAATAACAGTTATAAGCCTTCCAACCATAGAGTCTGTGACTTTTTTAATCTGTTGACGATCAACTTTTTGGGCAGCACCAACCACAGCCTCCAGACACTGATCAAAAAAGTGTTTCTTCACTGTAAATCTCCCATTTAAGAAGGGCCAACAACAAGTTCTCAATAGGGTTTAGGTTAGGTACGGAAGGGGCCATGTCATTATTTTTTTGTCTTTACTGGCAGTCAAACACTGGAGACTTCAATGCATGCCATGAAGTCACTCTCATCCAGGCTTGGACAGGCGCACAGGAGAACAGGAGAATCCTCTGGTGGGCCCCTTTGCAGTAGTATGTCAGTAGTTGGCACAATACACTTGTTTCACTATGCACAGACAAATGAAGCATCTCAGCATTTACTTTACAAACTGCCCAGTATGTTATTATATAAACACAGAGGTAAATCTGTGAATGTAATACTTGCATGTAGTTGATCAGTGGCTGAAAGAGTCAGTGTTACTGGTGGGCCCCTGCAGCCCCAGTCTGACACTGCTCATCTCATCTCACAGAGATGCTCGCACGAGTGGTTTGCAAACATAAAGGACCAGAACTCCGAAATCGAACACTGATTTCTTTGTAAAGTCTGTGTTCAGTACAAATTCCAAACTTTAAAGTTCGGGTCTGCTCATCTTTACTTCTGTTGTCTTGTTCAGCGGTAGTTGGGTTTCAGCCTTCTTTACTTCGGCCATGTCTCTAAGCACTGACACTTTTAGGATTACGAGCTCCTAGTCACTTCAGGTTGATTCTTCTCAAATCTTTAGCATTTAATTTGCATATCTTTTTTTTTACTTTGATGACTATTTGCATCAACACTTTTGATGGTTCTATGAGTACTGTAAAAAGCAGCTTTTTATTAGCATGGGTTTGCATAAAACCAATGGAAAAAAAACATACAAATAAGAAGCACCAAAACGCATCAAAAACGACCTGTATGAACATAGCCTTAGGTCTCATTAGGCAAATACATATCACCTGATCTGCTTCACGCAATAAGCATGTAAGTTTATACATCTTGGATTTGGACCATCTGTATAAAATTGATGATGTGGTCAAAATACTCTGAAAATTCCACACACACAATATAATTGTGTGGGGCCCCTGCGGCCTCAGGCGCCACAGGGTACTGCACCTCACTTAAGATGCAGTATTCATCCAGGATCTGGAGGAGGTCGTTGCCAGTAACAACCACAACAACATTCTACCAATACATATACGGGGGTTCCGTCACTGGGACCGGGCTGGGGTAGGTGCTGGGGTGGCCATCATGAGGTATGGGACCTCATGCCCACTGGTTCGGGGACCCGGGAGGCAGGGCTTCCACATGGGAAGTTAGGAGCCATTACACACAGAGCAGAGTCAGCTCGGGGCGCAGCTAGCACCAGGACGTAGAGGAGTTAGCACCAGCACAGACACGAACAGTTTGGGTCACGTAGTCTGGAGCAGGAGGCTCGACCTGGGTTTTTAAGAAAGAAAGGGGATCCCAGGGTTTGCGGGGAGTGCAGAAGGCACCCGTGACCCGTTCCATGGCTCAGGAGCTGGGGTGGAGGGAAACCATCGAAAGGTGATGCACAAGAGGAAAAACACCGGCCTCAACCTCTGAAGTATCTGGGATCGACTGAGGCCCATCACAGCGTAGCCCAGTGCTCCAACGGCTGTGTGACCAGTGAGTAAAAGACCTTGAACTGCACTGCCTGTGTTGTAACGTTACTACCGGCGCCCTCACCATCGCGCCGCAGCGCTATCCACGCCTGAGAGACTACCACTCCCAACATCCTCCCTGGGGCATAGCTCTGCCTGTGGGGAGAGCTGAACCATCCGAGCTGCGCTGTCATCCACCCCAGCAGAGACGTTCCGCAGCAGCTAATACTGGCGGCACACCACAGGTGGTGTCATGGACAACTACCCCCATCATCCCCATCCCAAAAGCCTTATATTGACATCCAGCGTCACAGAACTGGGCGAGGCCACTGCGGCGTCTGAGGAGAAGCACCGCAGCCCGGCGACGAATAACCCACGACCCCTTGGGCGTGTCAGTTGCATGATTTTTTCTTCTGGGTGTGTAACCCCAATGCTTAAGAGTGTATATTACATGATTTTTTGTAATAAAACAATTTCATATTTTGTTACATCCTTTATACTTGACACCTGTGACATTTTAACACTTAAAATACATAAAACAATAAGTTTGATATAGCTTCCCTGTAAATGTTACAGAGCATGTCAATGATCCAAAATATTTTAAAAAGTTATGTGGATAATGCCAGTTTCATTGCTGTAGTTATAGATGCTTGTTCCAGAAAATCCCATTAAGTGGGGTCTAGTGCTCAAGGCAAGAGTCAGTACTAATGATCCCTGGCTGTGGGAGGTATTTAATGAGCATCCATGCTAATAAGCATAGAAATTTACAAGTAATTTTTAAACAAAAGTGAAACTTATTGTAAGTACACAGAAGGCTGGTGAACACTTGATTTTTAGACATTTAGAGCATGAGTCCAGAAAGTCTGACTGATGGCCTTAGCTTAACAGACAGACCGCCACCCCCCAGATTCCGAACTCTTACCTAACTCAAAAGACAAACTGCGTGACATTGAATGTAAAGACCACAGCAGCCCCATTTACTAATTAACAACAAGAAATTAATAACTTTCACATAAATCAATATAATAATAGCATAACTATAGCATAACCACTCAAAAAGGAGGGGATAGAATGAAGGTTCCACTTCATCTTTGCTTAATTGTAACACCAGCTTCAATACACTGCCCTCAGCAGCACTACACCGGCTCGAGGGCACCTGGCTGAATGTTGGCCACATCAATGTCCCTCTGAGACCTTAGCTCAGTAGGGACCCATTTCCAGGTGCAACCATAATATTGCACCACCTACAGGTCACTCGTTTCTGCAATGGGCTCCATCCTCACTCTTTTGTGCAATCCACCACCTTCAAGGACCCCCCCCCCTTTTTTCAACAGCAAGTACACGACACCTTATGCATGTGAGTCACGCAACAAAGCCACAGCTTTTTCCAACACCCTCTATTAAAGCCAACGCCCAGATATCAATCCGTATCGTATTCAAATGAACTTCGTCAAACCTCAGAAACTCCCTAGAGTAAGTTTTTAAATCACAATGCAGTACAACCATTCCCCTTAACTGTGCAATGAAATGTGAGACCTCCCGATTTACCTTTACACGTGCCTTGTTGACCCTCTCCACCGAACGAGCATGTCTCCAGGAAAAGCACACGACAATATTTGACCACAAAAGTACCAAATCCGGGTAGGAAACCAATAACCTAAGCCAATCACTCTTGATATCATGGATCAAGTCCACTGAAGCCCTGCACCTAAATTATTCCTACCCACGTGTAGCACCAAAATATTCGGCGGTCCATACAGAACAACATGATAATGCAATTCAGGCATTATCCCACTCCACACCATACCCCTATCTACGATCCAATGAACCATCGCAACCTCTCTAGCAAAGCACAATTGACGTACTGCTGGTCTCACGTTGGCCTGAAGGGAAACCCAATAGACAAACGAATGTCCCATTACTTAAACCAAAAGAGGGGCTCCTGTATTAGATAATGTTAAAGGGAAGGTGGAGAGGGGGAAGGACAGAGAGCACCGAACTATACATGCAACTCTCAATCAAATGTTTACAGCACCTCCTTTACAACATATAAGGTCTGACATAAAACCATACATTCCTGCTTACTAGCTCACTAATTTGAAAGGTTCCAAGAAAAGGCTAACATAAATGAGGCGCCAAACAATCAACATTCATACGCTGACCTGCAAACTTCATTGAAACATCCTAACAATCGACTCAAAACTGTGAACGACGCAGGGCATTGCCAATCCTTTCTCACATCCCCTTCTGATAGGCCCTTAAAGCTTGCTGCATCAAAAATTATTTTGTAACACCCTTCCATTCCCTCAATTTAAAGAAAATGGCTATACCAGCAATCCTTCTAGAAACCACCGCAGACAACACATCTTCCTCCAATGCCCTACCAATCATGTACAGTATAGCAACAGGTACATCCTCTCTTCTTCCGAAATCCTTCCACTAACCGCATTCACAAGATCCTGCCAGTGACCCAAGGCTGATTCATACTTCTTCCAAGTGCTGGGAGTAACCGATTCCTTCACTAACTTCATGGCTGGAAGCAAACCATGTCCCCAGTTAAGCGAATCATATGTTTTTCTCCTGCTTTGCATCCAGCTCCAGGTCTCGGAATCGGTCTCACGGGGAGTGAAACAAAGCATCAGCTATGGAGTTTAGCATACCCGGCACAAGGGCAGCACAGATCCAAACATCTCAAAACCAAATTATGCAACAGTCATCACCAGCAGCATTTCAGTGGACAAATTATTGATGCACTGAACCACCCTCAAATTGCAGCACATAAAGCATACTTTTCTGTTTCTCAATTCCTAACCGCAGACTTCCAAAGCCACAATGATAGGGAACAACTCCAACAAAGCCAAATTCTTAACCAGGCCGAAAACTCTCCACGAGCCTGGCCATTCCATGACACACCAATAGCCCTGAAATAGGCCTCAAAACCATCTGCCCCGGAAAGGTTCCATATAAAAGACCAAATCCTCATGGGAAACAACCGACTCCATCCACATTGAATGTCTATTATAGGATTCTAAGAACTGACATCAAACTTTCAAATCTGCCTTATGCTCCACTCTCAAATGCAAAAAGTGCAATGGTTATGTCACACCTACTGCTGCCTGCACCAACCTGTGGGAGAACACTCTCTCCATTGGCAATATCCTGGAAGTGAAATTAAGTTTTTCTAACAAAGACTTCAATTGCTGCAAACAAAGTTTTTTTGCCTGTAAGTCATCCCGTATACAAAACTTCAAATTCTCCAATTTAACCTCCGGCAAATGGCATTCCATCCTAATTGAATCTCTCTCAATGCTCAAAACAAAAACTTCAACACCATCAACGGGCCCTCATTTTTTTCCAGAGTCAATGGAATGCCAAAACGCCGAGTAACCTGCTCTATTATTCGGAGCAACAATGAACATATTGATGAGCCTGTAGATCCAATGCAAAGAAAGTCATCTAAATAATTAAATACTGAGTCCAAACCAGCCTCCTCTTTAACTATCCATTCTAGAAAACAGCTAAACTTCTCAAAATAGTAACAGAAGATTGAATACCCCATAGGTAAACAACAATCAACGTAAAATTATTCTCCCAAAAACTCCCTAACAGGTGAAAACTCTCTGGATGTACCTGCAATAAATGAAATGCGAACTCAATGTCCATCTTGGCCATAAGGAATTCCTTGCCTATCTTACACACCTACTCCACTGCTTTGTCAAAATGGAAGAACGATACCGACACTTGCGCCGGATCAACACCATCATTGACAGAATTGCCAATAGGATACGACAACTGATGGATCAACCTAAAATTATTATGTTCATTCTTTAGAACACCAAGGGAGAAAGTTTTGAATGCGGCCAAGGGGATAATAAAAAAGTCTAGCTATTTTGCCAAGCTCAATTTCCTTCTGAAATTTGACAATATCCTAAAACGAAAACTAAAGCCATCACGTAACAACTCAGCTGCCTCTTTGCCTGGATATCTATTTAGGAAAACTCATTACCCTTTTGCTTTCCTCTCTTAAAGCACTTAAAGTAACTGTGGGATCCCCTACAATCGGAGCATTTATGCTTAAATTTACATGAGACTCCAAAGCCTTTTCATTGAACAGCCAGCAAAGTCCCTTTTTTGACCTAGTCGAGGTCGCCTGACGATCCAACAGCATACCCGGAACTACCGGGAAAGGACTGTGAAGAGGTCTTTAGTGCTGCTGTCGCGGGCGGAGGAGGGGACGCCGCGCTCTCCCACTGCTCGGGTCCGGCTGCCGCAGCGGCTGCTGCGGCCTGCTGCTGGTGCTCGGTGGCTCGAGCGATGGGCCGGATCCCGGGGACTCGAGCGGCGCTCCTCGCCCGTGAGTGAAAGGGGATTGGTTTTTGGGATAGTTTATTGTCCGTGACGCCACCCACGGTTGTGGTGATTTTGTTGACACCACCGCTGCTCTGTATGGGGATCCCGGGGACTGATGACAGGGAGCAGCAAAGTTGTTGGTTCTCCCCTCCGTGGGTAGGGGGTAGTTGTCCCGGGGCCCAGTGATGAGGTGGGTGATGAGGGATGGCGGGGCCGGTGCAGGGCTTGGTGGGGTGCAGGGACGTGGGGGCAGCGCTGTGCCTTGCGGCACTGTGGTACTCACTCAGCCTGAGACAGGGACACAGTTCTCGGTAAAACACACGGCTGGAAAGACGGTTCCCACGGACGGCTGCACTTGCTTTTCCACAGTAGTTGACGGTAACGGTCCCTTTTCCTGCACCTAAGATGATGATGGTAACGATGGGTTCCCACCGGTAACCCGCTCCCCGACTTGGTAATGGGCCGGAGGAGCCCTACTTTGCCCGCAGGCGCTGGCCCTGAGAAACTGGTGCCCTAGCGGTGGCGGTGTCTCTCTCCAACGGTTGGACTGTTGCCTTCAATCGGGACTTGGTTGTTGGGAGACCCAGAGGTCCCCTTCACTAACGGATTTGGCAAATTCACGGCGACTCCTAGCCTTGCCGGGATCCGAAAGGCCCCTGCCACTGGTGCTGGCTTCACTTTGTATACCGCTCCGGTACCGCCGGGCCACCATCCGTCCGCGGTCCTTTCGGCAACCTTCGGTCAGCCGCTCCTGCGGACAGTCACCGCCGTCTGCTGACCTTGCTGTCTCAGTCCGGGGCACACACCCGGACCAACTTCAGGCTTTCTTAACTGTTACTGTCTCTTCCACTTTACTCCTCTCACTTGCTCCTCTACCACTTCCTTTCACTTTGAACTCACAAACTCCTCTGCCTGGTTCTCCCGCCTCCAGGGCTGTGAACTCCTCGGTGGGCGGAGCCAACCGCCTGGCCCACCCGCTGGTGTGGACATCAGCCCCTGGAGGAAGGCAACAAGGATTTTAGGTTACCTTTGGTGTTCCTATCTGGGGTGTAGGGTGTGGTGGTGTTATGACCTGTGACCCCTGGCTTGCCCAGGGCGTCACATTCCCCCTTAGCAAAATGCAGACCGTCCGCGGGCTGCCCATCCAACACCGGTTTTATTTTCTGAAAAGATATAAAAAGAATAACACACATACAAATTCTGACATCATCCCACATCGGGAGGTTCGGTACTTTAAACGTTGCAAACATTTTTAAACGGTTGCTACTGCCGCTCTCTCCCACCCAAGTAACCTGGCCCTGATGCTGCCCCTAAAACCCAGGCAGCACCCCTTGACCCCAGTCCTGCACCAAGTTACCCGAGCGGGATCTGTCCTTCCCCTCCAGAGGGTAGCCACTGGTTCCTGTGGTGGCTGGGCCCCAGCCTGCTCCACTGTGGGCCCTCCCTCCAACCTGCCTCTCCGGAGGCGGTAACGGTTAGCTGCAACAACAGATTTATATTTACAAGCTACTTAACGTTTGTGGTTGCCCTGCAAGTTCACGGGCTTGTCCATAGGAGTTCCTATGCAAAACTACTTTTCAAGCGGTCCCCACGGGGACAACGGTGCCGGCAACGGCCGGTTTCCAATCATGGTAGACAATCAAGTTAATCCTCGGTTCCATTTTCTTATCATCATCTGCAGAACTTTAAACAAACACACTGGTGGTCCCAACGGGGACTGTGCAATGGTGCTCCGCTGCCCTACTCAGAGTCCTCGACATCACCTGAGGGAGGGGGCGTGGCACTCACACGGGACTCCTGGCTGCCCCTTAACTTAGCATCCAGCGCGAACCACCCCCTCTCCCCACAGTGCCGGGTGTACTGCACTATGTCGCCCGGCATCAGGTTACGACCGGGATGCTCCTCTGGCAGGTGAGCATTCACATCCCGCCGGGCTATAAACACTTCGGCCTCCAGGCCCGGTTCATATATAAATCCATAGCCCCGGCGGACATCAAACCGCCTCACCTGCCCTTCGTACAGCGGGCCCCGGACACGGAAAGTTGCCTGACGGAGGTTCTCTTTTTCCCGGATTGCACGGGCCACCAACTCCGCCTTCTTCCTTTCCCTCTCTTCAATCTCCAGGCCCAACGGTACCGGCTCCCTGTCCCAGTACGGCGCTGCTGCGAGCTCCGGCGCACGGGTCGGGCCCCGCGAGACCTGTTGGACATTGCCCACTGCTAATACTCTGGGCATCAGGTCCCGCGGTGACTTGGCCTTAGACGCTGCTTTGCATCGGCAACCCGGCGCAACCTCAGCCGAGGTGTGGGGGACGGGCACAGGGGCTTTCCGCAGTTGGGCCTTCGGCACGGAGCGGGTCATCGGCTCCGGCTCGGGGACTTTCTCGGGGGACGCCTCCGGTTCAATTTTCGGGGCTTTCCAGGGCAGCACCTCCGCTCGACTACGGGGTCCGGCTACAGGTCGACCCGCCTGGGCGGGAATGCTGGGTATCGCTACCGGTTGCGGTGGTAGCGGGCCTAGTGGCGGGGTCACGGCTTCTGAGATGGGTGGCGAGGGAGGCAGCAGGGGGAGTGGGTTTGGACCGGGTCCCGCAGCCGCGATGACCGGCCCTTCAAGGGCATCGGGGCGTGGGTCACTCACCCTCCCTTCCTCCGCTTCCGCCTCGCGTCTCCGCACAGTCGCTATGACGTCCGCCATGTCGGTCTCCCACTCCTCCATGAGGAGCTGCATCTTGACCTGCAGCCTCTGGTAGAGCTGTGCGGTCCGGATCTCCACCCACGCCGCGGTTCCAGGCGCGGGGGCTACGGTGCTGCGGGACGGCATGAACATGTTGCTGGCGGCCTCTCCCAGGAACAAGATGGCTGCAGGGTCCTGGCGTCCCTGCTTTTATAGCCGCGCTCACATGCAGCTGGCCGCCATTCCGTCTCCCTTAGCCTCTTTCCGGCCCCTCCTCTATCGGGGCGGGGTCTTGGCCTTCGCGCCTCCACTACTCGGGAAGACGCTCGAGCAGGAACTTTTCGTGCCAAAGATGGCGGCTTCTGAAATTTTCCAGCGGTAACAAGGCGCACCTCTACCCAACGGCAGAGCGGTAACATCCTGTTCGTGACGCCAAGTTGTCGCGGGCGGAGGAGGGGACGCCGCGCTCTCCCACTGCTCGGGTCCGGCTGCCGCTGCGGCTGCTGTGGCCTACTGCTGCTGCTCGGTGGCTCGAGCGATGGGCCGGATCCCGGGGACTCAAGCGGCGCTCATCGCCCATGAGTGAAAGGGGATTGGTTTTTGGGATAGTTTATTGTCCGTGACGCCACCCACGGTTGTGGTGATTTTGTTGACACCACAGCTGCTCTGTATGGGGATCCCGGGGACTGATGACAGGGAGCAGCAAAGTTGTTGGTTCTCCCCTCCGTAGGTAGGGGGTAGTTGTCCCGGGGCCCAGTGATGAGGTGGGTGATGAGGGATGGCGGGGCCGGTGCAGGGCTTGGTGGGGTGCAGGGACGCGGGGGCAGCGCTGTGCCTTGCAGCACTGTGGTACTCACTCAGCCTGAGACAGGGACACAGTTCTCGGTAAAACACACGGCTGGAAAGACGGTTCCCACGGACGGCTGCACTTGCTTTTCCCCAGTAGTTGACGGTAACGGTCCCTTTTCCTGCACCTAAGATGATGATGGTAACGATGGGTTCCCACCGGTAACCCGCTCCCCGACTTGGTTATGGGCCGGAGGAGCCCTACTTTGCCCGCAGGCGCTGGCCCTGAGAAACTGGTGCCCTAGCGGTGGCGGTGTCTCTCTCCAACGGTTGGACTGTTGCCTTCAATCGGGACTTGGTTGTTGGGAGACCCAGAGGTCCCCTTCACTAACGGATTTGGCAAATTCACGGCGACTCCTAGCCTTGCCGGGATCCGAAAGGCCCCTGCCACTGGTGCTGGCTTCACTTTGTATACCGCTCCGGTACCGCCGGGCCACCACCCGTCCGCGGTCCTTTCGGCAACCTCCGGTCAGCCGCTCCTGCGGACAGTCACCGCCGTCTGCTGACCTTGCTGTCTCAGTCCGGGGCACACACCCGGACCAACTTCAGGCTTTCTTAACTGTTACTGTCTCTTCCACTATACTCCTCTCACTTGCTCCTCTACCACTTCCTTTCACTTTGAACTCACAAACTCCTCTGCCTGGTTCTCCCGCCTCCAGGGCTGTGAACTCCTCGGTGGGCGGAGCCAACCGCCTGGCCCACCCCCTGGTGTGGACATCAGCCCCTGGAGGAAGGCAACAAGGATTTTAGGTTAGCTTTGGTGTTCCTATCTGGGGTGTAGGGTGTGGTGGTGTTATGACCTGTGACCCCTGGCTTGCCCAGGGCGTCACACTGCCATCAGACACATCCCACCACAAAATTGGCTGTACTGCCTTCCTCTGCCTAAACTGCTCATCATAGCGCAGCCAAGCCATTCCACCATAAGTCTGGTAAATTTCACCTATTAAATTCAAGTAACAGAATAATTATTGGGTGACTTTTCCCCGATAACACTAGCCAATATCGTAAAAGACTACCACCAATTATGGAAAGTCCAGGTAATAAGTCGATAACACCTCTGTTCCTCTTCATCTTTTATCTAGATTATCTCAATCAAGGTTAAACATTTCTAAAGGCAACAGCAAAAAAAAAATCTCCACATATTATTTGCTCCAGATTTTCCCCCGAATTCTTGTTTCAAACGCTCACCCAGCGGCACATCAAAACAGACATAAACTGCTTATTCATCCGTATGGACCAAATCCACTGTTGTGTTCAAAGGGGAGACCATAACAACACTACCACTCACCTCCAAGACAGTGCTTGCAGTAACCATAGGGGCAACGCAACTACTCGGCACAGAATCCGTTGAAACCCCAGCCCCACCAGCCAAAACACCTTGCAACACACCACTAGGACCCAGCACTGGGGCTATCAAGCCAATAAACATCCTTAGCAATTCCGCCGCCAAATGTGCAGATCTCTCACCGCCACCCTCACCCACAGTCGAACCTGCCACACCATGTGCACAACATCCAAAACATTCACACAAGTTGCATGCAAACCATGTGTCTTACCAGGCTACTATGAGGGGTCCCCGAAACAGCCATCACGTGTCCACTGCGTCAATCACCGCCATCGACCTTGCAGTCAGAAGCAATTTGTTTTTTTTCTTCAGAAGCAGACTTGGGTGCAATGACCTCACAAGCAATAACCTGCAAAGTCAACCTGCTGTCCAATCTGGAAGCACTTCCAATTGGAGGTTGCCGCTTTGAAGAAGAGATCGGGCCTTCAGCTGCACATCTGCAGCCAGCAATCCTGGAAGGACCTTAAAATCCGTCACCCCCACTGTTGTCCCCTCTGCATCGGTGGCAGCCTGGGCTTACAAACACCAGCCATGGCTCCGTCCTGCACTCCGTCATCACCTGGACCCTGATGACACGGGACGTAAAAATTATCCTGTGGTTAAGGAGGCACTGCGCAGTTGTGCAGGATGCACTTCCAGGTTTGCCAGCAGAGTCACAAGATTGTGTTGCCTATGTCATCACACCAACCCTAGGAAGCGACATGGAAGCAAAAGTGAGGCCAGTGACGTCACTCACCACCTCACTGTAGCCCGGCCGGCTGTACAACTTCCTCCATGAGTGCTGCAAAGGTGCAGACGGTTGGGATGCTGCTGATGGCACCTGATGGTTCCTGTTGGGGATCCGAATCCTGAGCCTGGCGAGGGTCATCACTTTTGGGCTCAGTCTCAATGATGGCACTGCATTGTGTTGTCTGTCGGGTAAAGGAAAAAGTAGACTGTGCTACCTGTTGTGGGAGCAGGGACAGATGAGAAGACAAAAGGCATAGTCATTTTTTTAAGTATTAGGTGAAGAGGATCCTGCAGCCGCCTAGGATTGTTGCATCCAGTAGATGCGACTATCCCTGAATTTTAAGGGGGCTCTTCCAGATTGCCCTTGTGTGGTGGCAATTGTGATAATAGGGGTTAATAACACCTTACAGCTGTTACTAAGACCTAGATTACTATAAGACCCCCCCCATTACTAATCTGTAAGTGAAAAGAAAGAAACACAAACACTGAAAAAAATTCTTTATTTGAAATAAATTACAGAAAACCCACCCTCTTCTACCTCTTTATTAACCCCCAAAACAACCAGGTCCAATGTAATCCACACCATGGTTCCATGACAATCCCAGCTCTGCTACATCTGAAGTGACAACTAGTGGGCATAGAACATGACCGCACGCTGTGGGCTTCAGGGAGGGAATGAGCAATGTGATAAGTCATGATGTCACAGGTAGTGATGGGTGAACCTAGACTGTAAAAGTCCAGACCCACACGGGTTCAAAGGTACCCAAGTGCCAGGCCCGGAATTCTCAGCAAACTCCAGGTATTGATGTGGATCCGGCACTCGGGTAATGCAAAAAAAATAAAAGGAAAAACAAGAAGAAAATAATAAAGCAAGCGGGCTGTACTAACCGAGCCACCGGCGCAGCTGTACTGCTGCTGCAGCCGTTCATTTAGTTCCAGGGCCGCTCATTTTCTACATTGCAAATGCACTGCTTTCCACGTCCACCAGCGTCTGTGATTGGTTGTAGTTAGATGCGCCTCCTTGCTGAGCGATAGTGTCTTACACTTCCAATCACAGACCCTGTCTGCGGGTTTATCGTACAGTAAAAATAAAAACATTTTAAAAAAAATTGGCGTAGGGTCCTTACATATTATGATACCCAGCAAAGATAAACCCTACGGCTACAGGCTACAGCCCCCAGCTGTGTGCTTATCTTGGCTGTGTATAAAAATAAGAGGAACCGCATGCAGCTTTTTTTTTTTAATTATTTAAATAAATAATTTTAAAAAACAATATGCGGTCCCGCCAATTTTGATACCCAGCCATGATAAAGCCCAACAGCTGAGAGCTGTGGAGACCCATTGTTATTGCCCCCCCCAGTCTAAAAATAGTAGCCTGCAGAAGCCTAAGATTGTCGCATCCATTAGATGCGACAATCCCAGCACTTTACCCGGTTCTTCTCGATTGCCCTGGTGTTGTGGCAATCAAGGTAATAAGAGGTTAATCGCAGCTCACAGCTGCCACTAAGCCATAGATTAGTAATATCTCATAAATGCCTCCCATTACTGATCTGTAAGTCAAAAGAAATGGACACAAACACTGAAAAAATCTTTTATTTCAAATAAAAGATATAAAAACACTCTGTCATCACTTTATTAACCCACAAAACACCTCTTCAGCTCCGACATAATCCACACGAGGTCCCATGACAATTCCAGCTCTGCTACATTACTTAAGGCACAGTGATCATGGTACATTACCAACCGCTGTAGACTTCAGGCAGAAACTGAGTGAGCAGCGCTATCAGTGGTGATATCACTCAGGTAAGTTGCGGGCACAGCTGGAGGTTCCCATGGTCCTCCACCTGTGACCGCAGGTAACTTGACCTCTGGTGACTTCATTAGACTCAGTGACTTCACCTGAGGTGGGATCACAGCGTTCATTGAGGTCCCCTGCAGTCATGGGTGGAGGGCCGTGAGAACCTCTAGCTGTGCCCGCAACTAATCTGAGTGACATCACCGCTGATCGCTGCTCAGTCCCTGCCTGAAGTCCGCAGTGGGTGGTCATGTACCATCATTGCAAGCTGTGTCTTCAATAATGTAACAGAGCTGGAATCGTCGTGGGGCCTCATTTGGATTACGTCAGACCTGCAGGGGTGTTTTTGGGGTTAATAAATTGGTAAAAGAGGGTGAGCTTTTTTGTCTTCTATTTGAAATAAAAGGAATTTTCAGTGCATTTGTTTATTTATTTTCAATACAGATTAGTAATGGGGGGTCTCATAGACCCCCCCCTTACTAATCTAGGGCTTAGACGTAGCTCTGTGCTGCGATTAGCCCCTTATTACCCCAATTGCCACCGCACCAGGGCAATCGGGAAGAGCCGGGCAAACTGCTGGGATTGTCGCTTCAAATGGATGCGAAAATTCTGAGCAGCTGCAGGCTGCTATTTTTAAGCTGGTGGGAGCCCAATAGCCATGGATATCCCCAGCCCGAGAATACCAGGCAGCTGTCGAGCTTTATCATGACTGGGTATCAAAACTAAAGGAGACCGCATGCCGTTTTTTAAAATTATTTATTTAAATAATTAAAAAGCCACATCCGGTTCCTCTTATTTTGATACACAGCCAAGATAAGCGTACAACTGGGGGCTGCAGACTATAGCCATAGACTTTATCTCTCCTGGGTATCATAAAATGGTTGGCCCCTATACCAAATATTTTATTTATTTATTTTTATACCACGATGGACGCACATAGCGTCTGTGATTGGAAGCAGTCAGACACGCTGCCACTCAGGGTGGGGTCACATCTGACTGCAAGCAATCACAGACGCCGGTGGGCGGGAAAGCAGTGCATATGCAATGAAGATAATGAGCAGCCCTGGAATTGAATGAGTGACCTGGAAGCAGTTACAGCCATGCCGGAACCTCGGTGAGTGCATCCCACTTGCTCCTATCCTCCTATCCCTTCTACCCCCATTTTTAATCACCAGATTCTGGTCCCTATAAATGGGGACTGGCATCAGGACAGATATCCGGGACCAATCCTGAGCTGGAACCGGGTTTTTTTTAAATCCGATTAGACTCGCCGGTCCCAGTTATCTGTGAGTCCACCCATCACTAGTCACTGGTTATTTGTCACATCTGGAGGCTCCCATGGTCCTCCACAGGATACAGGTAACCTTACCTCAAGTGACCTCATTGAACTCACCTCAGGTGAGGTCACTGAGTTTACAGAGCTGGATCTCCTGGCAGAAAATTGCATTTATCTTGCCAAGAGATGCAGATTTGGTGCTGAAATTTCTACAGCATATTCCTGCACCCAATTTATAGCTCCTGGCAAAAAAAATACCCCAAAACACATCAAAACACCATGTGGTTTTGATGCGATTGTAATGCAATTTTACTGCCAGGAGGTGTAGATTTGGTGCAGGAATATGCTGTAAAAATTTCAGCACCAAATCTGCATGTCCTGGCAAAAAAAAATACACAAAAAATGGTTTTGACGTGGCTTTCTGCCAGGAGGTGCAAATTTGGTGCTGAAATGGCTGTAACAGATTTCAACTCAGTCACCAGGGTGTTAATATAAATCTTTATTTCAGCTTTATTTTGAAAAATTCCTTTTAAAATAACTTAATAGCTAGGACGTCACAGACAACATTGCCAATATAAAGTAGGGGGTGATGTAGAAAGAGAACCATGCGCGTTTCGAACAAAAAAGTTCTTGAACACAGGCCGCTGGTGACCAGTGTTCAAGAACTTTTTCGTTCGAAACACGTATGGTTCTGTTTATATAAACACTTTATATGATATGCTGCCAAACTATGTCTAAGGCCCCCTTCACACGCACGTGTCTCCGGTACGTCTTAGGTCCATTCCTGCACGTACCGGAGACACGGGAACACGTAGACCCATTAAAATCAATCGGTCTGCGCACACGTGCGTGTTTTGCCATGGAACGTGTGTACGTGTGGAGCATATGCGTGTCCGTGTGTTCCACACGAAGACATGTCCACGTTTTCTCCGGCATCACGGGTGTCACACGGCCCGCATATGGACCACACAAATGTAGTGTGGATGCGGTCCCGTGTGACACGCGCCGGAGAAACCTCACTTGTCAGAGAAAAAAATAACAAATCTTTACTCACCTTCTCCTGCCCTGCTGTCTCTGCCGCTGCTGTCACTTGCAGCCGACCGCCGCTCATTATGCTCATTGCATATTCACTGCACTGCAGCCAGAAGCAGCAGCAGCGGGGAGTCGGCAGGGCTGGAGACCGAAGTTCAGCACCACGGACAGCGACGCCAGGGGCAGGTGAGTTGAGAGTTCTCGTTCTCCGTGTGTTATCACGGATAACACACATAGTGCCATAAACACGACTCACGGAGGGAAAAATGCACCTTTGACACGTCCGTGAAACACGTGCGTGATTTTCACGGACGTGAGAAGGGGGCCTATGACAGTGACCGGCAATGAGGTGGCGGACGAGCCACTGAAGACACAAGTAAGTGTCACACTCCACAGCCAGGGCAGAACACATACACAACACCAGATTAAAGAAGGAGAGTCGAGCCCTGCCGTTCATCACCTGGCTCCCCCTTCTCCTTTTGCGGTTTTTGCTACAATTTATATATCGTGGGGATTCAGCTCTAGTAGGCGTTGGTAAGAACGCAGTACAGGGGTTACTCGGGTTTTCAGTCCAAAAAGGTCAGTGTTTTATTCACACGTGACACATAAATATATAGTCTTACTTCAGAGCAGAAATACAAAAGGAAAGAAAGTCCAGCTTGGCACTCAGCACAGCAAAGAGTCCAGGACGCCAGTGAACCATCTAACATGTTTTTTTTCAATAACTTCCAAACAAACCTGTGATTGTGGCATTGAATTCTATGTAATGGGTGAGCGAAAACCATTTTCTTTTCCATTGTTCAATCACACGGTAGTTTTCTTTATTTATTCCACCACTTAATGGAAAAAAATGTATGTTTGGCATTATTGTAATCGCTCCTATCTGTAGAATCATATTTCCAGGTCATTTTTACCGCACAACGAATGCCATAAAATAAAACCCAAATAAAAATCGTGGAATTGTATTTTTTGCCCCAATTTCACCCAGTCCTTAAAGGGAATCTGTCAGCGAGTTTTAGTTTCCTTATTTGAGGGCAGAATGATGTAAGGACACCAACCCTGATTCCAGTCAAGTGTCACTTCTAGGCTGGTTGCTGCAGTTTTTAAAAAAAAAAAAAAAAAGTCACTGTTTTCTCTGCTGCAGATCTAGCAGTTCACTGAATGCTGATCTTTGTATGATCACACCCACATCACTGATTGACAGCTTTCTGTGCACACTTTGCATAGGCAGAAAGCTGACAATAGCCGGTGGGGGCAGGATTATACAGAGCTCTCAAATACTGTATGGAGGACTACAATTCAACAAGTTTACTAGTTCTCTAGTGATAATCTCCTGTCGATAAAACAGTGACTTTATCAAAAGTACAACAAGCAGCCCATACTCCAAGGAGAGACAAGCTGAATTAACTGGAATTGATGGAGCCCAGATATCCGTTGAAAGCTTCTGCCTCTTTGCTTCAGTAATTGGTACAGATCCTGCACCCTGACCCCTGATGAAACCATCTCAGGGGCGGAGATATCATTGGTGCAACCTGTGCAGCCGCAGAGGGGCCCAAGAGGTTAGGGGCCCATTTCTACTTCCATAACAGGTGGAATTGTGAATTTTGATCAGTTATTGGACTGAAAAGGGCCCATATACTGATCTTGCACAGGGGCCCTTTTGTGTCTATGTCTGCCAGTGAACCATCTAACATGTCACGTCAAAAAAATTTACAATGGTGCTGAAGGTGCACTTAAATGACTAAAGATTACACTTGCTTGTAGACATTTATCTTCATACTACATTTTATTACAAATGCTTAAACATTTAGATGATTATTACCCATGACATTGTATTACTGTATGTAAACGGCAATTGGCTGATACTTTAGCTTGAATTGCTGGAATTAAAGTTCTTAAGGCTGCTTTACATGAAACGCTGCCCGTGACGCACAATATCGCTTGGACGCGTAACACGAACTTACCTTCCTAGCGACGTCGCTGTGGCCGGCGAAAAACCTCTTTTTTTAAGGGGGACGTTTGTGCGCCGTCAGACAGACGTCACACAGCGGCCCACCAATAGAAGTGGAGGGGCGGAGAGCAGCCGCAATAACGACACGCCAACCTCGTTGCCGGAGGACGCAGGAACGTTGTTGTTCGTCGTTCCCAGAGTGTCACACATAGCGATGTGTGCTGCCTCAGGAACGACGAACAACCTGATTCCAGCACCAGCAACGATTTTTTGAAAATGAACGATATGTCAACGATCAACGATTAGGTGAGTATTTTTGATCATTAACACTTGCTCATAGGTGTCACACGCAACAATGTCGCTAACGACGCCGGATGTGCGTCACGAATTCCGTGACCCCGACGACATATCGTTAGAGATATGGATGCGTGTCAAGCCCCCTTTAGATGCTGGTTGTTAAGAGGTTGCAAATGTGGTGCCAATGGCTGCCATGTTTGACCAACATTGCAGCCCAATCTGAGGATGTGCTTCATAGAAGGTAATTTTACAATATATCGCATATTTTACAATGTACTGTATTCTACAAACACAGTTTTAAGTCGCTTAATAAACTTTAAAGTAATAATGAAAAATATGAAAAAATATATATACGTAAAAGTTCAAATCACCCTCCTTTTTTGAAAATTAGTAACATCTAAAAAATAAAAGTAATAACGTGGCATTTCTGTGTGTGTAGCTGTGCAAACTAATAAAATATCATATGTATCCTATATGATAAATATCAAGATGCAAAAAAATCTGAATGGCTGAATCGCTACTTTTTTGGTCAATTCCTCTTCCAAAAAAATGGAAAAGTTGGAAAGTCGTATAGACTCCAAAATGGTAATGATAAAAAGTTAAGTTCATGCTGCAAAAAACAAGCCTGGCTCCTAATACAATGCTGTCAATGGAAAAATAAAAAAAGCTAAAGCTCTAGGAAGGTTAAAAGGGTAAAAATGACACCGACCTGGGGCAGACCCAGAACGTTACAAATTATATGATCAAGACAAAGAACAAATGTGATAAAATGGTTTATAACAATGATTTCCAGAATTTCAATTCTATAAATCTACGGCTGCATGGAGGATGCAGATCACTATCATTCATATATTGCAGTGTTCCCCAACTCCAGTCCTCAGGAGCCCCCACCACTGCATATTTTCAGGATTTTCTTACCCTTGCCCAGGTGTTGGGATCATCACTTTTGTAACACCTCTGCAATACTAACAAATCCTGAAAACATGCAGTGTTGGTGGGCCTTGAGGACTGGAGTTGGGGAACACTGCTATATTGGATTCAATACAATGGCCATCTTTTGTCAATGCTTGGTATCAGATAACATACCCCACTATGGTGCAGTGCCGCTACTTCCTTTCTCCATAGAAGAGAAGTAACTACAGATGACATAATACAACAGTCTGGGGATGTGACATCCATTTTGTCAAGACACCAGCAGAGGGAGCTGAAGTCCTGATGGATAGAAACTGTACTGTGCAGAACCAGCCGGGGAGCTGAAGCACAGAGTGTGCTGGTGCAATACCTTACAACTCCAGCAGGGGGAGCAGATGCCATGAGGTGTGTGGAGGATGGTAAGACAGGCCGGGTCGGATGCCGTGAGGAACAGATGAAGACCGGAGGGACGAGCAGGAGAGAGGTCGGGGTCAAGCCGAGGTCAGTATCGGGGGGAGCCAACCGAGGAGGGGAGGTAGGAGAGGGCGAGAACAAGAAGAGGTCAGGGAAGGAACAAGGGAATGTCCGGGGAAACAGGTGGAGAACAAGGGGATGGAACACAGACAGAGGGCGAGAGCACAGGGGAGACAGATCAAGATCAAGATCAAACACTTACAGGGACCAGCAATCAGAGCAGAGCTTAGCTTATAGCCAGCGTCGGTTCACTGAAGATGACCTCATTTAAAGCATCCAGGCTCCGGAAACGAGGCCCAGGAGAAAGCTCCACCCCCTAGCCTGGTGGCAGGGGAGGCAAAACCATGACACATTTTAATTTTACCTACATAGCGCCTTTAATTTCTATAGGCATCAGCACCACTGTCCCCATTGGGGCTCACAATCTAAATTCCCTACTAGTATGTCTTTGGAGTGGGCGAGGAAACCCAGAGATCCCTGAGGAAACCTACACCAACACGGGGAGTCTCTTTGAAAATATTGTCCTTGACATGTGGACGCCAATTTAAGATTTTTTTAGTGGGATTTCTAAGAAGTTTAGGATTTCCTGGTCTTAACGATGAGAGAATATCCAACTGAAAAAGTCACCATTCAGCAATATTATATTTTTTTACAAACTAGCTGAATATGAGCCATGACTATTCAACACTAATAAGTCATATATTCCAGATCTTTAATTTAGTATTCAATCTTTGCCCGACTCTCGCTACTTTCCATGCCCTTGTCTTCCGAATGCTATCACCGAAATGTAAATGAAGTACTATATAATAAATATATTAAGTGTAATTAACACAAAGTACATCATTATCTACAAGTGAGTGCAGAATTATGGAGCTAAATAGCAATCTGGGTCAAATAAAGGATGACTAACTTCTGCCTTCGCGAGCTTGGTTTCACTTTTCTATGAAGATGAAATAAACCCTAATATCATCTGTATGATAGATGAGGCAGGAGTACCGGCTTGTACTTCATAACCCGGCATTCTGTCACTGACAGGTTGCAACTTCTAAAAGAATTAAGCGCAAATATCTGAATATGTCCGTGTCTGCCTTTATGCAATTTAGTTTTCACCATGAGATCATCCCGGTTATTCTAAATCTGGTCTTCCCATGAGAATATTTGTCCTTATGACAACCTCCCAACCCCCAAGCATCAGATGGTTCCATAGAATTCTGTTATTTACGCAGTCTGAGACAAGAATAATTTAAGTTATGATTGAGGTACATTGTCAGGATGGTGTCGAGGAGCCCCGTTCCCCTGTGTATAGCTCCATCTCACTCTTATTGTTAATATTTTTTTCACGCGACATATGCAAAGAGCGGCCCTATTAAAGGAATCAGAGCTGAGCAAGGTCCCTGCTAGAAACACATTCTGCTCAGAGACGTTCCCTAAGCGGAAACGCTGGGAATAAGAAGATATTTGCATCCTTCGATAAAACATAATATACATAATAATATTACCGACTATGTTTAGAAATAATCACGCTGATTTTGTCATTTGGCACACCTCTATGAGTTATTTTTGGTTTTACATGGGACTGCAGGTAAACCATTAGAATAAGGGAATAAGAAGATATTTGCATCCTTAAATAAAAAAAATATACATAATATTATTACAGGCTACGTTTATAAGTAATAATATATAATAAAAAAGCTGATTTTGTCATTTGGCACAGCTCTAGAAGTTAATTTTGGTCTTACATGGGACTGCAGGTAAACCCATTAGAATAAGAAGATATTAGCATCCTTCGATACAGCAAAATTTACATAATATTATTATAGAATATGTTTAGAAATATTCGCTCTGATTTTGTCATTTGGCACAGCTCTATCAATTATTTTTGTCTTACATGGGACTGCAGCTAAACCCATTAGAATAAGAAGATATTAGCATCCTTCGATAAAGCAAAATTTACATAATAATATTATTACAGAATATGTTTAGAAATAATCTCGCTGATTTTGTCATTTGGCACAGCTCTATCAGTTATTTGTGGTCTTACATGGGACTGCAGGTAAACCATTAGAATAAGGGACTAAGAAGATATTTGCATCCTTTGATAAAACAAAATATACATAATATTATTACAGAATGTGTTTATAAGTGATAACAAAAAGAAACTGATTTTGTCATTTGGCACAGTTCAATAAGTTATTTTTTATTTTACATGGGACTACAGGTAAACCATAAGAATAAGGGAATAAGAAGATATATGCATCCTTAAATAAAACAAAATATACATAATAATATTACAGAATATCTTTACAAATAATAACAAAAAAAAGCTGATTTTGTCATTTGGCACGGCTATTTGAGTTATTCTTGGTCTTACATGGGACTGCAGGTAAATCTATTAGAATAAGGAAATAAGAAGATATTTTCATCCTTCGATAAAACAAAATATGTATAATAATATTACAGAATATGTTTATAAGTAATAATAAAACAAAAAAGATGATTTTTGTCATTTGGCACAGCTCTACGAGTTATTTTTGGTCTTACATGGGACTGCAGGTAAACCCATTAGAATATGTGAAGTCAAGATGACAAGTCCAGCTCTGCTATATCTTTACACGACTTTCATATCACCATGATCTTTTCATGGAATATGGAGTTGTCAGCGGACAACGTCTTATTTACCTGTTTGGAAAGTCTTGGTTCTTCTTCGACATATTTCTGTTCTTTTGGCATAAGGGTAGCTAGACTGGCTTTTACCTGCAGATAATAACAATACATATTCGAGATGAGACGACTCATCACCAAAAAATGATCAGTTTTCTAAGCTTAATTGTAATCTGTGACCGACACATGCACCCTGATTGAAAATTCACAAAAGCAAACCGTCGAAAGGACATAAATGTATAATACCAAGGGAGGGTAACTCGCCTGCATACTTAACAGGAGCAATGTCATTGCTAGCAACAACAGCTGAATTGAAATTTGTGGGGAGGGTGCGCCATGCTGTGGCTGTGTCGCTCGTTGTCTTCACTTGCGGGGAGGTTGAAATGAAACGTCTCACATTCGTATACTTTATATATGGGGAAACAAAAGGAACTGAGCTTTTTTAGAAGCGAGAAGAAAGGCAAAGTTAAGACTTACAGCATTAAAAATCACATCTATTTCAAGATAGATGACCCCCTTTGTTGGCCCTGTCAGCTGCTTGTTTTTCAAGACGTAGGCTTTCTGTTCACCATTTTGAATCTGTGGGAAGAAAGACATGACAGCCGTCTGTCTCATGGTCTCTACTGAATACACTCCCCCCGGCCACCTCTGACCCCCAGCTGCTGAAACTGACAAGGAGTCCAAAACAACTGTGGCAATTCTGACAAGTACCTGTTCATTACCAGCACCGAGCCTGTCAGGAGAAATTAACTACCGTGGGATTCAACATGGTCGTGGACCCAGGGTGTTAAATTCTATTTATTATTTTTTTTTTTCTTTTTGTCTGTGTTTGGTGTGAGATTTTTAATATCTCAGTTGAGAACTGACTGACGTTCTACGGAAATTTTCATTTTTATTTTTTTTATCCTTATGGATTGAGAGAAACATTGAGATGTATGGCAGGTGAATGAGACTTACAGACAGCAAGGGGATAGCAACTTTGCCCAGAAAGTCAGCGCTTCGGTCTCGATCTTCATCATAAACTGTCACTTCAAGGACGGAATGGATATCATTGACATTGCTTTATGGGAAAAGGACACAGAGAGGGAAATAACAGATTATTAATGAGAAGAAGAAGGTTCAAATTTACAGCATTATTGCATCATGACGTTACCTGGAGCTGATGATTTCAATGGAATTTATTAAAGAATAAAGATAAACTTAGCCGAAAATATTAGAAAAACTAAAGCAAAAAAACTCCTAAAATTCACGATTCTATTAGTATCCAATTTTATATTTATGAGGGGAAACGCGTCGGGTGGTTTCCGTTAGGAGCCGCTGGTACATAAGTGGTTTTCTTAGGCTAATGTACCCTGCTATGTTCCCAATTTAATCACATTGGTTATAGTGTATCCGTATTATCTATATTAGATCTGATTGTTGGTTCACTGTTGGATTTTTGAATTCTTGCTAGTACTATCACCTTCGTATCTGCTAGGGTCATTTTAGGGCCTGAAGGGATAGTCGTCGTTGAGTGGGGGCGTCAAATGCGCAGGCTTTAGGATGCCAACCTCCGCGGCAAGGAAGGGGCGAGTTTAGGGCAATATGAGGGCCACCCCCCCCCCACCCTTGTACGCTATGAATTTTCATTGAAGTTGTTATTTGTATTTCTATGACATAGGTGTTGGGATTACTTCTTTCCCTTTTTAATATTGGATACTAATAAAATTGTGAATTTTAGGAGTTTTTTTGCTTTAGTTTTTCACGTATGCTCTTCTAATTCATTTGGCTTATATTTCCGAAAATATTAGAAAAGACTTCCACTATAAAGTACCCCCTATGTAAACGGATCCACGTCTTCTCATTATCCCAGCATGACTAGGCAGCCATATTCCTGGCACTTTCTATATTAAACTACTCTGTAAGGCCCTTTCACACGTCAGTGATTCTGGTACGTATGTGCTAGTTTTTATACGTACCAGAATCATGGACATATGCAGACCCATTAAAATCAATGGTTCTGTACACACATCAGTGATTTATCACTGACTGTGTTTCTATGTGGCACACTCGCGTGTCCATGTGTTACGCACGGAGACAAGTCCATTTTTTTCTGGCATCACTGATGTCCTTCTGACCAAATAATGGTGTGATCTGTGAAACATGTACCAGAAAAACATGTACATTTAAAATAAAAAGCTTTATATACTCACCTGTCTCCAGTGACGCTGTCTTCAGCTGCTGCTTCCTCCTGCTTCCCAGACGGCTAATTATGCTCATACATATTCACTGCATAGCCGACCCGGAAGTAGCTGCTGTGGGGAGACAGCAGCGGACGGACACAGCAGCATGGGAGACTTCAGTATCACGGACAGCAGTGGCGTGGACAGGTGAGTATAAATGCCTGATCTCCGTGTATTATCACGGATAGCACACGGAGATCACACGTGTGCCAAAATCACAGCACTCAGAAGGACATACGCACCTTTATCACATCAATGAAAAACGTGTATGTTTTTCACTGACATGTGAAGGGGGCCTTATGCTGAATTTACATGTTCTCACAACACCCTGCATGGGGCTATTGGAGGCCACTCAACAAATGCTTGAAGGGATTTACATTGCAAAGGGTGACATTTAACACTAGAACTACTGAGGTAGTCATTTTGACTACTTTGCACCATGTATTTCTATATAGGTGTCACGAGTCCAGTAGTTCTAGTGTTAAAGGTAACGTCACATGTCAATTTCTGTGAAGATTTTGCACTGACTTTTTTACACAAATAGTGGATCAGATTTACTAAAAGTATATCAACTTTGGTACTGAAAAATCTGCATCATATCTGACTACTGGGAACTTACCCTAAATAAGTTGGCAATGTAAACTGATTAAACTTACTAATAATATACTTAAAGAGGTATTTCCATCTCCAAGATCGTATCCCAATATGTAATAATAATAATAATAGTATATAACATAATACTGTATGGAATACTATGTGGGGCCCTTAATAGTATATAGAGGACTATGTGGTGCTTATAATACTTGATGGAGAACTATGTCAGGCCAATTGTGTATGGAGGGCTATGTGAGGCACATTATTCTGTATGGAGGACTAAAAAGGGCTCATTATTCTATATGAAAGGCATTGTGGGGCCCATAATACTATTTGAGTACTATGTGGTGCCCATTATTCTCTATGGAGGGCTATTTGAGGCCCATTATTCCGCATGGAGGACTAAGTGGGGCTGATTATTCTGTGTGTAGGTCTATTTGGCCACCATTAACCTCTATGGAGGATTATGTGTGGCCCATTATTCTGTATGGAGGGCTATGTGGGGCCACAATTCTGTATGGAGGACTATATGGGGCACATTATTCTGTATGTAGGTCTATTTGGGGCCCATTAATCTGCATGAAGGACTATATGGGGCCCATTATTCTGTATGGAAAACTATGTGGAGCACGCGACTAGGTTAACCTTCGACTTTGTCCATGTTTTTAATGTTGGCCCTCTGTGTATTTGAGTTTCACATCTCTGCTCTAGGGCATGACACTTGAGAAAAGTAGCATGGCTGTCTATACAGATAATGCTTGCTACAGCAGTAATCACCCCTTTATTATAGTGATATGGACTGCAGTGACAGCAGTCTTTAGTGTAACCTTAAATATTTGCTGCTTAATATACAGTATATTTACATTAGTTTTATTGTATCTTGACTCTATGAAGTCACACCACGACATAGAAAAGTGGTGTATATACTGTGAGATAAACTAACTTTACTGCATGAGCAGTGAAAATATTTCACATTTCCTTTCATTTATATTGTAGGAGTGTTTGATTTTCAGTATCTCCGGTGTGAGTAAAATAACAACCACTCTTTACAGCATGCAATAAGTAAGGTAAACCGTATTAGAAGATTCCAGTTAGTCTGTAAATCTCTATGAGTCTTGTGACTCATTTAATCACACAACTAAATAAGAAAGCTGAATGTTCCTCTAAAGTTCTCTCCCGGAGTTAATCTTAAAATCTTCCAACTCTAAAATGAATGCTATACTACATCAACAAATTGAGAAATAAGGCAACATTTACACACATTTACAGAGCTTCTGAAAGTTAAAGGGAGGTGATATAAAATATAAAGCCCATACGACTTGGTTTAATAAGATGTTATTGCTAACCATTTTGATCATACAAACTTCTGCAATATAGTGTGTCCGCCTCAATCAGGGAAAGTAAGATTCAAGGATGTTATCTCTTTGCACTTAAATGCCAATTTCCTCATGCATTTCAAGCCTCGCAAGACTACAGAAAAGGTTGCAGTGACATTGTTTCAGTACATCGGAGAAGTCATCAGACATTCCATCCAGCAAAGAAAAGAAAAGAAAAATATGAAGGAAAAAAAAACCTGTAAAAGCCTATAAAACCTCCGAGTAACATTACAAGTAAAATTTCACACTTGGACATAAAGTAGTTGAAGTAAAAATGTAATCGTAACTTTAAACGTAACTTTAAACGGAAATTACTCCTATATTGCAAGTATCATTTGTTACGCTTGCTCATGATTATATAGAAACATTATCGTGAACCAAATTTTAATCCTGAGACACTTGGTAGTTTGAAATTTTGTTTAAAAAAACCCCTCTCAAGGCCAATGTGATCCCGCATAAAATATGGGGAGCAAGATTGTTCTACAGAAAAGATGGTGTAGGCTAATACAGAAGATGACAAATTATCATTACATTACATCATTCCAGGTTATTATAATAGTGAATCAATACATGCTCTGAGACACACTGATCCCACTCGTAGGGCAGAAAGTGATAGATGGCCGGTAGATGGTATCGCTAAAGGGATGGGAGCCAGGGGTGGGATTCAGACGGTTCTACAGTTTGCGGAACCGCCTTTTTCAACTGAATGTGCATCCTCGTACACACATTCAGTGGAAATGTATCACAGTGCACGAAACGTGCACCGTAATAGTTAAAATTGTTGCCGGCCTATCAGAGGCAGGCAGCTGACATCAGCGTGCAAGTCGGCAGCAAATGATGTCACTGCCATTCACCAGCAACGTCCCGCCACATATGGAATGTGAATATACAAAATAAAGAGTATTGGTCATAAGGGGACCAAGATGGAACATATATGGGGACCAGGATGGAACATTTGTGGGGACAAGGATGAAACATATATGGGGACCAGGATGACATATAGGTACCAGGATGGGAGACATATGGGGACCAGGATGGGAGACTTACGTGGACCAGGATGGGAAACATACAGTGACCAGGATGGGAGACGTATGGGGACCAGGATTAGGGACATTACAGGAAGTTCCAAGGAAGGCGACATGATTGCAGAAAAGGGTCAGGACAAAGAACATAGGGGCACAGGATGGGGACATTATTACAGGAAGGGATCAGAATCTGTGACAATTACTCTATGAGCCAATTAAGGCACATTATTACTGCTTTTACTTTTGAGGACACTGTTTTCATTGGGGGGGCCGAGGGAGGTCCTGCTACTGTGCAGGGCAGCACTATGTCACTTTTCTTTTCATCTGGTGAACTGTAGAAGACATGGGAAAAAGTGGGAAATGTGCTCTAAAAGTGATTAGCTCTATATAGATGTTTGTGTTTTATTCTCTGCAGAGACGAGTCCTGGTAGGAAGAAATGATATGTCATAGTGTGGCAATATTTCTCACTTGGATGTGGCATTGTTCAGTCACTATGTGGTGGTAATATGTGGTCTGGTCATGGTGCGGCAGTATTTCGCACACATTTGGCCTGTTGCTGCTGAGGTCAGAGATTAGGTGCCACACACAGTTGAGGTGACAGATGGACAGGAGGTCATCCTTTCTAATTGGAGTAGTGTCAAGATCCTCAAAACCTTTGCACAGAATCCTTGGAGGGATTCTGTAGTTTTTAGTGAGAGGGATGATTGCTCAAACCAGATCACTAATGCTCTATATCCCAACGCTTACCACCAATTTGTCACAAACAGCCAGGGGAGTCACTCAGATAACCCACTGCTGCCACCAATTTGTCACGAACAGCCGGGGGAGTCACTCGGATATCCTACCGCTGTTCACTAATTTGTCAAAATCAGACTGCTCTCTAGCACTCCTATCGTTGGCAGGCCACTTTGGTACTGCAGGACAATAAGAAAGTGAGGCTGCTGAGCTACTAATGTCAGATATCGAATGTCTGCCAGCATGGGTAATGTATATATCACCGATTCCTGCTAATGGAATATATATATATATATATATATATATATATATATATATATATATATATATATATATATATATATATATACCTCGGTACCCATTGCTGATAGCACCCCAATAACTCTACACAATAATTCCGCTGCCACCACCGAACCTTTTGTACAGGCAGTTCGGTCACCTGTTACAGATAGCATAAGGCCATTCGGGTTTTTGGATTCATATATTGAGCATGAGGAAAGAAACTATTAAATTTTATATATTTAATCCGAAAATAGGCAGTATTTATAAAAATATACAAGAATTTACAAAAGGGAACAATACAAATACAGTGTAGATAGTTACATAAAAATAAAAGGGATAACGTGAAACTTACTAAACTCATGCCATAGATGTGATGTCTGAATTTATGGAGGGAGGGGCTCCAAGAGATAAAGATGGTAGAAACGGCCAGCATCACCACTTACTGATGCCCTCCAATACTGACTGCCCCCAGCAATGAGCTAATCGCTCTTATGCCCTCAGGTAACCCCCCTCTGTCACGCTCCCCGGGTCCCCTGCTCTGTTCCCCGGCTCACCTGCCACGTTCCCCGGCTTCCCTGCGTCGCTCCCCGGTTCTTCTGTCTGGTCTCCGCCGCTCCTCGGTCTCCACCCTCCATTGCTTGCGGTTCCCAGGCGTCCTGGTCCCCGCTCCCGGCGCCCGTCGGCTTCTCAGCCCCAGCCCGGCTCTGCTGCTTCCTCCTCACCGCTCCCTGCCCTGGCTTCTGGCACCCGGGCCTCGCGCATGCGTATTAGGGCGCGCGCGCGGTCATTGACCCTTTCTTAAAGGGCCAGCGTCCACTAACAGGAAATTGGGCACACAGGTACAGGGTATAAAGGGGTTAAGTGTCCAAGTGGGCGGGGCCTGTTCTTCGTGTTTCCCAAGCTAGGAGTCAGGTCTCCTTGTGTTCCTGTGAGATACTCACCTCTCTCTCTTCTAGAGCCGATCCTGCTTCGCCATCCGGTCCTGCCGAATCCCGAACCTCGAACGCTGCCTATCTGCCATCCTGACAGTCCGTTCCATCTCTGATCCCTGTGGTGACCCGTCTGCTCGCTCCATCGGTTCCGGACTCCACCTGACAACATCTTGGCCTCCGAACCTGAGCTCCGTCACCCGGACTACCATCAGTGACTCCGTGGTCCCAGGGACTTCTGCATTCTCCTCTTGTACACGGACTGTTCTGCTACCTGTAGTGCTCCAGCTACCGGACCCCTTACCATCATCAAGGAGTTCGGCCCAGTGGATCCACCTCCTGGGTCTGCCCGTCCACCTGGTCCTAACAGTAAGAACAGGCCATGGATCCCGCTGAAGCACTAGCAGCCCTGCAGGAGGAACTCACACGCCAGCGTGAGACTCAGACCCGCATGCTGCAATTCATGTCTTCTGTGGACGCCCGCCTGAACACGCTACAAGCGTCGGTTACATCTTCAGCATCTTGGGCTTCCACTAGACAATCCACGGCTCCAGCCCCCGTGGCAGCCTCTTCGGATGCTTCCAGACTTCGTTTGGCCTCACCACCCCGGTACGCCGGAGATCCCAAGACCTGCAGGGGATTCATAAACCAATGCTCCCTCCATTTCACGCAGCTGCCGCATTTGTTTGCCTCCGACCAAGCCAAGGTCGCGTTCATCATGTCCCATCTAGAGGGTGAGGCACTGGCGTGGATGAACCCCTTGTGGGAAAAGGAGGATCCTGTGACCACGATTATCCAGGAGTTCCTGCAGGCATTTCGTGGCACCTTTGACGAGCCCGGACGCGCCTCCGCGTCTGCCTCATCTCTTCTCCGGTTACGTCAGGGGACTCTGACGGTGGGTCAATACGCCATACGTTTTCGCACCTTGGCTTTGGAACTCGGGTGGAACAACGAGGCTCTAACCGCCGCCTTCTGGGAAGGACTCTCGGGTCGAATTAAAGATGAGCTGGCTGGTCGTGACGTACCGTCCACCCTGGATGCCCTGATTACCCTAGCGACTCGAGTGGACATTCGCTTTCAGGAGCGATCCAAAGAGGTGTCCCGTGAGAGACGTCCGGTACGGCATTCCTCTCCTCCGCAGAAGCCCACCGTACTTCAGTCAACGGCATCTGGTGTCTCCGTCCACGAGCCCATGCAGATCGACCGTGTGCGGCAGTCTGAACAACGCCGAGCAGAGCGGCTCGCCAAGGGCCTCTGCTTCTACTGCGGAGAGGGCACACACCTGCTACGCTCCTGTCCAGAAAGGCCGGGAAACTCCAAAGCCTAGGGTTGGTAGGAGAGGCCACCCTAGGTGCTGGGACTCTCTCAGACCCGGTTACCTGGACTGTGCAAGTGACAACGGGAGAGACGCGGTTCACGGCTGAGGCGTACCTCGATTTCGGCGGCAGCAGGCAATTTCATCCAGCAGGCCACGGTGGACAAGTACCAGGTGCCTGTTACTCCACTCGACAAACCCCTCGTGATTGCCTCTGTGGATGGGAGACCCCTCTCTGACACCATCTCGTGGATCACCAGGCCGGTCGAACTGCGTATCGGTGCCCTGCACACCGAGAACATCGCTCTCTACGTCCTTCCACACATGTCCCATCAAATCCTGCTGGGACTTCCCTGGTTACGAACACACGAACCATCAGTCAGCTGGGGTACTGGTGAAATCACCCGATGGGGCTCCTCTTGCCACGAGAAGTGTCTGAAGACCATACAACCCATCCGACGACCTCCGGTTCCAGAGTCCCTACCGGGACTGCCCTCGGCCTATTGGTCCTTCGCGGATGTCTTCGACAAAAAGGAATCAGAGGTACTTCCGCCACATCGTCCTTACGATTGTGCCATCGACCTGCTCCCGGGAACTACACCACCTCGAGGACGGATATATCCGCTGTCTCCAGCCGAAACAAGGGCCATGTCTACTTACATCACAGAGAGCCTGGCAAGGGGATTCATTCGGAGATCCTCCTCTCCTGCTGGAGCAGGCTTCTTCTTCGTTAAGAAGAAAGAAGGTGACCTACGTCCATGCATAGACTACCGGGTATTAAACCAAATCACCGTGAAAAACAAGTACCCTCTGCCGCTCATCCCCGAATTGTTTGATCGGCTTAGAGGAGCTCGTGTGTTCACCAAGTTGGATCTTCGGGGTGCCAACAACCTGGTCCGCATCCGCTCGGGGGACGAATGGAAGACCGCGTTCAATACTCGCGATGGGCACTATGAATACTGTGTGATGCCCTTCGGCCTGTGTAACGCACCAGCAGTCTTTCAGGAATTGGTGAACGACGTGTTTCGGGACCTTCTTTACATCTGTGTGGTGGTGTATCTCGATGACATCCTGGTCTTTTCTCCGGACCTCCAGACCCACAGAGAGAACGTGCAGCTGGTACTACGACGACTGAGGGAGAATCGTCTTTACGCCAAGTACGAGAAGTGTGTCTTCGAGCAGTCTTCTCTTCCCTTCCTGGGTTACGTCATCTCCGATACCGGACTGCAGATGGATCCGAAGAAGGTCTCTTCCATTCTCAACTGGCCCCCTCCTTCTGGACTGAAGGCAATCCAACGCTTTCTGGGATTCGCCAACTATTACCGCCAGTTCATCCCTCACTTCTCTGCTCTGACTGCTCCTCTCTCCGCCTTGACCAAGAAGGGGGCTAATCCAAAGGACTGGTCACCTGCGGCTGACGCCGCATTCGGCTCTCTGAAGCGGGCATTTGCCTCCTCTCCTGTGCTCCACCGTCCGGAGTTAAACCGACAGTTCACCTTGGAGGTGGATGCCTCCTCCTCGGGAGCTGGAGCAGTGCTCATGCAGAAGTCCTCCTCCGGGAAGATGGTGACTTGCGGTTTCTTCTCCAAGAGCTTCTCAGCGCCTGAACGCAACTACACCATCGGTGACCGAGAACTATTGGCAGTGAAACTGGCTCTGGAGGAATGGCGCTACCTTCTGGAAGGAACAGTGTACCCCGTTATTATTTACACGGACCACAAGAACCTGGAATACCTGCGGTCTGCTCAGCGACTGAACCCACGGCAAGCCAGGTGGTCCTTGTTCTTTGCCAGATTTGATTTCCAGCTCCATTTCCGACCCGCGGACAAGAATGTACGCGCAGATGCCTTGTCCAGGTCTTTCATGCCCATGGAGCAGGAGGAGGAGACATCCCAGCCCATCATCTGCCCTAGTAAGATCATTCCGGTGACTCCTGTCACTCTGGCCCAAATACCGCCCGGGAAGACCTATGTCTCTGAGACTGACAGGTAAAAAGTGTTACACTGGGGCCATGCCTCGAAAATAGCCGGTCATGCTGGTCAGAAGAGAACATGGAGTGCGATTGTACGTCATTACTGGTGGCCATCCCTTCGCACGGACGTCGCTTCTTTTGTCTCAGCCTGCTCCTCTTGTGCCAGGAATAAGACGCCCAAACATCTGCCATATGGCCGTCTTCTGCCTCTGCCTATACCCTCAGTACCGTGGCAACACATTGCGATGGACTTTATTACGGACTTGCCATTGTCCTCCGGACACATAGTCATATGGGTCGTGGTGGATCGGTTCTCTAAAATGGCTCATTTCGTCCCTATGGCCGGACTGCCCTCTGCCCAGGAACTCGCTGACGCCTATGTACAACACATCTTCCACTTGCATGGCTTTCCATCACACATTGTGTCCGACAGAGGAACTCAGTTCACCTCCCGCTTCTGGAGGGCTCTCTGCAAACATATGGGAGTGACTCTGGACTTTTCTTCAGCCTACCATCCTCAGTCGAACGGCCAAGTGGAACGGGTCAATCAGATCTTGACCTCCTTCTTACGTCACTACGTCAACACCCATCATGACGACTGGTCCACGCTTCTTCCTTGGGCTGAATTCTCCCATAACCACCACGTCAGTGAGTCCTCCTCCAGCTCTCCCTTCCATGTCGTTTACGGACTTCAGCCTTCCCTCCCATTACCTGTATCCTCTTCCTCGGATGTCCCTGCTGCTGATGCTGTAGCCCGTGACTTTGCAACCATTTGGGACTCTGCTAAGGCGTCCCTTGGACGTGCTTCCCTGCGGATGAAAAGACACGCAGACAAGAGGCGTCTGGACCCTCCGTGTTTCTCTCCAGGAGATCTCGTCTGGCTTGCTTCCAAGTACGTCCGATTGAAGCTACCATCCTACAAGCTGGGACCTCGCTACATCGGGCCGTTTAAAGTCCTCGGCAAGATCAATGAGGTCTCCTACAAGCTGCAGCTCCCGGCCACGATGAAGATACCCAACTCCTTCCACGTCTCCCTGCTCAAGCCGGTTGTCCTTGGTCCCTTCTCCGCTGCTGCCAGTTCGGCTCCCCCTCCTATTGCCGATGACGACATCTATGCGGTAAGGGATATCGTGGCCATGAAAACTGTACGGGGCCGACAGTTCTTCCTGGTGGACTGGGCAGGGTATGGTCCTGAGGATAGGTCCTGGGAACCCCGGGAGAATGTGGGTACTCCTTTGATCTGTGCCTTCCTGTCCCGGTTGCGGGGAGGGGGGCGTGGGGGGGGGTACTGTCACGCTCCCCGGGTCCCCTGCTCTGTTCCCCGGCTCACCTGCCACGCTCCCCGGCTTCCCTGCGTCGCTCCCCGGTTCTTCTGTCCGGTCTCCGCCGCTCCCCGGTCTCCAGCCTCCATTGCTTGCGGTTCCCAGGCGTCCTGGTCCCCGCTCCCGGCGCCCGTCGGCTTCTCAGCCCCAGCCCGGCTCTGCTGCTTCCTCCTCACCGCTCCCTGCCCTGGCTTCTGGCACCCGGGCCTCGCGCATGTGCATTAGGGCGCGCGCGCGGTCATTGACCCTTTCTTAAAGGGCCAGCGTCCACTAACAGGAAATTGGGCACACAGGTACAGGGTATAAAGGGGTTAAGTGTCCAAGTGGGCGGGGCCTGTTATTCGTGTTTCCCAAGCTAGGAGTCAGGTCTCCTTGTGTTCCTGTGAGATACTCACCTCTCTCTCTTCTAGAGCCGATCCTGCTTCGCCATCCGGTCCTGCCGAATCCCGAACCTCGAACGCTGCCTATCTGCCATCCTGACAGTCCGTTCCATCTCTGATCCCTGCGGTGACCCGTCTGCTCGCTCCATCGGTTCCGGACTCCGCCTGACAACATCTTGGCCTCCGAACCTGAGCTCCGTCACCCGGACTACCATCAGTGACTCCGTGGTCCCAGGGACTTCTGCATTCTCCTCTTGTACACGGACTGTTCTGCTACCTGTAGTGCTCCAGCTACCGGACCCCTTAGCATCATCAAGGAGTTCGGCCCAGTGGATCCACCTCCTGGGTCTGCCCGTCCACCTGGTCCTAACACCCTCTCTGTGACCTCATTTTACGATCTCTTGTGGGCTGTGCCAAGATTGTCACAAAGTTCTTTAATTCTAGTTTTTCACATATTTATGTCCCTGGACCACACAGGTGAAAGATATTAGCGTCATATTTTATATCTTGATTTTTCATTTACATAGATACCAAACACAACACATCTAGCATGATTTTATTGGCCAATACTCATTTGTTGCGATAACAGCAATCTCCTAGTAAAGCCAACGGTGGGCTGGATTCAGCGCTCTGCAGGGATTCTGGCAGTATGCTTTTCATTTTTCTAGCATCAACGGGCAACGTAAAAACTGTATTACAAGTTTTTTACCTCCAACAGAACAAAGAGATGTTTTTGTGTGCACTACTTTGCTTGTAGCTACTATCACCCAAGTCATAAATTCCTAAACTTTCAGGCCAATCAGATAATCGTCATGACGATCCGTGGCTGATGGTGGGGAGGGGGTAAGGAACCTTCAAGAGTTCTACATGACAAGTAGGTTTAATTTAGTAACGGTTTTCAAAATGTGTAGAAAATCCCTTTAATACTATTCACTATACTAAGAAATGACTAATAGTGACTGGAACAATGTGGAACTGACATGAGGCAATGAGATTGTACATGAAGGTATAGGTGGGTAAGAAGAGTAAAGCGCCTTTACTTTTAGTTATCAGTACTTATATTTTGTGGTTGAGAAAAGTTTATGAAAGTGGGCATAGCTAGCAAAATGGGTGTGGCATTAAAATGGATGTGACTTTTTCAGTGGGTGTGGTTTCCTAACACAAATAGAGAATCTATTCAGAATTCAAAAAAATTCAAAAAATGTAATCCCACCCTGAAGAGAACAATTTAATTGACTACATATGCTCAGACAATATAAATATTATATCACTTCTTCTGCAGTTCTGTTTTCTCTTCTCTGCTCTAATACTTATTGATTAACGTGTATATAAACTTTTTTTATGTAATTATTGATCAGCTTTTGCAAAGTTATTAGATTTTATAATATATTCATCTCTATCAAACACTATGCTATAATGCTGTTTTGACTGCTCCTAAGGCGGGCTTTGCACGTTGCAACATCGGTAACAATGTGTTACCGATGCTGCAGCGATAGTCCCGCCCCCGTCGCACGTTCGATATATAGTGAAAGCTGCGGTAGCGATTATTATCGCTACGGCAGCTTTACACGCACATACCTGCCGTGCGACGTCCCTCTGGCCGGCGACCCGCCTCCTTCCTTAGGGGGCGGGTCGTGCGGCGTCACAGTGACGTCACACGGCAGGCGGCCAATTGAAGTGGAGGGGCGGAGATGAGCAGGATGTAAACATCCCGCCCACCTCCGTCCTTCTCATTGCAGCCGGGAGGCAGGTAAGGTGAAGTTCCTCGCTCCTGCGGCTTCACACACAGCGATGTGTGCTGCCTCAGGAGCGAGGAACTACATCGTACCTGTCGCTCCCCCGCCATTATGGAAATGTCGGAGGCTGCAGCGATGATACGATGACGACGATTTTGCGCTCGTTCATCGTATCATCTAGGATTTACACACTACGACATCGCAAGTGACGCCGGATGTGCGTCACTTTCGATTTGACCCCACCGACATCGCACCTGCGATGTCGTAGTGTGCAAAGCCCGCCTAAGGATCTGCTTTCAATTGCTGTGCAGCAATAATCTTTACTCTAATTACAATCCAATTTCTGGGCTTTCCCTGTCTGAGCCTTTCTGCTCCCTGTAGTCAGACAGAGAACGTTCCTAGCACAGTTTGTTGTAAATAGTGTACAGATCTTTCTGAGCAGCATCTGAAAGCAGATTCTTAGAGAGCTTGAACTAGGCAGTTAAAACAGCACTGCACCAAGGTGTTTGGGAAAGAAGGAGGCAAAATTCAAGACTTTGAAATTAATATAGTTGTCTAGTGTACAGTGTTATTCCGTCTCCAGAATTACTCCTCTTAGATACAACCTCAAGGGTGATGTGTTGTGCGACAGTTGTAGCTTTGTCTCCTCTGGGACTTGTAATCCCATCAATACAGGGAAATATAGAGTTAACTGCTGTTTAATTTGGGTGGGGCTGTAGGCTATTTAAGATCCTAAAAGCCTGCTATCCACCACCATTTATAGTTTAACTTGCTCCTTGAGAAGAGCTCAGTAACATGCTTCTGGTTCCCTTTAGAGATTTCTGATTTTGACCTCAGCGTGTCTTGACTAATCTTCTGCCTTTTGATTTTGTTCCTTTATTAACCTCGTGGTTCTGATTCAGCTACCGAACCATTCTTCTTGCCAGCTCATGCCACCGCCTAGTGGCTATATCCATGGTTCTAGCCTAGGGGTCCCTGTTAAGTCCAGATCCCTGTATAGGGACAAAAGGGTGAAGACCAGAGTAAACATGGAACAGCCTGTTCATGGTAGACCTCTTTAGAGTTACCAAGTGACCATAGACAGTGCTCCCATTACACTCTTACATCCATTAGCAGCTTGACATAATATTGTATCATGTAGAGGGTAAGGGTGTAGGGAACGGCCTCATGAGCTGTGTCCAAGTCACATTCTTGATGAATTACACAGTCATTATCTGCCTGTATCAGCAGTGATCAGAGCTGAGTTTCCAACTCTGCTGTTAAACCCTTAATTGAAACTCAATCCCTGACAACAGCATTTAACCTGCAGGATCGTGCCCGATTTCTGATCCATTTGTCTATTGGCAACCGCAATGCGTTCAGGGGGTGCCAATGGGAAACCATGGTCTGTAGAAGACACCTGTCGCTGCTGGCTGGCCCCCCTTCTCAGCGAGCTGGACATTTCATTCTGTGAATCCCCCTGACTGTGTGTGTCCTGTTGGGACCCGGTCGCTCTCAGCCCTTAGCCACATTGAGGCCTATTTTAGACCCATGGTAAGGTTTTAATATTAGAGAGTGTAGGTACTATCCCAACTGGGTACACCTTGACGTTTGGTGGGATAGCTTTATGCTTTTTTTGATCAAAAACAGTGTTTACTAAGTACCCTATGTTTATATGCACTATGCTTTTATTTAGTTACAGCAGGGTATGTTTTCACAATTTTTTTTCCTTGGTTTCTCTTAGTCTCATGGCCAGTGTGAACATGGCCTCACAAGTTCCATGTATACCATCTCATACTCCGGCTCACTTTTTTGTTTTTATGTAGTTTTTTTGTATTCAGTACAAACAGGGAGTGGCCCCCTTCTCAGCGAGCTGGACATTTCATTCTGTGAATCCCCCTGACTGTGTGTGTCCTGTTGGGACCCGGTCGCTCTCAGCCCTTAGCCACATTGAGGCCTATTTTAGACCCATGGTAAGGTTTTAATATTAGAGAGTGTAGGTACTATCCCAACTGGGTACACCTTGACGTTTGGTGGGATAGCTTTATGCTTTTTTTGATCAAAAACACTGTTTACTAAATACCCTATGTTTATATGCACTATGCTTTTATTTAGTTACAGCAGGGTATGTTTTCACAATTTTTTTTCCTTGGTTTCTCTTAGTCTCATGGCCAGTGTGAACATGGTCTCACAAGTTCCATGTATACCATCTCATACTCCGGCTCACTTTTTTTTTTTTTTTTGTTTTTTTGGCTGGCTTTCATGCAGACTGTTAGTAGGACTATATGCTACAAAACTTTGGTTAAAAAAAGAATCAAAATTTGAATTGCAGTACTGCTGCATCTGAAAAGATACTGATTCTGATTACACTGATAAATGGAAACGCAGCCTAAGGCCTTGTTCACACGCTGCGTTTTTACCCGCGGTTTTGTTTTGCTTTTTTGCTGCAGAAATTTCTTGAGAAAATGTTTGTACCCTTTCTGCAGACATTCCCCAGCAAAACCTATGGAAAAAAAAAATAGCTGTGCTTACACTGCGCTTTTTACTCAAGAACATTCTTTCTGTAGAATTTCTCGAGAAAAAGAATGTCCATGTCACTTCTTTTCTGCAGGTACCTGCGTTTTTTTGCCATAGATAAATGGTAAAAAAACGCAGGGACCAACCTTCAAAAAAAAACGCATAAAAAACGCATGCGGTTTTTGGTGCGTTATTGGTGCTTTTTTTACGGCAAGTGTGCTAATCTTTCAGACTCTCGAAATTTCTTGAGAAAAATCCTTTTTCTAGTAGTCTGTAACCACAAAGGCCTTAGAGCATAGCTAGTATAGATAATAATAATCCCCAATAATGGAAATTATCATCTATTATGATAGGTAATATCTGCTTGGTTTCAGCAGTGAGTGATGGAGTAATAGAAGTCTTTTGTATAGCCTGTTATGAGTGACTAATTGTTTTACTTATCACACGGGTGACTGATTTGCGCAAAGCTAATTATACTCCATAATGACAAGTACTGCACTACTATCAGTGCTATGACTCCATATGTTGATACTCCATTGGCAGCAAAAGAACATATTTGATAGCTCTTCTATAATTAGTGAAATGGTACTATAAATTGGACATGTTATTACTATTAATAAACATCAGTATCTTATAAGGACTGGTGATCCAATCTGGACAACCCCTTACAAAAATCAAGGAGATATAGATAATGTAACAAAACGTGAAAGGGGTTGCCTGGTACTATATTATTTGTTTTACTTTGGGCCTAAGAAGAAACAGGCAGGAGGTTGCTACCGTAGCTACCTGTCTGTTTTACCTGGTGCAGATCTCTGCCGGCACAGAGTGGTCACAAACTGTTCCTGCCGGTAATTCTGTGGCTTCCATGACGTCACGTCATGCTGATTGATAGTCGACTCCCAGGTGCCTAAGGAGCACTTTGCACACTACGACTTCACAGGTGCGATGTCGGTGGGGTCAAATTGAAAGTGACGCACATCCGGAGTCGCAGGTGATATCGTAGTGTGTAAAGCCTTTTTGATACGATTAACGAGTGCAAAATCGTCGTAATCGTATCAATCGGTGTAGCGTTGGTCATTTCCATAATTTGGAAATGACCGATGTTACGATGTTGTTCCTCGTTCCAGCGGCAATACACATCACTGTGTGTGAAGCCGCAGGAGCGAGGAACATCTACCTGCGTCCTGCGGCTCACGCCAGCTATGCGGAAGGAAGAGGTGGGTGGGATGTTTACGTCCCGCTCACCTCCACCCCTCCGCTTCTATTGGCCGCCTGCCGTGTGACGTCGCTATGATGCCGCACGACCCGCCCCCTTAATAAGGAGGCGGGTCGCCGGCCAGAGCGACGTCGCAGGGCAGGTGAGTGCATGTGAAGCTGGCGTAGCGATAATGTTCGCTACGCCAACTATCACCATGATATCGCAGCTGCGACGGGGGCGGGGACTATCACGCTCGGCATCGCAAGCATCGGCTTGTGATGTCGTAGTGTGCAAAGTGCCCCTAACTGTGGGGAGCTGGCAGTCAATAAACATGATGTCAGCAGTCACAAGCCATCGACAAAGCAGCAAGGAAGAGCTGCTCTGTTGACATGACACAGCAGAATCGCCATAACATACTTTCACAAATTTATATGAGAATGTTTTACCCTATTGTTGGGCAGACATTAGTGGAATCATCATACTAAAGTGAACCTGTCACATAAAAATATGGGGTTAATCTGCAGGGCAGGTTCCAAACACTATGTTCACACGTTGCATTTTTGCTGTTCATCAAATGATGATCTGATCAGCAGACATGTGCGCCTGTTAATCCCTTAGATCGCTCTGACAGCGCAATCTAATGCGTTGCGGTGGGGATCACGGGGTGCCAGTGTGTTGCCATGGCAGCACAGGGTCAGTTGATGACCCTGTCACTACCATGACGTGTTTCCTGTAAATATCAGCAGAGCACCAGCACTCACAAGAGAATAGCATTTCTCTTGATCAGAGCGGTACTGAAGCATCGGAGAAACAATCGGATATGGCAAGCATAAAGTCCCCTAAGGCTTTGTGCGCACTTTCCGTTTTCACCTGCGTTTCAGGCACGTTTAGGGTCCATTTTGAACTGCAGCGTTTTTGTGCCCAAATGCATGCATTTTGGTTTTCCATTAAAGACAATGAGAATTCATGATTTCTTGTCCGCACTTTGCGTTTCAAAACGCATCTCAAAATTTGCATAAGTTTGGTCAAAAACCATGTGGTCAGAAAAGGACCCTGTCAATGTTTTTGCCATTTGTGGTGCGTTTGGTTAACATTGAAGTCAATGAGCAGTAGCAAAACGCAGGCACAATCAAAATTTCAGCGTTTTACCTGCTTTTTCAGTGCAGAAAACATGCGTTTTGGACTACCAAAACGCATGCTTTTTGGACATCAAAATATTGATTTGATATGTCCTTTTACACACACACATAGTCCGACAATTAAATTTAAGAATAATATGCATTTATTGCTATTTTACCGATAAAATGTATATTACCGCTATAATTTTATTAAATATATCTTTTTCCATTATTTTTCCCATTAATATAGATTTGTCTCTTTTTTTTCTATTTTTTCATTCTGTTTGACTGTTTAAACTTTATTTAGTAGTGTCTTGATGTTTAAAACATATCTGTCAAGACGCAAGGGAAAAAGCATGCAAAAAGCGCTGAAAACGCATCTAAAACGCGGTAAATACGCATGCGTTTTCTGCGCTAAATTTCTGGAAAAGACAACTTTGGCTAAATCAATTAAGGCTAAAACGTGCGTTGACAACTGCATGTAGGATGACGGAAAGTGTGCACATAGCCTAAGGGTAAAATCAGTAAAAAAAAAAGTTTTAGAAAATATTAAAAAAAATAAAAAAACCAAAAAGTTCAAATCACCCCCCTTTTGCCCCATTGAAAATAAACCATTGATAATTATAATAATGATTATTATTATGAAATAATACACATATTAGGTATCGTCACATTCAGAAATGCCTGATCTAACAAAATATAAAATCAATTAATCTAATCGGTAAATGGCAAAGTGAGAAAAAAATTCCAAACACAAAAATTAAGGTTTTATGTTGCTCCAACATTGCATTTAAAAGCAATAACAGGCAATGAAAACATCACATCGATGCAAAAATGGTACAATCAAAAACAACAACTCAAGATGCAAAACATAAGCCATTACTGAGCCCCAGATCCCGTAAACGAGAACGGGTCTCGTAAAATTCTTTTTTTTTTTCTTTTTAAAAACTTCTGATTTTTTTTTTCACCACTTAGCTAAAAGTAAAACTATACAAACTATACATGGTTGGTATCTACAAACTCATACTGACTTGGTCAGTTTTACCATACATTGAAAATAATAAAAGAAAAAAAAAAACAATCTTGCAATTCCACAAAAAATGAAAAATGGAAAATCGCCATGGGGGGTTGGTGAAGGGGTTAAATAACAAACTGAGCTTTTTCACCTTTCCCTTGTCAAGTGACTACTCTCTGAAGATGCTTTCATCTTTGTTGATCAACTACAGGAGTGACGTCATGTCTACAGCGCTCGTAACATATCAGGTCTGCAGCCAAGCTCACTGATTGACTGCAGCAGTTAGGCCGGCTTCTCACTTGCGATTTTCTCGCAGTAGTGCAATGCGAGAAATTCTCGCATTGCACTTGGACTCATGATAATCAATGAGTCAGCTCCCATCTGCTATTTTGTTCTCAGTCCAAATAGGACTGAGAAAAAAAATCGCAGCATGCTGCGTTTTGGAGAGTTTCTCGCACAAGTCTCTCCAATGCAAGTCTATGGGTGCATACGGACCATCCTAGTGACATGCGTTTTTCACAATAGATTTCACGCATGTAGCAGAGAACAATGTAAATGATTCTGTACATAACATTACATGAGTAGCAGCTCCTGAGGGTAAAAACTGACTGCACACTGACAGCATTCTGACAGCACACTGATGACTAGTGAACTAAAATCGGCCGAGTTTTTTTCCTGCTATCGGACCGATTTTACACGATAAATGTGATTCCAGCCTTAGGAATGTTGTAGAAGTGATGTCACTACTGCAGCAAATTAACAGAGACTGGAGCACTGGCTCAGTGTTTTATATTGGGGTGATCTTTTAGACGGCGGTGAACCCAAATCCTTTTGAATCAAAACACACTTAAAAGAACAGTGGTTTCCCTAAAGCGTCTTTCCAGATGTCTTTTGCAGCGGCTTTGCCTCAAGCGTTTTTTTGTTTAAATTCCACATATAACATAGTGATGGCTTCTATCAGATGAATAGACAGGGTCACTTTATTAAGCCACTTCATGGCTATCCCTCCCTGAAGCAGTTAAAAGAAGTGAAAAAAAGATATAACATATGCGCAGTAAGTCGCTTTGAGATTGTTATACATATGTTTATTCTTTTTAGCATTATTTTAGAAATTCTTCAGCAATGTTCCAGGTGGAATCTGCCAAAAAAAAGTGGTAACATACTCTTAAAGGGATTGTCCACTACTAGGACAACCCCTTCTGATTCCACGTTTCCCCCAGCTAAAATGAAAAGCCTATATTCACCTCTGTGGCTGGCACAGTTTCAGCAGTGGCAGTAATCGCATTCCCGGGACTCGTGACGTGTCATCACGCAAGCTCCAAGTCCACTCAGCATCGGTTTCCGTATCTCCGTCTTTGGACAAATGTGTTAGGCTAGGTTCATACTTCCGTTAAATTGTATCAGTCACAATCCGCTGCTCTGGTAAACAACGGAATCTGTTTGGCGGATTCCGTTGTTCCCATAGACTTGTATGAGCGGCGGATTGTGACTGATGATGCTGCGTTGCATCCTCCGCCCGACTGATCAGTCGTGGAAAGACTGACTGCGGGGCGGAAGGAACGCAGCTTGTAACTTTTTTTGAGCAGCGCAATCCGTAGGATTTCGCTGCGCATGCTCTCTCTGGCTCCCTGCACATGTAACCAGGATACACATCGGGTTACCAAGCAATGCGCTTTGCCTAGTTACCCGATATTTACCCTGGTTACGTGTGCAAGGAGCCAGCGCTAAGCGGTGTACGCTGGTAACCAAGGTAAATATCGGGTAACCAAGCAAAGTGCTTTGCTTGGTTACCCGATATTTAACCTGGCTACGTGTGCAGGGAGCCCGACACTTCCCCGCTCAGCTCCGCCCCCTCCCGCACTCTGCATGTACGTACACACACACACACACACACACACACACACACACACACACACTCACCTGTCCCCAGCCATGCAGACTGCGGCATTGACATCCTCAGCGCCACGGCCCTGCTCGGCTCCACCCACCTCGCACTCTGCCCCCCAGACACAACGGAGTCAGACAATGAATTCTGTTCTTTGTCATCTGTTGTACAACGCATCAGTCACATGCGTCAAGCAACGCATGTGACTGATGCAAAACAACGGAAATGTGAACCTAGCCTTAATCAATTTTGAGCTGAGTGCTGCGGCTGCTGCTCACTTCCTGTTGATTACTCCTGTGTTCAAAGTTGGGAAGACAGAAGCCGGTGCTGATTGAACGAGGGGCTCATGTGATGTCATATAATCACGTGAGACCCATGAACACAAGCTCGGACACCGCTGAAACTGCGCCGGTCACAGAGAAGAGTACAGGCTTTTTATTTTACCTGGAGGAAACATGTGAAATCAAAAGAGGTTAGCCTAGTAGTGGACAACCCCTTGAAGTTTAATCAGCAGTGCCTATAAGGAAGGTCTCATTCAGACATCTGTGAATAACGTACATGTATTTTTCATGACCTTCACGGTTAGAACTCATACTCATTAAAGTCTATGGTACTGTTCACATATCCTTGTTTTTTGAGAACCATGTGGCCTCAAAAAAAAATCAGACATTCATTTTTTATTGGAATCACATGTCAAAATAATTCATACATGTGTGCTCTCCTTGAAAATCGTGGAGAGTACACAGATGACATCAGTGTACAGTCCTTGTGTTGTCCATGAGTAACATTGTAATGGATAGGAGAAACTTTTTAATTTCTTCTTTTTATTTTTCATATGAGAAAAATCACTGATGAAACTGTGATACTAAAAACTGACACTGACCAAACACTGATGCTTCTCAGATCTAAAACTTTGATGAAACTTGGAATGTTTTTAGAATATGTGAAAAATTGCAGATGTGTCTGAATGAGCCCTAAATCTATGTTGTGAAACGATCATAAAGTGGAACTGGTAAAAGATACTTGTGTTAATATTCGGTAATAACTGAAGGATTTTCAAACTGTTTGTCTAAAATGTTCTTTTCTGGAGGTTTAGAATGAACACTGATGGTTGCGATTAGTGGGTTACAGAGACTTAATATAGTAGAAAGTTTACATCTACTGTGTTCAATCTGCCGAAGAGCAGAGTAATATAGAAATTCTGCTGATATTTGATTACCGTCTCTAGTTGCGATGTAATTAGCTCAGTCCACGTCAACTTGAAGGACCACCAGTTGCCCATTCCCGATTTGGATTCTCTTTGAATAGTTTGGTCATAAAATCAGACAAGTAAAGCTTGCAGCTCATTTATCGCATTGCTTGATTAATTTCTATCGTTTTTATTCTATATCTTCAGCAAATAGTCAGTCAATGCTAGGCTGGCACTGTGAATTGCACCAGCTCTGAAATTCAGGCGGCCTAATTTGTGGCCATCTCCTGAACACACATAAAAGACCACAATGAGTCTTATTTTCTGAAAGATTTCTTCCATTCAGAGCCCAGACAAGATGCTTTTGAAAGCTGTGCTTAGATGACACAGTTCAGGAGCAGCGACGGATTTTTTCTTTGTTTGTTTCAAGTTCATCATTAGGGCGCCTTTGCTAAATAAGAGAAAGCAGAGTTTAGAGGCATTGTCTTCTTTCCTTGGTGTACTTTTTGCCCAGAAATGACTGGTTTTAAAAGCAGAAGATAGCTAAATCCACAGGTGGCTTTTGAAAGCAAGAATGTTCTTAATTTCACTATTAAGCCAGGAACGTAGAATACTTTCTGCAAAGAGTTTGTCATTTGTAAATAGTAAAAGATCAGATCTGTCAACTGCGGAGTGTGGTTTAATATCGAGCAATAAAACTTTCTTTTTCTATCTATGATAGTGTGCTTACAGACACTTGATGGAAGTTTTCTACTCTTTGAAAAATGTGAACTGTTGAACGTCACAAAAAAACTTAAGATTCGCCTACGTGTTCATACACATTGGTGATTGTTATGTGCCCATTATCTGTTCTTTTGAGATCTATAGAATATAAATGTCACTGTTGATAGCTATGCAGAGCTGTTTAACACAATTTTTAAGACAGGCAGTGACTAGAAAGTACTGTCATGGGGTTATCACAACAGAAAGTGGTCTCTCCTATCCTAGGGGACAGACCCCTACGCTGGTTGGAGCAGCTTTGCTTTCCTGTTAGCAGTGCATATTTCCCTTGTGCTAGTGTCTCAAGGTTTAAATCTATTATTTTGTCTCCTAAGGCTTCCAGTCCTGACCAGCTGTGCTATTTTATCCACTCCCATCTGGTATACGTACTCACCTTCTAGCCTGGGTAATTGCCAGTAATAGCCTACTATACATTGGTATCAGTGTGGAGGTGTGAGTCAAGGAAATAAAGGTTTCTGGAGATTGCCTCATGGAACTTTCTTTTACCCCTGTCTGTCTAATTCCCTTTGTGTCTTTATTACAGGGCAGGACTAGTGTTCCTACTGCCCAACGCATTAGTCAGGGCTGTGATTAGGGTAAGTCAGGGGTAGGAATGTGATCGCCGCACAAGGTGAAAGAAATCATCTAATTATCCAAGGATGTCAGTGAGCTCAGGGTTGCTTATGGTAAAGGCCCCGTTACATGCAACGACGTATCTAACGATATATCGCCGGGGTCACGGATTCCGTGACGCACATCCGGCATTGTTAGCGACATCGTTGTGTGTGACACCAACGAACGGCCGTTAACGATCAAAAATACTCACCTTATCGTTGATCGTTGACACGTCGTTCATTTTCAAAAAATCGTTGATTGTTGAGGACGCAGGTTGTTCGTCGTTCCCGTGGCAGCACACATCGCTACGTGTGACACCTCGGGAACGACGAACTACAGCTTACCTCCTTTCTACCCCTTAGAAAGGAGGCAGTTCGCCGGCAACAGCGACGTCGCTAGGCAGGTAAGTCTGTGTGACGGCTCCTAACGATTTTGTGTGCCATGGGCAGCGATTTGCCCGTGACGCATAAACGACGGGGGCGGGTGCGGGGCATGTAAAGCCCCCTTAAGTGACAGGGGTTACCCTTCCTGTTTTCTCCCTAATGGCAGTATACCTCTTTTCATCTGTATCGCCATGCGCCATTTGGCTCTTTAGTGGATAGAGGGGCTGCCTTTCCCAGCAATTCCCGTCTGAACATAAATTGGCTTTGCCGGATAGGTTCTCTGGAGGCCGGGACAAAATTGTTGTTTTTAGAGAAGGCTGTAAACTACACTTTAGGCTTTGACCACACTCTTCAGGTACCGAGAAGCAGCACATGGGGATTGTCATGTCCCTTCTTCAGGGTACCCTCAAGCCTGGGCGTTTTCACTCCTGTCTGGTTCTCAGATGTTCCAGACCTGGGACTCATTTATGACGATGCTGACCGTGCCTTATGGCTAAATTCAAACTACACTAACTTCAGCAGGGTGATCATATGGCTCCTTAGAGGAGTGTGACAGGTGCTGACCATGAATCTACCTTAGAGAAATGTAAATGCCAAGGTATGTTAAACGGCGACTAAAAAGGAAGACAGTGGTGCAGCTTGAAGCTTCTTGTTTGTGGTGGAAAAGCTAAGCCTAGAACCTTCTCCTTACTATTTATGATCTGTTGATATTATGCTATACAGCAATGTAATATCATTGCTTGCATGACTGCAATTATTATGGAATGTTCAAAACATGTTTTCTAACGGTGTCTACACTGGGGAGAAACTCCCAACAAATACATAATTAAGGCTGTGATATCATCTGTGTCAACCAAAAACTACAATGGCATCTAATTAACTAAAAATATATGATCTTTTCAATAATTGTTCATGGTGTACCGGTTAAATTAATGCCAATATAGTCCATGGGTGACATATGACGATTGTGCGAGGACTGAAAGTGTTCAACACCCTTTTATAAAACCCTCAAACATTAACACTCAAACATTACATAGTGTTTCAGATAGCATAGTGTGTTTAAAGGGAACCTGTCAGCAGAAATTTCCCCTAAAACCTAAAAGATTCCCCCTCTGCAGCTCCTGGGCTGCATTCTAGAAAGGTCCCTGTTATTATTGTGCCCCCTTTCTGACCAAAATACAGAGTTTATAAAGTGGTACCTTTTTGGATTTGGATTCTGTAAATGTGACACGGGGGCGGGCTGCCTGGCGTCCGTTATTCTGCCTCCTGCCGCTTTAGGCCGTCCCCCATCACTCCTTTCCATAGCTGGAAAGATGGGAAGGAGGTGACGTGGGGTCAGCAGCACCGCGCTTGCGCAGAACGAAGGACGACGAGGGGGAAAGCGCGGTCCCACGATTATGGGCGGTTGCTTGGTAATAAACATCACAGCACCGCCCATAATCTAAAGCCTGCGCGCACGTCACCAGCGGTGACACTGGGCACAGTGCTCATCCACGAGAGATGGGCACTGGGGATGCGCGGGGACCTGTGGAGCACTGGGCGGCGTCCACAGCTATGGAAAGGAGTGATGGGGGACGGCCTAAAGTGGCAGGCGGCAGAATAACGGACGCCAGGCAGCCCGCCCCCGTGTCACATTTACAGAATCCAAATCCAAAAAGGTACCACTTTATAAACTCTGTATTTTGGTCAGAAAGGGGGCACAATAATAACCGGGACCTTTCTAGAATGCAACCCAGGAGCTGCAGAGGGGGAATCTTTTAGGTTTTAGGGGAAATTTCTACTGACAGGTTCCCTTTAAGGCTGGAAGCACACTTGCGAGTGTAAAATCGGTCCGATTCTCATGCCAGAAAGTAGGATGATTTCTTCCCACATTTCATCAGTGTGCTGTCAGTATGCTGTCAGTGTGCAATCAGTTTTTACCCTCAGCAGCTGCTACCCATGTACTGTTATGTACAGGAGCATTTACAGTGTTCTCTGCTACATGATAGAAATCTATTGAGAAAAACGGATGTCACTAGGATGGTGTGTGTGCCGTCCGTGTGACATCCGCTTTTTTTCACGCACCCAAAGACTTGTATTGAAGAGACTTGCGCGAGAAACTCACCAAAACGCAGCATGCTACGATTTTTTTCTCAGTCCGATTTGGACTGAGAAAAATATAGCATATCGGAGCTGCCTCATTGATTAACATTGGTTAATTGCCTCATTGATTAAGATTTTCTCGCATTGCACTCGTGCGAGTTAATCGCAAGTGTGACTCCAGCCTAAATTGTGTTTTTTATGCCTTTTTGAGTGCAGTTATCTGAAAAAACTGCAAGCAAATCCTGATGCCAGCATAGTCAATGGTAATCTTGAAGTGTAATACACACGATGAGTATTTTCACTTTGCAGATTTGGCACAGAAAATAATCTACAGCATATCAATTCTTCTAGCGTTAAATGCATAAAAAACGAGGCAAAAATGCAGGTTTTTGCGCTGAGTTTTACCCGCCAAGAAATGCAAAAATGGTGCAGAAATTTCTGAAGCCAAATACTCAACGTGTGTACATACCCTAACTTTTTCTGCCAGCAGAGGTCAGATGAGGCAGAAAAACACAGACAGTGAAGCGTTAGGCCGGTTTCACACATCCGGCTTTTTGCCGTTTTGCCGGATCCGGCGCTCTCCCGTACAGATAATACAGTACAATGACAGCGCTGTAACTTCCGTGTCAATTGCGCCGGTCACATGACAGCATGTGACCGGCGCTAGTTGCGCTGTCATTGTACTGTATTAACTGTACGGGAGAGCACCGGATCCGGCAAAACGGCAAAAAGCGGGATGTGTGAAACCGGCCTTAGCTAACAGCGGGGTAAAAAAGCACTAATTATTATGATTGGTGGGGTGGCGACACCTGGCACCCTCAACGATCAGTTGCAATAAGCTCTGAATCAGCTGAATGTAAACACATTGAATATAGTTGCCTCACACAGCTCCGTTCAATGTCGAGTGGCATCTGCCACGTATTGTAGAAAAAGTTCAATGGCCTAATTTTGACTTAATCGAGGTGTTTACATTTAGCCACAGATGAAGTTTGTAACAACTGATCGGTGGGGGTGTCAGATGTTGATGTTTCTGACCATTCTGAAGGATAGCTCATCAATATCTTGTTACTGGACAACCCCTATAAGGTAGGCCACCTTTGCGCTTCGATAGGCTGTAGCATGGAGGAAACTAGCCCACATGCATGAGATAATTAGCAGGACCAGGATGACTGCAGCACAAAGGGAGCATAGAGACTTAGGGCTACTTTGCACGCTGCGACATCGCAAGCCGATGCTGCGATGTTGAGCGCGATAGTCCCCGCCCCCGTCGCAGCTGTGACATCTTGTGATTGCTGGCGTAGCGAACATTATTGCTACGCCAGCTTCACATGCACTCACCTGTCCGGCAACGTCGCTCTGGCCGGCAACCCGCCTCCTTACTAAGGGGGCGGGTCATGCGGCGTCACAGCGACGTCACACGGCTGGCGACCAATAGCAGCGGAGGGGCAGAGATGAGCAGGATGTAAACATCCCGCCCCCCTCCGTCCTTTCGCATTGAGGCCGGGACGCAGGTAGATGTTCCTCGCTCCTGCGGCTTCACACACAGCGATGTGTGCTGCCGCAGGAATGAGGAACAACATCGTACCTGTCGCTGCACCGGCATTATGGAAATGTCGGACCCTACACCGATGATACGATAACGACGCTTTTGCGCTCGTTAATTGTATCAAAAAGGATTTGGACACTACGATATCAACTGCAACGTCGGATGTGCGTCACTTTCGATTTGACCCCACCGACATCGCACCTGCGATGTCGTAGTGTGCAAAGCCCGCCTTATTCGACACTGTGAAGAGTATATCAGTCTGTAAGGAGCAAAGCGTAACCACCTCTGAGAAGCAAGAAAAAGCTACACCAGAAGAGTTCAATAGAGATGAGTGAACCTGAGGTTCGAGGTTTGGGGGTCGGAAATCCAGCTCCAAAAAAACAAGGTTTGGGTTTGAGGTTCGAGAGAGTGATGAGTACAAACCACTCAAGAGAGCAGTGCTGTGGTTTTATAAACCCCGTCCATCCTGCCCCAGAAGTGTTTTGCTTTTGGGCCATTAGCAAAAAACTTCCGTGGCAGGGTGGGTGGGGTTTATAAAATCTTTTTGGTGGGAGTTTGTGTGTGTACACTACATCTGATCATGCTGATTTTACCCCAAATGTGAGCAGATCAAACACTGCACGTGGCTCCCACATGGTTGAGCATCACTTATACCCAAGCACAGCGCTGCTTGCTTGAGTGGTTCATACTTGTCACTCACTGGAACCTCAAACTCGAACCTTGTTTTTTTGGAGCTCAGTTTCCAAACCCGAACCTCAAACTTCAGGTTTGCACATTTCTAGACTTAAAGGGAATCTGTCAGCAAAATGTCACCTTCCAAACTATTTATATGTGCATGTAACTCTTTAAAAAACAAGTCAAGAAATACTTACAATGCCAGTCTGTTCCTCCGTTGCTGAGAAATCAGTGTTTAAACTGATATGCAAATGAGGCTGAAGAACTATTTGTAGATCTAAAGCCTCTGCCACTCCAGTGCTATTGATCATCCAGCACCTTCCCTCTACCTGACTGATGGCTTCTTTGCCTGAAGTCATACAGCAGAAAGGCTGTCAATCATGCAGGAAGAAGCGGCGCTGGTTGGGGAATACAGCTGGAGTAACAGGGGGTTCAGATCTTCAGACTAATTTGTTTATCAATTCAAATGTGGATTTCTCAGTAATGGAGGATCTTAAAAGAACTACATGCACATATAAACAGATTGGAATGTGGAAAACCTCCAGACAGATTCTCTTTAAAGCGTGATGCCTGTCTGTGAGGGACTGTAAGGGGTACTTTGCACGTTGCAACATCGCTACTGCAATCTCGTCGGGGTCAAATCGAAAGTGACGCACATCCGGCGCCGGTAATGACGTCGCAACGTGTAAAGCCTAGAAGCACTGATAAACGATCGCAAAAGCATCGAAAATCGGTGATCTCTGTAGTGTTGGTCATTTCCATAATTTCGCTGCAGCGACAGGTACGATGTTGTTCCTCGTTCCTGTGGCAGCACACATCACTGTGTATGAAGCCGCAGGAGCGAGGAACATCTCCTTACCTGCGCCCCGGCTGCAATGAGGAAGTAAGGAGGTGGGCGGGATGTTTACGTCCCGCTCATCTCCGCCCCTCCGCTTCTATTGGCCGCCTGCCGTGTGACGTCGCTGTGATGCCGCACGACTCGCCCCCTTAGGAAGGAGGCGGGTTGCCGGCCAGAGCGACGTTGCAGGGCAGGTAAGTGCGTGTGAAGTTGCCGTAGCGATAATGTTTGCTACGGCAGCTATCACAAGAGATCACATCTGCGACGGGATCGGGGACTATCGCGCTCGGCATCGCTACAATCGGCTAGCGATGTCGAAGTGTGCAAAGTACCCCTAAGGCTGGGGCCAAACGAGCATTACTGGGAGTGCATCGCATGACCCTCAGCTCCTGCTCGGCTGTAGTGTTAGCTGAATGTCATGCCACTGTGATGGGATCCTGTGATCACAGCGCAGCCGCAAAGGACAGGGCGAGCGCTGCAGAGGAGAGGGAGGGACTAATCTCCCTATCTCCTCTATTGCCAGTTGATGCATATATCGCACTGCACTCTGCTGTAATGCAAATGCAGTGCAATTTTTCTTTCGCACCCAGAGACTTGTATGGCTGCGAGTAAAAACTAATTGGATTTCACCTGCAGCATGCTGCGATTACTTTTCGGTCCGATTAGGGCTGAGAAAAAAATGGGAGCGGCCCCATAGAGTAACATTGGTGCGAGTGGAATGCGTTTTTTTTATCACATTCCCCTTGCTCCATTTTCCTCGCTGTGTGTCCTTAGCCTAACGCTGTAACTCAAAGCTACTGACGGATATTGCAAGTCAAATAAGGTGACCATCAGAGGCATTTTGATCTGTACTGAATGTGTGCTGGATGTGCTGCCAACGAAAGTGGCAGCAAATGTCACAAGTGTGAGTCAAGAGCAGCAAACGTAAACCAAGTGTTAATTTTCTACCTCTCTTCAATCCAACTTGCTGCCGTATGTGAGACTGTTGAAAACACCAAGCTAGCTGCTAACAGTTACAGTATTAATCCATCAATGTCAGCACTGCCAGTGCCTACTGCTGGGTGCTCAGTTATCTTGGGAGGATGGCCAATGGACAATGGCTGCAATTACTACCTCTGCAACACTTACAGTCATATGAAAAAGTTTGGGCACCCCTATTAATGTTAACCTTTTTTCTTTATAACAATTTGGGTTTTTGCAACAGCTATTTCAGTTTCATATATCTAATAACTGATGGACTGAGTAATATTTCTGGATTGAAATGAGGTTTTTTGTACTAACAGAAAATGTGCAATCCGCATTTAAACAAAATTTGACCGGTGCAAAAGTATGGGCACCTCAACATAAAAGTGACATTAATATTTTGTAGATCCTCCCTTTTGCAAAAATAACAGCCTCTAGTCGCTTCCTGTAGCTTTTAATGAGTTCCTGGATCCTGGATGAAGGTGTATTTGACCATTCCTGTTTACAAAACAATTCCAGTTCAGTTAAGTTTGATGGTCGCCGAGCATGGACAGCATGCTTCAAATCATCCCACAGATTTTCAATGATATTAAGGTCTGGGGACTGGGATGGCCATTCTTATTGTCAAGAATCTTCTGATACTGAGTTGAATCCATGCGACCCTCAACTTTAACAAGATTCCCTGTGCCGGCATTGGCCACACAGCCCCAAAGCAAGATGGAACCTCCACCAAATTTTACTGTGGGTAGCAAATGCTTTTCTTGGAATGCCGTGTTATTTTGCCTCCATGCATAACGCCTTTTTGTATGACCAAACAACTCAATCTTTGTTTCATCAGTCCACAGGACCTTCTTCCAAAATGTAACTGGCTTGTCCAAATGTGCTTTTGCATACCTCAGGCGACTCTGTTTGTGGCGTGCTTGCAGAAACGGCTTCTTTCGCATCACTCTCCCATACAGCTTCTCCTTGTGCAAAGTGCGCTGTATTGTTGACCGATACACATTGACACCATCTGCAGCAAGATGATGCTGCAGGGCGTTGGAGGTGGTCTGTGGATTGTCCTTGACTGTTCTCACCATTCTTCTTCTCTTCCTTTCTGATATTTTTCTTGGCCTGCCACTTCTGGGCGTAAAAAGAACTGTACCTGTGTTCTTCCATTTCCTTACTATGTTCCTCACAGTGGAAACTGGCAGTTTAAATCTCTGAGACAACTTTTTGTATCCTTCCCCGGAGTTGTTTTGAGGGGCCCATGATGCCACTCTTCATAGGAGATTCAAATAGGAGAACAACTTGCAAGTGGCCACTTTAAATACCTTTTCTCATGATTGGATACAGCTGCCTATGAAGTTCAAAGCTCAATGAGGTTACAAAGCCAATTTAGTGCTTTAGTAAGTCAGTAAAAAGTAGTTAGGAGTGTTCAAATCAAGAAATTGATAAGGGTGCCCATACTTTTGCACCGGTCAAATTTTGTTTAAATGCGGATTGCACATTTTCTGTTAGTACAATAAACCTCATTTCAATCCAGAAATATTACTCAGTCCATCAGTTATTAGATATATGAAACAGAAATAACTGTTGCAAAAACCCAAAGTGTTATAAAGAAAAAAGGTTAACATTAATAGGGGTGCCCACACTTTTTCATATGACTGTATGGCAATAAGGGAAAAAAATCTCTCTATATATAAAAAGTGAATTAATTATGTATGAATTAAAAAATTGCTGCCTGGGTCATTTATTGACTCATCACAATTGCACATAATACAGACCTCAACATTACAATTGCAACACCATGCATGAAAAGTCATAGAATTATGGAAATCACAGGATCAATGGACATGTTAGTGATATCCAAATGAGGAACAAATGGAAGCAACATTTTCAAAACATCATAATTTATTCAGTATCAAGTATCGACACCAAAGTGTCTCAGGAACCATTTTTCAAGGACAACACCAGGCTGCATGTTGCTCGTGCTTCTGTGAGAAGCCTGTGTGGCCTAAATGCTATCATGGAATTGTCATGATATGACTGTAGGATAGCGAGGGACAGGGGCTCCTATACTGTTTGTGACGTCAGGGGACCCTAGGCTATTCCTGACCTCTGGGTTACCCCTGATGGTGGAGATGCCGGAGTAACATGCCTTACTGTCCACCCCCCAGGGAAGGAAGGGACAGGAGTGAGGTGGTAACATAGATAAAGACAGAGAAAACACAAAACTCAGACACAGTGAAAACTCAGAGGAACAAACAGTAAGAGACTAAGAAGAACAGCGAGAGAAGGAAGGCAGCGACAAAAGAACAAGGGTTAACACTACAATCGCTCAGAGTAACAAATAACTACAACTATCAGTAAGTCTGGATCACAAAACCTCACCAGACCAGTAAAGAAACTATAGCTGGCATTAAAATAAGGGTCCAGCCAGCATATATAGGAGGGGAGCGAATGTGACTGGCTCCACCACAGGATGTCATCACAGGAGACTAACAAGCAGTGCAGCAGAGATTAAGGCTAAGTTCACACATCCATTTTTTCCAATCAGGCACAATCCGGTTTGTGCCTGATGCAACGGATCCGTCTCAGATTGTGTAAAAACTGATGCGACGGATCCGGTAAAAAAACGGATCCATTTTTTTTTTCTTTGCTGAGTGCTGAGAGAAAGATCCCATCATCACCGCACAAACACCGGCACTACCGCCCCCACCATCACCGCACACGCAGGCACTACCGCACGCATCATCACCGCACATGCAGGCACTACCGCACGCATCATCACCGCACACACCCCGGCACTACCGCACGCATCATCACCGCACTCACCATGGCACTACCACCCACATTATCACTGCACACATCCCGACACTACCGCCAACATCATCACCGCACACATCCCGACACTACCGCCAACATCATCACCGCACACATCATCACCGCACACGCCCCGGCACTACCGCACGCATCATCACCGCACACGCAGGCACTACCGCACGCATCATCACCGCACACACCCCGACACTATCGCACGCATCATCACCGCACACACGCCGGCACTACCGCCCACATCATCACCGCACACATCCCGACACTACCGCCCACATCATCACCGCACATACCCCGGCACTACCGCAGCCATCATCACCGCATACGCCCCGGCACTACCGCACACATCATCACCACACATGCCCCGACACTATCGCACGCATCATCACCGCACACGCCTCGGCACTACCGGACACATCATCACCGCACACGCAGGCACTACCGCACGCATCATCACCGCACACGCAGGCCCTACCGCATGCATCATCACCGCACACACAGGCACTACCACACGCATCATCACCACACACATAGGCATTACCTCAGTGACGTCACCGCTGACAGCGCAATTCACTTCAGTTGCTGCGTGGAGCTGATAGAGAGCGGCGGTGTTCTACTGCCGCTCCTCTCAGCTTCATGTAGCAGAGCTAAAAGCGTCGTGATACCTCTGTGGATTACGTCAGACCTGGAGGGGTATTTGGGGATTTTAATAAAATGGTGAAAGAGGGTGTTTTTTTGTCTTTTATTCCAAATAAAGTACTTTTTGGGTGTATGTGTTTATTTACATTCACTTACAGGTTAATCATTGGGGGTGTCTCATAGACGCCTGCCATGATTAACCCCTTATTACCCTGATTGCCACCGCACAAGGGCAATTCGGGATAAGCCGGGTAGAGTCCCGGGACTGTCGCATCTAATGGATGCGGCAATCCCGGGCGGCTGCTGGCTGATATTTTTAGGCTGGGGGGCTCCCCATAACGTGGCGCTCCCCATCCTGAGAATACCAGCCTTCAGCCGTGTGGCTTTATCTTGGCTGGTATCAAAATCATTTTTTTTAAATTATTTATTTATTTTACTGCAAGATATAGACCCGCCGACTGGCGGCTGTGATTGGTTGCAGTGAGACAGCTGTCACTCAGTGTGGGGGCATGTATGACTGCAACCAATCATAGGTGGGGCGGTAAAGCAGTGAATACGAGATTGAATAATAGGCGGCCGGCATTTTCAAAAGAGGAGAAGCTGCCAGAGCTTTGTGACAGCTGTGCAGCGCAGCGTCGGTGATCGGTGAGTGGGTGAGAGTGAGTGAATGAGTCAGTGAGTCAGTGAGTGAGAGAGTTTGAGAGAGAGTGAGTGAGTGATTGATTTTCTGACAAGCAATGAATTTATATCACTTCTGGGCATGCTCAGAAGTAAAAACCGAATTCGGTACATGCTTCCGGCGTTTGACGCATGCCACCGTATCCGGCGCATATAGACATTCATCATGCACCATGCCGCACAGCGCCGCTGGCAAAAAACGTTCCTCTCTGCGTCCTGTGCGGCCGCCGGAGTGACAGTTTTTGACGCATGCGGAAAAAAACGGATCAAACGCAAGTACATGCAGCACAATCAAACTCTAATAAAAGTCTATGAGGAAAAACGCACCCAGCGGCAAAAAAAATTGATGCGTTTTACCCGCAAAGCGCCGGATTGTGCTGCACAGCAAAAACCTAATGTGTGAACATACCCTAACTCTTGCTAGCCTGGCTATGTACTACTGATCTGTGGGTCAACGCCGATTCTGCCTGCGCTAATCACAGATATCAGGGAAGTTTCCAGGCAGAGTCTCAGAATCTATAGTCTCCACAGATCATGACGACGCCATGATAGTTGGCAATTTTGTAAAAACCTCCTTGTGACAGGAATGCAGTGTCTTTGGACTTCTCTCCCATCAAGTACATCTGGAACGGCATGGATAAGCAACTGCAAAGAGAGCTGCCAGCAGAGACTCTTGATAATTGTGTGCTCAAGTGCATTTAGCATGGCAGATCATTTCTCAGACAACCATGAATAACCTCAATGATACTATGACAAGGTGTGTATATGCGGGTATTTCTACACATGTTATTGCATTCTGTTATGTCTTCAGAAATTTGTTTCCGTTTGTTCATTGCTTGCATTTTATTATCATGTCTATCTATCCTGCGATTTCTATAATTCCAGGACTTTTCCTTCTTGGTGTTGGAATGTTGAGGTGTGCGTTAAGAACGAATATTCAGTACGGCAAGACATCTGTTAGCAAAAACCATTAAGTAGACTCAAAAATATTGTTTTCTCTTTAATGAATAGATGAGAAGTGTAGATATAGTTGATTTCTTATCGCAAAAGAAGACTGGATATAGCTTCCTCACAGCCATTGGGGAATTGAGACAATATGTAGAAACTAATGAAACTCTGTGCAATATTCTGTGCTGGAAAAATAATGAAACAAGGCTGGTGAGGATGGGAGAAAGGCCAGTTGTCTCATAGGTCACTAGATATGATGACCAGTGAAAAGAACCTCCGCAATCCATAATATATCACCTTTTTGTCTATGTACAGTGGTATCAAACCATTTCACACGTTTTTTTTAGGACAATATTCTGTGGTAATTAATTTAGCATTATATCTTTGTAATGGTTGGAGCTATGTATTTATTATCACGAGTTCCAACTCACCTGCATAGGAAATCTGTTACCAAGTTTTAGCTATTTAATTTAAAAACAACATGGTGTAGGAATCTGTTTCCAGGGATGTGTCACTTATTACGCTGAGTACTGTAGTTTCACTACAATCAGTGTTTTATCAGCAGGAGGTTATCAGTGCCTGACTAGATCTCATGTGCATGTTGGCCCAGCTAATCGGTGTAAACTCAACTCGACCAATGATTGGCATTTTGCTGGCAATTCATAGTACACACATTATACATTATACACTATACAAATACACATTGACAATAATATAATGAATGAATAAAAAAAAATAAACTATGTGCCCAACAAAGCTAGTTATACATCTGTAATCTACACATTACTGTACATCAATGTTAAATTGATTACAATTATTTTTAATTTCTCACAAATATTTATAGAACTCAAAGAGAACCAATCACCAGGATTTTCATGTATAACCTAAAGCCAGGCTATACTGGCACTATCAGGCTGAGTCTATACATACCTGTAGTGGTCAGCTCGGATGATTAGGATTGGAAGCACAAGAAAGTAAAGTTTATAAAATCATCAGCTTCTTGAGTGACAGCAGCTGAGGAGCAAATAATATCTGTGGAGGGTTTCATAGTTATCCCTTCCCACTGTTAGAATTTGCATAAGTATTATACAATCAATTTAATGTTTGACTTGCAGGACCTGTGTGAGGTCATACCCATGTGACCAGAGGGGGCGGGGCCTCAACCAACAGAAAAATGTTGCTTCCTGATATCAGCTTTGTTGGATGAGGCCCCGCCCCTTCTGGTCACATGGGTATGACCTCACACAGGTCCTGCAAGTCAAACATTAAATTAATTGTATAACACTTATGCTAATTCTAACAGGGGAGGGGATAGCTATGAATACCCCCAGATATTATCTGCTCCTCAGCTGCTGTCACTCAAGAAGCTGATGATTTTATAAACTTTACTTTCTTGTGTTTCCAAACCTAAAACAACCGAGCTGACCATTAAAGGTATGTAGAGAATCAGCCTCATAGTGAAAGTATAGCACTGGCTTTAGGTAATACACGAAAATCCTGGTGATTAGTTCCCTTTAAAATGGTACTGTAGTTTCATCAAACTCTGTATAAACTAATAGTACAGGCAAATATAAAAAAAACTTTGTAATAAATCTTACTTATATCTGCTTCCTTCCCCACTTACTAGCCCCTATTCCCTCCTCCCTTTGCCTTCTGATCTTACATCCAGACTGGAAAAAACCCTAACTTAAATACATCTTTCTCAGGAAGGACTGCTAGGTCACTATGGTGTTGTGTTACACAGCAAATTACAGTCTCTGGAAAATTGAGGAGGAAGAAGAAGTGAGGAGCAGGGAGAGGAAACAAGCATAGGGAGACATAGTAACAGCAAGGTGACCATTCTAACATGAATTTTACTTCCCCCAAGAGCTTGAGTCACATCCAGACAGCTTAGTATTGCTTTATAATTGTTGTCATGTGTCTACTGTTTCTCTCTGTGAGCTAAAAATGGGATGTAGAGCAGATATCCAGCCCTTGGTGCTGTGGTGTGTATGAAAGATCACATCAGCTAGTCTCCACCCACCAGCTCAGAGTGGATTGCAAAATAAGTAGAGTATGCAGAGGGGAAAACTGGTGAAAATGCAAAATACAGGTCAAATAATAGCCACATATAGTGTTATTCTTCATGTAACAGAAAGAACAGCTTAGTCTGATAAAATTACATGAAAATACAGTTATACTTTAAAGAGAATCTGTCAGCAGGTTTTTTTCTACCTCATCTGAGAGCAGCATAATGAAGGCAAAGAGATTTTGAATCTAACGATGTATCACTTAGGTTACTGGATGCAGCCGTTCTGACACCGTGTAACATATTACTTTTAATATGTAGCAGAGCCCTGGCAGCTGCCCCCGCCCACACCATGCTTTCAGTGTACATTTCCATAGACAGATGCTGCTAATTACAGAAGGGGGCAGTGTGGGACTACAGCTCAAGCCCTTCTCAGAACCACTAATGATAAAGCTAAGAGGCTTCAACTAAAGGTACCGTCACACATAACGAGATCACTAGCGAGATCGCTGCTGAGTCACGGTTTCTGTGATGAAGTAGCGATCCCGTTAGCGATTTCGTTATGTGTGACACCTACCAGCGATCAGGCCCCTGCTGTGAGATCTCTAGTCGTTGCAGAATTGTCCAGGCCATTTTCTTCAAAGGCGATGTCGTGCTGGGCAGGACACATCGCTGTGTTTGACACCGTGTGACAGGGTCACAGTGACTGCTGAGATCGTTATACAGGTCGCTACTGCGACCTGTATCGTTCCTGCATCGTTGGTAAGGTCTGACTGTGTGACATCTCACCAGTGACCTCCCAGCGACTTACCAGCGATCCCTATCAGGTCGCATTGTTTTTGGGATCACTGGTAAGTCGTTGTGTGTGACTGGGCCTTTACATTAAGGTAAACAAAAACAAACTTTGAGATAAGATACGGCTGACTGTAAACTGCATGTTAACTCTTACAGCATGCTGGATTCAGATTACATAGGAAAAACGTCCTGACAGAGTCCCTTTAAATATTGTTTGTCACCTGTAATTGTAAAACAAAACTTACAAGGTAAAGACTTTTTTCCACGCTGGGTTTAGGTTCTTGTAAACAGTGTGTGTCATCAGACGGTCATTGTTCAACTCTACTACACAAAATGGGTCACTTTTACCTGCAGAGAACAATAGAAAAGCAATTAATTACATAAGCCGCATATCCAATTCACCAAGTCTAAAGGCCCCGTCACACTAAGCAACATCGCTAGCAACATCGCTGCTAACGAACAACTTTTGTGACGTTGCTAGCGATGTTGCTGTGTGTGACATCCAGCAACAACCTGGCCCCTGCTGTGAGGTCGTTGGTTGTTGCTGAATGTCCTGGGCCATTTTTTAGTTGTTGCTGTCCTGCTGTGAAGCACAGATCGCTGTGTGTGACAGCGAGACAGCAACAACTAAATGTGCAGGCAGCAGGAGCCGGCTTCTGCGGAGGCTGGTAACCAATGTAAACATCGGGTAACCAAGAAGCCCTGTCCTTGGTTACCCGATATTTACCTTTGATACCAGCCTCCGCCGCTCTCACTGTCAGTGCCGGCTCCTGCTCTGTGCACATGTAGCTGCAGGACACATCGGGTTAATTAACCCGATGTGTGCTGTAGCTAGGAGAGCAAGGAGCCAGCGCTAAGCATTGTGCGCTGCTCCCTGCTCTGTGCACATGTAGCTGCAGCACACATCGGGTTAATTAACCCGATGTGTGCTGTAACTAGGAGAGCAAGGAGCCAGCGCTCAGTGTGCGCTGCTCCCTGCTCTGTAAACATTTAGCTGCAGCACACATCGGGTTAATTAACCCGATGTGTGCTGTAACTAGGAGAGCAGGGAGCCAGCGCTAAGCATTGTGCGCTGCTCCCTGCTCTCTGCACATTTAGCTGCAGCACACATCCGGTAATTAAACCCATGTGTGCTGTAACTAGGAGAGCAGGGAGCCAGCGCTCAGTGTGCGCTGCTCCCTGCTCTCTGCACGTGTAGCTGCGTGCGCTGGTAACCAAGGTAAATATCGGGTTGGTTTCCCGATACTTACCTTAGTTACCAAGCGCAGCATCTTCCACGCGGCGCTGGGGGCTGGTCACTGGTTGCTGGTGAGCTCACCAGCAACTCGTGTAGCGACGCTCCAGCGATCCCTGCCAGGTCAGGTTGCTGGTGGGATCGCTGGAGCGTCGCAGTGTGACATCTCACCAGCAACCTCCTAGCAACTTACCAGCGATCCCTATCGTTGTTGGGATCGCTGGTAAGTTGTTTAGTGTGACTGGACCTTAAAAATAACAAGTCTGATATGTACTAACAAGAGAAGATGTCACTGTTGCCACTTTGCAATGCTAATTCAAAAATACTATGAACAGGTGGTATATATATATATATATATATATATACTGTATATATATATATATATATATATATATAGATATATATATATATATATATATATATATATATAGATATACATCTATATCAAGATATATATATATATATATATATATATATATATATATATATATAGATAGATATACATCTATATCAACATATATATATATATCTACCTATCTATATATATATAGATAGATGACCGGGATAGTTGCCCGGGATAGTAACTGTCTCTCTGTCTCTCTCCCAGTCTCTGTCTGTGTGTCGCTGTCTGTCTGTCTCTCTGTCTGTCTCTTTCCTTGTCTGTCTGTGTCTATGTCTCTGTCTGACTATTTCTATCTCTGTCTGTATTTGTATCAGTCTATCGGTCTCCATCTCTATGTCTGTCTGTCTCTCTCTATCTCTGTGTCTATCTCTATGTGTGTGTCTGTCTGTCTCTTTCCCCGCCTGTCTCTTTTCCGTCTGTCTGTCTCTCTCCCCGTCTGCCTCTTTCTAAGTCTGTCTCTTTCTAAGTCTGTCTCTTTCTAAGTCTGTCTCTTTCTAAGTCTGTCTCTTTCTAAGTCTGTCTCTTTCTAAGTCTGTCTCTTTCCCGGTCTGTCTCTTTCCCGGTCTGTCTCTTTCCCGGTCTGTCTCTTTCCCGGTCTGTCTCTTTCCCGGTCTGTCTCTTTCCCGGTCTGTCTCTTTCCCGGTCTGACTCTTTCCCGGTCTGACTCTTTCCCGGTCTGACTCTTTCCCGGTCTGACTCTTTCCCGGTCTGTCTCTTTCCCGGTCTGTCTCTTTCCCGGTCTGACTCTTTCCCGGTCTGACTCTTTCCCGGTCTGACTCTTTCCCGGTCTGACTCTTTCCCGGTCTGACTCTTTCCCGGTCTGACTCTTTCCCGGTCTGACTCTTTCCCGGTCTGACTCTTTCCCGGTCTGACTCTTTCCCGGTCTGACTCTTTCCCGGTCTGACTCTTTTCCGGTCTGACTCTTTTCCGGTCTGACTCTTTTCCGGTCTGACTCTTTTCCGGTCTGACTCTTTCCCGCTCTGACTCTTTCCCGGTCTGTCTTTTTCCCGGTCTGTCTCTTTCCAGGGCTGTCTCTTTCCCCGTCTGTCTGTCTCTTTCCCCATCTATCTCTGTCTGTGTCTCTGTCTGTCTGTCTTTTTCTGTCTCTCTATCCATCTGTCCACCGACATCATATAACCTCACACATAAGCTTCAACTGACAGTTTATTTTGTTCCTATAGCAACCACTGACAGTTGCTATTAATAACCTATAGCTCCCACCTCCGTTCAGTTTAATGGCGGCAGGATTTTAGAGACTAACTGTAAAGCACGGGGTTAAATTTTTCTGTCAAAACATAGTCTATGACGTCCCCTGGGTCACATGGGGCGTTTGTGCAAAATTTCGTGATTGTAAATACGACGGTGCGGATTCCCTTAGCGGACATACACACACACACACACACACACACACACACACACAAACACCACATACATACATACACTCAGCTTTATATATATATATATATATATATATATATATATATATATATATATATATATATATATATATATATACAGAGATATATATATATATATATAGAGAGAGAGAGAGAGAGAGAGAGAGAGAGAAAACCCATCGATCTGATGCAAATCAAATTTGTGTTGAAATTTTAGAAATTTGCTAATGCCAGCGAATTGAACAGTTTGAGGTTTGATTTGTATACATCGCCTAATTAGTAGCCATTATTTTATAAATTGCAGAACATTGGGTTAGGCAGAAAAGGATCACATGACCTTGAGCAGGATATCCCATACTGCCTTGCAGTTATATCACATGATATAGTACAGCCAATCAGGATGGACTATGAAGGTCTGTATAAAAGCAGAAGCAGGAAATGCAGCAACCATTATGTGATGGATTTGAACAGTGAGAGGATGTCACAGCTCTACACAGGGACAGAGAAAGAAAGCCAACAAATACTGAAGAAACTGCTCAAATAGTGTGTGCAAAAGCACAGCGAAGAATAGTGTGTGAGGAAAAAACAATGGCAGGGCAACAGGAGACATTCGAATATTTCCAATTCACCACAAATCGAATGTGCTGGGAAACTTTCGCAAATTCTAACTTCAAAACATTCACTCATCTTTACAAAATACAAATTAATTCTCTTTCTGTATTTATTTTATGAAAAAAACATACGTTTTCCACACTTAAACCAGTGGAGAAAATGTTAGATTTTACATTACATACAGTACACTATAATCATGTTAAAAAGTCTACCATGCTAGGGCCTGGTCACCACTGCAGCACCATTTTTGCATAAAGAATCCAGGTGGTATATCAGGTAGAGAATGTGTAGTGTACATACCTGCTAAGCTAATTAAAGTTAATGGGATCGTCACATAAATAACATCAACAACAACAACAAACACCAAAAATTTAATTTCTGACTATCAATACTACTTTTGCAATTATCTTTATTATACAATTCCCTAAACTTCTGACCCCACTTAAAAACTACACGCCTTAGGGAATTTATCTAGATGTGTGGTGAACACCTTGAACCGCCAGGTGCTTCACAAAATTTTGTAACATTGAGCTGCAAAAAAAAAAAAAAAGAAAAAAAATGTTTTCCCATAAAAAATGTTGTTTTAGCCCCAAATTTTGTATTTTATCAAGGGTAACAGGAGAAAATACACCATACAATTTGTTGTTCAATTTCTCCTGAGTACATCAATACCCTATATGTGGTGGAAACCTACTGTTTGGGCGTACAGCATGGTTCAGAAGGAGTGCTATTTGAATTTTGGAGTGCTATTTTGCCAGGAATAGATTGTAGATGCCATGTCACATCATAAGAGCCCCTGGTATGCCGAATCAGCATAACACCCCCACAAGTGATCTAATTTTAAAAACTACACCCCTGAATGCATTTATTTAGGGGTCCAGTGAGCACATTGACACCACGGGTGTGTCACAAAATGTTATACTATAGGGCAGTGAAGAAATAATAATGACATTTTTACCACAAAAATGTTGCTTTAACTCCACATTTCCAATTTTTACATTTGGAAAAGGTAAAAAAAACCATAATGTGTTACACAATTTCTCTTGAATGTGGAAATACCCCGCATGTGACTGTACAGTACTGTTTGGCCACACCACAGGTCTCAGAAGGGAAGGAGAACCATTTTATTTTTGGAGCACAGATTTTCCTAGAATGTTTTTCGGACTCCTTTTGCAGAGCCTTCAAGTGCCAGAACAGCAAAAAAATAAACCCTCCAATGATCACATTAGAAATTACATCTCTCTGGGAATTCATCTGTGGGTGTAGTGACGATTTTATCTCTGGAAAACATCCATGAATTCAAATGCAGTGAAATTTGCAAAATTAAAAATTGTAAATAAGCCCTTGTAGTGCCAAGTACATTGTAGTACTCATACTTCTGGAGACACACACCCCTTAAATTACCCTACAACACCAAACATGTCATTTAGACACATTGTGGTGCTCAGAAGAGAGGAGAGCATTGGATTTGGGAGTGCAGATTTTGCTGGTTTTCAAATGTAAAGAGCTGCCGGGAGGTCAAAAATCGCTGAGTCCAACTGAAAAGAAGGTGAAGCCACCACAAGGTGAGTATAAGACAGGGATCAAGGGACTTCGATTTAAAACACCACTCTGGTGATGCAATAAAAAGAAATCCTGAAGTGGTGCTCTAAAAATCTAGATATATACTAAGGGAAGAGTAAGCTACAATATGTCACAAAAGTGACTACACCCCTCACATTTTTGTAAATATTTTATTATATCTTTTCATGGAACAACACTGAAGATATAACACTTTGATACAATGCAGTAAAGTTGTCAGTATACAGCTTGTATAACAGTGTACATTTGGTGTGCCTTCTAAAGAACTCAACACAGCCATTAATGTCAAAAAACAAAAGTGAATACACCCGTAAGTGAAAATGGCCAAATTGTGCCAAAAGTGTCAGTATTTTGTATGGCCACAATTATTTTCAAGCACTGCCTTAACTATTTTGGGCATGAAGTTCACTAGAGCTTCACTGGAGCCCTTGAAATTCTCTTCCAGCCTCCATGGCGACATCACGGAACTGGTGGATGTTAGAGACCTTGCGCTCCTCCACCTTTCATTTGAGGAGGCCCCACAGATACTCAATAGGGTTTAGGTCTGAAGACGTGCTTGGCCAGTCCAGCACTTTTACCCTCAGTTTCTTTAGCAATGCAGTAGTCATCTTTGATGTGTGTTTGGGGTCGTTATGTTGGAATATTGACCTGCTGCCCAGTTTCCGAAGAGAGGGATCATGCTCTGCTGTCACAGTACATGTTGGCATTCATGGTCCCATCAATGAAGTGTAGCTCCCCATAGCTAGCAGCACTCATGCAGCCCCAAACCATGACACTCCCACCACATGCTTGACAGTGTCTTTGTACTCGTCACCTGGTTGCCACCACACACTCTTGACACAATCTGAATCAAATAAGTTTATCTTGGTCTCATCAGACCACAGGACTTAGTTCCAGTAAGTCGTGACCTCAGGCCTAAGACAAACGGCATCGCATTCCAGTCGGACCAATATTAACCTATGTGTCAGCACCCATGAGCGAATATTTTCTTAGCCCTAGTCGGACCGAGAAAACAATCGCAGCATGCTGCGACTGTAATGCGATCCTAGTTTCTCTCGCACCCATTCAAGTCTATGGGGCGAGAGAAATGGCACTAGCCGGCAATGGAGGAAAGAGGGAGATATATCCCTCCCTCCCCTCCGCAGCGCCGGCCCGCCCCCCACAGCTGTGGTCTGATCACATGATCAGACCTTAGTAGCAGTGACACTCGCATGACACTCGGCTCCCGCTGTGCTGCCAGCAGGAGCCAAGTGTCATGCGAGGATCGCAGTAGTCTCTGTGTGGCCCCGGCCTTAGTCTATTTATCTTCAGCAAACTGTTTGTGCGCTTTCTTGTTTATCACCGTAAGAAAAGGCTTCTTTCTGGGATGACAGCCAAGCAGACCAATTTGATGCAGGGTGCATCATATGGTCTGAGTACCAACAAACTAACCCCACCTACCCATAACCCTTTAACCTTTGCAGTAATGCTGACACCGTCATATGCCTATTTTGAAAAGACAGCCTCTGGATATGATGCTGAGCAAATGCATTCAACTTCTTTGGTCAACCATGAAGAGGCCTGTCCTGAGTGGAATCTGTCTTGTTAAACTGCTGTATGGTCTTGGCCACTGTGCTGCATCTCAGTTTCAGGGTATTGTTAATCTTCTTATAGCCCAGGCATTCGTTATATAGAGCAACAATTCTTTTTTTCAGATCCTCAGAGAATTCTTTGCCATCAGGAGCCATGTTAACCCCTTAACGACCCATGACGTACTAGATACGTCATGGATCGTTTTCCGGTAAGCCCCGCCCCCTGCCGCCGGCGGGCGGCGGCGATCGGCGCACATATCAGCTGTTATCAACAGCTGATATGTGTGCCTGCTAGCCGCGGGTGGAATCGCTTCCACCCGCGGCCATTAACCCCTTACATTTCGCTGCCAAAGTCTTGGCAGCGATATGTATATGGGCGCCGCCATTACAGTGACTTACCCCGCCCCCGCCGGAAGTCACGTGACATGATCACGTGACGTTCGGCGGTTGCCATGGTAGCACAGGGTCATGTGATGACGCCTGTGGCTAACATGAGTCACTTCCTCTCAATGCCGGAATACAGCCGGCATTGAAAGTGAAGCAGCAAATCTGCAGTTCTCAGCTCTGTAGCTGAGATCTGCAGATTGTGCAAAGCGATCAGATTGCTGATCGCAATAGCCCCCTAGGGGGACTAGTAAAATAAAAAAAAAAGTAAAAAAAAAAGTTTTAAAAAATTAAAAAAAAATAAAAAAACCTAAAAGTTCAAATCACCCCCCTTTCACCCCATTGAAAATTAAAGGGTTAAAAAAATAAAAAATACACACATATTTGGTATCGCCGCGTTCAGAAATGCCCGATCTATCAAAATATAAAATCAATGAATCTGATCAGTAAACGGCGTAGCGGCAAAAAAATTCCAAACGCCAAAATTACGTTTTTTGGTCGCCGCAAATTTTGCGCAAAATGCAATAACAGGCGATCAAAACGTAGCATCTGCGCAAAAATGGTACCGTTAAGAACGTCAGGTCAAGACGCAAAAAATAAGCCATCACTGAGCCTCAGATCCTGAAAAATGAGAACGCTACGGGTTTTGGAAAATGGCGCAAAACGTGCGCCACGTTTTTCGGACAAGCTTGTGAATTTTTTTTAACCCCTTAAATACAAGTAAACCTATACATGTTTGGTGTCTACAAACTCGCACCGACCTGAGGCATCATACCCACACATCAGTTTTACCATATAGTGAACACGGTGAATAAAATATCCCAAAAACTATTGTACAATACCAGTTTTTTTGCAATTTTTCCACACTTGGAATTTTTTTGCCATTTTCCAGTACACTATATGGTAAAACTTATGGTTTCATTTAAAAGTACAACTCGTCCCGCAAAAAACAAGCCCTCATATGGCAAGATTGATGGAAAAATAAAAAAGATACGCCTCTCGGAAGAAGGGGAGCAAAAAACAAAAACACAAAAACGGAAAGTGCCCGGGGGCTGAAGGGGTTAAACTTCCAGTGACCAGTATGAGAGTGTGTGAGTGATAACACCAAATTTACCACACCTTCTCCGCATTCACACCTGAGACCTTGTAACACTAATGAGTCACATGACACCGGGAGGGAAAATAGCTAATTAGGCACAATTCGGCCATTGTCACTTAAAGGCGTACTCACTTTTGTTTAGACAAATGGCTGTGTGTTTAGTTATTTAGAAGGCACACCATATTTACACTGGTATACAAGCTGTACACTGACTACTTTACATTGTTTGAAAGTGTCATATCTTCAGTGTTTTCCCATGAAAAGATATAATAAAATATTCACAAAAATGTGAGAGGTATATTCACTTTTGTGATATACTGTATATTTCGAGAAAAGAGAGGCCAAGGAACAAAAGAAAAACATTATCAACTTCAGAAGAATATCGCTATTAACACCAGGTAAAAAGTCTAATCAAATTCTAATATAGCAGCCAACATTGAGTGTGATAACACGTAATAATGATCTCATGAATGATCCAGGTCTATAATATAAGTAAATATATAATTTACAGTAAGATTGCATGTAGTTCAAAATGTTACAAACAACAAGCTCATCTCTGCTACATTTGACCAATTAAAGAAGCATTCCCACTTGAATTTTTATTGTCTATGTGGATGTAGTGTAGTGTGAGTGTAATAATACACAAACCACTGCTGCTCTGTCCAGTGTCCAGGACCAGCGCCATTCTGCTCCTACTTTCTCCACAGTCTCCTCATCCCACATTCTGCTCCTACTTTCTCCACAGTCTCCTCATCCCACATTCTGCTCCTCCTTTCTCCACAGTCTCCTCATCCCACATTCTGCTCCTCCTTTCTCCACAGTCTCCTCATCCCACATTCAGCTCCTCCTGTCAGGGACGTTACTGATCTGTAGACTTTCCCAGTCACACTGCGCTCTGTGTGACCCAGAAATAACTTATACAATGTAATTCAATGGAGCTTCAGAATGAACTTCCACATGCTTTCATTGTATATGAGACTTCTGGCAGGAGACCATATACTGTTTTTGCACATGGGTCTTCTCCTGCCTTTGTCCGCCATTGGACAATATGATTGCTAGGTGGGCCATTAATTTTTCATTTTTGTAAATTTATACCTTACTTTATACAGTTTTGATGTTAATTTTTGGTTTTACATGGAGTATATGTGACGCCCTGGACTAGTCAGGTCGTCCCAGGTAGTCCCATGGAAAGGTGACAGCAGCCAACCAAGAAACTCTTGTCACCACCCTCCAGGTTTGATGTCCACACCGGGGGGTGGAGCCAGGCGGTTGGCTCTGCCCACCGAGGAGTTCACAGGCCTGGAGGCGGGAAAGACACAAGTTCTAGTTCTAGTGCACAAGTAGATGAGTCTTGACAGTGAAGGAGAGAGGTTGAGTTCAAGGGCAGACCTGTGACCAGGCCTTCCAATAGTCTACTTAGGTGGCTGGGTTGGAGCCCAGTCACCTCTTGCAAGGAGGCAGACGGTGGTGGCCGCCTGCACGAGCTGGGATTACAGCCGGTGGAACCGTAGGGACCGGGGTCGGGCGGTGGCCCGCTGGTACCGAACCGGGGAACCGATTGGAAACCGGAGCACCAGGAGGGGTACTCAAACCCAGTACAAAGCCCCGAACCGACAGGGCCGAGTCAAATCAACTGATTGAGGACTGGACTTAAGGACCTATCCCACACAAGACCCGTTAGAAGACAACAGCACAACTATACAGGGTAAAGCCACCGCCAAGGCATAGAGACCCAAAGGGCCAGCGTATGCGGGCAAACAGGGCTCTTCTGACAACCAGCAAGCCGGGGAGCGGACAACCGTTGCTTAGGCATAGGAGTCAAACATTCATATAAAAAAGGTGCAGGAGAAAGGCGGAAACCACCAACCCGTGCAGGGAGAAGCTGCAGCCGGCTGCGGGCCCACGTTCATCATCCCGTTTGGTTTACCAGAGAGTCCACTGTATTGTGTCATAGTGATTACACCAGTGCCTTCGGGCCGTGCACCGCACAGCACCGTGCCAGCATACGCCCGCACCCGCTTTCACGCCTCCACACCTCCCTCGGGCCCCCGGGACCATCACTCCCCTACCCACGGAGGGGCCAACACCAAGCTGCGCAACACCGTCCCCGGGAGCCCTAGTTAACGGCAGTGGTGGTGTCCATCTATTCACCACAACCCGTGGGTGGCGTCACGAACTTACACCCCTACCAAACCACCGCGGCCCCCCCACGAAGTCCCTGCGTGTAGCGGCAACCTCCTTGCAAAGCGACGTGACCCTCGGTTCAGTGAGGAGCTCGAGCCACCACCCACCGTACGAGCATGGATCCGAGCGGCTCGGCGGTCGCAGCCGAGCCCGCGGGGTGGTACATATACATGTATGGATCAACTTCGGATTTGTTTCGGAACAGAAACTTACAGATCCTATGGACTTGATTGAAAGACACCTAAAACATTGATGTCTTGTCCTGTCTACTTACAATCTGTCATGCATGATTGGAAACTTAATTTTATATTTTTCTGGAAAGTTTATCAAATAATGATAGCCAACATTTTTTACAATTTTTTACACTCTGGAAAACAAAGGATATCAGTAAAATTGCAAGTGACATGTCTATAGCGCAAAATTCTGAAGACATTAGCTGCATTCATGGTAAACTCTAAAATGATAATTATAGTCATAATATTTTATACAAATTTCTCTATTTTATTAAATAAATCATGGACACAATTATTATTATTATTTTTTTTTTTAGAAGACGGGCTATTTTTTTTTTTTTACGCACCATAAAGCCCAGGAAATTTTGTAATGAAATCGTGCTGTCATAGTGCAGGGTGGTATACAGTTTATTTGTAAAAGAAAATACAGAAAAACCTCTAGTGTTAGACATGAGGATAGTCCTATACCTAGACAATGACTTACAGCCTGCCCTGTGTGTCAGCATACAGACTCCACACTATACACACAAGACAAGGGAGTGCATTGGATTTTAATCAATACATTCAAATCTTATCCCATAAATGCATCTATGGATTTTCACAACTTCTCCTGCGCTATATAATTCTATCCACATGTAAGGGGGTGGCGGAGACTAGAAGCCCATTTTCAATGCTTCATGTCAGTTGCAGATCAACATCCCCATCTGCCAATGCACCAGAACCAACATGGACCGGACTGTAAGTAGTGTGTTTCCTCGAGGGAAGAGTTAGAAGAGGCCACTGGGTCAGGTGACAACTGTGGCGCAGTTACAGAATATAAAATGCTGGGCTGGAAGCAAAGAGGTGGAGTTGGCACCACAACTACTAGTGGAGCGGACATGTACGCAGCAGAGCAGGCTTGTGTCGTCCCTTATGGAAGCATTTGGAAGTGTACTGATTTCAAAGAAGACCTGACTCCTACCGTCTCTAGAGAAACCTGAAGACCGAATACTGTCACCTGAGGAACCCAAAGACCAAACACTGAATACTGGAACCAGAGGAGGACCAGACTATATGGTCAATCACCAAAGAAAGAACACTGACCACATCTCCAGAGGACCAGACTACGCAGTTAAGCATCGAAGATCGAACATCAATGTCACATTGACTTTGAGATAGCGGGTATCTGGGGATTTCCCCTCAAGCTAGTGGGCCCTATGATATACTTATTTTCAGGGATACTCCTAATGGTGGAGAGACCTAAGTCTCTTTCCTGACTCTGCTCTTGACAAGTCCTGATCTAATTCCCCCTCCCCATCCCCCAGGGAGGGACAGGACAGGAGTGTGTTAAAAACACAGAAAAAGATAGACAAAGTAAAAACCAAAACTGTCACACTGCACACTCAAAGAATAAGACAATAAGAGATTCAGGAGGAAAACAAGATCAAGAAGGAAGTACAAAACAGAGGTACATTCCACAACCGTACCCAGTAAAAAGCACCACTAAACACAACTTTCACCACAGAGAGTCTGGGACACCCCACCTCACAAACTAATACAGAATAAACTATAGCTGGCATGGGTAGAAGGATTCCAACAAGCAGATGTGATGGGTCTCCCCACAACACGTGATTAAAAAAGCAAGGAGACTAGCAGATAATAGCTTTTGCTAGCCTGCCTATGAATCAGCACACAGCAGGTCGACTTCTGAGTCTGCCTGTGTTGACTCCCTTCTGCTATAAATATCCACTGTTTACTCCTCCGAATGCTGGCTATAGTTCATTCTAAGCTAACCTGAGAAGGAGCTGTCTTTGAAGAAAGCAGTGGTGATTTATTTCAGCATATTCGGAGGAATCTCTCTCTAGAGAAGAGTTGGAGTTTTTGTTGTATCTGTTTCCCTTGTTTGTTCCCCTCCCTCATGTTGTCTTTATAATATAAGTAAGGCTAGTGTCTTGCTGGCCCACGCACTAGACAGGGCTTGTCTAGGTTCAGCCAGGGCCTAGGCACATGGTTGCGCATGGGGGGATGGACTTGTGAAGGGACATTAGGGAGCACAGTAAACAGCCACAGGCGAGTTCAGGTGGTGACCCTTCACCCCTCTCTATATAGTCAGGGCCTTCCTTTACATCTGCCCTGGTTTGCCCATTCTCTTGTGTTGCACGTCGAGCATTCCTTGCTCCAGTGTGACAGTAACGAAGGAATGGACTTACCATATGAAGATATTGTGATATGCTCACCACCGGGTGATGGTACTGCGGCGAGATGAAGCAGACCCACTGGAACACAAGGAGACCCCGGATCTACCCTTCCATGGGATAGAGGCCAGGGCCTGTGGCAGCTGACCCCCAAGACAGGGGCAGACACAGGAGCAGAAAGGACTGAGTCTCAAGTGCAGACAGGTACCACCAGGGTGGCTCAAGGCAGGTAGCACAGGCAGAATGGGCAGGCAGAGTCTCTACCACCAACAGGGCAGACGAACAGGCAAAGTCTCTTGTACCAACATGGCAGGCAGGACAGGTCTGGAATCACGCGCCCAACAGGGCGGAACGAGCTAGTAGGAAGGTAAGGCAGGCACAAGACTGGAACCATGTGCCCAACAGGGCGGAACAGGCTTGTAGCCAGGTACGGGCAGGATAGGACTGGAACCAGGTGCCAACAGGCAGGATGGGCTGGTAGCCAGGTATGGGCAAGACAGGACCTGGAACCAGGTGCCCAACAGGGCGGAACAGACTGGTAGCCAGGTATGGGCAGGACAGGACCTTGATCCAGGCGCCCAACAGGGAGAACGGACTGGTAGCCAGGTATGGGCAGGACGGACCTGGAACCAGGCGCCCAACAGGGAGGGAAAGGCTGGGACTAGGTGCAGGCCGAGCAGGCTGGAACCAGGTGCCAACAGGCAGGACGGGCTGGGACCAGGTACAGGACAGGACAGGACAGGAGAGGCAGGAACCGGACTGGATACAGGGCAAGACGGCATGGGACCAGACGGCACAGGTGACCTGATAACTGACTAGACAGAACCAACTGATTAATAGGATCTATGGTGTTGAACAGACAACTGCCCTAGTGGGAGGTTGCCCTAAATACCTAGTGACTCTCTGCGATAGGCTGAGAAACACTTCCTGGTAGTGGCACACTGGCCCTTTAAGGGGTAGCGGCGTGCACGCACTTCCTAGGAGCGCTCCCGGAGGTCTTGTGACACGCGCACAGACTTTCAGAGGTTGGTGGCAGAGAAACCCATGTGGAGGAACGAGCAGGGACGCTGGTAAGCGGGGGAGCCAGCTGCAGCGGTGAGTCAATGCGCATCCCTGCAAGAGGGGAGAGGCAGGGACACAGCATAAGGCCGGCGTCACACGGTACGATCTATCATGGGATTGCACGAGCGATCATACCCGCCCCCGTCGTTTGTGCGTCACGGGCAATTAGTTGCCTGTGGCACACAAAGTCGTTAACCCCCTGTCTCACGCACTTACCTCCCGGACGACGTCGCTGTGTGCGGCGAACATCCACTTCTTGAAGGGGGAGGGACGTTCGACGTCACAGCGACGTCACACAGCGGCTGGCCAATAGAAGCGGAGGGGCGTAGATCAGCGGGACGTAACATCCCGCCCACCTCCTTTCTTCCGCATTACCGGCGGGACGCAGGTAAGCTGTGTTCGTCGTTCCCAGGGTGTCACACGGAGCGATGTGTGCTGCCTTCGGAACGATGAACAACCGGAGCACAGAAGGAGGACCGACATTTTGAAAATGAACGACGTGTCAACGAGCAATGATAAGGTGAGTATTTTTTCTCGTTCACCGTCATTCGTAGCTGTTACACGCTATGATATGTCAAACGATGCCGGATGTGCGTCACGGAATCTGTGACCCCGACGACATATCGCCCGATATATCGTAGCGTGTGACGCCAGCCTTACATATTGCTGGATTTCTCTTTGAAATATCTACTTGCACATAGAAATAGATTGGGGTGTGAAATCCTAAATTTCTTTCTGCATATTTCCACATACAGTACCTAACAAATAATACATGATTATTTCCACCCAGTGACCAAAGTTTTGTTATATCTGCATTATGATTAAGAATTAAAGAGACATCCTTTAGGTAATATGGCATATCCATATGCTATTCAGCGAAAAAAACCATAAGCGCAATAAAAAAAGAAACATTTTCCCACGTGTTGTTATAATGTCAACAGATAAGGTAATGCAAATGTATTCCCTTGCAATAAGCGTCAGCAGCCTTTTGCACCACAGGAGTCTTTCATCCAGGGTGATTCTGTACAGTTTGCCATTTTTTTTCTACACTTCTGTATAGTACATTCACCAATACTTAGAAAGCATCCAAGCATGGCTCCCAAGAAAAGCAACGTGGAGGTATTTCTATGGACACATATAATTTGCTCTTTTAGGGCAAAGTGTCCAGGGTTCTTTCAGAACACGACAATTTTCTCCAAAACTGCTGGAGCCGGAACATCAATTATTAAAAGGGAAGATTGAAGTGTGCCGTCTTTAGTTAAATCTTTTTTGGGTAGTTTGAAATACTAGGTTTTGACAATAATAGCAACTTCTTTTTCCTCTCTGTGCAGTTTACCATCTGTTTGATTGGTAGAAAAGAAGCGGATCCTGCTGTGTTTATTGACTCCTCGATGGGTAATTTAAAAGTAAAGTGCAGCATCGCTTTGTACATCTGTAGGGGTGCATTGCTGTGGTACCACCATATTAATGCCAAATCACACAACTAAATCATGCCCTCATGGCCTCGATAAACTGCTAGCCTGCTGCACACAATTTGACATTAGTAGCTACGCGGCATGAGAGCTGTCGTTACGTTCAGGGCGAGGGATATGAAAGTTATTGAAATCTGCAACTCGGCTCCATTAAGATAATATCTAAGACACGCGGCAATTGTATTTTGTCAGTTGTTCAATATGTTACTGATGCAATTTGCGGAGCACATTGGGATGTGCAATCGATTATACATCTCTGTTTGCTGAAGGTTTGAACCCTTTGATTTGTGGTGGAAGAAGAGCTGCTAAAATGAAGCAGTTTTATAAAATGGTGACTGCGGGGGGCGGCCATGAATAAAGCAAAATCTAATATTAAATTGGAAATCTGTGTAGTCGCTAAGTCTACACTCATTTATTTTGTTTACAAAATATCATTTGCCTCCAGAATCATTAAGCCTCCCGTTAACTCACTCACGGCAGTGGGCTTTGTGACGCCGTTGTATTGTAAAGCGCGGCTCGGCTTTCCTTGGCACTGAAGGAGTACATTTTTACTGCTGTTTCTGCGTGAAAAGGATTACCATTGTGAAAGAGCAATATGTCTGAAGCCACCAGACTCCAAAAAATGCTAATTTAGAGGTATAATTTGTGTTGGCCCAAAAAAACAAAGATAATGAAGTTCATTAGTTTGTCTAAATGTTAACTATATTTTAGGAATAAATGGTATTTTTTGACATTTTTAGTGTCAAATATATAAAGTGCAAAGTTATACAAGGTCTCTTCACAATCATTATAGTAAATGCATGTGTACAGATGAATGGTAGTCCAGGGTTAGGAAGACATGGCTGCTTTCCTCAAAAAACAGACGCCACACTGTGTGCAGGTTATATGTGGTGCTGCAGTTTGGACCCAAGATTAGAGCTGTAAAATCCGACACAACATGGATATGCGTAGCAACACATTTTCCACAAATTTTGTATTCATTTTTTTCAAAGGGCTGGGGTAAAAAAAAATGCATTCTATTCCCCTATCCAAGGGCCTCCCCTGACTCTTTACATTGCTTTGGGGAGATCTGGAAATGTTTTATAACATTAAAAAATGTATTTTCATACCAAATGGGATACTTTTATTTAGACCAAATGGAATCTCATTAAAGGAAATCTGGCCAATGTAAATTCCTCTAAAAAAACTGGTAGAGGTGGTAGAATCGATTTGTAAGACTGGTGCATCAGCCAGTAGTGATGAGCGGACCCGGACTGTAAAAGTCCAGATCTGCGCAGTTTCAAAAGTATACGGGTGCCGGACCCGGGCCCGGAGTTCTCAGGGAACTCCGGCTAATGATCCAAGTCCGGTACTCACGCAATACAAAAAAAAAAAAGGAAAAATAAAGAAAACATAAAAACGCCAGCGGCGCTGTACTTACCGAGCCTCTGGCGTGGTTGTAACTGGTCCCGTGGCCACCCATTCACTTCCAGGGCCGCAAACTAGCTCAAGCATATGCACTGCTCTCCCTGCCCATCAGCGTCCGTGATTGGTTGCAGTCAGACGTGCCCCCCACCCTGGGTCTGACAATTCCAATCACAGACCCAGTCTGCGGGTCTATATTGTACAGTAAAAATAAATAAATAAAAAAATTGGCGTAGGGTCCCTCCATATTATGATACCCAGCACATATAAAGCCTACAGCTACAGGCTGCAGCCCAAAGCCGTGTACTTATCTTGGTATCTTGGCGTATCTTGGTGTATCAAAACAAGAGGAACTGCACGTGGCTTTTTTTTTTAAATATTTAAATAAAAAAATTTAAAAACTGGCATGTGGTCCCCCAAATTTTGATATACAACTACAATTAAGCCTGACAGTTGGGGGCCGACATTCTCAGGCTGGGAAGACCCATGGTTATTGTAAGCTCCCCAGCCTAAAAATAGCAGTCTGCAGCTGCTCAGGATTGCTGCATCCGTTCAATGCGACAATCGCAGCAGTTTTCTTGGTTCTTCCCGATTGCCCTGGTGTGGTGGCATTCGAGGTAATAAGAGGGTAATCACAGCCTACAGCTGCCACTTAGCCCTAGATTAGTAATGGCAGGCGTCTATGAGACCCCCCCATTACTAATCTGTAAGTTAAAGTAAATAAACACAAACACTGAAAAACTCCTTTATTTGAAATAAAGACAAAAAAACCCTCTTTCACCACTTTATTAACCCCCAAAACACCCTTTCAGGTCTGACGTAATCCACACGAGGTCCCACGACAATTCCAGCTCTGCTACATTACTGAAGGCACAGCGGGAGATCATGGAACATGACCACCCGCTGTGAGGTTCAGGCAGAGACTGAGCCGCGATCAGAAGTGACGTCACTAAGGTTAGTTGCGGTTCCCACGGTCCTCCACCTGTGATTGCAGGTATACCTGATCCCATGTGACCTCAATGAACTCTCACTGAGTTCAAAGATCTGCATCTCTTGGCAGAAAACGGCATTTTCTTTGCCAAGAGATGCAGATTTGGTGCTGAAATTTTTACACCATATTCCTGCACCCAATTTCTACACCTCTCCAACATGCCAGACACCATCAAAGGCACACCTGTGTGATAATCATGCTGTCTAATCAGCATCTTGATATGCCACACCTGTGAGATGGCTGGATTATCTTGGAAAAGGAGAAGTGCTCACTAATACGAACCTAGACAAATTTGTGAACAATATTTGAGAGAAAAAGGCCTTTTCTGTAAATAGAAAAAGTCTTAAATCTTAACAAATGGGAGCAAAAACAAAAGTGTAGCATTCATATTTTGTTCAGTGTATTTTGAGCTATTTTAAATAAGGAGAAAAGCTAATGAAAGATCCATTAGAAAAACCATACAACATAAGGATTTGCTGCTCCATCCTTCTTTTTTAATAGTGCAGCTTATCCACTGATTTATCATGCAAATTTGAATGTTTTATAGATTATAGGGGTTGTCTGCTTCAGAAAGCATAATTACTTGACCACTAAAACTTGCTGCTTGATTTTTCTTCTTATTTTATTCCTGCTCCTTCTGCTATTTTCTTTGTTGAAATCCAACATGTGGGGCCAGAGATATGGTTATTTAGTACTAATCTTATGGTCTTTACTATGGTGGCATTGATCACAGAGTAATACCATAGATAAGCCTAAGGACACACCCACAAGGAATCCTGTGAGCCCCACCTCTTTGGTAAAGATTATAAAAATTAGCACTATATAAAAATGCTTATAATTCTGAAACCATATTGCAGATTTAAAAGAAAAAAAACTCCGAAAGAATCAGAATATTTAGAGAAGCAGCAGGAATAAAATAGGAGTAAAAATGGGACACTTTTCACCTGTTAGAAATCCTCTTTAAAGGGGTTGTTCGCTTTTAGGACCTTCTGATTCCACTCATTTCCACAGTTAAAATAAAAGACCCTGTATTCCCCTCCCATTCTAGCGCCATTCCAGGGCTGTCAGTAACCATAGATAGGGATCATGTGATATTGTGACATCACACGATCCCCGCGTCCAATCACTGCTGGCCTCTCTCTTCCCACCTTCAGATCAAATGAGTTAATCAACAGGAAGTGACACTACGGCTGCCACTCATTTCCTGTTGATTGCTCAATTGTTCCAAAAGCATGGAGAGAGAAGCCAGCTTGATTGGACGCAGAGCTTGCGTGATATCACAATATCTTGTGAACCCCGAACCGCGGTTACTGACTGCGCTGAAACGGCGCCAGAACAGGAGGTGAGTAAAGTCTTTTAATTTAATTGGGACAAATGAGTCAAATCAAAAGGGGTTGTCCTAGTAATGGACAACCCCTTTAAAGAGGATTTCTAACCAGGTGTAAGAGTTTTTGCTCTTATTTTATTCCCGCTGCTCCTCTTAATATTCTGATTCTTTGATTCTTTCCGTCTTTTTTTTTTTTTTTTAATCTGGAATATGGTTTCAGAAATGTCAGGCTTTTTATATAGTGCTAGTGTAATTTTTATAATCTTTAGAAAGAGGTGTGGCTCACAGGATTGCTTGTGGGTGCGTCCTTAAGGCCACGTCTCACTAAGCAACATCGCTAGCAACATCGCTGCTGAGGCACGACTTTTGTGACGCAACAGCGATGTTGCTAGCGATGTTGCTGTGTGTGACATCCAGCAACAACCTGGCCCCTGCTGTGAGGTCGCTGGTTGTTTCTGAATGTCCTAGACCATTTTTTAGTTGTTGCTCTCCCGCTGTGAAGCACACATCGCTGTGTGTGACAGCGACAGAGCAACAACTGAATGTGCAGGCAGCAGGAGCCGGCTTCTGCGGACGCTGGTAACCAATGTAAATATCAGGTAACCAAGAAGCCCTTTCCTTGGTTACCTGATATTTACCTTCATTACCAGCGTCCGCCGCTCTCACGCTGCCAGTGCCGGCTCCCTGCTCCCTTCTCCTTATTTCCCTGATGAAGCTTGTTTTTACAAGCGACACGCGTTGGGTGGGGACTTATGAACTTGCACATCATGCCAGCATCTAAATAATGATGATATTTTTTGTCCATTTGGTTGTGGCAGTATGGGTATCTGATACAGGTTGCATATTGTATATTGATTAATTTTGGTGCTATTTGCTATATATTATTGTCATTTATTGGATCCCAGTGACTCAATTCATCTCAGCTTCATCCTGTTTATTGAGGGCTGTTATATGTGGATATTTTCTTTAACTGTTTATGCCTCCTATTGTTATTGATATCCACTGTCTGTTTATTGTTCCATATGGACTCTGCCTGTGACAACTATACTATTTATGCTGCATTTATGATTGATGGCACCTTGTTTTTAACATGTCTAATGTTTAATTGTCTGTCTAAATAAACATGGTTGATTTTTTTGTATACTAGTGAGTGGAGTACATTATTTGCCCAAGCTTTCTCCTTGTTTTCCATGGCTCCCTGCTCCCTGCACACGTAGCTGGAGTACACATCGGGTAATTAACCCGATGTGTACTCTGGCTAGGAGTGCAGGGAGCCAGCGCTAAGCGGTGTGCATTGGTAACCAAGGTAAATATCGGGTTGGTTACCCGATATTTACCTTAGTTACCAAGCGCAGCATCGCTTCCACGTGTCGCTGCTGGCTGGGGGCTGGTCACTGTTTGCTGGTGAGATCTGCCTGTTTGACAGCTCACCAGCAACCCGTGTAGCGATGCTCCAGCGATCCCTGCCAGGTCAGGTTGCTGGTGGGATCGCTGGAGCTACGCTTAGCGTGACGGTACCTTTAGGCTCTTCTACGGTATTACTCTGTGATCAATGCTGCCATAGTAAAGACCATAAAATTACTACTAAGTAACCATATCTTTGGCCCCGTATGTTGGAGTTTTACAAAGAAAATAGCGGCAGGAGAAGGGATAAAATAAGAAAAAAACCTGTCACTTTTCACTTGGTGAGATGTCCTTTAGAAAAGCTAATAAAGTTTTAATATTAATCCATCCTGAGCACTAATTCAAGCAAGCAATCTCTTTTTCTGCTGTGTAAGATACAGCTGATGTGATAAGTGGACCAATAACGCACGTGGAGGAGGAAAACTAGGAAGTGCAATCTGATTTAGCACATTTATAAGGCCGGTTTCAGACGTGTTTCAGGAACGTGTGACATCCGTTTTTAACCCAGATGCTACACGTACCCATGTTTTTCTATGCTGTTGCTCACACGGTCATGTTTTCACATGGACCGTGTGACCCCTCGTGGCCCTGCATGCACACATGGAGACATGTCTGTTTTTTCTTTGGCAGCACGGGTGTCACATGGACCGCACACTGATGTGATCCATGTGACATGAGTGTGACACGTACCAGAGAAAACATGGGTCTTTTAAATAAAAAGATTTTCTATATTCACTTGTATCCAGCGGTGCTGAATTCAGCTCTGCTGCCTTCCGCTCCTGACCGCCGCTCATTACACTCATAGAATATTCACTGCACTGAGGAGCTGGAAGCCGGAGCAGCACTGGGGACTTCAGTGCCGGGGACCGCATCGCTGGGGACAGGTGAGTATCCAGCAGAGTGTGTGCGTGTGTGTACCTGGAAGACGGAGTGTGGGTGTGTGTGTGTGTGTGTGTGTTCACCTGGAAGCCGGAGCATCGCCGGGGACAGCATCGCCGGTGACAGGTGAGTACTCAGCAAGCAAGCAGTGTGTTTCCACGGATGTCCAGGAGGTCATCAGAGTTCCCAATGAACTTCTGATGAACCCGTGAAGTCACCATGGTGACATCCGCTATAGCGCGGGTGTCGCAGGGGTATTATCAGGATGTCATCAGATTTCATTGGAAAATCCAATGACCTCCTGGACATCACTGCACACACACTGCTTGCTGAATACTCACCTGTCCTCACGATGCTGTCCTCGGCAATGCTGTACCGAGCGCTAATGCTCCAGCTTCCAGCTCCTCAGTGCGGTGAATAATCAATGAATATAATGAGCAGCGGTCAGAAGTGGGAGACAGCAGAGCCAAAGAAAACAGCGCTGGATACAGGTAAATATAGAAAATCTGTTTATTTCAAAGTCCTATGTTTTCTCCGGTATGTGTCACATGAATGCAAACTCAGATGTCACACGTGGGACATACTCATGACACACGCGTAACACACGTATGACGTACGACCGTAACCATGCGTGTGGCTTGTACCTGATTAAACACTGACGTCTGAATCCGGCCTAAGAGATAGTGAATGGTAAGCAGAAGTGATGAGTGAGTACTACCAAGCTCCGGTGCTCGGTACTCGAAACAAGTATAATGGAAGTCAATGGGAAACTCTAGCAGTTTTCCGGAAAAAAAAATGCTTGAGTTTCCCATTGACTTCCGTTATACTCTATACTCAAGTCACACCTGTCCAAGCATCCGACCTGATTGTTTCAAGTACCGAACACCCGAGCATAGTAGTAAACGCTCATCATTAGTCAAAAGCTCCACTCTATCTGTAACAAACCAGAGAGTAATTACAATTTCCTTTTAGGAAATTATAAGGAAGCGGACATTTGGCTACACTTGGCAGGAAAAGGCTTCACATAAGCACTGGACAAGAGGAACTAAAACTATTGTGAAATTTGTGTTTTCACTTGAGGAATGCTTTAAATTGTATCTATCTCCATTTCCAGGGGCATCAAAAAGCATTCATACCCCATTAAATTTTCCACAAGAGCTAAGAGCTATTTTGCAAACAAGACTGGGCAAAACTTTCAGTTTCTAGATTTGCTAAGGTAGTAGAGATGTACCCCAAAAGACTTGCAGCAGTAATTGCAGCGAAAGGTGGTCCTAAAAAGTATTGACTCAGGGGGGAAGAATACAAATGCCTGTCACAATTTTCAGATATATTTTATAAATATTTAGAAAACCAAGTATCATTTCACAAATACTTGCTACTTTGTGTTGATATAGCACATACAATTCCAAATAAACCCTTTAATTTTGTGGGTGTAATGTGAACAAATGTGGAAAAGTTCACTGGGTATGAATACTTTTTCAGGGCACTGTAAATGGATTCTATTTTTTTTTTGCACTCCTCATACTAACTATATAAATAAATAACTTTTGTACATTAGGTCCTTAGACAGTGAATGACTATAAGGGGTTGATTACTTTCAGATAATACCTAATGAATTGATTTACTGGCCTGATAAGTCACATGTGTGATTATCACCGATAAAGGCCAATTGGCTGCTGCAGTCATATACGGGGAGTCTGCCCGCCATAACTGAAGAACCACTGTTAAAGACTACTGGTACTATCAGTGTGGTGGGGGATTTACTAGGGTATTTTATTACAGTATCATGTCCGCAGTGATGTATACTTTATACAGTGTGTCCACCCATATCCTGTCCACCGCCATTAACTTGAGAACGGCGGCAGCTATAAGAATAGAAGTGGTGTCTAGGTATAGTAAAGTAGCCATGCGCTACGCAATGAAACCACCTATAGTGCCACCTGGTGGAAAACAACGGAGTTAGCATTTTTATCTCGAAAATGGAACGAGATAGAGAAAAAAAAGTGAATTAAAAAATTGTAGGGCATCATCAATTCAATACGAAACGACACCTTGCATACAAAAATGCTATAATATGAAACCCATGACCCCCCAAAACATTGAATGCTGGTCACGCATATGGTGCTCATTTAACTTTGATGCTCAAAGTGGCCACTGTCAGCTGCAATGCATATCTGGACTCTGGACAGCATACTGTATCTTGCTGCACGTTATGCAATATGGTAGGGGACACGTTTACACAAGCATCTGTGATACGTCGTTGTAGGTCCTGAAATGTTGGTGGAGGGGTCGCATACACCTGCTGTTTGATGTGAACTCACAGAAAGAAGTCCAATGGGGTCAGGTCAGCTGAGCGTGGAGGCCACTCCACGCAGCCACCATACCCAATGACTTGTAGGAAGATCTCCATGAGATATCGCTTCACGTCCGCAGCCTTGTGAGTTTTACACGTTCTAATCATAGCATTTCTGTATGCAAGGTGTTGATTCATATTGAATTGATGATGCCCTACAACTTTGTAATTCACTTTTTTTCTCTATCTCGTTCCATTTTCGAGATAAAAATGCTAACTCCGTTGTTTTCCACCAGGCGGTGCTAAAGGTGGTTTCATTGCGTAGCGCATGGCTACTTTACTATACCTAGACACCACTTCTATGCCTATAGCTGCCACCGTTCTCATGTTAATGGTGGTGGACAGGATATGGGTGGACACACTGTATATCACCATACACCGTATATTTGTACGGATATTGTGGTACCTGATTACTCCAGTAGCCTAAATGTAGTCATACTTCCTAACAATCATCAACGTCTATGAACCCACGTTATTCAGCTCCGGTTTGAATATCTGTATGAAATTACAAATGCTGTGAAGAGCTGACCTTTCATAGATGAAGAGAACATCAATGCCACATTACCAGGTTGTTGATCATGCATGTTACCTGACCTTATCATTTGAGCAACGAGACATCAGGACTGCAATTAATACACTGTCTTTTGTCATAATACTGTCACACGTGTACGATACAGCTTAATACATATCTCCAACATTCACACAAGACAAACAAGGCATTGGAAATGTCAAATTATTATGTAAATGATGTAAATGTGATTAAGTTCCAATTTGACATGCTGTAAGTTATGCTACTTTAATGTAATGGATTATAGTTTCTGTATCTGAACTGTATGATTAGGAATGATACAGAATGAGCACATTATAATGTTTATTGCAGAAAACATTGGAGGTGCTGATACTTTTATGAAATATTAATTTTAGCCACTTAGTCATCGAGAACAATGAATATAGTATCTACATATGATGCATGCATGTAGTCCGTATATATTCAGTAAAATGTAGTATACTGTATGCAGCCGGAAGATTCTCGGAATGCAAACATTTCCATACATCCACTGGTGGACACAGACAGGAAAAGACTCCTGTGCAAGAACAATACATGGGCCCTTTGCAGCACAAAGGCTCATCAAAATGCACACTTCCGCCTGCTTTGAGGGTAGAAACGGGCCCCCTTGGCTCTCGGGCCCCTTGCGGCTGCACAGGTTGCATCAATGATATGTCCACCCCTGTATGTATAATAGTTACTCCTGTAGCATGGATGCACCACCTTTTCTTGTGTTGGGGACACATGTTTAAACTGAACTAATCCCAAGGTCCACTGTACTGTTAATTTCACCAAAGCATGATAGGTTCCATTTCCACTTTCAGGACACCCACCGATTGGGAGAATAGAAATCCTATTGTCCTAAACACTCACCCTAGAAAGGAAGACACCATGCATCTATGCTGCTTTCCAATTGTACATTATGTGAATCCAACTATTTCACTACCCCATACAATACAATAGCCATACTTATTGATGGCCACCGTTTTCACATCATCTATTCATTTTTAGAGTGACAGACAGGGGAACACAAGTCTTCCAATTTATAGGGCCTCAGAGATGGCCACTCAGGTGAGCAAAACTGGTATTTACCAAAGCCGGCTCTCGCCACCACTCTTCTTTCTGGCATAGAAAATACATGCATGCAGCCCCCCGACAAAAGCAATCACTTCTCTGACCACATAGTTGGGGATCACAGAGAATGGCATAGGAGAATGGATGTAGCCCTCAGGCCATAGGTTCTGTGTCCCTTCTGCACAGGCTACACTTGGATAACATTTATATATTTCACATCAAAACACTTTTATATTATTGGAATGCTGACCACAGACATCAAATCAGCATGGGGTGCTTGTAGATGTGATCTTTGATATTGAAAGATAAAGCTCGATAAACAACAGAAAGTTCCATAGTGTGTATGAAATCATTGTGTCTAGACCAGGTGTAGGTCACAAGTTGGACAGGAAGTCAATGACCTCAAACAAAAATTCTAACTCGGTGCCCAAAGATAATTTATATATTATTGACTTTTGAGTCCAGCAATACCTTTACAAAGTCAGTCCATTCCTGAGACATTAGCGATTGCTTTGATATACAATTGAGGCTGTAGAGCTGAAGCCTCTGTCACTCCAGCTCTATTTCCCACCCATCGTCGCTCCCTCTTTCTTGACTGGCAGCCTCTTTGCTATGTGACAGAGGCAAATGAGCCATCAGTCAAGAAGCAGGAGGCATCACTAGGCAGGAAATAGAGCTGGAGTGACAAGGATTCAGATTTACCATAGTCTTTCAACCTCATTTGCATATTAATTCAAATACTAAATTCTAAGGAATGGAGGAACGGACTGGCCATGTAATGGAATTGTTGGACTGGTCTTTGAAAGATCAATATGTCCTTATAAATAGTTTTGGGAGTGAAATCCTGCTGACAGATTCCTTTAATATTTATAATATCAAAGATTTGTGGTTGAGAGATTTTATAATAAGCAAACATCATATTTTTTTTTTACCTGGTTTGCACAAATAATTAAAGGCAATCCAGCTATTATAGTTATTTTTTATGATGCAAACATATTATGGTACAAGCATGGCAGGTCCTCAGCTTGAAATACTGCATAAATGATTTGGAAAAAAACACAGGGTTCAGGGGTCTCTCATTTTTCAGCTCCATTGCAAAGCTTAGTACAAAAATTATCCTAATTAATCTTCTCCCAGTGTGTTTCCGTTCTCTCTCACTAATTGCACTCTTGTGCTCTTTATCATTAAAGCGCTCGGCATCTTTATGTCTAGCTGAAGATGAACATAGTTATCTCTATACTCCACGACTTGTAGACCTGGTTTCTCCCCTCTGTTGAATTTATCTCTTATTTTTTAACCTCATTATCTTACAAACCCCATCTTCAATAGCACAGCACATCTTTATACTTACCAAGCCTCTCTTATTAAGACCTATAAGCTATCATGTGTTTACAGCTAGAGACACTTGCAGAGGTTGGTCACAGCCGTAATTTATTTTAAAGATCTAGCTATTGATTAAAATTAATATTTTACAAATTAAACTATACATTTTATAGGGTACAGGCCACTTATGTCTTGAATCAGTGCTTGTATGAAGATGGTGCCTCTGTTAGAGTATCAATATAAAATATCACAATATCTTTGAGGCACAACCCAACTTGAAAGCATCATATCATAACGTCTAAGATTACCAATTTTGGAGAATAAATTTTGATACGGTATTTAATAAAACTTTTTATGATTTTCTTCATATCAGCCAAATCAACTGGTTAAATTGAAGAGAATTCAGAGATGGATCTGTGGACATCTGGCTGTGTCAGTATTAAACTCTAGTCTTAGGCCCACTTATCTATATGGTCATCAGTTGCTTTTTCCCGGCTGAAAGTCAGTAGAAAACACATGCCACAACTGATCACTTCGATTTTATTGGATCATGGATGGCACACAGTGTATCCGTTTTTTGTACCGGACTGATCCTAAAGTTGGACCAAATAATGGTGAACATAGCGTCTTTATGTCATCCTATGGATTCTGGACCAATACATAAGATGTCCATCTTGGTCATCAGCTGTGTCCAGTTCAGGAGGTAAACAACTTGTAGAATGCAAACAATAAAATGCTGCATTAGTTATGTTATAGTACACACTACCTTATACTAGGGAAAGTCACCATTATTATTATTACATAACACATAAGATGTTTCGATGATAATTCAGCTTAAATAGGGATTCAGGGTGCTATAGCTTAGGCATGCCATTATCTTAAAATTCTCTCAAAAGAGAAAGATGTGGACCGGCACTGCTTACATACAAGGATTCTGTGCCACACAATAAATGAAGGAAAAAGGGAAAACTTGCATCAGCTCACCACTCCTAGTATGTCATGTTGAAAAATGGTGCATGGAATAATCCAGTCTGACTAGCTAGATAGCAAGGATCAATTGGAAAAAGGAGGTTGAGTTCCAGCACTTTCAGCGTAGAAATCCAAGATAGTATTAAAATATAAAGTTTATTTAATTGGTTAAAATAACAAAAATGTAATAAAAAACCCGATAGACGTGGTAACCACGTCTACCTTGTTTTTTTAATCTATTTTTTTTTAACCAACTAAATAAATGTGATGTTTTAATACCATCTTGGATTTCTACGCTGAAGGTGCTGGAACTCAACCTCCTTTTCCAATCGTTCTGTGCCATATACTCAAAAACTAGAAATGTAACAGAAAGGGAATGGTGTAAGAAAAGGCACAAGTAACCAATTAAAAAAGAAGAGTATACAGCCTGCATGCCAAAATAAGTGAAATATTTTATTGGATATGCATGCTGAACAACAAAACATTAAAACCATTTAGAATGCAAAAAATAAACAAAAAAACAAAGGGTTTTTTTTTTGCATGCAACCAGATCTCCATACAAAAATATGTAGAGAGATCAAAGCAATTCCCTATAAGTCAAAAAACGGCTGGAGACAGTGATGAAAATACAAGGGAAAAGACACAAATAGCAAAAATAGCAAAAACAAAAGGAGACATGCAAGTGGTTATAATATACCAATAGATCACAAAGAATATGGAACAAAAGAAAAAAAATGAGTATAAATACCGGATCAGCGAAGGAGTTATATGATATTAACTCTGGAGAAATAAGGGGAAAATGAAAAAGCCCCACACGTTACGCCAGCAATTGTGGCTTCTTCTGTTACACTTATTAAGCGTAACGTCTGGCCGGGACCACAGACTCAGGATGGCTGTCACTGACAGACTAAACGCCAGCCGCCCACTCAGCAGGATCCCAAGAACCCCAAAACCCTTTAACTCCTGTACAGGGATTTGGAATTTCACAAGGCTGCAATTCAGGAAAGAGTAGTCATCACGCAGGGTCCAAATCAGGAGTTACAGAAAGGGACAAAAGCGTCAGGCAAGAGAGTGGTCAAGAATTCAGGCTAAGGTCAAACTGGAGATGGCAGCAAAGTACAGAACACGGCAGGCAAGAGAGTAGTAAGTGAACGGGCAGAGGTGAAGCTCAGGATTTGGGTGTGAACCAGAGATACTGTAAGCAGAACTACAAAACTATAACTGGCAGGGACCAGCAGACAGGAGGGGGAATTAGTAGGGTGTGTTGTCTTCCCATTGGCTGTAGCTGAAAGGTGGTAACTTCAGCTGGAAGGCATACGCCACCTACAGTCAGCTAGTGGTACTGCGGGTCCCAGGTAATCCCAGCTAAGTGGATGGGCAGAGCCTGTGCTCACTAGTGCCACTGGCACCGACTCCTCCCCTATCACCAGCACTATCCACGGCAGGAATACGTCGGCACCTGGTGACCGAAGCAGAAGTCGCAGGAGCGGACTCCAGTGGGGGCATGTCATTAGGCCCTTCTTATCTACTTAGTCCATAGCGTATGCAATACACGACCTGTCTGTACATAGATTGATTGGCAATTTTGACAGCCAAATGTATATAAAAAAATATGGGAACATGAGTTCCACATTTGAGACACAACACAGGACATAAGAGCAATCTAGACTGTGAAAGACCTCTGAGGTTGGCACATAAAGGTACATCTGGGCTTGCACACTTGGAAGACAAGGCCATTGGGGAAGTATCTGTAGCCGACACTATGTGACAGATTTTGTTGGCTAAGACAATTATTGGAGCTAAGAGGCTGAAATAGGCTTTTGAGACAGTGATGAGGCCATCTAAGGACAGAGCAGGATCTTAAATAACTGCGTTTTCCTTTTTTTCTTTTTAACTGTCGGGGACTTAGTCATATGTATTAGATTGCATTCACATCAATCTTACTTTCATGGTGTCTATCTACGTCGCATTTATAGTAGACAGAAATCATAGTGCGTCATGTTTTTCTTATGTTTGCACAAAAGAGAATATGGCACTCCATTATATTACTTTCATGTTACTGAAAATGGGATGTCATTCTGATAACCTGACCTGTGTGACAGCAGTGTGCACTGGAGCACAATCTATCATCACACCGAGCATCCTTCAGCCACTAGGTACATTTCACATGCTGAGGGACTAATCCCACTTTGGATGATTTAGAAACCAAATTACAAGTTTATGTTTTGTTTTTTTATGAATTGAAAAAAAATAAAAAAATAGCCAAACATGCATATACTGATTCACATTTTAGCTGAAACTTTTATTAAGCAATACAAATATATAATGTACTCATGCCCCCTGGCAAGATGTGTATAAACTTCTATAGAAACCTGGAAAAGGCTATGCCATGTAGAAGCTCAAAGCCAAGTTACAAGAAGCAGTACAGTTCTACAATTGTCATAGTTATTTGCCATCAACTTAATTTAAACTCTTAGCAATATGGATGGTGGTTTATTTATATATATATATATATATATATATATATATATATATATATATATATATATATATCAGAACATAGGGTCTGCATGATTATTGTGAATACACATAAAAGCCCAACAACGATTTTTTTTCATGAACCCTGAGTCATTTTTTTATCTCCTTCTGCCCTCTGTGTATCCAGCTTCACAGCTGAATTTATCAGTCTTATTCTTTTCAATTAACACTACATGTCCCAGCAGCACACTGCCTCTTCTTAGTGCTGCAGGCCCCTCTGCCTGCTCTCCTGTCTGCTTCTTGAGAGAGACGCTAAACATGGGATACTTTTATATTTATGATTGTGATAAACATTGATCATTTTGAATGTGATGGTGACAAACTATTTGATCAATATTCATTAATATTTGCAACTCTACATTTTATTGGTGATTCATAGGGGTATTTAGAGCATAATCATGCTCTAATCTGAATGCATAGTAGAGCTAAGCTGTAACTGTGCTACCCACTATAGCTTCGAACGTGATACTACCTTATTTCATAGACAATTATCTTGGCTATCTCATACATACATTTGGTTTGTAACTATTTAGCATATGATTAGTTACGTAGATTCTTGTCATGTTACTGCATTGTTACTGTATCGCTCCTTAAAATCTATATTTTACTTTTTATTATTTTGTTAGTATTTTGTAAATCCTCCTTTGGCTTTCAACACTGCCTGAATCCCTTCAGGCATATTATTGATTAGATTTAAACATATCTTGACTGAAATCTAATCCAAGGTCTATTTTACACATTCCCAATATTGAAGCATACTGGTTGACTCACTTGGGTATGTATACAGCTTTTTCTTCAATTCTACCCACAAGTATTTGATTGGGTTGAGGTCCGAGGACTGTGGGGGCCAATGCAGCACCTCTACTTCATTGTCATTTAACCATTTATTAGTCAATCTATATGTATGCCTAAGGTCATTGTCCCTCAGCAACACTATCTCGCCCTTTTCATGCCCATAGTACTCAAGTGTACAAAGTAACTCGTATTGTAGGATATTCGCATATAGTTCAGAACTGAGAGCACCATCGATCCTAGTCAATTATGCAATGGCTTTGGCTGTGAAACAACACCAAATCACAATGGCTTCCTCCATCAAACTAGACAATTCCTTCAATTTCTCAATCCATTAGTCCCTTTTTCCCTTGTTTCTGCGAGACCCATCTGCACCCATCAGAGGCTAGTCTATTGACTTTCATCTCAACACTCCAACGCACCTATTTCCAATAGTCTACTGTAAACTTTCCATACTTTTTTGCAAACACGACTTGATGTTTCTTATGACAATATTGAAGTCGTTGCTTCTTCTTCTTTTTTTGGGCCAACATTCCAGACGTGTGTAATGTTTATCACACGGTGCTTGCATGGACGTCTGTGATCACACTATTACGAAGCATATGAGCCACCTCCACTGCCGTGTTTGTCACGCCAGGACTGATAGACCTTGTGATCAGCCGACTTGTTAACTCAGATATTTTGCCTGGACGTCCACCTCTTGGCTTTTGAATGGATGGACTTCATTTCATATTGTCCAACTATCATGGCCCTCACATATTGCACTTTGCTGATTTTTTGGCCAAGAGGCTGCTATCGATGAGCTGGATGATTCTGTTTCTTTTTTCTGGGGAAATTTTCTTCATGACTGCTGCTCGATTTAAACCAGTAACCTTTCGCTTGGAAATGAACCAAAGAACACATTGAGCTATTAGGGAATGTGAGAACAGGTTGTAATTAGTTATATACTGGAAGAAAAAGACTTTTCCACCACCAGAAGTAAAACAGTAACAATGCAGTGACATGATAAGAATCTTCATAACTAATCATATGGTAAATAGTTGCAAGTCAAATTTATGTATGAGATAGCCAAAGGTAATCATCTATAAAATGAAGGCAGTCTCACATTGAAAGCTATAGTGGATGATGAGATATGGAGCCTGAAATTCAAAGATCAAAACATTGTTACCCTTTTGCTCATCATTGTATTTTTTTTTCATGAATTAGACAGGGTCATTAGATGCAAATGCAGCTATCAGTGGGATTTTAAGCCTAGAATAGCTGAAATGTGCTACAACCTGGCTGTCAGCTGTGTTATTACACAAGGTCATTAGATGATCTGACCATGCTCGACTGACAGCATTAGAATTATGGAAGGACAGATCCAGTGACAACGGAAAGCAAAGAGAGGCCTGGAGGGGTGAGGGGGTTATCATTAGGGTGGAAGAAAAAAAAAATACTGATAGGGGGTTGTTATAAGTCTACAATTATAATGAAAACAGCAGAAGATCTACTATAAAGAAAATTATGATGGCAAATAGATGAGGCAACAAATCGGGGCACAGTAATTATTACTTCAACTACCCTGATATATATTGTGGAGAAAAAACCTGCAGGTCAAGCAAAGGAAGATAATTTTTAACAATAATAACATAAAATTCTTTCTCACAAACAGTGCAGGACCCCACACAATGGTAGGGGTGACTTCTAAACCTAACTTTAACCAAAAGACCAAATGGAATATAAAATATTCAAGTTGGGGGTCCCTTGGGTAAAAGTAAGCACAACATAATAAATTTGCATTTAATCTTTAACAAATTGTTTACTAGAGGGGTTACAAAAAAACACTAAACTGAAGAAAGGGTAATTTCTTTGTCCAAGAGATCATCTTAAAGCCATGAAATGAGACAATATCCTCAAAAATACACAAAGCAAATGAGAAACTTTTATAAGTATCCTGAATAGGACTTGTGCACAATATATAGAGTATGTGAATAAACAAGCTAGAAATAGGAGGAAACCAATATGGCTAAATAGAGCTGCAAGGGGCAATAAATGACAAAAAGAAAGAGTTTAGAGAACTAAAGCAAGAGGGTAATGACAAGACAATGAAAAATTATATTAAAAAAAAATATGTAAAAACAGGAATAAAGGCAGTAAAGGGTGAGACAAAGAAATTCATTGCCACTGAAAGGAAAAAATAATCCAAAAATATTACTCAACAAGAACAGGAAAAAGCTCAAAAATGATAGTGTTGCTCCCCTCAAAAATAGTCTGGGTGAAATGGTGGAAGGGGAAGAGGGAAAGATCAATCTGTTGAATGTTTTCATCTCTACAGTATTTACACAGGAAACTTTGATGACAGGTAACACGGCCAGGGAAACCATATTTTCACCATGTGTTTAAGCCAGCAAGAAGTGTGGTACCACCCAGGGCTGTGGAGTCGGTAAGCCAAACCTTCGACTCCGACTCCTCAATTTCTCTTGCACCGACTCCGACTCTGACATATATTGCTTATAGTTAGGTGAAAAATGTATTGTAGTACATGAACATGTGTATGTGAACATCAGACATTTAATAATTTTTATGATACAATAATCAATATATTTAGTAGATTACATATATATCTTGTGTGTGTATTTACCTTGTGTGCGTATTTATCTTGTGTATATATATATATATATATATATATATATTGTATTACATATTTACAATTTATTAGTTTTTTGTTTTCTAGAGTTGTATTCTAATAAGTATATGTTATGTTCTATCCAAATATATTGATTATTGTATCATAAAAATAATTAAATGTCTGATGTTCACATTGTACTACAATAAATTTTTCACTTAAATATAAGCATTATACTAAATGTTATTATTTAGTAAAATATTCAGCACATTCTCCATTGCACTACTGTCCCCAATTTATTATATATTTTAGGAGTCGGAGTCGGTGCATTTTATACAGACTCCGACTCCACCAAAATGAGCTCCGACTCCGACTCCACGACTCCGACTCCGACTTCACAGCACTGGTACCACCTCAAAAACACTAAAATTGATAAGTCAATCAGTCTTTTTAGCATTCAACCCAAATTAGGCTGAATATAGGTACAGTGAAAGATAGACCCTTATTTCTAATATTTCAGGGCTATAAAATGACAAGGTCAGTTCCAAAGGACTGGGACACAGCAAATGTGGCTTAGCAAGCTAAGCCTAGAAACTATAAGCATGTAAGTTTAACCATTATTATAGAAAAAATACTTAAAAAGGAAATTTCACCAAATGTTTTCACGTTGAACTGAGCACACAATGTAATAGTAGCTGTAGAGCGGAATAAAAGTATAAAGAAGTACTGTTTGCTTTCTATTTATGTTGACTCTCTGTTGGAGAGTTATTAGAAATCAATTGTCACCTAATTAGTTGATTTTTTTTCTCACTACTCCCTTTACTGATCAGATTAATTGATTTTACATTTTGATAGATTGACACTTCTGAACCCAACAATACCAAATACCGTATGTCTTTTTTATTGTTGTATTTTCAATGGGGCAAAGGGGGGTGACTTGGCAAATGGTGGCGGTACATGGCGCAATCCCTGCAGGAGCATGTTAGAATTTGACAGCGCAATCTAACGGGTTAACAGGGGCGGGTGGATCTCTGATCCACATGCACCTGATAGCTGCACATGTCTGATGATCAGATCAGCAGATATATGCAGGGAATAATGCGGGGGCATTAAAGGATGTATAGGTACAATTAAAGTCGTAAAGGGGTTAAACTTCTTCTAATTGATGCTCTTCTATAGTATCTCAATAAAAATAACCACATACAGTAGCCTAGCATGAAGATGTCTTTAGGGAAGGGTCCTGTCAAAGAATTCTGATCAGCATCTATGAGGAGGTAAGTTCCAGGCTGGACAAGGGCAAGGATGTGAATTTTGTCTATGTGAAATTATCAAAGACATTCAAAAGACTGCCCTAAAATAATGGCACATAAAATAAGAACTAGAGGACAAAGGACAAATATGTGTAAATGGATTAACAATTGGAAAAGTGATAGAAAACATAGGATGGTTATTAACTGAATGCACTATGATTGGGTCACAGTTAACAGTGTGGTATTACATGGGTCAGTAGTGGGCCCTCTTCTTTTTAATATATTTATGAATGATTTTGTAGAGGGCATATAAACAATATTTTCAATATTTTCCAATGACAATAAGCTCTGAAAAGTAACCAACACAGAGAAGGACATTTTAAGAATAGATAGAGATTTTGGGACGCTGGAGTATTGAGCCAAGAAATGGCAATTGATTTTTAATATAGATATATGTAAGGTCATGTATTAGGCACGGAAATAAAATTCACAAATATGTACTTAATAGAAAAGTCTCGGGTGAAACGGGGTTTGAAACAGGTCTTCGGAATATTGGTAGTGAGAAAACTCAATTTTATTGTCTAGTACCATTGATGCTCTTGATAAAAGTATGCTCTTGCCCTTGCCCCTATAATGTAAAAAGAACATAGCTTAACTATGATGGGTGTAGTGGAGAACAACCAAAGTTATTAAGTGAATGTACAGACTGCAATAAAAATACATTTTATTAAACTTGGGGTTATTCAGTTTGAAAAAAACTAAGGTTTCTTATCATGTACAGATATATAAATGGACAGCACAGAAATCTTTCTAATTATCTTCTAACATTCATTAAGAATGATGCATCCTTTGAATTTTACATGCTCTTTGTTTCCCTTCACACTCAACTTTGATGTGGACTGTGGTCATAGATCAGCTAAGAAAAGCTCAGAAAAGGACAGATAAAAAAGTTACACACTCCCCATCAGATCATCAGAGCGGCTGACTGACAGATTCCCAGTTAACAGCCAGAAATAATCAGTACTTTATGTGGAGTCGGAAGGATTTTTTCCCCCTAATAAGGGCCAATTAGCATCTGCTTCATTGGGATTTTGCCTTTGTCTAAGTAAACATGTTAAGTTAGAGTTGATGGACTTGTGTCTTCTTTCAATCTTAAATCTACGAAACTAAAACATTTATTAGGCCTAAGCCACATGGCATGAAAATCGGACTGAGTGGAATGCGATAAAACATCGCATTCCACTTGGACCAATATTAGCGTATGTGTCAGCACCCATGAGCGATTATTTTCTCGGCCCCAATCGGACCGAGAAAACAATCGGAGCATGCTGCAGTTGTAATTAGAGATGAGCGAACCGGTCGCGGTTCGGCTCGAGTTCGGTTCGCCGAACGGAGCTCCCGTTCTAGTTCGGTTCGTCGAACGTTCGACGAACCGAACTCGAACTGCATAGGAAACAATGGCAGGCAATCACAAACACATAAAAACACCTAGAAAACACCCTCAAAGGTGTCCAAAAGGTGAAAAACAACTCACAACACAACACAAACACATGGGAAAGTGACAAGGACAAATTCTCATGTGAAAACAAAACAGCGTTACGAGGAAAAAGAGGACGAGACACAGATATAGGCATGGCATGCCCTTCTAAAATCATGTAAAACACCGCAAGGTGACTCCAAGCGGAGTCTCCCTTTTTTCCAAAAATTGGGCCACACAGACACCCCTTCAGTGGCAGCACTTGTGCCCCAGTTGTACACTTCACAGCTAGATTTGCATCAAGCACATTCAAAAATACGCCATACTTAACCATCCCCAGGATGACACCGGGGTAGGTAGCAAAGTCTTTCCTAATCCCAGCTCTGTTCATCTTGGCTTCTTTTAAAAACAATGTAAGCAAGGGTTACTCCAAGCGGAGTCTCCCTTTTTTCCAAAAATTGGGCCCCACACACACCCACCCCTTCAGTGGCAGCAGTTGTGCCCCAGTTGTACACTTCACAGCTAGATTTGCATCAAGCACATTCAAAAATACGCCATACTTAACCGTCCCCAGGATGACACCGGGGTAGGTAGCAAAGTCTTTGCTGAACCATGACTTGTTCATCTTGGCTTCTTTTAAAAACAATGTAAGCAAGGGTTACTCCAAGCGGAGTATCCCTTTTTTCCAAAAATTGGGCCCCACACACACGCACCCCTTCAGTGGCAGCAGTTGTGCCCCAGTTGTACACTTCACAGCTAGATTTGCATCAAGCACATTCAAAAATACGCCATACTTAACCGTCCCCAGGATGACACAGGGGTAGGTAGCAAAGTCTTTCCTGATCCCAGCTCTGTTCATCTTGGCTTCTTTTAAAAACAATGTAAGCAAGGGTTACTCCAAGCGGAGTCTCCCTTTTTTCCAAAAATTGGGCCCCACACACACCCACCCCTTCAGTGGCAGCAGTTGTGCCCCAGTTGTACACTTCACAGCTAGATTTGCATCAAGCACATTCAAAAATACGCCATACTTAACCGTCCCCAGGATGACACCGGGATAGGTAGCAAAGTCTTTCTTGATCCCAGCTCTGTTCATCTTAGCTTCTTTTAAAAACAATGTAAGCAAGGGTTACTCCAAGCGGAGTCTCCCTTTTTTCCAAAAATTGGGCCCCACACACACCCACCCATTCAGTGGCAGCACTTGTGCCCTAGTTGTACACTTCACAGCTAGATTTGCATCAAGCACATTCAAAAATATGCCATACTTAACCGTCCCCAGGATGACACCGGGGTAGGTAGCAAAGTCTTTCCTGATCCCAGCTCTGTTCATCTTGGCTTCTTTTAAAAACAATGTAAGCAAGGGTTACTCCAAGCGGAGTCTCCCTTTTTTCCAAAAATTGTGCCCCACACACACCCACCCATTCAGTGGCAGCACTTGTGCCCTAGTTGTACACTTCACAGCTAAATTTGCATCAAGCGCATTCCAAATCCACAAGCATTTACTCTCCCCAGGATGACACAGGGGTAGTAAATTCCTGGTGAATCCATGACTTGTTCATTTTGATGAACGTTAGTCTGTCCAAATTGTTACTAGACAGACGCGTGCGCTTATCTGTCAGGACACACCCAGCAGCACTGAAGACACGTTCAGAGACAACGCTGGCAGCTGGACACGACAAAATCTCCAAGGCGTAACTGGAGAGCTCTGGCCATTTTTCTAGATTTGAAGCCCAAAATGAGCAAGGCTCCATTTGCAAAGTCATGGCATCGATGTTCATTTGGAGATACTCCTGTATCATCCTCTCCAGCCGTTGACTATGTGTCAGACTTGTTGTCTCTGGTGGCCTTGCAAAGGAGGGTCTAAAAAAATTATGAAAAGATTCCATAAAATTGCTGTTACCAGCACCAGATATAGTCCTACTGGTATGGGTAGACTGTTGAAGATGACGAGACCGTCCCATGTTTGTCAAGTTACAACTGGGAGATTCACTCCCTGCACCTGCACGGTTGTTTGGTGGAAAAGCCGAGCTAAGATCGAGTAACAGCTTCTGCTGATACTCCTGCATACGTGCGTCCCTTTCTATGGCTGGAATTATGTCACAAAATTTGGACTTGTACCGGGGATCTAATAGTGTGGCAATCCAGTAGTCATCATCACTTCTAATTTTGACAATACGAGGGTCATGTTGGAGGTAGTGCAACAAGAAGGCACTCATGTGTCTTGCGCAGCCATGCGGACCAAGTCCACGCTGTGTTTGTGGCATAGAGGTGCTACCCGTTCTTTCTTCCTCTGACATCTCCCCCCAACCTCTTTCAACTGAAATTTGACCAAGGTCTCCCTCATCCGCTGAGTCTTCCATGTCGATGGACAGTTCGCCCTCCATTTCTTCATGTTCTCCTGCACCTTCCTCAACATTTCGCCTGCTACTATGCGCCCTTGTTGATCCCTGTCCCCCATGGTCCCATGCCTGCTGCGTTGGTGATGATGAACGTCTGGACCTTGGTGATGTTGTTGTCCCTTGCGCATATGAATCCTCCTGTAGTTCCTCCCCTTCCTGTTGTCCCACCCCCTGACTCCGAATAGTGTTTAGCGTGTGCTCCAGCATGTAAATGAGTGGAATTGTCATGCTGATAATGGCATTGTCAGCGCTAAACATATTCGTCGCCATGTCAAAACTGTGCAGAAGGGTGCATAGGTCCTTGATCTGAGATCACTCCATCAGGGTGATCTTCCCCACATCTGCATCTCGTTGGCCCAGGCTATACGTCATGACGTATTGCACCAGGGCTCGGCGGTGCTGCCACAGTCGCTATAACATGTGGAGAGTCGAATTCCAGCGGGTCGCCACATCACATTTCAGGCGATGAACCGGCAGGCCGAAAGACTTTTGGAGCGATGCAAGTCGCTCAGCTGCGGCGGTTGAACGGCGGAAGTGAGCAGACAGTTTTCGTGCCCTGGTCAGAAGGCCATCTAGGCGGGGATAGTGTGTTAAAAATTGCTGGACAACAAGGTTCAACACGTGAGCCATACAAGGCACGTGTGTCACCTTGCCCAGGCGAAGGGCCGCACCCAGGTTTGCAGCATTGTCGCACACGGCCTTACCAGGCTGCAGGTTGAGTGGAGACAACCATTTATTAAACTCGGACCGCAGAGCTGACCACAACTCCTCAGCTGTGTGACTCCTATTACCAAGACATGTCAAGCTAAAGACTGCCTGATGCCGTTGCGCTCTGCTGCCAGCATAGTAATGAGGGGTGCATGATTCCTTCTGCGCAGTGAGAACGCTGGTGGCCTGACCAGGCAGGCTTGGGGCGGAGGTGGAGGACCCAGATGAGTTGGAGGAGGCAGAAGCAGTGGCGGAACTTGGACAGACAGAGGATTGACACACAAGTCGTGGGGACGGCAAGACTTGTGCAGCAGACCCTTCACTATCTATCACCATAGTTACCCAGTGCCCAGTCAGCGACATGTAATGTCCCTGTCCATGCTTACTGGTCCAAGTATCGGTGGTGAAATGCACCCGTTCACACACAGAGTTTCTCAAGGAAGCAGTGATGTTGTGTGCGACATGCTGGTGTAGCGCGGGCACACCTTTCTTAGAGAAGTAGTGGCGACTAGGCATCTGGTACTGGGACACAGCGACAGACATAAGGTCTTTAAAGTCCTGTGTGTCCACTAGGCGGAAAGGCAGCATTTCGGTAGCCAAGAGCTTACAGAGGGATAGAGTCAACCTCTTAGCTTTGTCATGGGTCGCAGGAAATGGCCTTTTATTTGACCACATCTGAGGGACAGAGATCTGGCTGCTGTGTGTAGACGGTGTTGAGTAGGATGTCCCTGGAAAAATGCAGGTTTGTGAGGAAAGTGCAGGCGGAGACATGATGTTGCCTTCATCCAACGTTGGTGCTATCGATGTCTGAGAGAGCTGTACACACTCACTTGTTTCCCCTTCCAAACCAACTGACGACCTACCAAGCAAACTGCCTGTTGCGGTTACAGTGGTGGAAGTTGTGCGTGGAAAACCAGGTGTGACAGCTGTCCCCACAGTCCTAGAAGATTAAGAGCGCGCGGATGCACTGGAAGGGGCAGGCCGTGGATGGTTCACTCCCTAGGCCGCATTGCAGCACGGTGAGCTTCCCACCGGGACCTATGATATTTATTCATGTGACGATTCATGGAAGAAGTTGTCAAACTGCTGAGGTTTTGACCTCTACTAACAGAATCACGACAAATTTTACACATCACATAATTTGGGCGATCTTTTTCTATGTCAAAAAAGGACCAGGCTAGGCAAGGCTTAGAGGGCATGCGACCTGCTGAGCGCCCCCCGACTAGTGCTCAGAGGCAGAGTGGTGGCTGATGATGCAGTTGTAGACGTGCTACCAGTGCTCCGACTCTGTCCAGGAAGGCGCAAGGTAACTTCGTCGTCGGTTGCATCCTCCTCCACCGCCTCTGTTGACCTCCTCGAGTGCCTGACTGGGGGTTGAAAGTAGGTGGGATCTAGAACTTCATCATCAATTGTTGTGTTTGCACTCCCCTCCCCCTCAGACCGAGCCTCTTCTTGCCCTGACCGAATATTTAAGTTGTCATCCCAATCTGGTATCTGCGTCTCATCGTCATCAGTATGTTCCTCATTGTCTATAACCACAGGTGTTACAGTTTGTGACAAAGGGTCAACATTATGCTCAGAAACTTGGTCCTCACGGCCTGAATCAGAGTCACAAAGGTTCTGGGCATCACTGCAGACCATTTCCTGGTCTGTACTCACTGTAGCTTGGGAGCAGACCTCTGATTCCCAGGCTATAGTGTGCCTGACTAGCTCTGCAGACTCAGCCATCTCAGTTCCACCATACTGTGCAGGGCTGATGGAGACTTCAGAGCTGGGAGAAAGCAAGTTTGATTGGGATGACAACTCAGAGGACTGGTGTTTTTTGGATGCGGTACTTGAAGTGGCTGAGAGGGCACTTGTTGGACCACTTGAGATCCATTCAAGCATTTTCCTTTTTTGGCCATCATCTACCTTTGTTCCTGTTGTTCGTGTCCGTAAAAAAGGGAGCACATCGGATTGTCCACGGTAAGTAGTAGACATCTTACTTTTGCTGGTAGATGGTCTATCTTCAGCAGATGTTAATGGAGCTTTGCCACCTTCCCCACGGACAAACCCTTTTTTTCCTTTTCCACCACGCCTCTTCCCCTTTCCACCAGCATCTGTCATTTTGCCACTCATGTTGATTGCGACAAGATTGTGCACTGAAAATGTGGTAGTAAAAATTGAGAGGTGGTGTAGATTGCAGCGGTGGTCTACCTTTATTAACAGCAGAATAATAAAGAATAAATATCCCTGACAATGCAACTACGGCCCTTAAACTGGCAGCATAAATTGCTAGTATAATGGCTTAGTTATAATGAGTTTGAGTGTGCAATGCAGGCAGACGTGCTGCAAATATCTTTGCACTAGTGGGACTATACAGAAGTCCAACAGCCACGTTTAGGATGCCACTAGGTTCACTCAGTGTTTGCAAGTATAATGGCTTAGTTATAATGAGTTTGAGTGTGCAATGCAGCCAGACGTGCTGCAAATATCTGTGCACTACTGGGACTATACAGAAGTCCAATAGCCACGTTTAGGATGCCACTAGGTTCACTCAGTGTTTGCTAGTATAATGGCTTAGTTATAATGAGTTGGAGTGTGCAATGCAGGCAGACGTGCTGCAAATATCTTTGCACTACTGGGACTATACAGAGGTCCAATTGCCACGTTTAGGATGCCACTAAGTTCACTCAGTGTTTGCTAGTATAATGGCTTAGTAACAATGAGTTTGAGTGTGCAGTGCAGGCAGACGTGCTGCAAATATCTTTGCACTACTGGGACTATACAGAAGTCCAATAGCCACGTTTAGGATGCCACTAAGTTCACTCAGTGTTTGCTAGTATAATGGCTTAGTTATAATGAGTTTGAGTGTGCAATGCAGCCAGACGTGCTGCAAATATCTGTGCACTACTGGGACTATACAGAAGTCCAATAGCCACGTTTAGGATGCCACTAGGTTCACTCAGTGTTTGCTAGTATAATGGCTTAGTTATAATGAGTTGGAGTGTGCAATGCAGGCAGACGTGCTGCAAATATCTGTGCACTACTGGGACTATACAGAAGTCCAATAGCCACGTTTATGATGCCACTAGGTTCACTCAGTGTTTGCTAGTATAATGGCTTAGTTATAATGAGTTTGAGTGTGCAATGCAGGCAGACGTGCTGCAAATATCTGTGCACTACTGGGACTATACAGAAGTCCAATAGCCACGTTTAGGATGCCACTAGGTTCACTCAGTGTTTGCTAGTATAATGGCTTAGTAACAATGAGTTGGAGTGTGCAAAGGGCAGGAGGGTACAGTGGCAGGGTTGTGGGTCTCTGGGTAGAGGAAAAGAAGCCTGCCTTTCTATCCCTCCTAATGGGGAAATGCAGCGAGGAAATCCCTGACCTTAGCTACACAGACGCTGTCATCTTGTGTAGCTGTTAAACTCTGTTTTCAGGACCTGTCACCGAAGACTCTGACCCTGCCGGTATGAGCCCTTAAAAGGACTGATAGAAAGTGCTATCCCTAAGCTGTCCAGCGCTGTGTATGGAGCGTAATACAGCTGTATCGGCGATAGGAGCTGCGCCAGTGATGTCTGACACCAAGGACGCAGAAGACATAATGGCGTCCTGACGGGCAGATACTCGTTTTTTTAATGCAGGGACATGTGACATGGACATCCTATCACACATGACGTTGCTTCTCTGGCTAAAAGTCCACTTAGCTGTGTGTGTGTCTTGGATTGGCTGACATGCTGGCCCTCCCCACTACACGCGCGCGCTTAGGGAAGGAAGACAAGGAAAAAAAAAAAAAATGGCCATTATACATACAGCAGTGATCTGAATGCGCTGTTCCTGCACACTATACACTGAAATGTCATAATAGTGTGAGTCACAGAGTGACTTACACTATTACAGCGGAAAGCCAGCTAGGAATTAGCTGGTTTTTTTTGCTGCTAGAACCGTTCTCGAACGTATCTAGAACTATCGAGCTTTTGCAAAAAAGCTCGAGTTCTAGTTCGATCTAGAACAGCCCCCAAAATAACTCGAGCCGCGAACTGGAGAACCACGAACCACGAACCGCGCTCAACTCTAGTTGTAATGCGAGACTCTTTCTCTCGCACCCATTCAAGTCTATGGGGTGAGAGAAAGATCGCACTGCACTCGCAGTACACCGATGTCTGCGAGTGCAGGGCGAGAAAGGCAATAGCCGGCTACGGAGGATAGAGGGAGATAAATCTTTCACTCTCCTCCGTGCCGGCCCGCCCCTCCACAGCGCTGGCCCTCCCCTCCTCAGTGCCGGCCTGCCCCTCCTCAGTGCCAGCCCGTCCCCCGCAGCTGAGGTCCGATCGCATGATCGGACCTCAGTCGCAGTGACACTCGCACGACGCTCGACTCCCGCTGTGCTGCCAGCATGAACCGAGTGTCATGCGAGGATCGCATTAGTCCCCGTGTGACCCCGGCCTTACATGTACTGAGTGTGAGTTACAAGTACAGATGTAAAACTGGTACATTATTTGCCAGCTTGATCTGTTTTTCGTGATACAATTATGAAAACCTATAACTACAATTCATATATGACATGGATCATCATTATTTTAATGCAACCATAAGTGTATATACATCCAATCTTTAGAATGTTTCATAGACTGTAAGTCACTGGCTAAATCCACCTTTATAATGCATTTCAAATTCCGCCATGTAGAGGTCATGTAGAAGTTTTCATCCATCACGTTGGGGTTTTTTGGCATATCTCTTGCTGCTTGCTGACTTAATAATTAACCTTTGGGAGCAGGGGGTAGCAGAGATGGGCACATGTTTATATGAGCATTCACTTTAACATTGTGCTTGAAAGAACCTTTGTAAAAGTTTAGATTCGCCCTCCCAAAATCTATCTCCATCTGGTTCTATTGTACAGATCTTTATGCTGTCAGGCATCCTATCTCTTTCCAGCCATGACACAGTATGTTTCCTTTGTTTGTACAGAACAATACATAAAAGCACAATTCTTTTGTTATAACCTCGGCTACTTCCACTATAAAGACATTTCTGAAATTCTCAGGCTAATGCCGATTACGTTTAGGGCCATATGAACATGTCTCACAGAGATACCGAATTCACCTGAATTTTTTTTTCTACTACAACATCAGCAAAAATGGAACAATTTTGTTATGTTTCACCCTGATACTAACACAGCGTTCAATCATAACCAAACTGTCTCTTCTCTTCAAAGTTGTGCTAATGTGAAAGGGTAGCCGGCTTCACCTCAGAACATTCTGTACGGGGCAGCGCTCCCGCAGTTCACATTCTCCGTAGCAGTCATTGAGGATATAAGCATTTGATTGGCATTCCTTAGATTTCTGCACCGATTAAATACCGCAGCTCTGACCTGCAAATGCTGTGAAGATGAAAAGCTGTGCAATAACGAATGAGACATTGATATGATGCTAGCAACATGCTCTCGTTAGCCCAGACATAGAAATATACCAAGTACGCCAAGAGATATGACAATGCCAACGATGACTAAAGAAAGGAGAAAACTACAAGTAATACTAAAGCATTTTCTTCTTAATGGTAAAGAAATTCAAAGCTACAAGAGCAAAGATCCAGAATTTACTTTTTGAGATTTTCTTTGAACTGGTTGTACCTTTCTTCTGTGAGCCAGAAACATTTTCTCTTAATGTGTAAAGGGAGAAATCAGTTTTGTGGAGCAAACATCACACGTGTGCACGCATGGTATAGTGCGCAAATTTAGAAGAGAATCTAATGGAGAACACAACACGTAGGGTAAAGTTATGTTTATATGTATAAAAATGCGCTACGGCTTACTTTCGGGGTAGAACTTATTTCTTGGGAAACACGGGTTGGGGATAAGTTTACCCCACAGGAGAAACATACTTACCAGACCACAGATATCTGTGTTGCTGCCAGGTCCTCATTCAATCCACAGTGCATGCTCCCAGAAAGTCCTTGTGTGCACCATAGCGGTCCTGTCTGGTCTGGCTTGCTTCCAAATATGTCTGATTGAAGCTACCATCGTACAAGCTGGGTCCTCGATACATCGGACCGTTTAAAGTCATCGCCAAGATCAATGAGGTCTCCTACAAGCTGCAGCTCCCGGCTACGTTGAGGATACTCAACTCCTTCCACGTCTCCCTGCTCAAGCCGGTTGTCCTTGGTCCCTTCTCCGCTGCTGTCAGTTCTGCTTCTCCTTCTATTGCTGACGAAGACATCTATGTGGTAAGGGATATCGTGGCCATGAAGACCGTGCGGGGCCGACAGTTCTTCCTGGTGGACTGGGCTGGGTATGGTCCTGAGGATAGGTCCTGGGAACCCCGGGAGAATGTGGGTACTCCTCTGATACGTGCCTTCCTGTCCCGGTTGCGGGGAGGGGGGTGTGGGGGAGGGGGTACTGTCACGCTCCCCAGCTCCCGTGCCATGCTCCTCGGCTCCCCTGCCACGCTTCCCGGCTCCCCTGCCATGGTTCCCGGCTCCCCTGCCAAGCTTTCCCGCTCCCGTGCCATGCTCCCCGGTCCCCCGCTCCACAGCCTCCATGCTCCCTCACCTGCGTCCTCCAGGCAACCCGGTCCCCGCTCCCGGCGCCCGTCTGCGATGCTGAGCCAGCCCGGCACTCCTGCGTCCTGTGCACCGCTTCCTGCTCTGGCTTCTGGCACCAGGGCCTCGCGCATACGCATTAAGGCGCGCGCGCGGTCATAGACCCTCTCTTAAAGGGCCAGCGTCCTCCAACAGGATATTGAAGATTCAGGTACAGGGTATATAGGGGGATCCTTTCCAAGTGGGCGGGGCCTGTTCTTCGTGTTTGCTAAGCTAGGAGTCAGGTCTCCCTGTGCTTTGTCCCGTACTTACCTATCTCTCTTGTAGAGTCGCTCCTGTCTCGCCAACCGGTCCTGACGCTTCCAGAACCCCGAACGGTGACTGTCCGCCATCTCGTCAGTCCCTACCATCTCCGATCCCTGGATCCGTGTGGTGACCGACCTCCTTGCTCAGCTGGTTCCGGACTCTGCCTGACATCATCTCGGCCTCCGAACCTGAGCTCCGTCACCCGGACTACCTCCACAGCGATGTGTGCTTCACAGCGGGAGAGCAACAACTAAAAAATGGTCCAGGACATTCAGCAACAACCAGCGACCTCACAGCAGGGTCCAGGTTGTTGCTGGATGTCACACACAGCAACATCGCTAGCAACATCGCTGTTGCGTCACAAAAGTCGTGCCTCAGCAGCGATGTTGCTTAGTGAGACGTGGCCTTTACAAAGCAAGACATTAAAGCACAAAAGGATTTACTGGGAATTAAATATTACATTGTACAATATGTTAGGCAATAGGGTGAACTTAATTGACTTATGTGTACCTTCCCTTCAACCTTAAGACCTATGAAAATATGGAACTATATGTCGGCTATGCAGAAAAAAAAAAAAAAAAAGAAAATTGAAATTTCTTTAATGCTTCTATGTAGTGCTATTGCATGCTTGTTTTCACATTACATTCTTGTATTCTTTTGATTCCCTCTCAAAAAGTCTATTTACTCAGTCCCATTCCATTGTCTGCCAGTCATTCAATTGGTGAACTTAAAGGGAACCTGTCACCAGATTTTTCCATATTAAACCAAAAATATCACCTTCTGCAGCTCCTGGGCTGCATTCTATGAAGGTGCACCTTGTTGCTGACCCCCTTTTCAGACCTCCAAAACAAATTTATAAAATATTACCTTTTCTTATGAAAATTAGTTTGGTTGGCCAGATGGGCGGGCTCTATTTCACCTTCTGTCCCCCCTCCTGCTGCTGTTCGCCGTCCCCCAGTCTTGATTTGCATGGATGATGACGGCCCTGTCATCCTCCACGCTGATGCTGAAGTCTCACTCCGGCGCAGTTAGCAGAGGCCACTATCGCGTGCCTGAGCAGAAACTATCCCTCTCGCGCGCCGGTGATGTATTTGCGCAGGCTCGAGATTATGGGCGATGCTGTGCATGACCTCACCAGCGTCATCCTAGTACCTGCCGATAATCTCGAGCCTGCAAAATACATCACTGGCGCGTGAGAGGGATAGTTTCTGCTCAGGCCCACGATAGTGGCCTCTGCTAACTGCGCCTGCGCGAGACTTCGGCATCCGCATGGAGGATGACGGGGTCGTCGTCATCCATGCAAATCAAGACTTGGGGACGGCACACAGCGGCAGGAGGGGGGACAGAAGGCAAAATAGAGCCAGCCCATCTGGCCAACCAAACTAATTTGCATACAAAAAGGTAATATTTTATAAAGTTGTTTGGAGGTCTGAAAAGGGGGCCAGGAACAAGGTGCACCTTCAAAGAATGCAGCCCAGGAGCTGCAGAAGGTGATATTTTTGGTTTAATAGGGAAAAATCTGGTGACAGGTTCCCTTTAAAGAGTAACTATGACCATTCTGGATCTGTCCTTTTTATTTAATAAGAGAGTTCAGCCCAAGATTGGTATTCTTTCTAAATATCATGAAGTAACAAAACAGCTCATATGTACCCTTCTGTTCAACGAACTTAGCAAAAGTAGGGCCTAAACTTCCAGGCTGTTGAATCCAAGCATAAAGCATGGGATCCCCCAACCCTCAATAATCAATCTCACAGTGTATGAACAAGGTATTGCAAGATCTCTCTTTGAAATAACCAGCACTGCAATGTACTTGTGACATCTGTGTATTGTCAGTCACTTCTATTCCGGTATAGGTCATAAGCAGGGTGAATATGTGAATATGTACCGCCCCGGGGCTCGGCCGGCTGCCGAGTCACTCGGATCCGTGCTCGTCGGTGGGTAGCTCGAGCTCCTCACGGACCCGGGGGTCACGTCGCTCTGAAAGGGGGCTGGCGCTACATGTAGGGACTTCGGTGGGGAGGTCCACGGCCGGAGCCGCAAGTGTTTGTAGGGGATTTGAGTTTGTGACGCCACCCACGGGTTGTGGTGAATGGATGGACACCACCGCTGCCATTGACTAGGCTCCCGGGGATGGTGTTGCGCAGCTTGGTGTTGACCCCTCCATGGGTAGGGAAATGAAGGTCCCGGGGACTCGAGGGAGGTGCTGAGGCGTGGGATTGGATGCGTGCTGGCGTGTCAGTGCGGTGCGGCGCGGTGCACGGCCCGAAGGCACTGTTGTACTCACTATTACAAACACGCTGGAGTCTCTGGTAAACCAAACAAGATGGTGGACGGTGCCCGCAGCCGACTACGCTTTACCCCTTTTCAGGTTGTGGTTTCCGCCTTTCTCCTGCACCTTACATTTGTAGAAATGATGACTCCTATGCCTGATCAACGGTAGTCCGCTCCAAAGCCTGGTGTATGCCGGTAGAGCCCTTTTGCCCGCAGACGCTGGCCCGTCGGGTCTTGATGCCTGGGTGGTGGCTTTCTACCCCTATGGTTGGGCTGTTGTCTTCAGTCGGGTCTTAGGTGGGAAAGGGCCTACAGTCCAGTCCTCAATCAGTTGATTTGACTCAGCCCAGTTGTTTCTGGGCCTCATACTGGGTCTGAGTACCCCTCCTGGTGCTCCGGTTTCCAATCGGTTCCCCGGTTTGGTACCGGCATGCCACCACCCGTCCCCGGTCCTTATGGTTCCACCGGCTGTAATCCCAGCTCCTGTAGGCGGCCACCACCGTCTGCCTCCTTGCCAGAGGTGACTGGGCTCCAACCCAGACACCTGGTGTTAGACTATAGCAGACCTGAGCACAGGTTTGCACTTGAACTCCACTCCACTTCACTGTCAAAGCTAATCTCCCACGTTCTCCTGCCTCAGAGCCTGTGAACTCCTCGGTAGGCGGAGCCAACCGCCTGGCTCCGCTCCCCCTGGTGTGAACATCAAACCCAGAGGGAGGTGACAAGGTTTTTGTAGGTTGGCTGCTGTCACCTTATTAAGGGGGTGAGGTGTTTGTGTAAGGGCCTACCTGTGACTACCTGGCTAGTCCAGGGCATCACAAATATTCAGTAGCCCTGTTTTACTCCTGGGTCTTATGGCTTTTGTCAGTGCAGAAGCTTTGAGGTTAAATCCTTGTTTGTTTTTCTTCTCGCTGTCAGCCCTGGGTGGTGCTGCTCCCTATTTAAAGGGAACCTGTCACCACTTTTTTGGCGTATAAGCTGTGTCCACCACCACCGGGCTCTTATATACAGCATTCTAACATGCTGTATATAAGAGCCCAGGCCGCTGTGAGAACATAAAAAACACTTTATAATACTTACCTAACGGTGGCTCAGTGGGCCTAATGGGCGTCTCCGTTCTCCGGTACCGGCGCCACCTCTTACGGCCATCTTCATCCTTCTTCTGAAGCCTGTGCGCATGACGCGTCTACGTCATACACACTCGCCGATCCTGCGTAGGCGCACTACAATACTTTGATCTGCCCTGCTCAGATCAGATCAAAGTGCGCCTGCTCAGGACCTGAATGCCGGTGAGTGTGGATGACGTCGGACCCATCATGCACCGCGGCTAGAGAAGAAGCAGCACAAAGATGGCCAAAAGAGGCGGCGCCTGCGCCGGACAACGGAGACGCCCATTAGGCCAACCAAGCGACCGTTAGGTAAGTATTCTAAAGTGTTTTTTTATGTTCTCACAGCGGCCTGGGCTCTTATATACAGCATGTTAGAATGCTGTATATAAGAGCCCGGTGTTGGCTGCAGCTTATATGCCAAAAAAAGTGGTGACAGATTCCCTTTAACCACCTGACAATGAGTTCCCAATGTCTGTTATAACCTAATTAGATCTGGTGTTGTCTGTATCACAGATCCGGTGTCTTAGTGGATATTCCTGATTTAGACTTTGGCTTGTTTAATGACGTTTCTCTTTTCTGATGATTTTGTATCTACCTTCTGCTACTAATCCAGCTAAGTGATTATTATTTTTGCACCATCTAACAGCAGGTGACCCCATAGCCCCAGCCTAGGGGTCCTTGTGGAAGTCCAGATTCCTGTACACCCTGGGGATAAAGGGTGAAGGTCAGGGCAGCCTTTGAGATCTGGAAAATGGAGTAGCTAGCATCAAAATTGTTAATGTTAGCCATCTTTAGAGCTGCCAGGTGACTACGAACAGTGCCCATGTGTGTGACAGTATAACTGGCCCTACAATTATTACACAGTTTTTTCAATTACACAGTTATTCTAACATTATGAAACCACTCAGGCCAAAGCCCCTGCAGTACCTCCCTTTATCATTTTTGACCCTAAGGTTAATCTACCTGCCAGCTTCTCAGCTGACCGTAATCATTTTTTTTCTTTTACAGTAAGCAGTCACCTGTATTTCAGGCACTACCCACGTTCATATGGTTCTCAGAGCCAGAATGTGGGACTCATCATTCCCCTATATTCTCTACCCAATGAATGCACCAGAACTCTCCACAGATGACTCATTTTCTGATGACTCAACCCTCTTATATGACCACCCTGACCTATTCCAAAGGTGACATACTGCTGAGGATTAATGCACTGAGTTTTGGTGCTGACCAACTCCTCCGCCATCAGTTTTGTACTGGACTCACTGCCCAAGTCCAGAACAAATAGTTCAGTTCCCGTCTCCTGACTCCTTTGACTTTGCCATGTCCCTAGCAATCCATATTGATAAACAGTTACATACACTTAAGGGTGCTTTACACGTGACGATCTATCGTGAGATAGATCGTCGGGGTCACGGTTTTTATGACGCACATCCGGCATTGCTTGCGACGTCGGGTTGTGTGACAACTCCTAGCGACACAGTATCGCTCACAAATCGTGAGTCGTGTACTCGTCGCTAGGTTTCATAAAATTGTTTAATTAAAATGGCGGCGGTTGTTCATCGTTTCCGTGGCATCACACGTTGCTCCGTGTGACATCACGGGAACGATGAACAGCAGCTTACCTGCGTCCCGTGGCTCCCGCAGGCTATGTGGAAGGAAGGAGGTGGGCGGGATGTTTACGTCCTGCTCATCTCCGCCCCTCCGCTTCTATTGGCCGGCGGCTGGGTGACGTCGCTGTGACGCCGAACGTCCCTCCCACTCCAGGAAGTGGACGTTCGTCGACCACAGCGAGGTCGTCCGGAAGGTAAGTATGTGTGACGGGGGTTAAACGAGATTGTGCGCCTCGGGCAACTAATTGCCCGTGACGCAAAAACGACGAGGGCGGGTACGATCGATCGTGCTATCGCACAATCGGTCGTCTCGTGTAAAGCAGGCTTTAGCCAGAAACACATTGCTGACTCTGCAGCTACAAGTAAGATTTGTGTGCCTATTACCCTTACTGAGGAGCCCATGAAAATTGAGAAGACTTACCCCCCCATCAACAACATGGGGCCAATAGACAAAAACTGAGAGACAAAAACTGAATCTTGGTAATAATTATGCAGAGTCTGGCTGTCAGATGCATGCCCACCCAAGACAACTGCTGCCAGGAAGATGCCAGTGCCTAGTTGGGCCTTGAGATGACCACCTAGGGATATAAGTATTTTCTTATGATTCTGCAAAATTATTAGTCCCTGCTCATTTACTGTATCTAGAAAAATGTGTGTGGCTTCAGGCCTTTATTCATTGTAGGTCTTGAGCCAATTTTGTTTAGGCCAATGTGGCAAAATATCATAGTTTACCAATGCTAAAATTATGTTTCCCTATGAAAATCACTGCTATTGATGATACGCCTCTTACCCAGGGTGTGGTGAAGTATGTTTGTGGAAGCCATCTTTAGATCTTCCAGGCGACGTACTCTACTAAACTGTTACCGAACAGTATCTGCTGTAATGATGTAAAATTCGGAAACAAATTAGTAAAGTACAGAGCAATTACTTACAGCAAGAAGAGGGCAGCAGTTTTAACTTGTCCAGGCCAAAGGATCTAATGCACTACAGGATGCAGCAAAGCCCCCAATAAAGATGGAGTTATCACAGGTGCAAAACACTAAAAAGCAACCACTCACAAACTGCCAATGCATGGAGGTGGTGATTGCTTGGTGATAAAATTGCTCAAAAAAATAGACTTGTATGGGGCGCCGTTCACACATGTAGGTGCACAGTGTCTTGCTAGCAGCCTATTAGTTACGTCCATGCTATTAGAATAGGCAGGCTGCCCAGTACTATATAAGTGCACCATACAGGAACGGAGACCCCAGTTTACAAGGCCTACCTTAATGGGCCTGGCTGCATCCTGTATAAAAAAATATATAAGGCCTAAAACACACTTCCGCAAAAAAAACGTCCGTATGATACGGTCCGTTTTTCGGGTCCGTGTTCCGGTTTTTTTGGGGGCGTTTCTCCGGTACGTATGGCATCCGTGTGATGGCGTATGCGAGCCGTGTGTGCGTGTGGAATGTCCGTAGTAACATAAAATACGCACGTGTGCAGTCCGTGTGCTGTCCGTTTTTAAAGGCCCGCATTCTTACCCTATTAACATTGTTAATCATTCATCATAAGATCCTGGTGTTGTTGTTTGCCTTCAATTGACCTGATAGATTGGAAACAGGTGTTTCAGATTTTGTGATGAAAAACGGACACGGACGATATGTGCTGAACACGGACATACTCCGTGTGCGGTCCGTGCAGGCACGGACCCATAGACTAAAGCGGGTCCGTGCCGGCAAAAAACGGACATGTCGTCCGTGTAGAAAAGCGCACACACGTACTTACGACACGGACACACGTTCCGTGTGATTTTACGTGCGTGTGCCATTTACCATTGAATAACATGGGTCTCCATGTGTACGTGTCTCCGGTACGTGCAAATACGTACCGCACACGTACAAAAAAAACGGATGTGTGTTGCGGGTCTAAGGTGCAGAAAAATATATATAAATATATATGAGGTATTAGTTGATATTTTGGCCAGAACACGGTTGCCCACAACACAACGTCAAGGGTCCTCGTGTCTTGTGGGTAATTTATACTGATATACAGTATAAATTAAAAAAAAGCAACAAAAAGAGGAATATAACTGACTAACGGACAATGCCTCATCGTAATGACCCAACCCAAAACCCACACTTTCCCCTTCTTAACCTAAAATAAGGCACAACAACTGCGTGACATTGGATGTAAAAGGCCACAGCAGCCCAATTTATTAGCACCGAACAAACAATAATATTTCATCCACAAACATATTAATATTCCAAAACATAACCACCAGCAAAGGAGGGGGGTAAATGAAGAGTCTATTCTACATGATTGCAACACTAGCAATACCATGTGCCCTCAGCCACACCACACCGACTCGAGGGCACCCAGCCGAGTATTGCCCAACCAATGTCCCGCTGGGACCTAGCCCAGCAGGGCCCACGTTAACATGCCCCGCTGTGATCCAGCACAGCAGGGACCCACCTTAACGAAATATACCATTGTACCACCAGGGGTAACCCGTTCCTGCATTGGGTTCCCCCCCGCACTTGGTGCAATCCACCGACTTCAAATACACCCTTCCTTTCCGCCAGAGCGAGCATGTATGACACCTGTATGTGCAAGTGCCGCCACCAAAACCAACCCGAGACGGCTCCATTGCCTTGGTATCAATACCAAACGGGCAGAAACGAACCCATTGGATCACACAATTCCACCTGCACCGAGCCACCTTCACAACATGGCCAGCCGCACATAAGACCTGCAACTAGCCGACCCCAGCATCCGATCCTATGCACCGCCTGCACGACCAGTCCCCAACGAGCCACCTGAGTCGCTGCCCCCATTCTTAAGGAATGGGATGTAAAGTCTGCCTCGTTGAGACCGCAACACTGCAGGCGGTTCCGAAAATTGCACACCGACTAATAAACTGACCAAGCCAACCATTCTTATGGTAACAAAAGAACCTGCACTGGTTCCCTTCGCCTCTGACAGTGGTTCTCTTAACCTCTGACAGATCCCTAACAATGTGCCCTGCCAAGAAATCTAGGCATGATTCCAAACACAGGAGCCCCTACGACCGACCACACGAGCACAAACACCCCTGCAGGAAGACAAGGACCCAAGGCAGTCAGGCCTGATGTCATGGATCAAGCCCCTGGATGCCCTAGCGACCAAGTCTCCTCGCCCCGCGTGCAGTTCCAAAACCTCAGGTGGTCCCTTCAACCTTGCATGATAGCACCACCCTCAAGTATCCACCCAGGGCAATTAGCAAAACCAATCCACTGATGTATCACAATGACCCTGACTATATAAAATCCGTCAAGCCGAGCACAGGCCTGAAGAGAAGGATCCCAACATTTACCAATGTGTCACAACACCCCTGACACCAAAGGGCGGTCCCAAAACCTAAATAGTACACCCATCTCACCACCACAGCCTCCTTAATATCCCCTAAGAGGGGTAAACCCACCCTAGAAACCGGCCAAATGACCCCCATTAATTGTGCGCGTCTCCTGCGCACTCCCACCCCAAACGAACAACCACTACCGATGCCACTATTCCCAAAAGTGAAATGAACTCCTCACCCAAACCTCGCTGAAATGCAGATCCAACAAACACTCACAAAATGAAACAACATGTGTGAATCCCCAAGAAATTGTAAATAAACACTGAAAACTCCACCATAAAAAAGTGGCCTCAAACTCTATCCCCAAATTGTAAATAATAGCTGGAAAGAAACGCCGACCCCGGAAAAACGGCCTCAAACTCCATCGTCAAATTGTAAACAAGCACTGAAAAACTCCAGCCTCGGAAAAAACGGCCTCAAACTCCATCGTCAAATTGTAAACAAGCACTGAAAAACTCTAGCCTCAGAAAAAACGGCCTCAAACTCCATCTCCAACAAGGAATTATCGTACCACCTCTTTGTTTTTTGTTTTTTTGTATCAAAAAACCCGCAGTTAAATCCGCGGCAAATAAATGCGTAAAAAAAACCGGGGGGTTTTGCCAGGAGGTGTAGATTGGGTGCAGGAATATGGTGTAAAAATGTCAACAACAAATTTGCATCCTTTGGCCCAAAAATGCAAACAAAAAAAAAACAAAACAAATTTCTGCCAGGAGGTGGAAATTTGGTGCTGAAATCTGGTGCAGACGATTTCACCACCAAATGTGCACCTCCTGGCACAAAACCATGGGTTAAAAAAAACTAGTTTTTTTGCCAGGAGGTGTAGACTGGGTGCAGGAATATAGTGTAAAAATATCAACAACAAATTTGCATCCCTTGGCCCAAAAATGCAAAAAAATTTTTTTTCTGCTAGGAGGTGGAAATTTGGTGCTGAAATCTGGTGTAGATGATTTCACCACCATTGCACCTCCTCGCACAAAACCGCTGCAAAAAGCCTGGTCAAAAAACTGTGGCAAAATCTGCTGCAAAACACATTTTTGTTTTCTAAGGAGGTGTAGATTGGGTGCCAGAATATGGTGTAAAACATTCAGCACCAAATTTGCATCCTTGGCCCAAAAATGCAAAAAAAATTTCTGCCAGTAGGTGGTAATGCAGCATTCAGCATCAAATGTGCACCTCCTGGCACAAAACCGCGGCAAAAAGCCTGGTAAAAAAAACCGCAGCTAAATCCACGGCAAATAAATGCGTAAAACAAAAACATTTTTTTGCCAGGAGGTGTAGATTGGGTGCAGGAATATGATGTAAAAATGTCAACACCAAATTTGCATCCTTTGGCCAAAAAAAAAAAAAAATTCTGCCAAGAGGTGGAAATTTGGTGCTGAAATCTGATGCAGACAATTTCACCACCAAATGTGCACCTCCTGGCACAAAACCACGGCAAAAAAAGTGGCAAAAAATGCGTAAAAAAACTACTTTTTTTGCCAGGAGGTGTAGATTGGGTGCAGGAATATGGTGTAAAAATTTCAGCACCAAATGTGCATCTCTTGGCCAAAAACCTGCGATTTTCTGCTAGGGGATGAAGGTCTGTGAACTCAGTGACCTCCACCTGAGGTCAGGTTACCTGCAATCAAAGGTGAAGGACCGTGGGAACCTCCAGCTGTGACCGCAAATGACCTGAGTGACGTCACCTCTCATTGCACAGCTCATTCATTCTCTGGAGCTCACAGCAAGCGGTCATGTTCTATGGCCGCTCGCTGTGATATTCAGATGTAGCAGAGCTGAATATCCGTGGGACCTCGTGTGGATTACTTTGGACCTGGAGGGGTGATTATGGGGTTAATAAAGTGGTGAAAGTGTTTTTGTATTTTATTCCAAAAAAAGGATTTTTTTCTCTGTTTGTACTTATTTACTTTCATGTACACGCCTGCCATCATAAACCTAAAGCATAGTAGCAGCTGTGCGCTGTTATTAACCCCTGCTAATACCCCGATTGCTACCACACCAGGGCAACAGGAAGAGCTGGTAAAGCTCCAGGATTGTCACATCTAAGGATGCGGCAATACCGGGCAGCTGTGAACTGAGAATACCAACCCCAGCTGGCTTTATCTTGGCTGGATATCAAAATTGGGGGTGATCGCACATCAGTTTTTTTTAAATTATTTATTGAAATAATAATAATAGTAAAAAAAAAAAAAAAGGTGCATGCGGTTTCTCTTAGGCCGGAATCACACTTACAAGGGACTCGTGCGAGTTTCGCGCCACATCACCCAGCACAGCTGCACACTCTTCTGCAGCACAGCTGCAGGATGATGTGATGCGAATCCCTTGCACGTGTGACTCTGGGCTCTGGATACACAGCACAGATAAAGCCAGACAGCTGGGGGCTGCAGCCGCGGGCTTTGTCTGTGTTGGCATCAGAATATGGGGGGACCCTGCGCTGATTGTTTTATTTATTTATTTTTTCTACCACCATTCTGACCCGCAGACACTTGCACTGCTTTCCCCGCCCACTGGCCGTCCTGGCGCCTGTGATTGTTGCACTCAGCTGATACGCTGCCAGTCAGAGTGGGGGCGCATCTAACTGCAACCAATTACACGCGCCGGTGTAAAGAAGTGAATATCAATTGTTGGCTCCGGAAGGGAAAGTATGACCCGAAAGGAGTATGCCACCATGACAAGGCCTAGGTGAGTAGACCGCTCACGCTCCTACCCACCTATTCTTTCCACCGACGTTTTAATCTCCGGATTTTGGTCTCCATAGACTTATATGAGTACCGGATTCCAGAGTGGATCGGGGTTTTTTTTTTTTTTTACTGAGCAGTAACACGCCGGTCCCGTTTTTTTGCGAGTTCGAGCAGCTCTAGGTATCACATATCCAAGACAGTGAATTTGAAAGGACTGCATGACTCCTCAGGAGCCCTGGACTGTCCACATGACTCTTCTGAGATGTTAAAATTTATTATTTTACATAGCTACCAAAGATACTTTTGACTTTGTACAGGGTCACACAAGTGTATAAATCATATGAGTGCTATCTGATTTTTTTTGACCATTCTCACAGTTAAATAATTACTAGGAGAACCATAAACAGTCTCACATACACAAAACCTCCCAAATGTTTTATATACAAATTTATTATAAAAGGGACAAAAATACAAAACACTTTCACAATTTACCTAGTAGTAAACACACCAGACAACACAGTAGAAAAATGTGTGTCCCCCTTCTTAATAATTAAGGATAGTATATTTCCCTCCCACAAAGATGCAATCATTCAGGGTTTATATAATATCACCAGTTATTAGCTATAGGTACTTGTAGAAAGCTGATACGGGGGACCTCTAAGATACATAATATAGGTCAAGCAATTGAGATTAACCCCTAGTCTGTCCAAGAGTCAAGAGTCCTAAGGTTAAGGTCCCTATGGGCATCATAATACTTTATCCCCGATATTACTACGGGGTATAATCCGCATATGATTATTTGCACTATACAAAATGGAGGTTGCTTTATTGACAACCTACATACCCCCAATCGACCCGACGCGTTTCTCCCCCCAGCGGGAGGTTTTTCAGGGGTCGTTTACAAACAAAATAAATCAATATAATATGGTGTAGAAATGTTAGTACATATAGTATCCTCTAGCTATATATTCTGTCCAAGAGTGGCAAGCAAGGTATAATTCCATTAATTGCATATAAGGTGACAGATGCACAATCTTCCAGTTATCCTTATATTGCTTGCCACCTCATAAAGAGTCAGGCTGCTAGTCCAGGGTACACCACGATGTCATCTACAGTTAGGTCCAGAAATATTTGGACAGTGACACAAGTTTTGTTATTTTAGCTGTTTACAAAAACATGTTCAGAAATACAATTATATATATAATATGGGCTGAAAGTTCACACAGCCAGCTGCAATATGAGAGTTTTCACATCCAAATCGGAGAAAGGGTTTAGGAATCATAGCTCTGTAATGCATAGCCACCTCTTTTTCAAGACACCAAAAGTAATTGGACAAGGGACTCTAAGGGCTGCAATTAACTCTGAAGGCGTCTCCCTCGTTAACCTGTAATCAATGAAGTAGTTAAAAGGTCTGGGGTTGATTACAGGTGTGTGGTTTTGCATTTTGAAGTTGTTGCTGTGACCAGACAACATGTGGTCTAAGGAACTCTCAATTGAGGTGAAGCAGAACATCCTGAGGCTGAAAAAAAAGAAAAAATCCATCAGAGAGATAGCAGACATGCTTGGAGTAGCAAAATCAACAGTCGGGTACATTCTGAGAAAAAAGGAATTGACTGGTGAGCTTGGGAACTCAAAAAGGCCTGGGCGTCCACGGATGACAACAGTGGTGGATGATCGCCGCATACTTTCTTTGGTGAAAAAGAACCCGTTCACAACATCAACTGAAGTCCAGAACACTCTCAGTGAAGTAGGTGTATCTGTCTCTAAGTCAACAGTAAAGAGAAGACTCCATGAAAATAAATACAAAGGGTTCACATCTAGATGCAAACCATTCATCAATTCCAAAAATAGACAGGCCAGAGTTAAATTTGCTGAAAAACACCTCATGAAGCCAGCTCAGTTCTGGAAAAGTATTCTATGGACAGATGAGACCAAGATCAACCTGTACCAGAATGATTGGAAGAAAAAAGTTTGGAGAAGAAAGGGAACGGCACATGATCCAAGGCACACCACATCCTCTGTAAAACATGGTGGAGGCAACGAGATGGCATGGGCATGCATAGCTTTCAATGGCACTGGGTCACTTGCGTTTATTGATGACATAACAACAGACAAGAGTAGCCGGATGAATTCTGAAGTGTACCGGGATATACTTTCAGCCCAGATTCAGCCAAATGCCGCAAAGTTGATCGGACGGCGCTTCATAGTACAGATGGACAATGACCCCAAGCATACAGCCAAAGCTACCCAGGAGTTCATGAGTGCAAAAAAGTGGATTTTGCAATGGCCAAGTGAATCACCAGATCTTAACCCAATTGAGCATGCATTTCACTTGCTCAAATCCAGACTTAAGACGGAAAGACCCACAAACAAGCAAGACCTGAAGGCTGCGGCTGTAAAGGCCTGGCAAAGCATTAAGAAGGAGGAAACCCAGCGTTTGGTGATGTCCATGGGTTCCAGACTTAAGGCAGTGATTGCCTCCAAAGGATTCGCAACAAAATATTGAAAATAAAAATATTTTGTTTGGGTTTGGTTTATTTGTCCAATTACTTTTGACCTCCTAAAATGTGGAGTGTTTGTAAAGAAATGTGTACAATTCCTACAATTTCTATCAGATATTTTTGTTCAAACCTTCAAATTAAACGTTACAATCTGCACTTGAATTCTGTTGTAGAGATTTCATTTCAAATCCAATGTGGTGGCATGCAGAGCCCTACTCGCGAAAATTGTGTCACTGTCCAAATATTTTTGGACCTAACTGTATTTCTGACATGTTCACCTATGATTTGATGCTCCTCAATACAATAGTATAGTATAGTAAATGGTGTCCACTGCCTCGGTACAGAGGCAGTGGACACCATTTACCAGCAACACTTCAGCTAGGAGTCTGGTACATACCAGCAAACTGCTTATATAAGGCAGTTTTAGGAATCTAGGGAGACCTCAAGTAACTAGTGAATGTCTCCTTAATGGGACCTTAGCTAAGTTTTCTGCATTGCCATAGTTGTATTGAGGAGCATCAGATCATAGGTGGACATGTCAGAAATAGATGACATCGTGGTGTACCATGGACTAGCAGCCTGACTCTATGTGAGGTGGCAAACAATATAAGGATAACTGGAAGATTGTGCATCTGTCACCTTATATGCAATTAATGGAATTATACCTTGTTTGCCAAGGTCAAGTCAAGGCAAGGTAGGGAACTTGTGGAAGTCTAGTGTTTAGTGGCTAGTCCGAAGCCAACATGGAAGGTGTCAAGGTGGCAGAAATGCTGACACCTGCCCAAAAGCAGTGCAGAGAATTCCTTCATCTGAAACAGAGACTTGTTCGCAGAACTGCAGTGTTGTACTTTGGTCAGAGAACTTCACGAAACCTCATGCCCGAGTGAGTTTGAAGCCATACCGGATTCCCAAGGTCCACTGAAAAGAAACCTTGAAGGAGGTTAAGTGGATGTTGGAGGGTTTGAGGAGACCAAGAGTGGCTGGACCTAGTTTATATTGTCTTGGTGCTGAAACCGGAAGCTGAACAACTACAACACATATGAAATGCTCCGTGCCAACAAGCTCATTGCTAGGGCCAGCCTGCAACATAACCACCCTGGACCTCACGAAAGGGCAGATTGGCAGATTCCCCTTTCAAAATATGCAAAGGAGAAGACAGCCTTTTCAATGCCAGATGGATGTTTCCAGTATATCCGGATTTGGGCAGCAAGGAGCTCCAGCAACCTACCAGAGAGATATGGACCGAATCCTAGCTCCTCACAAGAAATACGCAGTGGCCTACCTGGATGACATTGTGATCTTCAGCCAGGATTGGGATAGCCATCTGGGCAAGGTCCAGGCGATTTCAGATGCCTTAAGGAAGGCAGATTATTCGTCAACCCAAAGAAACGTACTGTCGAGATGGAAGAAGCCAGATACTTGGGATATGTTACTGGCACGGGAGTGAGATCAAGCCCCATATAAATAAGATAGACGCCATCCAGAACTGGCCAGTGGCCACAACGGTTCTTGAAGAAACAAGTTAAGGCATTCGTGGGCATCGTGGGCTACTAGCATTGAATTTCGCCATGGTAGCCTCCATAAGTGCATAAATTCGACTAAAGGGGGCTTTACACGCTACGATATCGTTAATGTTTTATCGTGGGGGTCACGTTGTTAGTGACGCACATCCGGCGTCATTAACAATATTGCAGCGTGTGACACTTACCAGCGACCTTAAGCGACCTCAAAAATGGTGAAAATCGTTCACCATGGAGAGGTCGTCCCAAAACCAAAAATCGGTAATGGTTGATTATCGATGTAGTTCGTCGCTCCTGCGGCAGCACACATCGCTGTGTGTGACACCACAGGAGCGAGGAATGTATCCTTACCTGCGTCCAGCCCGCAATGCGGAAGGAAGAAGGTGGGTGGGATGTTACGTCCCGCTCATCTCCGCTCCTCCGCTTTGATTGGCCGGCCGCTTAGTGACGTCGTGGTGACGTCGCTGTAATGCCGAACATCCCTCCCCCTTGAGGGAGGGATCGTTCGGCAGTCACAGCGACGACGCCGACCAGGTAAGTGCGTGTGACGCTGCCGTAGCGATAATTTTTGCTACGGCAGCGATCACATGATATCGCATCGACGACGGGGGCGGGTGCTTACATGCTCGATATCGCTAGCAATTGCTAGCGATGTCGTAGCGTGTAAAGCCCGCTTAAGGCCATGTAGTCTCCAGAAGCTGAGCCATCCTTCCAAGAACTGGAGCTAACATGTGTAAACAGCCTGTGTTGGTGGCACTGGACTTCAATAAGGAATTTGTGGTCCAGACGGATACGTCAGAGGTCAGATTAGGTGATGTCTTGTCACAAGAAGTGAACAGTGAAGAACAGCCATTAATGTAAGTGAGTAGGAAACTGTCTCGTTACAAGAAGAATTACTCCATTGTGGAGGAGTATTTAACCCTCAAATGGGCTTTGGACACTTTAGGATACAACACATTAGGCAGAAGATTTAGGTTAGTGTCACACCAAGCCCTGCTGAAATGGACGAAGGAAAAGAATGGTCACAATGTCCATGAAACCAGGTGATTCCTGACACTCCAGGATTAGTGATGGGCGAACCCCCTGATATTTGCGTTCAAGAGCCCCGCACGAATGTTTTGTAAAGATCGAATTCGGGTTCTGCGATAACGCGACTCTGAACACCGAACTCGGGCTTTACAGTTATGGGATGGAGCGGGGGGGGGGCTGGAAAATAAATAATATAGGTAATAATAAACATTGTCATTATACTTACAGGTCCCAGACGTGTCTTGCAGACTGTCTCCCGGCCACTTCTGCTTCCGAGTCTGATCATTGCTGAGGCCTCCCGGTAAGCACCACTGACTAAAGGACCTTCCGTGACATCATAGCCATGTGACCAGTCAGGTGTGAATGTTATATTACCTCGTTGGTTACAGACTGGTCACATGGCTATGATGTCATCGAAGGTCCTGTTAACTGAACTTTGACTGTCACTGTGCGAGTGTCGCATCACCTGGCATGGGGCGCACACTCTCCTGACAGGAGCGGTCGGCTGCATGTGTTTTCATGCACCTGAGGCGCTCCTGTCCGGAGAGCATCAGTCCGTACCGGCTGACACTGATGCGAGACGCAAGGGGAATCATCCCCTCACTGTCAGCCTGCTTCTCGCTCTGTACAGAGCAATGTAGCAGAGCTGACAATGCTCTCTCTGCTTCTCTCTTTGTAGAGTTGCTTGTATTTACAGAGTGATAAAGTAGAGTTGACATGGCCCTACCTGTGGACTACGTCAGACTAAGGATTTTTTTAATAATAAAGATGTAGTTTGTAAATGTTTTTTTTGTTTTATTTCTAATAAAAAAATTTTTTTTCTATGTGTTGTGTTTTTTTTTACTGTTTACTAGAAATTTATGGTGGCCATGTCTAATTTGGCCTGACACCATGAATTTCGGGCTTAGTACCATCTGAGAAAACAAAGCTGGTATTAACCCCTTTACTACCCAGCATGCCACCGCCACCAGGGCCACTGGCTGAGGCGGGTAAAGCACCTGTAAATGGCGCTAAGAAACAATGCGACATTTAGAGGGGTGGCTACGGGCTGCCAAGAATACCAGCCCCCAGTTGCCTGGTTTTACCTGACTGGCAATCAAAATACGGCGGGAGCCCATGCATTTTTTTTTCTTAATTATTTTTTTTAAATAATTAAAAAAAAGGCCAGGTTTATGAGCAGTCAGAGATTGTTTGTACTGGCTGCTCACAAATCCCTACCTTGGGGCATGGTATGGTTGACATAAAGTCCAGGTGAATTCATTAGCTGTCTGTATGTGGAGGTAAGAAGACTTGTGGACTTGTGTGCTGGTTGGACTTGTATGCTGGATTAAAGGCTGCTTTACACGCTGCGACATCGCTAGTGATGTCGCTAGCGATCGCACCCACCCACCTCGTTTGTGCGTCACGGGCAAATCATTGCCCGTGGCGAACAATATCGCTGGTACGCGTCGAACTACTTACCTTCCTAACGACGTCGCTGTGGCCGCTGAACAACCTCTTTTTTAAGGGGGCGATTCGTTTGGCATCACATCAACGTCACTCAGCGAGCCACCAATAGAAGCGGAGGGGCGGAGAGCAGCCGCATTCATGTCACTCCCACCTCATTGCCGGAGGATGCAGAAACGCTGTTGTTCGTCATTCCCGGGGTGTCACACGTTCCGATGTGTGCTGCCTCAGGAACGACGAACAACCTGCGTCAAGCACGAGCAACGATATTTAAAAAATGAACGACGTGTCAACGATCCACGATTTGGTGAGTATTTTGTGATCGATCGTTAGCGGTCGCTCGTAGGTGCCCTACGCAATGACGTCACTAATGAGGCCGGATGTGCGTCACGAATTCCGTGACCCCAACGACATATCGTTAGATACGTTGTTGCGTGTAAAGCGGCCATAACACTGTAGTGCCTTTGCTATGACACTGTATCCTGTTTCCCTGAAAAGAATGGCCATTTATTTCCCTGGTTTGTGGCTCGCTTTATGGAGTTTTAAGAAAGCAGCCTGGAAGTTGTATTAAAGGTTCCCTCTCGTGCGTACCTCAAATGCTGCCGAGTGAGATGTATCCCTACACTATTTATTATTGGGGAAGTGCAATTTTACCTTTCTCAACCTTCTGACCTGTTTCAATGAAGATAGTATTGATAGGGGTCCACGTACTACAATGAAGAGGTCCATTGACTTTAGTGACTGAACAGTGCATGGTAGATTGGTGGGGGTGTCAACACAGAGACTCACATTCCATCTTTTGTCATATCTCAACAATATGCCAGAAGAAAGATAAAGATGAAACTTAATTTTCAGATCAAAAAACCCCCTGTAATTTTATGGCTTTGAATTGAGCTCTTAGGCCATGTCCGCACTTTGCGTTTTCACCTGCGTTTCCGCAGCATTTTGAACTGCAGCGTTTTCATGCCAAAAGGCATGCGTTTTGATTTTCCAGCAGAGTCTATGGAAAATGGGGATTTCTTGTGCGCACTATGCAGTTCGAAACTCAGCGTTTAATTTGCATAATTTCTGGCAAAAACCATGCGTTCAAAGAAGCAGCATGTCATGTCAATTGTTTTTGCCATTTCTGCAGCGTTTTGATAACATTGAAGTCAATGAGAAGTTGCAAAAAGCAAGCAACATCAAAATTCCAGCATTTTACTTGCTCTTTAGGTGGAGAAAACATGCGTTTTGGACTACCAAAACGCATGCTTTTCTGACTTCAAAATAATGGAATAATATGTCCCTTTACACACACACATAGTCCGACAATTAAAATAAAGAAAATTATTTTATTATTGATAATTTTGGCAAAAATAGTATAAAACTGCTATAATTTCATTAAATATAACTATTTTCGTTATGATTTAAATAATTACCGTATGTGTTCTTTTTTTCCCCTTTTTTCCCCTTTTTTCCCCTTTTTTCATAGTGTTTGTATGTTAAAACTTTATTTTGTTGCGTCTGTGTTCAAAACGCATCTGACTTTAGGCAATGAAAAAGCAAGTAAAAAGCCCTAAAAACGCAACTAAAACGCGGTAAATACGCACGCGTATTTACCGCGTTTTGATGGTCAAAAGCAACTTTGGCAAAAGCAATTTCTGCCAAAATATGCGTTTTGAACTGCAACTAGGACGACACAAAGTGCGCACATAGCCTTAAGCGGGCTTTGCACACTACGACATCGCAGGTGTGATGTCGGTGGGGTCAATTCGAAAGTGACGCACATCCGGCGTCGCAGTCGATATCGTAGTGTGCAACTCCTTTTTGATACGATTAACGAGCGCAAAAGCGTCGTTATCGTATGATCGGTGTGGGGCCCGACATTTCTATAATGCTGGTGCAGCGACAGGTACGATGTTGTTTCTCGTTCCTGCGGCCGCTAACACATTGCTGTGTATGAAGCCGCGGGAGCGAGGAACATCTCCTACCTGCGTCCTGCAATGAGGAAGGAAGGAGGTGGGCGGGATGTTTACATCCTGCTCATCTCCGCCCCTCCACTGCTATTGGCTGCCTGCCGTGTGACGTCGCTATGACGCCGCACGACCTGCCCCCTTAGGGGGGTTCCCGGGGTGTCACACGGAGCAATGTGTGCTGCCCCGGGTATGATGAACAACCGGCGCCACGTTAAATAAACAATTTTTAACAACTCAGCGACGAGTACACGACTCATGATTTGTGAGCGATTCTGAGTCGCTCAGAGGTGTCACACGAAACGACGCCGTGAACGATGTCGGATGTGCGTCACGAAAACCGTGACCTGGATGATGCATCGCACGATAGCTTGCCTCGTGTAAAGCCCGCATAACAGCTAAGAAAACCTACACCGTCTTTCTACAAAGCATATTTGTGAGATCATTTTTACCTACTAAGAAGACAGAAAATATCCTGAATTTGATGAAATGATTCGGAGTGTGCAGATCCTCTGTAATTAGTGTGAGAGAACAACTAATTAGATTACTGGATCCATATAATGAATTTGACAACTACGAGGTTACAACTAATGAGTAAAGCAGTTCGGCGATGTATGTACCAGGTGTAAGGGGTGGGGAACATTTTCATGCATATTGCTATGCCTGGTAATTCTTGTCTTTTGTTCTGGGGTCTCGGATGTCCAGGGGTTTTCTCCCTTGTAAATAGACTACTGAGTCTGGTAAGAGAACTGGCTGACTAAATATGGCAGAACTTTGTACAGACTTCTAATGTTTTATGCCAGAAAGTTCATATTTCTTATCTGTAAATTTATAAAGGTCTCCTCTATTCAGCACCGGTCACAACTAGAAGTAATGTCCCTACCGATAGATAAATTGGAATATGCAGATATGTGAACTGCTGACAGATTCCTTAAAATGTGGGACCCATGGCTTAATAATGCTCAAACATCCATTTCTTCCCTTCCAGACGAGGGAAGACAATCTTTCATGTATGAAGCATGAATGAATGTGTTTTCTAGGTAGACAAAGCTACCAAAACATGCACTGTCAACTCTTTTTGTATTTCTTTTATGTACACAATGTTGATTGACTGGTTTTGTGAATGCCTGGAATTCTGTTTTCTCAGATATATTTTATCCATATGTAAATATCTTCTACCTGTAGTGTGAATGCTTCTTCTTTGTTGTAATGTTACTGCAATGTTATCAGTTTCAAATGCAAGAAAAAAAACTATTAAAAAAATCATGGAGCTACTGTACGTTTCTAAGGAAATACAGCACTGTGCTCCTTCATATTCTCCAGAGAGCGGTATATCTACCTGTAGGTAACTTCTCAGAATGGCTGCTACACTACATCAACTCACTTAAAACATTACATCAAAATGAAGAAAAAGTCCCGCACCACTGGGTATTACCTTGTGGTACCGCACATTTGCTGGGAGTCTAGCTCCAATGCATGATATCCACCGGCAGCGGGGTGCTCGTCCCAAAAGAAGGATGAATCCAAGTACTCCAGAAAGGAAATAGACCGTACTCGTCCACTGTGCCGAAAATCCTCTTTTATTCAAATAAGTGCAGGGTAAAAGGCAGGAGAGGAACTGTGCAGGCTCCTCACAAGGGGCACATTTTGTCCCTTGTGAGGAGCCTGCACCTAGTTCCTCTCCTGACTTTTACCCTGCACTTATTTGAATAAAAGAGGATTTTCGGCACAGTGGACGAGTACGGTCTATTTCCTTTCTGGAGTACTTGGATTCACTTAAAACATTAGTTTTAATAATATTATACTGCAGCTGTGCACTTTGATAGATATAGGAAATGCAGTTGAAGTCATAAAGGCCACATACACAATAGGGTAACTTACCAATATTAACTGGTTAGGCAGACATACTAATGTATATGAGGGCATCCCAACTTTCCCCCCTATAAATGATGTCTGATTTTGGGCTGCTGATTGTTTTGTTCTGTAAGATACCTGTTACCACCAGAGATGTTTGTCAGTGGCTCACTAACAGAGAACACAGGCGAGCTTGTCAGAGTGAGTGCACCCGTGTAGGGAGGAGCCGGTTATAGCAGATGCTGGCCAAAACATAGTTGAGGTGCAAGTTACCTAAAGTTTTTAGAGCACTTAAGTTTACAGACATCTTAGCCACATTTATCAAAACATTTTCCATATCTTAGATCAGTTAGGATAACTAATTTAGTTCAGAATGTGAAATGTAAGAATGTCATGTCAATATCAAATGTCACATTTCCAGGGGATCAGAAGTTTCCATACATGTATGTGGTCATTATTTCATAGCATTACTTTTAAATGGTCTAACAAATGTTTTGGGAAATCAGTATAACAAGAAGGAAAGAGTTAAATCCACGTTGCCAATGGAGGAAGCCAGGATAGAAGAAAACAGTAGTTTACTAAGTCTATGCGTTTCAAAGCATGAGCCTTCTTCTTCAGGATATAAAACTACATACCTTTGATGTCCTGAAGAATAAGCCTCATGCTTTGAAATGCGTAGACTTAGTAAACTACTGTTTTCATCCATCCTGGTTTCCTCCATTGGCAACGAGGATTTAACCGTATCCTTCCTGTTATACTGATTTCTCCACTGTGGGCCTGCAGGAGCCAATTCATATTTTGTTCCATGTTGCGGATATACAACCCCAACCAGTCCTATTCCCTGTAAATGTTTTGGGAAGTCTTCCACAAGCTTTTTACAGTAAGTTGCTGGAATTTTGTTTCATTCCTCCTGACAGAATTGGTGTAATTGATTCAGGTTTGTAGGCCTCCTAGACAGCACCGTACAGAACGTTCAGTCCAGGCCATACATTTTCTATGGAATTGAGGTCAAGGCTTCATGACGGCATACATAATGATGGTCATTATGGCAACAATTTAAATTTGTGATTCTTCAGATCAGGTGACAATTATTCTAAATGGTACAATCTTTGCCTCCTTGACCAGCTGTAATATGTCACATTTGTTTCATGGCGGTTTTGGAGCAGTGTCATCTTTCTTGCCAATTATCCGTTTAGGTCTTGTCTGGGCATTTTGGGTCATAACAATATATCACATGTTTTACTGTTGATATAGAAACTTTTGTATTTGTTTCATCCAGCATATTCACAAAGGTTTTTTGCTGTTGCTCTTAGACAGATTTGTACTTTGGCACCAAAGTACCTTCATGTTTATGTCACTGAATGGGGTACGATGACTGTGGGGTCCCAAGATGTATAAACATGCAAATTATTGAGTAACAGGTAAACGTGGTACTGAAAATCAGGATTCTGGAAATTCTCCCTAAGAGCGTACCAAACTTGTCTTTTCTATGACGTCAAGCAAAGATAGCGGTCACTATGAAGGTGCAAAAGGTATTCATACCATGTGAATATTTCCACATTTTTTCACATTACACCTGAAAACTACCCTATAGTGTGATACCCCTAAAAAAATGGCAAATCATCTCTGGCTGTCACCTATTTACTCTCAGTATAACTACAGCTGTTCTGTGAAAACATCAGAGGTGTGTTTGAGAACATTAGGGATCAACCAGCATTATGACAACCAAGGAACACACTGGACCGGCCTGGGATAAAGTTGTGGAGAAGAATAAAGCAGGATTAGGTTATAAAAAAAGCCCAAGCGCTGAACATCTCATGGAGCACTGTTCAATCCATAATCCAAAACTAGAAAGAGTATGTCACACCTGCAAATCTACCAAGACATGTCCATTTAGATAAACTAACATCCCAAGCAAGGAGAACACTAATTACAGAAACAGCAAAGAAGCCCATGATCACTCTACAAGAGCTGCAGAGATCCACAGCTCAGGTGGGAGAATCTGTTCACATGACAACTAGTCATATACTCCACAAATCTGGCGTTTATGGAAGAGTAGCAAGAAGAAAGCTATTTTTGAAAGAAAACCATAAAAACTACCATTTGCAGTTTGCAAAAAGCAATGCAGGGGACACAGCTAGCACGTGGAAGAAAGTGTTCTGGTCAGATTAGACCAAAGGAGAACATTTTGGTCCCATTGCAAAACACTATGTGTGGTGAAATAGTTAAACTACATATCACCCTGCAAACCTTCACATCCATCCCCCACAGTCAAACAGCTGTTGGGATACTTTTCTTCAGGAGAGACAGTGAAGCTGGTCAGAGTTGATGAGAAGATAGATGGAGATAAATACAGGGCAATCCTGGAGAAAAACATGTTCGAGGTTGCAAAAGATTTGAGGCTGGGGTGTAGGTTCACCTTCCAGCAGGACAATGACCTAAAAAATACTGCCAGATCTACAATGGAATGGTTTAGAGGAAAACATATTAATTTTTTTTGTAGGGCCCAGTCAATGTCCAGACCTAAATCCCATTGAGAATCTGCAGCAAAACTTGAAGTTTGCTGCTCACTGGCGCCTCCATCCAATATCACTAAGCTAGAGCTATTATGAATGGAAGGATGGGCAAAAATGTCAGCATCTAGATGTGGAAGCTGGTAGAGACCCCAAAACACCTGCAGCAGTAATTGCAGCAAAAAGTCGGCCTACAAAGTATTGCCTCAGAGGGGCAATTTTCAGATTTATCATTTTATAATATTTGGAAAACCATGTATCATTTCCTTTACACTTCACAAATACTTCATACCTTATATTTGTATATCACATAAAATACCAATAAAATACATTTAAATTTGTGTTTGTAACATGAACAAATGTGGAAAAGTTCATGGGGTATGAATACTTTTGCAAGGCAATATACACAAATCTCATATCTAGTAAAAGTCATAGGTTTACATATACTTAAATATTGCTGCAACATCAAAAAGCTCCTCGAAATGATTTTGTAGCTAAAATGTAAAAGCATAACATCCATAGTTTGGTAGTTTAATAAGCATACGAAAAACATTTGTGAGTATCAGGTTTCAATTTTTATTCACTCCTTCACCCCCGGGCGATTTTCCGTTTTTCCGTTTTGTTTTTTTTTGGTCCCCTTCATCCGAGAGCCGTAACTTTTTTATTTTTCCGACAATCTTGCCATATAAGGACTTGTTTTTTGTGGGACGAACTGTACTTTTAAATGAAACCATGAGTTGTACCATATAGTGTAATGGAAATCAGCAAAAAAATTTCAAGTGCAGAAAAACTGCAAAAAAAAGTGTGATCACACAATTGTTTTTGGGATATTTTATTCACCGTGTTCACTATATGATAAAAGTGATCTGTCAGTGTGATATCTCAGGTCGGTACAAGTTTGTAGACACCAAATATGTATAGGTTTACTTTTATCTAAGGGTTAAAAAAAATTCACAAGTTTGTCCAAAAAAAGTGGTGCACTTTTAGCACCATTTTCCAAAACTCGTAGCATTCTCGGGATCTCGTTTTTCGGGATCTATGACTCAATACCAGCTTATTTTTTGCATCTCGAGCTAACGTTTTTAAAGGTACCATTTTTGCGCAGATACTACAATTTGATCGCCTGTTATAGCATTTTGCGCAAAATTTGCGGCGACCAAAAAACGTAATTTTGACGATTAGAATTTTTTTGCTGCTACGACATTTACCGATCAGATTAATTGATTTTATAATTTGATAGATCGGGTGTTTCTGAATGCGTCGATGGCAAATATGTGTATATTTTTTATTTTTTTAACCCTTTAATTTTCATGGGCCAAATGGGGGGTGATTTGAACTTTTAGGTTTTTTTATTTTTTAAAACTTTTTTTTATTTTTTTTTTATTTTACTAAGTCCCCTAGGGGACTATAAGGATCAGCAGTCTGATGATCTTCCATTTCTCCAGATCACAGCTACACAGCTGAGATCTGCAGAAAAGCTGCTTTACTCTCACACACTGCCCTCTGCCGCCAGTGAGAGAAAGTGACTCATGATAGCTACAGTAGTCATCACATGACCCTGTGCTACCATGGCAACCACCAGAAGTCATGTGATCACGTCACGTGACTTCCGATGGGGGTGGGTAAGTTATGCTAATGGTGGCATTTTGGCAGCGAGATGTAAGGGGTTAATAGCTGCGGCTGGAATGTGATTCCACTCACGCCTAGCAGGCACACATGTCAGCTGTTGAAATCAGCTGAGATGTGTGCGGATCCTGCAAAACGCGGGGATTAATCTCACACGATCCATGATGTACCCAGTACGTCATGTGTCATGAAGAGGTTAAAGAACACATTGTGTCTCTTGCTCTGCTGGACACATCTATACACTACACAGACCGCTTATTGATCTTACAGAGCGCTATCTAATACCTCAATCCACCAGTGGTGGTGCTGCAGGAGAATTAAACACTTATTGTTAGATTATTGCACAGAATGCAGCGGACCGCTCTTTACCTCTAGAGTGGGACATGCTTAAAAGTGTACTATCAGGGCTCCTTCAAATTCAGAATTCCCATAATAGTCAACCACTAAGAAACCATGTTTTATTGTTCCTTCCAGGGTGTATTAGTTATTCCAACATGCATGCTTCAAATAGAGAATTTAGCTGAATTTGCAAATGTGTCGCGAACTGGGTACATCCCAAAGCATTTATACGGGAGGTATTTGCATACTGAAAAGCTAAATTATTCTTCCATGTGTCATTAATATGTGTGAGGGTCTACCTGCTTAAAAATTCGGGGCATTTTTAATGAATGCAGAAGCGCTGACCTTTATTGCTTCAGGACAGTAATACACTGTAACTGACAAAGTTAGATTTTAATTTATCTGCATTAGTGCTATCCTAAAGACAATACTTATCAGGAATTTCTGGTGAGAAATATTAAGGTTTAAGATGATTCAGATAAATGGCTCAATTAATTGAATTGAAGCAGGCTCCATAGCACTGAACCAGAGCTGTGAGCTCTTTATTAAAAGCACTGTTCTGTAGCCCATAACCTTGTTCCTTGACTCCTCTCTAGTTTCCAATTTAAACAAGTCCCCATGCGGCCTGCTCTAAAGGCCTTTGTCTCCCTGTCATTGTTAAAAGAGCCGAGGCATCCTGGAAGTGTGAAATCAGAACTCATGAGTTGAACGGTTCCCCCGGGAACGCTGTACTGCTCAGAAGGTCAAAGTCATGGGCTGGACCATCTAAAAGTGTCTGATCGCCAGTCTGTGACACAGCGGGTGGGGGGCAAAGGAGCTAGAACTGAACACATCTTAATTAAAGCCCGCAGACAGCAAAACAGACTGTTTTTAAGTGGGCTGTCAAGAAGGACTTCGATGTAACCCTGTTAATGAATGTGAAGCTACTAAATGTTAAACCATAAGCTAATAGGGATGTTCATAAGATAATTGTTAAAACAGCAAAATATCTACTGCAGCTATGTCTTTATTTCATATTACATCCAGATTTCATGCTCTATTTCTTTTTAGGCTTTTGTGTTTTCCATGGGTTTCGAAATATCTAATATAACAAAGTATCTGAAAGAGTGACCATAACTGTACATACAAAGTTGTATAGTATCTTCTGGAGATCTGAAAAAAAGTACAGAGATCTAATAAATCTAAAAAGTTGTCTGAACTTATTAATATTAGGTGAGGATGTCATGTATATGGTGGCCACCCGATTGACTCCTAGCTCCAGATATCAGGTATTGCGGGATCAGACATTTTGGATTTCAATGTTCAAAATCATAATCAAGGATAAACTTGGTAGAGACTGTAAAAACTGAAAAAGTTGGTTTGACATAACTGTGTGAGAAATATATTTGGTGATCTCTATAGGTGGAACCAAGTTAAAACTGGTTATGAGCATGTTATATTTGTTGGGAGATCTGAAACCATTTGGGATCTATCTGCAAGCTCACATTGATTTCCCCATAGAGACATTTGGTTGCCTACACAAAAGTTGGTTGAATCCGGCAATGAATGCCTCACGTCCTTCTCCAGCAGAACCTTTGCAGGCGGAGCAAATGCCCTCATCTCACCACTGTAGAGGTTTGAATTTTGAACAATAGTTAATATTGAACCTAAACTATCGCGAACATAAGCTTAGCACTGATATCGAATATCTGTTTGGTTTACACATATAGCCATTATGACTCGAGCACAAATCATATCATAGAATCACTTCTTTCAAAACTAAAATACACCAAGCACTCACTGAAAGATTTAGTTCCATTCTCCATAGATCTAATATCTATGATTTTGCGTTAATAAAAAAAAAAATATTTTTATATATTTTTTTAGTAAAAGCAACTTATTAATTTTTTATAATTAAAAGACATAAATAAAAAAATAGAAACAATTAATTCTGATGGAAAAAAAATCCAGAACACAACCCAAGCCTATGTCCAATTTTCCACCATATACCTGTTGATAACTTCAATGAAACTGCCATACTATATCTCCAGATACTTATACACATCAAAATATATAGTATATAGGATTTCTCCATCCCAGACCAGCTTCAAGTTCAATATAGACATTTCATCTCCAAGTAAAATATACAATTATGACAATTTACCAACAAAGCAATCATCACAAAGAAATGTTGTAATTGCTCAGATAGCTGTGCCACATAGTAACAATTGGGTTAGAAGGAATCGTATACAATTGAGTAGCAGAGATCAGTGATACTCCAATACTGTTCAACATTTGAACAATAATAATTTTGTTACAAGTTGCAGCTTGTGCTAATTATTGAGTATTAAAACACAGAGCTTTAATATCGGACTTTCTGAATGTGACTGGAAGAGTTGACCTTCTTATCTATTGTATGATGATAGTTAGTTTACTATCCTCTACACTTGATCCTTTCTTAGGACTATGGCTTTTTCTAGTCTTGCCCGCAGATTGAACCCTATGGAGTTTGCTTTGTTTACGGAGAACAAGCTAACACCAGAAATGGAATAACAGAAAGCTTGAAACATGTCTGGAAACATAGATAGGACATAGTTGGATTGAGTCAAGAGTCCAACCACAGTAGCAGAATAGGCGGCACAAACTGAACAGAACAGGTGGTCATAAAAGAGAAAATTCAACAAACTAGAGACAAGGAGAAAGAACAAGCCAAAAGTCATCATCAGGGAAACTATCCAACATTTTACAGGGAGATCGGCTCCTGACATAGCCCTTCTTCCTGAGTGGATTATATCATTGGCTTGTGTGTTACGTTCCTGAGTAAATAAGAAAAGCCCCACCTTTTCATCGAATTTAAATTGTACCAGCCCTTCAATGTAGTTCTTAAGATTTGAACACATAAGTGATTTTTAATGCTGTAAAGCATTATGCTTTTATATTCATCACGGGAACATTTCAGCTGTTATGCCATACAAATATATCAAGATAGGGATTAACAAATATTAATCCTTGGAGGGGCCCATGATATATCTACAGATACCAGACAATTATTCTACATATTCCATGAAGGCAGGAATTTAATTAATCTGTCTACCAATGCCTCTAAGAAACCTTCAAAAACACCGGTGGAAACGTGTCACTGTGTCTTCTGTCATTGTGGTAGTGTATGTGCCCCAGAAGTAAAATCTAACAAATTCATGTCATCAAATCACAACTAAACATTTCACTCATACATTTTCCTTATTTAATTAACAGCTACTTGGAGAGTATATATTAATCTTGTAGAAATCTCACTGCTTCTTACCTGTGACATCAGCTGCCATCAATCCCTCTGCTCTTATGACTTTCACTTGAAGTAAACCAACATCATTGAAATTGCTGAAGGACCTCATAAGACTCTGTAATGAGCAGAACACACGCGTCACTTATTCACACAGGTAATTATATACTATATTACTTTTGTGTATATACCCAAGAAATAATGCAATGTTGTCAATATGATATGAGATTCCAGCTCAAACATTACATTATAAAGAATGATTTATCAGAACATACAACAGCACTTTTACAACCAATTCAGTAAACTGATAATACAATAATTTATGTTTCGACTTTTCATGCAAGTCTATGTGTCTTCACAAACAATCCATGTGTAGTCTGATCCTCGTTTATTGTCTAATCTATAGTTTACAAGTAAGCAGAGTAACCTGACTACAAGAGGTTGTTTGTAGTCTGTAGCCATGACAACAGGGTCTGCAAAGGAGCTGTATACATAATAGTTTTACTAAAAAATACTTTTTTTAACAAATCATAATCATAATTATTATTAGGAGCATTTCAGCAATAATATGAAATTGTATACCATTTAATGCAGGGAGTGAACAGTTGTTAGGTTTTGAATAAAGTCAATACAAGCAAAAACATTTCGTTTTTAGTAGTTACTATAAAAAGTGTCTAGTGAAGTGATATAAAAGATTCTTCATGATTATTCTTGTTTTCATATGAAAATTGATGAATATGCAATACATCTTCCAATGTCAGCCAAGCTGAGGAAAATTATCAACAAAAACAATCAACATATTCGCTGCTTAAAGATTCTCGCTCATAAATATCGCATATAAAAAGTGCTTATGATTGGATCTTATACTTTACATGAAAAACAAACATAAAATAAGTCTCCCTAGCGCTCTCTCTCTCTGTATATATACAGTATATATATATATATATGTATACATATATATATATATACGCAACAGGTGAAATAAGTATTGAACATGTCACAATTTTCTAAGTAAATATTTTTTTAACCCCTTCATGACCTTTGATGTAAGTTTACGGATTGGTTGGATAGGGGGTTCACGACCTATGACATAAACTTACGTCATGGTGATCGCTTGGGGACAGGAGCTATACTCACATGATCACCGCTGGGAGCTCGGTGTACGTTATAGCTGAGCTCTGGCTGTTACAGCCAGGCACAGCCCCAGGGGGCTGTTTAACCCCCTAAATGCTGAGGGTGCTGAGTTTGGGAGTGTTTTTCTCTCTCCCACACAATCGTGGCCCCTGCGACGTGATCACAGGTCCCCAATTGTTGCCATGGCAACCCGAGGTCTTGTGACGATTAAGACCACGCATCAGCCAGCTATGGAAAGCCTGTTAGACAATGCCCGGAGCATGGTCTATGAGGCTTCTGAAGTGTAAAACTGCCAGTAATAATCCACTGCAATGCTCATGCATTGCAATGGATTATACCAGTGAACAGTGTAAAAAAAAGTAAATGTCCCATATAGGGACTAAGTAAAAAAATGAGAAAAAAAGTTTAAAAAAAATTATACTTTTTTTTATAAAAATCAGTATATAAAGAACAAGAATATTGAAAAAATATTGTACCAATAAATATGTATATTTATGTAAAAAACAAAATATACAAGAAAAGTACCTACATTTGGAATCATCATGTCCAGAATAACCTAATCTATAAAACTGTCACTAGTTAACCCCTTCAGTGAACACCATAAAAATAACGTTTCATCATGTAGAAAACGTGGAATAAAGAATGACCAAAAACTTTACATATAAACAAAAATGGTATCACTGAAAACATACGGTAATCTTGTGGTTAGCACTGCAGTCTTGCAGCGCTGGGGTCCTGGGTTCAAATCCCAACAAGGACAACATCTGCAAGGAGTTTGTATGTTCTCCCCATGTTTGTGTGGGTTTTCTCCGGGTACTCCGGTTTCCTCCCACACTCCAAAGACATACAGATAGGGGACTCTAGATTGTGAGCCCCAATGGGGACAGTGTTGCCAATGTATGTAAAGCGTTTTGGAATTAATAGCGCTATATAAATGAATAAAATTATTATTATTATTATTACAATCTTGTCTTGCAAAAAAACAAGCTGCTGTACAGGTCCATCAGTGAAAATGTAAATAAGCTATAACACTCAGAATACAGAAATCCAAAAACATTTTATTTTTCTGCAAAATAGTTTTTTATGGTGTAAAAGTAGCAAACCATAAAAAACTATATAAATGCGGTATCACTGTATTTGTATTGAGCTGAACAATAAAGCTATTGTTACGGGGGGCTGTCTGATAATAACTTAAAGGAGTATCAGACAGTCAGGGTCCACCGTGCAAAGACTCTGCTGCAGACTATGGCAGAGTGCAATACCTCTGTTAACTCACAGAAGGATATAATAAGTAAGTAAAGCAATTCCTCCCTTACTTGGAGGGTGTGTGGAATGATCTCTGTTAATAATCACAGAGACAAAGGCAATGTGTGCGAAATGGCACCTACCTAGGTCCGCTCTTCTAGTGGTGCAAAAGAGACGAACAGCAGCGTAAGCCGCACAAAGCTCCTACCTGCGTTCGCTCCACTAGTGTGCGAGGACACGAACCACTAGATATGGCACCTGCCTAGGTCCGCTCTTCTAGTGGTGCAAAAGAGACGAACAGCAGCGTAAGCCGCACAAAGCTCCTACCTCTGTTCGCTCCCCTAGTGTGCGAGGATACGAACAACTGCCAGACGCAGTATAAGGAACGTTACCCTAGCGGCAACGTCCACCTACGAGTCGAATCACAAGGCCCAGCCAGACCATGTGCCTCAAGCACCTGCCTATGTCCGCTCCCCTAAGAGGTAAGGATACGGACAGCAGCCGAAGCTGTAAGGTATAAGAACGCTACCCTGCCGGTAGCGCTCACCTTGCATAGACAGAGGAATGCCTAGAGGAACGTGCACAGGGCGTCTACCCTCATGCATGAACCAAGAGGACTGAGCGCCATGCGGCGTGTGTCAGGGTCTTATATAGACTCTGTGCCTCATCCAAGATGGAGGACACCAGAGCCAATCGGCTGCCAGAACGACAAGAGTGACGTCATGCTGGCCTATCACCGAGCAAGGCGTCACAAGCACATGACCAGCGACCAATCGGCATAGAAGGTGTCAGAGACATGTGACCTCGTGTCAGCGATGATGTCACCCGCACATGTGCAATGGCTCCAAGATAGGACTTAGTCTCCAGCGCTCGCACATGTGCAGTAGCAAGAAATCTGGACTTAGTCTCCAGCGCTCGCACATGTGCAGTAGCAAGAAATCTGGACTTAGTCTCCAGCGCTCGCACATGTGCAGTAACAAGAAATCTGGACATAGTCTCCAGTGCTCGCAGCAACCGTAACAGTACCTCCCCCTCAAGGGCCCCCCTCCCGGCGACGCAGGTAATCAGCAACTAAGTCGGGAGCATGGACAGCCTCCTCAGGCTCCCAAGAGCGATGTTCCGGGCCGTAGCCCTCCCAATCTATCAAGAAGAACCTGCGCCCTCTAACCATCTTAGAACCAACTATGGCTCGTACCTCATAGCTAGAGCGAGAGGAATCAGAAGCAGGAGAGTGCACTTCACGAGCGTGAGGTAAAATTGCCGGCTTTAGCAGTGAAACATGGAATTTGTCATGGATCCTAAGATGGACGGGTAACTTCAATTGGTAGACTACAGGATTTACCTGTCGAAGAACCTCATAAGGACCCAGGAAGCGAGGAGCAAATTTGACAGAGCTCACTCTAAGTTTCACGTTTTTTGCAGAGAGCCACACAAAGTCCCCTGGAGAAAAGACAGGAGCCGGGCGACGAAACCGATCGGACACCGTCTTCATACGGTCCTTAGCTGCTTGGATTGACTCTTGAGTCCGATCCCAAACCTCTCTGGCATTAGTTGCCCAGTCGGCCACAAGAGGAGGAGGTGCAGCAGCGGGAAACGGTACCGGTACCCTAGGGTGTTGCCCATTATTGAGTACGAACGGTGTCTGCCCAGTGGCCTCAGCCAGCGAATTGTTAAGGGCAAATTCTGCCCAGGGTAGGAGGGAGGACCAGTTATCGTGGTTCTCAGCAACAAAGTGTCGAAGGTATATAATCATGGATTGATTGGTACGCTCAACCAAACCATTGGTCTCCGGATGGTATGCTGAAGATAGATTCAACTCAATTTGCAGAAGGCTACAAAGATCTCGCCAGAAACGGGAAGCAAATTGCGGGCCTCTATCACAAATGATACGATCTGGCATCCCGTGAAGCCTAAAGACATGCTTGAGGAATAGTTTGGCTAGTACCCTGGAAGATGGGATTCTCGATAACGGTACGAGATGAACCATCCGGGAGAAATGGTCCGTAATGACCCACACAAATCTATGTCCCTGTGAACATGGAAGATCACCCACAAAGTCCATGCCTACCACCTCCCATGGTCTATCTGGCACTGGTAAAGGATGCAAGAGCCCAGCCGGTCTCTGCCGTAATGGACGGTTGCGAGCACACGAGTAGCAGGAACCGACATATCTCTTGACGTGGCTGGCTAAGTGTGGCCACCAATACCACCTCTCCAGTAACTCTCGTGTCCGTCTAATACCAAAATGCCCACCCACCTTTGAGGTGTGGGCCCATGACAGTATATCATTCTGTCGATCAGGCGGAACAAAGGTCTTGCCCGGTGGGATTTGGTCTAACGTCACAGGCGAGAGCGTATGAAAAACCCTGGAGGGAAGGATAAGACGAGGTTCGTCAATCTCTTCCTGGGTAGAAAGCATAGAGCGAGACAGGGCGTCTGCCTTGTTATTCTTACTCCCAGACAGATAGTTGATGGAGAAGTGAAAGCGGGAGAAAAACAAGGACCAGCGGGCTTGCCGAGGATTCAGACGCTGAGCGGTTTGTAAGTACGTCAGATTCTTATGGTCTGTATAGACCTGGAAAGGATGTTTCGCTCCTTCCAGCAAGTGACGCCACTCCTCCAAGGCTAATCTCAAGGCGAGCAGTTCCCTATCCCCAATGGTATAGTTTCTCTCTGCCGGTGAAAAGGTTTTAGCAAAGAAGAAACACGGCCTTTTTCTACCTGCACCGTTCTTTTGATACAAGACCGCACCAGCACCCACTGAAGAGGCATCAACCTCTAAGAGGAAGGGCTTACTCTCATCGGGTCTTTGAAGAACGGGAGCAGTTGAAAAGTGTCTTTTTACTGCCTCAAAAGCCTGAGATGTCTCAGTAGACCAGGCTTTGGGATTAGCACCTTTCTTAGTCAAGGCCACCAAAGGGGCCACCAAAGTAGAAAAATGGGGTATGAACTGCCTGTAATAATTTATGAATCCTAAGAAGCGTTGCACCGCCTTCAAGGAATGAGGTTCGGACCATTGCAGGACAGCAGAGAGCTTCGCAGGATCCATAGCCAGGCCCTCTTGTGAGATAATGTAACCCAAAAAAGGCAATGAGGACTGCTCGAATACACATTTCTCGAGTTTAGCAAACAATGAGTGCTCCCTTAAACGGGAAAGGACACGAACGTCATCCTGACGATGAGTCTCCAGATCAGGAGAAAAAATCAGGATGTCGTCCAGATACACCACTACTGAGGATAACAGTAAATCCCTGAACACATCGTTTACGAAGTCCTGAAATACTGCGGGTGCATTACATAACCCAAAAGGCATGACAAGGTATTCATAGTGACCGTCTCGGGTGTTAAAAAACGCACCCCGCAGATCCAACTTCGTAAAAACTTGAGCTCCTCTCAGTCTGTCAAAGAGCTCCGAAATTAAAGGTAATGGGTATTTGTTCTTTATTGTGATTGCGTTGAGACCCCTGTAATCTATGCAGGGACGCAAATCACCCTCTTTCTTCCGAACAAAGAAAAACCCAGCTCCCGCGGGAGAGACAGACTTACGAATGAACCCCTTCTCTAAACTCTCTCTTATATAGGTCGACATGGCCTCCGACTCAGGTATCGACAGGGGGTAAACCCTGCCTTTAGGTGGAACCGAACCTGGGATAAGGTCTATGGCACAGTCATACGGCCTATGGGGTGGAAGAACCTCAGCACCCTGTTTGGAGAACACGTCAGCGAAATCCAGATAGGGTGTAGGTATGGGAGAGAGATCAGTAGATGCAACCGCAATGACCTTAGGTGGTAAGGGAAGACATCGGGACTGACATTTCGAACCCCAACTAATAATGCTGTCAGACTCCCAGTCAATGTGAGGAGCATGAGTCCGAAGCCATGGGAGACCCAGAAGGATGTCGTCTATACCCTCAGGCAAAACAAGAAAAGAAATCTCCTCTATGTGACCCTGAGACAGGGAAAGGCGCAAGGGAACTGTCCTCAATGTAATGGAGTCAGACAACATAGTTCCATTAACAACACGGACAGGAATAGGCGCCTCTAACATGATAGAGGGAATATTGTGTCCCTTTACAAATCCTGAGGACACAAAAGTCCCGTCAGCTCCGGAATCCACAAAAGCCATAATAGGCCATGTATTCTCAGATAACGAGAGCTGACCTGGGATACAACACTTAGAGGGTGCAGAAGACGTCTCTAGTAACCCCCCTCTAATGGTTACTAGACCAGGGAGTTTCCCTGACGACTAGGACACTTGTTGGCATAGTGCCCAGCCTGACGACATACGTAACATATAGGAGGACCAGACTTGCGTAGTCTGGAAGACGTATGACCTAACTCCATAGGAGTGGGAGATGTTTCAGATGCTGAGGAAGATGGTAGTGAACCCTCAACAACTGGAATAGCCCGATGCTTAGGGCGTGAGGAAGAGACCTCGAGTCTACGTTCCTTATGGCGTACATCGATCCTCGTTGCTACTGTGATCAAGTCCTCCAGAGAAGCAGGGACCTCACGAGTAGCAAGAGCATCCTTGACATAGCCTGCCAACCCTCTCCAGAAGATAGGAATCAACACCTTCTCTGGCCAATCTAGTTCTGCCACCAGAGTTCTAAAAGCAATGGCATAAGAACTAGTGGATAACGAACCCTGAGATAGATCTAACAGTCTCAGGGCCGCATCATGGGTAACCTGCGGACCCATGAATACCGCCTTAAGAGCATCAAGAAAGTCTTGATGTCTCAGAGTAACCACATCAGAGCGCTCCCATAGGGGAGTCGCCCATTCTAAGGCTTTGTCCTGAAGTAAGGAGATGATAAAGCCTACTCTGGACCTCTCCGTAGAGAAGCGAGAAGAGTTGACCTCTAGGTGTATCTGACACTGACTAATGAAACCACGACATGATCTGGCATCGCCAGAATATCTGTTTGGCAGAGCAAGTCGAGGATCATGTGCAGATGTCACCATGGTCTGAGGTTTATCCTCTATACTCTTGAGCCGTGACTCAAGTACTTGTATGTAACGGTGTAACTGCTGATATTCTGCCATAACTGCCAGACCCTTGGCTCAGTCCTAATGTTACGGGGGGCTGTCTGATAATAACTTAAAGGAGAATCAGACAGTCAGGGTCCACCGTGCAAAGACTCTGCTGCAGACTATGGCAGAGTGCAATACCTCTGTTAACTCACAGAAGGATATAATAAGTAAGTAAAGCAATTCCTCCCTTACTTGGAGGGTGTGTGGAATGATCTCTGTTAATAATCACAGAGACAAAGGCAATGTGTGCGAAATGGCACCTACCTAGGTCCGCTCTTCTAGTGGTGCAAAAGAGACGAACAGCAGCGTAAGCCGCACAAAGCTCCTACCTGCGTTCGCTCCACTAGTGTGCGAGGACACGAACCACTAGATATGGCACCTGCCTAGGTCCGCTCTTCTAGTGGTGCAAAAGAGACGAACAGCAGCGTAAGCCGCACAAAGCTCCTACCTCTGTTCGCTCCCCTAGTGTGCGAGGATACGAACAACTGCCAGACGCAGTATAAGGAACGTTACCCTAGCGGCAACGTCCACCTACGAGTCGAATCACAAGGCCCAGCCAGACCATGTGCCTCAAGCACCTGCCTATGTCCGCTCCCCTAAGAGGTAAGGATACGGACAGCAGCCGAAGCTGTAAGGTATAAGAACGCTACCCTGCCGGTAGCGCTCACCTTGCATAGACAGAGGAATGCCTAGAGGAACGTGCACAGGGCGTCTACCCTCATGCATGAACCAAGAGGACTGAGCGCCATGCGGCGTGTGTCAGGGTCTTATATAGACTCTGTGCCTCATCCAAGATGGAGGACACCAGAGCCAATCGGCTGCCAGAACGACAAGAGTGACGTCATGCTGGCCTATCACCGAGCAAGGCGTCACAAGCACATGACCAGCGACCAATCGGCATAGAAGGTGTCAGAGACATGTGACCTCGTGTCAGCGATGATGTCACCCGCACATGTGCAATGGCTCCAAGATAGGACTTAGTCTCCAGCGCTCGCACATGTGCAGTAGCAAGAAATCTGGACTTAGTCTCCAGCGCTCGCACATGTGCAGTAGCAAGAAATCTGGACTTAGTCTCCAGCGCTCGCACATGTGCAGTAGCAAGAAATCTGGACATAGTCTCCAGTGCTCGCAGCAACCGTAACAGCTATCTTACCACTTTAATGACACAGTGAACAGCGTAAAAGAAAAAAAATAAATCCTAAGTTGGTGTTTCTTCTTAATTCTGCCTCACAAAAAACAGAATAGAAAGCGAGAAAAATATTAAGTGGCCCAAATTTGTACCAATAAAAACAAAAACTCATCCTGCAGAAAACAAGCCCTAAATGACTGTCAGCAGAAAAAAAAACTATAGCTTTCAAAATTTGGTGATGCAAAAAACCTTTATTTTGTAAAAAGAATTTTTTAGTGTGAAAGTAGCTAAACCGAAAAAAAACCCCACTATATAAATCTGGTATTGCTGTAATCATACTGATGAGAAATAAAGCCGCTCCATCACTTATACAGCAACGTGAACAAAATAAAAAATAGTAATAAAGCCAATTCTTCAACTGCTATTGATTTGATTACTCTGCCTCCCACAGATTGCAGTGAGGCCCAGCTCACATTTATCCTGTGCTCAGTGTTTGTGTAAATTTTTGAAAAACGTGATTCAGAGAAAATTGCCAAAGAAAAATTCACTGTAATGAGGCAAATGGAGTCACTTTGACCTTCCATCTGGCCTGTGGTCCGGCGGTGTCTATCTTTTTACCCACCTTTTGAAACATACACAAAAGTGCGATCATCAACAGTTTTATGCACCTTTGAAATGACAGACACCACTAAACAGAGACCAGAGACAATCCAGAGAAACTCTGCTGCATCATTAGTGAATGAATTCGCTGGAAGTTTCACCTAAATCTTGTATTTCAGAGATGTAGATAGAAATTCTAACGTAAGTGCTCAGCATAGCGCATAGGATAAATGTGAACTGATCAACAATATTCTGTATCCTAAGCTGCCACCAAATAGCATTCAACTCAACCCACAAAAACATAAGTCCCTACTCAGATCCATTATCTGTTAATGCAAATATAGCAAGCTTCTACATTACTGGTAGCACAAAGGCTCTGGAAAAGCGCTATGGTTCCACACCAAAAAGAAATGCAAAATCTGCACCCCTAAATTCAAACACCCCTCTCCTTTCTCAGTCCAACAGTGCACCTTAACCATATTTAGCATCCACATGTTTGGCATTTCTCTAATAAGGAGAGCCCACTTAATTTACAGGGTGTGAGTCTCCAGTACCACGAGCTGAGCACCATCTATCGGCACTACAATGTACTGGACACTATAATATACTGGGCACTACAATGGCAGATTTGCAATTTTCACTCAGCACATCTATTGCTGCTTGTTTCTGGAAAACAGCCATGGAGTCAAAATCACCACTACACCTGTAGATATATTCCTAGAGCGGTATAATTTCAAAAATGGAGTCACTTGAAGGGGATCCTGCTCTTCTGGCACTTAGGGGCTCTTTATATGAAGTCCGCATATTATTGTAAAAAAAGTTGTACTGTAAAGGCTACTTTACACGCTGCGATATCGGTACCGATATCGCTAGCGTGGGTACCCGCCCCCATCTGTTGTGCGATACGGGCAAATCGTTGCCCGTGCCGCACAACATCGCCCAGACATGTCACACATACTTACCTTCCCTGCGACGTCGCTGTGACCGGCGAACCGCCTCCTTTCTAAGGGGGTGGTTCGTTCAGCGTCACAGCGACGTCACAGCTGCGTCACTGAACCGCCGCCCAATAGAAGCGGAGGGGCGGAGATGAGCGGGACGTAACATCCCGCCCACCTCCTTCCCTCCGCATAGCGGCCGGGAGGCAGGTAGGAGAACTTCCTCGTTCCTGCGGCATCACACGGAGCGATGTGTGCTGCCGCAGGAACGAGGAACAACCTCGTTACTGCTGCAGTAACGATTTTTGAGAATGGACCCCCATGTCACCGATGAGCGATTTTGCACGTTTTTGCAACGATGCAAAATCGCTCATAGGTGTCACACGCAACGGCATCGCTAATGCGGCCGGATGTGCGTCACCAATTCCGTGACCCCAACGAGTTCGCATTAGCGATGTTGCAGCGTGTAAAGCCCCCTTAAGAGTCAAATAGTGCTCCTTCACTCCTGAGTCTCGCTGTATTGTACAGCCACATATGGGGTAATGCCACATTCAGCAGACATTTTGTGACAAATTTTAGTGACATTTTTACTCAATTTCCTGTATGGAAATGTAAAAGCTGGGGCTAAAACAAACGTTTTGTGGCAAAAGAGTAATTATTTTTTCTTCACCACCCAATGATATTAATTTCAGTGACACACCTATGCTGTCAATATGCTCACTAGACCCCTAGATGAATTCATTGATGGGTGCAGTTTGTAAAATGAGGTCACTTATGGGGAATTCTGCTGCTCTGGCACCTCAGGTGCTGTGCCAATGTGACATAGCACCCGCAAACCACAACTGCAAAATCTGCACAATATGGCTCGGCTTCCCTTCTCAGCTTTGCGCTGTGCCTCAAAAGTAGATTTTAACTACATATGGGGTAATGACAAACTCAATAGAAATTGTGTAACAAATAGTATGGTCCTGTTTCTTGAATTACTCGTTTTGAAAATTAGAACTTTGAGGACAAAGCAACATTTTAATGGAAAAAAAATATAATTTATTATTTTCACAGCCCAATGTTACACAATTCTGTGAAACACTTAAAGGCTAAAAATGCTCACAAATTGCCTAGATGAATTCATTGAGAAATGTAGTTTCTAAGTAGGGTAAGTTGCGAGGGTTTCTGCTGTTTTGGCATTTCAGGGGCTCTTCAAAAGTACCATGGTATCCGCAATCTCTTCCAGCAAAAATGGCGCTCCTTCTCTTTTGAGCCATAACGTGCACCTAAATAGTAGCTTTCCACAACTTATGGGGTATCAACGTACTCAAGAAAAATTAAGGAACAAATTATATGTTGCATTTTTTCCTGTTACCCCTGTAAAATAAAAATAAAATTGGGGTTAAAGCAACATTTTTGTGGGAAAAATGTGATTGATTATTTTCATGGCTCAACCCTTAAAATTCTATGAAGCACCTGGGGTTTCAAGGTGCTCACCACACATCTAGATAAGTTCCACGAGGGATCTGGTTTCCAAAATGGGGTAACTTGTGGGGGATTTCCACTGTTTAGGCACATCAGGGGCTCTCCAAAGGTGACACGGCATCCGCAAATAATTCCAGACAATTTTGCATTCCAAAAGATAAATGGTGCTACTTCCTTTCCGAACCCTGCCGTGCACTCAAACAATAGCTTTCCACCACATATGGGGTATTAGCATACTCAGGAGAAATTGCACAACAAATTGTATGGTTAATTTTCTCTTGTTACCCTTGTGAAAATGCAAAATTTGGGGCTAAAACAGCATTTTTGTGGGAAATATACATTTTTTTTATACCTGCGGATTTACCCGCGGAATTTCCGCTGCGGAATTAATGAGCATGTCACTTCTTTTCCGCAGGTACCTGCGGTTTTTGCCATAGATAATGGTAAAAATCGGCAGGGACCAAGCTGCGGAAAAACCACGGCAAACCGCAACAAAACCGCACCAAACCGAGTCAAAACCGCATGCGGATTTCGTTGCAGTTTTAGTGTGGATTTCGTTGCGGTTTTAGTGCGGTTTTCTACCGCAGGTGCGGGATTCTTTCAGAGGGTCCAGCTTTTCCTTAAGAAAAAGTCAATTTCTAGTGCGCACATGGCCTAAATGTGTTTTTAAGCCGTTTTAGGGGTGATATTTTTAAAATGGTGTCACTTTTGGGTTTTTTCTGTCAGATAGGCTACTCAAAGTAATTTCAAATGTGATGAGGTAACTAAAAAAATGGTTTTGCAAATTTTGTTAGAAAAATGAGAGATTGCTGATAAACTTTTAACTATTCTAAATTAATTGGAAAACAAATATGTTTCAGAATGGTGCTTATGTAAAGTAACCATTTGGTAAATGTTATTTATTAACTATTTTGTGTGACATAAATCTCTGGTTTAAGAGCATAATTGCTACATTTTTGCCATTTTTTTTTTATATTTTTACAAATAAATGCAAAAAAGCCATCCTAAATTTACCACTAACATGAAATACAATGTGTCATGAAAAAACAATCTCAGAATCACTGGGATCCATTGAAGCGTTCCAGAGTTATTACCTCATAAAGTAACACTTGTCAGTATTGAAAAAATTTGGCCTGGTCAGGAAGGTGAAAACAGGCTGGCTGGTGAAGGGGTTATAGTTGTTCTAGACATGAATTTTCCACCATGTTAGTAACCCATTCAATCCACACAGGCAAAGATATCAAACCATAGATGTCCATAAATTCAGTGATGAGTAATAATGAAAAATGAAACAAGTATTGAACACAGTTCCTGAAATGTATTTTATACTTTTAACAAAAGCTTTTGATGGCGACGACAGCTTCAAGACTCCTCCTGTATGGAGAAACTAGTCGCATGCATTGCTTAAGTATAATTTTCGGCCCATGCCCCCACACACAAATCTTGAAGGTTCTCTTGGCTCCTATGAACTCTGAACTTTAGTTCTTTCCATAAATCTTCCATTGGATTCATGTCAGATGATTGTCTGGGTCATGCTATCAGTATAAGTTTCTTTCTCTGAAACCAATTGAGAGTTTACTTGGCTGTGTGTTTGGGATCATTGTCTTCCTGAAATATCCACTGTCATTTCATTTTCAGCATCCTGGTACATGTAAGCAGATTTTTATCAACAATGTCTGGGTACATTTGTCCATTCATCCTTCCTTCAATTATATGAAGTTTGCCAGTGCCATATGCTGAAAAACAGCCCAACGCGATGATGTTCCGACCTCCAAACTTCAACCTTGGTATGGTATTTTATTTTTTTTGGGGGGGGGGGGGTGCTATGCAGTGCCTTTAGCTTTCAAACATGGTGTGTATTATGGCATCCAAAGACTTCAATTGAGGTCTCATCTGACCAAACGATATTCTACCAGTACTTCACAGCCTTGTCTAAATGTTGTTGAGCAAAGCTTAAACGCGCTTGAACATTCTTTGTGTTCAGCAATGGAGTCTGGTGTGGAGAACGTGCATATAGGCCAAGGAGGTTGAGTCCATTAATTATTGTTTTCTTTGAAACAATCATACCTCCTGATTCCAGGTATTTCTATAGCTCTCCACAGGGATTTCTTGCCTCTTGGACATCTCTTCAGGCACTTCTTTTCACTCCTCTGTCGGAATTCTTGTGGGGAGCACCTGGATGTGGCCAGTTTATAGTGAGCCGATGTTCTTTCCACGTCCAAATTATGGCCCCAACAGTGCTCACTGGTACTTCACTAGTTTAGAAATTCTTCTGTAATTAATGCCATTAGTATGTTTTGCGAGAATAAGGTTGTGAATGTCTTGTATCAGCTCAATGGTTTTACCCATCATTAGCATTTAATTGTGCGGCACCCTGGTAATGAGACACCTTTTTATAGGCCATCAGTAGAACTAGCTGATATTTTTCACTAAGTGGCAGGATTGCTCTCTAATTGATTTCAGCTGGTGCCATAAATTTCCATGGCAATTTACACATATCTTTCGTTATATGTTCAATACTTAATAATAAATAATAATAATAATAATAATAATAATAATAATAATAATAATAATAATAATAATAATAATGTGTTCATTATCTATTTCACCCATTGTATATATACAGTCATGGCTGAAAATGTTGGCACCCTTGAAATTGCTCTAGTAAATGAAGTATTTCTCCCAGAAATGTATTGCAATTACACATGTTTTGTTATACACACGTTTATTTCCTTTTTGTGTATTGGAGCAACACAAACAAAACAGAGAAAAAAAATGCAAATTGGACATAATTTCACACAAAACCCCAAAAATGGGCTAGACAAAATTGTTGTCGACTTAATATTTTGTTGCACACCTTTTAGCGTAAATATCTGCAACCAACAAGCTTTTTAAACCTCTCAACTGGAATCTTAAACCACTCTTCTGTTGTAAACTGCTCCAGGTCTCTCATATTTGAAGGCACCTTCTCCCAACAGCAATTTTAAGATCTTTCAACAGGTGTTCAATGGGATTTAGATCAAAACTCATTACTGGCCACTTTAAAACTTTCCAGCACTTTGTTTCTATCAATTTCTGGGTGCTTGTTGAAGTATGTTTTGAGTCATTGTCCTGCTGGAAGACCTATGACCTAGAACGCAAATCCAGCTTTGTGACACTGGGAACTACACTGTGACTCAAAATCTTTTGGTACTCTTCAGATTTCATGAGTCATTGAACAGAGTCAAGGCCCAGTGCCAAAGGCATTCATAACAACCCCAAGACATCTTTGAATCTCCACCATATTGAACTGTAGGTACTGAGATCTTTTCTTTGTAAGCTTCATTCCATTTTCCGTAAACAGTAGTATGATGAGTTTTACCAAAAAGCTCTCTCTTGGTCTCATCTGTTCACAAGATGGTTCCCCAGAAGGATTTTGACTTACTCACGCATATTTTGGCAAACTGCATTTTTATGCCTCTGTGTCATCAGAGGGGTCTTCCTGGGTCGCCTGCAATAGCATTACATCTAAAAAAGCCTGATGCATTTTGAAAACAAGTCCTGTGGACCAATGAGGTTAAAATAGAACTAATTTTCCACAGTGATCAAAGATATGTGTGGAGAAAAAAGGGAGAAAAAAAAGGGCACAAAATTTCAGGAAAAGAATATCTCACCAACCATTAAGCATGGGGGTGGATCAATCATGCGCTGGCGTTATTTTGCTTGCAGCCAATGGGACAGGGAACATTGTAAGGTAGAGGGAAGAATGGATTCAATAAAATTTTATCAAATGTTTGATGCAACATAACACCATCTGTAAAAAAACTGAAGAGGATGGCTTAAATTATCCTAAACACACATCAATATCCACAATATTCTACTTCAAAAGGTGCAAACTGAAGGTTTTGCAGTGGCCCTCACAGTCCCTTAAGCTCTTACCAACATTGGACGTACTGAGTATGTCTTAGATAATGTTGGTGTAATCACTGTCGGCTGCTGCGGTGAGCTGGGGGTCCCGCACATGTCAGCGGATTTGAATAGCTGACATGTGGGGCTAGCAGGCGTGGGTGGAACCGTGATTCACTCGTGCCTGTTAACCCCTTACATTGCGCTGTCAAAATGTGTCGCTATCATGACTTCCTCTTACAGCCGGCAGAGCACTGGCTGTAAGAAGAGAGCAGCAGAAGATCCGGCATCCGGTCAGATGTTCGGGTTCAAGTCCGGTCCCAAACTGGACTTTTTTTTTTAAATCAGGCAGGACCCACAAGACCCAAACATCTGTGGATTCACTCATCTATAGATATAATTCCTGCCTACATGCATCTAATCCAAACCTATACCTACAGTGAATGCACCTAACAGAGTTATTAATAGGGAATAGAACAGATGTAGCAAAGACTATATGGCTATAATCCCTGCCTATTTGCACCTAATCCAAACCTATCTTTCCTTCCGCAGCTATCCCTAAAGTGAATGCAAATAACAAGGGTATTCATATGGAATAGAATAGATCTAGCCCTGACAAGGGACTTTTGGTTTTAGGTTGCAGCAGCAAGGACTGTATGGCTGTAGGCTATTATCCCTTCCTATACACCTCTAATCCAAACCTATACCTCCTCCAGCAACTATCCCTACAGTAAATGCAGCTAACAGTGGTATTAATAGGGGACAGAGGTATCCCTGACAAGGAACTTTTGCTTTTAGGTTGCCACAGCAAGGACTTTAAGGCTATATTCCCTGCCTATATGCCTCTAATCCACACATTTCCCTCCTCCAGCAGCTATCTTTAGAGTGCATGCAGCTAACAACAGTATTAATAGGGAACAGAATAGATATAACTCTGACAAGGGACTTTTGGTTTTAGGGTGCATCAGCTAGAACTGAAAGGCTATAATCCCTGCCTATATGCCTCTAATACAAACCTATCCCTCCTCCAGCAGCTATCTCTACATTGAATGCAGCAAACAGCGGTATGAACAAAGAATAGAATAGATGTAGCCCTGACAAGTGACTTTGGATTTAGGTTGCCGCATCAAGGACTGTAAGGATACAAATCCCTGCCTATATGCCCTTTAATCCAAACCTATCATTTCTCTGGCTGCTATCCCCACAATAAATGTAGCTAACAGCAGTAGTAACAGTGAATAGAATAGATGAAGCCCTGACAGAGGACTTTTGGTTTAGGTTGTAGCATCAAGGACTGTAAAGCCCGCTACACACGCTTCAATATATCTCACAATCCGTCGTTGGGGTCAAGTTGTAAGTGACGCACATCCGGCATCGTTTGTGAGGTATCTGCGTGTGACATCTACTTGCGATCAGGATTGAACGCAAAACCGTTGATCGCAAACACATCGTATCATTCTCTAGAATTGAGCGTTTTGTTGCACGAACCTAGTCAATTGTAACGTGTGACATCCCTCATACGATTTTGATGTCTGAGGCTATGTGCGCAGGTGTGCGCTCTGCACCGCAGCTTAAAAAAGGTCCGCTTCAGAGCGCAGCTGAAAAGCTGCGTTCTGAAGCGCCTCACAATGTCTGTCATTCACTAATCTCTGTCAGTCGGTCACTATCTCTGTCCCTCACTCTCTGTCCATGTCAGTCTATCCCCCTCTCTCATATACTCACCGATCCCCGATCCCCGGCGCTGCACGGCGTTCACACTGCTCCGGCGGCTTTTACTGTTTTGAAAAAGCCGGCCGCCCATTAAACAATCTCGTATTCCCTGCTTTCCCCGCCCACCGGCGCCTATGATTGGTTACAGTGAGACACGCCCCCACTCTGAGTGACAGGTGTCACACTGCACCCAATCACAGCAGCCGGTGGGCGTGTCTATACTGTGTAGTGAAATAAATAATTAAATAATTAAAAAAAACGGCGTGCGGTCCCCCCCAATTTTAAAACCAGCCAGATAAAGCCATACGACTGAAGGCTGGTATTCTCAGGATGGGGAGCTCCACGTTATGGGGAGCCCCCCAGCCTAACAATATCAGCCAACAGCCGCCCAGAATTGCCGCATACATTATATGCGACAGTTCTGGGACTGTACCCGGCTCTTCCCGATTTGCCCTGGTGCGTTGGCAAATCGGGGTAATAAGGAGTTATTGGCAGCCCATAGCTGCCAATAAGTCCTAGATTAATCATGTCAGGCATCTATGAGACACCTTCCATGATTAATCTGTAAGTGACAGTAAATAAACACACACACCCGAAAAAATCCTTTATTAGAAATAAAAAACACAAACATATACCCTGGTTCACCACTTTAATCAGCCCCAAAAAGCCCTCCATGTCCGGCGTAATCCAGGATGCTCCAGCGTCGCTTCCAGCGCTGCTGCATGGAGGTGACCGGAGCTGCAGCAGACACCGCTGCTCCGGTCACCTCCACACAGCAAATGAAGACAGCCGGCGATCAGCTGAGCTGTCACTGAGGTTACCCGCTGTCACTGGATCCAGCGGTGGCCGCGGGTAACCTCAGTGACAGCTCAGCTGATCGCGCTACTCACCGCCGCTCCTATCACCTCCACGCAGCAACTGAGGTGAGTAGCGCGATCACCTGAGCTGTCACTGAGGTTACCCGCGGCCACCGCTGGATCCAGTGACAGCGAGTAACCTCAGTGACAGCAGCTGATCGCGCGGCTGTCTTCATTACCTGCGTGGAGGTGACCGGAGCGGCGGTGTCTTCTGCAGCTCCGGTCACCTCCATGCAGCAGCGCTGGAAGCGACGCTGGAGCATCCTGGATTACGCCGGACATGGAGGGCTTTTTGGGGCTGATTAAAGTGGTGAACCAGGGTATATGTTTGTGTTTTTTATTTCTAATAAAGGATTTTTTCGGGTGTGTGTGTGTTTATTTACTGTAATTTACAGATTAATCATGGAGGGTATCTCATAGACGCCTGACATGATTAACCTAGGACTTATTGGCAGCTATGGGCTGCCAATAACTCCTTATTACCCCGATTTGCCAATGCACCAGGGCAAATCGGGAAGAGCCGGGTACAGTCCCAGAACTGTCGCATATAATGTATGCGGCAATTCTGGGCGGCTGTTGGCTGATATTGTTAGGCTGGGGGGCTCCCCATAACGTGGATAACAGTATAGACACGTCCACCGGCTGCTGTGATTGGGTGCAGTGTGACACCTGTCACTCAGAGTGGGGGCGTGTCTCACTGTAACCAATCATAGGCGCCGGTGGGCGGGGAAAGCAGGGAATACGAGATTGTTTAATGGGCGGCCGGCTTTTTCAAAACAGTAAAAGCCGCCGGAGCAGTGTGAACGCCGTGCAGTGCCGGGGATCGGGGATTGGTGAGTATGAGAGAGGGCTGCTAACTTCAGTAACTTAGGAGATTAGCGGTCACCGGTGAGTCCTTCACTGGTGACCGCTAATCAGGGCGCGACACAGACAGAGCCGCAGCATGACCGTGAAGTCGGGTGAAGTTCACCCGAGTTCATTCTGACAGTGCGGCTCTGTCTGTGTCTGCTGTCATCTGCCATTCAGCTCTGCTACATGGCTGTTTGTGTTGGCTGTTAGCGGCCATGTAGCAGAGCTGAATAGTAAAACGCATCCCTACACATTACACACGCTTGGCAAGTCAATAAATAAAAAAAAAAAAAGGTGCCCAATGCATTTGTCACAGAACACATGATCTAAAGGATCGCACACAAAATTGATCAATTTAACATAGACTACTAACGCACGTGTGGCAGCAAATGAACGACCAACGTGCAATCTCATAAGATCCCGTATGCAACCTGGGCGTGTCACATCGCAAATGCGATTGTACAACTAATTGCAACGTGTAAAGTGGGCTTAAGGCTATAATTCCTGTCTATATGCCTCTAATCTAAACCTATCCCTCCTCTAGCAACTATCCCTACAGTGAATGCAGCTAACAGTGGTATTAATAGTGAATAGAATACATGAATTCTGACTCCTGACAAAGGATTATAGTTTTAAGGTGCAGCAGCAAGGACTGTAAGGCAATAATCCCTGCCTTATTACCTCTAATCCAAACCCCAAAAGTGGGGATGGTGCATCTGTGCTGGGATAAATAATGGCTAGAAGGTTGGAGGAGTGTTTAAACTAAGGACTAGGGGCAATTATTAAACAAAATGTGAAGATAGTCATGTGGGCAAAAGAAGTGGTGCAGCCCACAAAGATGAGTCAGGATCCCAGAAGTCAAAATGGCAGCGATTATTATTTAATGATGGCAAATCCTAGCGATATGCCATCATATGCTGACATGGGAATACTCCTTCAGGCCTTAAAAAATAGTGAATATTATTATTTGTTTGAAAGGGGTGGTTCACTACTCTGCAATAGTGGCCACATCCCTCTAAGATGGATAGGGAAGGCTTTTTCTAAATACCATGCTCTGCCAATTCTGCCTCTTGAGTGGCGGTATTGCAGATTGCTCATCCTCATGAAGTGACCCCCAGGCTCCATGACCTCTGAGATCTGGTGATATCAAATCAACTTCCAATTGACCTGACATCACTGAGCCCAGCCCCAGGCTTCCTGTTGACTGGGCTGTTAGCGCAGTTTCACCGCTCATCACAGCCCACCATCTCGCGCGCTCTCTCCTTTGCTGCAGAGTGCCGCAAGCAGGAGCCATGCTACACTGTGATGAGCTGAGAAACACCGCCCACAACCCAGTCACTCAGAAAGACTGGGGCCGGCTTTGGTGATGTCGTGGGAACTGGAATTTGACGTGACATCACCGGATCTCAGAGCTCACGGAGCCTGGGGGAGGTCACTTCATGGGGATTAGCGGACCGCAATAGCACCGCTCAGGCAGAATTGGTTGAACAATTTATTTAGAAAAAAACGTCCCTATCAGTTTTACAGAGATGTGGCCACTATTGCAGAGTAGTGAACCACCCCTTTAATGCGTCAATTCAAGGCTCAAACTAATAATGATATTCACAATTGTTTAAGGCCTGAAGAACTACTGTCTGCAATGGCATAAATTGGGTACTCTCTGGTGACATTTGTTGGCATTCTATGTCTACATCACTTGGGCATAACTTTTTATTGTGTTGCCTTAGCCCAAGATGCTGCTGCGTGACTGGAGCTGCGCCAGAGGATGACTAAAGACCGGGTGCAGGGAACTGGAATTTAAAGCACCATTCCAACGGTGCAAAAAAGGAACTGGAATGGTACTTTAAGGGCGGCTTTGCACGTTGCAACATAGCACATGCGATGTCGGTGGGGTCAAATCGAAAGTGACGCACATCCGGCGTCACTTTCGAGATCGTAGAGTGTAAATGCTAGATGATACGATTAACGAGTGCAAAAGCGTCGTTATCGTATTATCGTTGCAGGCTCCGACTTTTTCATAATTATGCTGCAGCGACAGGTACGATGTAGTTCCTCGCTCCTGCGGCTGCACACATCGCTGTGTATAACGCCGCAGGAGCGAGGAACATCAGCTTACCTGCCGCCGGCGGCTATGTGGAAGGAAGGAGGTGGGCGGGATGTTTACATCCTGCTCATCTCCGCCCCTCCGCCGCTATTGGCCACCTGCCGTGTGACGTTGCTATGACGCCGCACGACCCGCCCCCTTAGGAAGGAGGCGGGTCGCCGGCCAGAGCGACGGTCGCAGGGCAGGTGAGTGCATGTGAAGCTGGCGTAGCGATAATTTTCGCTACGCCAGCTATCACAAGATATCGTACCTGCGACGGGGGCGGGGACTATCGCGTGCGACATCGCAGCATTGGCTTGCGATGTCGCAATGTGCAAAGCCCGCCTAAGACTCGGCAACCCCTTTAAGATCCTAATTGGATTTTCATAGGACTTTTGTCAATTATTTGAGAGCAAAAAATACCTGAGCACAAGATGGTGAGCATATTATAGATGAACCCTAAAAATCCAAAGTATATATTTTAGGACAAATAAGGGTTAAGGGCATTATGCAAAAATGTGTCCATTTTATTTCCCACAATGTGGGTGAAACACTAAAAGGAAAGATAAAATCTCCCAAAATTAGTATTCTTGTGCTTACTTACATTTCCGGATCATAATATGTTAAGTATGCCATTGTGCCAGTGAAAATAGTAGTTTTGGATTGTAAAATTAACAATAAAAATGTTATGGAGGTAAAGAGCAGCCCATGCTTTTATTAATAATATGAGAGCGCTGACAGTCAGAGCACACCATGATATTAACATTATATGTCCCAAGTGAATGCTCCCTGTTTACAGTGAAGATATGACCTTGGTTTTCTGAGATGAGAAATTATTAAGCTAGGTATATTCCCCTATGTGTATTAATATGATATTTCTTTATATAAAAAGTATTTATGAGCCCTGTTAACTTTCAATCTTTTTACATTTGTTTATTTTTCAAGCGGAGTCTCAGAGGTGGTTAAATGAAAATCGGCTTCTGCGTTGACACAGAAAAAGAGGTTTTGAGCGTTAGAGTAATGACTTTAGGAATTACTGCCCATGAAGGTTTATTTATGGCCCTCACCAACAAAACAATACACATTAGCTTTAATTTTTAACCATATACCGTAGCTACTGAGATTTGTATGATGATCAATTTGTTTATTTTTAAGCTACATTTGTCTCCTGCGCTTTATTACGCATATGACTGACCTCATTTATACACATGTGGCATGGAATGAAGTGTCTTTCACAGTTACTGCCGTTACCTGTTGCTTCAATATCATCGGAATATTCCATAGTGCTGTACCAAGCTCTTCATTACCCAATGGGGATCACAATCCAATTTCATATGAGCACACACTAGGGCCAAATTCATCAAAAGCTAAGTAAGCAGTATGTTTTTGGAGTCTTGTAGGAGACTGGAAGAGTGGTAGGAAACCCAATAAAAGGATTGTTCCTACCTTTGATCTTCAGGGGAATATCGTTCTACTCCCTTTTGGATCCTTTTTTTGCCAGGGACACTATGCTCCTGCTTTATTAACAGTTTTGTCTAGTGGCAGCTTCATCTACCTACTGTCCACAATTTTGCACTTTTCAATGCTAAAAGCAGAGACAGATATGCCTCTTCAAAATCTGTGGCGCGCAGTGGTACAGAAACTGACTGGATCCACCTATACGAGATTCAGTGCAGCGCTTACAAGCTCAATAGGAAAGAGTTTGTAATCACCAAACTACTTGCCTAGGAGACTGGCCACCTCTGATACACTGCAGCAGTGTCTGGTAACTTAGAAAATGAACAGTAAACAATGGAATTAAAAATCTCTTCTTGAAAAGTGAGCGGCTTTTTAATGCATGTTTTGAGAGATGAGAGAACCCAAGGTTCAGTGCTCATGCCAAACACAGACTTTACACAGAAAACAGAGTTTAGGTTTGGAGTTTGGGTGCTTTACGTATGCAAAACATTTGCGTGAGCATTCTTGTGCTCGGATACTCTCGGTGCGCAGCCCAGTGCGAGCCACGTGCAGTGTTTGAACGTCTCACACTTGGGGTAACAACAGCATGATTGTTTGTAGGGTGCACCCAAAAAAATCTGGAAAAACCCTGCCCACTTTACCCCGGAAGTATTTTGTTTATGGCTGGCTGCATGTGGGTGTAGATATGAACTACCCAATTAGTGACTTACATTGATGTTCATGTCAAGTTCAAGTCCCAAACCAATCTTAAATTTAAAGTTCGGCTGAACCCACCGAACTTTACAATTTTAACCATTATCATGTTGAGACAACCCTTAAAGCAGGTAGAGAACACATACACACCATGTAACCTTTGGTCAGATTTGTATTCAAACCTCAGGACTGAAAGCCATCAATGGACACACAGAAATATGGTGCAAGTGTAGCGCCTCTGAACCCTTCAGGGCACTACAAGGTACTGCATCCTCTCCAGAGATGCAGGACCTACCCCCAGGGACCTGGAAGACCAGTGCCGGTAACAACCAAACACATCAAAATCCCTGTTTTTCCCTCACCCCCACAGACTCGTGACAGACTAGAATTGGACCCAATGGATGGCTACCCAGGGGTGGAGCCGATCCAGTCCACTAGACAACAACCAGGTGGGAGGGGAGAGACAGTCAGTCAGAGAGTGAGTTGGTTAGAGTGAGGAGACGAACGCGACTGCTCGGACTCAGGGGTGTAACGGTGACCCGAGGGCCCAGGCGTTTGGTTGCTGGAGGAGTACGGCGAAGTACTCCCAAACCATAGCACCCACGGGGCACAGACCCCTAGGTCAGGCAAGCGCTCCAGGCCGACCTGACAACAATCTGCACAGTGAGGGGACCATCAAGGACCTCACTGACCTTAGAAGTCCGGGGGCACCAGCAGTAACGGCAGAACTAGGGACCGGAACAGAATACTGACCCTACAGGGTTTACACTGCCCGCCGTACGGACCAGAGACTGAGCGACAAACAGGAGGGGACCCCAAGACGCTCCAAGCCACGGGGTCCCGCCAACTTCAGAAAGGTGCAGGGGAAAGAAGCCACCGGGTAATCCACCCGGCACTGGTACTAAGGGGACCAGAGGTGAATACCACCCTTCCTCCAGGTACCAGTTACCATCTACCATCTACTGTGAGTAAAGAGAACCAGTTACACAGAAACCCCTTGTGTGGCCTACCTTACTTTCTTCGCCTAATTCTATCACTTAACCCCCTTGGGCCCCAGCCCCTCTTGCGGAAGGCACAACATCCAGGCTGCCATTAACACCAGCCCCAGTGGAGAGACTATGCAGCGGCGGTTCTATCACCATAACCTCAACCCGCAAGTGGCGTCACGACATAAACTTTATGGAACACTCCCTTGTATATAAACCCTTTTTAAAGCGACACCCAGGGTAACGGAAAAGGGCAACGGCCACCTAGTAACACATCCTAGTAGTACACTGCCAAATATTAATGGCTTTACATTAAGATACACTTGTACAAATTGTATAATATTGTTAACACTTGCTGCTGGAAAGAACTGGAGGGAATAAGTTATGGAGGTTCCTGAGCAATGTGGTATGTCTATTTTGCGCTATCTAATAATCCAGCATTGACTATAAAATGCAGGGGAACGAGGGGCATCTGCAATATACAAAGCTATCAAAATGAAAACAAGACTCCATTAAATGGTTCAAAAAATATGAACTAGTCAATTATGCAATTATCCAAAGACAGAATATTATTATTAAAGCAGGCTGGTGATGCCATCAAACCATTTGTGTTTTTTTGGTTGCAGTTTTCTAAGACTTTGTAGGTAGCAATGGTCATAATGGCTTTGAATATTTCCTCCAGTAATACCACAATGTTAACATTCCCATACAAATCGCTATGATTTTGTTATACCCTTCTATACATTGTACCGTTTTACCCAATGGGAATTGTACAATAGCGTTAACATTCAGCAACAAATGATAACTAAATATTATCTGTACAGAATCTTAAAGGTATGTATAATTTTATGAAACCTCTGAAGAATTTTAATTGTTTTCAGTCTGAGTGTTGAGACCCAACTGATTACTGGAGCAAAAATGCAGAAGTGGTCAGCCTGTGGGACGCAGAGCTGTATATGGGCCTACAGAACGAGGTCCACCTTTCCCAGGAGTATCAGAAAAGCTAATCAGAAATAAAAGCATCAAAGCGTTCTACGTTTTTCTGTACTTTATTTCCAACTGTGGATTTTAGCACTTCAAAGTTTTCAAATATCCAAATAGCCTGTTCAGTGAGGAAGAAAACTTGAATTCTACTGCCATTATTGGGAAAGCAATCTGAAAAGTCAATATCAACCCTTTAATAAGCCTTGTCACATGATGTAGAATAAGAAGCCAAACCGCATAAACCATTTGTCCACATGTATGTCCAATGGTATGGCATGTGGAAAGGCTGTCACGCTAGGTATGGGGAAATACCAAGCAAGCGCGGAAAGGGAAGGGAAACCCTGTGTCTATGAAAGTCGGAGATGGTGACCCCTGACCAAGCCTACTGCTGAGCCGTGGGTTCCCTCACCACCCTAGATAGGTTACATAGTTACTTAGGTTGAAAAAAGACCTCGGTCCATCTAGTTCAACCTTCCTCCACCAGTTCTACATTTGGTCACTAAGTCATTTATAACCAACAATGTTGTGTGTACTGAGGAAATAATCCAGCGCTTTTTTAAAAGCTGTTATAGTATCTGCCATTACTACCTCTTGTGGTAGGGCATTCCACAGTCTGACTGCTCTAACTGTAAAGAACCCTTTCCTATTTAGCTGCCGGAATCGCTTTTCTTCCACTCGCAGTGAGTGCCCCTGGTCCTTAGTACTGTCTTTGGAAGAAATAAGTCATGTGCCAGTCCTTTATATTGACCACACATGTATTTATACATATAAATGAGATCTCCTCTGAGACGTCTTTTTTCTAAGCTAAACATAGCTAACTTTTTCAACCTGTCATTATATGGGAGGATGTGGAAGGAGGGGGGAGAGGGAGTGATCCAGCACGAGTCCTCCTTGGTTTAAAACATTCGAGTCTTTATTTGAAAAATCTTAAAAACATATAGTGAAGACCGAAAAATAGCTAGAATAGTAAAGGCACGATTACATGAAGCCCTCATGTAATCGTGCCTTTACTATTCTAGCTATTTTTCGGTCTTCACTATATGTTTTTAAGATTTTTCAAATAAAGACTCGAATGTTTTAAACCAAGGAGGACTCGTGCTGGATCACTCCCTCTCCCCCCTCCTTCCACATCTTTGCTACCGGTCAGGATAGACCGTGGGATCCCAGGCACCCGCAAGGCAGAGCAGTCCGGGCAGCAGGTGAGCTGAAGACCTTTTCGTTCATTCATTATATGGGAGGCCTTCCATTCCTTGTAGTAGTCTAGCTAGCCGCCTTTAAACTGACTCTAACTTCTGAATGTCCTTTTTAAAATGTGGAGCCCAAAACTGGATCCCATATTCCAGATGGGGCCTTACAAGTGATTTATAGAGGGGTAACAATCCGTTGGGATCACGGGATCTAATCTCTCTTTTTATACACCCTAAAATCTTGTTTGCTTTAGCAGCTGCTGCTTGACATTGAGTGCTGCTGCTCAGCTTATTTGTAATGAGAATGCCCAAGTCCTTGTCTTGTTCTGTAGTCCCGAGTTTACTTCCATTTAATGTATACGCAGCTATAGGATTACTCTGTCCTAGGTACATTACTTTACATTTATCAACATTAAATCTCATTTGCCAAGTATCTGCCCATTCTGACATCTTATCCAGATTGTTTTGTAATATTGTACTATCAAGGTCAGTTTTTAATATCCTACATAGTTTGGTGTCATCAGCAAAGACTGACACTTTACTATCAATCCCATCCACAAGGTCATTAATAAAGAGATTAAAAAGAATCGGTCCAAGCACAGATCCCTGCGGCACCCCACTGCTGACTATAGCCCATTTAGAGAATGTACCATTTATGACTACTCTTTGTTTCCTATCTTTTAGCCAATTCCTTACCCAGTTGCATATAGTTTCCCCTAGTCCTTGCTTCTGGAGCTTTAGTATAAGGCTATTATGTGGTACAGCGTCAAATGCCTTTGCAAAGTCCAAATAAATCACATCAGCTGCATTACCAATATCCAGGTTTGCACTTACCCCCTCATAGAACCCCAACATGTTGGTTAGACACGACTTATCTTTCATGAATACATGCTGTCTGTCAGTTATTCTGCATCTATGCGCCGAGCCAGATACCTCACCCTAGGCTGACCCTGATCTGGGCCCTAGGTAGGGAGCAGAAGGAATGACCATCAACCCCACTAAGCACTAAAGGACACAGAGGGATAACAAACAAAGGAAAACAACAAACAACTTATCTCTAGACGACTCAAAAAGAAGTTCAGTAAAGTGCAGCAACAATCCTACTAATGAGTGCAAACCCCATGCTTGCATCCAGAGCTTGTGAAGGAACTGAATATCAACAGCACACATCCAGGGAAAATGAGAGTATTTAAACCCAAGGGGAAATACAGATGATTAGCAACTGAAGGGAAGAGGAGCTCCCCTGGATCTTAAAGGGAAAAGGATGAAAACCCAGCAGAGGAGATACCTAGTACACTGAATCTGACAGCAGGAATAATAAAAAGTCAGAGAGCATTTTGCGCAGCCAAACACTGTGATCTTCTATTGCCGGACACTACAGGACTGTCTGTCACCTGTAATATACCCATGACAAAGGCTTATTAAAGGATCGTAATTGACTTTTAAGATTGCAGCATCCAATAGGTGACACAAGAGGTACAGTCCACGTCTTCTTTTAAAATACTATTTGAATGTTTAATTTTCAAGAGGCGCTTATACGAGGGGCTGCTGATAAGTCTTTGGCTTTGTGATCTTTTTTTGTTTCTATTGTAACGAATGTTATATCACATAAAAGCCTTATGTGTCTAATATATGTTTTCAAAATGTTGTGTTTGTTGCTTATGGCAACAGTGTTTTACGCACGCGGGAAAATAAAATGGCGGAGTCTAATGCAATATTAACAGCAACTGAGAGCAGAGGAGTGATGAAATTCTTGTTTCTGCAAGGAAAGTCACTTATGGGAAAGGAAAGGATATTCATGGTGATATTTCGCAGACATTGGGGAATAAATTCCCTTCATATTTCACAATTGAAAACTAGGTTTCAAATTTAAAATGGGCCACTTCAGCACCAATGATGAGGAATGTGCTGGACGACCGAGAGTGGTGGTTGTTCCTGAGATTGCCGATGCTGTGCACAACCTCGTACTCGAGAATTAACGAATTTCAGCTAAAGCAATAGCAGACATCATGTGGATTTCCCATGAACGTGTTTGTTTCATTTTCCATGAACATTTGGACATGAGGAAGCTATCTACAAAGTGAGTCCCCAAATGTTTGACATCAGATCTGAGAAGCATGCGAGTGAAAACGTCCCGGTCCATTTGCCAGCATTTCTGGACTGATAAGAACTTCCTGGATCGACTGGTCACTATGGATGAGACCTGGATTTATTTGTATGACCCTGAAAACAAGGAGCAGTCAAAAGAGTGGAGGCACAGTGTTTCTCCTTGTCCAAAGACGTTCAGGGTGCAAAAATCAGCCACTAAGGTGATGGTGTCTGTGTTCTGGGATAAGGAGGACATGCTCCTAGTGGACTACCTTCAAAAGGGTTCCACCATCAGTACAAGGTATTACATTGAACTTTTGGACCACTTGAAGGCCAAAAGGCGCAGCAAGCTGTCCAAAGGAATCTTGTTCCTGCAAGACAATGCCTCCGATCACACTGTACAATCGCCACGGCAAAACTGGCAGAGCTGAGCTTTCAGCTGGTTGACCACCCACCTCATTCACCAGATCTAACTCCCTCCATCTATCACCTGTTTTCAAACCTGAAGAAACACCTCAAGGGTACCACATTTCACACCATTTCTGATGCCATGGCTGCTACGGATGCCTGGTAGAGGTACAACCAAAATACTTCTTTTTGCTAGGCTTACAGAACTTGGAATACCGATGTAAGAAGTGGAGAGTATGTGGAATAAATGTAAAGTTTCATCATCCTATCTCGTTTCTTTCTGGGTAAAGCCAAAGACATATCAGCAGCCCCTCATTGGTCTCCTTATGCTGACTAGGTATTCTCCTGAAGGAAAAACATTCCCATTTAGACCAAAGGTTTTAGAATATTACGGTGTCAAAATATTTTTAAAGGGAAAAAATGTTATTAACCTACAGACATAGGGTTAAGATGCAGGGTAATAGTGCTCTGACAGTGTGTGGCAGCCACATTGAAAACTCCTCTGCCCAGAGGAAATTATCTTTATTCGTCCTGGCAGCCCCAAACTTTCAGTCATAGAGGAGTGGCCGGCGCAATTTCAGTTACTGCTCAGTACATAGTCATTTGCAGCTGTAATCTTCCCCTCGGCACTGACTGATAGCCGGCTCAGCAGTGAATCAGTACAGAGTTGGCTGTCAGTAAATACCACTAGCGTTGTTACAGCTGCTAATCACTATGTACTGAGCGATTACTGAAATGGCATTGGCCACACACCTGTATGACTGAAAGCCTGAGGCTACCCGGATAAAGATAATTTCCTCCCATCAGTGGGGCTCTCAGTGCAGCACAAATACATTGTCAGAATGCTATTAACCTGCAGATCAACCTGATATCTGCAGATTAGCAGCGTTTTTTTATACACAGGTTCCCTTTAAAACAATAGTGACCATTTAAAATTGGCCACATATGTAACAATGGCAGATTCCATTTACTCAAAGTTAGAGAGCAATATGCTTTAGGGCCCACTCACACTTGCGCTATTTTGACGCAAACGGAATTCGTCACTAATGTAGTACAGTTCATTTATTTACAGTGGAAGCGCGACATCGTGTGGACACAAGCGGGTACTGCATGACACACACACGCGCCATAGTAACGCGCTTCCACTGTAAATAAATGAACTGTACTACATTAGTGACGGATTCCGTTTGCGTCAAAATAGCGCAAGTGTGAAACTAGCCTTAGGTGCGAGTAGAAAATGGAACGTAAAAGGCATGGAGAAGAACAAATAATGAATAACAAAATACTGATAAGACGTTAATATCAAATGTTAATGTATCATGCAGCACTACTGTGTATTACAAAAGGATTATCATTTAGACACAATAAATGATTTGTGGACATAAGGTATGATATAAAAATAGAGGAAGGTTCGTACAGTGTTAACTTTAAGTTGCACTTTTATATATGATCAAATAGTGTTTTATCTATGAAACAACCAGAAAAAAAATGTATCACTTCTAACAGCTTGCATTTAATTAATGTGCGTTGCTATCTCTGTGCGGAATTATTATGAAAATGCAGATTCAAGCCCTATGTGTTGCCTCTTGCAGCAGCCCACTCATTTTCATAAGAGTGACCTGGAAATGAACTGCCGCTCTGCGCTAAACTCTTTGAAGTTTCGCTCTGTATGCACTCGGGAGTTTGCAAGACAACAGAAACCAGGGGCTCAGAAGCGTCTCTTCCTATTAACTCCCTGCATGACATAAAGGTGACTATATTTCAAGTAACCGAGACGCAACTTCATATTCTGCAACTCATAATAAAAACTTTAAAAAAATGTTACTGCTATTAATTGTACATAAAAATTAAAGTAAATATACGAAAAGAATCTGCATCTTATAGTATTTTATAAGTCTCTTAAAGCACCACTCCTGTGAGCGTTTTTTTATTCCACCGCTAGGGTGGTATTGATAATGCATAATCCCTGCTCTTAGTAATATACTTACCGGCCGCCATCTTCTGCTCTCCCAGTGTAAAGGCCGCTTTACACACTGCGATATCGGTATCGATATCGCTAGTTGGGTACCCGCCCCCATCTATTGTGCGGCACGGGCAAATCACTGCCCGTGGCGCACAACATCGCCCAGAGCCGTCACACATACCTGCCTAGCGACGTCGCTGTGACCGGCGAACCGCCTCCTTTCTAAGGGGGCGGTTCGTTCAGTGTCACAGCGACGTCACAGCTGCGTCACTGAACCGCCGCCCAATAGAAGCGGAGGGGCGGAGATGAGCGGGACGTAACATACCGCCCACCTCCTTCCTTCCGCATAGCGGCCGTGAGGCAGGTAAGGAGAGCTGCCTCGTTCCTGCGGCGTCACACGGAGCGATGTGTGCTGCCGCAGGAACGAGGAACAACTTCGTTACTGCTGCAGTAACGATTTTTGAGAATGGACCCCCATGTCACCGATGAGCGACTTTGCATGTTTTTGCAACAATGCAAAATCGCTCATAGGTGTCACACGCAACGGCATCGCTAATGCGGCCGGATGTGCGTCACCAATTCCATGACCCCAACGAGTTCGCATTAGTGATGTCGCAGCGAGTAAAGCCCCCTTAAGTACCATTTCCATCTGTCATCTTGTGACCACAACTTCTGACTGCCCGAAAATCAGAGGTAATGTCACAAGCACTCAATGAGCAAAGCACTCACATTGAGAAGTGACCTACAGCTTGCCCAGTAAACAGTGGAGCTATAGGTCTGATCACAAACTACAGAAGATGACTACAGCTGCGTCATGATTCTGATTAGCGGTGTTCTGGTCTCCTGCAGAGCCAATACTGGGCCTCATACTTACCTCTGGTGAACTCGTTGTTCCCGGTCTAGTCCTGTGTGGTCTGGGAGGGGCCTGTTCTTTGGAGCCTCGTTCCGGGTGATTGTTTTGCTTTATCTGGGAGCTATTTCACCCGAACACCCAATGACAGTTCCTGTTTAGCAGTGTACGTCTCTGGTTCCCATAAGTAACTGCCCTGATCTTGTCCCGCTACCTAGTTCCTTGTACCCCGTTCCGTCTCCACCCCTACTCTGACTTGACTCCCTGCCTTCATGGCCTTTGGCTTGTTTCCTGACCACGAATCCACTCTCTCCTGTGTACCTGATGTGTCTTCTTTGCTACCGACCTCGGCTCATACCCCGATCCTGGCTCCGCTTTCTTCCTGGTACTTGACAAGACTTCCTGGTTAACAGACACTCAGCTCGCATATTGACTTCGGCTTCTCACTCTCCCTCTTTTACTGACGTGATCACCCGGCTCTTGACACCTGACTTGTTCAACTACCCCGCAGATATCCTCCCCTAGTGTATCTAGCGACTCCTAGTGGTTTAGTGTCTCATTGCACCTGGGTGTTTGGCATCACTAGCTGCACCGAGAACAGAAAAACACGGTGGCTGGCAAGTATATTACTAAAGGCTCAATTATGAGAGTGAATAAGTTAATGATCAGTTCAGCAGATAAATGAATGATAAATACAGGTAAAGGCATTCATCTCCAATGACATGCGTTATGTTTCTAATCTTTATTTTCTGCATTATTGATTTATGGAAAAAATGAAATTGTTATAGTCTTTAATATATACTGTATTCAAAACTGTTATTGGAGCTACCTGTATAGTACTAACACAACTTTTTTTTCAAGTGTTTACCCTATATATATTATTCAAAAGTCGCTTTCAGTAACAACCGCCCCCTCCCCAACAATATTTAGACAAGATGTAAATATATATTAAGTGAAAAATAATATTTCAGGCTATTTTCTATGGATGAGCGAACCAAAACAGTAAAGTTTGGGTTTTTTATCAGACACTAGGTGTCTGGGTCTCAAACTAAAAAAAAGTCCATATCTAAGTTTGGAGTTCAGGTGCTGTTCGTATGCTAATAAAGTTTGTTGAAATGCTGCAGTGCAGCCAATCATCAAGCTTTATTGCATGTAGGCTGCTGTGAAGAAAAAAAAATGACGTTGGCTTCCACCTATTTTTGATAACCAATGCAGGTAAAGCAGACAACTGAGGGCTGTGGCCATCAACTGTCAGCGTTACCTTGGCTGGTTATCAAAAATAGAGGGGACCGCACACTGGGTTTTAAAATTATTTAAAATGGCATGGGATCTGTCCTATTTTTGATAACCATCCACGCTAAAGCAGAAAGCTGAAGGCTGCTATTACCAGACTGAGAATTCCCATGGTTATTTGGCACCGCCCAGCCTACAAATACAGCCTGCAGCAGCTCCAGAAGTGGTGAATCCAATTCTGGTGCTTTGCCGAGCTCTTCCAGATTTCCCTGGTGCGGTGGCAATTGGGCTAAGGCTGTGTGCGCACGTGTGCTTTTTTCATGCTTTTACGCTGTGTTCTGCTCCGCAGTGTAAAAGCATGCGTCCTGCATCCCCAGCACAATCTATGAAGCTTGTGCAAATTCCATCCGCACATTGCTTTTTAGTACGCAGCATTTCAGCTGCTGAAATATTTTGCCAAAACGCTGCATTCTAAAAAGCAACATGTCACTTCTTTTGTGCGTTCCGGATGCTTTTCCCACTCTGTATGCATGCACAATGCTTTCAAAATACTGCTTTTCGGCTGCGTTTTGAAACGCACATGCAGTGACTTAAACGCTGCAGAATAGACCGCAGAGACGTGCGCACATACCCTAATACTTTGGGGTTGATGTCAGCTGTGAATTGACAGCTGGCATCAAGCCCAAGGGTTAGTAATGGAAAGCTGTCTATCAGACACCCCCATTACTAGCCCAGCAAATATGGAGTTAAAAAATACAAACACACACAAAAAATAGTTTTTGTGAATAAAGCCTTCTACCACTCCCTTGTTCACCAATTTATTAATTAAAAAATAACTTCTTGAAGTTCTTCTGACCCAGAATTTCACACAAGCGTACCTATCACTTACCGGCAGTGACCTATAGAGCCTAGTTCTGAGAACATTCTCAGAACAAAGCTTCATTGGATTATGTCTTAATCTTGAGAATTTCTTTTCAAGTAATAAATTGGTGAGCGAGGGAGTGTGGGAGAGTCTTTATTCCCCAACTGAATTACATAAAAACTGTGAGGATTTTTTTAATACACTAAATTGGTGAATGAGGAAGTGTGAGAAAGTGTTTATTCCAATAAACTATTTTTTTTCCTGTGTGTGTTTTTTTAACTCTACACTTGCCAGGTTAGTAATGTGGGTGTCTACCTATTATGTGGGTGCCTATCTATTACTAACCCCTGGGCTTGATGACAGCCGTCAATTCACAGCCGACATAAACCCCAAAAGTATTATCGCACCGGGGCAATCGGAACAGCCGGGCAAAGCACAAGAATTGGCACCTCTAATAGATGCGCTATTTCTGGTGTGGTTGCAGCATGCTATTTTTAGGCTGGGAGGGGAAATAACCATGGGCATTTGCCAGCCTGATAATACTAACCCTCGGTGTAGGATCCCCTCTGTTTTTGATATCCAGCTAGGGTAAAGCAGACAGCTGAGACTTGCAAACTACAGTTATATGCTTTACCTGTGCTGCTTATCAAAAATAGGAGGAAAATCAAATCATTTTTTAATTTATTTATTCCCTATCCACATTTTTTTGCAGTGCAATTGCCCCCATTTTGAAGCCCTCTAGCCCTTACTACAACCATTTTACATCCAATTTACAGTACAGACATTTGGGTATCCATTAACTTATATGAGGTTTAGGGTCCAGGGTCAAGTTAGGGTCAAGTCCGGGCCCAAGAACAGAACTTTTAACTAAAGTCTGTCTGAACCCAGTGTACCTGAACTTCCATGGGTCCACTCATCCCTACTACCTTCCTCTATATCTACATCATTTCTGTAATCTTAACTTTTTTCTCTACAACTGTATTGAGTGGGTTAGGTACACAGGTAGGGAGCGGGAGTACTGTGGGCTCTAGTTTGCCTAGTTTCTTTCTCTTGCTGCCTACTCTTGCCTCTCCCAAACAGCCTGGGACAGACCTGCCTGCCGCTGTTGTACACACCTTCAAATCTGATATTGTACGCAAAATACCCTTATTTAGAAAAGTAGATAATCTATTTGGGATGCCTCTGTAATCTGGAAATGCATCACTGGACTACAACATAAGACTAGGATTACAGTCTTTGAGCCTTCTTGGTGAGGCTCCTTTGCAAGTTCTGTAATTTTTACAGGAAGAAATAGCAAAACATACTGTACGATTCTTTTCTGTTAAATTGACCAACACTCTAATGCAAACCAAATAGACCCCATCATAGTTAGTGGTGTACGGCTGGTGTCATTTCGTGTCCATAATAAGACAGGTCAGTTTCTTTCATGAGTTTTGTTTTTCTGTTCCTAACATGAAACAGTTAAACACAACTCCAATGCTAGCAATGAGAGGATGGATGGCATCATTGCAACCACTGATGGATGCCAGTGACATCTAGAATACGGAATGTAATTGTTTTGGACATGTACCCAAAGACCAGAGATGGATCACAGATCCGGTAGTACCAGGGAATACAAAAAGTTAAGACTGTTACTATTTGGGGGGTTTGTTTGGACAGAGGGGGTTACCAAATGTGTGTTTTGTACTTTATTTTTTTCAACTGTTGAAATGAATGAGTTTCAGCAAATTGTTAAGAACTGTAAATACAGATGTACCATATTTTTTGGTTTATAAGACACACCAGATTATAAGACGCAGCCCAAATTTAGAGGAAAAAAGGTTAAAAAAAAGGGATCCCTCTTACAATCCGTTGGTGTCTTACTTGGAGCTAACAGCAGTGGTCATGAAGTGGGGTCACAGGAGGCATGCACAGTGGTGGAATAGGGCAATGCTGCAGGGGTTGTGGTGGGGCTGCATGCGCTGTGCTGGAGCTGCGGCCGATGTGCTGGAGCTGCGCTGTGCTGGGGCTTCAGGCTGACGGAGCTGCGCTGTGCTGGTGTTGCAGACCAAGGGAGCTGTGCTGTGCTGGGACTGCAGGCCAAGAGAGCTGTACTGGGGCTGCAGGCCAAGGGAGCTGCGCTGTGCTGGGGCTGCTGGACAAAGATGCTGTGCTGAGGTTGCGAGTGCTATCCTGAAAATGTCGGCAGTGCGGACTTGAAATAATGGAGCCCAGAGTCTACGCATGCGCAGATGGAGCTCTCGGCTCAAGATCTCATTTGCACATGCGCTGCCTCCAGCCCATTGATCTCCCAGCAGCGGACTTAAGGAAAATGGCGCCCAGAAGTGGCGCATGCGCAGATGAGATCTTAAGCTGAGAATTCTATCTGTGCATGTGCCGACTCTGGGCGCCATTATTCCGCACCACCAACATTTTCAGTATAGTGCCTGCAGCCACAGCACAGCGCCCTCGGCCTGCAGCCCCAGCACAGCGCAGCTCCAGCACATCGCCTGCAGCTCCAACACATTGCCCGCAGCTCCAGCACAGCACCCACAGCCCCAGCATAGCGCCCATACCCCCCGCACAGAAGAGCGCTCTTGGCCCGCAGCTCCAGCACAGCGCCTGCAGCATTGCTCCTAAGACCCCTCTCCACCATCCCCAGTAAGCAACATTCAGATTATAATGAAAAAATAAATACAGATTCAGCACACCAACTTACTGCAGTCATCATAGGTTCCAAGCCAAGCGCACGGATGGTTGATGTCACCAGTAATATAGAAAATATGCAAAGGATTCCAGCGCAGACTTGTAATTTTCATAAAATCTTTGTCTTTATTGTTATAAATTCTTAAAATTTCAATCCAGGGACATGCAGCATATATTACCGTGTCCAAATCAGAGTGACGCGTTTCAGTAAACTGTCTTAATCATGGTCTCAGACCATGATTAAGACAGTTTGTATTCCAGAAATTTTTACTAATTTTAAAAGGGTAGGATAATACAGGAAAGAAAAGGAATTATCAGTTAAAACACATTTTTCCAATACCAAATTCTTGAAGGGAAGTGGGTGGGAATGGAAGGAGGGAAGGGAAATGGGAAGAACTTTAATAAGGGAGGAGAGGAGGGGGAAGGGAATGGAGGATCAAGCTTTGTAAAACATTCTTAATCATAACTGTAAAAGCCTAAAATGTTGATAAATAGCAATGTATTAAAATACAACTTGTAGTAAAAAAAAAACAAAACAGAGAAGAGAGAAGAAATCGAGAAGTAAGACTAGAATAGGAAAGAAAGAAGGGAGAGAGCATCCTGAAAGAAAGGGGAAGCTCCTTAAAAATGTCAAGGGAATATATTTGTCCAAGGCTGCCATCTGCGGCAATATGAAGGATAAGCGTTGTTAACTGTGGCATGACACATTTCATAATAGTTGTGGAGAGTTATTTTTTCAATTATTTCTGTTATAGAGGGTATTGACCCTTTCCTCCAATTAGCAGCAATGGCATTTTTTGCCACTAGAAAAATATGCATAACAATAGGCCTATATATGTGAGATACTAAATTGATATCAAGAGCAAGAAGTGCCAACTGCGGAGACAGTTTAATGTTGTTTCTTGTAATTTTGTTAATAAGACCAGAGATCTCAGTCCAAAAAGGTTTTATCTTTGGGCAAGACCAAAAAATATGTAAAATATCCCCCCTTAAACCACAATCTCTCCAGCAAAGTTTGGAGTACATTGGAGAGATTTTGTTCAGTTTGGAAGGCGTATAATACCATCTAGAGAAAAGCTTAAAATGTGATTCAAAATGATTAAGACAGTTTGTTGAAACGCGTCGCTCTAATTTGGACACTGTAATATATGCTGCATGTCCCTGGATTGAAATTTTAAGAATTTTTAACAATAAAGACAAAGATTTTATGAAAATTACAAGACTGCGCTGGAATCCTTTGCATATTCAGATTATAAGACGCACTCCTCATTTTCCTCCCAAATTTTTGGGAGGAAAAGTACATCTTATAATCCTAAAAATATGGTACATAAAGTATTATTACATCTGCAACAGTGTTTTGTCCTCAAAAACTTGCGAAATATTCTGTTGATATGCCACTAATGTCTGTCAGTCTGGAGCCCCCAGCTCGGCAAAACCAAACTAGGGTTCATAACAGCCGCCATAAGTTCTATTTAATATGTGTAGTTTGTCTAAAGTTTCAAAAAGAGAATTGATGCATCCTATGAGTTTATTTTCCAAGGCAGGAGCTGTCTGGAGCTGGTCGCTGCACAAGCACGGGCCGGGACCCTTATGACTTTTCAGTTGAAAGAGTCTCCCTTATGCCCCCATCTGATAGACATAAGTGGGAATGTTCTGAAAAGTTAGCAAACTAGAATTGTATTCAGTGCATTTTTTTATTAGTTAAAAAAAGGACTTACACTTTCTTCTTCTGTGAACCTTTGGCTAAAAAAACAGCACCAGAGCTAAGAATCTTATGGATGCTTTCATTTGATGTATTGTGCTGAGGTCGGCAGTCTTTTTTACTTACCCCATGGCCTATACCCTGCATGTTTTCTATACAAACTTAAATAAGCACTGTACTTTCAACAAACTTTGAGAAAATCAATACTACAACTGAATATAAGAAACTTTGTAATATATCTTTATCAGAAAATTCTACTTCTTTCCCTCACCGTCTCCTGCCTCTTGAACAGCTCAACTCAAAACTCAACTCAGCTTACTCAAAACAACACGAACAGCCAACACAATCAGGTTACATCTTTTACTATGCTCTTTGGAAAAGAGAAAGGGAGGAGAAAAGATGAACAGAGTGAGAAAACAGGCAGAGAGAGACAAAGAAAGATTGTGTTGAGTGTTCTAACAAGGCTTTTATTTCACCCCAGAGCTGGATTCACATCTACATTGATCAGTACAGTTCTATAATTTCCTTCACACTACTTCTTCTGTCTGTGGGCAAAATATGTAATAAAGAGCAAGAATCTCACATATCATTGTGCCGTGTATGGAAGACATTATAGCAGCTAGCCTCTTCCCACTAACTCTGAGTAAATTCCAAATTAAGAGATAGAGCCTGCAAAAGGAAAAAAACTTGTAAAGCTGTAGGATTCAAATCATATAATGCTCAAATATAGTGTTATTTCTCATGTACACACAGGAAGGCTTATTCTGAAAAGTTACTAGAAAGTATAGCTCCCATTGAATCTTCTCAATTCTATTTCTCCTACTATTGTTCTTTGTGCTATTCATTTACTAATATTACTGCATTGAAGGAACTCCGCACAGAAACTGTACTTGGTTTGAACATTTATTCTGTTTTGAAAGAGTCCTTTAAAAAAAACAACAAAAAATGCAATACATCTGCATGTGTGCCACAAAGACTAAGCGGATAGCAGGAAACTGGAGCTCCTAAGCTGACCCTCAGGCTAGGTGGCCCTATGGTATCCCTAGTCTCAGGAATACCAATAAAGGTGGGGATGCCAGAGTCTCCTTCCTGGCACTGCTCTTGAGCAAATCTGATCTGATATCCTCTCCCCCAGGGGGGCCGGGACAGGAGTGAGATTAAACTGACAAAAATAGACAGACAGGGAAAACCAAAATTGTGCCACACAGTACACACTCACAGAGGTATAAGATAATAAAAGATATGGATGAAAACAAGAGCAGGAAGGAAACAACAAGACGATGGGTAAACTCGACAACCACACCAGACAAAAGCAACACTTTCCAGATAGGCTGGGACTCCAAAAAACACAGACCAACACAGTATAACCTATAGCTGGCATGGGTGGAAGGTTTCATCCAGCTTAATCATGAGAGGAGCAGATGTGATAGGTTTCCTCACAACATGTGATCAAAGGAGCTTGACAATCAGGCTAGCAGAGATTAACTCTTGCACGCTTATGGCTAAGCACACAGCAGGTCGGCGCCCGGTGTCACGGGTATGTCATGGGTGACAGACAGTCATGTGGTTTCTGGCAATAGATGGTCAAAGCATTTGGCGGCGCAAAATGCTCCCTGACTTTCTATTGATCCTGAAGTTAGTATTCATTGTACTAGGTAGCTTTCCTGCCTGATTTTCATCTCTCCCCCTTTTGGACCGAGCAGGAGCTCACCTTTCAATCAGCTGCTGATCACCAGAATTCCCTTGGTGCTTAAATACTACCTTCTTCCCTGAACTGGTGCTGGTGATATTATTCAGTTCATTCTAGCTCTGGTTGCAAGTAGCTGGCTTGCTCTCATCTGTAGTATCGTTGCTGAAGCTTTGCTGAACATCTGCCTTAGTCATCTGTCATAAGTAGTTCATGCTTTTTCCCTCGTGTGACCTCCTTGTGTCTTCCTTTAGCATTTTGTGGGCTTGATGAAGAGCTCATCCCATCCCATTCCCTATTTAGGGTCCATCACTAGGGATGCCTAGGGTCAAGTAACCGGCTTGGTGCATACAGTGCCTACAAGTAGTATTCAACCCCCTGCAGATTTAGCAGGTTTACACATTTGGAATTAACTTGGCATTGTGACATTTGGACTGTAGATCAGCCTGGAAGTGTGAAATGCACTGCAGCAAAAAAGAATGTTATTTCTTTCTTTTTTTTTTAAAATTGTGAAAAGTTTATTCAGAGGGTCATTTATTATTCAACCCCTCAAACCACCAGAATTCTGTTTGGTTCCCCTACAGTATTAAGAAGTATTTCAGGCACAAAGAACAATGAGCTTCACATGTTTGGATTAATTATCTCTTTTTCCAGCCTTTTCTGACTAATTAAGACCCTCCCCAAACTTGTGAACAGCACTCATACTTGGTCAACATGGGAAAGACAAAGGAGCATTCCAAGCCCATCAGAGACAAGATCGTGGAGGGTCACAAGGCTGGCAAGGGGTACAAAACCCTTTCCAAGGAGTTGGGCCTACCTGTCTCCACTGTTGGGAGCATCATCCGGAAGTGGAAGGCTTATGGAACTACTGTTAGCCTTCCACGGCCTGAACAGCCTTTGAACGTTTCCACCCGTGCCGAGGCTAGGCTTGTCCGAAGAGTCAAGGCTAACCCAAGGACAACAAGGAAGGAGCTCCGGGAAGATCTCATGGCAGTAGGGACATTGGTTTCAGTCAATACCATAAGTAACGTACTCCACCGCAATGGTCTCCGTTCCAGACGAGCCCGTTAGGTACCTTTACTTTCAAAGCGTCATGTCAAGGCTCGTCTACAGTTTGCTCATGATCACTTGGAGGACTCTGAGACAGACTGGTTCAAGGTTCTCTGGTCTGATGAGACCAAGATCGAGATCTTTGGTGCCAACCACACACGTGACGTTTGGAGACTGGATGGCACTGCATACGACCCCAAGAATACCATCCCTACAGTCAAGCATGGTGGTGGCAGCATCATGCTGTGGGGCTGTTTCTCAGCCAAGGGGCCTGGCCATCTGGTCCGCATCCATGGGAAGATGGATAGCACGGCCTACCTGGAGATTTTCATCTTGCAACAAGACAACGACCCAAAGCACACAGCCAAGAAAACCAAGGCCTGGTTCAAGAGGGAAAAAATCAAGGTGTTACAGTGGCCTAGTCAGTCTCCTGACCTTAACCCAATTGAAAACTTGTGGAAGGAGCTCAAGATTAAAGTCCACATGAGACACCCAAAGAACCTAGATAACTTGGAGAAGATCTGCATGGAGGAGTGGGCCAAGATAACTCCAGAGACCTGTGCCGGCCTGATCAGGTCTTATAAAAGACGATTATTAGCTGTAATTGCAAACAAGGGTTATTCCTCAAAATATTAAACCTAGGGGTTGAATAATAATTGACCCACACTTTTATGTTGAAAATTTATTAAAATTTAACTGAGCAACATAACTTGTTGGTTTGTAAGATTTATGCATCTGTTAATAAATCCTGCTCTTGTTTGAAGTTTGCAGGCTCTAACTTATTTGCATCTTATCAAACCTGCTAAATCTGCAGGGGGTTGAATACTACTTGTAGGCACTGTAGGTGTGGAACCTATCTAGGATGGTGAGGGACCCCAGGGACCAGCACCATGTCCCCCTTCCCTAGACGCAGGGGTCCCCTTCCCTTACCTTTCGCCATTCACTTGGTATTTCTCCGTACCTAGTGTGACACTGAGTCTCCCTGTGTTGATCAATAACAGCAGAGAAACCATTGGGCAGAGTCTTAGAATCTGCAATGTGAACAGAGCCTGACGCAGTCGGTGAAGTTCATGCAAAACTCCGTGTGACAGTGTGCAAGTCCAGCCTTAGAGAGAGCAATATTATAGCCTTTTTACTCATTTTTTGATATTCAGTTGCCTTGAGACTCAACATTTGAAAAGAAAAATGCTCCATGAATTCTGTAATTAATAGCATCATCTCAAATTAAAGCGCGGCACAAATATACAACATTGTTTACAACGTTATATCTTCGCGTGTGAGAGATATTAAGCAAATGCAAAGCATGGAGCAGTAGACATAACCATTTTTATTGGAAAGATGTTAAAAAGTTAATGAAAAAGTATTACACATACAGACTGCAATGTGTTTGGGACAGGGATTTATTATGGGCTTATTACTATACTGTGCACTGGTAGGATTGCATAATAATAAATATGTATTAACTTCTGTACAGAGTAAGCACCCATAATAAACTCTCAGCTTTGTAATAAGCAAATATAAATGCTAGATTATCATAAATACCTGGCTCTACAGAGCAATTTGTTATCAGAAATCGTGATGTGTTATTTATGAATATTGTCATCGGGAAGGCAAAAAAAAAATATAAAAATCTGGATGTTTTCCTGCAACTAGAAAATAATACCCCTGCATAGGAATCTATGATTTGCTGTGAATTTGCTCTTCCTTCAAAAGATGGGAAAAAAAATTGAAATGCTCCAGAGATGAGCCCTCTTTATTTTTTTAATGAAAGGCTGTATAATATATTTTCTGTATGGTTGCTGCAGCTGTCAAGGAAAGAGCCTCAGCTCAGCTCCATTATGGGAGACGCAATACCCGGTCCTATGGCATTGAGTTCCACAGAGGGGCCGGTGCTGATTGACAGCTTGTCACTATGACGTCTTATTCCATCTCTGTTATGGAGAAAATTAATGTCACACCAGCAGCCTTATGACTCGCTGTCATCTTAGAAGCGCTCACCTTTTATCAATGCTCTAAATAACATTTCAAGCCCATCGTCTCACAGTGGACAATCCGGTCAAGGGACATTAAATCGGATGACTGTGAAATGTCATAATAGAAATCGAATGCTAACAACTTCTTTTCTAAACTAGCTCCTACGGTTTTTAAACTGTGACAAGGGGAACCAAGGGTTCAGCACACCCGTTCTGAAAAGGTCACGCAATCTCTCTTGGTCTGCTAGCCATTAGCGGACTTTATCCTTAAAGGAAAAAAATAAAAAGTATTCTAAGGATTTTACATTATCAGTTCAGGATGTATGTCCATTTAATTTGCCGGGCTCCAACTTTCAGCTGCCAATAGGCTAAATAGACCTAATCTTGTCTTGTCTGAGGACTTTTCCATCTAGATGTAGGGTCAACTCATTAGCTGTCTTATCTATGAACATCTTGTAGACTCACGCAACGCCGAGAGGAAAAGTCATACATACATACATAAATTTGATTCTGTAGTGGCATGATAATTTATATAGGTTTTTCTACATGACATAGGGCAAGGGGAAGAAAGAAGCAGATAAAACAGACAATCAATAGAAATGATGACAATTGTGTAATTATTGTAAGAGGCTCAGCCATCTGTCTCTTTAGTACAGTATCTATGGGTCATTGGCCACGGAAGAATATACGGCAATTATAATTGAGGCAGACTAACGGCACAAACACTTGCTAGGAAGGTGCCTTGTGTGACCTGTACAAGTGTCTGCAAAACAGAAAATCTTTTTTTACGAATACGATTCTTCCTTTCTGCTTATGTATGATACTATCTATCTATCTATATATATATATATATATATATATATATATAGTACACAACATGAAAATTGAAAAGTAAAAGTAAGAAAATCCAGAGAGAACTGATATTATGTTACCTCGACTATTATATCTAAGTTTGAAAATAACTGAGCGATAAAAATAAATTTGCTTCATGCCCATTGAGAATAGCTGACTATTCAGTTTTAGCATTTAAACCTTTCTTATTACAAATGTTAAAATTAGACATTATGTATTTATAATTGTTCTCTTTGGTGTGATACTGTTACTTCTTAGTAATAACATGCACAGAAATCCCTACATCTATAAAAAAAGGAAATAATTAAAAGGTGACATTTATTTTTATAAACCTTTTATCTGTTTCCCTGCGAAGGCTGTATCTCCTACATGCTTACTGGGTTGCACTTCAGTAGCCAAGGACGTATAGGACGTATGAGATATCCTGGCTATAGTAATGGCCATATAGGAGCCTGGATTGCAGCTACAGAAGCGATCCAGAGCAATGCTGTGGCAGAAGAGATAGAGATCAAGAGCATTTCTGTGGCAGAAGAGATCCAGAGCAATGCTGTGGCAGAAGAGATCACGAGCATTGCTGTGACAGAAAAGATCCAGAGCATTGCTGTGGCAAAAGAGATCCAGAGCATTGCTGTGGCAGAAAAGATCCAGAGCATTGCTGTGGCAGAAGAGATCCAGAGCATTTCTGTGACAGAAGAGATCCAGAGCAACGCTGTGGCAGAAGAGATCCAAAGCATTACTGTGGCAGAAGTGATCCAGAGCATTGCTGTGGCAGAAGAGATCCAGAGCATTGCTGTGGCAGAAGTGATCCAGAGCATTGCTGTGACAGAAGCGATCCAGAGCATTGCTGTGGCAAAAGAGATCCAGAGCATTGTTGTGGCAGAAGAGATGCAGAGCATTGGTGTGGCAAAAGCGATCCAGCCAGAAATGTTTGCAGCTTATGCTTCTGACTCTTAAAGGCAAGGTTCACACGGTGGTATTTTAGATCCGGATACTATGTACAGCATTCGGCCAAATGGTATTCAGTGGGGAAGTGCAGATGACCGATTTTTTTACACTGACCAAATTTCTGAGTGAAAAAAAATGCAGCATGCTCAATTTGACACCAGAAATCATATGACACGCAACTAAAGATAAGTGGACCCGTGGAAAGTCGGACGTTCCAGCCGAACTTTAAATTACGATTGGTTTGGAACACGAACTTGACCTGAACCCCAATGGAAGTCACTAATTGAGCAGTTCGGGTCTCCGCCCACATTCAGTCACCCATAAACAGATCATTTCCAGGGTGGGGTTTTTCCATTTTTTTGGAGGGTGTTGCATATTACATCCACTCACGTTGTTGTTACCCCCAGTGGGAGCCGTTCAAACACTGTAAGCGGCTCGCACTGGGCTGAGCACATGGTTTGCATACTTAAAGCACCTGAACTCCGAATCCGAACTCTGATTTTTGTGTGAAGTGTGTGTTTGGTATGAACACCGAACACCAAACTTCGGCTTAGCTCATCTGTAGACGCCACGCATTCATGTCTATGGGTGCAAGAAAAAAATAGATGTCACAGTATAGCATCCAATTTTTACATATATATTGCAATTCTGTAACATAGACAACTCTAAATGGTCCTGTAGATTATTAAAAGATGCTACTGTAAACTGCAAAAAAAAAGGATGATAAGTGAGATAAAAATTGCCCAACATTTCTGGATGAAAATCGCACCATTTTTCATACTGTTGTGTGACCCCAGCCTTACACATGATATCTATGTGAGATTTTGTAGCTGTGATTCAGGCTGAGCTAAAGCCTTCTAAATTGTTGCCTCCCTTCCCCTTGTGATGTAGGAGAGGTATAGGCTGTGGGACTAGGGCAGGGTGCAGCAGCTGGGGCAGGAGAGAGATAATGAGTGATTTTTGCCAGTCTGTGTATTGCTGGTGGTTTGTCACTCATGAAAAGTAAATATAAAATGTTAAGACAAAAAAATCCTTAACAACCTATGATGTATTTACATCCTTGGCCGGTTCCCTGCATTTGAGGTGGGCTCACATGCTGAGGCCTCATCTTTAATCAGCAATCAAGTGCCTCTAACAGCCGTGTGTGGATCTGACATCCACCCATGGTTGTTAACCAGTTAAATGCTGCTGTCAATCAATTACAGCGGGATTTAACAAACTCAGACAGGAAGAGCGCTGTTGATCCCGCCCATCGGACTCGATGGGTTGGCATTATAACCAAGGGTCAGATGAAGACCCTCGTGCCTGTCATTACGATCCTCTTGTGAATGTCAGCCCTTGGCTGGTGTTCATAGATCATTGTAATTTTTGCTATACAGAGTAGTGTAGTCACCTAAGGGGACTATTAAATGCTGTAAAAATTAAAAGAAAAAGTTTTTAAAAATGTTAAAAAATAAAAAAACAAAAAGTACCAATCAGCCTTCTTTTGCCCCATTAAACATAAAACAAATTCGTATTTGGTATCGCTGCATTCAGAAATGTCCGTTGTATTAAAATATAAAATAAATTATTCTGTTAGGTAAACTGCGTAAATAGAAAAAGATCAAAACGGGTTCTGGTTACCACAACATTGTAATCAAATGTAATCAAAACATTGTATTTACCCCAATATGATATCAGTAAAAATGTTAGCTCATAGTTAAAAAAATATAAGCCATCAAACAGCCCCAGATCCCAAAAAATTAGAATTTTGCAGGTCTCTGAAAATGGCGACAAAAGCACATTTTATTATTTTTTTTTTACAAATTTCTAATTTTTTTCGCCATTCATCACTTAAATAATGGAAAATTGACCGTGTGTGAAGGGGTTAAAACTTAAATTGCCCTCTCTCCTTATATAGTTCTTTATTAGGGAAAAATAAAACCCTATACATTCTTGGCATTGCTATATTTGTAAGGACTTGAGCTATAAAACTTGGCTCGCCACTTAGCTCTCCTGGTGACTAACATAAAAAAAATAAACAAAAAAAAGCCAAAAATTACTGTATTATGATTATGATCATTTTACTTAAAAAATGAATGAAAAACAATATATTGTAATTATAAGCTTAAACTGGTACCAATAAATACTACTTTATCATAACAAATATAAGCCCTTGCATAGCTCCGTAGATTGCAACAGTTAAACAAGTTACTATTATAATATGGCAGTCAAAGATTTATATTGTAAAGTTTAGATAGTATTTTGAAAAATGATCAAATCTAAACAAATCATACATATTTGGTATTGTTGGTTCTGTCTAAAATGACAATGCTGCTTATCCTAATTAGTGAAAACCATGAATAAAATATTTCAGAATTGTTGTTTTTATTTCACATACACCCCATATTGGTACCAATAAAAACTACAACTTGTCTTACCCAAAAGAAGCCCTCATCCACTTCTGTCAACATAAAAAAGGATTATGTCTCCTAGAATATGGCGGCACAAACATCTTTGGTTGTTTTTACAAAGTATTTTTATTGTACAAAAATAGTAACACATAAATAAAACTATATAAATGTGGTTGCTCGTTAATCATACTTACCCACAGAATAAAGTTAATGTCAATTATGCCACAAAGGCAATGCAAAAAAAGCCTAATAGTAATGGGCAGACTCGGACTGCAATGCAGGCGTCACATGATACGATCTATCATGCGATCGCACGAGCGATCGTACCCGCCACTGTCGTTTGTGCATCACGGGCAATTAGTTGACCGTGGCGCACAAAGTCGTTACACCCCCGTCACACGCACTTACCTGAGCGACTCTGCTGTGGGAGGCGAACATCCTCTTCCTGAAGGGGGAGGGGCGTTTGGCGTCACAGTGACGTCACACAGCGGCTGACCAATAGAAGTGGAGGGGCGGAGATGAGCGGGACGTAAACATCCCGCCCACCTCCTTCCTTCAGCATTGCCGGCGGGACGCAGTTAAGCTGTGTTTATCGTTCCCGGGGTGTCACACGGAGCGGCGTGTGCTGCCCCGTGAACGATGAAAAACAGGACGTGCGATTTTTAGAAAATGAGCGACGTGTCAGCGATGAACGAGAAGGTGAGTATTTCTGCTCGTTCATAGCTGTCACACGCTACGATATATCAAGCGATGCCGGATGTGCGTCACTTACGACGTGACCCCACCGACATATCGCATGACATATCGTCTCGTGTGACGCCCGCATTAGGCTGTGTGCGCACGTTGCGTAATTTCATGCGTTTACGATGCGTATTGCACTGCAACGTAAATGCATGCGTCCTGCGTCCCCAGCACAATCTATGAAGATTGTACATAATCCATCTGCATGTTGCGTTTGAGAGCGCAGCGATTTACATGCTGAAATTTTGATCCAAATCGCTGCGCTCAAAAAAGTAACATGTCACTTATTTTGTGCGCTTTGGATACTGCTCCCACTCTGTCTAAGGGAGAGGCAGCATCCAGAGCGCATGAAATCGGCATCTATTCTGCAGACACACTGCATCCATTATGCAGTGTTTCTGCAGCGATTTGAAGCGCACATGCACTGCCAAATCGCTGCAGGATTTTCAGCATGGACACTACGCAACGTACGCACATACCCTTAAACTCCGGATCCATGCAGTTTCAAAAGTATCCAGATGCCAGACCCAGGCCCAAAGTTATCAGGGAACTTCGGCTAATGACCTGGATTCAGCAGTTTGGCAAATAAAAAGGAAAATAAAAATAATAATTAAGAAAGCCTACTATAGTTACCAAGTCTCCGGCGCAGCTGTCACTGATTCCAGGGCCGCTCACTCTACGTCCGGAGCCACTTATTAGTCTCATACATTTTCACTGCTTCCCCTGCCCATCGGCAGTCCTGGTGTCTGTCATTGGTTGCAGTCATATGCGATCCCAGCCTGTGTGACAGGGTCTGACTGCTTGCGATCAAAGTCCCTGTCTGCGTGTCACTATTGTGGTATAAAAATAAGCATATTGGCGTAGAGTTCCCATGTATTATGATACAGAGCACAGATAAAGCATATTGCTACAGGCTGCAGCCGCCAGCCTTGCGCTTATCTTGGCTGTGTATCAACATAGGAGGAACCGCATGCATTTTTTTTTTTTAATTAGTTAAATAAATCATTTAAAAGAATGCACGGTCTCCCCAGTTTTGATACCTATCCATGATAAAGCCCAGCAGCTGGTTGCTACTATTCTCAGGCTAGGGAGACCAATACTTATTGGACCCCCCAGCCTAAAAATAAGAGCCTGCAGCCACCCAGGATTGTCCATCAATTAGGTGTGACAATCCTGGAACTTTACCCAGCTCTTCCTGATTGCCCTGGTGCACTGGCAATCGAGGTTATAAGGGGTTAATAACAGCCCACAGCTGTCACTAAGCCCTAGATTAGTAATGGGAGGCGTCTCTGAGACCCCCCATTACTAATCTGTAAGTGAAAAGAAATAAAATACAAACACCGAAAAAATATGCTTTATTTGAAATAAAATACAAAAAAATCACCCTCTTTCACCAATTTATTAACCCTCAAAACACCCAGGTCAGACATAATCCACACGAGGTTCCATGATAATTCCAGCTCTGCTACATCTGAAGGCATGGTGCGAAGCCATAGAACAATAACCGCCCGCTCTGATCTTCAGGCAGAGAATGAGCCGTGCGATGAGCATTGACTTCACTCAGGTTATTTGCTGTCACAGCTTGAGTTTTCTATGGTGCGCCACCTGTGATTGCAGGTAACCTGACCTCAGGTGACCTCAGTAAAGTCAATGACCTCACCTCAGATAAGAGGTGATCCCAATAGGGGAAAGGTGCCCCCTTATTCTATAATCCTCACCTCAGATAAGGTCACGGAGTTCACAGACCTGCATCTCCTGGCAGAAAACCATGGGTTTTCTTGCCAAGAGATGCAGATTTGGCGCTATGTGTTAGACGGACAGACAGGGTCATCTGCCATGAATGCCAAACAGTGTGTTGTCCGTGTGCTTGGGTTTATGGATAGTTCTTTCGGTCTGATATAGCGCAATAAGGATTTTTGCTGGTATTAGTTATTTGAACTTTATTAATCAGGCACTCCTATTATTACAACGCGTTTCTGCAGAATTGCTTTCATCAGGTAAAATAGGAGTACTACTACTCCTATTTTACCTGATGAAAGCAATTCTGCAGAAACGCGTTGTAATAATAGGAGTGCCTGATTAATAAAGTTCAAATAACTAATACCAGCAAAAATCCTTATTGCGCTATATCAGACCGAAAGACCTATCCATATACCCCCTCCCTATTGGGAATCGGTAATAGCTGCAAAGGACCTGCTGACATTTCAAAAAATCCAGCTGGCCAGCTGGAGGATCGAGGAACAAAAACCTGAATTCCATGGTGCCGGTGGAAATCAGTAGCCGACAAAGATACCCCAAATCTGGACTCTTGAAGCCTGGACACAGGATCTGTTCGGAGGAACTCCAGACTGATAAGCTTACACTGAAGTTGTGCAGGGGCGCACAACCAACAAAGGTGAGCAATTCTAATAGTATAAACGTTAAAAGGATTCCACGGGTGCTTCTCATAGTGCGCTTGTTTTATTATCTATTTAAGTGTGCTTGGGTTTGGCATATTGCGGATTGGATAGACAGATTGCTGGGTGGGGCTGGGCAAAATCCAACGGTCATGGTGCACATTGGTACCAATGACAAAGTTAGCGGGAGGTAGAAGGTCATTAAAGATGATTACAGGGAACTAGGAGAGAAGCTGAAGTCCAGGACCTCCAAGGTGGTGTTTTCAGAAATACTGCTGAAGCTATGAGCATCACTAGAAAAACAGTATGAGTTTAGGGAGATAAATAAGTATCTCGGAAATTGGTGCAGGAAGGAAGGTTTTGGGTTCATGGAGAAATGGGCTAATTTCTCTGATGCTACAGGCTTTACGGTAGGGATGGGCTGAACATCAATGGTGAGGGTGCAGCTGTGATGGGGGAAAAAAATGGTCAGACAGATGGAGGAGCTTTTAAACTAGGATTCCAGGTTCCCCTAGGTAAAATAATAAAGCCTATTGTCACGCACATGACTAACAGGGCTAACAAAATACCCACAAACTCCCACTTGGTGTAATTACACACAGGGTACACAGGGGTCACAATACAACAGAGGTCCCTGGCACTAGAGAGAGGGACCTCTGCACTCTGAACTCCAAGACATCTCTATACATGTTATTTCAATCCATTGCCAACCACATTCCTAAGCCCTCGCTTGCCCTAAGCTCACCCTGGCTAGTGAGCAGGCCAACGAGATCACTAGTCTCGCCACCACAATACAGAAACACAAGGCTAGGAAAACACTCTAAGAAACTTCAGTGCAGCAAACACCACCATTGCACACAACAAGACAAACTTCTTCCAGAGCAGGTGGACCACCTAGAAATGAGTAGTCACAGGCATCATGTGATCAGGCACATGCCCTTAAATAATGAAGGGGCGTGAGTTCAAAGAGCTGCATCTGAGATTTAAAACGACAGTCGGCAGCCCGGCAGGAAAGGGTGCTTAACACTTGCAGAGAAGATGTTATTCAAGTAATGTTATTCAAGTAACGGCAGTGGATCTTCCAGCAGCGAGGCGCTGTGACCTTCTGAAATCGGACTCGCAGCAGGTTTTCCCCCGGGTGGGACACAGTTATGACAGTACCCCTCCTTCTAAAAGGGGTCTCCGGACCCTCAGGACTGGGGTTATCAAGATGTGATCCATGGGAGGAACGTATCAACCTACTAGTGTTCACTTCCGATGCTGGTACTCACATCCTCTCCTCAAGACCATACCCCCTCCAGTGCACCAGATATTGAAGAGAGCAGCGAAAAAAGTGAGAATCCACAATTCTTGCTATCTCAAATTCCAAGTTCCCTTCAACAGTGATGGTGGCAAAGGTGATGGCTCTACATGTGTAACATAATTTTTCAGCAAAGACCTGTGGAAGACGATATGTATTTTAAGTGCTGGGGGTAGCTCGAGGTGAAAAGCCACAGGTTTAATAATGGCGACTACCTTATATGGACCAATGAACCTAGCACCCAGTTTCCAAGAAGGAACCTTCAACTTGATATTCCTAGTGGACAGCCATACAAAATCATTCACCCCCAGGTCTGGACCTGATGAACGTCTCTTGTCAGCCATGCATTTGTACCTATCCTCCATGACTTTAAAGGTTGTTCAGTACACCAGACCAAATAAAAGAGAACGATGAGGAAAATCGTTCCTCCCCAGGAACCCCTGAGGACCCTTCCCCACTGAATGCACAGAACTGAGGATGAAAACCATAGGCACCAAAAAACGGTGGCTTGGCAGTGGACTCATTGCGCCAATTATTTAACACAAACTCAGCCAAGGTTAGTTAAGATGACCAATTTTCCTGGTTATCTGACACAAAACATCTTAGGTAGGTCTCTAGATTCTGCCCATTTGATTGGGGATGGAATGCTGAGGAAAAAAACGGATGTACCCCCAGATGAGAACAAAATGGCGTTCAAAATGTATGTTTAATCTTTCTTTATTAAAGTAAACAAGAGAATTTACAGGAAGAAAAAAAAAGAAGATTCAAATACGTGATTACTTCATGTCAACTTACAGAGAAGAGTACAAGCCACATCCTAACTAACACCCCCTCTCTTACTAACTATCATAAGGCACGCATATGACATGTAACCACCTTTTATAATACAGACAATCTCCTTCCAAAGGAGAACTGCACCTCAAACAAAGCAAGGCTACTGTCGAAAACGAAAAAGAAAAGGAAAAAATTTGAAGATTTAACGAGAACCAGAGAGAAAGGAAAGTAGCAAGGGGGAAAGATAAGGAAAAGAGAAGGAAAAGGGGGAGAGAAGAGCAACAGAAAGAGAGGGAGGGAAGGCATGGTAGGGATTACTTCCCCAGTACTCGGGCCGCTACATTGGACTAATGTAACACGCGTCATGCGTTACCAATAAGGTTCTGAAATGATAGGGAATCAAGAGCCAGGGGGGCCTTCAAAATTTAAAGACAAACTAGGTCCCCTAATCTGACACCACATCAGAGGGAACTCCATGAAACTTCAGATACAAACACATGAACTAATATTTTAGCATTAGGGAGAGCAAGTAGAGCAATGAAGTGCGCCATTTTACTGAACCTAGCCACCACTACTAAGATCACCGTTTTACCAGCAGACAAAGGAAGGTCAGTAATAAAGTCCATCAATATATGAGTCCAAGGTCTGTCAGGTATGTTCAATAGTAGGAGAGACACAGACAGACAAGTATGCGAGATCTTAGAATGCACGCAGACATTACAGGTAGCGACAAAGTCTACTACATCTTTATGCAACCTAGACCACCAAAACAATGAGAAATAAGGTCAAAAGTTGCTTAAATACCTGGGTGTCCTGCTAAGACCAAGTTATGATGGCCCTTCAAAATTTTGAGGCACAACTGCAATGAAACAAACAATTTCCCAGAGGGGAAAGAAGTAGCGGCGTTTCCCTGAGCCTCCAGCCGTTCACCCTCGAGCTCAGAACATACAGCAGAGACGACCACCCCCTCCGGTAAAATAGGAGTGGAATCATGCAAGCTCCTTCCCCCAGGAAAACTACGGGACAAAGCATCAGCTTTGACATTTTTCACCCCAGGGCAATAGGTAATCACAAAATGAAACCTGGTAAAAAAAACAAGGACCACCTAGCTTGTCTAGGGTTAAGATGTTTAGTAGACTCGAAGTTCAGCAGGTTCTTAAGATCGGTAATGACAGTGACAAGATTAACAGCCCCCTCCAAAAAGTGATGCCATTCTTCAAATTCCAGTTTAATAGCAAACAGTTCCCTATTGCCAATATCATAGTTCCTTTCAGCTGGTGACAACTTCCTAGAAAAAAAGCGCATGGATGCCACCTACTAGGAAATGCCCCCTATGATTATACTGCCCTAACCCTCACTTTAGATGCATCTAACTCAACAATAAATGGTTGTAAGACATTGTATTGAATGAATACAGGTGCCATTGCAAAGCATCTCTTCAAGGAGGAGAAGGCCTGCCAGGCAAGATTGGACCACTTAGAGAAATCCGTACCTTTCTTAGTCATATCTGTGAGGGTTTTGACAATCAAAGAGAAGTTCCGGATGAACTTCCTGTAATAATTGGCAAACTCCAGAAAGCGTTGTAGTGCTTTCAGATTTTCGGGAGGATCCCACTCCAGAACAGCACAGACCTTGACTGGATCCATCGGAAAACCTGCAGATGACTCGCAGACCCTTAAAAGTATCATCCAGCTATATAACCACAAATTTAAACCACAAAGTGATGAAAAATGTAGTTGATAAAATGTTGGAAAACAACGGGGCATTCGTTAAACCAAAAGGCATGACCAGGTTTTCATACTGCCCTTTAGGCATGTTATAAGCCATTTTCCATTCATCCCCGTCTCTGATCCTAATCAGATTATAAGCCTCCCCGATTCAACTTGGAGAACCATTCAACACCAACTATCTGATTAAATAAACCAGGAATGAGTGGAAGAGGATAAAGGTCACGGATGGTAATATGGTTTAACTTGGAAAGTCTTAACAAGGACGGAAACCTCCATCTTTTTTTTTTTTTTTTTTTTTTTTACAAAAAAGAACCCAGCTACTACAGGAGAAGAGGAGGGTCTGATATGTTCTTTAGCAAGACTTTTCCCAATATAATCCTTCATGGCTTGTCTTTCTGTGCCAGAAAGATTATACAACCTAGTCTTGGAAAGCTTTGGCCCTGGGATCAAGTTGACAGGACAATCATATGTACAGTGGGGAGGCAGATCCTGGCACCACTTTTCTGAGAACACATCCTCAAATTCAAACAAAAAGAAGGGTACTGCTTTAGTGGAGTCAGAAGATAATCTTATTCAGGCAGTTATTTTTGCAGAATTCACTCAATCTGACTATCTCTCTGGATTGCCAGTCCACCATTGGGTTATGCATAACCAACCATAGAAGGCCCAAAACAATAGGAGTGAATACCTTCCAAGATATAACATGAAAGAAGCTTCTTGTGAACAGCTCCTATGCGTAGGTCTATATTATGCACCACTTGCGCAATGATTCCCTAACCAAGAGGTGCCGAGTCAATGGCGAAAAACTTAGCTAAGGTATTATAGGCGAGGCCATGGGTCCGTACAAACCAAGAGTCAACGATATTGGCTCCCGCCCCACTATCCAAAAGGATAGAGATGGTCTCAGTTTTGTTACCTATTACAACCTCAGCAGATAGAATAAACTGAGACACAAATGCCAAGGATATATATACCCCCAAGTTGACATCCTCCACACAACCCGGAGAAGTTGTCCAACAACTTTTTTTGCTTAAGACGCGATGGACAGGCCCCTTTAAAATACCCCGTATTACCACAGAAAAAAAACACATGCCTGACTTACGGCAAACCGTGACAGGCGCAGATTGAGAGGAAGCCCCATTAACTGCATGGGTTCCTCAGGACTTATGGGAAGGATTTCAACGTAGACAACACTATAGGGTGGCAGAGTTATAATACGTCTTTCTCTGAGGGGGTCTATCAATTCGTATGGCCAGAGACATGGCAGCTTCCAATGTCTTTGTTGTTTCATAAAGCACGAAAGCATCCATGAGCCTTTCTGACAGACCCTGGCAAAAGTGGCTCCTAAGAGCCAGGTCACTCTACCTAGTATTAGTGGCCCATCTCAGGAATTCAGAGCAGAACAGAACAGAATTTCTCCAGTCAGGGTCATCATAAAGGAGACCTAGGGCAGTAGAATATGTATCAAACAACCAAAGCGACAGGGACAGGCAACCAGTCAGAAGAGGGAATGTTAAGGATTGTGGGTCTCCCTGAAGAAGAGATATCACAATCACCACCCAGTGTTCCTCACTCCCAGATGGGTGGAGCTTAAAGTACAATTTACAGGCCTCTCGAAAAACAAAAATGTATCCTATCCACGCAAAGATCTATCTAGGAGCGTCACCTTGGGTTCAGATATATCATAGCTGGTTACCAGACCCGTGGCCCGCTGTTGTGGTTGCATAACCCTGGATTGCAGGTCTGTCAGACCAAGGCACAGGTTTTTCACCTGATCTGCAAGAGCCTCAAACCCCTAGATGGTGTAACTACACACAGAACACAGGGTCATGATACAACAGAGGTTCCTGGCGCTAGGGAGAGGAGTGGGGGGTAACTACCAGCTCTTACCTGCACCTGAACATTACACTCCCTGATATTCCTATACAGGTTCTTTCAACCCGTTGGTGACTACATTCCTAAGCCCTCACTTGCTCTAAGCTCACCCTGGCTAGTGAGCAGGCCACGAGATTGCTAGTCTCGACACTACAATACAGAAACACAAGGGTAGGAAAACATTGGAAATAAACAAGAAAAAGGAAAACACTCCAAGCAACTTCAGTGCAGCAAACACCATCATTGCATTCAACAAGACAAACTTTTTCCATAGCAGGCTCCTTTCAAAGTGGACGACATAGAAATGAGGATTCAGTTTCTATCACAGGCATCATGTGATCAGTCACCACAAAACTGCAGCCATAGAAAAAGCATTGTGCGCACAGCAAAACTGAAATCTCATGGGCTTTGCTGGGGAAGGAAATGCATGCAGTTTTGTGCCACAAACTGCACCCTAAAACATGGCAAAACCCAGTAAAAAACACAGTATGCGCTTGGGGCCTAATAGAGACATGTAACCACTTCTTGCGTTTCTCACACACTGCTGGTTTTGGCTTACAAATACTGAACATGTGAATGTGGTCTAAGTGTGTAAATCACATATGAGCTGTTATATGACAACTACTCAAACTACCAGAGTGGAGGATGGGACGCCAAACTGAATTTTTGACCCAGATGCCAGAAAACTTAGATCCACCTCTGGAATTGCAATGGATTTGCACCCTTCATCACAGGGAATGAAGTACATTACAGTAGATACATGTGCACATTGACAACCAATGAAGTTAAGTACAACTTTCAGTGATTGACAGTGGCATTTAAAGGTTTATTTTAAAATTAGAGTATTCCCCAATTATTTGATAATGGCATATAAAGGTTTATTCCCCAAAAAACTAAAGTCTCCAATACATTGGATAGGGGATAACTTGCTTATTGCTGGTGGTCTGACCACCAGGACCCCAGTGATCCTGAGATCAGGGCTCTAGAATCTCAAGAGCTGGCTCTGCAGCCTGGCCCTGAATAAAGATGCATATGCTTGGGTTCAGCATCGTCAAAAACTCTATAGATCGTAATCATGGGAACGTAGCTTAAAGGGGGCTTTACACGCTACGACATCGCTAATGCGAACTTGTTGGGGTCACGGAATTTGTGATGCACATCCGGCCGCATTAGTGATGCCGTTGCATGTGACACCGATGAGCGATTTTGCATCATTGCAGAAACGTGCAAAATCGCTCATCTGTGACATGGGGGTCCATTCTCAAAAATCGTTACTGCAGCAGTAACGAGGTTGTTCCTCGTTCCTGCGGCAGCACACATCGCTCCGTGTGACACTGCAGGAACGAGGAAGCTCTCCTTACCTGCCTCCCGGCCACAATGCGGAAGGAAGGAGGTGGGCGGGATGTTACGTCCCACTCATCTCCGCCCCTCTGCTTTCATTGGGCGGACGCTCAGTGACGTCGCTGATGCCGAGCGGACCGCCCCCTTAGAAAGGAGGCGGTTCGCCGGTCACAGCGACGTCGCTAGGCAGCTAAGTATGTGTGACAGGCCAGGGCGATGTTGTGCGGCACGGGCAGCGATTTGCCCGTGTCGCACAACAGATGGGGGCGGGTACCCACGCTAGCGATATCGGGACCGATATCGCAGTGTGTAAAGCGGCCTTAAGTGGTTAAACAGCAGTAATCTGAACTGACACAGCCACGCTATACACCTGCAGGCGACATAGCACTTGCGTGTATGGTAGATGTTAGAAAGGGGTTAAATGTAAGTAACCACTCTGGCTACTCTTTACAACATGTTGGAAAATTGATATCATTGTCACTTTATTAGCTGTGGGATCTAGACTATTCTTGACTAATTTCAAACAGCACACATACATAAACTTTTTATTTGTACATTCTGCAATCATTTGCACAGATTCTTGTCCTACAAGATGAAATCCTGTATTCTTCAATAATCCTCACATTCTTAAGTGTTTTTAGTTTCAACTTGTTAACAGAGTTATTATTTTAATGTTATTATTTTATTTTAATGCCATGGGATTTTTTAATAAAATATTTATAATGAAGCTAATCAATTGCGAAAGTAACAAAAGTCAAAGTGGGATGATATTTCTCTGCAATTTCAAAATAGTAAAAAAAAGGAAAGTAGAACCTTTACCAATCAATAGTAGATAATTAAAATGGCCCAAAATACAAAGCTGCACATATATTTGTTGTAATAGTAAATTTCTGAAAGAATTATGAGGACATTTTATTTTTTCTTTAAAAGGGTTATCCACTACTAGGACAACCCCTCTTCAATTTTCAAGTTTCCCCCTTTCAAAATAATAACATTTATACTCACCTCTTGTGTTGGCACGCGCTCTCCCCACCTTTAGATGTATTACATACATCTCAAGGAAGAGAGAGAGTAGCAGCACCTCTGGATGTAAGGGATTTGTCTGAAAGTGGGGAGAGTGAAGCTACCGCTGATTAACCACTGGGATCGCGAGATCCTGGAAGAGCGAGTGCCGTCACCGCTGGAACGGCGTCAGCACCGGAGGTGAGTGTAGGGGTTATTATTTTGAAAGGGGAAACACTGATTGAGAAGGAGTTGTCAGAATAGTGGACAACTACTTTAAAATAAACATTTCTTTTAAATGTTCCAAAAGTGGTAACTCTTACCACAGCCTTTCATGGTTTTGGCTCCAGGTGGTGAAGCTTCAATAACAGCCACAATGTTTCTATAACTGCCATTAAAGGAGTTGTCCAGGACTTCAACTGTGATAATCTATTCTTAGGATAGGTCATCAATGTCTGATAAGTTGTTAAGGACAGTATTCAGAATTATATGAAGATCTCCAAAACAGGACTCAAAATGGCATTTTAATTGTTTACCGCGCCCATGTCTGTACTCAGACGTCATAAGACTTTTGTGATTCATGCTGAATGAGCTTACTATAAAATTATGAAATACATATTCATATATATCTCAGAATAAGCTCTTTTTGCCGTTTGACCAATAGAAGAAGTGTCACGTATTATTGGATTCTATTCAAGTGGCTTCCTATATTATTCCTGTACTTCCTTAAATAAAGTAGTCATCTTTTCTACTTGGACCCGTCTTCATCTCTGGCCTCTGTAGATTAATATTGCATGCATGCCTGACATTTGACTCTTGATTTGACCTGCAGACGTTTAAGACGTGAATGCATATTTAAACTGCATTACCCCAAATTCCAATTATCAAAGTGGGGGTGCAACACTCGGCACCCCCACTAATCAGAAGTACCCAGTCGCTGCCATTATTCCGTTGACGGAGCAGTGCTGGGCTGCTCTTCAACTGACTAATTCGAGCCGCCGATGGCACTGTGAGCAGCTGATTGGTGAGGGTGCCAAGTGTCTCACCTCCATCGATCATCGCTGTTTTCTAAAGCTAAATACCGATGGTTTCTCAGGTATTATTTATTTAGCAATCGCTGCTATTATAAATTTAATTTTTTTTTAATTTATTTATTTATTTTTATATACAAGCTCTATATATATTTGATATGCACTTCTATGATTAATTCACACTGCTATATTGTTGCCAATCAACTGTTCCTGGTATTGGTTATACCTCCTCCATTGTCTTTTGATATGGTTATAAGACAGTACATATACGATAGTGTCATACTTCGTATCTATATATATATATATATATATATACACAACTGTCTACCTCACCAGTAGAGCTTATTTTCTGCATGCAAATAATCACTACTTACCTTAGATCTGTGGTTTCGAGAATCAATTGATGTACAATTTTGATATTATATCTGTCTTATATTGACTAGGTTTATTATCCCGGAGTCACTTTATAGAGGCAGTGTCTTGTATTGTATGGTTTTAAATGATTTTATTGTGTGTGTTTTTCATGGACCTAATAGACTGTTTTTCTCGTAAAAATAAAAAATATATATGATTACAATATTCTTTGATGTGCGCCTGAATTATGTGTGCTCTTTTTCTCCTCTGTGCATTGTTGTTTTGCACACATTAGGCAGCACTCATTGTGTTACTATAGGCTGTGCACCCCTTCATTTCGTTTACCTCCATCGATCAGTCATTGATGACTATCTTGAGGATAGGTCATCAATGTTAAAGTCCCGGGCAACCCCTATAATTTCTATAGGAGTCACAGAAACATTGTAGCTCGGCCGCCCTTTGGTTTTTATATAGCTACACTTTATGTGATCACAGCCTAAACTGAGCTATCCCCATCCCTGCCATAAGCGGCTCAAGCGGGAATAACCTTTTAGAAAGCTTACCTGAAAGACACATTAAAGCATATGACACTTTTATGGGATAATCTTATTTACTTAATTGCATATATTTGGGGCATGTGTAATTACATTTATTTATAGTGAGTTTCTGCTGTGGACATGCACCAAAAACACATACACATCTATTACCTGCGGATTTTCCAAATCTAATGCAATTCTATGGGGAAAATACATAAAACTCATAGAACACGCAAGAGATATCGACATGTTGTGGAATTAAAAAATGCAACGCAGGTCAGTTTATACTGCATAAAAAAAGCACAGAGGGCAGGAGATTTCTAAAAGTCCTATCCACTTTGCTGGAACTATAAAATGTTGTTTTGTGCAGTGAAAATACACAGCGTCAAAAATTCATTGTAGTTACTTAAAGAGGTGGTTCACTACTCAGCATTAGTGGCCACATAGTTGTAATACTCATAGGGAAGGCTTTTCCCACATACCTTGTGTAGTACATTCTGACTCTGAGTGGCGCTATTGCAGTCCGTTCATCCCCATCACATGACCCCTGGGATCTGTGACCTCCGAGATCCGGTGATGTCACATGAACTTCCAGTTGACCCAAAATCACCAAGGCGGGCCCCAGTCTCTGTGAGTAACTGGGTTATGGGAGGACTTTCACCGCTCATCACAGCCCAGCATCCTTCACTCAGAGCACCGCAAGCAGTAGTGATGGTCAGCTGTGATTTGCGGTGAAACTCCGCCCACAGCCCTGTCACTCACAGAAAATGGGGCCTGCCACGGTGATGTCGGTTCAACTGGAAGTTGACATGACTTCACTGGATCTCATAGGTCACGGAGCCCGGGGGTCACTTGATGGGGATGAGCGCTGCTCAGAGGCAGAATGTACTACACGAGGTATTTGAGAAAAGCCTTCCCTATGAGTTTCACAATAATATGGCCACTAATGTAGTGAACCACCTCTTTAAAGAGGTGGTCCACTACAATGCATAGTAGCCACATCAATTTAAAGCTGTGAAAAAAGTATTTTTCCAAATACCTTCTATTTCCAATTGCGCCTGTTAGCGGCACCATTGCTGTCCGCACAGTCCCCATCATGTGACCCCCGTATGCAGCGGCCTCTGATGTCTGGTGATGTCACATCAACTTCCGAAATTGGAAATTGACCATCCCTGAGACAAGCCCCAGTCTCTCTGAATGACTGGGCTGTGGGAGTTTTACCGCATGTTGCAGCCCAGCATTGCGCGCACAGTCTTTACTGTTTTCATTAACAGAGTGCCTCAAGCAAGAGCGATGTTGGTCTGTGATGTGTGGTGAAACTCCACCCATAGCCTAGTAACTCAGAGAGATTGGGTCAAACCTTGGTGATGCCGAATCAACTACCAATTCTGGAAGCTGACGTGGCATCACCGGACATTAGAGGCCACTGCAGCCCGATGGGAAGTGAGTGGACAGCAATAGCGCCACCCACAGGCAGAATTGGAAACTGAAGGTATATTGAAAAAGACTTATTTCACAGCTTTAAATCAATCAACTATACATTGTAGTGGACAACCTCTTTAACTTTAAGGTCCCACACACAACAACATTATAAATCTGTATTACTGAAACTGTTGAAAGCTATACTTTACTTCATGCACCTCTGATGTCACATAGAGCCACACAAAAGTTTTAGATACAATTTTAGACTTTATTAAAGAGGCATTCTCCCTCTAGAGAACGACATACCGCCACATTCAGGCATCATATCATATAAATGAGATCAATCACTATACGGTAGCAGTTATTAAAAGGGTCATCCATTACTAGGACAACCCCTTCTCAATCTGTATGTTTCCCCCTTTACACTTATTTTTACTTTTGATGTTCCAGAGGTTCCGGAACTGTCTCTCCTGAGATTGTGTAACAGTGTTACATCACGATTAATGAACACAGGTTTAAAGATGTTGTCAACTACTTGGACTACTCCTTCTCAATCTGTATGTTTCCCCCTTTAACACTTTTATATTCATTTCCAGTACCGGTGTTGTTCCAGCGGTGTTGGCAATGTCTCTCCCGTGATCATGTAACAGTGTTAAGCCAGGTGATCCCTACAGCTAATCAGCGGTCGCCTCACTCTCCCTGCTTTTGGACAAATCACTTACATCCGGAAGAAGTGAGCGCTGCTGGTCTCTCACTTCTGAAGGTCGACAGAGTGAAGCAGCCACTGATTAGCTGCAGGGGTCACATGACATAACACTGTTACATGCTCACGGGAGAGACATGGCCAACACAGCTGGAACAACATCGGTACCGGAAGTGAATAGAAAAGTGTTAAAGGGGGAAACACGCAGATTGAAAATGTGTAGTCCAAGTAGTTGACAACATCTTTAAACCTGTGTTCATTGATTTCCATTTACAGCATTATTCAACAAGGCCAAAAAGTGCTTCAGAAGATGCTCTCTGTCAATGTGACCTTGACCAGGAAAAAAGGTTAAATTAAAATAAAAAAAAACTAAAAAAAATAGTCTACAGAAGGCTCTGATAACCAAGGAGCAGGCTCTTAGCCTAAATCCTATGCCATTGCAGGCTATCCCGCATGCTCTGATATGGGAGGCGGGTAGGGGCACTAAAAGCTGCATGATTGCTGTTATAATACATCCGCTTCAAGTAGCTAAATACACTGACTTCAGTCTCTATTAGTTTCCTTGAATGAAAGGTTTTGTTTAGCAGTGCTAAGTCACTCTATTTAAGCGTGTTTATGATAACGCTATTGGTGTATGAGTTGTACAAGCATTAGCCGACAGCTGATTCACTGCAGATAGCTTGAATACATTAACCGAGGCGCACATCCAGCTAATCTGTTTGAAGAATATTGTACGGCATTAGTACCAGCACTTCATGTTATCTGCACTGCCTGATAAGGTACATCTTTATTAAATTCAGTTATTGAAAGGGCTGCAGTCAGGGAGTAGAAATATTTTATAATCTAGAAGAAAAATTAAGCGTCTCTTTGTTAGGCAGAGTTTGGTTTAATGGCTGAGTGTCTAGAGAAGCCGTCTAAACACCTGCACTATTGTACTATAAAAGCTTTGTGATATTAAGTGGAAATAGCTATTTCTCCTCTCTCATACATCCAATCCAATGATAGTCTCCAAATCCATACACTGGTATTAGAGCTCCACTCTGTGTCCTACACGCAGAACTGCCGGAGACAGGTCTGCTCCTACTGTACACCATGCTACACCCGAAAATTAAAGAGTGATGAGAAGATTAACTATGGAAAATCAAGGGTCATTATTCCTCAAATTTAGTAGCCCTTACAATGCAATCTGCTATTAGATATTGTTGATTTAACTTAAGGAAACCTTTGAGAGAATACATAACCGTACAGTAGATTTTATCAAAATTATATATATATATATATATATATATATATATATATATATATATATATATATATATATATATATATATATATATATACTTATATCCATTTATATTCATACCTATATACATATATATATATATATATATATATATATATATATAATATCCATTTATATACAAATATATACAAATATTTAATTTATTGAATGTTTAAGTGTGCTTGTAAAAATTGTGTGTATATAAATGTACTGTATATGTTACACATTTATTTTCTTAGTACAAACTATTAAAAAACAAACAGTAAATGACAAATGTATATATATATATATATATATATATATATATATATAACAAAAAGAGGCAGCACTTCTAGTATAATTGCAGTAAAAACCAGGACTTTGATCGCTCAGTGGCGACGTTTCGGTTCACACATATTTATATATACAAACACACCCAGGGTGAACCAAAAGTAGGTGGACGGAACTTGATTCATTATAATTTCAAGATACGTATTACCTGTAACTGTTCTATAAAAAAAAAAAATTGGTTCTAAACCACCAGAACTTGAAATACCACCAAAACAGTGTCACCAGGCTGGCTTAGTAGTGGTTGCTTTAATGATAAATGCATGTTTTCACTCTATCAGTAAAGACATCTATGTCTGTTAATATGACCGGAAAGAAGCTTCATCATCGGTCCACACAATCTTATCTAAAACTATTGGATTTTCTCTAATTTTGCTCAGCATGATCTCACTAAATTGTAATTATCCATGAATTAACAGAACCCCCAATCCCTAACACAGACCCTATTCCACCTGTTCTCCACCTACTTTTGGTTCACCCTGTATATGCAGAAAAATACTCATGTGTATTTACACTATATATATATATATATATATATATATATATATATATATATATATATATATACATATACACACTGTATTTCTGTATATTTATATTCATTCATTCCTGGCATTTGTTAACCATTAAAACCTGAAAATCACACCGCCTCTTTGACTTGATCACCCCTAGAGTCTGAACAGTTTTTGGTTTGTTTTTTTTACATTTGACAAATTTTTTGTTCCACCATATACATTGTATTATACTGATCATCATCATCAGTTATCTATCTATCTATCAATCACACATGCTTTTAAACTAAACTATACAATTTACCACTTAAACTATTTATACCGTTTCCTTAGAAAAAACACCCACATCATTTTAGTATTATTTGCTGTAATTAGTAAATTCATTATATACGAGTTTACATATTTCTACATAGCATTATATAATATTCTTTAATAGTGCCCAATCAGGGTTTGCTAGCCCATAAAACACTATTTGATAGACAGCTAATTGGTATTACGTACATATCTCCGCAGAATTTCCTTCCGCTCTTTTTGATCCTCCAAGCAGCTGACAGAAAGGTCGGAGACACTGATGGCAGCTGAGGCTGTCAGAGTCACTAGAAGAACCAGACAACCTTCTCCTTCTTCCAGATTCAGCTTCAGTTTGTGAGTTTGTTCTTTGCTTAAGGCCGACAGGTCAACCTGGCACCTGGAAACAAATGTGTGGAATAAGCAAGTGGTTCTCTGCACCAAGTGAAATAAACTGGGCCTAATGTAATGTGGACAAAGCCAAGAAGAGGAAAGATCACACTCTGAGACGGAGAATAAGATGCATATTTCCAGGCTCTCTACCCTTAGTCTTTAAAGTATAATTCACACACAATACCAGGGAAGGCTCATAGCAATACAGCTCAGCCAACCATGTACACGGACAGAAATTGAAAAGCCCTTTCATTTCAGAATGTAAGGAGAATAAAGCACGGATCTTTCCCATTTCTGAACTATACAGAGATGCCGGATCTTTTCTTACAGTATTGGGAAAAAATCAATAGGATCAACCCTGTATATCAGATGCACAGCGAATGTTATATAATAAACCGGGGAAAATCTGGAATACAAATACTGCAACAACTCTGATTTCAGTACTTGTAGATGAGATTGTGAATTATCATCGCACAGATGTGGCATTCCCTAACATCACGTACAGACCACGAATTCTTCATGCAAAAAACTATAACTTGACTCCTAACTTCATATGTTCAATGGCTTGTGTCGAGTCAACTTCCAAATTTCTGCATGAAGATATTTTTCGGCATCTGAGCGCTAAGTAGAAAAATGAAACACGTGTAATACCTTTAAGATTTTTTGCCGTCTAGCTCACATTGCTCATATAAAAAAACAAAATATAATGAAAATTATATATATACTAGCTGTACTACCCGGCTTCGCCCAGGTTAATAACTGCTGTTAACAAAATAGAATGTATTAACAAAAATGTATTGTGCACACAAAAACCACAAAACAAATAGATAGAAATGTAATTATTAAAAGGCAAAAACTAAGCTAATAGAAGCATTTCCCAACATATATTTCAACACCACAGATATTCCACACAGATTTAACTAAATTGGCCAAGTAATGTGCTCCGTCTGTCTCTTTCCAGGTCTGTCTCTTTCCAGGTCTGTCTCTTTCCCCGTCTGTCTTTCTCCGTCTGTTTCTTTCCCCATCTGCCTGTCTCTGTCTGTCTCTTTCTTTGTACGTCTCTATCTCTCTGTTTCTTTCCCCATCTGTCTCTTTCCAGGTCTGTCTCTTTCCCAGGTCTGTCTCTTTCCCCATCTGTCTCCCCGTCTCTTTGTGTTTTTTCCTGTCTGTCTCTTTCCCTGCCTGCATGTCTCTGTCTGTCTCTTTCCTTGTCTGTCTCTATTTCTCTGTCTCTTTCCCCGTCTGTCTATATCAAGGTCTGTGTCTTACCCTATCTATCTTTGTCTGTCTCTCTGGCTGTCTCCTCCTTCCCTGTCTGCCTGTCTCTGTCCCCATCTGCATGTCTGTCTGTCTCTTTCCACATGTCTCTTTACAGGTCTGTCTTTTTCCAGGTCTGTCTCTATCTCTGTCTCTTTCCCTTTCTGTCTCTGTCTGTTTCTCTCTCTGTCTCTCTCTATCCGTCTCCCCACCGACATCTTATTACTTCACATATAAGCTTCTTATACTATGAATGTCTTTTGTTCCTATAGCAACCAATCACAGCTCCTACTAATAACCTGTAGTTCCAGGCTCCATGTACTTTAATGGAGGCATGTTTTTTGGAGAGTAACTGTAAAGTACGGGGTTAAATTTTCCTGTCAAAACATAGTCTACGACGTTCCCTGGGTCACATGAGGTGTCTGTGCAAAATGGCGTGATTGTGTGGATACACTTTTCGTTTCCCTTTTTCCCCATTATGTATATAATGGCAAAATTGATTGGTAAATTGGAATGTGCAGGGTTAAAATTTCGCCTCACAACATAGCCTATGACGCTCTCAAGGGTCCAGACGTGAGTGTGCAAAATTTTGTGGCTGTAGCTGCGATGGTGCAGATGCCACTCCCAGACATACATACATACACACATACATACACACATTCAGCTTTATATATTAGATATAAAAAAAATCAGTCTATACAGTAATATATGTTAATTCAAACGTGGACTATTTTAGATTTTAGGCCTTATGGAGACATGTTTTTATCGTATATAACATGCGCCCATGTTCTCCCATCTATTATGTATTAGAACACATACATACTGTTTAGAGTTAAGCAAAAAGATCCACAGGAAACTGGTCCAGTTGCCATCGGTATTCCGTGGCTACCGGACCAGAGCCCTGTGAGCCTGCTCTTATAAACCGGCATACATGACACTTCTTTGATTCCCTATTCAACAACAAAATTGTAAATGGAACAAAAGTAGCTAATTCCTATAGATCTGAGGCTGCTAAAAACAAAAATGACAAAATTGATAATTAGCTCTAGTTTTTATTTTAACAAGTGTCGATCGTGGAGAATTATAATGCAGTAAATGGTTGGGCTAGTAAGCTTCAGTATATTAAAAAAGCCTGGTACCAAAAATGAACCATTGCTTGATTCTAAGAAAATTTTACTTCCACTGCTACTCATCAAACCAGTAGTAATGAAAAACTTTGTAAAGACCATGCAACAATAAAGTGAAGGTTTCAAGTACTTGACATCAAAATTTCCTCGATTAAGTCATGCAGAGTTTAAGGAGCGCATCTTTGTTAGTTTAAAGATTAGAGATCTTTACAAGGAAATTGAGTTTGATGATGTTCTTCAGGCTTTCGAAAAGGTAGAGTGGAATAGTTTTAAGAGTGTTTGTTCAGGATGTTTGGGAAACAAGAGTGCGTCGAATTGCAAAGAGCTGGTGGATAAAATGCTTATGTGAAACCACAAGCTTGGGGTATACATCTCTGAAGATTAATTTTCTCCATTCCCACCTCAACTTCTTCGCAGAGAACTGTGCAGCCGTTAGTGATGAACATGGTGAGATATTGCATCAGTACATTGCTGCTATTGAGAAAAGGTATGAAGGGAAATGGAGCCTGGCAACGTTAGGAGACTACGGCTGGACAATCAAGAGAGATGCTCCAGAGCAAGGGTCCCCAACTCCAGTCCTCAAGGTCCACCAACAGTGCATGTTTTCAGGGTCTGCTTAGTATTAAACAGGTGATAATTTAATCATCTGCACAGGTGATGATTCCAACACCCATGCAATGCTAAGGAAATCCTGATAACATGCACTGTTGGTGGGCCTTGAGGACTGGAGTTGGGGACCCTTGCTCTGGAGCATCTCTCTTGATTGTCCAGCCGTAGTCTCCTAACGTTGCCAGGCTCCACTTCCCTTCATACCTGAGAAGGTGCCCAACTTGAAAGTGCCATAAATTTAGTTATTTAGTTACTTCTTATGTACATTGGGCCATGTAATAATAGTTTCTCATTAAAATTACCAATAAATGTGTGGAAGGTTTTTGGAAATTTCACCTTCCAATCATGAATTGTGTATTTCATTATTTCATTAATGTCATTACCCCACATCTCCTATTTTAAATGAGCTAATGATTTTGCGGTATGCTAATGTTATCTTCGCTTATGGTCATAGAAATTTAAATAAATTAATCTGATTGCATTTACAAAGAGTTGATGACAATTTATTGTATAATGTATTGGCTCGGGTTGACGGCATGCATGCATTGCGCCACAGCCAAGAAGTCACACTAGACCTACTAAATCAGAACCTGAGATATTGGAAGAGGATGGTAGGCCTATGGTCCGGAAACCTCGAAATACTTACTCGGCCACTGGATCAGATTTTTAATCTTGTTGCTCAACTGTAATATTGGTGTTTAGAAAATGTGTCATTCTAGATTTTTCCCATTTAAAAAGGATTGTCCAGCTGAAATGTAAAGTCTGCTATGACTCTATATAACTGAATACAGCCAAATCACGATAGTGTGTGATGCGCATACTGTCAAGATTCACCTATATTCTCCAAGCTGATGGGCAGTCATGTGACCGCATGTATGTTTTTGTATACTTGCAGTCACATGCCTACTAGTCTTCTCCTGATTTTCTCAATTTTCTTCTATTGAGTGAAGCCGGGTGAGTTTAGATGGCTTGTGACAGCAAGTAATCAAATCGCATACATGGAGTCCCGCAACTTTTAATTTCAGTGGTAACCACTCTATGTTAGGCCCCCTTCACACGTCCGTGATACACGTGCGTGTTTGGTCCGTTTCCGTATATACCGGAGACACGGCCAAACGTGCACCAATGTTAATCTATGATTGTGGTCACACATGCGTTATTTCATTATGTCCGTGTGTGCGTGTCCGTGATCCGTATGTGTTTGCGTTTTGCACGGATGCATGTCCGTTATCTGCACGGAGCACGCACACGTGGACACAATGAAAGTCTATGGGTATGTGCACACACGTTAGTAAACACGTATGCATCTACCTATAGTCCGTGTCCGTTTGGTGTTTTTATTTCTAGTGATGTCGGCTATTCTTTCTATTTCTGTGTATGTCGGTCAATCTCCCTGAGTCTGTCGGTCGGTCTCTCTGTCGGTCTCTCTGTCCCTCTCTCACAGTCTGTCGGTCAGTTTCCCCCCCTCTCTCATACTTTCCGTTCCCCGATCACCGGCGCGGCGCTGCACGGCATTCACACTGCTGCGGCGGCTTTTACTATTTTGAAAAAGCCGGCCGCTCATTAAACAATCTCCTATTCCCTGCTTTCCCCGCCCACCGGCGCCTATGATTGGTTGCAGTGAGACACGCCCCCACACTGAGTGACAGGTGCCTCACTGCACCCAATCACAGCAGCCGGTGGGCGTGTCTATACTGTGCAGTAAAATAAATAAATAAATAATTAAAAAAAAACGGCGTGCGGTCCCCCCCAATTTTAATTTTAATGCCAGCCAGATAAAGCCATACGGCTGAAGGCTGGTATTCTCAGGATGGGGAGCTCCACGTTATGGGGAGCCCCCCACCCTAACAATATCAGTCAGCAGCCGCCCAGAATTGCCGCATACATTATATGCGACAGTTCTGGGGCTGTACCCGGCTCTTCCCGATTTGCCCTGGTGCTTTGGCAAATCGGGGTAATAAGGAGTTAATGGCAGCCCATAGCTGCCACTAAATCCTAGATTAATCATGTCAGGCGTCTCCCCGAGATTCCTTTCATGATTAATCTGTAAATTACAGTAAATAAACACACACACACCAGAAAAAATCCTTTATTAGAAATAAAAAACACACACATATACCCTGGTTCAACAATTTAATCAGCCCGAAAAAGCCCTCCATGTCCGGCGTCATCCAGGATGGTCCAGCGTCGCATCCAGCTCTGCTGCATGGAGGTGACAGGAGCTGCAGAAGACACCGCCGCTCCCGACAGCTCCACGGGAGGTGAAAATTGGGAAGAGCCGGGCACAGCCCCAGAACTGTCACATATAATGTATGCGGCAATTCTGGGCAGCTGCTGACTGATATTGTTAGGGTGGGGGGCTCCCCATAACGTGGAGCTCCCCATCCTGAGAATACCAGCCTTCAGCCGTATGGCTTTATCTGGCTGGCATTAAAATTGGGGGGGACCGAACGCCGTTTTTTTTTAATTATTTATTTATTTATTTTACTGCACAGTATAGACACGCCCACCGGCTGCTGTGATTGGGTGCAGTGAGGCACCTGTCACTCAGTGTGGGGGCGTGTCTCACTGCAACCAATCATAGGTGCCGGTGGGCGGGGAAAGCAGGGAATAGGAGATTGTTTAATGAGCGGCCGGCTTTTTCAAAATAGTAAAAGCCGCCGCAGCAGTGTGAATGCCGTGCAGCGCCGCGCCGGGGATCGAGGAACGGTGAGTATGAGAGAGGGGGGGAAACTTCAGTCACTCGGGGGATTAGCGGTCACCGGTGAATCCTTCACAGGTGACCGCTAATCAGTACTCGACACAGACAGAGCCGCGGTATGAGGATGAAGTCGGGTGAAGTTCACCCGAGTTCATTCTCATCGCGCAACTCTGTCTGCTGTCAGCCGACATTTATAAACGACATTGTGCATCACACACACGGACATTCCACACGGACATTCCACGTACACATACACGTTAATTCCACACGCACACACGGACGTTCTACACACAAACACTGCTAGCATACGCAATTCACACAGGTGCCACACGGACCATAAAAACGGACACAAAAACGGGACACGGACCTGAAAAACGGCCCGTAACACACGTGCGTGTTTTTCACGGACGTGTGAAGGGGGCCTCAAAGGGAGCATTGCATTGCACAACTGAAAAAAATACCAGCGCAAACTACAGACTCATTCCAGATATGTGAACATAGGCTAAGTAAGAAAATGCGTACCTTTTTCAGACAATTTACTACAAGACCATGCCAATTGCAGAGGCAAAACTCATTTAACTGTAGAGAAGGGAGGCGAGCAATGCACAGCTTCTTCCCTAGCTGAAATGATTTACCTTTTAATGTGAATTCTCCTACAGTCGTTCTCAGACACTTAATGTATAGCAAACCTTGTTTTTCATATAAATGCCAATTGAATTTGGAACTAAAAATAATGAAGTGACCTCAAGGCCATGGGACTGGGGTAAGTATGGAATAAAGGAATAAATAGGTTTTTAATGACTGACTATGACCAATTACTGAAAAAAATAGACTGCAAACTTTTGTATTTTCTGTGTGCTTTTTTTTGCCTTAAAATACAGCATTCTTTGGCTAAATTACATATGGAAATTTATAATGGAAAAATCTAAATACCGTAGTTTATTACACAATTCATGGAAAAAGTATTATTTATTTTTTTTATCTCCTAGGTTCATATTTGGTAAAATATTATAATATGGATTAATTACGTTATCCCACTGTTTGTGCTAATCATTGCTGGACATACCATAGATTGTTTAAAGCGGGCTTTACACGCCACGACATCGCTAACGAGATGTTGTTGGGGTCACGGAATTCGTGACGCACATCCGGCCTCGTTAGCGACGTCGTTGTGTGTGAAACGCACAAACGACCGTTAGCGATCAAAATGACTCACCTAATCATTGATCGTTGACACATCGTTCTAATCCCAATTATCGGTGCTGGTGCAGGACGCAGGTTGTTCGTCGTTCCTGCGGCAGCACACATCGCTATGTGTGACACCGCAGGAATGAGGAACATCACTGTACCTGCGGCCACCCGCAATGAGGAAGGAAGGAGGTGGAAGGGATGTTCCGCCCGCTCATCTCCGCCCCTCCGCATCTATTGGGTGTCCGCTTAGTGACGCCGCTGTGACGCCAAACGAACCTCCCCCTTAAAACAGAGATTGTTCGGCGGCCACAACGACGTCGGTGAAAAGGTAATTGAGTGTGACTCTGCCGTAGCAATATTGTTCACTACAGCAGTGATCACCCCGTGACACGCCATCGACGTGGGTGGGTGCTATCGCTCGCGACATCGCTAGCGATGTCGCAGCATGTAAAGCCCGCTTTAGGCCTCTGTAAGTACGGATCCTGAGTGGTGCCACATTATATACTGTATCAATACAACACCATAATATAGAGAAATATTCCATATAAGTATACACTTCCATGGATATTGCACATATGTCATCTTACAAGTAGAAAGCAAAAGAACTGTAATTTGGTAAAATGCTAAAGGGGTATTCTGAAGTTGTCTCCTGAGCAGCTCAGAGCTATGCAGGCGCCTTACTTCCTGGTTTCTGGGAGAACTGCAGTATTAGTAGAACTATATAGATCAGCACAAGTTCTGATGTAACATATTTAGCTATGACTGTTTTTTTCTGGGGCTTGCACTGCTATCACTGTATTTATATATAGACATAACAGTGCATTTAAACAAGCACACAGCTCCCGACAGCAAAAGCAGAGAGCCGAAGTTAGTAAATTTTCTGTGAAAGTTACTCAGTTGGTGATTTTTCAAGTTCTATAACAGCATCGGAAAATGAGATGGATGGGTAGGGATATAAGCAGCAACTGCTATATAAAAATCAACATGCTGGAGATAGGTGTTTTATATTTTAATAATTATTTTAGGGGTATAAGAAGAGAGATTAGATCCAGTGATCTCAACGTATTGTTATCCCTCTATAAATCACTTGTAACGCCAATCTAAAATATGGGATTCAGTTTTGGGTTCCACATTTTAAAAAGGATACTAAGAAGTCAGAGTCAGTTCAAAAACGGGCAACTAGACTACCACAAGGGATGGAAGGCCTCCCATATGATGAGAGGTTGAAAAAGTTAGCTTTGTTTAGCTTAGAAAAAAAACAATCGCAGAGGAGATCTCATTTATATGTATAAATACATGTGTGATCAGTATAAAGGACTGGCACATGACTTATTCCTTCCAAAGAGAATAAGGACCAGGGGGCACTCATTGAGAATGGAAGAAAGACGATTTTGGCAGCTAAATAGGAAAGGGTTCTTTACAGTTAGTTAGTTTACAGGTAGAGCAGTCAGTCTGTGGAATGCCCTACCGCAAGAGGTAGTAATGGCAGATGCTATAACAGCTTTTAAAAAAGGGCTGGATGATTTCCTCAGTACACAAAACATTGTCATTTATAAATGATTTTGTGACAAAAATGTATAATTGTGGAGGAAGGTTGAACTAGATGGACCTAGGTCTTTTGTCAACCTATGTAACTATATAGGTAAGTAGTACCAGATTTTTGCCACCTAACCTGAAAGTATCATAATGTAGGGGCAGGGGGGCGTGGCCTATCAGAGCATGGTGCTGGTCACATAATCCAGGAGCTCTGACGACTTCAGGCGAAGTTCCTTCAGCGGTGAATCTTTCTCCAGGCACTCAGTATCACCCTGGGATCAGATGAGGCGGTCCAAAACTGGGCTCCGGAGCTCCCCTAGAAAGGTATCTGACTTCTTTGCCAGAGGCTCGGGGCTGGAGAGGATTTCTAAGATGGCTGCTGCCTGCCCTCATGCTGCAAAGTCTGCAGGGCCTGCATGCTCTGCTACTTCCTCTGCCTCAAGCAGAAGAAGCTCCATGGAGACTGCGGGCACTGTGGAAATGGTAAGCCCTGATAACCAGCCTGTCACAAAGGAGGAGATGAAATCCCTCTTTGCAGCTTTCAGGAAATCTATGCAAAATGATTTAAAGAGCATGAAGGGTGAAGTTGGAGCCATAGGAAACCGCACAGATCATTTGGAGAACAAAATGGAGGCGTTAACAGGGACCCACAATGCCCTGATAGATGAGCATGAGGAGCTTAAAGCTTAAAAACGCAAGTTAACATCTAAAATGCTGGACCTGGAGGACAGATCCAGGAGAAACAATGTTAGAATAAGAGGAATACCAGAAGAAGTGCATGACAAAGATTTGCTCCCCCTGTTACAGGACTTTATTCAAGCTGTTGTGCCTGAAGCAGAAGGGAGAAATATCTTAGTGGACCGAATCCACAGAATCCCTAAGCCTCAAGGACTTAACCCTTCGATTCCCAGAGATACTATTGCCCGCATTCACTTCTATAAAACAAAGGAGGCCTTCCTGCTTGGTTTAAAGAAGAAACCTTCCCTGTCAGACAGATTTGCTCGCCTTTCGGTGTTCCCAAATCTCTCAGCTGGCACGCTTGCGAGGAGGAGAGAATTCACCCCTTTTACAAAAATTCTACAGGATAAAGGCATTATATATCGTTGGGGTTTCCCTATCAAGCTCATTGTCAGTAAAGATGGTAATACTCAGGTTTGCTTCTCTACTGCGCAACTTGGGAAAGTGTTTGAGGACTGGGATATTCCACCCCCTCCGCCGTCTAACTAGGCATTGCCCCCACTAGCCAGATTCCTACTCCACACTGATGAGGGGCAAATACCCCGAAACGGCTGTCTGTGGATGGATACCATGTTTGGTATAGGTGGTCTCCTTGACTGGAGACTGCCCTTCCCGTGGTTGTTCCTTCCAGGTGAAAGACCTGGCTAGTTTCCTGCCAGCGTTGAGAAACACGTGATGGTGTCTCCGCGGCTTTCTTATTTGCATACTTCCCAGGGGGCAATGCTCTAGAATCACTGCGTTGAGAAACACGTGATGGTGTCTCCGCAGTGGATATGTTGATCTCCCTAAGGTCAACAATGCTTGCTTAAGTAGTCTTTTACTAGGCATTGCCCCCACTAGCCAGATTCCTACTCCACACTGATGAGGGGCAAATACCCCGAAACGGCTGTCTGTGGATGGATACCATGTTTGGTATAGGTGGTCTCCTTGACTGGAGACTGCCCTTCCCGTGGTTGTTCCTTCCCGGTGAAAGACCTGGCTAGTTTCCTGCCAGCGTTGAGAAACACGTGATGGTGTCTCCGCGGCTTTCTTATTTGCATACTTCCCAGGGGGCAATGCTCTAGAATCACTGCGTTGAGAAACACGTGATGGTGTCTCCGCAGTGGATATGTTGATCTCCCTAAGGTCAACAATGCTTGCTTAAGTAGTCTTTTACTAGGCATTGCCCCCACTAGCCAGATTCCTACTCCACACTGATGAGGGGCAAATACCCCGAAACGGCTGTCTGTGGATGGATACCATGTTTGGTATAGGTGGTCTCCTTGACTGGAGACTGCCCTTCCCGTGGTTGTTCCTTCCCGGTGAAAGACCTGGCTAGTTTCCTGCCAGCGTTGAGAAACACGTGATGGTGTCTCCGCGGCTTTCTTATTTGCATACTTCCCAGGGGGCAATGCTCTAGAATCACTGCGTTGAGAAACACGTGATGGTGTCTCCGCAGTGGATATGTTGATCTCCCTAAGGTCAACAATGCTTGCTTAAGTAGTCTTTTACTAGGCATTGCCCCCACTAGCCAGATTCCTACTCCACACTGATGAGGGGCAAATACCCCGAAACGGCTGTCTGTGGATGGATACCATGTTTGGTATAGGTGGTCTCCTTGACTGGAGACTGCCCTTCCCGTGGTTGTTCCTTCCCGGTGAAAGACCTGGCTAGTTTCCTGCCAGCGTTGAGAAACACGTGATGGTGTCTCCGCGGCTTTCTTATTTGCATACTTCCCAGGGGGCAATGCTCTAGAATCACTGCGTTGAGAAACACGTGATGGTGTCTCCGCAGTGGATATGTTGATCTCCCTAAGGTCAACAATGCTTGCTTAAGTAGTCTTTTACTAGGCATTGCCCCCACTAGCCAGATTCCTACTCCACACTGATGAGGGGCAAATACCCCGAAACGGCTGTCTGTGGATGGATACCATGTTTGGTATAGGTGGTCTCCTTGACTGGAGACTGCCCTTCCCGTGGTTGTTCCTTCCCGGTGAAAGACCTGGCTAGTTTCCTGCCAGCGTTGAGAAACACGTGATGGTGTCTCCGCGGCTTTCTTATTTGCATACTTCCCAGGGGGCAATGCTCTAGAATCACTGCGTTGAGAAACACGTGATGGTGTCTCCGCAGTGGATATGTTGATCTCCCTAAGGTCAACAATGCTTGCTTAAGTAGTCTTTTACTAGGCATTGCCCCCCACTAGCCAGATTCCTACTCCACACTGATGAGGGGCAAATACCCCGAAACGGCTGTCTGTGGATGGATACCATGTTTGGTATAGGTGGTCTCCTTGACTGGAGACTGCCCTTCCCGTGGTTGTTCCTTCCCGGTGAAAGACCTGGCTAGTTTCCTGCCAGCGTTGAGAAACACGTGATGGTGTCTCCGCGGCTTTCTTATTTGCATACTTCCCAGGGGGCAATGCTCTAGAATCACTGCGTTGAGAAACACGTGATGGTGTCTCCGCAGTGGATATGTTGATCTCCACCCCCTCCGCGATCTACCTTGGATAAAGATTCACCCCAAAACAGGAGAAGTAACCCTGAATGGTTTAAAGCTTGAAGTTCCCATAACTTTCGCCTTTTGAGGTCGTGGTCTCCATTTTTCTGGATTTTTTTTTCTTTGTTTCTGCAGAGGGTGCTGGCTACTAAATTTTGTGGCCACATCCTGCCCACCTGCAGTTCCTGCCCCACGAGCGTCTTTTTTTCGCTCTTACTGTTTTGACTGCTTGTCAGTCCTTGTGTAGCTTCATCATGTTATATGAGGAGCAACTTGTTTCTCAGTTTTCTTTAATTATGTCATGTTATTTGTTGATAGGTCTTGCCTGTTTGTACCGTTTCTTTCTGCAGGGTTAATACTCCAAAGGAAGCAGATTCTCGGCTATCACAGCCACTTCTGGCCATATATACCATGGGTTTAAAGGTATTGTCTCTAAATGTAAAGGGATTACATTTTCCGTATAAAAGGTCATGGGTCTGGAAGGAGGCAAGGAAGGAGAGTACAGTACATGGCCAAAAGTTTAAAGAATGCTACAAATATTAATTTTTACAAAGTCTACTGCTTAAGTTTTTCTAATGGCAATTTGCATATACTCCAGAATGTCAAAAAGAGTGATCAGCTTAACAGCAATTACTTGCAAAGTCAATATTGGCTAAGAAAATGAAGTTTAACCCCCAAAACACATTTCAACATCATTGCATTCCTGCCTTAAAAAGGAGCAGCTAACATTGTTTTAGTGATTGTTCCATTAACACAGGTGTGGGTGTTGATGAGGACAGGGCTGACGATCAATCAGTCATGATTAAGTAAGAATGACACCACTGGACACTTTAAAAGGAGGATGCTGCTTAGTATCATTGTTTCTCTTCAGTTAACCATGGTTATCTCTAAAGAAACACGTGCAGCCATCATTGCTTTGCACAAAAATGGCCTAACAGGGAAGAGTATCGCAGCTACAAAGATTGCACCTCAGTCAACAATCTATCGCATCATCAAGAACTTCAAGGAGAGAGCTTCCATTGTTGCCAAAAAGGCTCCAGGGCGCCCAAGAAGGACCAGCAAACGCCAGGACCGTATCTTAAAACTGTTTCAGCTGCGGGATCGGACTACCAGCAGTGCCGAGCTAGCTCAGCAATGGCAGCAGGCTGGTGTGAGTGCCTCTGCACGCACTGTGAGGCGGAGACTCTTTGAGCAAGGCCTGGTTTCAAGGAGGGCAGCAAAGAAGCCACTTCTCTCCAGAAAAAAACATCAGGGACCGACTGATATTCTGCAAAAGGTACAGGGAGTGGACTGCTGAGGACTGGGGTAAAGTCATTTTCTCAGATGAATCCCCTTTTCGATTGTTTGGGACATCTGGAAAACAGCTTATTAGGAGAAGAAGAGGTGAGCGCTACCACCAGTCTTGTCTCATGCCAACTGTTAAGCATCCTGAAACGATTCATGTGTGGGGTTGCTTCTCACCAAGGGAATCGGCTCACTCACAGTCTTGCCTAAAAACACAGCCATGAATAAAGAATGGTACCAGAATGTCCTCCAAGAGCAACTTCTCCCAACTGTCCAAGAACAGTTTGGGGCCCAACAATGCCTTTTCCAGCATGATGGAGCACCTTGCCATAAAGCAAAGGTGATCACTAAATGGCTCATGGAACAAAACATAGAACAAAACATTTTGGGTCCATGGCCTGGAAACTCCCCAGATCTTAATCCCATTGAGAACTTGTGGGCAATCATCAAGAGACGGGTGGACAAACAAAAACCAACAAATTCTGGCAAAATGCAAGCATTGCTTATGCAAGAATGGACAGCTATCAGTCAGGATTTGATCCAGAAGTTGATTGAGAGCATGCCAGGGAGAATTGCAGAGGTCCTGAAGAAGAAGGGTCAACACTGCAAATATTGACTTGCTGCATTAACTCATTCTAACTGTCAATATAAACTTTTGGAACTCATAATATGATTGCAATTATATTTCTGTATGTGATGTAAACATCAGACAAACACAATTAAAAACCAGAGGGCAACAAATCATGTGAAAATATAATTTTGGTGTCATTCTCAAAACCTTTGGCCATGACTGTATAATGGTAGAATGAAAAATGTTATTTATCCTCATCAGTTTTTTTGCCAATAATGTCCACAAAAGGGCGGGTGTGGGAATCCTCATTAAAAGCTCTGTAGCCTTCCATCTTGAGAGGGTGGTGGGGGACATTGAGGGGAGATATGTCATTTTAATTGGTCTACTAAACAATGTGCAATTCACTATTGCTTCAGTGTATGCTCCCAATGTGGGCCAATTAAAATTCATACGTAAATTTTTGGAGACTTTTAGGGGAGTGGCAAAGGGTTCCTCGGTGATATGCGGAGACTTTAATGACCCTATGTGTAAATCCCTAGATTGTTCCCACCAAGCCCCGGCCAGAAAAGAGATGGGCCACCTGATCCGTGAGTTTCTTTTTCATGATATATGGCGATATGCTCATGCAGGAGAGAGAGACTACTCTTTTCACTCCCTAAGGTTTAATACCTACTCTGGAATAGATTATATCTTAGTAGATGATTCGTTACTGTTGGATTGTGATCAGATTAACATTGGACCCATTACGTGGTCAGACCACGCGCCCGTTATGTTAACAATTTCAGATGAGGGTCCTACCCGCTCTCCTTCCAAATGGAAACTGAATGATTATATCCTCACTAACCAAGATACCAGCGATGAAATCGCTCGGCAATTAAAATAATTTTTTGCCATTAATGATAATCAAATAGTCTCGGATGAAACTCTTTGGGCGGCCCATAAGGCCTTTGCTAGAGGTGTCCTCATCAAAATTGCAGCAATGGAGAAAAGGAAAAGGTTAAAAGCATTTAATGATATTTTGTCTAAACGTCAGCTCCTGGAAAGGGCAAATAAGGCCCACCCCTCTGACATTTTCCTTGACTCTATTAGAGGTCTGAGAGATAAGCTGAGATCATTTATGTTGTATTCCTATGAAAAAAATCTAAAAAAGCTTGAATCCAAATTCTATAGCTTGGGTGATAGAGCCGGTAGGGTCCTAGCAAGTCGTATGAAGAAAAGGGAGGCTCGGATGGCCATTCCCTTTTTGATTAAGCACGATGTGTAAAAAAGTTTTAAACCCTACTCATAAAGCTAGTGAGTTTAAAGCATATTATTCTCAACTATATAATCGCAAGTCAGATCCTAAAACACACCAGCCCACGAAGGGTGAAATTTCTTCTTTCCTTGGTAAACTAAATTTGCCCAAACTTTCCCCCACAGCTCTGGTTGCTCTTAATGCGCCCCTTACTGAGGAGGAAGTAGTTCGAGTTATTAATTCCTCTAAGAGACTTTCTGCCCCTGGGCCAGATGGTTTTTCTAATCCTTACTACCGCCAGTTTGCGCACATCTGAGCTCCATTTTTGGTTAGAACGTTCTCACTATGGAGGGACTCATCTGACATCCAATCTGAAAGCTTGGCTGCGACAATCAATACTATTCCTAAACCGGGGAAGCCTCCAACCTCCCCTGGTAACTTCAGACCTATCTCTCTTTTGAATTGTGATGTGAAGTTATATGCAAAGGTCTGGGCTAATAGACTCCTCTCAGTTCTGCCGGCCCTGGTCTCCCCTGACCATGTGGGATTTGTCCCAGGGAGGCAGGCTAGAGATGGTACTAGAAGAGTGATTGCTTGAATGGATTTTCTTGAGTCCAGTGGTACCCCCGGTATATTCCTGTCTCTAGATGCAGAAAAAGTGTTTGACAGGGTACACTGGGGCTATGTGGACGCCGTTTTGGACACATTTGGTTTCTCTGGTAATATAAAGAATGCTATTATGGCCTTATACAAAAAACCAAATGCTTCGGTCTGTGCAGCAGGCTTCTATTCTGATAGATTTGACCTGACTAATGGGACCCGCCAGGGTTGCCCCCTTTCCCTATAATTTTTGCTTTAGTCATGGAGTCCCTGGCGCAGTCCATTAAGCTCAACCCGGAAATCTCTGGAGTTAAAATAGGCCCTGTAGAACATAAGATCGGTCTATATGCAAACGATGTAATACTCTCTTGCACTGATAGTGAAAGATCATTGATAGGGATCAAGAACGCTCTCCTTCAATTTTCTAAGATTTCATATTACAAGCTAAACGAAGGAAAATCGGTTCTCTTCTCAGTTAATGTTCCACCATCTGTTAGAGATAGAATCTCCACACTTGTCCCATATACTTGGGCGCAGGACGGTTTTTCGTACCTAGGGCTAAGGATTTGTAAACTTTCCAATATTGTCAAACAGAACTTTAATAATCTGTCTATGTTCTGTCGAATGGAATCAAGCAATCAAATACATTTACCCCTTTCCTGGATGGCGTGCATTCAGATAGTTAAGATGATGTTCCTACCAAAAATTATCTATTTATTCCGCTGTCTTCCCTTGAGGTTCCCCAAGAGGTTTTTCTCTCTCCTACAGGCAGTTGTGAGCAGATTTATTTGGGCAGGAAAGAAACCTAGGGTTGGTATGTCTACCTCATTTTATAGTTGTTCACATGGTGGTCTGGGGGTCTCGAATTCTTATTTGTACCATAAAGAAGCAGTTCTAGAGGCGTTAAGGGAGTGGTATGATGATTCTAGTATTCACAAATGGGTGCTTGTGGAGAAATACTTGGCCCCGCATGGGACTTTGAGATTTCTACTGGAGGCGCAAGTACTTAGTTCCTTTGCCCCCTCTCTTCCCCTGCAGACAATGAAAGTGGCATTTTCTTACTGGTCTGATCTGGTCTCTACTTGTCAGGTGATTAAATTTGAGTCTATCTCTATTAGAGCCTTGGAGCTTCATCTGGATGGCCTCACGTTAGGCAATTGGGTGAGGAATGGTATTATGGTCATGAAAGATATCCTGTTAAGTCAGGAGTTGAAACCTTTCTCTGTCCTAATGGATGAATTTGGCCTTCACAGAAATAACTTCTACCAGTATCTGCAAATTCGGCATTTTTTAAATTCATGTGTATTTCCCTTATCCTGCCATAATGCTGTTTGCTCGCCAATACAGCGGTTTTTAGTTCCTCCTCCTCTCAAAAACACGGCCTCTCGGTAGTATATAAAGTGTTTAATTCCCCGGTAATGGTCCTAAACAAGCGTATATGAGGCGCTGGGAAGGGGCTCTTGCTTTCTCCTCAAGCCCAGACCAATGGTGGTCCGCTTCTGGCGACCTGTAGAAATATTCCTCCTGTATCAATCATCTTGAGCGGCTTAAGAAAGTTCACTTTGACTGATACTACACCCCGCTGAAGATTTCTAAATTCCGTGGTTTCTATCCCCAATCCTGCTGGAAGGGCTGCTCGGGTGTTGGTTCCCTAGGGCACGTGTGGTGGGAAGAAGTGTCTAACATTATTACCTCAGTTACAGGCCTGGCTGGAGGTTTGAGCGGTCCGCTAGCGGTTTTGGGGATCGGTTTACATATATTTTCTGGCGATTTGAGACCAATTGTATCACACATTCTAATAGCAGCACATATGTGTCTGGCAGACCACTAGAGAGAAATAACTAGCCCCTCTAAATTGGAAATTATCCAAAAATTAATAAACATTACCAATACGAGCTCCTTATGACCTCAGATGTATTTACCAAAAATAAAATAAGGAATCGTTGGTCCCCATGGGTGGTGTCCAAATTCTCGTCCTTCCAGTCCTGATTGGTGGATCTGTTATCTTATTACCTATCATCTCTACCCTTTCTTCCTTTGTTGCAAATTGTATGCCCTAACCCTACTATGCAGAAATTTTAGCTGTTATCTGTCTTTACTTTGAATTTTATTGTCCTGCTGTTATAGGACACATTTTTCAACTGTCTGCATGTTTGTTGCGGTGTATAACCTGTATTAAGTAAAATCTTAATAAAAATGTAGTGAAAAAAAAAAATAATGTAGGGGCAGACACCCTAATGACACCCAGAATTAGGGGCAGACACCCTAATTCCAATGATGTGCCACTTACTGGCCTGCGTAGTTATTTTGAAAAAAAATCACTGATTTATCAGCAAGAGATTATCACTAAAGGACTAGTAAACCTACTGCCATGTAGTCCTCAATATACATGAACTTTGTATAACCTCACTCCCACCAATAATTGGCAACTTTCTGCCTATGTACAGTGTACTCAGAAATATGCCAAGCAGAGGTGTGAGTGGGGTTATACAGAGCTCAGCATTCAGAGAACTGATAGCTATACAATCGATAAAACAGATTTTATCAATATGACAGCAAAACAGCAAACAGCCCAGTAAATGCCACTTTGCGGGAATCAGGGTCTCTGCCCCTACAGTATACCATGCTGCTCTCAGATGGAGTAGCACAAATCTAGTGACATATTCCCTTTAATAGAGTGATGCTTCTCTGTTTTATAGAAATATATGTGCCCCACAAACCCACTGACAAACACTAAAAAGGCTCTATGATTGTGTGATGCTGTATTATTCTGCAGGTTAAAATACAAAGGCTAAGTGGGTCAAATAGTCCTTGTCATCTATGATTTGATATGAAGGCATTTCTTCTATTGAATCCAGGCGATGGCATAGAGTGTGATTACAGGTATGTCAGCCTCCATCCAGCTCTAGCTTTGCTGATATATTGTTTTGCTTATTTAGAAGTAAAGACTGAAGAAAGGCAGAGTAGCGGGAAGATTACGGCAGAAGGTCACGGGATGAGAAGACACGGATGATCAGACTGGAGGCAGGAGGAAAAGGAATAAAGTCATAAATAGCAAATGGACATGTATGATGTAAAGAAATGAACTATGGGGTTAATATCACCATCCAGTTCTCATACTTTATTGTTTGGATACTGAAAGGCTCAGTGTTCAGTGACTTAGTAAATACTGTCACATTGTATTTGAATGAAACTATGTCGTCATTTAAAGGACATTTGTCATGTTAAAAAGGGTATATAATGTGCTGGCATAATGCTTCAGCCCAGGAGGAGCTGCTGATTCCTATACATTTTTGTGAAAAAAGTTTCAGTAAAACTTGCATTATATTCAATGATGTCCCTGGTATTTGTATGAATGAGTCCATTGGCTGGTCCTACATAGTGATTGACAGTCTTCCCTGGATGATTGTGCCTGCAGAGAGCTGTCAATCACTGAGTAGGACCGCCCACTGGACAAACACTACTGATTTACAAGATATACTGAGTAGGCTGGAACAACCTATACATCATTCTGCTCCTCTTCTCCTCCGTGCTGTCCACAGATCGGACTGTATGTGCCACGTCATATGTTCCCATTAACTGGTAAATAAACATTGAAAAATATAAAGCTTTGTGCCTAATACACACATTGTAATTCGATACAAGGTTCACATATGATGAAGCTATAATACAGAGACAGCTCACACAGATGTTATTAACACCTATCACATGCACTAATCTGTGGATGATTCGTTAAGATTGTCATAGAACTTCCCATTCTTAATTAAGCGCTCGCTGGAGTACATTGCCCTGATTAATTGCGCAGCATGCACCACCTAAGGAATCAGGGGCATCTGAGACCCAGTGTGCACCACCGCCAGAAATGGCCATGGACTGTCATACCTTTCTGGAGTAAGTTGCGTAACTTTAGGGACGTAACTGATAAAGAACTAGACAGGCAGGAGTAACCATGCCCCACTCCGCCCATGTTCCACCCATACTTTGTCCATATTGGCTTAGCTGGCCGGGAATGGTGTGTATTTTGCCAAAAGGCACAATATTTTTGTGCAACTACCTAGTATACATACATACTGACTGGTGAGAGGCTCATGAAATTTTATTTATGCTACCTTACATAATAATATAAAAATGGTTCCCATTTTGCGTCACCCTTATTTCCTCATAGATTGTAAGCTCTTGTGAGTGGGGCCCTCACTGTTCCGAGTAAAGATTGCTACTATTGTCTGTTCCTTAATACATCATAGGATGTCATATTATGGAGTAGTGATGAGCGAACTCGCAGATAACCATCCAGGCACTCATGTAAGTTTGAAATTGCGCAGATACGGACTTTTACAGTTCGGGTCCCCCTATCACTATTAAGGAGGTATTCCACCCTAAAGCATTGCTTTTAAATATATTCCCAAGGCTTCCTTCCAATCTACCCGTCGATCAAGACTTTTTTCCCTACTGATTGGCAGTGTAACTGTCAAGCTACCACTAGGTGGCGCTGACACTCAGGCAGGAAAACTAACCTGAGTGTAATACTACAGAAGCCCACCAGAGGTCGCCAAACTAAACATCAGTGTAGTCAAACAGAAATGGGTCAATGCCGGGAAGTCACGTCCTCAAACAGGGAGCAAGACCTGTCATAGTCAAGAACAGAGCCGAGGTCGGATACCGGAAAACAAACTACACAGGAGAGACACCAGGGAGGACAGAAGACCGGGTAACTGAGGGAACACAGAGGTAAAATTGGGCCAAATAGACTGAGGACGGAGCAAGCAGGAAAAACAGAGTTCAGGCAGGGCTGAAGGGACGGAGGTCAGGCAGGGGAAGCGGGAAGGAGATAGAGGTCGGGCAGGTCAGGGGTCAGAACAAAGGTACTGGGTAGCAGGAAAACGGAGCAGAGCACTTCTCACAGAAGTAGAACGACGCCAAGCTGGAAATATCACTGGCGGTGACCTCGAGGCAGCAGAGCCCAGATATGGTGGCGTGACTTCGGGAACGAGGCCACGCCGAACAGGCCCCTTCCCAGAGACCCACTTCCCAGAATGGATACCTGCATCGGTTCTGCAGCGGCAGACCCATGCAGGATTTATGACAATAACACTGGAGAGATGCAGATACAAGAGTGGAGCTTATAGTTTGCTATGGGCAGTAACCATGGTCATTTACCAATGATACCTAATCTGCAATGCCCTGCACATGAGGTAAGATATATGACTATATCAGGAGAACTATTCCACATTTCTAATTGGAGGTATTTGCTAATATTATTATTATTCCTACTACATATTGGGATATGATCTTGGAAATGGGAATAACCCTTTAAGTGTGTATACTCTCTTTGTTATATATGTATTTTTATGATTTTATAATTAATTAATTAAGATTTGTATTTTCATGGTTAATATAAAAAAATCGGCCATGTAAAAACTAAGTAAAAAACCCAAGTAGAAAACGGGGTTTTATGGTCACTTGGAATCATAGTGATCTTATAGGTATTGACTGTGATAAATAAGACTGATGACCGAGTTGATTATAAGAATGGAGATTTGTATTTTTATTTTTATTATTTAATATAGGTATATGCATCAAGGCTGCATAAATCCAGAATACTGTAACAAGTAATATCACACATTGTAGGAAATATCCACTTGCCTTGAATGATATATGAAGAAAATCAATGTCATTTTCCAGATAAACATGCATATTTTCACACCAATAAATTGAGCCATAAAGCCACCCACACTGGATGGCAAACAGCAGCTAAATCAAGATTGCCTGACACTGGATTTCCTTATTCTGCAGGTTCAGAGACACAACTTGCTCCCTGACAGCGCTCATTCAAAGCAATTTATTGCACTTGTCAGGAGGCAATTTGTTCCCATTACCACTATGCATAAAGGTGTAACCATCCTCCGGATTTATCTGCTGATTAGACCGAGGTGGCTCAAACATGATGTGGTCACAAACAGCGCAGGTGACATGAAAGTGAAATAATTGCATGGAGATTAGAATGGCTTCACCTCTGCCTGATATTTTAATCCTAATGACATTTACATTCATCTCTCAACTGTGCGGGGAACTTTAATCAATTCCGATGACACAATATTTCCTAAGGTGAGATGAAACATACATGTCTGCCTAACGCTTGCTGACACAATTAGCCTTTTTATGATGCGGAGATTGTTTAGCAGACAACATCGTTCTTTCTCAGGTGTTCAATTATTTTGTAAATATTGAATTACAAATTCCATTTGTAAAAACCTATAATCGGTTCACAATATGCAACAGTAATATGGATATGAGACATATCGGATTTTTGTCTGCTAGAAACAATAAAAGTTTGATCTCTCCAGGTATGTACACTGGAGAGCAAAATTAGAGAACAACACACAATTTCCTAAATGTTAAAGGAATGGTTCACCCATTTTTTTTATTTTCTGTAGGAGTTCTACTTACCTTTCTAGGCGTCTTCTCCATTGGCTTGTATTTCCAGTTCTGGCACTGAGCGGCGCTATGCTGCACGCTCAGTGCCTGTCACATGACCCCCTGGAGCTGTGGCCGCCAGCATCCTCTGACGTCCCGGCATTTCCGGGCTCTCAAACAAGACGGGTACGTCACAGGATGCCGGCGCCACTCAGATTGAGTGACAGGGCTGTGGGCGGTGACTACCGCATGTCACAGCTCAGCATCGAGGGGAGGATCCGGAGGAAGTCAGTGTGGAGCCGGAAGCGTCCTGCAGATGGAGAGGAACGGGGCGCCAGTGTGCAGTACAGGGGGGGGTTCTTCAGCTGAATCCCCCCCTGCACGTAAGTATGTGATCACACTGTCCACCCGCCCGCTCTGCTGCGATGTCAGGAGAGCGGCCGGTGTCGGGCAGTGTGATCGTCTGCTCCTCCCAGCAGCAAGACACTGACAGGCATGTCACCGCTGTGCTCTGCCATCTGTCCTGCTGCATGGGACCAACTGTCTGCACACTGTCACCTGCACCGCAAGTCACAGAGTGGAGACAGTTGGTGACAGAGCACCTCTGCCCCCACCTCTTCTTTCCCCACTCTCTTCTCCCCCCCTCTCTCTCTTCTCCCCGCCCTCTCTCTCTTCTCCCCCCCTCTCTCTCTCTCTCTTCTCCCCCCCGCTCGCTCTCTTTTCCTCGCTCTCTCCTGCCATGGTCAGTACAGAAATCTCTCCATCGTGGAGGGGTGAGAGGGAGTAATAAACATGGAGTCCCTACTGTGTCTGTGTATTTATTTCTAATAAAGTATTTTTCTCTGTGTGATGTCTTTTTTTTTTTAAAAAACCCTTTGTTGGAGATTCTTAATGGCCAGGTTAAACTTGGCCTGACATTAAGAATCTCGGGCTTTATACCAGCTGGTAAAACATAGCTGGTATTAACCCCTTATTACCCAGCATGCCACCTGCCACCAGGGCCACTGGAAGAGTTGAATACAGCGCCTGAAGATGGCGCTTCTATGAAAGCGCCATTTTCTGGGGTGGCTGCGGACTGAAATTCGCAGTGGGGGTGCCCAGAAAGCTTGGGCACCCTTCACTGTGGATTCCAATCCCCAGCTGCCTAGTTGTACCCGGCTGGACACTAAAATTAGGCGAAGCTCACGTCATTTTTTTTTAAAAATTATTTCATGAAATTCATGAAATAATTAAAAAAAAGGGCTTCTCTATATTTTTGGTTCCCAGCCGGGTACAACTAGGCAGCTGGGGGTTTGGGGCAGCCCGTAGCTGCCTGCTGTACCTGGCTAGCATACAAAAATATGGCGAAGCCCACGTCATTTTCTTAAAAACGTTTTCAGTGAAAAACCTTTATAAAAAAAAAAATGCTTCCCTGCATTTCTATTGCCAGTGAAAGTAACACCAAGCAGCGGGGGCTAGCAGCCAGTAGCTGCTTTGGTTACCCTTAGCCATAGAAAATGCAGCGGGAGCCCACAAACAATGTGATTTTTTTGTTTTTTCATTTTTAATGAATTTATTTTAAAAAAAATCGGCATGGGCTTCGCCCATCGAGCACCAGAGCATTTTACTTCTCATTCATCCCAAGTAATCAGATGACTCCAGTGTCGGCCGATTACTTGTTCTCTGTCCCCCTGCATCCATCGCAGCGTGTACGGGCTGTGAGGTCAGCGGAGTGGAGACAGTGACATGCTCTGCTCTGACACATAGTGTGCTGCATGTCACTATCTTTCTCCACTCTGGTACTTGTTGTGCAGGTGACCGGATGCTACATGTCCCTAACTGTCTCCACTATGGGACTTGTTGTGCAGGTGAGAGTGTATACAGTTGGTACTATGCAGCAGAAATCACAGAGTGGGGCAGTTAGTGACATGTATCATCCGGTCACCTGCACAACAAGTCCCAGAGTGGATACAGTGACATGCAGCACACTATGTGTCAGGGCACAGCATGTCACCAACTTGCTCTGCTCTGTCACCTGCGGTGCTGCATGTCACGTTTTTGCTGCGATTTGGTGCGTTTTTTGCTGCGTTTTTGCTCACTGCGTTTTTAATCAGTGCACAATGCCATTAAAGATTGTTGATGAAAAAAAAAAAAAAAGGTCTGATGTCATTTCCTTATTCAAAATGTTCATTGTATGCAGGAGAGCAGACAGCAGCTGCAGAACTACAAGGCTCAGCATCCTCCATTCACTAGTGTATGCAGGAGAGCAGACAGCAGCTGCAGAACTACAAGGCTCAGCATCCTCCATTCACTAGTGTATGCAGGAGAGCAGACAGAAGCTGCAGAACTACAAGGCTCAGCATCCTCCATCCAGGACTGTATGCAGTTTTTTACCCAAAAAGAAAAAAAAAATGACATGGGCTTCGCCATATTTTTGTATGCTAGCCGGGTACAGCAGGCAGGTACGGGCTGCCCCCAACCCCCAGCTGCCTATTTGTACCCGGCTGGGAACCAAATATATAGAGAAGCCCTTTTTTTTTAAATTATTTCATGAATTTCATGAAATAATTTTAAAAAAAAATGACGTGAGCTTCGCCTAATTTTGGTGTCCAGCCGGGTACAACTAGGCAGCTGGGGATTGGAATCCACAGTGAAGGGTGCCCAAGCTTTCTGGGCACCCCCACTGCGAATTGCAGTCCGCAGCCACCCCAGAAAATGGCGCTTTCATAGAAGCGCCATCTTCTGGCGCTGTATCCAACTCTTCCAGCTGCCCTGATGCCGGGTGGCTAGCCGGGTAATAATGGAGTTAGGGCTAGCTGTATATTATCAGCTAGCCCTAAGCCCGAAATTCATGGTGTCACTCCAATATTAGACATGGCCACCATGAATTTCTAGTAATGATAAAAAAATAAAAAAAACACAACACACAGAAAAATATTTTTATTAGAAATAAAACCCAACACAATTAGTGACTCCATCTTTATTGAAATAAACCCCCCTCCGCAGTAATCCTGGGTTAGGGTCCCACGCCGTCCAATCCGGATCCAATATCATCTGATCGGTTTGCTGGAAGGCAAAGCGATCAGATGATGTGTCAGGTTAAACTACGTGAATCACATGACACATCAGCTGATTGTATAAAAGCCGATTATACAATCAGCTGATGCATCAGTAGAAAAAAAAATAAATAAATAAATACTGACGTCTGTGCTGATTACCGGCAGCTCCTGCAGGGGAGTCTGATCCTGGCCCATCACTGCAGGAGCTGCCGGTAAGCAGCTGATGAAGTCCTCTGACGGCAGGATCAGCTGATAGCCGGCCGGGCGCGAAAAAGCCGGCGAGACTACGAGAATCGATCAGCTGATGCGTCAGGTGACTGCATCAGGTGATCCACCGCCAGGTCCTGCAAGCTTCGTGCGTGCCCCGGGGAGACTGCACACAGCCAGAGCGGCGGGACCGAGACAGGGGCTGGAAGCAGGCATGGCACCCGGACCCTGCAGACAGGTGAGTATGACATACACACACATACACACTGTATATATACACACACACACACTGTATATATACACACACACTGTATATACACACACACACTGTATATACACACATACACTGTATATACACACACACTGTATATACGCACACACACTGTATATACACATACACTGTATATACACACACACACACTTTCTTCCCCTGGCTGTGTAGAGCTGCTGCTGTCTGTGTGATTTCTGAGTACACATCCACTGGGAAGAGGCAGGGAGGAGGGTTTGGGTGGGAGCAGAGTGGGTGTATTAGACACAATGGGTGTGTTAGATAAGCTAGACACCACCCTAGAGCCACAAAGAATTCTGGGACTCCTGGGAACTGAACACAGGAAGTCAGAGGAGAGAGATTAACCCCATCAGAGCTGGAGCCAGCAATGACCGTGTGCTGCTAGTGCACAATGAAAGGTAATTTTGCTGAAAAAACATAATAGATGTGTTGAGGGGCACATATTAGCAAGATTTATCAGAAAAAAAAAAAATCAGTTTTGGTAACTGGACAACTTCTTTAAGGTCATTGTATAGGCCTATGTGAGTAACCTAGCAGCATTTTAAGCTTATTTCATGAACTGAATTTATCGTAAAGCACATCATAAAAATGTAAATGAGATAAATGAAAAAGAACACTGATCAAAATTAGCGAACACTTTCAGATACCTGCAAGTTATTAGTGTTAATCTGGCACCTGGTGATAATTTCCTTAATTACCTGACAAACTCTATGTAACTGGAAGCCTAAAGGCTGCTTTACACGGTACGACCGATTGTGCAATTTCACAATCGATCGTACCCGACCCCGTCATTTTTGCGTCACGGGCAAATCGCTGCCCGTGGCGCACAAAGTCGGTAACCCCCCGTCACACATACTTACCTCTCGTGCGACCTCGCTGTGGGCGGCGAACATCCACTTCCTGGAGTGGGAGGGACGTTCGGCGTCACAGCGACGTCACACGGCCGCCGGCCAATAGAAGCGGAGGGGCGGAGATGAGCAGGATGTAAACATCCCGCCCACCTCCTTCCTTCCACATAGAGCCGGCGGTTGACGCGGGAGGCAGGTACGCGATGTTAATCGCTCCCGTGGTGTCACACGGAGCGACGTGTGATTCCACGGGAACGATGACCACCCGTCGCCCGATTTCAGGACCGATATTATGGAACCTAGCGACCAGTACACGACTCACGATTTGTGAGCGATACTGCGTCGCTAGGAGGTGTCACACAGGTCGGCATCGCCAGCGATGCCGGATGTGCGTCACAAAAACCGTGACCCCGACGATCTATCGCACGATAGATTGTCTGGTGTATAGCAGCCTTAAGGCTATGTGCGCACGTGTGTGTAATTCATGCAGTTACGCTGCGCTTTGTAGCGCAGCGTAACTGCATGCATCCTGCGTCCCCTGCATAATCTATGGAGATTGTGCAGGGGCCGTGCGCACATGGCGTCTTTGAGCGCAGCGCTTCGGCTGCTGCCCGAAGCGCTGCGTTCAAGAAGTGACATGTCACTTCTTCTGTGCGCTTTGCCGGCAGCTTCTGCTCTGTCTATGGCAGGAGCTGCAGGCAGAGCGCATGGAATCGGCTTTTTTTTTTCTACGGACATTTTCTGCAGCGATTTGAAGTGCACGTGTGCTCTTCAGATCGCTGCAGAAATTTCTGCAGGGCTAGTACGCAACGTGCGCACATAGCCTAACTTTCCAGTTTGCACTGACTTTGCAAAAATGGTGTGCCGTTCCAAAGTGACTGGAACCCTCCAGCAGCAGGTTGTCCAGATGAAGGCCAAATGGGTGACCCTATCAGCCATAGCAAGAGAAGTTGGTTCTTCCAAGTCTGTGATTTTGAGAATATTGCATCTTTACAACATCACAAACTCTTTCAAGTCTCCCAAGAAGGCTGGTCGACCTTGAAAGACAAATGCAAGAGAGGACAGGATAATGCGGAGACTCTCCATGGGTAATCGTTTCAACACTGCAGCTGGAAATGCTCGCCAGTTCAGCACTGAACAGGGTAAGGATCAGTCTCATCATACAGTGTCACAATATTTAAAAGCATTTGGACTGAAAGCCCACTCTGCAGTGACCAAACCTCTCATTAGCAGAAAGAATCAAAAGGCTAGACTCACCTTTGGTGAGGAGCATGTTGTGTAGATAGGGGAAAAAAGGCACGCAGTTCATTTTAGTGATGAAAACAAGTTTAATTTATTTGGGTCTGATGGGAAACATTATATTCATCAAGAAACTGGAGAAAGACGGAACCCAAAGTGTGTTAAGAAGTCAGTGAAGGGAGGTGGTGGAAGTGTCATGGTTTATAGAATGTTTCCTGCAGCAGGAGTTTGATCTCTAATACAGCTACATGCAGAGTGAATGCAAGTGTGTATCAGCACCTTCTTCAACAAGCAATTTTCATGGAGGACAATGCCCCTTGTCACATAGCAAGAAGGGTTAAAGCAGTTCTTTGAAACAGAAAACATTGAAACAATGAAATTGCCAGCCCAGCATTCTGATCTAAACCCAATAGAAAACCTTTGGAAAATCCTTAGTGACATAGTTATAGCCAAGAAACCCACAACAGTCAAAGAACCGTGAAAGAGGCTGGAAGAAGAGTGGACCAAAATCACAGTGTGAGCAGTGTGATAGACTAGTGATGTCCTGTGGCCGCAGATGTGCTGAAGTCACTCAAAGCTAAGGCCTGTACACTTCCTACTGATTGGTGACTGTTTTTATCTTCAGAAAATTTAGTAATCTTTCTCTGTCCTACAGTCATTGCTGTCCTCTAATTATGATTATCAGGTTTTAATCAAAGTAAAGGTTTTATGTTGACAAACTTTAGACCTTTTGTAAAACACTGTTCTAGTGGCATAGTGTACCTCTTAAGGCCACTTTATACACAGAGATAAATCTTTGGCAGATCTGTGGTTGCAGTGAAATCATGGACATATTGTTCCATTTGTACACAGCCACAAACCAGGCACTGATTGTCCACAATTTCACTGCAACCACAGATCTGCCAAAGATTTATCTCTGTGTGTAAAGTGGCCTTTAGAAAAAAAAACCTTTGAATATTGATCAATGTAGATTACATTATTTCTACAAAAAGCAAATGATCATACATTGTTCTCTAATTTTGATCTCCAGTACACATAACAAAGGTTAGGAAGGGGAATGCAAGTCTGATGCTGGGGGGACCAGTCACATGTCCTTAATTAACCCTTAGGTTAATCCCACAGGAATAATAGCTTCTGCCCTCACAAGTAGAGATGAGCGAACCCAAACTTCAGTGTTCGGTATTCATACTAAACGTGGAGTTCGGGTTCGGAGTTCGGGTGCTTCATGTATGCAAACCACTCATGTGAGCATCGCTGTGCTTGGGTACACTCAGTGCTCAGCTGAGTGCAAATCGCTTGCAGTGTTTAAACGGCTCACAGTGAAGGTAACATCAGCGTGATCATAAGTAGTGTGCACAAAACAAATGGAAATGCTGCTCACCTGCTCCCAGAAATGTTCTCCTTATGGCTGGCGGCATGTGGGCACAGACCCAAACTGCCCAATTAGTGACTTTCATTGGGATTCAGGTCAAGTCCAGGTCCTAAAGCAAACATTATCTAAAGTTCGGCTGAACCCACCGAACCGAAAATCAACAGGTCTGTTCATCTCTACTCACATGGCCTTGTAAAACTAGCCTTCTTTGTCTGTTACCCTACAATGTCCCTACTTGGCTCTAGATGTGTTTCATGTAAAATGATCATCAGGGGATCCATAGATGCCACTTACAGGGGGCTGAATTGACAAAACATAACTACATAGGGTAACTGAACCTGTCTCGGAGTACCAGGTCTTGTATTTATTTCAATAAGCTCTCCCACCAGCACTATCAGAGGGGTTAAGTTACATTTTGTCTACGTGTTGGTAACCCAGTCACATACAGATGGCAACTATCAAGTCCCTGATGAATTAATTTAGATTAAACAAGTAGGGAACCACGTAGGGACATTGTAGAGTAACTGAGAGCAAGGACTTATTTGGGAATGCCCTTGTAATGGTGAAAGCTAGAATTTTTCTGAGCCTAAAGCGGGCTTTACACGCTACGATATATGTAACGAGATGTCGGGGGGGTCACGTTGTAAGTGACGCACATCCGGCATCGTTAGTGATATCGTAGCGTGTGACAGCTATGAACAAGCAGAAATACTCAGTTTCTCGTTCATCGTTGACACATCGCTCATTTTCAAAAAATCAAACGTCCTGTTGTTCATTGTTCCCAAGGCAGCACACAACGCTCCGTGTGACACCCCAAGAACGATGAACTGCAGCTTACCTGCGTCCCGCCAACAATGCTGCAGGAAGGAGGAGAGGCGGGATGTTTATATCCCGCTCATCTCCGCCCCTCCGCTTCTATTGGCCGGCCGCTGTGTGACGTCGCTGTGACGCCGAACGTCCCTCCCCTTTCAGGAAGTGGATGTTCGCCGCCCACAGCGAGGTCGTATGGAAGGTAAGTACGTGTGACGGGGGGGTTACAGCATTGTGTGACACGGGCAAGAAATTGCCCATACCGCACAAACGATGGGGGCGGGTGCAATCGCAAATGCGATCACACGAGAAATCGACACATGTAAAGCAGCCTTTAGAGGGTCTTTATAAGCTACTAAAGGTTATCCATGGACATTTGAGTGGTCCCAATAGCACCATATGCCAATTCCTTTAATGCCTAAAAATGACTTAAACTGCATTGCTTCTTCTCCATAGACATCACCAGGGTTACACATACATACTCGGGTAAACATATGTGTCATGGATTTTCGACCTTACTAAATTAACTGTGATTTTGAATTTGCTTTTATTATAATTATCATGTTTTAATTCCTTACTCCTGCAGTGTTAGGTTTAGAAGAAAACAAGAAATGGGCTGCTTTGTTTTCATTTTAGAAAACAGCACCAATCTTGTCTAAGGACTGTGTCTGCTATTGCAGCTCGGCTTTATTTAGCAGAATAGGGATGGACTGCATAACACTGACTATTCTTTTGCAATCTTTGGAACCGAAACCCCTTTAATTATAATATGATGATTGTCAATCAAATCAGTACACAATTATGTAAAGACTGGAGTGCTCCTTTAACTATGTAAGGGAAAAGAGGAACAGTGTTATTTACAAAAGAAATATAACTCCAGGGTCAGATTGAAATGATGGCAAGCTAGGCTACCGCCTGGCACCCAACGCTCTAGGATGCCAATAGCCATATTCCCCTGATTATATTTGCTTTCCCATTAGCACAGCATCAAGTCAGGAGCTCAGGGTACCTTCCTGCAGGTATGCTGCCCTCAACTGAAGATAGTAGGGAGCTGCTGGAACCCATCCTTGGCTTTCTGTTCCACTGCTTCTCTATGGTGGAGAAGGCGCGATGATGTCATCACAGCACCTTTATCATTCAGCCCTTCAGGGAAGCAACAAGAGGGATCATCAGGAAGTGAGTACTTTGTTTTATGGGGGAAAAGCAAAATGGGGGCAAAAAGACAATTGTCGGGACAATGTAGGAAAGAGCACTATAGCGAGGGAGCACAAGAGGGGCAGAGCATAATGAAGGGGATAAGATATTGAGGGGGGAAAAATATTGAGGGGGAAAAGAGAATTGGGGAGAGCATATTGGGGAGAAATGTAAAACAGGGAGAGAAAAGGGAGGGAACATTTAGTGGGGAGAGCACAGTGCGGAGAGGAAGAACACACAGGACAGTGACTGAATAAATTGGTGGGGACAGGAGCACCGTTGGGGGGAAAAAACAGAGGACTGTGACTGGTTTTGAATTCAGGAAGAGAGGACACATTTATTAATTTATAATTTCAATGAGGGGTGCACAGAGGCTAATTAAATATTAATAGTATGATGCATATTTATATTCACGGGTGCAGTATGGGATATTTTGTATTCCGGAGGCATAAATATGTGACCTTGTTATTTTCTGGAGCACTTTGATCTGTATGGCAAACTCAGTGATGAGTTGTGACTGGAAGATGTCAACATGAAGGTCTGGAGAAAAAACCCCAAAACAAAACAGAGAAGAAGATGACTCGATGAAAAATCACTGGCAAATCACTGAATGTCATTTATATTCTGTATGTACAATGTTTGGCCTGCATTGAAATGATGTAAGAGCCTTGTTAGTAAAACAACACTTCTTATTATGTGTAACGCTGTCTGTCCCTTATTACATAGTTGTTCGCTTGTGTATAACGCCATCTCACATTACATAGTCTTTTTGTCTGATTATGTCTAGAGCTGTCTCATATTACACAGAGGTTATTTATGTTTAGAGCCGTCCTTTATTATATAGTCTTCTTTCTTATTTTGTATAGCACATCCTTTATTACAGTGTCCTCTCTTATTATGTATATCCAGCTGCTTACATAGTGTACTCCCATACTATATATAGTGTCCCATATTAAAAAGTCTCCACCATTAACTTGTTTTTCACCATTATTACATAGTGTACTCCATTATTGTGTATAATGCTGTCTATAAAGAAGAGATTTGTGTAATGTGCAGATTTTTCTACTCGCTATTGTTGTTTACTAAATGTGCACCAGAGCATTTTTGTTCATCACATTACACCTCCCATATGCCCCTGTTCACACCTGTTAAATGACATGGCAGTGAGGGGTGTCCACAAAGTGTAAGACTCCTGCACAACAATGATTCCAAGTGAAATTGACAATTTGCACAAATACAGTATAACCTTGGTTTTCGAGAACAATCCGTTCTGGGAGTGTGCTTGTAAACCAAGTTAAAAGAAAAAGGTTTTGGTACCTGAGATGTCTGAGAAAGCTTGTTTTGTAACATCATTTTATTTTATTTTATTTTAGTTAGCCATTAAAAGGTATCACAACTACAAAATTTTAATTTTGTTTCTCTCACTGAGAGCAAGCAATGTAAACCAAGTTACTCGTCTAGCAAAGCAAAATTTCCTATAGGAAATAATGGAAACTCAGACAATTCGTTCCACAACTTGTGTAATGTCCCGTACCATATTGTGCCATTCCACACATGCACAACCACACACAAAAACACACAAACACACATAATATTCTCACCTTGCCCTCCGTTCCCTTGGCGGCCTCATAATTCTTGTAGTCCGCAGGTATGTGTATCTGGTAACCGATGCAGGAGCTTCCACTGTCAGCATCAACATCATATGCAGGAGCCGCTTGCCTCTGATTGGCCAGCGCGCTGACCAATCAGAGGCAAGGGGCTCATGCCTTTGATGTTAGCGCGCTAGCCAATCAGAGGCAAGCGGCTCCTACGTATGACGTTGACGCTGCCATTGAGAAGCGATGACAGCAGACGTTCCTCCATCGTCGCAATGGTTACCCGATAGACATCCTGTACCGGCGAACTACAAGAACCATGAGGCCGCCGAGGGAATGGAGGGTAAGGTGAGCATAATATGTGTGTGTTTGTGCATGTTATGCATGTTTGTGCAGACTGCAAGAGCGGGTCAGAGTGCGGTGAAAGTACAGAACCGGAAGTGTGTGCGGTGAGTATTTGCTCGTACAGCAAAGATTGCCCGTAAACTGAGTTACAAATTTACAGCCAGCTTTGGTCGTATAGCGAAATACTCGCACACCAAGTTACTCGTAAACCGATGTTCCACTGTAAATTGCAAATGTAACCAGTTTCAATAGAAAATGGAAGCTAACATTTTGATTCACATGTATGGATAATACGTGTAGGTCTGGCTGAAGTTTGTACAGATTCCCCTACCATCTCAACATGGCCTGTACAGTTACTATGGCACCTTCTGGCTTTAATCTGGACTATTCTTCTTGTATTGGTTCCTATATGAATGCTGATAAGGTGCTCATACACATTAGAGTTAGTATAGGTAGGTAGAAGCTCACAAATTTGGCAGTACCAGCTAACATGATTGGTTGCCTCCCAACTGAAGATGATGTTGGGGTAAAGACGGATCGAGCATATTCAAGTTCAAAGCCTCCTTTCCTTTTGTTCTTAAAGGAAATCTGTCATCAAACGTATGCTTCGCAAACTAAGAGCAGCATAATATAGGGACTGAAACCCTGATTCCAGTGCTGTGTCACTTAAAGGGAACCTGTCATGTTGTTTTTTTTATATTAAACCTCCCCCAATTTGTTTTACATGATGCACAAGTCCTTCTCACAACTTTTAACAGATGAGAAATGGTGTGCAGGACCTATGTAATGTCTCGATCATGTGACTGTAATGGGCGGAGCTCAGCAAAGAAGTGTTTTGTAAAGGACCTGTGATAAAATGATTTACAATGCAGGGGGCGTTATCAAGTTAAAAAAAATAATCATGTCTGAACTTGACTGACAGTGAATGACCTCAGTAAAAGCTCCATCCCCAGGACTGATATCACTGAACATTAAGGCATTAACTGCATTCACATAAGCATAGAAACGCTTTTATTAAAGATAAATACATGGAATTATTTTTTTGAAACCATGTTGGTGATGCACATTACATCATGTAAAACACATTGGGGCCTGTTTAATATCAAAATCCAACATGACAGGTTCCCTTTAAGCACCACTTACACTGCATAATTATTGTAAATGAGGGTTACTAAGAATGCTTGATTTTGGATAATTATGCGGTCTAAATGACTGCTCATTAGGTGAAATAATATTTTGTGCTGCATAAAAGATCAAGGTTCTCGGCAGCACATCATTTTATGTAGAGGTGAGAACAGTGGAAGCCTATGGGCAATGAACGATCTATTACACTGGCTGCCCGTGTGCTACAGTCCAATATAAACTTACGGGCTCTTCTCCACTTGCAATTTCTATGTGCTAGGGCGATCAGATAGAAAATGGATCTTACTCGCACCAGTGTTAATCAATCATGCTGCGATTTCACTGAGTCTCAGCTCTCGCACCCCCATGCAATCCTATGGGAGCGAGAAAAAAATCAGAATCCGGGTGGCATGCGCATGTCATACGGATCCTTGACACTTGCATACCGCGTCAGACTGGCTACCGGAGAAATCTCCAGTAATACCAGGCCTGGCCGCGGTTACATGCACTGAACTCCGGAGCTGTCACCTGCACCCGCATGACGCTCGCATGTCATATGGATGCTATGTGAGGAAAAAAACACACACCGTACGCAGACCAAACGCAGGACACTCGACTCACATTTGTAGCCAAGTGTCGCTGTGAATTTGTAAACGCAAGTGGAGAAGAGCCCTACCACTCTCACATACAAGGCTCTCCACAGTTCTGCACCTCCCACTCCCGTCTCCAAGACGTCTCGCTATCTGCACCAAATCTCTGGAATGCACCACCCAGGAAAATTCGTTTAATTCCCAATATACACAGTTTTAAGTGTGCCCTATACACACGCATTTCTTTAGACTAGCCTATCCCCTCACCTCACTTATCTAACTATTCCCGTTTTGTCCTTAAAAAAACAAAATTATCCTCCAAATCTGGCACCTTGTATCATCTCCTCACACCCTCCATACACTTAACAGCCCTCTGTACCTGTACTTGTACACATACTGGCTGGGAACGCTTCAAGCAGCATTATTTGTATACCCTAGTTATTATATTGATGGCCAGACCGTACAATACAAGTACTTTTTTACCATTTACCTTTTGTGCCTCCCCTATTTCCTTATAGATTGTGGCTTGTGAGCAGGCCCTCACTCCTCTTAATATCTGTTGCATTGTGCTGCTCTGTAATATCCCGTATTGTTTGTACATGTCCCCTCTAAGGCTCTGTGCGCACTGGGAAATGGAATTTTCTTGAGAAAATTCCGCATCCTCTCAAAGATTACCGCACCCGCGGTAAAAAACCGCGGGAAACCGCACCCGAAAACCGCATGCGGTTTGCCGCGGCTTTACCGCGGTATTGTTCGCGGTATTGCCGCGGTTTTGCCGCGTGCGGGTTGGGATGTGCTTTATTGCATTCAATGCAATAAAGCACATTGAAGCAAAAAAAAAAAAACATTTAATTCTGATAGTAGATAGACAGAAGAATAGATAGAGGGATAGATAGATAGATAGATAGACAGACAGAGGGATAGATAGATAGAGGGATAGACAGATCGCTGCATTTCCCACGGTCGGCAGTGAGTTCACATTACCGGCCGTGGGAAATGACCGGTAATTACCTCTGCTGTCTGCTGCATTCAGCCTGTGTCTGTGACAGTCGCGGCTGGATGTCAGCAGTGCAGGACGCAGGAGCCGGAGCTGTGGATGTCGGAGCGGTGGTTTACGCCGGAGTTTTGTTTGGGAGGGGTTAATAAAATGGTGAACGAGGCTTGTTGGTTTTATTTAAAATAAAGGATTTTTCGGTGTCTGTGTTTTTTTCACTTTACTTACGGGTTGATCATGTCAGCTGTCACATAGACGCTGCCATGATCAAGCCTGGGGTTAATGGCGGTGGTCCCCCATCACCATTAACCCCTTGTATTACCTTGTCACCACTGCTACACGGTGGCAAGAAGAGCCGAGGACACGCCGGCAGTGCCGCATAATGCATGCGACATTCCCGGGGCAGCTGCGGCTGATATTCTCGGCTGCCGGAGGGGGAGTGAGGCGGGGGACATTACCCCTGCCCCTCTCCCTCCCCAGCCTGAGGATACCGGGCCGCCGCTGTGTGCTTACCTCGGCTAGAAGGTAAAAATACAGCGGAGCCCACGTTCTTTTTTTCCTATATTTCCGTTTTCTTTCTATGTGTGTTCTATGTGTCTGTGTCTATGTGATCTATGTCTGTGATGTGTTCTGTGTCTGATGTGTGTGTGTTTACTCTGCACGACTTCCTGTTCCTGTAATGACATCACTTCCCTGCAAAACCGCAAGCAAGTGATGTACATTACCGGAGGTAAACCGCAAAATACCGCAGGGAATAACGCAGGAAAACGCAGTGAACCGCACAGAATTTGCTGCCTGCGTTATTCCCTGCGGGATTTCATGATTAACATTGAGTCAATGGAGTGAAATTCCGCAGCGATGTGCGGAAAAGAAGTGACATGCACTTGTTTTTGCTGCGGGATTCCCGCAGCAAAACATGCAGCTGTCAAATTCCGCCCAGTGCGCACAGGATTTTTTTTCTCCATAGGATTTGCTGGTGATTCACTGCAGAGATGTTATGAACATTTTCTGCAGCGAAACATGCAGCAAATCCGCGGCAAAATCCGCGAAAAATCCGGTAAGTGCGCACATAGCCTAATTGTAAAGTGCTGCGGAATATGTTGGCGCAATATAAATAAAAATGATTATTATTATTATCTCAAGCATGTTGCTGGTTGGCAGTCTTTTAACACTGTGCATCGCCATTACTTGGATTCTTCCTGAAGTTTTGATAACATCACTGTTTTACCTGCTACAGATCTGCTAGTCTGCTCAATGATTTGCTCTGTATTGTATAACACCGTCCGAAGCATTAACTGACAGCTTTCTGCCTACACAGGAAGAAAGCTGACACACAATGGTGTGGGGTGAATGAATATTGGGAACTATAAAGTCAGAGTTCATGGTGGAGAGGACAAGCAGCGCTGCAGCAAATAAATAGTGTATTATGAAAACTACAGCAAGAAGATCGGTAAATGACACATCACTTGTCAGGGTCTCTGGCCCTACTGTATACTACTCTCAAATGGGATGAATGCAAAAATCTGGTGAGAGACTCTCTTTAAGGCTGGAATCACACTTGCGATTGACTTGCGTGAGTTGCGCATCGCATCACTCGGCACGGCTGCACACTCTCCTGACAGGAGCTGGTCGGCTGCATGTATTTCCATGCAGCTGAGATGCTCGTGTCCAGCGAGTGTGCGGACATGCTCTGTGATGCCGATGCGCAACTCACGCGAGTCAAATACAAGTGTGACTCCGGCCTGAGGCTGGAGTCCCACTTACGTCAGATTCATGTATTTCTATGCAGCTGACAAGCTCGTGTCAGGAGAGCCGGCAGCCGGTGCGGGCGGTGAGATGCAATCCTCTCGCGAGTCACACGCAAGTGTGACTCCAGCCTAAGGTAGATAAGGCAGATAATGACAGAGGTGTCTGGCAATGGTTACTTCAGTCCTCCTATTGAGAACATAGGCGCCCTCAGATAAACTCTGAACCTGCATGTATCAGGGAATTCGGTGGTGAGATATTAAAATTCATGGAGGAAAGAATTAAAGCGGTAGTAAAAAATGTAATGCAGATTGATGGGAGACTAAAGAATAAAAGGAAAAAGACCAATAAATCAGAATATAACCAAAATAAACATAATCTTGTCACGTCATGACTACAGTATATATTTAATAATCTCATGTCCTAGGCAAGCTCACACAATAATACTTTTAGTACACCATCATTATGGGCACAGGAGAAAATCTCTTAATCTCAAAGAGCTGTATTAATATGTTAAATTACAAATGAAGGATGGATCCAATAAAAAGTTCAACTTCATAGAAATAGTCTTATAAACCATTGCAATGAATAGTAAAAGATTTCCATTTCTATTCCATACCCATGGAAAGATCCATCCGTGATCATAAACCCTTAATCCGTGCAAGGTGCTTTTTATGCATGTAATGTGCCCTCTATAAATATTCTATGAAGGCCCTCAACATTCATTGCCATTCCCTGCACACGTAGCCACTGTACCTTCAGTGCGGATACATTTAGGGAGACGGGAAGGGGTGACTGATTATTTTAGCATAATGCATCGGTTCATGAGCTACAATGTGACAATCTGATAACCTTGAATTTTACATTCATCAGAAAATAAAACAAAATAAACCGTGTTCTTCAATTGAGTCGTGTCCACCATTGTGACGATCTGCGGCACATTTCACTGACGCTCTGAAGACTTATATTGTCACTGAATTCTGTACAAGTTGTGAAATAAAACTGTCTGTATCTTTGGTTTATCAGGATTCAGTGACAGATAAATGATATCAATACCCAGTACTACAACCATTTTTATTTGCGTAATTAAATGATATGATATGAGACATATGTGGACATTTTCCACTTATTCACTAATCTGCAATTGCTTTTTATCATTGTGCATAACTGAAAAATGTTGTGGATTTCTGCATTCAGCTAAAACATCTTATTGTTTGTATGATGAAAAATTGTACAATTTACTTCTTGTATCAATTGCTCACAATACATAAAATCCCTTGTGATGATCACGCAGGTGACTGATTCATTCCAGATAGAATCCAGTTTTTGGCAAGTTTTTAACGCTTTATATTTCACTGCATCAAAAACACAGCGTCTTACAGTCCCGGCAAAGTGAATGGGATTTATAGAAATCTCCTGCCCACCGTGATTCTCTTTTAAGCCTGCTTTACACCTTGCAATTAAGCATACGATATCGTATGCGATCGTACCTGCCCCCATCGTATGTGCGACACGGTCAATTTGTTAAATGTGTCGCACAAACGAATAACCCCCCGTCACACGTACTTACCCGTCCATACGACCTCGATGTGGGCGGCGAACATCCACTTCCTGGAGTGGGAGGGACGTTCGGCGTCACATCGACGTCACGCTGCAGCTGGCCAATAGAAGCAGAGGTGCGGAGATGAGCGGGACATAAAGATCCCGCCCACCTCCTTCCTTCAGCTTTGCTGGTGGAAGCCGCAGGACGCAGGTAAGATCTGTTCATCGTTCCCGGGGTGTCACACACTGCGATGTGTGCTACCCCGGGTACGATGAACAACCTGACGTTCAATTTTTAGGAAATGAACGACGTGTATGCGATGAACGTTTTACCGTTCAATCGCAATCGCACGTAGCTGTTACATGTTACAATGTAACTTACGATGCCGGATGTGCGTCACTTACAACGTGACCCCGCCGACACATCGTAAGATATATTGTAGCGTGTAAAGCGGGCTTTACTCAGTGTAAACTTACCTATGGTGCAAATCCGCCACATGATAATATCTCTCTTGGGTACACTGAGTTTTATGTGCAGATTTTACCCATAGAATTGCCTTAGATGCGAAAAAAAACACATTTGGGTTTTCAGTGCATACATGACTATATCAAAGTTTTTGTCAAAGCGAAATACCAAGAAGTATCAAAAGCAAAGCAGACCAAACAAAGACAAAAAATGTATTTAAAATTGGTGGGGGTTGATGTGCTTTACCGGAAGGAGAGGATACTGGTCCATTCTCGTGACGACGTGGCTGCCACAGCCACAAAGTGGTTTCATTGGGAATTTTTCTTGACTGGCACCACCTTTAATTCTGTGGTATGACTTGCATCACCTCTAGTTCCTTATCGCTATTCTTTTGTGAACTTGTCTGGTCTTCGGTGGTCCCCGTGGTCTTCCCTCTCTAGCTTCTCTTTCTCTCCTTTCTCAGTTTCCGCTCTCCTCCTTTTCTTCTGAAAATTTATATTTTGTTGTTTCACTTGACAGTCGCCATAATTGGTGCCAATGGAATCTCTATATTGATTCGATCATATACTCTCTTCTATTCATGATGTTGCACCTGAACTGTAACCCTGTGTTGTATCAATATTACAATCCTATTATGTTTATTTTTGGCTCTTCTTAAAGCGCACCAATCACCAGGATTTTCATATATAACCTAAAGCCAGTGCTATACTGTGAGGGCCGGGGAGGACTGGTAGGCCCAGGAGGTGGATCCACTGGACCGAGCACCCCACCTGAAGGGCAGGGTACACGGTAGCTGGAGCACTAGCGTGGCAGGAACGGGAAGAACCAGGTCACCAGGGTCCTTGAGTCCCATAGGACAGTACAGTAACAGGTGCAGGTATCAGGAAGCAAAGACAGGACCAGGTCACTAGGGTCACAGCGTACTTTAAGGCAGTAATACAGGAAACAGGAACAAAAGGACCTGAGCACCTAGCTCACAAGACAAAGCAAAGAAACACAAGCGATGATCAGGCCCCACCCACATGGAAAGGCCAGTCTTATATACCCAGCACATCCTCAGGTCATTTCCTGTTGCAGCAGTGCTGGGCCTATAAGACCAAGTGAGTGGGCGTGGCCCAGTCCTATACAGAACATTAGTCAGAATCAGACTCCTGAGACCTGGAACAGGACTCAGGTGAGCCAGAGCGGGAGCGGCAGGCGTGACCGGTGGACGCATGGACTGGACCAGTGAGCAAGGAGCGGTGGTGCGATGGCAAGACTGGATCAGTGAGCACGGAGCAGTGCAATGCAGGTGCGACCAGATCAGTGGGTACGGAGCGCTGCTGGGACACCGGGAGCAGGACATATACTGGCACTATCAGCCTTATTCTCTACATACCTGTAGTGGTCAGCTCGGATGTTTAGGTTTTGAAATTCAAGAAAGTAAACTTTATAGAATTAGCTGCTTGTTGAGTGACAGCAGCAAAGGAGCAGATAATATCTGGGGGGTATTCATAGTTATCCCCTCCCTCTGTTAGAATTAGCATAAGCATTATACAAACAATTAATTTTATTTCTTGAGGGCCTGTGTGAGGTCATACCCATGTGACTTGGTATACAGCTTTGTTGGCTGAGGCCCCGCCCCTTCTGGTCACATGGGTATGACCTCACCACAGGTTCTGCAAGAGTCAAAATGAACTGCTTGTATAGTACTTGTGCAAATTCAAAGAGGGGGAGGGATAATTATGAATACCCCCCAGATCAACAAGCAGCTAATTTTATAAAATTTACTTTTTTGGATTTCAAAACCTAAACATCCGAGCTGACCACTGCATGTATGTAGAGAATCAGCCTGATAGTGCCAGTATAGTACTGGCTTTAGGTTATATAGGAAAAGTCTGTTGATTGGTGCACTTCAAAATCAATAAAATGTTTTTAATATTAAAAAATGCATAAAAAAATGCACTCAAAAGTTCAATGAAAAAATGCAAGTAACCTATTTTACATAATAGGTGTAGAAATGCTGCAGAAATTGAACAATATCAAAAACTCAGCAAAAACTGAATCTTTTTCAGGCGGATTACACCCAAAATCCGCCTGAAAAGCACCACAAATGCACCCAAGAATAAAAACATAATGAACAGTAATGCCAAAACCAAATTGCTGTGCACATGTACCGTGTTATGTCATGTCTTTTAACAGGGTTTGGAAACACTAAAGTGGTTAAAAAAGTGACAAAGTCATTCCCCAAGGAGCTTAAGCAGTATAGAATGAAAGCAGCCACTGGAGCACTCAACCTGTCAGGAGGATTTATGACTCCCTACAAAATCTGATGAGTCTATTCCAGAGACTGAGGGCACAGGCCTCTGATCCTAAATAAATATTGGGACAATAAACCTTTCACACCACTAATCAAAGTTAATTAAGAATTCACTCTCTAAGCTCAGTGTTTGTTTATTTAAATGTCCTTTTATTATGCCATCCCTCTGCTCTGTTTGTGTATATATTTGTGTTTCTTCATATATTTTGTCATACTATGCCTGAAGAAGGAACCTGAGATGTCTCAAAAGCTTGCTTTGTAACATCAGTTTATTTTATTTTGTTTCCCTCACTGAGCGCAATCAATCATTTTGGAGCACTGGAATAACAGCAAAGCTGCCTCTGGTCAACGACTGCTGGCATTTCCCCGAAGAGGCTTGGCTTTGAAAGGCTCGGCAGTTGCATTGTCGTCTAAATGATGTCGTGTGTACATATCCTTAGGTTACATTCCCACTATGGCTATTCGGTGTGTTTTTGATTCTGCATCAATTACCTGAGTTAGGTTACCTCCATATTTCCATTGTGTTTATGAATGTGCACTTTATTGCGTTTTATTGCATTTCAAATCTCGCGCCTGTGCAGTTAGGCCGGCTCGGGCAGGCGCAGTTCGCTCTGCCATATCGCGGGCAGAGCAGAAAACATAGCAACCCTAGCTCGAGCCGGTAAGCTAAATGTGCAGGCGCGAGATTATGGGCGGGTACGAGCATGGCGCTGGTCGCTGGTAAGGTCAGAGATGTGCATGACCTCACCAACGCCATGCTCGTGTCCGCCCATAATCTCGCGCCTAACTACACAGGCACGAGATTTGAAAATGTGATGAGGAGGATGACGGAGGGCGTCATCCCATCAATCAAGACAGGAGGACGGCGATCAGTGGCAGGAGGGGGGAAAGGAGCAGAAAATGAGCCCACCCATCTGGCCAACACAGGTAATTAGCATACCTAAAGGCCAAGTTTTATAAAGTTATTTTTGGGGTCTGGAAGGGGAGTCAGGGCCAAGGTGAACCTTCATAGAATTCAACCCAGGAGCTGCAGAAGGGGATTCATTTAGCTTAATAGGGAATAATCTGGGGACAGGTTCCCTTTAAAAAACTTGTGTGAAATGTCTCACAAAAATCTCCCATGAAGTATTATAAAATATTGAGAAACTTTTTATTCTACACTTTTAAGCTTTGTCTGTGCCACAGTCACAACAAGGGCTCTGCTCACATCTCCTTTTGGAAAATTGGAATAGATGGTCGATTGTATCACTATTGCAAGAGAGGAAGCAAATGGGCCCCATTCATTATCAGATTCATATGTTTTTTTGGGGGGGTGGGAGGGGTGCTCAGATAGAAAGAAAATATTCTTCATACAGAATTTTTTTTTTCTTCACATTTTAAAAAATGTCACCACATAAATCCCACAATAATCAGTGGGCCCCTCTGCTTCCATACGCACCACTGATCTAATGGGCCATTTATTCCCTTTGTTGTTTGCTAAAATTTCATAGACAATATGCATGTGAACAAAACCTGAGAAAACCCCCACTAATTACTAGAATGAGGGTCTAGTTTAGTCGTGAAAAGGTAAAGGGTTAAAGTAAAAAAAAAAAATCTGATCAGTTAATTGAAAAGGAAAACAGGTTTTTACTACCTCAACTGAAAGTAGTCTAAGGCCCCATTCACACGTCCGTGTCTCCGGTACGTGTTTGGTCCGTTTCCTCACGTACCGGAGACACGGGCACACGTAGACCCATTAAAATCAATGAGTCTGCGCTCACGTGTGTGTTTTGCCATGTACCGTGTGTCCGTGTGGAGCATACGTGTGTCCGTGTGCTCCACACATAGACAAGTCCATTTTTCTCCGGCATCACGGGTGTCACACGGTCCGCACACGGACCGCACGGATGTGATCCGTGTGACACACCGAGAAAACACACGTGTCTGTGAATTAAAAGGAATTTCTATACTTGCCTTCTCCAGCTCAGCCATCTCAGCCGCTGCTGTCACTTGCTTCCAACCCCCGCTCATTATGCTCATTGCATATTCACTCCACTGCGGGTCGGAAGCAGCAGCAGCGGGGGAGTCGGCAGGATGGGAGACCGTAGATAAGCACCACGGACAGCAACGCCAGGGACAGGTGAGTAGAAAGTTCCCATTCTCCGTCTGTTATCCGTGATAAACACCATGACGTATCTATAAGGGATAAGCAGGTTACCATGCTAACACCCCCATACCAATCTACCTAAATAAAGACGAGAACCACGACTTTATTGCAGGAATGGCCACAGTTTTATTTAAACGTATATATGTATACCAAAAACTCGTGGCCCAACATGCCACTCAATTGTTAAACTTAACCTTATACATATATACCCGTATAACCAGAAACCCCGATAGATCCATCCGAGAGGCCAACCATCATTCCTAACCCCCCGGCCGTAACCTCCAAACCGGCCCAGAGGACCACCTCGGCCGTGACCACCCGGCCCAAGGTGAGGGGTAACAACGTTCCATCGTTGATTACCCCTACCCAGAACCTGCGGGCCCTCCGCCCACAAGTTCCCATCCAGTCCGAAGCCACTCCCCTTGAGTGACTTCGTACCAACAAACCGACTGTCGGTACTCCCAACCTCTCAGACGGACCTATCACCCCGCTGTGACAACAACAAAATTGGCAAATCAACCTTGCATTCTCATGTATTCCTCTTTTTCTTTGTTCTTTTTTTTTTTAATTTTTTTTTTTTTTTTTTGAAAAAACCATCACTTTTCATTATTATTTTTTTTTTTTTTTTTGTTTTTGTTATAAACATATACATATACATATATCAGGGCGGGCGGGTGGGACACAACTTTCCGGCGACAAAAGGGGAGGTAAACAGTACACCCCCTCTCTTATACCTCCCCAAACTCCCCACCCCTTCCTTGCTCCCCTCCCAATCCCCTTACAGCTCCCTTCCACCAATCCTATAGCCCCATATATCCCCTATCCATGTAAACCTAATTAACCCCTTCCTAACCTGGCACCCTCCCGATCGTCATGGGGTCCGTTCACCCCTATGGGGCTCACTGCCCTTCTTGACGTATCTATAAGGGATAAGCAGGTTACCATGCTAACACCCCCATACCAATCTACCTAAATAAAGACGAGAACCACGACTTTATTGCAGGAATGGCCACAGTTTTATTTAAACGTATATATGTATACCAAAAACTCGTGGCCCAACATGCCACTCAATTGTTAAACTTAACCTTATACATATATACCCGTATAACCAGAAACCCCGATAGATCCATCCGAGAGGCCAACCATCATTCCTAACCCCCCGGCCGTAACCTCCAAACCGGCCCAGAGGACCACCTCGGCCGTGACCACCCGGCCCAAGGTGAGGGGTAACAACGTTCCATCGTTGATTACCCCTACCCAGAACCTGCGGGCCCTCCGCCCACAAGTTCCCATCCAGTCCGAAGCCACTCCCCTTGAGCGACTTCGTACCAACAAACCGACTGTCGGTACTCCCAACCTCTCAGACGGACCTATCACCCCGCCACAGACCGGCCAAGTGACACCCTTACTTGGCCCGGGCCCCCCACACCCCTAGTGCTTGCTCCAGGCCATCCCTCAAACCCAACATCCATAAATCCAGACCCACATCAGTCAGATGAACCCCATCTCTCCTCAGATACTGCTCCGTGGACTCCTCCAATTCTCTATGCCGTACCACCAACCCTCCATTCCTCGCCACAAACCTACCAATTGCCCGGTTCAGCTTGCTCCGAGCCCTATTAATACGGTCCACCGACCTACCAAAACGCCACTGCATCCGAGCTATGATGTCCGACCACACAATAACTATGCCCGGGAACGCCCTCCACAAATGTAACAGGTCCAGCTTTATGTCCCTTTTCAACTCCCTCGCCGACCTTACTCCCAAATCGTTCCCACCCACGTGCAAAATTAACACATCAGGGTCACGATCCATACGGCTATAATAAGCCACCTCTGGGCGCACTCTACCCCAAGTCATGCCCCGAATTCCGAGCCACTTTACTCGGGCTTCCGACACCGACACTCCAAGCTGCCGACCGTCACGACGCACATCCGCCCGCAACGCTCCCCAATACACATAGGAGTGCCCGAGGATCCACACAAGGCACGGACCTATAAAATACAAAAACCACGAATAAAAACAGCAACAGCACAAGAAAAATTACCACAAACCAGCAGCAAACACAAACCAGGAATCCCCCCCCACCCCTGACCCTCACCTGACCAAGTGAGGCCTAATGTACAAACGAAACCTGGAAGACTCCCACCTCCCAATCCGCCGGATACAATCCTCACTCAAACCCCACCTGGCGGCTTCCGTCGCCGCCCCTATCCGAAAGGAGTGAGACCCGTACTCACGTGGCTCCTCCCCCACCCTTGCTAAAGCCATCTTCAGCACCGCATTGAATTGGTACCGCGACAAAGCCAAGCCGTCCACATGTCTAAGAAAAACGCCAGGAAAACCGCCCCGCACCTTTAAAAACTCAGACACTTGTGCCACTGGGCACAACTGGTGCCCCGGTAAAGCAAACAACACTATTAAGCGCCCCCGACCCCTCTGATCCGTCTTTGAAAAGCGAAGGCGACATTCCACTCTGTCCTCCCCCAGCATTACATCCTCTAACAGCAAACCACCCATCGCTTGCTTGGTCTGGCTGACCAATTCACCAATGCGAAAGGCCCCAAAAAACGCCAATACAAAAGCTACTGAAAACAACACCCTCTCATAAGAAGACGAACACAATTCCCCCAAACACCCCACTAAACGAACCAACAATGGCAATGACACTGGCCGCCTCATGTCACGCGACTGGGCCCCCTTTCGAAAACCTTTCATTGCCTGCCGCACCAGAAAATCCTTAGTCGCGTCCCGAACCCCTTGCATCTGAAACAAGAAGGCCAATGCCGCCAACTTGCCACCAATCACCGAAACGGACCGACCTGCCGAATAATCCCCACTAATTAACATCAGGACCCCCAACACTCGGCCCTTGTAACCCGACTCCAAAAATTCCCCTCTCTCCAACTCCGCCCAAGCTTGCCACACCGCCTGATATCGGCACCAAGTAGCCTCAGACACCGATCTCCTAATTCCCTCAAATGCTATACCGATGCCAGGTCCCACAGCCATTCCGGGCAAGGTTCTCCATCCGCGTCCGCTCCCGGCACCAGCTTCCTGAACCTGCAAAACTGAAACCGAGATAGCGCATCAGCCACCTCATTCCGAATCCCTGGCACGTGCCGAGCCACCACGCAAATGTTCAACTCCAAGCATCGCAACACCAGGTGCCTTAAATACCCCACAACCGGTGGGGATTTTGCCGACAGTGCATTGATGGAATGCACCACCGCCATGTTGTCACAATGCAAGCAAACCCTTCTTCCGGAAAAAACGGGGCCCCACAACTCGATCGCCACAATGATGGGAAACAATTCCAGGAGCGCCAAATTCCTCACCAAACCTGCTTCCACCCAAAGCCGTGGCCACTTTCCCACACACCAGCGCGTCTGAAAAATTGCCCCAAAACCTGTCGCTCCAGCCGCATCAGTATACAACTCCAACTGGCTATTGGACAATGCCTCGCTCATCCAAAGAGTCCGACCGTTGTTCCGGTCCAAGAACTCCTCCCAAACCAACAAATCCCCTTTCATCACTTTGGTCACTCTGACAAAGTGATTTGGAGCTTTTACCCCCGCGGTTGCGCTCGCCAGTCTCCTATTAAATATCCGCCCCATCGGCATAATGCGACAAGCGAAATTCAATTTTCCGAGCACTGACTGCAAATCCCGCAACCGCACCTTCTTGGCCTGAGACAAAAACCGCACCGACGCCTTCAAATCCAAAAGCTTCCCCTCCGGCAACCGGCATTCCATCGCCAGTGTATCAATTTCGATACCTAAGAAACATAGGGCCGTCACCGGCCCTTCTGTTTTTCCTTTTGCCAACGGAATACCCAGACTCCGCGCGATCCGCTCTAACGTAAACAACAACAAGGAGCAAACCGAAGAGCCCGCCGGACCCACGCAAAAGAAGTCATCCAAATAGTGAATCACTGAATGGACTCCTGCCACCTCCTTGACTACCCATTCCACAAACGTACTGAATGCCTCAAAATAAGCACACGAAATGGAACAGCCCATCGGCAGGCAACGATCCACATAGTATTCACCATCCCACATACACCCTAAGAGATGAAGGCTCTCTGGATGCACCGGGAGTAAACGAAAAGCTGCTTCTACATCCGCCTTTGCCATCAGTGCCCCCCGCCCCGCAACCCTTACCAGCTCCAAGGCCCTATCAAACGATACATAACATACCGCCGACAACTCTGGTGATATCCCATCATTTACCGACAATCCCGCCGGATAAGATAAATGATGAATGAGCCGAAATTTGTTCGGCTCCTTCTTAGGTACCACCCCTAGGGGGGAAATCCGTAAGTTGGAGAATGGCGGGTCCTGGAAGGGGCCCGCCATCCTCCCCAACTCCACCTCCTTCTGCAGCTTTTCCTTCACCACCGCCGTATGTTCTTTTGCGGACCTCAAGTTTCCCGGGCGAAACACCGGCGCCTCAGATTCAAACGGAATCCGAAAGCCCTCCGTAAAACCACGTTCCAACAACTCCGCCGCCCTAACATCCGGGTATCTATTTAAATAGGGAAGCATCGCCTCTACCCTCACTGGCGTCCTCCCTTTTTCCAGACCCCTCCCCCGCCTTTCCTTTTCCTTTCTTGAAGCACCTGGCCAGAGGGTGGGACCCTCCACATCCGGAACACTCATGTTTGAACCGACAAGAGGCCCCGAACTTACACTGTCCCTCGTTATATTGCCAACAAGCCCCTTTTTTCTGTCCAGCCGAGGACCCGCCACTCGCACCCGGGCTCCCGGCACCCCCTCGAAAGGGCTGAGCCGGAGCCGTCATTAACCGCATCCACAAAGAAATGTCCTTGTGGTCCCACTGGACACCCGGCCGCAGAGCCTTCCGTTGCCGGAACTGCTCATCATATCTCAACCACCCTAAACCGCCGTACACTCTATACGCTTCCCCTATCGCGTCCATATATCCAAATAGGGCGGAACAATGCTCCGGCTCCTTTTCCCCGATCACGCTGGCTAAGATCGCAAAGGCCTGTAGCCAGTTAGTAAACGTCCTCGGGATCAACCGATACCTCCGTTTTTCCTCATCCTCTTTCTCCTTTTTTGTGTCACTGGGTTTCACCTTATCCAAATTAAACTTCTCCAAAGGAAGCAGGGAAAAAATTTCCACGTACTCCCCTTTCCAAATCTTTTCCCTCACCTCCTTTTTTAAATGAACCCCTAACTGACCTTCAAAACACACATAAATTTCACTACGCGCCCTATCATCCAAACGCACAACCTCATCCTCCTTTTCTTTTTCCTTTTCCACCTCCTTACTCGCACCCACGTCAGCTGCCCCTCCAGCCGCCTGTCCCGTACCTACCGCCGAGGTAGGATCCCGTGTCGCAACCTCGCGCACCGTCGCCTCCGTCTGCACCACCTCCGTGGGGCCCACCCACGCCCCCACCGGGGCCCCAGGCCCAGTCCGACTAACCCGTTCCGCAGACAACCCCTGCAACACCCCCAAAAGCTCCCCCCAAAACTCCGGGCCCGGCAAACCAGACTGACCGACCGCCCCCACTCCCTGCGCGACGCGTCCCGCAACGGAACCCCCGCCCCCGCCCGCGCTACCCACAGAATACAACATTTCTGACGTCCGCTCACCAGGCTGCCGTTGCACCGACTCCGGAACAGCCGTGCCACGATCTTCCTGCTGCCGCTCTGTCCGACCTGCCGCTGCCGTTGCTCCTTCTTCCTCGCCGGATTCCGACGAGCTGGCGAAATCCTCAGGGGGGACCAGCGAGGGGACAGCACGCACCTGGTGGCCGTCAACCCCCACGGTCACCGCACCCTGCTCGTCCGGGCGACTCCTGCTGGACCTCTTCCTCTTTGCCCGCCGTGGCGCCCTGCCGCCGTCCTTCCTTGCTGACATCATGACAGACTGCTGCGCCGCTACTTCTCCTGTCGCTCTCAGTGGGCTCCCTCCCTGCCGACTGCAGGAAGGCCGTGCAGAACTTGACCTTCGCTGGGAACACCCCCCAGCCCGATCCTCGCTGGGGGGGACCGTGATTATAGATCTCATCCCCGCCTGCGGGCCACTGTAACCCTCCTCTGATCTCCCCACGTCGCCGCTCCCATCCGCTCCAGCCCTCCGTCCTGTGTCTCTCCCCTGCGGCCTGCAGGGAGTCTCATCCGACCGTCTGGAACGCCGAGCGCCACCCCCAGCCGGCACATCACTGGGGGCTGCTGTGATCATCGCTCCGGTCTGCGGCTGGGCAGGCCGCGGACCGGAAGTGGGCCTCGCCGAGGCTCCGCCCACCCCCGACCCGCGGGATCTCCGACGAGGATTCCTCCCGGTGGCCGGCAGCTCCCCTGGGTAAGTAGAAGGGTTCCGCCTCCCCGGAGGGTCCCCGCAGGGGCTCCTTGACCTCATTCTCCCCCTCCAGCTGGGGGAGTAGCGCTCCGGCGGTCGCGCCCGCCGAGCACGTAGCAACAGGCCGGGCGCAGGAGCAGCAGGCAGCGCCACTCCAGGGCCACAGACCGCCGCCAGCTGCTGCCGCAGAGCATCCACCCCGACTACCTCGGAGGCCCCACGCACCATCTCAAGCAGCTCAGCCAAGGCAGCCATGGCAGCAGGCAGCACAGACGTCCTGGGGACACAACTTTCCGGCGACAAAAGGGGAGGTAAACAGTACACCCCCTCTCTTATACCTCCCCAAACTCCCCACCCCTTCCTTGCTCCCCTCCCAATCCCCTTACAGCTCCCTTCCACCAATCCTATAGCCCCATATATCCCCTATCCATGTAAACCAAATTAACCCCTTCCTAACCTGGCACCCTCCCGATCGTCATGGGGTCCGTTCACCCCTATGGGGCTCACTGCCCTTCTTAAACACGGCACACGGAGGGCAATATGCACCTTTGACACGTCCGTGAAAAACGTGCGTGATTTTCACGGATGTGTGAAGGAGGCCTAAAGTAGGAAAAGAGACCTTGATTTCAATGATGTATCACTTAGATAACTGAGTGCAGTAGTTGTAACACAATCAGAGTTATTAGAGCAGAACTCAGAAAGCCAATCTAGCTCATACTACTGCTCTCTCTGTATACTGTATAGTGACAATGAGCTCCTTATCACAAGAGAGAGCATGGTTGGACAACTGCTCATGAGCCCTGTACCCAGCAGTGATAATCACCTGGTGATAAAACCTTATTATAAGTAAATGTGTCGCCCGCCGCTCCCAGGGACATCCATCCACCTGCAGGGACGCCGCGGGGTCTCCATTTGTTTGTATCTCTGGTCACAGGTATGTCAGGTTTATTTACATTTGAGTCGTGACGCCACTCACGGTTTGCGGTCAGGGTTATGGGTGACCGCCACTGCAGGTTTAACGAGTGTCTGGGGCTGATGGTTAACGAGTGTCTGGGGCTGATGGTGGCTGCAGTCGCATGGTGTGGCCTCCCGTGAGTGAGGCTGGCCCCAGGGGCTCGGGTGTGTGGGACAACAGGTCGCAGAATAACTCAGTCGCAGTCCAGAAAGTCTTTCAACTTGTTTACTCACGTTCAGGTGGTTTTGTGAGGTAACTCGGGCGATGCTGAGATAAACCAGTAGAGAACCAGGTCATGCAGCTTGTGGTGCAGAGCCAGGCCCCATAAACAGGCGTGCTCTGAAGCATTGGAGAGCAGGCCCCATAAACAGGCGTGCTCTGAAGCGTTGGAGAGCAGGTCCCATAAACAGGCGTGTTCTGGAGGTTGGTACCACTGAGGTAAGTTTTTACACTGCGAGAGTTTGTGGCTATGCTAGTTCATAACCTGTGGTCCATTTTTGTTAAAGTGTACATAACCTGGTGCAAAAAAGGAAAACTCGAACAGTTCACACAAAAGTTCTTGTGGGCGCATTTCTCTTAAACGTTACTAACTGTAAACAAGTCAAACATTCTTAAACTAAGCAGGTTCTTTGTAGAAACATTCTAGCTTACACAGATTTTCTCCTTTCAAGACCAGGGCTCATGTTTTCAGTGCTCTGGTACCTGAAGGTTGGGCTTGGAGTATCCCCTGGTGGCGATAGCAGTGGGGACCTGGGTGGAGCAGTGGGGTTGGAGCCTGGGCTCACCAAGGTTTCCTTTGGACGTTGCACCACGTCCAAGGCAAACCAGCCTCTTTCTCCCTTATGCCTGGTGAACTCAACCACATCCCCCATATGCAAATCACGACCAGGGTGACCCCTTGGCAATTGCGACTGCACGTACCGCCTGGAGACAAAGATTCCCTCCTTCACTCCTGCCTCCACAATAAAACCATATCCTGTGCGACAGTTATATTCTTCCACTACCCCACGGTGGAGGGGTGCCTGGCCCGCCGCAGGGACTGACTTTCCTGCAGGTCCCTGGCCTCCACTTGCTCTTTCTCTGGGGTGGGCTTCACAAAGGGGTGCCTGGCTCTCACACGATGCCGTCCCCTGCTGGCTGATCGCCGCATCACCTCCACCTGATCATCAGCAGGTAACCAGGTTACATACATACTGGGACTGTATGCAACCAGGTCTTCCTCCCTAGCAGGGGGTGCTACATCCTCCTCCGATCGTTGGGGGGACAGCAGCGCGACCTCAGGGCCTCGGTTTCTCGCAAAGGGTGCTGCGACCTCCTGCGGTCGGTTAGGGAACAGCAGTAATGAATGTAAGTCCTCTTCTCCCTCCCTGGCGGAGGGTGCTGCGACCTCTTCCGGTCTTTGGGGGAACAGCAGCGCAAGCTCCTGGCCTCCCTCTCTCGCAGAGGGTGCTGCGTCCTCCTCCAGTCAGTTGGGGTGCAGCTCTGGGGACGAGCTCTCATCAGCCTGGCAGGACAGTGAATCCCTCTCCAGCGGAGAGGGTGCTGTGACCGCTTCTGGTCGGGGTAGCAGTTTGCGGCCCAAGGCAAAGGCTTCTATTCTCCCTCTGGCTGAGGGGACACTGTGCCCACTTCAGATCAGGGCGCAGGTGCTGGTTCCTCAGTCAGCGACTGGGGCGCTGTGACCAGAGGCATTGCGGCCTGGTCTGGTCTAGCCATGACAGGAGGCGTTGACAGGAGGCGTTGTGGCCTGGTCTGGTCTGGCCGGGACAGGAGGCGTTGCGGCCTGGTCTGGTTTGGCCGGGACAGGAGGCGTTGCGGCCTGGTCTGGTCTGGCCGTGGATGTCACTGCTGGTGTTGCATCGGGGATCGCACCGGACATCACATCAGACGTCGCATCGGGCATCGCATCAGGCATCGCACTGGACATCGCATCAGGTGTCACACCAGACATCGCATCAGGCACCGCATCGGACGTCGCACCAGACGTCGCACCAGCGTCGGATGTTAATGCCGGTGGAATCAGCACACCAGGTGGGCCAGGGGCAGTTGTAGACTCACTCAGATCCGTGCTTGAGACATCCCATAGCATGGTCAACACTGCTGACAACGACTCTAGCTGAGCTTGGGTGGTACCTCCAAGCGGGCCTCGCTGCACCAACAACCGCAGGTTCTTTATTGCCGTGATCATCTCTTTCTTCCAAGCGGCTATCTGTTTTCTGCTCCGCTCTTCCACACAGTCGGCAATTCTCCCCACCTCTGCCTCCAGCTCCTCTGCGGTCATAGGCCGGGTCCAACCCCGCTTTGCCTGGTCACCTCTTGCAGACGCCATCCTCTCTCTGTCACTGTTCACCAGGTTGTCACCACACCTCAGTCCTAGTTTCGTTTTTGCTCGTTCTGCTCCCTCTGGACTGGGACGTCACCACAGTCCAGGGGCAGATCCGCCCCCATCTTCTCGGGTCACTCTCTCAGAGCGCTCTAGTGATTCTGGGTCAGCCACACCTTTTCGTGGGCAGTTACTCTTCTTCTGCGCGGGCTACAGCTTCCAACTTCGAGTGCTTTTAACATCAACAAAATGGCGGCGATCCAAATTTTCTGAACGGACCGCTAAGGCGCACTGTCACCTGTCTTAACAGGTCTAGTCCTTATCCTGTTCATGACACCAGGAAAGTGTGTCGCCCACCGCTCCCAGGGACACCCAACCACCTGCAGGGACGCCACGGGGTCTCCACTTGTTGGTATCTCTGGTCACAGGTATGTCACGTTTATTTACATGGGAGTCGTGACGCCACTCACGGTTTGCGGTCAGGGTTATGGGTGACCGCCACTGCAGGTTTAACGAGCGTCTGGGGCTGATGGTGGCTGCAGTTGGATGGCGTGGCCTCCCATGAGTGAGGCTGGCCCCAAGGGGTCGGGTGTGTGAGACAACAGGTCGCAGAATAACTCAGTCGCAGTCCAGTCCTTGTTTACTCACGTTCAGCTGCTTTTGTGAGGTAACCCGGGCGATGCTGAGATAAACCAGTAGAGAACCAGGTATCCTTTGGGCTGGTATAAGGGTAGCCGTTAGCTCGCCTTCCTAGCACTTCTTGTTTCAGGCAACCCCTGACTTAAAGTAACGTGGGATTCATTCAGGGAAGTCGCAACGGCCTTTTCTCCCCTTTCTGGCCCGTTTGCTGGCAGCGTGGACCAAGGAAGATGGCTCCAGGCTCGATCCTCCTTATGGGCCCCCTCGTTGCTGCTGATGCTCGGACTCTGTTTTTGGTTGGTAAGGAACCTCTAGTCCCTCCACCTGCAGGATTTAGCAGATCACTAAATGGATGTCTGGCTCTAGGGACCTGTTCCCCATGCGTGCCAAGTTACCAGGAGGCCCCATTCTCAACTGCCTGTCCTCGCTTCAGGTGTTTTTCAGGCTGACTGTGTGGCAACTGATCTCCCCCGCCAGCGGCTACTCCACGTGCAGGGTCTGACTAGCGTGTCCGCTCTCTTGCGTCTCCACTATCAGACAGGCTCTCCTCTCCTTCTCCTTCTTCTGACTGCCACTGAAACTCTAGCTCCCAGCCTCTCTACCGCACCCCTTGATTGGATGTGGAGGCACGCCCCCTCCTGGGTCTGCCCAGGGGTCCCCTCAAAGGTGTGGGAGACCTGGTCACTATGTGTCTGTGCGTACACACCATATTCCAGCCTTTAGGGTTACCTGGAAGTACTGCCCCAGCATGGGTGCAATACTCAGTGGTGCCTGACCAGGTCAGGGGCGCCACATAAACAACAGCACACAACTTAATAAATGGCACTTCACTGATTTCTCTGTTTTAACCCTACATCATCCTATCCTCAGATTACATAGCAAAAACCTGCTGACAGATTCCCTTTAAGTGTTCACTGAACTGGTAAAAGTATTATTATCTAATAACACAAATGTCATTTAATTAGTGCTTGTATTTTTCTTTTCATTTTATTTCCCTTTTTGTAGTTTCTTTTTTTGTGCTTTGTACAGGATAATGGCTAATGGAGGAACGATGTATATATCCATTAGAGAAAATGATGAAAGTCCAAATAACTGTCTCTCATCACATTCAGCCGCACATTTTGCTTTATCCTATTATTTCTTAGTGCATCTGAACTTATTTTAGTACAAGTTGACATGTTGTTGTTAATTTTTATATCAGTTTTCTCAGGCAGCGTCGGTCTGACTTGCCGGGGTACCAGGGAGACCCCGACCTTGTCTTTAAACTAAGCTGTCTCCGGCAGCCTGCAGGGGCTCCCCGCTGGGTGTATTAAAAGACCTGCGGTCGCGGCTCGTTAGACAGTCGGGACGCCGCTGCAGGTGATGATTCTATATACAGCAGTCAGATTATGATAGCGCCAGTAGCCTAGCTACAGGGGGGCAGAGGAAGCGGTCCTAACCTGGAGGGGCCCAACCGGAGCTTAAGAGATGCGAGCGCTGCAGGGGCAGAGCAGAAGCTCCTGCCAAGATGGTTGAGTATAGAATGTATAGGCCCCTAACAGTTTAGTGGGTGTGACCGGCTTGGATAGTGGGCGCGGTGATGTTTCTTACTGTCCACTTCACTCCCCCCCCTGTTTTCCCCCTCTGGAGGTCTTTCCCCCAGACTCCCCCCTTCTATTATAAACAACTCTATGCCCACTTGGACATAGGAGAATAATGTTTATTCCATCTGGAAACAGCGGGCTGGAATAATCGAGCTTCATTTTAAACATGCCCCATCACATGACAACTTACGTCATACCTCTCAGGAGCCCGTACATTCTAGCATGTGGGAGGAGCCGGGCAGGAGATACTGAAGGAGATGTGCCTGGTAATGAGGGAAGAGAGGGGGCATGGGGGGGTGCAGGGTGAGTGGTATATGAGGGGTCCAAACTGTGACAGAGGGGAGTTCAGGGATACAGGATGTGTGGAATATGGGGTTTCAGTGTGTTTGAGAGAGCTAATTTGGGGTACAGCCAGACTGTGAGATATGTGGGATATGGGAGTGCAGGGTGTGTGCAGCAGTTCTTGCTGCATGATGTGAGTGAAGTCCACACAGTAACCATATATCAGTAGGGATTAGGGAAAGAGGGATAGCACCAGTGAGAGAATGGGATGGGATTGGGAAAGCTGGGTGCTGAGGTGAGAGAAAGAGGCTCTTTTCCTCATCACCCAGGTTTTCTATGTTCTAATATCCATCTTGTCCTGAGCTCCCAGCTTTCAGAACATAGAAAAGCTAGGTGCTAAGGAAAAGAACTGTGTCCAGAGTAATTATACTGTACTTCAAATATCTTAGTCTGTACCGAGTATCAAGCATCAGTATCCTGTACCCCGTGTCAGTATACTGTACCCTGAGTGCCAGTGTCAGTATCCTGTACCCCGAGTGCCAGTGTCAGTATCCTGTACCCCCAGTGTCAGTATACTGTACCCTGAGTGCCAGTGTCAGTATCCTGTACCCCGAGTGCCAGTGTCAGTATCCTGTATGATGAGTGCCAGTATCAGTATCCTGTACCCCCAGTGTCAGTATACTGTACCCTGAGTGCCAGTGTCAGTATCCTGTACCCCGAGTGCCAGTGTCAGTATCCTGTATGACGAGTGCCAGTATCAGTATCCTCTACCCCCAGTGTCAGTATACTGTACCCTGAGTGCCAGTGTCAGTATCCTGTACCCCGAGTGCCAGTGTCAGTATCCTGTACCCCGAGTGCCAGTGTCAGTATCCTGTACCCCGAGTGCCAGTGTCAGTATCCTGTACCCCGAGTGCCAGTGTCAGTATCCTGTATGACGAGTGCCAGTATCAGTATCCTGTACCCCTATTGTCAGTATACTGTACCCTGAGTGCCAGTGTCAGTATCCTGTACCCCGAGTGCCAGTGTCAGTATCCTGTATGACGAGTTCCAGTATCAGTATCCTGTACCCCCAGTGTCAGTATCCTGTATGATGAGTGCCAGTATCAGTATCCTGTACCCCCAGTGTCAGTATACTGTACCCTGAGTGCCAGTGTCAGTATCCTGTACCCCGAGTGCCAGTGTCAGTATCCTGTACCCCGAGTGCCAGTGTCAGTATCCTGTACCCCGAGTGCCAGTGTCATTATCCTGTATGACGAGTGCCAGTATCAGTATCCTGTACCCCCAGTGTCAGTATACTGTACCCTGAGTGCCAGTGTCAGTATCCTGTACCCCGAGTGCCAGTGTCAGTATCCTGTATGACGAGTTCCAGTATCAGTATCCTGTACCCCCAGTGTCAGTATACTGTACCCTGAGTGCCAGTGTCAGTATCCTGTACCCCGAGTGCCAGTGTCAGTATCCTGTACCCCGAGTGCCAGTGTCAGTATCCTGTACCCCGAGTGCCAGTGTCAGTATCCTGTATCCCCAGTGTCAGTATACTGTACCCTGAGTGCCAGTGTCAGTATCCTGTATCCCCAGTGTCAGTATACTGTACCCCGAGTGCCAGTGTCAGTATCCTGTATCCCCAGTGTCAGTATACTGTACCCCGAGTGCCAGTGTCAGTATCCTGTATCCCCAGTGTCAGTATACTGTACCCCGAGTGCCAGTGTCAGTATCCTGTATCCCCAGTGTCAGTATACTGTACCCTGAGTGCCAGTGTCAGTATCCTGTATCCCCAGTGTCAGTATACTGTACCCCGAGTGCCAGTATCAGTATCCTGTATCCCCAGTGTCAGTATACTGTACCCCGAGTGCCAGTGTCAGTATCCTGTATCCCCAGTGTCAGTATACTGTACCCCGAGTGCCAGTGTCAGTATCCTGTATCCCCAGTGTCAGTATACTGTACCCCGAGTGCCAGTGTCAGTATCCTGTATCCCCAGTGTCAGTATACTGTACCCCGAGTGCCAGTGTCAGTATCCTGTATCCCCAGTGTCAGTATACTGTACCCTGAGTGCCAGTGTCAGTATCCTGTATCCCCAGTGTCAGTATACTGTACCCCGAGTGCCAGTATCAGTATCCTGTATCCCCAGTGTCAGTATACTGTACCCCGAGTGCCAGTGTCAGTATCCTGTATCCCCAGTGTCAGTATACTGTACCCCGAGTGCCAGTATCAGTATCCTGTATCCCCAGTGTCAGTATACTGTACCCCGAGTGCCAGTGTCAGTATCCTGTATCCCCAGTGTCAGTATACTGTACCCCGAGTGCCAGTGTCAGTATCCTGTATCCCCAGTGTCAGTATACTGTACCCCGAGTGCCAGTGTCAGTATCCTGTATCCCCAGTGTCAGTGTCATTATCCTGTACCCCCAGTGCAGTGTCATTATCTTAGGCTATAGGTAATTACTCTTCAGGGGGGCCTCTATATGTGATGATAGTACAGGAGAGGCCGCAATATAAATATATGTAAAAAACAACAACATAAAAAAAAGCATGATCTGCCTATAGAGCAGTATTGTCAGAATACACAGGACTAGTAAAGGGTTTATCCAACATGTAAAACTAATTTGGAAACAATAGTGATGCTTTTAAAGGGCCTCTGTCCCCACAAAATGACTGTTCACATCCAGTACAGACACTGGGGGCCGATCATTACCTGATAATTATGTAAATGTATGAAAGTGGAAAGAGAAGACAAATATTCACAAATGGAAAAGTGTATTGGAGGGTAATGCTTCACACCTTACATACTGACTCATAGGGTATTTCCCAAGTCAATTGGGACAGACCCTATATGGGTGTACAGATGGCGGCATAGGGGGATTCATTTTAGTAAATAGGGGGATTCATTTTAGTAAATAGGGGGATTCATTTTAGTAAACGTTTCCATTTTTAGATGCTGGATAACATTTTACTTCACTTGGAATATTGTTTGGCTGATGGACTCGGTGGTTATTGAGGATAAGGAATGTCCGTGTGTAAGAAATGCTGCGACTGACTGTAAATAACAGATTCTATTATTAAGTACAATAAATAAGATGCTACAAGAAATCCTGTGCTATATGCAGGGCACAATACTGTTCTCTTTTGCGCACTGTATAGTTTTCTAAACGGCGCATGTTATAGTGAGAGAAGCCGAAAAAGAACAAGTAATAAAAACGTTTATGGTAGCTATAGTGTGGACCCCTAGAGTCGTAGGCCCCTGGCACCCCAGTCCGACCCTGTTCTCCGGTTTCTCATACAAGAGGCATTACAGCTGATCTGTCATTCATTCATTTTGAGCCTATTAGTGATAATAATAAGAAAACTTAAAGATGTTGTCCAGTGCGTAATTTTTTTTCTAAAAAAAATAAACACGTTTAGCATGTTAAAAAATAAAAACAAAAAATATATTTGTTGATGCAACTCCTTAGCAATAGCAGATCTACCACTGTTTGACCGCTGCAGCCAATCAGTAACCATAGCGGTACTGAATGTGTCATCCCTGTGACCACTGATTGGCTGCAGTGATAAACATATCTGCACAAATAAAATTAGATATATCTGTACATCCAATTCTTGTCATACCATGCTCCCCTGGCAAAGACCATAAAGATTAGTAGTAAATAAAAAGGCCCATATCTCGGGATCAGTATGATGAATTTAAAAAATAACAAAAAAAACTAAATACTCCAGGGAGCAGCGGAAATAAAATGTGAGCAACATCTGGTCACTTTTGACCTGAAGATAGTTTCTCTTTAAGGGGTACGTCCAATTGTAAACTGTAAAAAGATCACCTTGGTGACCTATATAGTTATTGAATGCTTTGCTACATTAATAAGTATAGGCAAAAAGAAAAGAAAAATACATTATTAGACCCGTCAATGTTATGTGAAAGAAATAGGTATTAACTCATTTCAAAATCATATGAAATTGTAAAAAATAATTTTTGAAAGCTTGGAAATTATGACATCTACTGGCTAAAATCTGAATTTCCATGTGCCATTCACAGGAAGATGAGAAGAAAGTTGAAAGAGAACTGCGTCATTCGTGATTTCGATGGTGCTTTCCCCACTCAGAAATTACCCACCTTCCAATAAAGTCATCTCTCTTGCCAGCATCTTTGTCCCACACTGTGATGTCAATTATTCCTCCATGTTCTTCAAAAAGTTGCATGTTAAACTGCTCCCTCCACTGAGGATTCAGGGTCTTGGGAAGGGTCTATAACAAAATAAAAAAGAAAGTAAACAATGATATATGGTTTCTCCATCTTACCATATAGGTAGGGTATATCATCACTGATTAGTAGGGGATAGTAATGAGCAAGCACTTCTATGCTTGGGTGCTTGGTACTTAAATACCGAGTATAATGGAAGTCAATGAGGAGCTCGAGCATTTTTCTGGAAGGTTTTCCCCATTGACTTCCATTATATTCGGGGACTCGAGTTGCACCTATTTGACCAACCACCAGGATTTTCATATATAAACTAAAGCCAGTGCTATACTGGCGCTATCATGCGGATTCTAAACATAGCTTTAGTTGTGAGATCAGATGTATACTTTCTGAAAAATAAAGAAAGTAAAGTTTGTGAAATGCACTGTTAATTGATTGATAGCTGCAACGGAATATCTAATATGTAGGTCGGGTTTTGCTATTTATTCCCGTCCCTGTCTGCCTGCCTATCCTTCCTCCCCTGCCTTTGTTATTACAGGGGGAGGAAGGACAGGCAGGCAGACAGGGGCAGGAATAACTAACAAAACTTGACCCACCTATTAGATATTCCATTGCACCTATCATCAAATAACAGAGCATTTCACAAACTTTACTTGCCTATATTTCAGAAACTATACATCTGATCTCACTACTAAAGATATGTTTAGAATCAGCATCATAGTACCAGTATAGCACTGGCTTTAGTTTATATATGAACATCCTGGTGGTTTGTCCTCTTTAACTTCTCATTATGAGTACCGAGCATGGTAGTGCCCGCTGTGGGACCACCAACGATCCTGGTAATGAAGAGGATGTGGTGCTACAGCGAAGTTGCGTTGCTTCTTGCACAGTGGTACTATGGCCATGTGGATATGTAGGGAGCTGCATGGTGACCCTTTCATTTCAAGCTTCATTCTATGCAGTGCATCCTTGTACAGGGATAAGACAGTGATGAGTAGCAACATTACCCCAGTGATGATACCCTCCATTCTCAGAATTGATAGTGGTCCCAGAGGTCAGACGCCATGAATGGCATATCACTTTATTTGAGAATACCCCTTTATGAATGTGAACTTTTCCCCAATGTTTCTCACAAAATTGTTTCTGTCTTTAATGAAAAACTAAGGGTGGCAAACTGCTATAGAGGGGAAGACTCTGACCCCATGGTTTACAACCTCTATGCTTGTAATATCTCAAGGGGATGTACAGACTATTATTTTTTATTCTGCTGGATTTGTATGAACAAAACAATGAAAATGACCTGAAAGCTGTTCTGTAAGAAAATAATGGTTGCTGAAAATGCACTTCTTTACCTTGCTCTTGTATTTCTGATGCCCTAACCGAAATTTCACATAGGGGTCACTGAGTCCATTTGTATCCATGGCTTTCAGGTCCTGTCCCTCAATGAGGGTGATGCTTACTATCCCTCTCCACAAGTGAGATTTTCGATGTAGGTCTGTAATTCTTAAACTTTGGGTCTGAAACTACAAAGATAAAAAGAATGAAAAAAAGTCAGAGAGGAGAGGACACAAAAAGCTTCCCATGCCATGGAAATAAAATCTAAGCACAATTGGAATAAAAGCATTGGGTGCCAAGTTTTTGTGTTTGACTTCAATGCAAAGTTTGTCAGTAGAATGACCTGATCACAAGTACCAGATGGTATTCTCGTGGACCAGGCTCTAAAACTAGAAATCAGCAGGAAACAAAGTGCCAAGAAAAGGCACCCACAAAAATTTGGCACTAGAGTCTATTTCTAAAGTTGGGGTCACACGAGCATATAAAAAAAATTGGTCCCATTCTCATCCAGATAAGTGTGTTGACTTTTTCGCTTGTCACCCATGTTCAGTCCATATGATCAGTTTTTGTGTTCAGCAGCTATAAATCTTTTGCAGGACCATTTAGTTTCCCATCTTACAGAATTGTATGGCATCTGATTGTTTTTATCACATTGTACCTAATTCAGAGTCAAATTTGGAGCACACAGATTTTTTTTCTCATGTCAAATACAGCTAAGAAAAAAAAAATCAATGATCAGCACTGACTCAATGGATAACATTGTTCCAAATGCAGTCCCTGTTTGTCATAGGATTGCACTTGTCCGATTTACATGCTCGTGTGAGCGAGCCCTAATAAGTTGGATTATAAAATAAAACTAAAACCGATGGGACGTTGCATCTGCCTTGCAGAAGTTTGTCTTTATTGGTTTTGTGTTGTAATTGTGCAATTGTTAAAATGGGGAAGCTGTGAGGATATAGTGACATATGGCCATATACCTTTTTCAGTTCTTCAAGACCAACCTCTTTTAGAGTATGGATGCTGGATGGAGAGTGAAGCTCAACTTGTCACTTCAAAATTCTCCATAGGTGCTCAATTGGGTTCAATGTTTCACTGTAGGCACCATCTATTTTTTGTAAATTAAGTTTTCTAAATGCATAGCACCTACAGTGAAGCATGGTGGTGGCAGTGTCCTTATGTGGGGATACATGAGTGCTGCTGGTGTGTGGATTACATTTGATTGATGGTATCATAAATTCACAGATATTCTGCTCTATACTGAAAGAGAAGATGTTACTATTAGGGCTCGTACGCACGTTGCGTAATTGCATGCAATTACGCTGCGTATTGCACTGCAGCATAAATGCATGCGTCCTGCGTCCCCTGTACAATCTATGAAGCTTGTGCATGATACGTGCTCACAGCGATTTGGGTGCTAAAATATTTACCCAAATCCGTCCGTTCATAAAATGAGCATGTCAATTAATTTGTGCGGTTTGTATGCAGCTCCAACTCTGTCTATGAGGGCAGCAGCCATAGCGCATGAAATCAGCTTTTTTCTACAAAAAAACTGCATCCATTATACAGTGATTTTGCAGCTACTTGAAGTGCACATGTGCGGTCAAATCGCTGCAGAATATTCAGCAGTTACGTGCGCATGAGCACTAAAGGCCGCTTAACACGCAGCGACATCGCTAGCGATGTCGCTGGTGAAAGCACCCGCCCCCGTCGGTTGTGCGTCACGGGCAAATTGTTGCCTGTGGCGCACAACATCGCTAGGACCCGTTACACATACTTACCTGCCTAGTGACGTTGCTGTGGCCGGTGAACCACCTCCTTTCTAAGGGGGCGGTTCGTTCGGCGTCACAGCGGTGTCACTAAGCGGCCGCCCAAAAGAAGCGGAGGGGCGGACATGAGCGGGCCGAACATCCCGTCCACCTCCTTCCTACTTCATTGCGGGCGGCCGCAGGTATGGTGATGTTCCTCATTCCTGCGGTGTCACACATAGCAGGAACGACGAACAACCTGCGTCCTGCTACAGCAACGACATTTGGGATTAGAACGACGTGTCAGCGATCAACGATTAGGTGAGTAATTTTCATTTGTTAACGGTCGTTTGTGCGCTTCACACGCAATAACGTCGCTAATGAGGCCGGATGTGCGTCACGAATTCCATGACCCCAACGACATCTCGTTAGCGATGTTGTTGCGTGTAAAGCCCCCTTTACTTTGTGCACTTGGTAGACATGCACTTTTTCAACACTACAATGATCCAAAGCACACATCTGTTGCCTTTCTGAAGAAGAAAAGAGTGAAAGTGATTGAGTGGCCATGCATGTCTCCTGATCTGGACACAACTGAAAAACCAGCTGTAAAAAAAAAATTAGTCTTGTAAAAATTTTGGCAATTGTTCTTGTATTCAGTGCGATATTGATTAAAATCTTATGTTTCTAACAGTATATTAATTTATGCTGAAAACTGCATATATTAGATCAACAGAAGGAACCATTTTTAGCTATTTTATATAATGATGAGGTGATCATTTAATTTGTATTAGATTCTCATCTGAAATACCTTAATATGATAATTAGTGATGAGCGAGCACTACCATGCCCGGGTGCTCAGTACCTGTAACGAGCAGCTGGATGCTAAGATAGGCGCGACTCGAGTACCCAAGTATAATGGATGTCAACAGCGAACTAGAGCATTTTTCTGCACGATTTCTCGGAAAAATGCTCGAGTCCCCTATTGACTTCCATTGTACTTGGGCACTTGTCGCGCCCATCCAATCATAAAACTGCTCGTTATGAGTACCGAGAACCCGGGCATGGTAGTGCTCGCTCATCACTAATGATAATGATTGGGCTTACTGAATTTCAATATCCTTAATAGTTTGCTCCCAGAGAAGATACTCCTAAGCCACTGTTAGAGGACTCTGCCCGCACCTACCTCTGATCTCCCAATTTGCTTGGCTGCAATGAGCATATAAGTGTATTGGGAGTTTGGGATGAATACATGTCCAATTTCCAGCAACTGAAAGTCTACTGTATATCCAGCTTAGGCTGCAGACACATTAGCGTATGGCATCCGATGCGAGAGCAATGGATGCGATATGCTAATGACTCCCGGCTCAGGCACTGCTGCGAGCGTGAGCCGAGTGTCATGCGACTGTGACTCGATATTGCGATCGGGTCACAGCTGTGAAGCTGAGGGTGGGCGCTGCGGAGGAGTGCGAGGGGTTAATCCCCCCATCTCCTCCATTGTCAGCCTGTGCGTATATTGCACTGCACTGGGATAACATCTGAGTGCAGTCCGATATTTATCTCGATCCCATTAACTTGAATGGGTGCGAGGGATACGGCTCTAGCAGGAAATCGCAGCATGTAGAATCTGGATGCGAGACAAGCTGACCAACTGCTCTCCCTCATTGACTAATATTGGTCAGAGTGCAATGCGAGATTTTCTCCCATTGCACTCGTCCATTTTTCACGCTCATGTGAGTGTACCCTTAAAGGTAACCTGTCATCTAGGATTTGCCACCCCACCTGAGACCAGCATGATGTAGTGACAGAGACTTTGATTCCAGCAATGTGTCACTTACTGAGCTGTTTGCTGCAGTTTTGATAAAATCACTCTTTTCTCTGCTGCAGATCTAGCAGTTCTCTGAATGCTGAGATGTGTATAACCCAACCCACATCACTGATTGACAGCTTTCTGTGTACACTGTACCTAGGTCAAAAGCTGACATTCAGATGTGGGATGCAAGGTTACACAGAGCTCATGAATAAAGAGATATATACATGGTGGCAGGTTTATTAGTCCTCTACTGATAATCTCTTACTGATAAAACTGTGATTTTATCAAAACTACAGCAAGCAGCCCAAAAAGTAATACATCGTTGGAATAAGAGCCTCTGTCTCTACATCACGCTGCTTGTAGATTAGGTGACAATAACCTGCTGACAGATTGTCTTTAATTTTTGAATATCAAACACCTCTGCCCATAATATGATGCCATATTACATACATTTCAGACCAATCAACTGAATGGCTGAGCATGGCATACAGTATATATACAAGACAGGTATGCTCTGGCTCAAGAAGAAGGGTTAAAAACGTGTTGCCCTCTTAAAAATAACATTTTTTCTGATTGTATTTTATTAAGCACTTAGTTGGCATTATACTTCATGAAACCTCTCCAAAAAGACCATCTCTTTGAGAAGACCACTCCCTTATCCAGACCAGATTTTGTGTTATAGATGCCCAACTCTGCCATGTTTTCAGACATTTTATATATATATATATATATATATATATATATACACATACATATATACACACACACACACACACACACACACACACACACACACACACACACACACACACACACACATACACATACACATACACATACACACACACACACACACACACACACACTCACTAGCACTGGGGTCCTGGGTTCGAATCCCACCAAGGACAGCATCTGTAAGGAGTTTGTATGTTCTCCCCGTGTTTGCGTGGGTTTCCTCCGGGTACTCTGGTTTCCTCCCACACTCCAAAGACATACAAATAGGGAATTTAGATATTTAGATTGTGAGCCCCAATGGGGACAGCGTTCCTGATGTATGTGAAGCGCTGCGGAATATGTTAGCGCTATATAAAAATAAAGATTTATATATATATATATATATATATATATATATATATATATATATATATATATACACACATTTATACACACACACACACACAATGTATATATACAAAACATTTTATTTTGTACATTCTATATTTTGCAAAGAGAAGCTGTTATCTTGAAGCGGGGCATGTCACAATAGCGGTAGTTAGGTATGTGTACACAGTTTGGATTACAGGCATCTTCTCTCATTATAGTGGATTTCTATAGCAAATCTCGCTTTTTATTTCCCTCCACTGCAGACAATGATATCTGAACTCTCCTACTCTCGCCAGTTAAATATGAACAGTTGCAGAAGCTCAAATTGTCTCTCACATTATAATCATTTGTCTTCTCGATGTGTTTTGTTTGGAAAGCATCTATGAAAAAGTGAAATGGTCCAGAGGCAGTCCTCATTAGGAAATGTAAGTTATCTTGAAAGGTCAGTAATGCAGCTTGGTATAACTTGCACCTGGAAATGAGAGGCCTATCAGAAAAAAACTAAAGCTTTTATCAGTGAAAATGTGTTCTCTCTTTGCTAAATGTATTTCTGTAACAATACAAGTGAGAGCAGTCACCCATGTAACAATTCCTCCAATGATCAAAATTGCTTTTCAAACTTACACTAAACCAATCAAAAGCCTAAAGCTTCTAGCACTGAGCGCACACACAAAACTTGGCTGCAAAAGGTAAATCAAGGTTAGGCTAACAAATTAGTAGGGAAATTTTGGCCATGATTCATCAAAGCGATAGTGCAAGAATTCCGCTGTCAATTGTTTTGAAATAATGAGGCGTTGCACAAAGATGGAGTGAATTTTGGTGTTTTCACTCTATTCTCCCAGCTCAACCAAAATGAGCAGAGCTTGGACGACATGGGAGTGTAACACCACAGCTCGAGAAATTCATGACTGGCTGTGGCATTGTTAACACTAGAAATCTTACTCCGGTAATGTTACTCTGACTGGAGTAAGATTTGTACAGAGTTGTGATGAGCAAGCACTGCCACGCTCGGGTGATCGGTGGCCGCAAATCGAGCACGCGAGTATAATAGAAGTCATTGGAAGACTTACGCATTGTTCCTGAAGATTTCTCAGAAAAATGCTCGAGTTCCACATTGACTTCCACTGTACTCAGGTGCTCGATTCGCACCCATCTGAGCATCCAACTGCTCTTAACGAGTACCCGAGCTTGGTAGTGCTCACTCATTACTAGTAGCGAGGCGCACTTTTCAGATGAACCTGATTCATGAAGAGCTGTCTTATTGAATCAGGAGCATCTGAAATCAACAAGTGCAATCATCATGTCACATGTAGATTTCCACTAACTTCACCAACTTTGCAGACTGTCATGGTGGCGTCAGGTCCTGTTCAGATAGCAGATTCTGACACTTCACCTAGCTCTCTGGTGTCTGGGAGCGACGCAGGCAGACTAGGGCACCAACCTGCTATGTGCTGATTCATAAGCAGGCTAGCATGAGTTAATCTGTGGTAGTCTGCTTGTTTGCTCTCTTTGGTCACCAGTTGTGAAGGAGGCTATCTTATCTGCTCCCGGCCTATATATGCTGGCTGGGTCCTTTCACCTATGCCAGCTATAGTATATCTTAGTTGGTCTGGTGAGGTGTGGTGCTTATAGTTCTTGTTGCTTTTGCAGTTGTGGAGTTTACCCTAGTTGCCTTTTGTAGTTTCCTTCCTGCTCTTGTTTTCTTCCGGAATATCTTATTGGCCTATCCTGTGTGTGTGCAGTGTGTCAGAGTATTGGTTTTCCCTTCTTTGTCTTCATCTGTGTTTAATATAACGCTCTTGCCCCGTCCTTCCCTGGTGGGAGGGGGAGGGGGGAAATCAGACTAGGTCTAGTCAGGAGCAGGGCCAGGCATGGAACTCAGGCGTCTCTACCATTAGGAGTATCCATGAAATTAGGGAAAGCATGGGGCCCCCTAGCATGAGGGACAGTATAGGGGCTCCTATCCCTCAAGTCACATGGTGACACATCAATACTGGCAAGATCAACGCCGGCCTGGATTAATAGGGGCTTAGTATTTTAAGAGTAGTTAAGGTTAAAGTGGAAAAAATAGTAGAAGCAGAAAAATAAATACCAAAAAGCTGACCTGTGGGAACATACACATACTGTGTATAAGCTACTATGGGAGACTATACTGTATTTAAAGAGCTGTATGGATATCATACGGAATATAGGGGGCTATTGGAAGATTACACTGTATACAGGAAGCTGTGGGGCAATCATACTGTATATAGGGAGCTGCCTGGACATCATATAATTACATTTTTGTAGACATCATACTGATATTCAGTACAGAGCCTATGGGGACATCCTGTATATAGAGAGTTGTGGGGCCATCATACTGTAAATTGGGAGCTGTTGGGGGCCATCATACTGTATATATGGATCTGTTGGTCCATTATACTGTATATACAGAGCTGTGCGGCCATCATGTGTATGGGGGGCTGTGGTCCATCACCATAAGGAGACTCAAATTGGGGCTCATTATCATTATAGGGAAGCACGGGGATTTAATATTATAACAAAGCTTGGAGATTATAGTTCATAATGGTGGACAGTGTGGAGGTAACAGCTCAGGAAGGCAGATGGTATTGAGGGGATTGTTCATAAGAGTGGATGGTATGAGGTTGTAGTTCATTAGAATAGATGCTGTGTCGGTTATAGATCATAAGGGGTGATGGTGTGGAGGCAATATTTTTTAGGGAGGCCGTGCACCATAAGAGGGACATTGCGGAAGTCATATTTTGTTTAAGGAACACAGTAAGGGGCAATTATTCAAGGACACAGTAGGTCAAATATTGTTATACAGAAGCATTATACTGTATTAAAAATATTATATTTTAGGGTACCATGTCAAGATGTGCATCAGAAAATCATATATGAAAGTCTGCAGAGATGAGCTATGGTTGTCAAAAATTATCATGGCGTCAGAACAACATGGAGACGAAAGTGATGAGAACAGCACCAATCAAAGAAACTGTTACCTGGATGTAAATATTTATTTGTGATACTGCATACTGCCTGTGTCTAATCAGCATTGTGGTCCTGTCTGATGATAACTGGTTACAACTCCTGCTGTATTCCTTTACTGTTCCTAGCTGTACTGCTGTATTTGTGTATGGATGTTCGTGCTGCTGCTGTATTCCTGTACTGCTGATTGTTCTGGTAACGTTTTCATATACTTGATGGTTCTAGTGATGCATTCATTTACTGCTGGTGGTTTTGGTAATATATTTATGTACTGATGATATTGTACTGATTTTGGTTCTGGTAATGTAGTCCTGAACTCATGGTTCTGGTGATGTATTCATCTACTGATACTGATTTTGGTGCTGTATTTGTATACCGATGGTGGTTCTGGTGAGGTATTCCTGTAGTGATGCTGGTTCTGGTGCTGTATTCATTTGATGATTAGTCATTCTGTTGCTGTATTCCTATACTGCTGGTAGTCATTGTGCAATATTCCTGTATGGGAGACAATAATTTGTTGAATATACTGCATTGGCAAGGTAATGCAGTATATAGTATAAATGATAAAATGACTGCAGGTTCTAGTCCTCTACGGCGACTAAATAATAATGAATGAATCAATGAATACTTTAAAAGAAAAACTCAAAAACAATGATGGAATTGAATTTGTTCAATGCAAGTTTATATTGCATTGCAGGGAGGGGCGCCATGTCAGTATTCGCCTCAGACTTAAAGCAGTTAGAATCGGCTCTGGTATATAGGATATACCATCATTTTTTGGTCTTAGGCTGGGGCCCCACTTTGCGTTTCCACCTGCATTTTTGGTGCTTTTTAGGTCTGTTTTGGGAAGCACCTTTTTCATGCGAAAAGGCATGCGTTTTGATTTCCCAGCAAAGTCTATGGAAAAAGTGGATTTCCTGACCCCACTTTGCGTTTTAAAACGCTACGTTTAATTTGCATATTTTGTGGCAAAAACCATGAGTTCAAAGAAGCAGCATGTCAATTGTTTTTGCCATTTTGGGTGCGTTTTGCTAACATTGAAGTCTATGAGACATGGCAAAAACCAAGATTCCAGCAAATTCCTGTGTTTTACCTGCTTTTCCAGTGCAGAAAACATGCGTTTTTGACTTCAAAAACGCATGCATTTTGGACATCAAAATAATGATTTCATATGTCCCTTTACACACACCCCTTGTCCGACAATTAAAAATAAGAATTTTAATAAATTATAGCTATTTTTCCATTAAATATCATATTACCGCTATAATTTCATTAAATTAATCTATTTTCATTATTTTTCACAAAAATATAGATTTGTTTCTTTTTTTCCAATTTTTTCCATTGAGTTTGACTATTTAAACTTTATTTAGCAGTGTCATGATGTTCAAAACGCATCTATAAAAACGCAGGTGGAAAAGCAGGTAAAAAGCGCTGAAAACGCATCTAAAACGCGTTAAATACGCATGCGTTTTCAGCGCTAAATTTCTGAAAAAGGCAACTTTGATCAAATCAATTAAGCCCAAAACGTGCGTTTAGAACTGCAAGTAGCACAACGCAAAGTGGGGCCCTAGCCTTAACCTTAAAAATGAAGGGGTTGTAGCATTGATTTAGGACTGTGGAACCTGTATCTCTGCACAGCAGCATTCTAATCCACCAGATGAGCAAGGTACTAAAGCACAACTCAATCCAAGTCAGTGCGTGCTGCGCTGTAGTACTGTTCCTTGTACAGTTGGTGAACAGAAGCCTCAATATGCAGGAAATATGTTATAGAAGCAAAAGCACTAAAACAGTGCCACAGCATTTTTAATTTACAGGATAAGTGGTGTTCTTACCAGACTCTGACTAACCATAAAATGATTACATATCCTAGTGACGTGTCATCACTTTTTGTGACTAACATTGATCACCTCACCACAGCCTACATCATAAATGTCTGAATGCTGGGGCTCCAACCATAAGAGCAGCGATTGGATAAAACAGCGACCATGCATGCGCAGTACCGTGCCACTGAAAGTCAATAAGATTATATAATAATATGTGGCCAGGGCTTATTGTGGGATCATTTCTTGATTTTTTCCTAACTAAGGCCCATTTCACACGTCAGTGAAAAACACTGACGTTTTTCACTGGCGTGTAAAACACGCACATGTCCCTCCGTGTGCCGTGAATTACAGTACACGTGGGTTGCCTAAGTGCAATCCGGGCTCCGTTATCCGTGGCCCGTGATTGCACTTAGAGATTAACTCACCTGCGCCCGCTCCCGCTCTCCATGGTGCTGATCGCTCCCGCGATGCAGCATCCGGCCGGCGCTGACCCCTGCAGCAGCTGCTTCCGGGTCGGCTGTGTCGTGCATCATTAATACGCGCGACAGTAATCAGCCGGCTCAGAAGCAGCAAGCTGCACGGGCTGCAGAGAGCGCGGCTGAAGCTGGGTGAGTAAAAATGTTTATTATTTTAAATGCCCTTTTTTTTCTGGCACGTGTTTCACAGACCACGCCACTGCGTGGTCCGTGGGACATCAATGATGCCAGAAAAAAATGGACATGTCTCCGTGCGGCAAACACGCACACGCGGGTACGCCGCACGGAGACACGTGCAGTGAAAAATCACTGACGTGTGAGCAGACCCATTCATTATAATGGGTCTGCGTATGTCAGTGATTCTGGTACGTTTAAAAAAAAGCACAAACGTCCCAGAATCACTGACATATGAAAGGGGCCTAACTGATATATTGGCAGAAGAGATATTGATCACAGCTGCCCTCCTCTTGGTTGCTTGGTTGTAGCTCTGCCTTTGAAATCTCTATCTGCGTCTGATAAGTGAGCAGTGTATATAGTAAGAACAATGTCCAAGACGCATATTGTGTTAAGAAATTAAAAAAAAACAAAATATCTTTTTAATATTAAAGTTATTATTTTGTCTACAAAAAAATAAAATAAAATAAAACATTTTACACCTAACTAAATGTATAGTCATCTATAGTTAGAGTGTTTTGCCTTTGTGGATTGGATGGGTTGTTATTGACATCTACTGAGAAATTCTGTATTATTCACAGTTTAAAAGTGCTAATTTTTCTAATGTCAAATTTCAGATATTTTATAAAAATTGTACAATATAGTGATCCAAATTTACCTTTATCATAAACAGCAATCTGTCAAAAAAACAACATAATCTTGAATCACTGGGATATGTGGAAACATTATTACTGTCACGCTCTCCGGCTCCCCTGCCTCGCTCCCCGGCTCCCCTGCCACGCTCTCCGGCTCCCCTGCCTCGCTCCCCGGCTCCCCTGCCACGCTCCCCGGCTTCCCTGCCTCGCTCCCCGGCTCCTCTGTCAGGCGTCCCCCGCTCCACAGCCTCCAGGCCCCATCACCTGCGGTCCCCAGGCGGCCCGGTCCCCGCTCCCGGCGCCCGTCGGCAGCTTTGCTCCAGCCCGGCTCTCCTGCCTCCTGTTCACCGCTCCCTGCCCTGGCTTCTGGCACCCGGGCCTCGCGCATGCGCATTAGGGCGCGCGCGCGGTCATTGACCCTTTCTTAAAGGGCCAGTGTCCTCCAACAGGATATTGAAGGATCAGGTACTGGGTATATAGGGGGATCCTTTCCAAGTGGGCGGGGCCTGTTCTTCGTGTTTTCTAAGCTAGGAGTCAGGTCTCCTTGTGTCTTGTGATATACTCACCTATCTCTCTCGTAGAGCCGCTCCTGCCTCGCCAACCGGTCCTGACGATACCCGAACCCCGAACGGTGACGGCCTGCCATCCCGTCAGTTCCTACCATCTCCGATCCCTGTGGTGACCCGCCTTCTCGCTCCATTGGTTCCGGACTCTGCCTGACGTAATCTCGGCCTCCGAACCTGAGCTCCGTCACCCGGACTACCATCAGAGACCCCGTAGTCCCAGGGACTTCTTCACTCCACTCCTCTGAACGGACTGTCCTGCTAGTGCTCCGGCTACCGGGCACCTTGCCCTCGGTGAGGTGTTCAGCCCAGTGGATCCACCTCCTGGGTCTGCCCGTCCACCTGGCCCTAACAGTAAGAACAGGCCATGGATCCCGCCGAAGCACTAGCGGCCCAGCTGGGCACCCTGCAGCAGGAACTCGTATGACAGCGCGAGACCCAGACCCGCATGCTGGCCTTCATGTCCTCTGTGGATACCCGCCTGCACACGCTGCAAGCATCTGCCACGTCCCTGGCATCTCAGGTTGCTACTGCACAGTCCACGGCCACGGTTCCTGTGGCGGCTACCTCGGAAGCTTCTAAACTCCGCTTGGCCTCTCCACCCCGATATGCCGGAGATCCCAAGACCTGCAGAGGATTCTTAAACCAGTGCTCCCTCCATTTCAAGCTGCTTCCGCACTTGTTTGCCTCCGACCAAGCCAAGGTGGCGTTTGTGATGTCCCATCTAGAGGGTGAGGCACTGGCCTGGATGAACCCCTTGTGGGAAAAGGAGGACCCTGTGACCACTAACATCCAGGACGTCCTGCAGGCATTTAGAAATACCTTTGATGAAACCGGACGTGCCGCTGCATCCGCCTCATCACTCCTCAGGCTACGTCAGGGGACCATGACGGTAGGGCAGTATGCCATCCGCTTCCGCACTTTGGCCTCAGAATTGGGATGGAACAATGAAGCCCTCACCGCCGCCTTCTGGGAAGGACTTTCCAGCCGTATTAAGGACGAGCTGGCAGGCCGCGATGTTCCTTCCACCCTGGATGCCCTGATCTCACTAGCCACCCGCGTGGACCTCAGATTCCAGGAACGATCCAAAGAGGTGTCCCGTGAGAGACGTCCGATACGGCATTCCTCTCCTCCGCAGAAGCCCGCCGTACTTCAGTCAGCGTCGTCTGGTGTCTCTGTCCACGAGCCCATGCAGATTGACCGTTTGCGGCAGTCCGAACAACGCCGAGCAGAACGGCTCGCCAAGGGCCTCTGCTTCTACTGCGGAGAGGGCACACACCTTCTACGCTCCTGTCCAGAGAGGCCGGGAAACTCCAAAGCCTAGGGTTGGTAGGAGAGGCCACCCTAGGTGCTGGGACTCTCTCAGACCCGGTTACGTGGACTGTTCAAGTGACAACGGGAGAGACGCGGTTCACGGCCGAGGCGTACCTCGATTCCGGGGCAGCAGGCAATTTCATCCAGCAGGCCACGGTGGACAAGTACCAGGTGCCTGTTACTCCACTCGACAAACCCCTCGTGATTGCCTCTGTAGATGGGAGACCCCTCTCTGACACCATCTCGTGGATCACCAAGCCGGTGGAACTACGTATCGGTGCCCTGCACACCGAGAACATCGCTCTCTATGTCCTCCCACACATGTCCCATCAAATTCTGCTGGGACTCCCCTGGTTACGGACACACGAACCGTCAGTCAGCTGGTGTACTGGTGAAATCACCCGATGGGGCTCCTCTTGCCACGAGAACTGTCTGAAACTATACAGCCCATCCGACGACCTCCGGTTCCAGAGTCCCTACCATGACTGCCCTCGGCCTATTGGTCCTTCGCGGACGTCTTTGATAAAAAGGAGTCAGAGGTACTTCCGCCACATCGTCCTTATGACTGTGCCATCGACCTACTCCCGGGAACTACACCACCTCGAGGACGGATATATCCGCTGTCTCCTGCTGAAACAAGGGCCATTTCTGCCTACATCACGGAGAACCTGGCAAGGGGATTCATTCGGAGATCCTCCTCTCCTGCTGGAGCAGGCTTCTTCTTCGTTAAGAAGAAAGAGGGCGACCTACGCCCATGCATTGACTACCGGGGATTGAACCAGATCACCGTGAAAAATAAATACCCCCTGCCGCTCATCCCCGAATTGTTTGATCGGCTTAGAGGAGCTCGTGTGTTTACCAAGTTGGATCTTCGGGGTGCCTATAACCTGGTCCGCATCCGCTCTGGGGACGAATGGAAGACCGCATTCAATACTCGCGATGGGCACTATGAATACTGTGTGATGCCCTTCGGCCTCTGTAACGCACCAGCAGTGTTCCAGGAATTGGTGAACGACGTGTTCCGGGACCTTCTCTACGTCTGTGTGGTGGTGTATCTGGATGATATCCTGGTCTTCTCTCCGGACCTCCAGACCCACAGAGAGAACGTGCAGCTGGTACTACAAAGACTGAGAGAGAATCGTCTGTACGCCAAGTACGAGAAGTGTGTCTTCGAGCAGTCTTCTCTTCCCTTCCTGGGTTACGTAATCTCCGATACCAGTCTGCAGATGGACCCGGAGAAGGTCTCTTCCATTCTCAACTGGCCCCCTCCTTCCGGATTGAAAGCAATCCAACGCTTTCTGGGATTCGCAAACTATTACCGTCAGTTCATCCCTCACTTCTCTGCTCTGACTGCACCTCTCTCCGCCTTGACCAAGAAGGGGGCTAATCCAAAGGACTGGTCACCTGCGGCCGACGCCGCGTTTGGCTCCCTGAAACAGGCATTTGCTTCTTCCCCTGTGCTCCACCGTCCTGAGTTGAACCGACAGTTCACCTTGGAGGTGGATGCCTCCTCCTCGGGAGCCGGAGCAGTGCTCATGCAGAAGTCCTCCTCCGGGAAGATGGTTACTTGCGGTTTCTTCTCCAAGAGCTTCTCAGCGCCTGAACGCAACTACACCATCGGTGACCGAGAGCTATTGGCAGTCAAACTGGCTCTGGAGGAATGGCGCTACCTTCTGGAGGGAGCAGTGTACCCCGTGATCATTTACACGGACCACAAAAACCTGGAATACCTGCGGTCCGCTCAGCGACTGAACCCACGGCAAGCCAGGTGGTCCTTGTTCTTTGCCAGGTTCGATTTTCAGCTCCATTTTCGACCCGCGGACAAGAATGTACGAGCAGATGCCTTGTCCAGGTCATTCATGCCCATGGAACAGGAGGAGGAGACATCCCAGCCCATCATCTGCCCTAGTAAGATCATTCCGGTGGCTCCTGTCACCCTGGCCCAGATACCGCCCGGGAAGACCTACGTCTCTGAGACTGACAGGCAAAAAGTGTTGCACTGGGGCCATGCCTCGAAAATAGCCGGCCATGCTGGTCAGAAGAAAACATGGAGTACAATTGTACGTCACTACTGGTGGCCATCCCTTCGCACGGACGTCGCTTCTTTTGTCTCAGCCTGCTCCTCTTGTGCCAGGAACAAGACGCCCAAACACCTGCCATATGGTCGTCTTCTGCCTCTGCCTATACCCTCCGTTCCGTGGCAACACATTGCAATGGACTTTATTACGGACTTGCCCCTGTCTTCCGGACACACAGTCATATGGGTCGTGGTGGATCGGTTCTCCAAAATGGCTCATTTCGTCCCTATGGCTGGACTGCCCTCTGCCCAGGAACTCGCTGACGCTTACATACAGCACATCTTCCGGTTGCATGGCTTTCCATTTCACATTGTGTCCGACAGAGGAACTCAGTTTACCTCCCGCTTCTGGAGGGCCCTCTGCAAACATCTGGGAGTGACTCTGGACTTTTCTTCAGCCTACCATCCTCAGTCGAATGGCCAAGTGGAACGAGTCAATCAGATCTTGACCTCCTTCTTACGTCACTACGTTAACGCCCATCATGACGACTGGTCCACGCTTCTTCCTTGGGCTGAATTCTCCCATAACCACCACGTCAGTGAGTCCTCCTCCAGCTCTCCCTTCCATGTCATTTACGGACTTCAGCCTTCCGTCCCATTACCTGTATCCTCTTCCTCGGATGTCCCTGCTGCTGATGCTGTAGTCCGTGACTTTACAACAATTTGGGACTCTGTCAAGACGTCCCTTGGACGTGCTTCCCTGCGGATGAAGAGACACGCAGACAAAAGGCGTCTGGATCCTCCGTGTTTCTCTCCAGGAGATCTGGTCTGGCTTGCTTCCAAGTACGTCCGATTGAAGCTACCATCATACAAGCTGGGTCCTCGCTACATCGGGCCGTTTAAAGTCCTCAGCAAAATAAATGAGGTCTCCTACAAGCTGCAGCTCCTGGCCACGATGAGGATACCCAACTCCTTCAATGTCTTCCTGCTCAAGCCGGTTGTCCTTGGTCCCTTCTCTGCTGCTGCCAGTTCTGCTCCTCCTCCTATTGCTGATGATGACATCTATGCGGTAAGGGATATCGTGGCCATGAAAACCGTACGGGGCCGACAGTTTTTCCTGGTGGACTGGGCAGGGTATGGTCCTGAGGATAGGTCCTGGGAACCCCGGGAGAATGTGGGTACTCCTCTGATACGTGCCTTCCTGTCCCGGTTGCGGGGAGGGGGGCGTGGGGGAGGGGGTACTGTCACGCTCTCCGGCTCCCCTGCCTCGCTCCCCTGCCACGCTCTCCGGCTCCCCTGCCTCGCTCTCGGCTCCCCTGCCACGCTCCCCGGCTTCCCTGCCTCGCTCCCTGCCTCCTCTGTCAGGCGTCCCCCGCTCCACAGCCTCCAGGCCCCATCACCTGCGGTCCCCAGGCAGCCCGGTCCCCGCTCCCGGCGCCCGTCGGCAGCTTTGCTCCAGCCCGGCTCTCCTGCCTCTTGTTCACCACTCCCTGCCCTGGCTTCTGGCACCCGGGCCTCGCGCATGCGCATTAGGGCGCGCGCGCGGTCATTGACCCTTTCTTAAAGGGCCAGTGTCCTCCAACAGGATATTGAAGGATCAGGTACTGGGTATATAGGGGGATCCTTTCCAAGTGGGCTGGGCCTGTTCTTTGTGTTTTCTAAGCTAGGAGTCAGGTCTCCTTGTGTCTTGTGATATACTCACCTATCTCTCTCATAGAGCCGCTCCTGCCTCGCCAACCGGTCCTGACGATACCCAAACCCCGAACGGTGACGGCCTGCCATCCCATCAGTTCCTACCATCTCCGATCCCTGTGGTGACCCGCCTTCTCGCTCCATTGGTTCCGGACTCTGCCTGACGTCATCTCGGCCTCCGAACCTGAGCTCCGTCACCCGGACTACCATCAGAGACCCCGTGGTCCCAGGGACTTCTTCACTCCACTCCTCTGAACGGACTGTCCTGCTAGTGCTCCGGCTACCGGGCACCTTGCCCTCGGTGAGGTGTTCAGCCCAGTGGATCCACCTCCTGGGTCTGCCCGTCCACCTGGCCCTAACAATTACCACATGAACTGACATATCTCAGATTTGAAAAATAGGGTCTGGTTAGTAAGGCCAAAATTTGGTCAGTACTTAAAAGGGGTTCGGCAACGAATATGTGGCACAAAGTGTTTTGCTATCATATAGGCCATACCACTTACAGTCACATCGAAGGGAGGAAGGGGGAGAAGGAGATAATCTAGCACTGACGTAACAAAGTATGTCCTTTATTCAAAAATCATTAAAAATTGATTCCAACCATTGTGCAGAGTATATAATAATATGCTTTACGCGTTTCGGAGAATATGGACTCCTTATCCATAAGTTGCTTATGAATAAGGAGTTTATCTTCTCCGAAACGCGTAAAGCGTATTATTATATACTCTGCACGATGGTTGGAATCAATTTTTAATGATTTTTGAATAAAGGACATACTTTATTATGTCGGTACTGGATTATGTCCTTCTCCCCCCTTCTCCTTTCGATGTGACTGATGATACAGATGTGGAAGCCAAACCACTTGTTCCGTGCACCAGACCAGAAGTTGGAGAGACTTGCTTTGGAGTGGTGAGCTGAACTATATCTTTCTGTGTTTTTTCTGTTTATACCATTTACAGGCATGTTGTATTTTTGCTTTTGTTAGGTTTTTGGTCTGCACACCATTGAAGGAACACTGTTCAGCTCTCTAGCTACCTCACTCAACAGAATCAAAGGTCTAGAAGAAACCTAGCGTGGCATTTCCACCGATGAGCTGTTATTTGCAGCTAGATATAAATATTGGAGAAAGCTGCTGGATATTAGAGATCAGCTTCTTACAATGTGAAAATGGTGATATCACAAGTACTCTTATCTGTCAAAGTAACAGGACGAGAGGGGAGCCAGCACGATCTGAAAATGGCATGCATCATATAAAAGGTGCAAATTCACAGATTATTCCAACTGTACTGTAATATAAATGAGATTTTTAGCAAATAATTGATCAATTCTTTGAGCCACCCCTGCCAACGTCACGGCAAATCTCAATAGGGGGGTCCTACTCTATATTCTGTATTTCATGTGCCATGCGGCCTCCTAGATAAAGTTAAAAGCAGAACCATAATGGAGCACACATACCTGTAACCTGTATATATAACCGCTTCTATGTTGCAAAAGAGGCAATTGTGGATAGAGGCCAGCCCAGGTCCCAGCATGTGGAGCAAGCTCTACACATACCAGGACTATATCAGAACTGACCCTCCCAGTACCAGACAGCACGCCTGATTTTGGTTTGCAATGTATTCCTCCTGTTGGTAGCTGTTCAGATTCAGTTACCTCACCCCTTTCCAATGCTAATTAAGCACCATTCTTGGATCTGGTCCGCCTTTATCAATGGTTGCTGTTTGGCACTGGGAGGGTCAGTTCTGATATAGTCCTGGTAGGTGTAGAGCTTGCTCCACATGCTGGGACCTGGGCTGGTCTCTATCCACAATTGCCTTTTTTGCAACATGGAAGCGGCTATATACAGGTTACAGGTATGTGTGCTCCATTATGGTTCTGCTTTTAACTTTATCTAGGAGGCCGCATGGCACATGAAATACAGAATATAGAGTAGGACCCCCCTATTGAGATTTGCCGTGACGTTGGCAGGGGTGGCTCAAAAAATTGATCAATTATTTGCTAAAAATCTCATTTTTTTTTTTTAATATAGTACAGTTGGAATAAATCTGTGAATTTTCACTTTTTATATGATGCATGCCAATTTCAGATTGTGCTGGCTCCTTTTTCAAAGTAACAGGACAGTTGAGCAATACCTGCTGATTGTGCAAGCAAACCGGCAAAATATCTGCAAACATGATGTCGCTTTCCCAGTCAGCTTGCGGATTATGGATTACTTCTTTATTTAAAGGGAATCTGTCAAAATGATTCTACACCCCTCCACAACTATTTATATGCACATGTAGCTCTTTCAAAGACAAGTCCAGCAGCAATAACTTTATATGGCCAGTTTTGATGTTTTGATTGCATGTTATTGCATTTTTTTAAAAAAATTACTGCGACCAAAAAACATAATTTTGTTGTTTGGTTTTTGTTTCTTGCCACGCTGTGTACCAATCTGATTAATTGATTTTATATTTTGATAGTTTGGGCATTTCTGAACTCTGCGATACCAAATATGTGTATATTTTTTTTTTTCACTTTTATTTTCAATTTTTTTCAATGGGCGTTGATTTGAACTTTTAGGTATTTTTTATTTTTTGATATTTTTTAAAAGTTTCAGTTTTTTTTACATTTTATATTTATTTTATTAGTCCCCCTAGGGGAGTTTATGGATCGGCAGTCTGATCGCCTGTGCATTTCTGCTGATCAGAGCTGTACTGGAGTGGTGCTTTAAAGATTTGTCACTGAAAATACACGACACTCAACTCAAGCCAAATTCTGACATATTGAGAATATATTTACTTAAAGTCATGCAAAGAACAGATCCTATAAGAAAGCTGATTTATTCCTCACCAGCACATTTTTCCTGTACCTCGTCTGCGGTTACAGTATTTTGTATACTTCAGACTGTCATAATCGCTCTATTCATTTTGCTGCACATATTTATTTGTAAAACGTGCAGTATATATTAATAATGTCTGAGCTTCTACCGAGACCTGAATTATTAAGTGCATAAATAACGTTATACCCCAAAACATTAACTTTCAGAAATGATCACGTTCTTGCCTCGTCTAGAGCGGCGGGAAGATATATGGTCCCAGAATTATAAAGCAGACATTCACTACCGACTAAAGCAGAGTTGAACAGCAATTACTTCTCCACTGTCCAGAAGCCGCTATTTATCCCTCTCATTTCAGCAGTAAATACCGTCTCACATTATCATAGTGTCATGAGAAACTAGTTCTGCACAGACACAGGCCATTAGTGGCATCAATGCTTGGGCAAAATGAGAAAAGACAACTCAGCCTCAGGTCTTTGTGGTGTTTGAATTAACTCTCCTGCACCGATATGATCCCATAATGATCACAACAAAATCACTTTGTTAAGCCGCCTTTACCTTGGAATACTATATCATTACTGTCCTGCTCCTGTGTCTCTATTCTCCTTATGATACACATTTTATATATAACGACTCTCATCATTGTGAGACAAGAAGACAAGCAAGAGATGACTGTGTGCACTCAGCTTCAGCTGGTATCACGCTTCCCTTGTCACACTAAATAGCCATCATGTATTCCTTTTGGAGTATTGGGCCATGTGCGCACGTTGCATTTTTTTCTTGCGTTTTGGTTGCGTTTTAAACTTCACCGTGTCAATGACAAAATGCATGCATTTTGCTTCCTCAGCAAAGTCTATGAGAAATCAAAATTTCCATCCGCACGTTGCTCTTTTTTAGGCAGCGTTTTGTTTGACAAATATTTGTCAAGATCGTTGCGTTAAAAAAAGCAGCATGTTACTTCTTCATTGCATTTTGTTAACATTTACCACCCACTGAAATGAATGAGGTGTGTGAAAACACAACAAAATGTTTAGCTGTGCGTTTGCACTGCATTTTGCTTGCATTTTGGATCCGTTCTTGTCAATAAAAACGCAGGACCTCGGTCTCTCTCTCTGTCGGTCTCTCTCTTTCTCTGTCAGTCTCAGTCTCTTTCTGTCGGTCTCTCCCTCTCCCTCCCTCCTTCATACTCATCGATCACTGGTGTGATGTGGCTGTCACACTGCTCCCACGGTTTCTCCTGCTTCTGAAAGTGCCGCTCATTAGGCTCATCACATAATCACTGCTTCCCCCACCCACCGGCGCCTATGATTCGTTGCAGTAAGACGCACCCCCACGCTAAATGACAGCTGTCTCACTGCAACCAATCACAGCCGCCAATGGGCGTGTTTATATTGTGAACTACAATAAATAAATAAATAATTAAAAATGACATGCGGTGCCCCCAATTGATACCCAGCCAAGATAAAGCCTCACAGCTTCTGGCTGGTATTCTCAGACTGGGGAGGCCTACCAGCCTAAAAATATCAGCCAGCAGCTGCCCGTAATTGCCACATTAATAAGATGGGACAGTCCCAGGACCTTACCCGGCTCATCCCGATTACCCTGGTGCGGTGGCAATCACGGTAACAAGCCCATAGCTGCCACTAAGCCCTAGGTTAATCATGGCAGGTGTCTATGAGATACCCTTCATGATTAATCTGTAAGTGAAAGTAAATAAACACATACACCCAAAAAATCCTTTATTTGGAATAAGACAAAAAAGCCCCCTCTTTCACCACTTTATTAACCCCGAAACACCCCTCCAGGTCCGACGTAATCCACACAAGGTCCCACGACGCTGCCAGCTCTGATACATGGGAAGCTTACAGCAAGCAACCATAGAACAAGACTGCCCGCTGTGAGCACCACGCAGCAACTGAACTGAGTTGTGCTATCAGCGGAGATATCACTCAGGTGATTTCCGGTCACAGCTGGAGTCCTTCACCTGTGACCGCAAATCAGGCTGCGACACAGAGACAGAGCCGCACGAGTAGAATGAACTCGGATGAACGTCTGACATCACAACTGCGGGCCCTGCACTACTGCCTGTGTCGCAGCACTGATGTCAGAGGTTCACCAGAGTTCATTCTCATCGCATGGCTCTGTCTGCTGTCAGCGGGCAGTCATGCTATCTATTCTATTTTTTTCTATCTATCCCTCTATCTATCTATCTATGTATTCTAGTTATAAAATCCTATCCTATCATATTTTATTTCTCCTTTAAAAAACACACTGTCCAAAATACAGCCCAAAAAGCAGCACAAACGCAGGGAAAATGCATTATAAATACATGCGTTTTTACTGTTTGTTTGTTTTTTTAAACGCAGTGTTTACATTTGTTAAGAGTCTGCCAGAGGGGGCATTTTTATTGTCAAACCAGAACGCAGTGTGCAGACATAGCATAAATTAAGGGATTATTATTTATTATTATGGCGCCATTTATTCCATGGCGCTTTACAAGTAAAAGAGGGTATACGTACAACAATCATTAACAGTACAAAACAGACTGGTATAGGAGGAGAGAGGACCCTGCCCGCGAGGGCTCACAGTCTACAGGGAATGGGTGATGGTACAATAGGTGAGGACAGAGCTGGTTGCGCAGTGGTCTACTGGACTGAGGGCTATTTGTAGGTTGTAGGCTTGTTGGAAGAGGTGGGTCTTGAGGTTCCTCTTGAAGCTTTCCACGGTAGGGGAGAGTCTGATGTGCTGAGGTAGAGCGTTCCAGAGTATGGGGGATGCACGGGAGAAATCTTGTACGCGATTGTGGGAAGAGGAGATAAGAGAGGAGCAGAGAAGGAGATCTTGTGAAGATCTTTTAACTTATGCTAATGAGGTCACCGACTAGTCGCAAGGACGTTACTTCCTCCAACTAGTCTGCCCTCTTAGCACGGTAGCATGCCCACAGGGGCACGCTAACATGCTACTCAATGCAGCATCACCAGTGGAGACATGTGTACCTGCATCCGCTGTCTCCACTGTTTAGAGGTCCCCGGCACTTCCGGTCATGCACACTAGACCTCGCTGAAGCCGGGATGCGTATACCTGGCTTCATACTGCACATTACCAAAGTGCCGAGGACTTCTGAGCAGCGGAGACAGCAAACGCACGTACGCATGTCACCACTGGTGATACTGCATTGAGTAGAATGTTAGCATGCCCCTGTGGGCATGCTATCATGTTAAGAGGGCGGACTAGTCGGGGGAACTCACACCCTTGCAACTAGTCGCTGGCCTCATTAGCATATCATAAAGGATCTTTAGAAGTATTTTTTCTAAAGATCTCTTTATGTATGCTACTTTAGGCTGGGACGGTTAGGCAGGGATTAGCAATATGCACTGCACATAGTTCTGGGTGCATATTGCACTTGACAGGTTCCCTTTAATCAAGTCAATGGGTGGAAGGGCTAAAGAAACGTAGGAAAAAACACAACAACAATTGACATGCTGCAGATTATTTTCTGCACCTAATCTGTAAGGAAAATATAAGCAACGTGTGCACAGCACTTCATAATTCTCATTGAGATTGCTGGCATAAAGATACTGTAAACATGCAGATGTGGGCCACAATCTGTATCAAAAAATGAACCATGTGCACAAGGTCTTAAGGGGGCTTTACATGCTGCGACATCACTAGCCGATGCTAGCGATGCCGAGCGCAATAGCACCCGCCCCCATCGTACGTCCGATATGTGGTGATCGCTGCCATAGCGAACATTATCGCTACGGCAGCGTCACACGCACATACCTGCTCTGTGACGTCGCTGTGACCAGTGATCCGCCTCCTTTCTATGGGGGCGGTTCGTTCAGCGTCACAGCGACGTCACAGCAGCGTCACTGAACCGCCGCCCAATAGAAGCGGAGGGGAAGAGATGAGCAGCCGGAACATGCCGCCCACCTCCTTCCTTCCTCCTTTTCCGGTGCAGGCAAGTAAGGAGATGTTTGTCGTTCCAGTGGCGTCACACACAGCGATGTGTGCTGCCGCAGAAACGACAAACGACATCGTACCTGTCGCTGCAGCGATATTAAGGAAATGAGCGACGTGACGAGCAACGATTTTTGACGTTTTTGTGATCGTTGATCGTCGCTCCTTGCTGTCACACGCTGCGATGTCGCTACCCGCGCCAGATGTGCGTCACTAACAACGTGACCCCGACGATATATCATTACCGATGTCGCAGCGTGTAAAGCCCCCTTTAGTCTACTGGTTTTTGTTGTTTATGTTTACGCTGGAAGTGACAGTAGACCTGGAGGTAAAAAGAAAGTAATTCAAACCCCATTGCAAATTCGGCTTATTAGCAAAGGTCGTCAACTTTCTTCGGCTTTAAAGAACATCAAACATTGTAAACTCCTAAATACAACTAATATAATAAGTGGCTTCTCCATATTCAACACAAAATGCCACTTTTATTCTCTATAGTGTATTTAATAGTTAATTGACTTACAAGAACATGTGCAGGCAAGAGAAGGGTTTACTACATAAGTTTACTTACTACAGTCATGGCCAAAAGTTTTGAGAATGACACCAAAATTATATTTTCACATGATCTGTTGCCCTCTGGTTTTTAATTGTTTGTCTGATGTTTACATCACATACAGAAATATAATTGCAATCATATTATGAGTACCAAAAGGTTCTATTGACAGTTAGAATGAGTTAATGCAGCAAGTCAATATTTGCAGTGTTGACCCTTCTTCTTCAGGACCTCTGCAGTTCTCCCTGGCATGCTCTCAATCAACTTCTGGATCAAATCCTGACTGATAGCTGTCCATTCTTGCATAAGCAATGCTTGCATTTTGCCAGAATTTGTTGGTTTTTGTTTGTCCACCCGTCTCTTGATGATTGCCCACAAGTTCTCAATGGGATTAAGATCTGGGGAGTTTCCAGGCCATGGACCCAAAATCTCTATGTTTTGTTCCATGAGCCATTTAGTGATCACCTTTGCTTTATGGCAAGGTGCTTCATCATGCTGGAAAAGGCATTGTTGGGCGCCAAACTGCTCTTGGACAGTTGGGAGAAGTTGCTCTTGGAGGACATTCTGGTACAATTCTTTATTCATGGCTGTGTTTTTAGGCAAGACTGTGAGTGAGCCGATTCCCTTGGCTGAGAAGCAACCCCACACATGAATCGTTTCAGGATGCTTAACAGTTGGCATGAGACACGACTGGTGGTATCGCTCACCTCTTCTTCTCCTAATAAGCTGTTTTCCAGATTTCCCAAACAATCGAAAAGGGGATTCATCTGAGAAAATGACTTTACCCCAGTCCTCAGCAGTTCTCTCCCTGTACCTTTTGCAGAATATCAGTCGGCCCCTGATGTTTTTTTCTGGAGAGAAGTGGCTTCTTTGCTGCCCTCCTTGAAACCAGGCCTTGCTCAAAGAGTCTCCGCCTCACAGTGCGTGCAGAAGCGCTCACACCAGCCTGCTGCCATTGCTGAGCTAGCTCGGCACTGCTGGTAGTCCGATTCCACAGCTGAAACAGTTTTAAGATACGGTCCTGGCGTTTGCTGGTCCTTCTTGGGCACCCTGGAGCCTTTTTGGCAACAATGGAAGCTCTCTCCTTGAAGTTCTTGATGATGTGATAGATTGTTGACTGAGGTGCAATCTTTGTTGCTGCGATACTCTTCCCTGTTAGGCCATTTTTGTGCAGAGTGTGACGCCCCTGGACTAGTCCAGGGTGTCACAGGGAACTGCACTATTCTCTATCCTTGGTGCAAGGCCCACCCTCCTTGGTTCCGGGGTCCGCAACAGTGATTCTGTACTAACAGCACAAATCCTAGTCACCCAAACACTACACTTGTCAGGCACACCAGGGGCGTGGTTCCAGCTGGGAAAGGAACCGCCCACCTATGAGTCAGACAGGCTGGTGGGAGGAGTCAGTTAGACAGTTGGTAGTAACTGAAAAAGAGAGAGGACCTGGGGAAAGAGAGCTCCCTGAGGAGAGCCTGGCTGGGTCGCAGACAGTGGCCTGTACTTGACGGCTCAGAGATTAGCGGCGTCAGCACAGCGGAGGGATAGGACTTCCCACACAGAGCAGTCACAGAAAATCCCACGTGCCAGCTGCTAAGAGCAGGTCCCAATTAAAAAGAGGGACGGGACCCGAAGGTTTCAAGCCAACGGGGCCAGGGACACACACAGTATACAGTGTATGGAGGAAGGCTCCAGTCCACCACAGAATCACTGAAAGGGACCACCGCACGTGCAGTCACCGAGTGCAGCAGTACCAAGAGACTTTGTTTACCTCAGAGTCTGTGTCCACTGAATGCGTCATCACACCTGAGTGAGTACCCTGGCTCCCCAGCGCCCTGCCGGCCCTATATCAATATAGGCTGTTCCTACCTATTCCCTACCCTGAGTCCCGGGGCCCCTACCTGCGGAGGGAATCACCACCAGGCTGCCCCAACACCATCAGCCCCGGCACTCCCATACAGCAGCGGCGGTATTCCTTATTACCGCACACCGCAGGTGGCGTCACAAATATTCTCCCCCGTAAAAAACCTTTTTGTTTTTCATCAAAGTGTCTGCCGAGCAGTCCGACTGCTGCTAGGGCGTCACACATTGATTTTTGGCGTCACGAACAGGATTGGACTGGACCCACTAACCTGGGTGACGTGCGCCTTCTCCAAAACTGTTGAGCCCAAAGTGAATAAAAAAAAAAAAAAAATTCAGTTGCCGCCATCTTGCTGCTGAAAACCAAGGGGGCATAGAAAGATGTCGGCGCCGGGTGAAGCGAGCGCAGCGGCAGTTCCCCCTCAAGATCAAGGTGACATGGACGCACGAGCGACCGCGCAGATAATGCCAATGACTTTACCGTATGTGCCAGGCGCTACCTGGCTACCACAATATGATGGTTCCCCTGACACTGTGCAAGGATTCAAAAGAAAAAATCCGCACACTCCTGGATATGTTTGGGATGAATGACCGGCAGCAAGCGTCTGTACTACTCGGCCAGTTATCAGGCGCCGCAGAGCTGGAGGCGGAGACCTGGACAGATCAGGACCGGGCCTCAGTAACTGCCATTTTTGAACGTCTGCGACTTTCCTTTGAAAACCGCACTGAGGCAGAACTCCGGATAAAGTTTTACAACTGCAAGCAGCGCCCACAAGAAAGCATTAGAGACTATGCTCTGAGGCTGCAATCAGCGCTACGGACTCTCAAACTAACCATTCCCATCAGTGAAGCTGAAGGAAACAAGGTGCTTGTTGAACAGTTTCTGCAAGGCCTGGGGTCAGTGGAGGACCGCAAGCAGCTACGGCTGTGGACTCTGGAATATCCTGCAATGGACTTTGCTGTTTTAAAAGACCGAGCCATCAAGGCTTTGCAAACCCCAGAGCCAACTGATTCTCCTGCTACGTCCTGGCAAGCCGGCACTTCTCCTCTACATGTGCCACCTCCTGTTAGAGCACTGCCAGAGCCAAAGACCCCAGCAGCGCCTGCAGGCGATACCAGTGATTTGTCTTTACAGGTGCAGCAGCTGAGCAGTGATGTTGCAAGGATCCTAGAGGCAATGCAGCTTAAGCCCAAGACCAAGCCGGCGGAGAAGATCCAGCTTGCTAACTGCCCAGATGACGTCCCTTGGATGAGAGGGAGGACCTCGACATACAGAGGAAGGAACCGTGACCGGTATGAAAACCTTGTTTGTTATAGGTGCAACAAGACTGGTCACTACGCCCGTTATTGTCCTTTAAACGGGCCACCCCTGGGGCCAAGGGCCACTCCCCAGGACTAAATCAACAAGGCCCAGCAGACTGGCGGGAGCGGTATGTTGGAGGAAGGACCATCGTTTCCATCACCTTGGATGGGATTCCGACTTCAGCACTTCTTGATACCGGCTCCCAGGTAACAACTATACCCCAAGTACTGTATACCAAATTCTGGTCAACTGAGGAACTCGCCCCACCGGACAATGACCTCACCATTTATGCTGTAAATGGTTTACCAGTAACACAACTCGGGTTCAAGGAGGTAACCATCAAGGTGGGCAGGGTGGAGTTAGCACGCCAAGGACTCATAGTAGTGCAGAATGACCCTAGTGACCGGAACCCTAAGATGATTTTGGGGACTAATGTTATTGAGAATTGTATGGGGGAAGTATTGTTTCTTCTCCAACAGCTCTCTGAAACTGCAGGAACGGGACGCCAGAGGGTCCTGCAAAGAGAGATTCGAGACCTCCAGCAGAGGCAACAGGTAAATTTGTCTGGTGGGGAAATTGGCGGTGTACGGGTAATGGATGCAGCTCCTGTGGTAGTGCCCCCACGGAGTGAGATGATGATATGGTGCAGGGCAGCTGTAGGCTCCCGTGGACAGAATTACCAGGCAGTGGTAGAGGCCCTGCCTTCAGAGCACTGGTCTACAGTACTGACAGCCAGAGGGGTAGTCGATGTCCGTAAGGGGAGAGTGCCCGTGCGAGTGTTGAATTGCGGGGAGGAAGAGGTTAGACTGCCCAGGTATGCTACCATAGCCAAATTGTACACTGTGAGTGAGAATTTCATCCAGACAGTAAAGTCCTCAGCCACACCAGATCAGTCAGCCACAGACAGTTCCCAGATTCAGCAAGAACAGTGGTGTCAAGAGTTACATGTAGGTACTGACTCCACTCCACTACATCAAAAACAAGGGGTCTACAGGGTGGTTCAGGAGTATGAGCAAGTGTTTAGTAAACACCCATTAGACTTTGGGAGGGTGAAAGGGGTTCAGCATCATATACCCACAGGCATTCATCCACCTATAAAGGAAAGGTATAGGCCCATACCACCTGCTCACTACCAGTGTGCCAAAGACATGCTGAGAAGTATGAAGGAGGCTGGGGTCATCCGTGATAGTTGCAGCCCCTGGGCAGCCCCGCTAGTCCTAGTGAAGAAGAAAGACGGCACTATGAGGATGTGCGTGGACTATAGGAGAATTAACAACATCACACATAAGGATGCCTATCCACTGCCCAGAATTGAAGAGTCCTTGACTGCATTAAGATCTGCAAATTACTTCTCTACCCTTGACCTCACTAGTGGTTATTGGCAAGTGTCCGTTGCTGAGGAGGATCGCGAGAAGACCGCCTTTGCCACCCCGATGGGATTATGTGAATTTAACAGCATGCCATTCGGGCTGTGCAATGCACCTGGTACGTTTCAACGACTCATGGAGAGCTGTTTAGGCCATTGCAACTTCGAGACTGTCCTGCTGTACCTGGACGACATAATTGTATATTCCAAGACCTATGAGGAGCATCTGGGACATCTGGCAGAAGTATTTGAAGCCCTTTCCAGGTACGGGATGAAACTAAAACCCTCCAAATGTCACCTGCTGAAGCCCAAAGTCCAATACCTGGGGCATGTGGTAAGTGCCGAAGGTGTGGCTCCGGACCCTGAGAAAATCACAGCTATCCAGAACTGGCCCAGGCCTCAGAACATCAAAGAGGTGCGCCAATTCCTGGGATTGATGGGGTACTACCGGAGGTTCGTGAAAGGCTATACCAAGATGGCATCCCCCTTACAAGATCTCCTAGTCGGACAAAGAAAGCACGGCAAGACTTCTGGCTCTCCATTCACATGGGGTGAGGAGCAGGAAAAGTCCTTCAAGTGGATGAAGTCAGCTTTGACAGGAGATGAGATTCTGGCATATCCTGACTATAACCTCCCATTTGTGCTGTACACTGATGCCAGCAACGTGGGGCTGGGAGCTGTTCTATCCCAGGTACAGGATGGCAAGGAAAAGGTGATTGCATACGCCAGCAGGAAACTCCGTCCAACAGAAAGAAATCCTGAGAACTATAGTTCTTTCAAGCTGGAGTTCTTAGCACTTGTTTGGGCAGTGACAGAGAAGTTTAAGCATTACCTGGCTTCTGCAAAATTCACCGTATATACAGACAATAACCCGTTGACACACCTGGACACGGCGAAGCTTGGAGCTTTGGAGCAGCGGTGGGTAGCACGACTGGCAAATTACGATTTCACTATAAAGTACAGGGCTGGTCGCAAGAACGCTAACGCTGATGCGTTGTCCAGGATGCCCCAGTTGTGTGATGATGGGAGGCATGAAGATGACCTGGAGGAGATTGAGATACCTGCTTTCCATCGCCCTACTGATAGAGTGAAACCCCGATATTATAGTGATTAGCAAGAGGCGACCTTCAACCCATTGCCCCACCATGGTTGGCAAGAAGCCCAAGATAATGACCCTGCAATCAGATTGATAAAGGCATTGATATCCGAGGCTGATTCACACCTTGAACCAGATGCTCCAGAAGAAGCTAAGAAATTGTGGAAAGAAAGAAGTCGTCTGTGTTTCCATGGAGGCAAGTTGTGCAGAAGTCTCATTAATCCAAAAACGCATGAGAGAATATGCCAGATAGTAATACCCACAGCATATGCACCAGTGGTGTTGGAGGCCTATCATGATAGAGCTGGGCACTTTGGTTGGAAGAAGTTGGAAATGTTGCTGAGAAGTCGCTTTTATTGGACTGGGATGAGAGATACCATAGAAGCTTGGTGCAGGAACTGTGGTCCATGTACATTAAGGAGAAAAGATAGCACCAGTCAGCGAGCGCCATTGCAACCAATAGTAACTACCCAGCCTCTAGAACTCGTTGCCTTAGACCACGTCAAGCTCACACCAAGCAGGAATGGGTACACCTATGCACTCACCATAGTAGATCACTATTCAAGATTCCTGGTGGTGGTACCTGTCAAAGATCTAACTGCCAGCACTGCGGCGAAGGCTTTCCAGGCACATTTCTGCAGACCCCACGGTTACCCAGATCACGTCCTAACAGATCAAGGTCCCGCTTTTGAAGCAGAAATCTTCCAGGAATTTTGTAAATTGTATGGGTGTAAGAAGATACGCACTGCCCCCTACCACGCACAAACAAATGGGATGTGTGAGAAGATGAACTATGTAGTCATCAACCTGCTGAAAACTCTACCCCTTGAGGAGCGGAACGAGTGGCCTGAAAAATTGCCAGATCTTGTGGACATGTACAATAGTATTCCTGTGAGTTCCACTAAATGCACACCCGCTTATCTCATGAGGGCTAGACCTGGGAGACTGCCAGTGGATCTGGAGATGGAAGTTGAGATGCCTGAAGTTTATTCCCCAAATGCAGATTGGGATACCAAGCGTAGAGCTCAATACAGGCAAATTCAAGAGTATGTCGAGGAGAATCTGGACCAAAGTAGGGAAAAGCAAGAAAGAAGCTTTAACAAGCAAGCCCAAGCCCCTCCATTTTCACCAGGAGAAGTGGTCTTAAAAAGAAAAAGAAAGATGCATAAACTGGACGACCAGTGGGAAAGAGAGCCATATGTGGTCCAGCCTTCCAATTTCAACAACCAGAAGACCTGTCTTGTCAGCAAGGACCAAGGAAGAACCACAGCTGTAATTTCCCGTGACCACTTGAAAAAGTGCCCTGAACCCCTGAACATCCAGAAGGAAGAACAGCCCCAACCTCAAGTGACTGAGAAAAAGAAGAGAGTGATCCACACCATCCTAGGTGACTTCCCGGAAGATTGGCCTATGTACAATGGAGCAGTGATTGTGCCTGTACTCACATTCCCGCAACCCGCGGAAGAACCAGAACCAAGGAGGCCTGAAATCATTGCACCTAGAGAAGTACCCATACCAGCACCACGAACACGTAGATTACCACCTACAACACCTAGCACCAGTAGTGGGGAACAGGTAGTAGCAAACACCACAGTACAAGGGTTAGAGGGAAGCCAGGAGCTGAGAAGGTCCACCCGTGTGAACTTTGGTCAGCCCCCACATAAGTTCAGAGATGAGGAATGGTAGCGGAACCCGGCTACTCTACCCTAATGTAAATAGTCTAAATATAGAGTAAATTTAAAAATGTTTAGTATTTTCCATGTTTTTAATTCTACTATTTTCCATGCTAAAGATAGTCATGTAAGACATGTTGATATAGAGTGTTGATAAGAAGAATGTTGATTTTATTTTAATTACCTGGATTCATGACCTGATTGACGACCAATGATAAGTTTTATTGAAAATGGACCTTTGGCTACAGGACTGGTGGTAGCCAGCACGAACTGGTGCTATTGTAAATGGTTATTTCCCATTCATAGCCACGGACTGCATCCCCACCTACAGGAGAAGACACAGGTGGAGGAGAGACCTGGGAGACATATGGCCCAGGTCTGGCCACCAACAGGAGCGGTGGCTTGCCTCCTTTTGGAACTTTGGGGGTGGGATGAAGGATTGGGAAAGCGAAACGTTGGGTTCAAGTGCCTCCCCTGCGTGGGATGGATAGATATGTTTTTCTTATTAAAATGTTCACTTTTTGCAGATAAAAATAAACACTCTGGGTGCACTGTAGCTCGGGGACGAGCTACGTTTAACCAAGGGGGAATGTGACGCCCCTGGACTAGTCCAGGGTGTCACAGGGAACTGCACTATTCTCTATCCTTGGTGCAGGGCCCACCCTCCTTGGTTCCGGGGTCCGCAACAGTGATTCTGTACTAACAGCACAAATCCTAGTCACCCAAACACTACACTTGTCAGGCACACCAGGGGCGTGGTTCCAGCTGGGAAAGGAACCACCCACCTATGAGTCAGACAGGCTGGTGGGAGGAGTCAGTTAGACAGTTGGTAGTAACTGAAAAAGAGAGAGGACCTGGGGAAAGAGAGCTCCCTGAGGAGAGCCTGGCTGGGTCGCAGACAGTGGCCTGTACTTGACGGCTCAGAGATTAGCGGCGTCAGCACAGCGGAGGGATAGGACTTCCCACACAGAGCAGTCACAGAAAATCCCACGTGCCAGCTGCTAAGAGCAGGTCCCAATTAAAAAGAGGGACGGGACCCGAAGGTTTCAAGCCAACGGGGCCAGGGACACACACAGTATACAGTGTATGGAGGAAGGCTCCAGTCCACCACAGAATCACTGAAAGGGACCACCGCACGTGCAGTCACCGAGTGCAGCAGTACCAAGAGACTTTGTTTACCTCAGAGTCTGTGTCCACTGAATGCGTCATCACACCTGAGTGAGTACCCTGGCTCCCCAGCGCCCTGCCGGCCCTATATCAATATAGGCTGTTCCTACCTATTCCCTACCCTGAGTCCCAGGGGCCCCTACCTGCGGAGGGAATCACCACCAGGCTGCCCCAACACCATCAGCCCCGGCACTCCCATACAGCAGCGGCGGTATTCCTTATTACCGCACACCGCAGGTGGCGTCACAAATATTCTCCCCCGTAAAAAACCTTTTTGTTTTTCATCAAAGTGTCTGCCGAGCAGTCCGACTGCTGCTAGGGCGTCACACAGAGCAATGATGGCTGCACGTGTTTCTTTAGAGATAACCATGGTTAACTGAAGAGAAACAATGATACCAAGCACCAGCCTCCCTTTAAAGTGTCCAGTGGTGTCATTCTTACTTAATCATGACTGATTGATCGCCAGCCCTGTCCTCATCAACACCCACATCTGTGTTAATGGAGCAATCACTAAAACAATGTTAGCTGCTCCTTTTAAGGCAGGAATGCAATGCTGTTGAAATGTGTTTTGGGGGTTAAAGTTAATTTTCTTAGCCAATATTGACTTTGCAAGTAATTGCTGTTAAGCTGATCACTCTTTATGACATTCTGGAGTATATGCAAATTGCTATTAGAAAAACTTAAGCAGTAGACTTTGTAAAAATTAATATTTGTAGCATTCTCAGAACTTTTGGCCATGACTGTACAAATATATGAAACAAGTGTGTAAAATAGGGGAGACACTAGAGGGCGACAAAATCCAGCAGGAGACAGATGGGTAAATCCGTTTTGTGAATGATGCGACGGATCCGTCGCAGATTGTGGTAACACATTGGAGCATGCTCTGTTAAAAAAAAGACGGATCCGTCATTTGACGGTTTACGACGGATCCTGCACCCATATGCTTACATTCTAAAAAGCGACGGACGGCGATGGATCCGTCAATGTCCGTTTTTTCAATGCGAACAAGAAAACGTTACTGTGGATGTTGTCTCCGTCCGATGGACACATATTTTTTGACGGATGCGTCAAATGACGGATGAAAGGTGAGGCCTTCAAACACTAATACAAGTCAAAGAGAAAAAAAAGGATCCAGTGCTGGATCCATTTTTTTTCAAAATGCGATGGATTGTGACTGATGACAAAAAATGGATGTGTGAAAGGGACCTTAGAATGCACTGAACTGTCACTTATGTACTTGCACTTTTATGCAGCTCTCCCTATTTTATCCTTTATACTCACCTCCTTTTGCCTACAGTTATTCCCTTGAAACATCCTGCGCTCCAGGTGTGATTATCTTACCTGGTTCATTCAGTTACTTTTAATACAGTGTCATTTCCTCCTGCTGGATTTTGTCGCCCTCTAGTGTCTCCCCGATTTTACACGCTTCTCCTTTTTTATATATTTCTAATTTTGTCGATAAACTTCTATTTAACCCTTCGCTTGAACGTATATTTTCTTGTAGGTGTATTCAGTTTCTCAGCCCTCATTCTTTCTGCACGTGCTTTACTGTGATGCTTTGACTATTGACTTAAATCCATTACTATTAATTATTATTATTATTAATTTACCCAGGCACGCACCTGTTTTTTGATTGTTACCCCTTTGGTTTCTGTCTTAGGAATCAGTAGAGCTCCTTTGGCTGTAGCTATATGCTGCAGACATGTTGAATAACCAGACACCAGTTTCTGACAGCGTTTCTGAGGTATCTTAGCCCATTCCTCATGGGCAATGGCTTCCAGTCAGGCTCAGACTGGACCACAGGAGAGCAGGTGAATTCCCCGGTGGGCCCCACGGCATTAGTGGATCCGCCATCACACTATAAGAGCAGTAGTTGGCACAATACACTTCATTCACCATGTACAAAACAAGCTAGCGTCTCATTATTCATTCATCATCACACTGCCCAGTTTATCACTTTATAGAAGCATAGGTACATTTGTGAGTGAAATCTAATATGTGAATGTAGCTGAGTATTGGCCCCCCAGAATGTTGCTGGTCATTCCCGCAATGTCACTTCTTCCGCCAGTTTGAGGTTCAAAAGGGAGGAAAAGGTTCACAAAGGAGGGAAGTCAGTGTGCAGCAGCCCAATAGTGGTCACTGAGTGGCTTCAGGCCCCAAGTGGAATAACAATTTCACGTGAATCCCCGGACCATCATCGCTGGAATGGTGACAGTGCAGGAGGTGAGAGTCTGTCATTTCTATTTTACAGGGGGGAGTACTTATTTTATAAAAGGGTTGTCCAGGAGCAACACCTTTAAAGGAGTATTCCCATTTCCAACATCTTATCCCAATATGTAGTAGCAAATAATTAGCAAATACCTTCAATTAGAAATGTAGTATAGTTCTCCTGATGTAGCCATGTCTCTTACCTCATGTGCAGGGCATTGCAGCTTAGGTATCTATGGTTACCACCACTCAAATAGTGACCGTAACTTAGTTTCTCGTGGTTGTATCCATGTCTACCTAAGATGCAATGCCCTGCACATAAGGTAAGAGACATGGCTATATCAGCAGAACTATACTACATTTCTAATTGGAGGTAATTGCTATTACTATTATCATTATTACTACACCTACTATAATTTGGGATACGATCTTGGACATGGGAATAACCATTTAAAGTAAAAGTCCTGTCAAATGAAAATGTTTCAGCACTTTCTTTATTTTTTTCCTTGTAAATATTTCAGTTATTTGTTCCTGCAGGATATATTTTATGTTATAGTCGTCTGTTCTAAAAAAATGAAAAAAAAATGCATAAACTGTGAAAAATAGAGAATTCTCATGAAAAAAACCCCATTGCCATGTGTGTGTAAGGCCGGGTACACATATCCGGCTTTTTGCCGGTTTGACGGATGCGGTGCACACCAGTACAGTGTATACAGTACACTGGCAGCACAACATGCGCCGGTCACATGCTGTCATGTGACCGGAGCATGTGACCCGGAAGTTGCGGTGCAGCCACTGTATTGTATCATACTGTACTGGTGTCAAACCAGCGAAAAGCCAGATATGTGTACCTGGCCTTAACAAAACAATACAAGTGAAGTTGAAAAAAAAAAAAAAATATCAAACTTTGGCTTCTGATTTATTTATAAATGACTAATTGTATGTTTTGGTTGAAAATGATTTCTAATTATCTTCTCCTGCCTCCCAAGATGGGGAAAGTATAATATCTGCAGCTGTAAATATGTGATTATGGTTATTTACTATACATCTCAGCACAACTTTTTCCAGGTCCTTTTGTCAGTGAAATCCTAGTGGTTTCATATGTACAATACGATGACTGGAAGATTTCTTTAACTTCATATGTAACGATGAATATTTTTAATACACGTCCCAGAGAAGATCGTGAGAATAGTAAGAAGGTATGGAGAGACAAAAAGTTGTAGGAACTTTAAACTACCTAATTGCAAAGTTTAAAGTACTCAACTACCACAATTTACCTTACTTGATCTTTTCCAATTCTTCTTTATTACCATGTTCTGCAAACAAAATATATTGTAGTAGTGATTTTTCCAATGAGAACCACAACGGCCAGAGGGATCTTCATTCCTTGTTAAGGCCTAATCAGTATAACGTATTCAGGGCACATAAGAGCAAAGTTTTATTTGTTGAAATGCTGGAGTGGTGCTAATAACATAAGGTCCCTGTACCTAGTGTTATACTCACCATCCGACGCCTTAAAGGGAACCTGTCAGGTCCAATATGCACCCAGAACCACGAGCAGTTCTGGGTGCATTTTGCTATTTCCTGCCTAACTGTCCCTGTATACACTAGCATAGATAAAGAGATCTTTAGAAAAAGTATTTCTAAAGATCTTTTATCTTATGCTAATGAGCGCAGGGACTAGTCCCCTGGGCATTAGTTACCCTTGCTAGTCAGCTCCATTAGCATGTTAGTACACCCCTGTGGGCATGCTAACATGCTAATGAATGTGCAGTGGCAGATGGTCGCACTCACCTCTCCGCCGCAATCGAGTCCGACACTGGATTTCGGCTCAGGACGCATGACCCCGGAGTTTCGGTCATTCGCACTACTTCAGTTTGAAGCCAGGACGTGTACACCCAGCTTCATAGTGCGCATGACCTAAACTCCGGGGTCATGCACCCTTAGCCGAAATCCAGCGTAGGACGCGATGACAGCCGGAGAGTTAAGTGAGATCATCCTGTGACGCTACCATTCATTAGCATGGTAGTACGTCCACAGGGGGCATACTAACATGGCAATGGAGCCGACTAGCCAGGGGAACTAACGCCCAGGGGACTATTTTCTGGCCTCATTAGCATACGGTAAAAGATCTTTAGAAATGCTTTTTCTAAAGATCTCTTTATCTATGCTAGTGTATACAGGGACGATTAGGCAGGGATTAATAATATGTACCCAGAACTGCTCGTGGTTCTGAGTGCATATTGGACCTGACAGGTTCCCTTCAAGCTCTTCTCAGCGCCGTTCCGGTCCCAATCCACCATCTTGTGACTGACCAGAAGTGAAAGGTAATGTTTGCAAGGGCTCAAAGTTAACCTCATTCTCATAAGGGGGCTTTACACGCTACGACATCGCTAATGTGAAGTCGTTGGGGTCACGGAATTAGTGACACACATCCGGCCGCATTAGCGATGCCGTTGCGTGTGACACCTATGAGCGATTTTGCATCGTCGCAAAAACGTGCAAAATCGATCATCGGTGACATGGGGTCCATTCTCAAATATCGTTACTGCAGCAGTAACGAAGTTGTTCCTCGTTCCTGCGGCAGCACACATTGCTCCGTGTGACACCGCAGGAACGAGGAACATCTCCTTACCTGCCTCCCGGTCACAATGCAGAAGGAAGGAGGTGGGCGGGATATTACGTCCCGCTCATCTCTGCCCCTCCGCTTCTATTGGGCGGCGGTTCAGTGACGCAGCTGTGACGTCGCTGTGACGCTGAACGAACCGCCCCCTTAGAAAGGAGGCGGTTTGCCGGTCACAGCGACGTCGCCGGGCAGGTAAGTACGTGTGACGGGTCTGGGCGATGTTGTGCGGCACGGGCAGCGATTTGCCAGTGTTGCACAACAGATAGGGGCAGGTACCCACGCTAGGGATATCGGTACCGATATCGCAGCATGTAAAGCGGCCTATAGACTTACATTGAGAAGTGACCTCTGGCGCGATCTGGCACAAGCTGCTAGAGATCAAACATAGTGGCACTCATAACAGATGAAGACTGCGGCTGGTAAGTATGAGACTAAAGCTGGGTTCACACATAGCGACAGCGACGTCGCTGTTACGTCACCATTTTCTGTGACGCAACAGCGACCTTGTAAGTCGCTGTTATGATCGCTGCTTAGCTGTCAAACACAGCAGAAGCAGCAGCGATCATAACGACACGCGTCGCTGTGCTACAAGTGCAGAGAGCAGGGAGCCGCGCACACTGCTTAGTGCTGGCTCCCTGCACTCCTAGCTACAGTACACATCGGGTTAATTACCCGATGTGTACTGCAGCTACGTATGCAGAGAGCAGGAGCCGGCACTGGCAGCGAGAGCGGCGGACGCTGGTAACGAAGGTAAATATCGGGTAACCAGGGAAAGGTCTTCCCTTGGTTACCCGATGTTTACCGTGGTTACAGCTTACCGCAGCTGTCAGATGCCGGCTCCTGCTCCCTTCATTTCGTCGCTCTCTCGCTGTCACACACAGCGATGTGTGCATCTCAGCGGGAGAGCGACGACCAAAAAATGAACCTGGCCTTTCAGCAACGACCGGCGACCTCACAGCAGGGGCCAGGTCGTTGCTGGATGTAACACACAGCGACAGCGACAAGACGTCGCTGCAACGTCACAGAAAATGATGACGTAGCAGCGACGTCGTTGTCGTCGTCGCTGTGTGTGACACCACCCTAAGTGCAGGGAACTTACAATAGTGGCACCTGTCCAGTGGTAAGATTAAAAAAAAATTGCTGGAGTGGTGTTTAATATTACTGAAATATAATATATGATACAAATGATGGTTTATGTACGGCGGACATATCATTGGTGCAAAACTGCAGTTTGATGGGCTTTTGGACTTCAGAGGGCCTATATACTGTTCTTGCACAGGGGCCTCTTCTGTCTGTGTTCACCAGTGAGTTTATGCTATTGACTTAAAGGGAATCTGTCACCAGGTTTTTGCTCCCCCATCTGACACCAGCATAATGTAGAGACAAACATCCTGATTCCAGTGATGTGTCACTTATTGAGCTGTTTGCTGTCATTTTGATAAAATCAATATTTTCTCTGCTGCAGATCTAGCAGTTATACAGAGTTCATGGCAGCATGCCAAGTAGTCCTCTAACGATAATCGACTGCTGATTAAATGGTAATTTTCTCAAAACTACACTAAGCAGCCCAGTAAGTTACACACCACTGGAATCAGGATCTCTGTCCCTACATTATGCTGCTCTCAGATTAAGTGTCAAAAACCTGGTGACTGATTCCCTTTAATTCACCTTTTATGAACTAGAGATAAAGTTACTTTTATTTTGGAGATTTTTAGCATTAGGAAATGCTGCACTACCTTCTCTAAACAGAAAATTATATACTCATTTATACATCAGAATTTTCTAGTAATTAACAATGCAAAAATAAGCTATAAATGTCATTTCTGAACATAACTGGCTGAAATACATGAGTCAAAATTAGTTGTCAAAACGTTTTGATCTTCTACTGTATATGACACCTACAAATGCAGCAAAAATCAGTTACCCTGAATATGTCCTTATAGACCAGTACTTGGTGAAACCCTCTGACCGAATGGTGAGAATAGGCATGCATGAATGTACACAGAAAGCAACCACATCAGACCGCACAAGTGTACAACACAAAGGAACATTGATCCATGCACTTGCATTGTAGACGTCAAAAGCCTCAATCCTGCCATGTGTAAACTAAGGTTATTGTGAAGGCTATAAGTAAAACGGCTGGCGTATAGACATTTTCTGAAGAAAAGACACTTGTATTCTAGATTTATGTTTGCTCTTGCTTCAAATCGCTGTTTTCTCTATCTTTTATCTAGTCAGAAGCCTACATTGTAATGCCCTTTCTTAGTAAAGATACCATAGCTCAAGTCAAGGAGAAATCCTCAGCTATACAAAGTATAACATCCTATTCACGCAAGACCCTTGATCAGCTCGTCTGCTTTCTCCCAGCATAGAGGTGGGATTTCCAGTCACCTTATTGTACCCTGACCATCCTATTCTTCTGGATGAAAGAAATAACTATGAATAAAAACTCTACATTTTTTTTTATCAACTACTTTCTATTTCTATGCTATTCATGAAAACTACAGAAGCTGCAAAGAATTGGAAATTGACTTTCACTGAAACAAAAATGTAGGCAGCGTAAGCCCAAATCAGGAAAAGTATTATTTCGAGTTTTGTTGTAAGAATCTTTTTCATGGCTTAGATATTTATGCTATGATGGGTTCTTGGACTTTATGGTATGATGGGTTCTTGGACTTTATGGTATGATGGGTTCTTGGACTTTATGGTATGATGGGTTCTTGGACTTTATGCTATCATGGGTTCTTGGACTTTATGCTATCATGGGTCCTTGGACTTTATGCTATCATGGGTCCTTGGACTTTATGCTATCATGGGTCCTTGGACTTTATGCTATCATGGGTCCTTGGACTTTATGCTATCATGGGTCCTTGGACTTTATGCTATCATGGGTCCTTGGACTTTATGCTATCATGGGTCCTTGGACTTTATGCTATCATGGGTCCTTGGACTTTATGCCATCATGGGTCCTTGGACTTTATGCCATCATGGGTTCTTGGACTTTATGCTATCATGGGTTCTTGGACTTTATGCTATCATGGGTTCTTGGACTGTATGCTATCATGGGTTCTTGGACTGTATGCTATCATGGGTTCTTGGACTGTATGCTATCATGGGTTCTTGGACTGTATGCTATCATGGGTTCTTGGACTGTATGCTATCATGGGTTCTTGGACTGTATGCTATCATGGGTTCTTGGACTGTATGCTATCATGGGTTCTTGGACTGTATGCTATCATGGGTTCTTGGACTTTATGCTAGGATCGGTCCTTGGACTTTATGCTAGGATCGGTTCTTGGACTTTATGCTAGGATCGGTTCTTGGACTTTATGCTAGGATCGGTTCTTGGACTTTATGCTAGGATCGGTTCTTGGACTTTATGCTAGGATCGGTTCTTGGACTTTATGCTAGGATCGGTTCTTGGACTTTATGCTAGGATCGGTTCTTGGACTTTATGCTAGGATCGGTTCTTGGACTTTATGCTAGGATCGGTTCTTGGACTTTATGCTACGATCGGTTCTTGGACTTTATGCTACGATCGATTCTTGGACTTTATGCTATGATCGGTTCTTGGACTTTATGCTATGATGGGTTCTTGGACTTTATGCTATGATCGGTTCTTGGACTTTATGCTATGATCGGTTCTTGTGGTATGATGAGTTCATGGACTGCAATTTGGAAGAATTTGCCAATTTTTAAAGCCAATATCCCTAACTCTTCCATATTATGTCTGAACAAGATAAAACTAAAATTTTGCATTTTGAAATAAGCAAATTCTTCTATAGCTATAAAGCATGGGAATCACACCTTGACAAAAAAAGATTAAAGTACACCTTCCAGAATAAATGCAAAGCCCATTCATTAATATTTTACTTCTGTGCTGAAATGTGAGGGTTATCCGGGACTTTTATATTGATGGTCTATCCTTAGGGTCATCAATGTTTTATCGGTGATGGTGTGACACCTGGCACCCCTGCTGGTTAGCTGTTCCCGGTGCTGATGGCAGGCCGAAACACTCAGTTGCAGGGCTCAGTCAACTGTATGAACAAATCAATAGGGGTAGATGAGCAGTACCTGACCACGGCCACTATACAGTTGCGGATCTGTGTAGTTCTGCTCCGCAACTTTGCACATCCAGCTGCCGCCAGCATCAGGAACAGCTGATCGGTGGGATTTTGGGTGTCACACTGATCCGATATTAATGACCTATCTTAAGAATAGGACATCAATATAAAAGTATCGGATAAACTATTTAACATCACAGGTCCAAAGCTTCATTTTTTTTACATGCTATCAGATGCAGTGCTCTTTTGAAGATTTTTGTAAAGGGGATGTCGTCTGAAGACATTTTTGGCTCAAGGTATACCCAGATGAGTGCTCAAAAATGACCATTTAAAAAAAAAAACAAAAAAAACCAAACTACTTTTGAAATATTCCTTGTGCCCAACAAAGTAGACTCCCAGCGCATGCATTGTCCAATCCATGGGAGACAGACAACCAGCGGCAAGGCGATCTCACCATATAAGGAACCCAACTGCAAATGCCTCCATGTGCGACCAAAAATCTGCATATCTGGGCAGATAGGTCCCTGGCTAAATATGATGGTGGACATACCCTGGCTATAGAGTGGAGTGCTTGGTCAGAAAAAAAATGCACTAAACTATATCAGAAAACTGAACAGCAGCTTCCACAAAAGTGAACAGGCGCCAACCGAAAAAACAACATAACTACAAAAGCATATCCATTGGCACTCAACAATACAAGGACACACCGACAACTGCACCACCGCTACAAGAACACTGGAGAAAGGCCAAAAACACACAGCCAATGCGAAAAGTTAGCAAAAAGACACAGGCATGGCACCATTGTCCCTGAAACAGTGACAAAAAGAGATTCCCGGCCCACACATCAGCCAATCCATGGGAGCCCAACAACAAGCGGCAACGTGATCCCACTACACAAGGAACCCAACTGCAAACGCCTCCACGTGCGACCAAAAATCTGCATGTTTGATTAGACAGGTCTTGGGACAAATGGTAGACACAGCCTGGCTATAGGGTGGAGTACTTGGTCAGAACATATCTCCCCAGACACGCCGACCCCCAATCGCACACAGAAGCACCCACAATCAGGCTCCCAATACAATGAGACCACTCCGCCGCCCAACAAAGTAGCACAAAAGCTGGTCATCTTGCTCCACTCATTTTAAGCCAAAAAGAGGGGTAAAGAAAGGACTCATCTGTATGGGCAGTATAACAAAGGACCATTGCTCAGAATCCCTCACTACTGGCCAGAGAGGCTCCTGGCTCCTCCATGCATTACATAGACAGCCAAACATGTCATTAGCTTTCCCATAATGATGTTTTCCCAGCAGCTGCTCTATAGGTGCAATAAATAAGGAAAAGAGCTGATCTGCAGTAATTAGAAAAGATGGAGATGCAATTTTAATTTAAAATTGGTGGTCTAAATTATAATATCTATCCCATCCCCGTATGGCATTGGAGGTTTCCTGGTTCCAAACTGCTGAAAGGCTACTGGTCACTAAAAAGCAGGAAAAATAATAAATTGCAAACTAAAGGTTCATCTACGACAGTACATGCGTTAGTAATTGCCAGTAATCAACACAATAGTTTCATGCAATGAATTTCACTGTGAAACAAACACAATCATGCGTTAATGGATTGTAACTTGGCCACAGCGCAATGACTATGGGCGTTACAGGTCACATGCTGCTTACCGGGTCAGACGACTTGAGCATAGATAAAGGCTGTGAAAAAGGTTAGTGTGTTATGGACATCATCAACAATGGCAGGACAAGTCATGTTCAATATCATCTATTAGTACAATAGTCGTGTCAGCCACGGTGGGAGTCCGATAAGTGCAATATAATATAATATATATATATATATATATATATGTATTTATGTGTATCTGTAGAGGTGTTGGTACATCTTTTGTGTTTAGACATGTATTTGTTTGAAGCTTGTGTTTCTGAGCCATGGCCATAATGTGTCATAAGACTTGTTTCTTCTAAATATAAGTCCGTATCCTCCAACATTCATTAATAGTCTCCCCCACACCTAGGAGTGAAGGTAAAAAAGTCTAAACTTACGATGTGAAGATTAATGGTCTGTGCACACGTTGCAGTTTGGTAGCATTTTTTTCGCCTCAGATTTTACACAAAACCTGAAGGATTTCCTAGTCCCAGCAAAGTCCTGAAGTCTCATACACTCATTGCTTATTTTAGTTCTTTCATTGTTTTTGCTGGAGACTTCACCCATACCAATGAATGAGAACAACGCATGTAATAAATGTATCGAAAATGCGTAAAAAATGCATGTATTTGATGCTGCAAATTTTTTGGCTACAAATACCGAACGTGTGCACATACCCTAAGGCTATGTTCACATCATGTTTCTGCCACAAGTCAGTGGCTCCGTCGTGGCTTCTTTCTAATGTCCTGAAAAATGGGATTGAAGCAGATCCGATGATGAGGCAATTGAATTGAATGAAGGAGACAGGGTCTGACATCAGGTTTGTCATTTTTGACAATTTCTGCCTTATTAAGTGGGGCAAAAAAATGTGGTCAACTGTGTTTTTGTGCCCATTTTGTTCCCATTTGAAAAAGGCAGACATTGTCAACTATGGCAAGCATTGTTGACCTTAGGGAGATCAACATATCCACTGCGGAGACACCATCACGTGTTTCTCAACGCAGTGATTCTAGAGCAATGCCCCCTGGGAAGTATGCAAATAAGAAAGCCGCGGAGACACCATCACATGTTTCTCAACGCTGCCAGGAAACTAGCCAGGTCTTTCACCGGGAAGGAACAACCACGGGAAGGGCAGTCTCCAGTCAAGGAGACCACCTATACCAAACATGGTATCCATCCACAGACAGCCGTTTCGGGGTGTTTGCCCCTCATCAGTGTGGAGTAGGAATGCATGCTCTAGAATCACTGCGTTGAGAAACACGTGATGGTGTCTCCGCAGTGGATATGTTGATCTCCCTAAGGTCAACAATGCTTGCTTAAGTAGTCTTTTACTAGGCATTGCCCCCACTAGCCAGATTCCTACTCCACACTGATGGATACCATGTTTGGTATAGGTGGTCTCCTTGACTGGAGACTGCCCTTCCCGTGGTTGTTCCTTCCCGGTGAAAGACCTGGCTAGTTTCCTGGCAGCGTTGAGAAACATGTGATGGTGTCTCCGCGGCTTTCTTATTTGCATTGTCAACTATGGCGTCAGACGGAGGACAAAGTGGCTTCATTAAAATCAATGGGTGTTTTTTGGAGTTTCAGACAAAAGCCCCAAGGGAGCCACTGACTTTCGCCAAAAGTGTGATGTGAATCCGACATAGTGCACCAATTTTAATAACCCCAACATTCATTAGAAAATTCCCTCCTGAAAATCCTCAACTTCAGATGCCCCATTCAGCGCCTTCAACAGATAAAGTATCGTATCTACATATATTCCTCCAGAGCTGGGGGGCATATAGCCTGTTCAGCTGCACTGGGATCTAGTGGTCATAGCGGACCATTGTGATGAGATGGTGTCTTCTCTTCTCTACCAGTTATATTGATCCCATATCACCCCCACGGCAATGATGGATTTTACCCTTTCTCACAACACAAATTATATCTTCACCCGTTTACTAGTGTAACTAGGCAGGGATAATATGGTTAACTCCTTTACTGTCCTAGACCAGAATTGAGGTTATCATTAACATTACATTAAATATTGTCATAACAGCAAAATATTTTTTTTTTAATTTTAAATGAGAAAAAACAAAATGTAGCTATGATCGAAAAAGGAGGACGACATTCTGTTATTGCACATCTGTGTCCATTTATGCTTCACCGAGTGGACACATATGTCCCATAATAACCTAGCCACAAAAAGCCACTAAGTGGATATCACTATATACAGTACCAGCCACAGAACAGCTTCAGCACTAATGCCAGTTACCATTAAAGAACCGGCAGCAGTGTGGCTCAGTGGTTAGCACTTTAGCCTTGCAAAGCTGGGGCCCTGGGTTCTCACAAGGACAACTGTAAGGGCTCATGCGCACGTAACTGCTGAATATTCTGCAGCAATTTGACAGCACGTGTGCGCTTCAAATCGCTGCAGAAACAATGCATAATGGATGCAGTTTTTTTGTTAAAAAAAGCCGATTTCATGCGCTCTGGCTGCTGCCCCCACCACAGACAGAGTGGGAGCTGCATCCATAGCACACAAATAATTGACATGCTGCTTTTATGAACGCATGGATTTGGGTCAAAATTTTAGCACCCAAATCGCTGCATTCAAAAAAAGCAACGTGCGCGCGTATCATGCACAATCATCATAGATTGCGCTGGGGACGCAGGGCGCATGCATTTACGCTACAGTGCAATACGCAGCGTAAATGTATGTAAGTACGCAACGTGCGCATGAGCTCTAAGGACTCTGCAAGGATTTTGTATGTTCTCCTCATGTTTCTATGGGTTTCCTCAGAGTTCTCTAGTTTTGACCCAAACTCTAAAGACATACTGATAGGGAACTTAGATTGTGAGCCCCAATGGAGACAGTGATAATAATGTTTGTTCAGTGCTGTGGAATATAATGGCGGTATATAAAATAAATAAATGTATGGCCATAATTTATAAGTCATAACAACCTACTTTAAATTTTACCAACAATAGTATAGGGGAGCCTCTGAAAAACATGATTTATAACTAGAGATGATAGAACCCGTACAGTAAAGATCGGTGTTAGTACCGAACATAGACTTTACAAAAAAAATCATTGTTCGAGTTCAGAGTCCGGGTCCAGAACAGAACTTAACCTAGTCAGGCTGAACCCGACAACCCGAACTTCCATGAGTCCGCTCATCTCTATTTGTAAGTCATAGCTGCTTGCCTAGTTTCATCAGGATATATATACACACAAGGGGCGTTCATTAAAGATTTCCCCTGACCCACTTTTATTAATCACAGGACGCTGAAACTTCACATTATTAATGATGTAAACATTGTGGGTCGGGTCCTCGCTGTGAAGTCCTCCTCTAGTGTCCTCCTGTCTTGCTCTCTTTTCTTTATTTGAATATCGCACTGCACCGCCATTGCTGTTCGCAGTGCGTGCTCATTGACACAGTAAGTGGTCTGCTCATGCGCAAGCCGCAATCTCCGGTGCCATTTTTTTTAAGACACTTCGGTGAAGACTATGAACATTAGGGGCGTGTGCGCAGATGTAAAAAATAAAAAATCTGTGCACGCGCCGATGCCTCTCATAGCATTCACCGCAGTCTCTTTAATAAAATGGCACCGGAAATCGCAGTATATGCATGCGTGGACTCCGGTGCTATTTTCATAGTATCATAGTATCATAGTTTTTAAGGTTGAAGGGAGACTCTAAGTCCATCTAGTTCAACCCGTAGCCTAACATGTTGATCCAGAGGAAGGCAAAAAAACCCCAATGTGGCAAACAAGTTCCAATGGGGAAAAAATTTCCTTCCTGACTCCACATCCGGCAATCAGACTAGTTCCCTGGATCAACACCCTGTCATAAAATCTAATATACATAACTAGTAATATTAAATTTTTCAAGAAAGGCATCCAGGCTCTGCTTAAATGTTAGTAGTGAATCACTCATTACAACATCATGCGGCAGAGAGTTCCATAGTCTCACTGCTCGTACAGTAAAGAATCCTCGTCTGTGATTATGATTAAACCTTCTTTCCTCAAGACGTAGCGGATGCCCCCGTGTTCCAGTCGCAGGCCTAGGTGTAAAAAGATCTTTGGAAAGGTCTCTGTACTGTCCCCTCATATATTTATACATTGTGATTAGATCCCCCCTAAGCCTTCGTTTTTCCAAACTAAATAACCCCAAGTTTAATAACCTGTCTTGGTATTGCAGCCCCCCCATTCCTCTAATAATCTTGGTCGCTCTTCTCTGCACCCTCTCCAGTTCAGCTATGTCCTTCTTATATATCGGTGATCAGAATTGTACACAGTATTCTAAGTGCGGTCGCACTAGTGACTTGTACAGAGGTAGAACTATATTTTTTTCATGAACACTTATACCTCTTTTAATACATCCCATTATTTTATTAGCCCTGGCAGCAGTTGGCTGACACTGTCCACTAAAGTGAAGTTTACCATCCACCCATACACCCAAGTCTTTTTCTGTGTCTGTTTTACCCAGTGTTCTACAATTAAGTACATAATCATAAATGTTATTTCCTCTACCCAAGTGCATGACCTTACATTTATCTACATTAAACTTCAATTGCCACTTCTCAGCCCAATCCTCCAATTTACATAAATCTCCCTGTAATATAAAATTATCCTCCTCTGTATTGATTACCCTGCAGAGTTTAGTATCATCTCCAAATATTGAAATTCTACTCCGCATGCCCCCAACAAGGTCATTTATAAATATGTTGAAAAGAAGCGGGCCCAATACTGACCCCTGTGGTACCCCACTATGAACTGAGACCCAGTCCGAGTACGTACCATTAATAACCACCCTTTGTTTCCGATCACTGAGCCAGTTTTTAACCCAGTTACACATATTTTCCCCTATCCCCATTATTCTCATTTTATGTACCAACCTTTTGTGTGGCACCGTATCAAAAGCTTTTGAAAAGTCCATATACACAACATCCACTGCATTTCCCTGGTCCAGGCTTGAACTTACCTCTTCATAGAAGCTGATCAAATTAGTTTGACAGGATCGATCCCTCATAAACCCATGTTGATACTCTGTCATAAGGTTATTTTTCTTGAGATACTCCAGTATAGCATCTCTTAAGAAACCCTCAAGGATTTTACCAACCGTAGAGGTTAAACTTACCGGCCTATAATTTCCCGGCTCAGTTTTTGTCCCCTTTTTGAATATTGGCACCACATTTGCTATGCGCCAGTCCTGCGGTACCGACCCTGTTATTAAGGAATCTGAGAAGATTAAAAATAATGGTCTATCTATCACAGAACTCAATTCCTGTAGTATTCCTCAATTCCTTTTAATGAAGACAGAATTACTGTGTCAATGCCAACAACGGCAATGGGGGTGCGGTGCAATATTCAAATAAAGAAAAGGGAGCAAGCCATAGAGGACACTGGAGGAGGAACCAAAACACTCTGCCCCCGTTGCACCCATCAATCAAAGCGCAGTGCATTTCTACAACTTTGATTAAAGAGATTTCTGCAACCAATCATCGGATGGTTCAACAACAGGTATGCTTGTATTCAGCATCTTAGTGCCAGTATGGCACTGCCTTTACTTTATATAGCAAAATCCTGCTGGTTGATTCTCTTTAACGAATATCAGCATTTTAGACACATATGCTCATACATCCACAGTATTATTACGGAAAGTACAGACATCTACTATTTGCTACTAACAATTTCTCTTCTGAGAAGACTCACCGTTTCCATGCAGACGTTGTCCTTCTGAGACAGGACAACTGATAAATATATTGTTCCCAAGACATGCTCAGGATGCTGTGGGTCCTTTAAATTTAATGCAACATCTTTTACGCTGCAGATACAAAGTACAGAGATTAATATGAAGATTGTCAGTAATGACTTCTACACGTGTAGTGATTAGCACCACACTGGATGACTAATGAACAGTAATGCACTATACCTTATTATTATATTGTGTTCTTCATTCAGATGAATTCTATTTTGACATAAACATATTTTTCTTATTTTGTGCACCGCGTGTCAAGCTGAAGCACAGCAACATAAACCAATATAATTTACCTTGACACATATCAAGCTGCATCCTCTAATTGATAGGAATAGTGTATAGAAACCGGATATGTACAAATATATATTTAGCCCGTTTTGTCAGCATCCACATCGGCGATATTCAGTTGACACATGTGCGTATATTCTCATAGGAGAGGCTGTGTCTTAATTTATTTTATTGTGCGTACATACATGATTTTTGGTGACCTATTTAAAATTACATTATAGTTGATATACTGGAACAGGCGGGGGCAGAAGAGGTGACAATTTTGGGACATTCAAAACATAAGATAATACAAATGTCTGTATCTATGACCAGAGTCAGGTGTGACATGGCCACTCATCTATTCTGCTGTAGTTTAGGAAAAAAAAAATCACAAAGAATACATTTTAGGAGAATTAAATATACCTGAATGGTGCAGTATGTAGACTCATGAGATTTTATATATATATTATATATTATATATATAAAAAATCTCATGAGTCTACATACTGCACCATTCAGGTATATTTAATTCTCCTAAAATGTATTCTTTGTGATTTTTTTTTCCTAAACTACAGCAGAATAGATGAGTGGCCATGTCACACCTGACTCTGGTCATAGATACAGACATTTGTATTATCTTATGTTTATATATATACATATACATACATACAAACAAGACAAAAAAGGTGGACCAGTCGCGCACTGTGGAAAACCAAAATAAATTCTACCTTAAAACATAAATGGAGGTATTTGGAATATTATAATGGCCATTGTAATAACAGCCCAGCGCCCCTTCACGGCACCCTCCTTTGCTGGGTCCTACACTACACTGCATCTATTCTGGGTTTTAAAAACTTACAAGATCAGCTGGTGAACACAAAGAAGGCTAATGAAGCTGCCAGGAGCTAGAGTGCAAATCCAGCAAAATAGAGCGTCACTCCCTGATATATGCATTATACAATAGAAAAAAAAACAGAATGAAACAGGGGTTCCCTTGCTGGTTTCCCACGCTGGTACTAACCTGACTTCAAACTGGACTGGCAGCACCTTTACAATGTGAACAGGTGCGTATCTGGGTGATGTGTCCAGTTTGAAGAATAATTGTATAATGCATATAAACAGGGAGTGATGCTCTGTTTTTGCTGGATTTGCACCCCAGCTCCTGGCTGCTTCATTAGCCTTCTTTGTGTTCACCAGCTGGTCTTGTAGGTTTTTAAAACCCAGAAAAGATGCAGTTTAGTGTAGGACCCAGCAAAGGAGGTTGCTGTGAAGGGACGCTGGGCTAGTATTACAATGGCCATTATAATATTCCAAACACCTTCATTTATGTTTTAAGGTAGAATTTATTTTGGTTTTCCACAGTGTGCGACTGGTCCCCCTTTTTGTCTTGTATTTATACACATCACCCAGATACGCAGCTGTCCACATTGTATGTGTGTGTCTCTTTTGGAGCAAGTACACAACGAAGTGGCAGAAAGCCTTAAAGTCCTCGATGCAAAGTCAAATTAAAATTAATGTTGGACCGCTGAAATCATAAGACAATACAGATTTTGGTAAACACTCACAAATTGTAAAGTGGTCATATGTTCTGTTCAAGGGGTCTCATAAAATAGATGTATAAACGCCTATGCAGTACAGTCCATTGCTCCACAGTGCACTAAATGAAAGGCAATAATGCTCCAGGGCTACTTCTAAAGATCAAGCTGACATCCAACCTTATTGTGTAAACCAATAAGGATTCATTGATTAGGTCCAATGTATTTTACACATATTCATGGATAAAACTGTGCTTTAAGGTAATTTAAAAATTCAAAAAACAGCATACTACATGTACAAGCTGGAAACATGACACACACTATTGTACCTAATAAATTAATCCTTACTATGTTACACAAGGGTTAGATTTCTAATGTTTTGTCATATAGAAGACAATACTACTTCTATCTGACAAATACGCATTCCGCGGTGCGCAGGATTATTCCATTGGATGTTGTGCACAGTGGAGGATCAATTGCTATTGTATGGTGATTTATATTGGCCCATTAAATGCCCTTACCGCGTCACCACACTGTCCTGCCCCTCTTCCCCAGAGGATACGCCGACACACTCACCCTCCTGGGTGCTATGGGGTGGCTGCTCATTACCTGCTCCTTGTCGCTGACTCTCAGGGCCTGCGCACGCTACACAGCCCTCCAGGAAGCACTCTTAGAGCATGTGCGAGCGCACCTTTTCTTAAAGGGCCAGTGTGCCCTAACCCAAAAGTGCCTCTCAGACGATGACTGATAAGTAACAGGCATTTAAGGCTCCCTCCCCTTATGGGAGGTGCCTGGGCAATGTGTTCTAATCCTAAAGACGCATTTCTAGTTGTTTAGGTCCCTAGGTTATGTGCTGCAGATTAACCCGATATCTGCAGCTTAGTAGCATTTTTACGCGTGACAGGTTATCTTTACATTGACATCTTTGGTGAAGAAATTCATTTTGTGGCTCTTCTATAACCCCTTCATGACATGCGATGTCGGTGGGGTCAAATTGAAAATGACGCACTTCCGGCATCGCATGCGACATCGTAGTGTGTAAAGGTTCGATGATACGATTAACGAGCGCAAAAGCGTCGTAATAGTATCATCGGTGCAGCGTCGGCGTAATCCATGATTACGCTGACGCGACAGTCCGATGTTGTTCCTCGCTCCTGCGGCAGCACACATCGCTGTGTGTGAAGCCGCAGGAGCGAGGAACATCTCCTACCGGCGTCACTGCGGCTTCCGTAGGATATGCGGAAGGAAGGAGGTGGGCGGGATGTTTACATCCCGCTCATCTCCTCCGCTCCTATTGGCCGCCTGCCGTGTGACGTCGCAGTGACGCCGCACGACCCGCCCCCTTAATAAGGAGGCGGGTCGCCGGCCAGAGCGACGGTCGCAGGACAGGTGAGTCCATGTGAAGCTGCCGTAGCGATAATGTGCGCTACGGCAGCTATCACAAGGATATCGCAGTTGCGACGGGGGCGGGCACTATCGCGCTTGGCATCGCAGCATCGGCTTGCGATGTCGCAGCGTGCAAAGTGCCCCTTAATGCAGCGATCAATAGCAATCATAGAATTTAGAAGGTTGGTGGAGTGACAGCATTCCCTCTTCTATGCGATTGGTACCCTTGCAACATATTAATTGCTATGGCAAACTCAGGTCAAATAATGAGCTTCAGGTTTGCTGGCTATAGTCGCCAGTTAGACCATTCCAGCAGCAGAGGCGTTCTCTCAATGTCATAAAAACAGGTGTAATGCATTCCCATGCATGTGCATGGCAACGCATTATACCAGTGATCAAACTAATAAAGGTTAAAGTCCCATAAAAGAATGAAGTAAAAAGTAGAAAAAAGCTGAGCAATTTTGTAAAAATATTTTAAATAAATTGCAAATTAAAGACAAAAAAACCCATTATCCAATAAACATCAAGAGTAAACAAATTTGGTACTGCCGTGTCCGGAACAACCCAAACTATAAAACTGTCACACTACTTAACCCCTTCAATGAAAACTGTAGACAAAAAATGGCAAAAAACAATGCTTTTTTCATAGTGCCTAAACAAATAAGTTGCATAATACGTGTAATAAATAAAAATTATATTGCTAAAAACGTCATCTTGCCTCACAAAAAACAAGCCCCTACTCAGTTCAGTCAGAATAAAAATTGAAAACTATAGTTTTCAGAATATAGTGATGTAAAAATAATTATATTTTCTATAAAACTGTTTTTATTGTGTAAAAATGGCAAAATATAAAAAAAACTATATAAATGTGGTATCATTGTAATTGTACTGACCTGAAGAATATTGCTGTCTTAACACGTTTACCACTAGAGGAATCGTGTAACAAAAAAACCCCAAAACAAACAAAAAAAACCCCTATTTCTGAATTGTTGTTTCATGTTCATTTAGTCTCCCAAAAATTGGAATAGAAAGAGATAAAAAAATGTGCCTAAAAATGGTACCTATTAAAACATCAACTCGTCTTGCAAAAAAGCAAGTCCTGACAAATATAGAAAAATTCTAACTATCAAAATATGGTGCTTTGCAATAAAAGCAATTTTTAATGTGACTAGACAAACATGAAAAAACTATAGAAATCTGGTATCGCTGTAACTGTACTGACCCGAAGAATAAGGCTGTCTTATCACTTATACTGCATTGTGAATGGCATAACAAATTAAATAAAAGCAATTCTTGAGCTGATGTTGACTTGTTCATTTTTCCTCGCAGTAAGGCTCGGTTCACATTTATCCTGCACTTTATGCTGAGGACTTACACTGGGGTATACATGTAAACCTCTGAAATACATGATTCAGATGGAACCCCTAATGGAACATTCACTAGAATGAGGCGCAGGGAGTGATGTTTAGACACTGTATGGCTTATGATCTAGCGGTGTCCCTCTTTTTAAACGTTCGTAAAAGTGCATTACTGAAAAAGGTAACGCTGAACAGAGGCCAGAGGCTGTCCCCAGTAACTCATCATTGTGAATGGATCTCTCAGGAGTGTCATCTGAATCACGTCATTTGGAGGTTTAGATGTAAACTCCGATGTAAGTACTCAACATAATGCACAGGATAAATGTGATCCAGAAATTTATGTAAAATGTTCCTAATAAAAGTTTCAACTCAATCCACACAAAAAAGCAAGTTCTTACTCAGGTCCTTCATCTGTCAATGGATATGAATTTTTGACATTGTTGGCACAAAGGCTCTGGAAAAAGAGCTATGGCTCTCTACCAAAAGAAACCCAGCAAAATCTGTGCTTCCAAATCCAAATACCCCCTCTCTTCTAAGCCCCACAGTGGGCCTAAACCATAACATGTTTGGCATTAGTATAGTGAGGAGAGCGTGCTTAATTTATTGGGTGCATGTCATCAGAAGCACAAGCTGTGCACAACGTACATGCGCTACACTGTCACTACATGGTCACTACAATGACATGATTTGCAATTTTCACTTAGCAAGATCCATTGCTACTTGTTTCTGGAAAACACCCATGGAGTCAAAATTATCACTACTCCTGTAGATTAATTCCAAGAGGGGTGTAATTTCTCAAAAATGGGGGAACTTGGGGGGGGGGGGGGGGATTCTGCTCCTCTGGCATTTAGAGGCTCCGTATACTCAGGAGAAATTGCACAACTTGTGCATTCCATTTCCTTATGTTACCCTTGTGAAAATGCTAAATTTGGGGGTAAAGCAATACATTGCTGGAAAAATGAAAAATTGCTGATAAACTTATAACTTTTCTAATTTCCTACAAAAATAATCTATGTATGCTTCCATACTGGTGCTGATGTAAAGTAGACATGTGACAAATGTTACTTATTATGTCTTTTGTGAGATATAACTATCTGGCTAATTAGCATAAAAATTCAAAGTTTGAATCCTGCAAAATTTTCAAATTTTCGATATTTTCATAAATAAACGCAAATCATATCGACCAAACAAGCTTTACCACTAAAATGAAGTACAATGTGTCATGAAAAAAACAACTCAAAATTAATGCAATATATTGAAGTGTTCCAGAGCTATTACCACATAAAGAGGCACTGGTCAGAATTGAAAAAATTGGCTTTGTCAGGAAGGTGAAAACAGGCTCAGGAGTGAAAGGGTTAATCAGTATTTTCGCACGAAACGTGTGTCCATTCCGTACATACATGTGTCCGTCTGTTTCTCACGCCGACATGTCCGTTTTATCTCCGGCATCACGGGTGTCACACGGAACGCAATCGGGTCACACGGATGTGTTCCATGTGACACGCACCGGAGAAAAGACGTGTCTGCGAGCAAAAAAACAAAACATTACGCACCTTCTCCAGCCCTGCTGTCTCTGCCGCTGCTGTCACTTGCTGCCGACCGCCGCTCATTATGCTAATTGAATATTCACTTCACTGTGGCTGGAAGCAGCATTAGCGGGGAGTCGGCAGGACCGGAGACCGACGATCAGCACCACGGACAGCGACGCCAGGGACAGGTGAGCATAAAGTTCCCATTCTCCGTGTGTTATCACGGATAAAACACGGAGAACACACGTATGCCATGCACACAGCACATCGAGGGCAATACGCACCTTTGACACGTCCGTGAAACACGTGCGTGATTTTCACGGACGTGTAAAAGAGGCCTAAAGGACTTCACTATGGAGTTATGATAAGATTCCTCGGTGATCAGGCAGGATTGCACCAGTTTTTCATAGTAAATGATCAATTCAGGTGGTGGGGGGGAGATGTAGCTCCTAAGTCACGAAATAAATCTTTCTCTGCTAAGATATACTTGCATTACTATTAGAGGAGAGTTACAGATGAAGAGTACGTGCATACCTATGTTTATTGGTCTATACTAAAACCACAGGGAAAGAGGAGTTTTTTTCATTGCGTTATGAATATAATCTATACAATTCACTCACCTTTGTAGTTCCAGTGTTGTAAGATCAAGAAAAGCTGACCCCATAAAGTCATCTTGAAGTCCAAAGTCATAATCGAATACCTATAAATAATAAAAAAAACAGTTTAGCATTGAGAGTGAGAAGGAAAGAGGCATGATGTAAATAAAGGACTGGCACATGACTTATTTCTTCCAAAGACAATACTAAGGACCAGGGGGCACTCACTGCGAGTGGAAGAAAAGCGATTCCAACAGCTAAATAGGAAAGGGTTCTTTACAGTTAGAGCGGTCAGACTGTGGAATGCCCTACCACAAGAGGTAGTAATGGCAGATACTATAACAGCTTTTAAAAAAGGGCTGGATGATTTCCTCAGTACACACAACATTGTTGGTTATAAATGACTTAGTGACTAAATGTAGAACTGGTGGAGGAAGGTTGAACTAGATGGACCTAGGTCTTTTTTCAACCTAAGTAACTATGTAACTATGTGTCATATATCAGATGCTTCAATTTATAATTAAAATAGAGAAAAATAGTTCTGATTAGAAACAGCTCACCAAGTATAACAGTATACAGAAATATTCATTATTCACAGCTATACAATCAACATTTCAGTTAAAACCCTTTCTTAGGCCCTGTGCGCACGCTGCGGACTAACCGTGGATTTTGCCGCGGATTTGCTGCAGAAAATGTGTCTAACATTGCTGCAGTCATTCCCCAGCAAATCCTATGGGTTTAAAAAAATGCTGTGCGCACACTGCGATTTTTTATACCTGTGGATTTACCCGCGGATTTAATGAGCATGTCACGTATTTTCTGCAGGTATCTGCGGTTCTTGCCATAGATTATGGTAAAAACCGCAGGGACCAAATTGCGGAAAAACCGCGGCAAATCGCGGCAAAACCGCGTTTTTTTTTCCGCGGGTGCGGGATTCTTTCAGAGGGTCCGGTTTTTCTTAAGAAAAAGGCACTTTCTAGTGCGCACATAGCCTAAAGGAGAATCTCTTTCCAGGTTTTTGCTGCGTAATCTCAGAGCAGTATAAAATAGGACAAAGGCCCTGATTCCAGTGAAGTGTTACTTAAGGCCGCTTTACACGCTACGATATATCTAACGATATGTCGTCGGGGTCACGTCGTTAGTGACGCACATCCGGCATCGTTTGACATATCGTGGCGTGTAACACAAATGAGCGACTGTGAACGAGCAAAAATACTCACCTTATCGTTGCTCGTTGACACGTCGCTCATTTTCAAAAAAATCGAACGTCGTTCTGTGCTCCGGTTGTTCATCGTTCTCGAGGCAGCACACATTGCTCCATGTGACACCCCGGGAACGATGAACACAGCTTACCTGCGTCCTGCCGGCAATGCTGAAGGAAGGAGGTGGGCAGGATGTTTACATCCCGCTCATCTCCGCCCTCCGCTTCTATTGGGCGGCCGCTGTGTGACGTCGCTGTGACGCCGAACGTCCCTCCCCCTTCAGGAAGAGGATGTTCGCTGCCCACAGTGAGGTCGTTTGGGAGGTAAGTGCGTGTGACCGGGGTAACCGAGTTTGTGCGACACGGGCAACAAATTGCCGTATCGCACAAACGATGGGGGCGGGTGCGATCGCACATACAAACGCACGATAAATTGATACATGTAAAGCGGCCTTTACTGAGCTGCTTCCTGGAGTTTTCATAAAATCACTGTTTTATCAACAGAAGATTATCACTAGACTACTGGTACAACTGCAGCCTTGTCGTCCTACATATTTGTGAGCTCTGTGTAATCCCCATCCCCACTACAGACTGGCAGCTTTATGCCTATGCACAGTATACACAGAAAGTTGTCAATCATTGGTGTGAACATACAATTATATGAAAACTTCAGCAAACAGCCCAGTTAGTGAAACAGTGTTTCCTAAACTCTTTTAATAACTTGTTATTTTTTTATTCCCCATAAATCCTTGTGTAAAATCTTGTAGAAAGTCACCCTGTGTTACACTTTTTAATCAGTTGTATAATCAGTTTGCAGTTAATGGCCTAATAAAGCTCTTTCTATTTCAGTTTGGAGCCCACATATAATGTTGATGCATTTTTTTTTCTTTAATTTCTTTTGCAATAGGCTAGTTTCACACTTGCGTTGAACGGCATCCGTTGCATTGCGTTGTGTGACGGATGCAACTGATACGTTGCATATAATGGCACAACAGATGCAACGGATCGTACAAAATAACGGAAAGCTTTTTGTTTTTTCTTCTTTACAGTTTTACCGGCTGCCGGCCGCTCAGCTGAACGTTCAGCCACCGAGAGACAAAATAAAGTTTCTGTGATTAAAAAAAAGAAAAAAAAAGAAAAGATGAGCATGCGTAGTGAAAAATAGAGGATTCCGCCGCTCAAAAACGTTACATGCTGCGTTCCTTCCGCCCGGCGGAAGCAACGCAGCATCGGCCAGTGGAAGCAACGCAGGTACTTTTGGCAAAATCCGTCATCCATACATTCCGCTGTTTTCCAAAAGGGCGGATTGTGACTGAAGGTAATTAACGCAAGTGTGAAAGTACCCTTAGATGTATCTTAGGCCTCGGTCAGAAGAGCAAATTGGTCCGAGTGTTGTCTACTTGCAGTTCAAGAGCACATAGACCCAGTATAGCCCGTGTACCAGAGCACATGGACCCAGTATAGCCATGTATTAGAGCACATGGACCCAGTATAGCCCATGTACCAGAGCATATGGACCCAGTATAGCCTGGGTACCAGAGCATATGGACCCAGTATAGCCCGTGTACCAGAGCATATGGACCCAGTATAGCCCGTGTACCAGAGCATATGGACCCAGTATAGCCGTGTACCAGAGCACATGGACCCAGTATAGCCCGTGTACCAGAGCACATGGACCCAGTATAGCCCGTGTACCACAGCACATGGACCCAGTACAGCCCGTGTACCAGAGCACATGGACCCAGTATAGCCCGTGTACCAGAGCACATGGACCCAGTATAGCCCGTGTACCAGAGCACATAGACCCAGTATAGCCCATGTAACAGAGCACATGGACCCAGTATAGCCCGTGTACCAGAGCACATGGACCCAGTATAGCCCATGTACCTGAGCACATGGACCCAGTATAGCCCGTGGAAAAGAGCACATGGACCCAGTATAGCCCGTGTACCAGAGCACATGGACCCAGTATAGCCGTGTACCAGAGCACATGGACCCAGTATAGCCCGTGTACCAGAGCACAAGGACCCAGTATAGCCCGTGTACCAGAGCACATGGACCCAGTATAGCCCGTGTACCAGAGCACATGGACCCAGTATAGCCCGTGTACCAGAGCACATGGACCCAGTATAGCCCGTGTAAAAGAGCACATGGACCCAGTATAGCCCGTGTACCAGAGCACATGGACCCAGTATAGCCGTGTACCAGAGCACATGGACCCAGTATAGCCCATGTACCAGAGCACATGGACCCAGTATAGCCCGTGTAAAAGAGCACATGGACCCAGTATAGCCCGTGTACCAGAGCACATAGACCCAGTATAGCCCGTGTACCAGAGCACATGGTGATTCTTCCCATAGACTAATGAAAGGCAGCTCCAGCACCCACAATGCAGACAAGCACATTGAGCAGTACACACAGGCAGTTATGTGCACAATTTACAGTCACAATTTTCAATACAAGTGGTGCATGCTATGTGTGCAGTGCATTATCTAGCGTCAGTTGGTACAATTGTAAGCACCATCATTTTACAAACACCACTGCAAACATTTTCATATTAGTGTAAAATATAGATATATAATTTTTCCTTTTTATTATTGATTTTCAATGTTTTTTATAATAAATAAAATATGACTGTTTGTTGGTCCAGAGACACAAATTCAATAGGTAACCCTTAATGGCAGTGTGTAAAAGCAAATTTTTAAAAAAGCTTATTTAAAAAAGGAACATTATTTTCCTGAAATTGTTACCCCCTCATAACCATGTTGCACAATAGTAATACTTTTTGACACAAATACTTTGTTACAAGTATCCATCAAAATTCTTCACCCATGTTATAAGTATATGATATCAAGTTACATTTGTTATCCTAATACCCTGGACGAAAAGCTTGTTGACACCTCATTCCCCCAAACATGACACTCTACACCCCTGCCACATGCCTCACCAACCCCATCCTCCCCCTACGTAGGTCCCTGACTATCCAAATTACCATGTTCTTTGAAGCTCCACCAAACATGACACTCTGCACCCCTGCCACATGCCTTACCAATCCCCTCCCACCTACGTAGGTCCCTGACTATCCAAATTACTAAGTCCTTTGAAGCTCCTCCAAACATGACACTCTGCACTCCTGCCACATGCCTCACCAATCCCCTCCCCCTATGTAGGTCCCTGACTATCCAAATTACCATGTCCTTTGAAGGTCCCCCAAACATGACACTCTGCACCCCTGCTACATGCCTCACCAACCCTGTCCTCCCCTACGTAGGTCTCTGACTATGCAAATTACCATGTCCTTTGAAGGTCCCCCAAACATAACACTCTGCACCCCTGCCACATGCCTCACCAAGCCCGTCCTCCCCTACGTAGGTCTCTGACTATCCAAATTACTATGTCCTTTGAAGGTCCCCCAAGCATGACACTCTGCACCCCTGCCACATGCCTCACCAACCCCCTCCCCCCTACATACGTCCCTGACTATCCAAATTAACATGTCATTTGAAGCTCCCCCAAACATGACACTCTACACCCCTGCCATATGCCTCACCAACCCCGTCCCCCCCCTACGTAGGTCCCTGACTATCCAAATTACCATGTCCTTTGAAGCTCCCCCAAACATGACACTCTGCACTCCTGCCACATGCCTCACCAACCCCCTCCCCCTATGTAGGTCCCTGACTATCCAAATTACCATGTCCTTTGAAGGTCCCCCAAACATGACACTCTGCACCCCTGCTACATGCCTCACCAACCCCGTCCTCCCCTACGTAGGTCTCTGACTATGGAAATTACCATGTCCTTTGAAGGTCCCCCAAACATAACACTCTGCACCCCTGCCACATGCCTCACCAAGCCCATCCTCCCCTACGTAGGTCTCTGACTATCCAAATTACTATGTCCTTTGAAGGTCCCCCAAACATGACACTCTGCACCCCTGCCACATGCCTCACCAACCCCCTCCCCCCTACATACGTCCCTGACTATCCAAATGAACATGTCATTTGAAGCTCCCCCAAACATGACACTCTACACCCCTGCCATATGCCTCACCAACCCCGTCCCCCCCCTATGTAGGTCCCTGAATATCCAAATTACCATGTCCTTTGAAGCTCCCCCAAACATGACACTCTGCACTACTGCCACATGCCTCACCAACCCCCTCCCCCTATGTAGATCCCTGACTATCCAAATTACCATGCCCTTTGAAGGTCCCCCAAACATAACACTCTGCACCCCTGCTACATGCCTCACCAAGCCCGTCCTCCCCTACGTAGGTCTCTGACTATCCAAATTACTATGTCCTTTGATGCTACTATTGAAGTGCAGATAAATGTTTGAATGTCTAAAACAGTGTTCCGTCTCTAAAAATGTATACATTGTGTCATGTCCCTTATATCAGTGAATGAAACTCACCCAGACTTTTTATTAATAAATCTACATAATCTTTAGTTTTTACCTTTTTACAACCTTTCAAAATTTGTAACCAACTGTAGCTGACATTCATTTTCTTCAGATTGTCACTAGATGGCGACATTTCTATGCAATTGAACCTGTATGCAAGTGGAATATTGAAGAATAAATATGCGCATACTCGTCTATCCCCTTAGTGATGGAGCCAGTTTTCATCTGATTGATTAAACTCCATATTTCAAAGCTGACGTGTCATTTTATTTGGTAAGGAGTCTGGAATGCTTCAGCATATCCTAGTGCTACAAGACACATTGTAGAGTTCAAGTTAAACTTCGGTTAAGATGTTTTGCATATATTTATGAAAATTGAAAAAATTGATGAATATTTAGAAAAATTTACTTATACCTTTAACCAGATGGCCACACCACACAAACTAGTTAATAAAAAACATTTTCCATATATCTACTTTACATCAGCATCCTTTTTCAAAATGAAAGCTTTTCTACACTATAAAAAAAAAAACGCACTATAAATGCACTACTTCAAATTTGCACAAATAATTAAAGAGGAAAACCATGTAAAAAATTCAGCAAAAATGCAATACATTTTTTGTTTTGTGGTATTCATTGATTTTTTTTTTTGAACCAAGTTTTTCAAAATGACACAGGTGGTTAATGAATTTTGTGCGAAATCAAAAAAATCTCCATTTTTGTATTTTACAGTTTTTTGTAGCCATCTTTTTATATGTTGCAAAATTTTAAAATAAAATCCAGAAGTGAAAATTACTGCAGGATAGGAACTGGAATACATTTGTGCAAATGTGTGGTGACTTTTTAAAAAGGGACATGATGAATGAGCCGAAAAAAATGTAGAAACCCTAAACCGTGCCCACAACGGTAAACATTAAAAAAGGCAAATACAAATAACATTGACTCTAAAGTTGAAAAATTTGGCGCAAATCTACTGCAGCACCATTGAATTATTTAATGTATGCAAGTCATTTTTGTGCTTCTTTTGCGTCATTTTTCAAATGTGCTACATTTTGAGCTAAAAGGATGCAAAAAAATGTTTGAAGGCAAAAAAAAGCCAGTTTTGGGCTTTGCAAAAACATTCCTAAATTACATGCGCCGGTTTGATGAATTTGGTACAAAAAATGACCACAAGTCAAAAAAGAAAAGTGACTTTAAAAAATGCAAACTATGAAACCTGCTCATGTTCTTAGTACTGAAATGACTAAGGAAGCAGATTTTATAGGTATCTAATAGACAGAATAGTGGGAGGTAAAGCAATGTAGATTTTTAGGTGTCCGCTAAATGCAATCTGACAAAACAAAACTTTTCAAGGTAACAGTTTCAATAAAGCATTTAGTTCTCTTATGGATAAAGATGTTTTTATATATTCTCCAAGATGTAATTTCATAAATTGCCACTAGAAGGCGATCAAGTCATTATTTCTATAAAAATGGTAAAGCACCTTGTAAGTGTGTGCAAGAGCGCATCCGACTCCTAGCTGTACGCTCAATACCAGGTATACACCAGAAGGTTTATAGAAAAACGTAAGTCACAGTAATTAGCAGAGCTGGATGTGCTCAGTCCGCATTACTGGAGAAATGCAGTTTCAGCAAACAAAGCCTGCTCGTCCTGTAAGGGTTTGCTCACATCTGCCTTGTTCCGTTCATCTGCGAGTTTTTCATTACCTGTAATCGGCTTGAGGAAAAGTTAGCAGCATGTTGTGTATGGCCAAGTATATCGGATGTCTATGGGTGCGAGAAAAAAATTGGACGGCACCCAGACCATGCATGTCACTGGGTCTTGCAGAATGCAGCGTGATCTAGAACTGGCTGCTGATCAAAGTCTATGGAGCCTCTGTGCCGCCACCGTGCCAGCAGCCGCCACTACTTGGGTCCGGACCCGGGGGTCTCGCAGACACGCCGCATAAAAGGGAAGAAGATGTACGGGCTAGGCCGTATTAAGTTTGTGACGCCACCCACGGTGTGTGGTGAGGTGGGATACCACCGCTGCTGTTATGGGGCACCCGGGGGAGATGTAGTGGCAGCTGGATGTTAACCCCTCCGTGGGTAGGCATGGTTGCCCCGGGACCCAGTGTCTTTGTGCAGGGTATAGCGATGGCAAGGGCCGGCGCGTCCGGACGTGCGGGGGATTGTCTGGTTACTCACAGTAAATGAATCACACGAGTCTTTTGGTAAACCAAGGTGCTATTGGTTGCATTCAGGTCCCCCACCCAGGCTGATGGTCACTGTCCTTTTCCTCTGCACTTGTTTTGTGTATGGTGGACTGCCTGGTCTGGAACTCAGGAGTCCGCTCCCGGCTGGATGTGGCCTAAGGAGCCGTGCTCGCAGACGCTGGCCCATGGGATCTATGGGCCTTGGCGATGGCCTCCTATCCCTATTGGTGGGCTGTTGTCTTCTCTTAGGGACTTTGGGTGGGACAGGACCTATAATCCTGGCCTCAATCGGTTAATTAGCTAGGCCGCTGGTTTCGGTCCTGGCTTCAGGGTCCGAGTACCCCGTCTGTGCTACGGTTTCCGGGTCAGTTCTCCATGTCGGTACCGGCGGGCTACAACCTTGTCCCGGTCCACCTCGGATCTGCCGAACCATCTTCCCGTCTCCTGCTGACCGAGACCACCGTCTGCCACCTAGCCAAAGGCACCAGGGCTCCAACCTTGGCACCGTTCAACTTGAACTTCCTCTGCTGGAGCTACACCTAGCTCCAGCCCACACTCCTCTCAACTTGAACTACCAAACTTCACTGCTTGTTTTTCCTCCCCAGGCTGTCTAAACCCCAGGGTGGGCATGTCCAACTGCCTGGTCCCGCCCACTGGTTTGTCTATCTTTCCCTCAGGTCGGCTGTGTGTTACCTAAGTGAAGGATGGTGTTATGCGGGGGCCTATCTGTGACTACCTGGTTTTGCCAGGGCATCACAACTCACTCTGAGAACCCACAGCCTTTGATCTACATAATTGCCGAACGGCATGGGAACCGCTGGACTACATCGGACCTGGGAATTTTGCTTTCTAAAAAAATTGATGAACGAGGGACAGTCTCTCATTTTATTTCTTTCTATCCAAGTCTTTCAGATTTCCATTTGTGGACTATGTCAGATTCCCTGGACTATGTTGGACCTGCATGGGTTTTGTTTTTTTTTAATACAGTTATTGAACCAAGGAAAGAGTCGGGAAGTGTTTTTTCAAAGAAACTATTATTGTGGGTTTTTTTCTCATTTTACTTACTGGGTTAGTAATAGGGGCATCTGATAGACACCTCTCCATTATTAACACCAGCGCTTGATGCCAGTTGACACTACACAGAAGACAATAACTCTATAAACCATTACCCTGATTGCCGCCACACCAGGGCAATCGGGAAGAGCCAGAATTGGTGCATCTAATACGAACCGCCACTTCTCTGGTGACTGCAGGTTGGTATTTTAGACTGGGAAGGGCCCAACAACCATGGACCTTCCCAGCCTGAGAATATCAGACTGCAGCTGTCTGCCCCACATCTGTTTTTTAAATTATTTACTTATTAGGTTAAACCAGGCTATATTTGCAGGATATCTATCTTTTTATATTTGATTGCTTTATTATTTCTCACAATTAACAACAAGAAGGTACATTCTATGATGTAAAAGATGATGTTAAAAATATATTGCTTACGCATGTCATATACATGCCAAGCGAGAAAAAAAAAAATCACACATACGCATGGAACTCATCCCACTTTTCTGGATGAGTATCGGAGCAATTATTTATATGCAGATGTGAGAGAACCCTAATGAAGACTTATACCATTTTATACTAAATACTTTGTCAATTCCAGTTGGTTTTAGGTCCTGTGCGCACTGGAAAACGGAATTTTCTTAAGAAAATTCCGCAGGGTCTGAAAGATTACCGCACCTGTGGTAAAAAACCGCGGCAAACCGCACCTGAAAACCGCATGCGGTTTGCTGCGGTTTGCTGCAGTTTTACCGCGGTATTGTTCGCGGTTTTGCCGCGTGCGGGTTGGTACATGTGCTTTAATGAATTCGATGCAATAAAGCACATTGAAAAAGAAAAAAAAAAGTCATTTCCTTCTGAGATAGATAGATAGATAAATAGACAGAAGAATAGATAGAGGGATAGATAGAGAGATAGATAGAGGTATAGATAGATAGAGTCCCTGTGAGCTGCATTTCTCACGGGCGGTAGTGTGTTCACATTACCGGCCGTGGGAAATGACCTGTAATTACCTCTCTGCTGTCTCGTTGCAAGGCTGCATTGAGTTCTGTGTCAGTCGCGTCTGGATGCAAGCATCGCAGGACGTGGATTACGCCGGAGCAGTGTGTTTCGGGGGGGTTAATAAAGGGGTGAACCAGGAGCTTTTTTGTGTTTTATTTAAAATAAAGGATTTTTCGGTGTGTGTTTTTTCACTTTACTTACAGGTTGATCATGTCAGCTGTCACATAGACGCTGCCATGATCAAGGCTGGACTTAGTGGCGGCGATCCGCCGCCATTAACTCCTTATATTACCCTGATCGCCACCGCAAACGGCATCTGCAAGAGTCGGGGACACTCCGGGACTGCCGCATAATGCATGAGACAGTCCCAGGGCAGCTGCGGGCTGATATTCTCGGCTGCGGGAGGGGGGAGGGAGGCAGGGGACATTAACCCTGCCCCTCGCCCTCCCCAGCCTGAGAATACCGGGCTGCCGCTGTATGCTTACCTCGGCTGGACGGTAAATATACGGCAGAGCCCGCGTGTTTTTTTTTCTATATTTCCATTTGCTTTCTATGTGTATTCTATATGTCTGTGTCTGAGTGCGATGTGTGTGTGTTCTATGTCTCTGTGTGAGTGTAGTCTGTCTGTGTCTGTCTGTGTCTGTGATGTGTGTGTTTACTCTGCTCCGCTTACTCTTCCTGTCATAATGACATCACTTCCCTGCAAACCGCAGGGCAGCGATGAACATTACCGCAGGTAAACCGCGAAATACTGGAGGGATTAAAGCAGGAAAACGCAATGAACTGCACAGAATTTGCTGCCTGCGTTATGCCCTGTGGGATTTCACGATTACATTGCAGTCAGTGGAGTGAAATCCCGCAGCGACGTGCGGAAAAGAAGTGACATGCAATTGTTTTTGCTGCGGGAATCCCGCAGCAAAACATGCAGCTGTCAAAATCCGCATAGTGCGAAACAGCATTTTTTTTTTCCCATAGGTTTTGCTGGTGATTCACTGCAGAGATGTTATGAACATTTTCTGCAGCGAAACATGGAGCAAAACCGCAGGAAATCCGTGGCAAAAACCGGCAAGTGTGCACAGGGCCTTAAAGATCTCTGCACGCAGCAATTGATTTCAAGCTCACATTGCTTACATCCAAATTATACAACGCAGTATAGATCGTATAATGATCTCATCAAAGAAAATCACAGATATTGAGGCAGATTTGTCTTTGGATTCAACTTGGATTTCCTCTTTTATACTGCCAAGAATTAACCCTAAGTGGTGTAATATCACCGCAAAACCTGCCACATACTGTATAATGCATCACATATTTGCAGCAGAGAAAACCACATCTGAATTGTGTTGTCAAAATTGCATTCATGTACTGTACTTTGTTGCAGATTTTCAGTGAATGATCTGTAGCAGCCATTCTAAGGTATTGTGGCTCAGCTCCTACTGAAGTGAATGGGAGCTAAGCAGCAATACCTGATAACAGCCACTGAGAGGAGTACAGAGCTGTGCTGTGCACTTCGTGTCTGAAGAATTGGTATGAATTTTTCAGTGGGGTTTTTGTGTCATACTCCTATTGATCCTATTGACTTATCACTAACGATAGGAAACAGTAGCATAGCTACTTGGGGGCAGAAGGAGCCTGACTTCCAGGGGACCACCTGGAGCGATTACAACACTTAACTGTATAGGCGTGCAGCGCATGCAGAAGATATAGTTAGTCTCTGTAATAGAGCAAGGAGACATGACCTCTATGCACTACCCCTCATTGTTCTGTATTCTACAGGTTGCTTTTGGCCTGCAAAATAGCAGGTCTTGGATACAGCAACGTCATTGCATTAGGTCATGCACAAGAGTCCCGGCACAATGACATCGCTGCATCAGCCTTCACAGGACATGCCATTGTCTGCCCATGGACTTGCCAGGGTTAGGCGAGGATGTGATGTTTTCTTTTTTAATTTTCATATTGTATGAGGACTATGAAATAGTGTGTGGGTTACTAAGGAGGCCCTCACACATAGTAGTGGCTCATAACAGGGCCATCATACAGTGTGGGGGCTGCTAAGTGGGCCCTCTTACAGAGTGGGGGCTAATAAGTGGGCCCTCTTACAGAGTAGGAACTACTATGGGGGTCATTATAAACTGTGGGGATGTTAGAACTGAGCCCTACCACTCACACAGGAATGAACAAACCTGGAGAGCTGCAATACATGTAATCAACAAGTCCCTGGTCAGACTAGAAGAAGCCCTAAATCTGATTTTCAACCAAATATTTATACTACTTTTTATATAAAAACCATGTACTTTATTATAACAATTGCACATACATACATAGATTGTTTAAAATCAGGGAGGAAAGAAAGGATAATTGACCCTATTCTTTTCCTACCTTACAACAGGGGTCGGCGTCCTAATTAGAGAGACGCCCCCGTTCCACGACGACTGACCCTAGGTAATCCCTCCCTGCGTATTCACAGTGTAGTCCCCTCAAGAATGAAATACCCCAACAGTAGTAACACCACAGTGAGGAAAGAGGTGCTCAGTCAATAATGGCTAATTTGTCTGTATCACCAATATGACCACTGGGGATTGGGGGTATAGGGTCAGGAACTGTCATTAGGTCTGTGTGCTCAGTATTAGATATAGAGAGTTAGTTATTAATAATTAGATATTAAAGAAATGCCCAAGATTATTTCTAGCCGTATCAAAAAGACTGCCCGACGCGTTTCGCCCTTTAAACAGGTGAGGGCTAATCAGGGGCTTATAGGAGGAAGGAAAGGAAATAGGTCCCACGATTGCCAAAGTAAAACAATTCTAAATCCTGCTTTATACGCTTCAATAAATCTTTCAATCCGTCGTTGGGGTCAAGTTGTAAGTGACGCACATCCTGCATCGTTCGTGACGTATTTGCGTGTGACACCTACGTGCAATCAAGATTGAACGAAAATACGGTGATCGCATACACGTCGTTTATTCCTCATACATTGGACGTTTTGTTGTATGAACCTAGTCAATTGAAACGTGTGACATCCCTCATACGATTTTGATGTCTGAGGCTATGTGCGCAGGTGTGCGCTCTGCACCGCAGCTTAAAAAAGGTCCGCTTCAGAGCGCAGCTGAAAAGCTGCGTTCTGAAGCGCCTCACAATGTCTGTCATTCACTAATCTCTGTCAGTCCGTCACTATCTCTGTCCCTCTCTCTCTGTCCATGTCAGTCTATCCCTCTTACCCCCTCTCTCATACTCACCGATCTCCGATTCCCGGCCCAGCTCTGCACGGCATTCACACTGCTCCGGCGGCTTTTACTGTTTTGAAAAAGCCGGCCGCCCATTAAACAATCTCGTATTCCCTGCTTTCCCCGCCTACCGGCGCCTATGATTGGTTACAGTGAGACACGCCCCCATGCTGAGTGACAGGTGTCACACTGCACCCAATCACAGCAGCCGGTGGGCGTGTCTATACTGTGCAGTGAAATAAATAATTAAATAATTTAAAAAAACGGCGTGCGGTCCCCCCCAATTTTAAAACCAGCCAGATAAAGCCATACGGCTGAAGGCTGGTATTCTCAGGATGGGGAGCTCCACGTTATGGGGAGCCCCCCAGCCTAACAATATCAGCCAACAGCCGCCCAGAATTGCCGCATACATTAGATGCGACAGTTCTGGGACTGTACCCGGCTCTTCCCGATTTGCCCTGATGCGTTGGCAAATCGGGGTAATAAGGAGTTATTGGCAGCCCTTAGCTGCCAATAAGTCCTAGATTAATCATGTCAGGCGTCTCCCCGAGATTCCTTCCATGATTAATCTGTAAATTACAGTAAATAAACACACACACCCGAAAAAATCCTTTATTATAAATAAAAAACACAAACATATACCCTGGTTCACCACTTTAATCAGCCCCAAAAAGCCCTCCATGTCCGGCGTACTCCAGGATGGTCCAGCGTCGCATCCAGCGCTGCTGCATGGAGGTGACCGGAGCTGCAGCAGACACAGCCGCTCCGGTCACCTCCACGCAGCTAATGAAGACAGCCGCGCGATCAGCTGAGCTGTCACTGAGGTTACCCGCTGTCACTGGATCCAGCGGTGGATGCAGCGGTGGCCGCGGGTAACCTCAGTGACAGCTCAGCTGATCGCGCTACTCACCTCAATTGCTGCATGGAGGTGAGAGGAGCAGCGGTGAGTAGCACGATCAGCTCAGCTGTCACTGAGGTTACCCGCGGCCACCGCTGCATCCTCCGCTGGATCCAGTGACAGCGGGTAACCTCAGTGACAGCTCAGCTGATCGCGCGGCTGTCTTCAGTTGCTGTGTGGAGGTGACCGGAGCGGCTGTGTATTCTGCAGCTCCGGTCACCTCCATGCAGCAGCGCTGGAAGCGATGCTGCATCATCCTGGAGTACGCCGGACAAGGAGGGCTTTTTTGTGCTGATTAAAGTGGTGAACCAGGGTATATGTTTGTGTTTTTTATTTATAATAAAGGATTTTTTCGGGTGTGTGTGTTTATTTACTGTAATTTACAGATTAATCATGGAAGGAATCTCGGGGAGACGCCTGACATGATTAATCTAGGACTTATTGGCAGCTATGGGCTGCCAATAACTCCTTATTTCCCCGATTTGCCAAGGCACCAGGGCAAATCGGGAAGAGCCGGGTACAGTCCCAGAACTGTCGCATATAATGTATGCGGCAATTCTGGGCGGCTGCTGACTGATATTGTTAGGCTGGGGGGCTCCCCATAACGTGGGGCTCCCCATCCTGAGAATACCAGCCTTCAGCCGTATGGCTTTATCTGGCTGGTTTTAAAATTGGGGGGAACCGCAGGCCGTTTTTTTTAATTATTTAATTATTTATTTCACTGCACAGTATAGACACGCCCACCGGCTGCTGTGATTGGGTGCAGTGTGACACCTGTCACTCAGCGTGGGGGCGTGTCTCACTGTAACCAATCATAGGTGCCGGTGGGCGGGGAAAGCAGGGAATACGAGATTGTTTAATGGGCGGCCGGCTTTTTCAAAACAGTAAAAGCCGCCGGAGCAGTGTGAATGCCGTGCAGAGCCGGGGATCGGGGATTGGTGAGTATGAGAGAGGGCTGCTCAATTCACTTACTCAGGAGTTTAGCGGTCACCGGTGAGTCCTTCACTGGTGACCGCTAATCAGGACGCGACACAGACAGAGCCGCAGCATGACCATGAAGTCGGGTGAGGTTCACCCGAGTTCATTCTGACAGTGCGGCTCTGTCTGTGTCTGCTGTCATCTGCCATTCAGCTCTGCTACATGGCTGTCTGTGTCTGCTGTCAGCGGCCATGTAGCAGAGCTGAATGGCAGATGACATAGTAAAAACGCATCCCTACACATTACACACGCTTGGCAAGTCAATAAATAAAAAAAAAAAAAAAGGGTGGCCAATGCATACGTCACAGAACACATGATCTAAAGGATCGCACACAAAATTGATCAATTTAACATAGACTACTAACGCACGTGTGACAGCAAATGAACGACCTACGTGCAATCTCATTCAATCGCATATGCGACCTGGGCGTGTCACATCGCATACGAGATCGCACACCTAATTGTAAGGTGTAAAGCTGGCTTTAGTCCACACTCCCCTATCCCTAAGATGCAGGTACTCATACACTGTGCCTATTCCCAGATATAGTGTTTGGAGGAATGATTTACCATCTCTGTTGGCTTATGGGGGATTAATCTTGGTATTATGGTGAGTTACACAGACTTACTGAGCATTTCATCACTATGGTGTATGGTTTGTGTGCTGTTTTAACACTATATCTGGGAATTGGCACAGTGTATGAATACCTGCACTTTAGGGATAGGGGAACCTGAAGACCCATCTCTTCCAACAAGCCTACAACCTGCAATAGCCCTCAGTCCAGTAGACCACTGAGCAACCAGCTCTGTCCTCACCTATTGTACCACCACCCATTCCCTGTAGACTGTGAGCCCTCGCGGGCAGGGTCCTCTCTCCTCCTATATCAGTCTGTTTTGTACTGTTAATGATTGTTGTACGTACACCCTCTTTCACTTGTAAAGCGCCATGGAATAAATGACGCTATAATAATAAATAATAATAATAATGTGGACTTAGAAACATGAATTGTTATACTTTGGCAATCGTGGAACCCATTTTCTTTTATTTTTTTCTCCCCCCAGATTTATCTAATAAATGCTGGATGTATTTTCCCCACGGATATATTTGATCTTATAAAAAAAAAGCCTCCTGATGAACCCCAATGTTTATATTGGGGGGAAACGCGTTCGAGGTGGAAGATTTAAGAACTGTATGAGGTGGAAGATATATAAACTAGATGCTACATTGCCTGTATCGATTGGTGACCAGCCTTTTCCTTATCAAATCCTTACAGCATTGACTAACATTCCTTGTGTTCTTTAGCCCAAACAAGTCTCTTCTGCTTGTTGCCTATCCTTAGCAGTGGTTTCCTAGCAGCTATTTTACCATGAAGGCCTGCTGCACAAAGTCTCCTCTTAAGGCCTAAGCCACACGGCGAGAAAAACAGTGCGAGTGGAGTGCGATAAAACTTCGCATTCCACTCGGACCAATTCTAGCCTGTGTGTCAGCACACATGAGCGATTATTTTCTCAGCCCTAATCGGACCGAGAAAACAATCGCAGCATGCTGCGATTGTAAGCTGAGACTCTTTCTCTCGCACCCATTCAAGTGAATGGGGCGAGAGAAAAATCGCACTGCACTCGCGGTACACCGGTGTACCGCTAGTGCAGTGCGAGAATGGCAATAGCCGGCTATGCAGGAGAGAGGGAGAGAAATCCCTCCCTCCCCTCCTCCGTGCCGGCCCGCCCCCCGCAGCTGAGGTCTGCTCGCACGAACGGACCTCAGTTGCAAGGACACACGCATGACACTCGGCTCTGCTGTACTGCCAGCACGAGCCGAGTGTCATGCAAGTGGATCGCAGTAGTCCCCGTGTGGCCCCAGCCTAACAGTTATTCTAGAGATGTGCCTGCTGCTAGAACTGTGTGGCATTGACCTGGTCTCTAATCTGAGCTGCTGTTAACCTGCGATTTCAGAGGCTAAGACTCGGATAAACGTATCCTCCGCAGCAGAGATGACTCTTGGTCTTCCTTTCCTGGGGCGGTCCTTATGTGAGCCAGTTTCTTTGATGGTTTTTGCCACTGCACTTGGGGACACTTTCAGAGTTTTCCCAATTTTTCAGACGACTGACCTTCATTTCTTAAAGTAATGATGGCCACTCGTTTTTCTTTACTTGCCATAATACAAATTCTAACAGTCTATTCAGTAGGACTATCAGCTGTGTATCCACCAGACTTCTGCACAACACAACTGATGGTCCCAACCCAATTTATAAGGCAAAAAAATCCCACTTATTAAACCTGACAGGGCACACCTGTGAAGTGAAAACCATTTCCGGTGAATACCTCTTGAAGCTCATCAAGAGAATGCCAAGAGTGCACAAAGCAGTAATCAAAGCAAAAGCTGGCTACTTTGAAAAACCTAGACTATAAGACATAAGACTATAAGACATATTTTCAGTCGTTTCACACTTTTTTGTTAAGTATTTCATGCCATGTTAATTCATAGTTTTGATGCCTTCAATGTGAATCTACAATTTTCAGAGTCATGAAAATAAAGAAAACTATTTGAATGAGAAGGTGTGTCCAAACTTTTGGTCTGTACTGTATATATATATCTATATATATATATATATATCTATATATATATATCTATATATATATATATATATATATATATATATATATATATATATATAGATATATAGACATATATATATAGATATATATATATACTAGAAGGTGGCCCGATTCTACGCATCGGGTATTCTAGAATTTACGTATTGTGTAGTTCATGTATGATTTTTGTTATATATATAGATGTTGTTGTGTGTAGTTACCAAGTGTTTGTGTAGGGCGCTGTACATGTTCTGAGTGTCGCGGGGGGTGAGAGCGGTGTTGTATGTGTGTTGCGTGTGTTGCGTTGTTTGTGGAGCGCTGTGTGTCTGTAGCGTTGTGTGTGTGTGTGTGTTGTGCGGTTTGTGTGGGTGTGGTGTGTTTTGGGGGAGGTATGTTTTGAGCAATGTGTGTGTTGTGCAGTATGTGCGTATATTTGTGTGTGCAGCGTTGTCTGTGTGTGTGGGTGTCTGTGTAGGGCGTTGTTTGTGATTCCTAGTGTGTGTGTGTTGTGCAGTGCGCGTGTGTGTGTGTGTTGGGGGGAGGTGTGCACCTCCCATCGTGCTCCATCCCCCATGCTGCGCACCCCCCATCGTGCTGCATCCCCCATGCTGCGCACTCCCAAACGTGCTCCATCCGCCATACTGCGCACTCCCCATCGTGCTGCATCCCCCATGCTGCGCACTCCCAAACGTGCTCCATCCGCCATGCTGCGCACTCCCCATCGTGCTCTATCCGCCATGCTGCACACTCCCAAACGTGCTCCATCCGCCATGCTGCGCACTCCGAAACGTGCTCCATCCGCCATGCTGCGCACCCCCTATCATGCTCCATCCGCCATGCTGCGCACTCTCAAACGTGCTCCACCCGCCATGCTGCGCACTCCCAAACGTGCTCCATCCGCCATGCTGCGCACTCCCAAACGTGCTCCATCCGCCATGCTGCACACTCCCAAACGTGCTCCATCCGCCATGCTGCGCACTCCGAAACGTGCTCCATCCGCCATGCTGCGCACCCCCTATCATGCTCCATCCGCCATGCTGCGCACTCTCAAACGTGCTCCACCCGCCATGCTGCGCACTCCCAAACGTGCTCCATCCGCCATGCTGCGCACTCCCAAACGTGCTCCATCTGCCATGCTGCGCACTCCCAAACGTGGTCCATCCGCCATGCTGCGCACTCCCAAACGTGCTCCATCCGCCATGCTGCGCACTCCCAAACGTGCTCCATCCGCCATGCTGCGCACTCCCAAACGTGCTCCATCCGCCATACTGCGCACTCCCCATCGTGCACCATCCGGCATGCTGCGCACTCCCAAACGTGCTCCATCCGCCATGCTGCGCACTCCCAAACGTGCTCCATCCGCCATGCTGCGCACTTCCAAACGTGCTCCATCCGCCATGCTGCGCACTCCCAAACGTGCTCCATCCGCCATGCTGCGCGCTCCCAAACGTGGTCCATCCGCCATGCTGCGCACTCCCAAACGTGCTCCATCCGCCATGCTGCGCACTCCGAAACGTGCTCCATCCGCCATACTGCGCACTCCCAAACGTGCTCCATCCGCCATACTGCGCACTCCCCATCGTGCACCATCCGGCATGCTGCGCACTCCCAAACATGCTCCATCCGTCATGCTGCGCACTCCCAAACGTGCTCCATCCGTCATGCTGCGCACTCCCAAACGTGCTCCATCCGCCATGCTGCGCACTCCCAAACGTGCTCCATCCGCCATGCTGCGCACCCCCCATCATGCTCCATCCGCTTAGGAGTGCGCAGCATGCCGGATGGTGCACGATGGGGAGTGCGCAGTATGGCGGATGGAGCACGTTTGGGAGTGCGCAGCATGGCGGATGGAGCACGTTTGGGAGTGCGCAGCATGGCGGATGGACCACGTTTGGGAGTGCGCAGCATGGCGGATGGACCACGTTTGGGAGTGCGCAGCATGGCGGATGGACCACGTTTGGGAGTGCGCAGCATGGGGGATGCAGCACGATGGGGAGTGCGCAGTATGGCGGATGGAGCACGTTTGCTCAGCCTCTCTCCTTCCAGCCTCCCTCAGCATCAGCCCCCCCCCCTCCCAGCCTTCCCCAAGATCAGCCTCTCTGCTCCCAGCCTCCTCCAGCACGCCGTGCTCCTCTGCCGACACTCACCCACACCCGATCGCATCCACTCACCCACACAACCGATCGCATCCACTCACCCACACAACCGATCGCATCCACTCACACACACAACCGATCGCATCCACTCACACACACACCCGATCGCATACACTCACACACACACCCGATCGCATACACTCACACACACCCGATCGCATACACTCACACACACAGACACTGACGATATTGCACATACGCGCTGATACTCACAACATCCGGGGATATCACATGCTTCTGGCCATGTGATCCTCCGTCAGGTCCTGGAAGCTCACAGCACAATATCGCCGCCGAGAAGCAAGCGATATCCCAGGATGTTGTGAGTATGTGGATGCGATGTGATGTGTGTGTGTGAGTGTGATCTGATTTGTGTGTGTGTGTGTGCTGTTATGTTATGTATGTTCTGCAGCTGCAGGACCTTGATGTGTGGATGCGATGTGATGTGTGTGTGAGGTGTGTGTGAGAGTGAGTGTGAGCCGGTGTACACTGGTAACTATGATACACATCGGGTAACTAAGGGACCTTAGTTACCCGATGTGTATAATGGTTACCAGCTTTCACGGCCTCCGTTAAGATCCCAGCATCGCAAGGTTATGTGTGGCGCTGCCGGGATCCTGACGGAGCCGGTGTAGAAGCAAGCGATATCCCAGCATGTTGTGAGTGTGTGGATGTGATGTGTGAGAGTGAGTGTGAGAGTGAGTGTGATCTGATGTGTGTGTACTCACCTGGGAATCGGAGCCCCGTGTCAGTTGGGCCACAGCGAGCGTGCATTGCGTGAGGGGGCGGGGCCTGCAGAGAGCCGGGGCGAGAGGCCAATCCGTGTGGGGGGGCGGGGCCATGGCGAGCCCAGCGGCCAATCAGCTTTGTGTCACCGTAAGGACACAATTTCGGAGCATGACAGACAGACAGACAGATAGACAGACAGACAGACAGACAGACAGACAGAATAAGGCAATTATATATATAGATATATATATATATATAGATATATATATATATATATAAATACACTCACATTTATACAATCACAAAAGTGAATACACCCCATCACATTATCACATTTGTGAATATTACATTATATATTTTCATGGGACAACACTGAGGATATGAAATTTTCAAAAATGTAACGTAGTCAGTTTACAGCTTGTATAACAGTGTAAGATTGGTTCCCTTGAAATAACACACAGCTATTAATGTGTAAACTGTTAGCAACAAAAGTGTATAAACAGAGCAGATACATGCATACACACATACAGTACATACACAGAGCACACGCCTACAGGCATATATGTATACACAGAGACTATACACACACATGTATAAACAGAGCACATACATAAAGACACTGTATGAATATGCTCTGTTTATACAAGTGTCTGTGTGGCACCCCTGAGGCTTCAGTCGCCAACGGGTACTGCATCTCCTTTAAGATATAGTACTCATCCAGGGTAAGTAGAAGTTAATCGCTGGTGTTTCTCACATTCACAAACCACACACAGACGTGCTTTCCCACCGGGGGGATGGCCTGGTGTAGATAGGGGGTGGCCATCATGAAGCATGATTCTTTCCCGGTCACTAGGACAACCACCTGGGGAGCGGGCACCACTTGGGGAAAAAGAGAAGAAGCATCTTCAAACATAGTTAGCCCCGGGCACAGCTTGAGGTGAAGAGCACAGTCGGGACTTCGGTCCAGGCACTTTCTCTCTACCTTCACACTTCTGGGAGTACTGCAAGACCTGTGGCTTGGAGCAGGCTGCTCGGCCCAAGTTCTTACAGCTACATGGGATTCCTGGGTCTGCGGAGAGTGCAGGAAACACCTGCAGCCCATTCCATATTCTACATACATCGGGTTTGGAGGGACCCTGACCAGAAAGAACTCACAGTGGGAACACCGGCGGTGACCTCAAATTGCACGGGATCGACTGGGGCCCATCACGGCGGTGACCGGTATCTCCCAGGTAAACCAGAACTGTGTAAAGAAACCTGAAATCCGTAGACACTGTGACCACCTGTCCTTGCCGGCGCCCCGCGCTTCGGTGCCAGCCATCACTATAACCCTCATCATCCTCCCCGGGGCCCACTCCACCTGTGGGGAGCAGAAACATCTTCGCTGCTACAACCATCCGCCCCAGGAAACAGCGACAGCAGCGGCGGCTAATCCCTGGCTGCATACCGCAGGTGGCGTTATGAGGCAAACCTCCATCATCATCCCCCCCTTCTTTATTGTACACCCCAGGGTCACGAAACCGGGCAAAGTGACACCCGTGACATTCCCCTGACTCGACATCACCAACCCGGAACGAGTACTACAACCCCTTGCCCCATGGGTGTGCTACATCTGTATGTATGTGCTCTGTTTATACATCTCACAAATGTTTACACAGAGCCCATACATACAGACACATACAGTATGTATACACAGAGTACATATATACAGACACATATATGCACAGAGCACATACATTGTATGTATAAACAGAGTACATGCAAATACATGTATACACATGCGTCCTACGTCATGCACACAGGCAGGCATTGAGGTCCCGCTCATGCACATTACAATACTTTGATCAGCCCTGCTCAGGGCAGATCAAAGTACGCCTGTGCAGGACCACAATGCCGGTGAGTGTGCATGACGTAGGATGCGTCATGCACCCTGGCTTCAGAAGAAGGAGGACGAAGATGGCTGAAAGAGGAGGCACCGCACCCGGAGAACAGAGACACCCATCTGACCCATCTGCACCACACCGACCATTTAGGTGAGTATTATGAAGTCATTTTTACGTTGTACACAGCGGCCTGGGCTCTGATATACAGCATGTTAGAATGCTGTAAAAAAGAGCCCACTGGTGGTAGCTGCAGCTTATAGGGGACAAATCTGGTGACAGGTACCCTTTAACACCATCTCTACTCACTGGCTATGGATACACACAGGGACAGAGATGACAGTGGGTATAAAGAAGTACTGAGTGCCCTGTACAACCTTAACAAAATTATGGAAAAGTTCTGTCCTTTAAGAGCTGTTAATACAGGGGCTATGAAACTTTAAACACGATAGTAGCTGCCATAGACAATAGCTTTTAATAGAAATGACAGAATTTAATATTCTAATGGACTTGAATTATACTAGAATTTTAAAAAATCCACATTCACCAAAATGAAGATGGCAGCCGGCTAGCCGGTATTTTACTGAACTGTAAAGTTCCATCAAGAGGTTAAAAACCAAGAAAGTATTTACACTCATTTTACAACTCACTTTTCTGCCCCTCCGCTCCACATCATCCCCTGTCATCCTCGTAATGTTGCCGCAAGCGAAGAATTGTTTTTTTGTGCAAGACGTGTTGAAAGCTTACATGCGCTTGTGCAGAACGGTCCCGGGTCTTATCACAATCAGGAGTCCCGTCCTAGAGAGAGGAAGCCTGGGATTCTAGGGCTTGTGGTGGTGATAAGATGATGTGCCGAGGACCAGATGGGGAACGATGAGAAGTTTAGAGGAGGGAGAGGAGTATAAGTATTTTTTATATATTACCGTATTTTTAGGATTATAAGACGCAACGGACCATAAGACGCACCCTGGTTTTAGAGGAGGAAAATAAAATTTTAAGCAAAGAATGTGGTCATTACACACTGTTAGGGGCGAGGATCTGCTGCTGACACTGTTATGGGGGTAATGTCCCCAAATTCTCTACTAAGGTACCCTATCCTGGTAATGATCCTCCTGCCTTGTATATGATCCCCATCCTTGTGTATATATATATATATGTCACTCATTCTGGTATGTGCCCACATCCAGGTACCATATATGCCCCCATCCAGGTATATGCCCACATCCTGATATTTCCCACCATCCTGTTTTATACCCCCATCCTGGTATTTGGCCATTATCCTGCGGCACACAAAAAAATAAATGTTTATACTCACATTTCCTCACTTCACGCAGCATCGCTCATCTTCCTGTCTGTGCCAGGACGTAATCGCTGTACGCACCGCTCTTCACACACATCAGCAGGCAGACAGGAGTATACTTATTCACTGCCCCCCGCGCTGATCATGATGTGTGGGGGGCAGTGAATAAAGCCACACATGATCACTAGAGGCTGTAGGAGCCAGGGATCATCACGCGGGCCGGCTGTTTAGTATGCGTGCACCCCCGCCCATCATCCCGCCGACCTGTCAGTGACGGCTTTAGCACTGAGAGATGATGGGCGTCGGGATGCATGCATATGAAAAGAGATAATCAGCCGGTCCACGTGGTCACGGTAGGCGCTGCTACAACCTGCTCATGCCGCCGATGACCTGCTCCACCACCACCGCACCCCCCTACCGCAGCCATCAGACTATAAGACGCACAGCCCATTTTCCCCAAAAATTTGGGGGAAAAATAGTGTATCTTATAGTTCGACAAATACGGTACGTTTATTATGCTCTGAGGTCTTGAGGGACCTAAGAGCATAATAAGGGACATTCAATTAGCAGAGAATAAAGTTGCTGCAAATCAAAGTTCCTCGGAAAATCTGTGCAATCTGGCAAATTTGAATTCTGTCTGTTCCGTTCAACTTTAGTTATCAGAGTAATTAGGGTTTTTTCACATTGACCCCACTGGATATGTGGAGAAGATGCATCTTTTTATGATATAGGAAAACTTAACTTTATCCCTACATGTATTTTTATTTAAGTCCTTACCTTAACATATAAGGGTTCTTTAAAATTTTCAATTAGTAAGGAAACTTTTTCTTCCCAAACAGGGTTGAGGTTCTTGTGTATTGTCTTGCTTCGAAAAACCTCTTTTCCTCCGATTTTAAACTTTACGTATGGGTCACTTGTCCCTTTAATGGAAACAGAACAAAATCAGTGAAGAAATAAGACACAGCAAGTCAATATATTACGCATGGCAGAGCTCATTCCATTTTTAAAGGGAATCTATAATCAAAAAAGTTCTTAACATTTAAATTGAGTAAATCTTAAATGTATTTTTTGGAGGGTATTTTGCTTTTTTACATCACAATTTTTATATACATTGGGTGAAATAAGTATTGAACACGTCTAAGTAAATATATTTCTTAAGGTGCTGTTGACATCAATTTCTCACCAGATGTCTATAACAACCCATTCAATCCAAACATGAAGAAATAAAAGTGCAAAAAGCTATGGAAAGTCATGACACAAACTGAAATCTATCAGTAATTAGACAGCAATCCTGCCACTCCGTAAAAAAAGAGAATTTTGTTTACTTACCGTAAATTCTTTTTCTTATAGTTCCGTAATGGGAGACCCAGACCATGGGTGTTTAGCTTCTACCTCTGGAGGACACACAAAGTACTACACTTAAAAGTGTAGCTCCTCCCCCTGAGCTTATACACCCCCTGGTGAGCAGACCCAGCCAGTTTAGTGCAAAAGATGAAGGAGAATAGCCACCCACAAGTAGAACAGAGCAATAGCCGGAACAACCGATAACTCTGTCCACGACAACAGCCAGTGATAATACGCGGAACAAGAAAAGTGTCAACAGGCAACAGGGAGGGTGCTGGGTCTCCCATTACGGAACTATAAGAAAAAGAATTTACGGTAAGTAAACAAAATTCTCTTTTTCTTTATCGTTCCTATGGGAGACCCAGACATTGGGACGTTCCAAAGCAGTCCCTGGGTGGGAAATAAACCGAACAAAGTAAGAAGTAGGCAAAACCTAACTTCACAAATGGGCGACAGCCGCCTGAAGGATGCGTCTGCCCAAGCTCGCATCTGCCGAAGCATGAGCATGCACTTGGTAGTGCTTCGAAAAGGTATGCAGGCTAGTCCAAGTAGCAGCCTGACAGACTTGTTGAGCCGTAGCCTGGTGCCTGAAAGCCCAAGAGGCACCAACAGCTCTGGTCGAATGTGCCTTGATCCCCAGCGGGGGAGGCACCTGAGAACTCTGGTAGGCGTCCGAAATGGTCGATCTAATCCAACGGGCTAAGGTCGGCTTAGAAGCAGAAAGACCCTTGCGCCGACCTGTGGTTAGCACAAAAAGAGAAGTGCACCGCCTATTAGAAGCGGTGCGAGACACATAGATCCGGAGCACCCGCACCAGATCCAGAGTATGCAGCGCTTTTTCAAAGCGATGAACAGGAGCCGGACAAAAGGAAGGTAGGGTAATGTCCTGGTTAAGGTGGAAAGGGGAGACCACCTTAGGAAGAAAGTCCGGAGTCGGACGGAGAACCACCTTGTCTTGATGAAACACTAAAAAAGGTGACTCCGAAGAGAGCGCGGCCAAATCAGAGACTCTCCTGAGGGAAGTTATGGCCACCAGAAAAGCCACTTTCTGAGAAAGACGATGCAAAGAGACCTCCCTAACAGGCTCAAAGGGGGGTTTCTGCAAAACTGTGAGAACCAAATTAAGGTCCCAGGGATCCAAGGGCCGCCGGTAAGGCGGAATGATGTGAGACGCGCCCTGCATGAAGGTGCGGACCTGAGCCAGCCGAGCGAGACGCCGCTGGAACAGTACTGACAGAGCTGAGACTTGTCCCTTGAGAGAGTTGAGGGACAGTCCTAGCTGCAGACCGGACTGTAGAAAAGACAGAAGGGTCGGCAAGGAGAATGGCCAAGGAGGATGAGCGACACCATGACAGGAAAATTTTCCAAGTCCTGTGATAGATCTTAGCGGAGGAAGACTTACGGGCCCGAGTCATAGTGGAGATGACTTCAGGAGGAATATCAGAAGCCGTCACGAGCCAGGCCCAAGAGCCACGCCGTCAATTTGAGAGCCGCAGAATTCAGGCGGAAGAACGGACCTTGTGAGAGTAGGTCTGGACGGTCCGGGAGATGCATCTCTACGGACAGATGGAGCAGGTCTGGATACCATGCTCGCCTGGGCCAGTCCGGTGCAATGAGGATGACTCGACAGCCCTCCATTCTGATCTTGCGCAGAACTCTGGGCAAGAGAGCTAGAGGGGGAAACACGTAGGACAGACGAAACTGGGACCAGTCCTGAACCAGTGCGTCCGCGGCGAATGCCTGAGGGTCGTGGGAGCGAGCCACGTAAATGGGAACCTTGTTGTTGTGACGGGATGCCATTAGGTCCATGTCCGGGGTGCCCCATTTGCGGCAGATTGACTGGAACACTGCCGGGTGCAGGGACCACTCGCCACCGTCCACGGTTTGACGGCTGAGATAATCTGCCTCCCGGTTTTCCACGCCTGGGATGTGGACTGCGGATATGGTGGACTTGGAGTCCTCCGCCCATTGAAGGATGCATTGTACCTCCAACATTGCTAGGCGGCTGCGTGTCCCGCCTTGGTGATTGATGTAGGCAACCGCTGTCGCGTTGTCTGACTGGACTCGAATGTGCCTGCCCGCCAACAGGTGGTGAAAAGCTAGGAGAGCTAGAAGCACGGCTCTGGTTTCCAGCACATTGATTGGAAGGTCTGACTCGGACGGAGTCCAAGTGCCCTGCGCTCTGTGGTGGAGATATACCGCTCCCCAGCCAGATAGACTGGCATCCGTGGTGAGAATCACCCAGGACGGGGCCAGGAAGGAGCGTCCCTGGGACAGGGAGAGAGGCCGAAGCCACCACTGAAGAGAGCTCCTGGTTTGTGGCGACAGAGCCACTAACCTGTGTAAGGAGGAAGGCCGCTTGTCCCAACAGCAGAGAATGTCCAGCTGCAGGGGACGCAGATGGAACTGGGCAAAGGGAACAGCCTCCATTGACGCCACCATTTGACCCAGCACCTGCATCAGACGCCTGAGGGTATAACGGCGGGGCCTCAGCAGAGAGCGCACCGCCAGTTGGAGGGACTGCTGTTTGACTAAGGGCAACTTCACAAGTCTCGAACTGCATCCCTAGGTACGTGAGACTCTGGGTCGGAGTCAGAGTGGATTTGGGCAGGTTGACCAGCCACCCGAATTGGGCTAGAGTGGCGAGAGTGAGCGAGACACTCCGCTGACAGTCTGCGCTGGATGAAGCCTTGACTAGAAGGTCGTCGAGGTAAGGAATCACTGCCAACCCCTGCAGGTGCAGAACCGCAATCACTGCTGCCATGATCTTGGTGAATACCCGAGGGGCTGTGGCCAACCCGAAGGAGAGAGCCACAAATTGGAAATGATCTTCTCCGATTGCAAAACGTAGCCAACGCTGGTGTGAAACTGCAATTGACACATGCAGATAGGCATCTCTGATGTCGATGGACGCCAGGAAATCCCCTTGGGTCATTGAGGCAATGACTGATCTCAGAGACTCCATGCGAAAGTGCCGCACCTGAACATGCTTGTTGAGAAGCTTGAGATCCAGGATGGGCCGGAAGGTACCGTCCTTTTTGGGAACTAGGAAGAGATTTGAGTAGAAACCTCTGAACCGTTCCCGAGCGGGAACCGGTACAATTACTCCATTGGCCTGCAAGGCTGCCACGGCCTGTGAGAAGGCGGCGGCCTTTGAGCAGGGAGGAGCTGAGAGAAAAAATCTGTTTGGCGGACTGGAAGAGAATTCTATCCTGTAGCCGTGGGAGATGATATCTCTCACCCACTGATCGGAGACGTGTTGAAACCAAGGATCGCCAAAGTGGGAGAGCCTGCCACCGACTAAGGACGTTGCTGGAGCGGGCAGATAGTCACGAGGAGGCTGCCTTAGTGGCAGCAGCTCCTGCGGTCTTCTGTGGACGCGCTTTTGGGCTCCAGTTGGATTTCTGGTCCTTGGCTGAGTTAGCAGACAAGGCCAAGGGCTTAGAGGACGACCAGTTGGAGGAACGAAAGGAGCGAAACCTCGACTGATTCCTACCCTGGGCAGGTTTCCTGGCTTTGGTTTGTGGCATGGAAGTACTCTTCCCGCCAGTTGCTTCCTTAATAATTTCATCCAGCTGTTCTCCGAACAGCCGGGACCCAGCAAAAGGGAGCCCAGCAAGGTACTTCTTTGAAGAAGCATCTGCCTTCCACTCTTGAAGCCACAAGATTCTGCGGATAGCGAGGGAATTAGCCGAAGCCACCGCAGTGCGGTGAGAAGCCTCCAGCATGGCTGACATGGCATAGGATGAAAAGGCCGAAGCTTGGGAAGTTAAGGCATCCATTTCGGGCATAGATTCCCTGGTGAGGGAATGCATCTCCTCTAGAGAAGCAGAGATGGCTTTGAGAGCCCACACTGCTGCAAAAGTCGGAGAAAACACGGCCCTGGCCGCTTCATACACGGATTTGGCCAGAAGGTCAATCTGGCGGTCAGTGGAATCCTTAAGGGAAGTGCCATCAGCCACCGACACAATGGTCCGGGCTGCGAGCCTAGACACCGGAGGGTCTACCTTTGGGGAGTGAGCCCACTCCTTGACCACCTCAGGTGGAAAGGGAAAACGTTCATCAGAACCACGCTTTGGGAAGCGTTTGTCAGGACAGGCCCTGGGTTTGGTCACAGCGGCCTGAAAACTGGAGTGGTTAAAGAACACACTTTTTGCTTTCTTAGGCAAGGTAAACTGGTGCTTTTCTGCCAGAGAGGGTTGCTCCTCTGATACTGGCGGATTGAGATCCAGTACAGAATTAATAGAAGCAATCAAGTCACTAAGATCTGAGTCACTTTCGGACAGATCAATGGGGTACATGGAGTTAGCCTCCGAGCCCCCTGTAAAGGCATCCTCCTCATCCTGCGAGTCAGCTCTGGAATCAGAGCCACGGGAGGAGGAGGGAGAGGGAACCCTGCGTCTCTTCTCAGGAGGACGGGGTCTGGGTCCTGATGATGAATCCTCTGTGAGCTCCGGTCCTGAGAGACCCCTAGCAGCAGAGGCACCCTGTGAAGGGGGCTGATGCATATTCATCAGAGTCCTGGACAGAAGTCCCATGGACTCAGCAAACGACTGGGAGATGGGTAGAATCCTTTTCTAGGTCTAAGCCGGGGGTTCAGCCACAGGAGCAGGAGCAGCCTGAGAGACCACTGGGGGTGAGACTCCAGGCTGTGGCACCGCCAAGTTAGAGCAGGCATCACAATGTGGAAAGGTGCTCGGTTCAGGCAGCAGGAGCTTACATGCAGCGCATACAGCATAAAGCTTTGGGGCCTTGCTCCTCGTGTAAGACATGCTGCTGGAGTGGGGGCTCTGCCAGAGAATGACCCCCAGAGAGTATATACAGAGGTCCACAACCGGAGACCGGTTGTGGCTTACCAGACCGCTGGAGCGGTGTTGTGTGCCCTCCAGATCCCGAAGCCAGGACCCCCAAGCACAGCACCTCAGCAGGGATGCTGCAAACCAGCGCTGCAATGACTGATCGCAGAGAGAACGCTGAAAAAATGGCCGCCGGAGTGAAGAGAGGGGGCGGGACTTGCTTGAGGAGCGGGATCTGGAGGGCCATTGAGACCTACAGGGGAGGGGACACACACTGCAGTGGGGAGTGTCCCTCCCCTGTACAGAACGGCCGCCGGGAGAAGCCGAGCCTGTCCCTCTGCATGAGTGACATGCGAGGGCAGTGAAACGAAACTAGGCCTCCGGCGAAGCCGGGGCCTAAATTTGAGCAGCGCGGCCGACGCGCAGGCACCATCGGCGCGGTTCTCAGGCGACAGCTAGAGAACCCGCCGGAAATGTCAGTAAACATAATAAGCACACTCTCCCCCAACAATAAAGTACAGGGACCCCGAAATATAAACGTCTCAGGTACTTAGCTTCTGAGACGCAGGGCCAGGTCCCTGGGGATGAGCGCTCCGTTCCAGCAGGGTCCTGAAGGGCTGCGGATGGAGACCGGTCTCCTGCCAAGCATGGAGACCGTGCTGGCTCCCACTTCAAGCCAGAGCCCAGGAGGGATGGTGAAGGAGCACGGCATGTAATGCTCCAGCCTAAGAATCAACCTTACAACACCGCCGACATAGTGGGGTGAGAAGGGACATGCTGGGGGTCCAGACCTGGACCCCACTCTTCAATCTCGTTCCAAAAGGAAAAAATCATATGAGAATGCATGTGTGGATGTATGCCTCCTGAACACAAAGCGATAAACTGGCTGGGTCTGCTCACCAGGGGGTGTATAAGCTCAGGGGGAAGAGCTACACTTTTAAGTGTAGTACTTTGTGTGTCCTCCAGAGGTAGAAGCTAAACACCCATGGTCTGGGTCTCCCATAGGAACGATAAAGAAAATAGCAGCTGGTTCCATTGATGTTCTATAAAAAGGTGTCTCATTACCAGGGTGCCACACTAGAAACATCTCATGATGGGTAAAATCAGTGAGCTTTTTCAAGACCTTTGCAACCTTATTTTTGCAAAACATGCTTATGGTACTGGTTACAGAAGAATTTCTAAACTACTGAATGTTCCAGTGAGCACTCTTGGCGCCTTAATCTGGAAGAGGAAAAAACATTAATTAACCATAAATCGGCCATGACTAGGTATTCATCAAATGATTTCAGACAGAGGAGTGAAAAAAAATCAAGAGTTGTCCAAAGGCCAAAAATCACCTGTGTAGAGCTACAGAAAGACCTGGAATCAGAAGGTACAATTGTTTCAAAGAAAACAATAAGTAATTGTAATGCCTGCCTGGATCAACAGACTCAGATGGGATGTAATGGACAGGCTAGAGGGAAGCCACTCACCAAGCAGGACCCCCAGAACCCTGAAACCCTTTAACCCCTATACAGGGATTTGGAATTACACAGGGCCCTGGAGATCACTACCTGTGGAAGGCTGCAGTCCGATGAGAGTAGTCGTCAGGCAGGGTCAAACCAGGAATAGCAGAACAGGGACATAATTGGCAGGCAAGGACGTAATCAGAAAACAGCCAGACATGAGCACATTGTCCACCTAAACCATAGACCCTCACAGTCAACAGCCACACATGAACACACTGCCCACCTGAGCCATAGACCCTCACAGTCAGCAGCCAGACATGAGCACAATGCCCACTCGAGCCATAGACCCTCACAGTCAGCAGCCAGACATGAGCACAATGCCCACTCGAGCCATAGACCCTCACAGTCAACAGCCAGACATGAGCACACTGCCCACCTGAGCAGCTTTAAGGGTTAAGAGCATAGGTTTGAAAATACTGAATGGGTTGCTGTCATTATCTGACTGAGGCTCCAATATCAAAGATGACAATCACACTCAGTGTGAAACCATGCCACCCAAACCACACCCATACTATCATATGTGTTACACATTTTCACATGCCAGTTTTGTGGCATATTTTCTTATGTTAAAAAAAAAGTCACAAATCCATCCAACATGTCTATATACACTCTAAACCTGGTTTGTATTTTTGGGTGGAAAAATGTGAACCGTAAGGCCTCATTCAGTCGACCGCCTTTTTCATTTATGAGGTAAATGAACCAATTGTTTTTGGTCAATTTCATCCAAGCGTCATCAGCGTTGGGTCCAAGTGTCATCAATTTTTCTTGTAATTGAAAAAAATGGCATTCAAGTGATTGCCGGATTTTTTCACTTCAAATGACGATTTTGATGTTCATGATTTTGCATGGATCGCTCGGTCTGTGGAAAATCACGGACATGAGAATGCTCCCACTCATGGTTATAGATACAAGTGCTTTCAATGAAAAACATGTACAGTACTGACATGCAAAAAATGGACGTCTGAAAGAGGCCTCATTTCCAATTTACCTGCCTGTGGAGCTCTACTGCTCCACGTTTTAGGTTGAAGATATGCATAGCTACAGTGCACACATTTATGCTATAGGGAGCAACACATATAAATGGTTTCATGCTGTCTTCTATAAACCATAATATGTATCAAATCCTAATGATTATTAGTTTCATCTTTATGGGCACTACAATGACAGATTTCCATCACTCTGCAACTTGAAATGCTGCTTGTTTCTGGAAAATATCAATGGAGTTAAATAATCACTATACCCGTAGATGAATTCCCAAAGGGGAGTAATTTCCAAATTGGGGTCACCTGACCTGACGGTTTCTGCTCTTCTGCCACATAGGGGCTCTGTATATGGAGTCCGCAAACTCTTCTAGGAAACTCTGCGCTCCAAAAGTCAAATAGCACTCCCCCCCCTCAATCTCACTGTGTGGCTAAATGGTACTGTACAGTCACATATGGGGTATTGCCACATTCACGAGAAATTGTGTAATAATTATGAGGTCATTTTTATTTATTTCCCCTTGTGAAAATAAAAAAACTGGGGCTTAAACAACATTTTAGTGGTAAAAATCTAGTTATTTTTTCTTTACTGCCCAATAGTATAACATTTTGTGAAACATATGTGGTGTCAATATGCTCACTGCACCGCTAGATGATTTCACTAAGAGGTGTAGTTTGTAAAATGGGGTCATCTATGGGGGTTTCTGCTTTACTGGCACTTCAAGGGCTCTGCCAATGTGACATGACATCTGCAAACCATTCCAACCAAATGTGCTCTCCAGATCCCTAGATAATTTCCTTGAGGGGTGTCGTTTCCAAAATGGGGTCACTTTTGGAGGGTTTCTGCTGGTTTGGAACCTCGGCAGCTTGACAAATGTGACATAGCAACATTTTTTGGAAAAAAACCATGGTTTTTAATTTTCACAGTCCAATGATTTAAAATTCTGTGAAGAACCTGTGGCTTTCATTTTTTCTTTCCACATTGCTTTAAGTCCTGTGAAGCATCTAAAGGGATGATAAGCTTCATGGATGTGGTGTTGAGCAGTGTGAGGGGGTGCAGTTTTAGAATGGTGTCACTTTTCGGTATTTTCTGTCACCTCGGCCTCTCAAAGTCACTTAAAATCTGATGTGGTCCCTAAAAAATTGTTTTTGAAAATTTTGGGGGGAAAATGAGAAATTGCTGATAAACTTGATGCTGATGTAACGTATTAATGTGGCAAATGTTATTTATTAAATATTTTGTGTGGTATAACTATCTAGTTTAAGAGCATAAAATTGTGACATTTTCAAATTTTTGGCCATATTTTTGATATTTTTTACCACTAAATGAAGTACAATGTGTCAATTTAGTGTAACTTATTTCATACATTGAAATATCTGCTCATTCTGGACTTAACCACTGATTAGGGCCATTGTTCTGATTATTAAGTGCTCATACAGATATAACTATCAATCTTTTTTTTAGGCGTTCCCTTTGACTGTAAAGCCTATAATGAGTAAGGATTTTAATGGTGATAAGTTCTTTTTACTTATGTAGGGGGGAAAAAAAATCACAATTTAAAATAATGAGCATGTAATATTTATTTACTATTATTATTATAATCTATTTGCTTATTTTCTACATCATTATTAAAGCTAATCTGTCTCCAAGTCCATCGGACAGCAGCATAAAGTAGGGACAGAAACCCTGATTTTAACATTGTCACTGAGTTTCGTAGTGTAGTTTTGATAAAATATTGCATTAATTGCTGCAGCTCTGCTAGTCCTCTCAATGATTAGCTTCTGTAATGTAGTCCTCATATTCAGAGCTCTGGCTGTCCCCATCCCCAATCCCCGATTAGCAATTTTGGCTACGCACAGTGTAAGCTGACAGCTGTCAATCAAGGGTATAGTTGAGGTTTGACAGAGCTTATATCTGAAAGGACTAGCAGATAAAATCAGTGATATTATCAAAACTACAGTAAAATGCATGGTAAGTGACCATTGCTGGCATCAGGATTCCAGTCCTTATTTCATGTCTGCATTGGCTGACCTCGCTGGTACGGTTTCAGTCTGGGGAGTGAGTATTTGATGTTTTAATTTTATAGGTGATACTGATACATTTAAAAAGGGCTGTTCTTTTAGTGGACAATCTACAAAATGTGGGATTTTTCAAATTTTTGACCAGTAGTAATGAGAATACCATTGGAAGTTGGGGTTCGACTTTAAAAAAAAGTTCGGTTTCGAAGTAGAACTTGACCCTGGATGCCAAACCCTATATAAGTCAATGGAGACCCGAACTTGTATGCTGTAAAATGGTTGTAGTAAGCGCTGCAAAAGGAAGCAAAATGGGGGCAACTGCCCTGGAAACAATGTGGATAGGGGGTAAATTAAAAAGAAAATAGTCGTGTGGTCCTGCCTATTTATTGATAACCTAAGAAAAATACTGATGGCACTTCCTAACTTTCTAAAGTGAACAGGTGCATAGTGAGCATGGAATATAGTAACAAAAAAGAGACAGTTGCACTCTGTAGTGCTAAGATACGTAAAAAATGAATATAGTAATTTAAATAGGCATTACTGCTATGGAAACCATGCAAAAATTGAGATACTTAGCACACAAAAATGGTAGTTTTATATGAGCCCAACAACTAACTATTTTTGATAACCAGCGCAGTTAAAGCAGACATCTGGCGGCTTTCCATTAATGGCCATTTTTGGTTCAGTTTCTATAATTATGTGTTCTGCATTCGCATAACTCCTGCCAGACAGACCCATTATTGGAAACCCGTTAAAGTATCAGGAGTGCTACAATACTGTGAATATGGAAAGCAAAGCGTTTCACAAGCCTCAGAGTCATAAAAGAATATATATCAGAGAGAAAACCAGACATCACACACTAGGTGGCAGTAAAGTTCTATAAGACAGACATTCTAGTACAGAATATAAAGAAAACAGAAGAACATGGACCATATTCGCAGCACTATCAATAAACTGCTTTATAGAGATATAATTGCTAAAATATAAAGTACAGCAGCAGACTCGCAGTTATACACTGTGGTAGCCACTTGGTGATTCCATAGTGTATTATCTGCAATTTCCATAGGACTTTGGTAGACCTACTGTAATCTTAAATGGCTATTTTAAGACTTAAGAAAGTGTTTTTTTAAAAAAAATAACTCTAACAGCCTGTCCCATTGATGCTGTATTGATTGACTCAGGCTTTACATGCATCCTTGTGATCTCTTGTTAGAAGGTCTGGTCTTAATCATTCTTAATGAGTTTGTCCAGTATAGGACAATCCCAACTTAAACACTTCACTGTCCCATAGCAGATAAAAACAATGTATACTCACTTTCTCCAGCGGTGCGGTTCCAGGGACGTTGGTGCTGCTATTTGTAGAAGGGATGGCGGGGTGCGGTGGTAGTCGCAGCGGGTTCCGCTGCATGGCCGCAGCACAACCCTGAGTCAGAACTTTGCACCACCGCCTCCATTCCACTACAGGGGAAGGGTTGCTGGGATTTGTGGTGTGAGACACTCACTTCAAGGCTGGAGGCCAGGCCCTCACTCATCTTCATCTGTCAAGCAGATTCATATAGTCCCTCAGAGTTCCTAGGGACGGCACTTCTTCTGTCCTGGTTTTTGGGATCTACTCCCTCTTCGGAGCCCACTGACCTGGTCTTTGGGTATGTGCCAGGGGGTAGCCACCATCCAGGCCATCCAGACATCACCTTTTTGGAACATGGTTCTGTCAGCCCACCTCTCACCAGGGCCCCACGTGTCGGTGACAAGATATGACCCAGCGGGTCAGAAACACTTCTCCTGGGGAGTTTTCCTCACACCTCTCACAGGTGCGGTACCTCAACGCTGCTCTCTGGGACTCTCCTACTCTTCACTCTCTTGTACCCAGTGCTCCTCCCTACTAACCCTCACCTGCCTAGCAGCACCAGGGAAGTGACTGAGCACACCGTGTCCATCTAGTGGCCGTTTACCATAACACACACATTATATCAGAACAAAATACACCACACTTTGTATACAGCCAGTCTGCAGGTCTGGGGTGGGCTGAGCCCTGCGCCCCCTTACATATTTACAGTTGGTGATGTTATATTGTTGTAACACATAACTGCTGCAGCGAATCAGAAGCCGTGGATCGGCTGCAGCTCATTGACAAAATAATAAAGACTGCTGCCGATCAACGGAAACTGATTTGCTGCAGCAGTCACCATATACAACAATGCCAAGAGGCCTGTAATCGGAGCTCTGACATCCCTGGAACAACTCCCATATCGGTGGTGAGTATTGTCTGTTTTTATTTTCGAGTGGGCCCTAAAGTGATTAAGTAGGGGTTGTCCAGTAGTGAAATACCCCTTTAACAAGGGGAGAGATTCTAAGGGGGGCTTTACATGTTGCGACATCGCTACCGATATATCGTCGGGGTCACGTCGTTAGTGACGCACATCCGGCATCGGTAGTGACATCGCAACGTGTAAATCCTAGGACGATGAACGAGCACAGAAGGGTACAATATCGCTGATCTGTGTAACGTCGTCCATTTGCATAATGTCGGTTCGACCGCAGGTACGATGTTGTTTGTCGTTCCCGCAGCTCCACACATCGCTATGTGTGACACCGCAGGAACGATGAACATCTCCTTACCTGCGTCCCTGCGTGGGCGGGATGTTATGTCCCGCTCAACCCCGCCCCTCCGCTTCTATTGGCCGGGCGGTTAGTGACGTCGCGGTGATGTCGCTGTGACGCCGAACGCACCTCGCCCTTGAAGGAGGGATTGTTCGGTGGTCACAGCGACGTCACCGACCAGGTATGTGCGTGTGAAGATTTGTAGCGAGAATGTTCGCTACTGCAGCAATCACCACATATTGCATGTGCGACCGGGGCGGGTGCTGTCGCGCTGGACATCGCTAGCAATTGCTAGCGATGTCGCAACGTGTATAGCCCGCCTAAGTTTCAAGAGTCTGAGCTTCATAATTTCATATGGTCCGAATCAGGTCACAGGACCTGGTGCAGTGGCCACATCAATAATGTGAGGCTTTTGGATAGAAGGCCAGTGATTCACCTCCTACCTGATGTAATCCCCCTCCTCTTGATTAGCCAGCCTGGCATAATGGCATTACACATGTGAAGTCACGCCTGGCTTGCTAATCAAAAAAGGGGCAGATGCTGGCAGGTAGGATGTGGCTCGCTGGGCACTTGTCAGCGATCGCTGATTGGATTGGGTCCTGACAATCAGTTTGCATCATCTCTACTCATCTTTTTGTCCTACTGCAAACAGGACAGTGGGGGAGTCTCCTGCTGCAACCAGCAACCTGTTCTACAAAGCGGGGGGCATGGAGGGGGGGGGGGGCAGGTATAATGCATAGAAATTTCTATACATCTTTTTAAGTTTTTACTGTAGTATAAAACAAATAGGATCAAAGATGAGAGGACATGCTGGGATTAAATACTATATTTTACTATTACTCTTGCCCGATGTATATACAATTTGTCAGCAATGAACATCTTATTACAGAATTTAGCAGAATTGTATCCAAAGTAAAAAACCATTTTATCAGCTTTGTCACCAACCCAGCTTTAAAAATTCACCTTTCAATCACTTTGGGCTAAGTCAAGGCTTTGCCCATTTTTTCTTTATTTTGCCAAAACAGGGCCTACCCATATAGGATAATGAGTTATAAAGAAAATATTGGAGTCAATCCAAATCATTTTAAAGAGAATAAAAAAATGGAGGTAGAAATAATGTAAATCATGTAACATACTTCATGCAATAAATAATTGTACAGATGTTACAGCTGGCAGCTTCTTACTTCCGAGTGATAGCAAGAATCAGCTGTTAACTGTTAAACAGTAGAAACCAACAGAGTATGAGCTAAATGTTTCTTGGGTTTCTAATCTTGGAAAATAAGGTTGATCACTTTTGCCATGTTTTTCTTAGGCTTGCTCCTGTGGGCCAGCTTGGATTCTCTGATAAAGTGTTAACCGAATAACGCAGATAGCGGTATAACTATTTTCTCAAGACATGGATGACACATCAGATCTACCAGTCATAAGAGAAATAGCAGATGATAGAAAGACACCACCTGTTGGATGTAGGGCTGGCACAAGTAAACTAGCTGAGGCCAGTAATAGGAATGGGGTAAGTGATCTGAACAGTGTCTGATCCTTCCTTATACCCATGGTGGTAAATGACCCGAGCACCCAGAAGTAAGCGCTGGTGAAACTGGCAGCCACAGGGTGTGATTATTTATAAAGCTACATGGAGTATTTCTCCATTTATATTACATTTATATTACATTGTACATAATAATTGAAGCTTTGCTGAGATTAAAGTGGTTGTCTCACCTCAACAATAACTTTTGAACATCTTATTAAGCCATATGGTCATTGAAAAAGTAAGTCCGCCTTCTCAGGGCCTCCTATATCAGAAAGCTAACAAAGAGCATACCAGTCCTTTGGACAGCCAGTGGGTAATACATTGAAAACGCCTTAAAAGACCACCTCTTTGAGAAGAATACCCTCTTACCCAGACCAGATTTGTTGTGGTAAATTCTGAAATCTACAATCAAGTATTATACATACTTGACATCTTCTTTGAACAGCCCACACTATTAAAATACATCTTTTTAATGCAATTTTTGGTGGTCGTCTTAAGGCTGCTTTACACGCAGCGACATGGCTAGCGATGTCGCTGGTGAAAGCACCCGCCCCTGTTGGTTGTGCATCACGGGCAAATCCCTGCCCGTGGCGCACAACATCGCTAGGAACGGTCACATGTACTTACCTGCCTAGCGACGTCGCTGTGGCCGGCGAACCGCCTCCTTTCTAAGGGGGCGGTTCGTGCAGCGTCACAGCAGCGTCACTAAGCGATGGCCCAACAGAAGCGGAGGGGCGGAGATGAGCGACCGTAACATCCCTCCGACCTTCTTCCTTCCTCATTGCCGGCAGCCGCAGGTACGAGGTTGTTCCTCGTTCCTGCGGTGTCACACATAGCAATGTGTGCTGCCACAGGAATGACGAACAACATCATACCTGCAGCAGCAATGATATTTGAGATTAGAATGACGTGTCAACGATCAACGATATGGTGAGTATTTTTGATCGTTAACGGTCGTTCCTGCATTTCATATACAACGACGTCGCTAACGAGGCCGGATGTGCATCACCAATTCCGTGACTCCACCAACATCTTGTTAGCGATGTCGTTGCGTGTAAAGTGGCCTTTAGAGTTTTCAATATATTGCACTTCTCCAATACGGCCAGTGACTGCTTCTGCTGAGAATATCAACTTATCGCAAAGGGTTAATGACGCTAGAGCAAAGGTGATCAGCTCATCACTTTGCTCTGTTCCATTAAAGACAAAATAATGAGACAAGCCCTTTCAAATACGCTACAATAAGATGAGAAAATTGTATAAGCTTTCTCATAATGCCTTACAAAAATCACATCACAAGCTACTCTACAGCCAACCAGGAGGGACTATCGTAGCCACTATAAAAGCACAAGAAATGCTGTTTTTATATGTTTTTTCCTACCTAACTAGTATTTCTTGCTACATCTTTTTTTAGGAAAGGATTGAATTTTGTGATGGCTGGATTGTAATTGTAAATAAGCACCTGTACCTTGTCCCCCCCACTCCACCTCATTGTAGATTGTAAGCTCTCACGAGCTGGGTTCTTTTTTGCTCTAATTTTTATATTTTCTATAACTATTGCTTGTATATGAACCTCTGAATTGTAAAGCGCTGTGGAATATGTTGGCGCTATAGCAATAAAGATTATTATTATTATTATTATTATTATTAATAATAATAATAAAAAAAAGAATCAATAAGATTTTTTAAAAAAAAATGAGAAATGTATCTGTGTAGTCAGATTTGCAAACCTGTTTAACTGGTCCAATTGGACACCTGTACATACCACAACAATATAGCAATCTGTTATTGCACATGTTTTGGCAAGGGTTGAATAATTAGGGTTGAAAAGATTGTCAAAAGCTATTTATTGTATAAAAAATGTAACATAAAAGAAAAAATGACAATGAAAGTGACAATGAACAGGGTAAAATAAAAAAACTAAAACATACAGTACCATGGCTAAGAATGTAGGAGCCCCCAGCAACCGGAGCACCACTGGAACTAGCAAATTAGGCAGTAGTACCACCAAATGCAATTCACACTTGGCCTCTTTTGCCTCCATATTCATTTTGTGGAAAAGGAGGGTGCTATGTAATATATGACACATCACTTGTCTCAATCTTAGGAGGATGAGTGTTCTCCAATCGTCCTTCACCACTGCTGTAACAGTTTATCTTTTATATTGCAGAGTTTCAATGACTGTCAATGACACCTCTATCTGTTCTGCTCCTCAATACCTTAAGCTGCAGTTTTTCATGGTCCAAAGAAGATATTTCACAGCAATAACTGGATAAGATGAAGTGTTAGCCTTTGTACATGGATGATATGTGGCCAAAGAACATGGAGGACACGATTCAAATGTTTTGCTATCTCGGTGGCTCTCTCAGCCATGGTGCTTAGACCACTGGTAGTGACTGCCAAGGTGGTAGTTGCACTATAAGTTAATCTATAGAAGTTGGAATCTGACAGTGGGTTGGAGGGCAGGAAGCTCAGGACAATTCCCACACTAGGGCAACTGTCAGCCCAGACAATGATGATGATGATGATTGTGTGGTGGATGAGACCTGGGCATTAGATCTTGGTGCCATAGTGGTGAGAGCGCTGTATCGCAAGCTGGATGCAGAAAAAGCATATATGACCCTGGAAATCTTTTGGCTAGATGTTTAAGCATCTCGGGTGTGGGATTTCTTTCTCACATTGCGACTGACAATTCTTCTGCAGTGTGCAGGCTCTGCAAGAGGAAAAATAAGCCATAAACTGTACATCCAGGCTCTAAATTCTAGGATCTACAGCTCTCCATCAGCACATAAAGCGATATCACCTGCTCATATGGGAAGAGCAAGTCACCTATATAAGCAAGACTTAAGCCCTCCTCCTATACCTGAAACTCATGCCCGTCTTTCTGGTTGTCAGACCAAATCCTTAAGTAGTACCTGGTCAGTGTCATCAATATCATCCACAATTCCTGCTTGCCACACACTAAGTAAGCTTACTCCTCTTTTGCAATTGCACTGTCAAATATCCATTACTGATTGCACATTGAAGAAAAAAAGTCACACAATCCGAGTCATCTGCGTATGTCTCAGAGATTGTGGGATGCTCTCTCAACTTGGCATTCAGCTCAAAAGTGCATTGCACCACAGGCACATGGAGGAGCAACTCTGGACAGGGATAGCATAAAGCAGTAATCTTTAACTTTAACACTAGAACTACTGGACTCGTGACACCTATATAGAAATACATGGTGCAAAGTAGTCAAAATGACTACCTCAGTAGTTCTAGTGTTAAATTTAATCTTCAACTTAACTGTTCACAATAATTACAGTCATTTTGATCAGGGGTGCCCAAACTTTTACATCCCACTGTAATTGATGATATCATACAACAGGCTTAATGGAGTTTTATTTACTTTAAAATCCTTCATTGGCAGCTGATGAGGAATATACTGTATGTTGCCTACTGAAGTTCGTTTAAGAGGCTTCTAAGTTTATCAGTAGGGATCAACGATGTTTTCCCACTCAAATTTATAGTACAAAAACCTTCACAAAAGTGCAATAAGAGATGGACTAAAAACAATGTAGTGGGGCTCTGTGGGACCTCTTAGGTCAGGGGTGTCAATTTTTAGTAATGCAGGGGTATAACAATCGCGATTGGACTCAGGGTTGGTGGGGGCCCTCTGACCTCAGAGACTACTTTAACTGGATGTGCATATGAGGGCACGCATCCAGCTGAAATACATTGCAGCACAGAGACCCGTTGGGTTCTTGCGCTGCAATACATGCTGCCGACAAAACAGTTGACGTCAGTGTGCCAATGACTGGGGGCGCATGAGAGCGATGTGAAAATATATATCCAGATTGGGAGACATATACCAGGGTTTGGACATATACACCAGGATGGAGACACTATATATTATGATGGAGCATATATACCTGCATGGGCCCAGGATGGCGATATATAGACCAGGATTAAGTAAGACCTATATTCCAGGATGGGGGACATCTATACCATGATGGGGCCTAGGAAGGGGGAAATATATATCAGGATGAGAACATTTATACCAGGATGGGGACATACATACCAGGATGGAGCATAGGATGGGGAACATATATACCAGGATAAAGCCTAGGGTAGGGGACATATGAGGGGCTGCTGATAAGTCTTTGGCTTTACCCAGAAAGAAACAAGATTGGATGATGAAACTTTACATTTATTCCACATACTCTCCACTGATGTCAACACACTTCTTAAATTGGTATTCCAAGTTAGTTGGAGGGAGATGGATCTGGTGAATAAGGTGGGTGGTCAACCAGCAGGAAGCCCAGTTCTGCCAGTTTTGCCGTGGTCACTTGTGCAGTGTGAGCGGAGGCATTGTCTTGCAGGAACAAGATTCCTTTGGACAGATTGCTGTGCCTTTTGGCCTTCAGAGCTGCCTTCAATTGGTTCAAAAGTTCAATGTAATACCTTGCATTGATGGTGGAACCCTTTTGAAGATAGTCCACTAGCAGCACGCCCTCCTTATCCCCGAACACATATGCCATCACCTTAGTGGCTGATTTTTGCACCACTGTGCCTCCACTCTTTTCACTGTTCCTTGTTTTCAGGGTCATAAAAATAAATCCAGGTCTCATCCATAGCGACCAGTTGATCCAGGAAGTTCTTATCAGTCCGGAAATGCTGACAAATGGACCGGGATGTTTTCACTTGAATGCTTCTCTAATCTGTTGTCAAACATTTTGGGACCCACTTTGCAGATACCTTCCTCATGTCCAAATGTTCAAGGATAATGATACAAACACATTCACGGGAAATCCCCACAATGTCTGCTATTGCTTTAGCTGAAATTAGTCGATTATGAGGTTGTGCACAGCATCGACAATCTCCAGAACAACAACCATTCTCGGTTGTCCAGGACGTTCCTCATCATTGGTGCTGAAGTGGCTTGTTTTAAATTTGGCAACCCAGTTCTTAACTGTGGAATATGAAGGGCATTGATACCCCAATGTCTGCGACATAGCACCATGAATATCCTTCGCGGACTTTCCTTGCAGAAACAAGAATTTTATCACTCCTCTGCTCTCAGTTACTGTGAATATCGCATTAGACTCCTCCATTTTGTTTTCCTGCGTGCATAGAACACTGTTGCCATAAGCAACAAACACAAAATTTTTAAAACATATATTAGACATATAAGGCTTTTATATGATGTAACCATAGAAACAAAAAAAGATCAAAAAGCCAAAGCCGTATCAGCAGCCCATCTCATATACCAGGATGGGGACATATTTAACATGATGGGGCTTAGGATGGGAGACATATATACCAGGATGGGGACATATTTAACATGATGGGGCTTAGGATGGAAGACATATATACCAGGATGGAGGACATATTTACCAGGATTGGGGATTTCTAAAATGCCACTTGGTCTCTTATAGCCCTACTACCCAGGGACAGCTCTTTTATAGCCCTACATCTCATAGACAGGTGTCGTATGGCCCTAGTACCCAGGGACAGCTGTGGTACAGCGCTACCACACAGGAACATCTCTCGTATAGCCCTTCTACCTAGGGGACAGATCTTGTACAGCCCTACTACGCAGGGACAACTCTCGTATAGCCCCAATACCCAGGGATAGCTCTGGTATAGCTCCTCGCTAGTTTGTGCTCTACAGTCTATGCTCGTACTATATTGCATGGAGTCCTTACAATTACAAGCAGACCTTTGAAGGCAATCATAAAGCTGGTATGGCCCTTGGTGAAAATGAGTTTGACACCTGTGCTCTAGGTCAATATTAAATGATGTGTAGGAGGAGGAGTAGCAGCAGATAAATGGGGACATCAAGGTATCACAGGCATAGGCAGGGGTTAAGGCTAAAGGCCCCATCACACGCAATGACGTATCTAACGATATATCGCCGGAGTCACGGATTCTGTGACGCACATCTGGCATCGTTAGCGACGTCGTTGCGTGTGACAGCTAGGTGCGACTGTTAACGATGGAAAATACTCACCTTATATCGTCCATCGTTGACACGTCGTTCCTTTTCAAAAAAATCGTTGATTGTTGAGCTCGCAGGTTGTTCGTCGTTCCCGAGGCAGCACACATCTCTACGTGTGACACCTCGGGAACAACGAAGTACAGCTTACCTGCGGCCGCCGGCAATGCGGAAAGAAGCAGGTGGCCTGGATGTTACGTCCCACCTCATCTCCGCCCCTCTGCTTCTATTGGGCGGCCGCTTAGAGACGCCGCTGTGACGATGCACGAACCGCCTCCTTAGAAAGGAGTGACGTCGCTAGACAGGTAAGTCCCGTGTGACGACTCCGAACGATATTGTGCGCCACGGGCAGCGATTTGCCCGTGACGCACAAACGACGGGGGCGGGTGTTTTCACCAGAGATATCGCTAGCGATATCGCTGCTTGTAACACCCCCTTAATAGTATGAAATTGATGATGACAATAGCCATGATGACCTACCATCACAGTGGGGCATGGAAAGTGAACCAATGGGGAACCTTGGTCGTGTCAGTGAGTACGACAACCTGTATGTTTGATTGCTGTGGGATTACAGGCATGTTGTTATCATCAAGCAAAGAGATGACTGTTGGTTAGCAATGCACTTAGACCCTTGCTGTAAAATATTTTTTTCCAGCTTCTGAAAGGGAGTCAAAATGAATGCATTACCTGGATAAGTTGTGTTACTTGCCATGTGAAAGTTTCACTAAACAAACAACTGCCAAATGCATGTATAACCACATAGCCCATGCTCACCCAGCTGGGCTAAAACAAGTAGTTGAGGCAGCAGCAACTACAATTTTTATAACATGATGGCCCAGATGTTTTGTCTACTACTCTATAGACCTGAAGCAGCTTTCTCTAACAGATACTCAGAGCCCTGACCCCCATGGACTTTTGGGTCAGCAGATTATACCCATGGCAAGAACTGGCCCATTTTGCGAATGACATATTATCTTGTCCAGCCTCCAGTGTACGGTCATAAAGGGTACTCATCAAAACAAGTGGCTAGGGCATGTCCAAACAGATTAAAATTTCCTGTGAAAGTGTTAAAAATGTCAATGAATGTCAATGAATCAGGCATGAATCAGTGTTGATTTTCATTCACCTACAGCTGATGCCAAATATTAGATCAGCCATTGCATCTCCCTGCCTGTCCATTGTGCTCTACGGTGTTCTACTGATACCCAATGCCATTGTGTTCACCACCCACCAGACTTTCTCACCAGCCGAGCATCTCCTGTCTCCATCATGTTATATATTCACTGTGCTACTGTCGCTGCTGCCAATTGCTGGCAATGCTAGCCTTATGTAGCCAAACATCATCTTGCCACATGATATTCTATTCATAGTCTGCTGCTGCCATCAAATCCGCTGCTGAAAGACAGTCACATGCATTTTCTGCTTGTTCATTGTGTTCGAGAACTATCCTCTACTGCTGTAGAAAACCTACAATGTAATGGATATATAAACCTGTTGCTGGAAAGGATCATTTTTGCATGGCTTTATATATAGCCATTGCTTCTTCATTTTAGAAATAGCAAAAACCTGTTGCTGATCTCAAAATTAGGATCATTTTTAGAAGATTTGTTTAAAAAGTATAGCTTCTTAATCAAACAAGCAATGTTGCTACACCCAAGCAAGGATAATGTTTGGACCAATGCTTGTCAAAAAGACATGGATTCTTCCATGTACATCACCTGTGTATAAACTCCAGCAAGACAGGCATCTGAACCCACAATGTGATCATTGTTGGACCTTGTTAACCATTGTAAAAAGGGTATGAAGTCTGCAAGTGCAATGTGGTATTAAACAGGCTGATAGTTACCATCCCGTGCTTATTCAAAGCCCCATATGCTCAGGCAACTTGGCTATGACAATTACTAAGGCCTGTTTCAGATGTCAGTGATTCTGGTACGTTTGTGTTTTTTTATATGTACCAGAATCACTGACATATGCAGACCCATTATAATGAATGGGTCTGTGCACACATCAGTGATTTTTCCTGACCGTGTCTCCGTGCGGCGTACACTCGTGTCCGTGATTGCCGCACGGAGACATGCCCGTTTTTTTCTGGCATCACTGATGTCCCGCGGACCACGCAGTGGTGTGATCCATGAAACACGTGCCAGAAAAACACGGACTTTGAAAATAATAAACATTTTAAAACTCACCTTTCCAGCGACGCTCTGTGCAGCTTCCTGGCCGGCTCATGAATATTCATGAATGCAGCCAGAGCCAACCCGGAAGTAGCTGCAGAGAGTGGTGGGAGGATGCTGCAGAGCTGGAGACTTCAGCACCACGGACATCAGGAATGGGACAGGTGAGCATACGACCATGTGCAATCACGGATCACGTATCACGGATTGCACATGGACACCCCATGTGTGCCGTGAATCACGGAACAAGAGGGACATGTGCATGTTTTACATGTCAGTGAAGAACGTCTGTGTTTTTCACTGACATGTGAAACGGGCCTAAGGCTCTGCTTGCGTAAAGAGCTTACAAGGGGTTCAGAACAGTCCTGCGTGACCTCAGAGTGATAAACACATCTTTTATGGGTAATTAGAGGTTGTACGGTAGTCTGATCTGCAGCAATTTAAAATCAATTTGCTGCAAATCCAATTTCTTGGGGAAAAAATCAATGAGGCTGGCAAATTTAAATGTCAAAAGATTCACTAATCTCTACTAATAACCAATACATATGTAGTAATAACCAATAATAAATGGTTGCAAAGGTAAATTAAAAGGTTATTCTCATCTCATCTATTAATGGCTAACATCAAAATAACTGCATCGAGCTCCGACCACTGGAGATGGAGTTACAAAATCAACCAAGAGTGGATGAGGTATGCCAGTTCTGTAACTCCCATTCATTTCTCAAATGGTTGACTGGAGTTGGAGCAACAGAATCAGTCAAGAGTGGCTAAGCTACGCTGGTTCCTTAAGCCTGCTTTACATGTTATGATTTCGCATACGATATCGTATGCGATCATAACCGCCCCCATCGTATGTGCGGCACGTTCAATTTTGTTCAATGTGCCGCACAAACGATTAACCCCCGTCACACGTACTTACCCGTCCCTACGACCTCGATGTGGGCGGCGAACGTCCACTTCCTGGAGTGGGAGGGACGTTCGGCGTCACATTAACGTCACGCGGCAGCCGGCCAATAGAAGCGGAGGGGCGAAGATGAGCAGGACGTAAACATCCCACCCACCTCCTTCCACATTGCAGGGCGGGAGCCGCTGGAAGCAGGTAAGATCTGTTCATCTGTCAGGGCCAGGCGGTCGGGCAGACCCAGGAGGTGGATCCACTGGGCCGAACTCTAAGATGGTGGTAAGGAGTCCGGTAGCTGAAGCACTATGGGCAGTAGAACAGTCCGTGCCAGTGAGTGTAACGAAGGAGTCCCTGGGACCGCGGAGTCACAGATGGTAGTCCGGGTGACGTAGCTCAGGTTCGGAAGCCGAGGTGATGTCAGGCGGGGTCCGGAACCTTTGGAGCGAGATGACGGGTCACCGCAGGGATCCGAGATGGTACGGACTGTCAGATGGCAGACGGACAGCGTGCGGGGTTCGGGATTCAGCAGGACCGGATGGCGAGGCAGGATCAGCTCTAGAAGAGAGATACGTGAGTATGGCAAGACGACACAAGGAGACCTGACTCCTAGCTTGGAAAACACGAAGATCAGGCCCCGCCCTCTTGGACAATACACCCCTTTATACCCTGTACCTGTTTAGCCTCATTTCCTGTTAATGGACGCTGGCCCTTTAAGAAAGGGTCAGTGACCGCGCGCGCGCCATAATGCGCATGCGCGCAGCCCGGGTGCCAGAAGCCAGGGAAGGAGGCTGAGAAGAGGACGCAGGGGAGCCGGCCAGGGCCTGGGAGGCCGTCGGGCGCCGCGATCGGAGACCAGGGGGCCTGGGAAGGACGGGCACCGGAGCCAAGGACCCGGGGAGCGTGGCAGGTGAGCCGGGGAGCGGGGCTGAGGACCCGGGGAGCGGAGCGGAGGACCCGGGGAGGGGAGCCAAGGACCCGGGGAGCGTGACAGTACCCCCCCCCCCACGCCCCCCTCCCCGCAACCGGGACATGAAGGCACGGATCAGAGGAGTGCCCACGTTCTCCCTGGGCTCCCAGGACCTATCCTCAGGACCATACCCCTCCCAGTCCACCAGGAAGAACTGTCGGCCTCGAACAGTCTTCATGGCCACGATATCCCTTACCGCATAGATGTCGTCATCGGCAATAGGTGGAGGAGCCGGACTGGCAGCAGCGGAGAAGGGACCAAGGACAACCGGCTTGAGCAGGGAGACGTGGAATGAGTTGGGTATCCTCATCGTGGCCGGGAGCTGTAGCTTGTAGGAGACCTCATTGATCTTGCAGAGGACCTTAAACGGCCCTGTGAGGCAAATCCCGGGATATGAAGATGAATTATGACTTCCAGTCATAATCGCTCATCACTCCCTGGCAGTGCCCCCCTCCCTTCTTGTTCTCAATGTCCAGCATCTGTGAAGGTGTTACACCCCCATGGCCATCTCCTGTGATATGGAGATGAGATGATGTGGGAACAATGGACACAGGATGACTCCCTGCCGTGACCCTGTGGTAGGAGCTGCTATCTAATTAGCAAGCTTGGAAGTATCCAGACAGAACGACTCCAGTAAAAAATGGTTCATATCTCGCAAGCCATATTTCCGATAAATATGGCAACCATAAAAATGGTGTCTCCGCATGCGGATGATGCTGGCACACCCTTTTTTATGGGAGCGGGAGCTTGGGAAATACCCCAGGCGTGATATCAGCCAATGTGGAACTAGTAGACAAGTCACGAGTCCTCTCATTCTGTAGCTAAATTCATAGCTGTCACAATGAGAGCGTTGGCGTCCGCCTACGACGCTCCCAGGCCAAGTTATGGCCATATTCCATGTTGTGGATTTTGTCCATAACTCCAGCCAGGGGTGGAGCAGTGCTCCCTCTGAGGTCACTAAGGTAGGAGGGGACCTGGATTTGCCCAGGTTGATAACCCTACTTCGGCCATTTTCCAGTGTTCTTTCGCTGGGGGTCACGTGCAGGAAACATCTGTGGGAGTTCCTAGAAACCTGGTCTACAGCGCCCCCCTGTGGCCAGACGCACAAGGTAACTGATTGAATTGCATACCTGTTTGTAAACCATGCTTTATCTGTAACTGTACTCTGACATATGTATATTCTGTAGATTCCCTATTGTATATATTGTAGTTTCTAGTGTGCTTTAGGCTGATTAAATTATATAATTAATCTTGGGCTGTTCTGTTATCTCGATCTTGAATCCCACGTCTGTGTGTTCGGCTAATAGTTACCGTGAAGCGGTTGGTGGCAGCGAGTTGTGCCAAGGATTATTGTGGGGAGGCCAGTGAGATTCGGGGAGGTTTTATATATTCCGCCCGCGGAGGTCGGGGGAATATATACCCTACTCTCACTGGGGACCCTTCAATAATCGGCATAAGTAGTATAGCGGCCTCCTTGCTTATTGTCGGGCAATTCCATAATTGGCCTGACTATAAGAGGGGCGCTAGAGAGCGCGTCACGTGCTCTGTCTGTCGGTCGGGAGGTATAAAGGAGGGGTGACCCCCACTTGTTACCCCCCGATTGTGACGTACTGGTAGCCAGCGCGGGGGATTTCTGAGTGACCCCCCCGGTGGTTTGTGACATATTGGTGGCATAGCGGTGGGATCGAGATAATAGTGTGTGTGAGTGTGAGACCCATACTCCCAGACACTAAAGACTGCCTGCAGCAGCTGTGGCTGCTGGGGTCTTCAGACTAGCTCAACACTAGAGTGTCAGAGTGCAGATACTGTAAGGTGTGTGGAGGCATCAGGTGTCAGTTCTGTGTCAGTGACCAAAAGTCTGCAAGAATGGCTGATGGCACCAGGAGCAGAGCTAGGCAACTGGCCAATGCTAAAGCAGGAGCCGAAGAGAGGGAGGACGGTGCTGTGGACAGTAATGAGGAGGTTGCCCACGAGTCCTCCAGGAGCTCGACGCCAGAGAACAGCTCTGCAGAGGACATTGCACAACCTGGCACTGCTGGACAAGATGAGGAGGAGCTCGCCCAAGGGTCCTCAACGAGCCAGGTGCCAGTCCTCCGCTCTGCAATGGACAGTGAATCACCAGGCTCCGCAGCGTGCCGCAGATCACCACGTGCCATTCCACCGAGCCTGGGAGGCTCGGATAGCCTTCTTCAAATGGCTATGGCCCTTCTCCAGGCTGGAGACCGGGATACCTACGAGATACTCATGGCCGAGCGTGAGCGACAGGCAGCGCGTGACGCTGAGGCTGCGGAGCGGCAAGCAGTGCGTGAGGCTGCGGAGCGGCAAGCAGCACGTGAAGAGCGCCAGGCAGAGCGTGACTACCAGCTGCAGCTAGCTCAGCTCCGGCCCTCATCAGCCACACGTGACCTTCAAGACACCAAACTTCCAAAGGTCCGTGTTGAGGACTTCCCAGTGCTGGAGAAGGATGGAGACTTGGACTCTTTCTTGACTGCTTTTGAACGGACTTGCCTGCAGCACCATCTGGACAAGGACCAGTGGGCCAAATACCTGACCCCCCGTTTAAGGGGTAAGGCCCTGGATATCCTTGGGGACTTGCCTGCTGAGGCAGATCAGGGCTACGACACCATCAAGCGGGCCCTGATCCAACAGTACAACCTCACTCCAGAGTCCTACCGCAAGAAGTTCCGGAGCCTACAGAAGGGACCAAAGGACTCCTGGGCTGACCACCGGCGGGCACTTGCCCGAGCTGCCGACCACTGGACCCAAGGCCTGCAGCTTTCCACCGGACCGGAGATCCTGGACTTGTTCATCACGGAGCAACTCTTGTGGAACTGCCCTGAGGATCTCCGCCAGTTCATCCGAGACCAGAAGCCAAAGGGGTCCACGGCTACAGCTGCCCTGGCCGATGACTACACCAACAATCGGGCTCCTGAGGCCAGGAGAGCAGCCACCAGCAGCACCTGGAGAGGGGGTAAGATGAACTCTGCGACTGCCCCACCTGCCCCTAGACTGCAGGGGGTGTCCCCCTCAACTCCCCTCTCCAGGCCCGTGGCAGAACCAAGACGGTGCCACCAGTGGAACCTACCTGGACACTTCAAGGCCATGTGCCCTCAGCGTCCCAAGGCCCCGGCTCCGTCCCCGTCCCAAGGGCCGCCCAAGGTGTATTGTGTGGGTGGGGGTGGTGGTAGGTCCCTGGACAGCTTCCAACCTGTCACCGTCGGCCGGTCTGTGACCATGGGACTGCGAGACAGCACCTCGGAGGTGACTCTGGTGCGGCCTGAGATGGTGTCCCCCCAAGACTTGATCCCTGGAAAAACCCTCGCTGTCTCCGGGATTGGAGGCATTGACCCGGCGCTGCCTGTTGCTGACATTTATGTGGACTGGGGCGCAGGGCGAGGGGTGAGGGAGGTGGGGGTAACTGATCGGATCCCCGCAAACGTGCTACTTGGGACAGATTTGGGGCAGATAACCTCCCAGTTTGGGCCCCAACCAAGGGCTGAACCTTCAGCCAGTACTGACAGGCCTCCGGACAATGTTAATGTGTTATCTATGAATGATGTAAGGGAGGAGGGAGTGAACTCTGATACTTCTGCTTGCATAGACACCATAGACACACACACAGCTGCAGCTGTGACAGGGGAGGGGGTCAGAGAAAGGTGTGACAATGCCTCTACAAGTAATCAGCCTGTGAGCTGGGATCTGTTGCCCTCTGCAGGGATAAGCAGAGAGCAGGGTGCTGCAGGGGGAGGACCAGTGTGTGGGGTGGGGGCTACCACAGCAAATGTGGGGTCCCCAGAGATTTCACAGCGGGGTTCTGTTGCTGCAGGAGGGGAACAGGCAGGTGAGATTGGGGCCGGTCCAGGAGCGGAAGTGCTCCCAGGTAAGATCTCGGTGCATGGTTCCCCCACAACCGGGGTGTCAGGAAGCCAGGTAGGTCTGCCTGAACCGGCGACTTGGTCAGGAACGGAGGAGGAGCAGGCACGACCCACGGTCGCAGCGGCTGTGGCCGCTGTCACCCGCAGTGGGAGTGCTGGAAGCCAAGGAGCCTCCCGGAGGTCCGATAGCTCTTCCCCTTCTGACCAAGTGGCAGCCGAGTCAGGTGGAGGCCAGGACACAGGTCCCGGGGTACTGACTGAAGATGTGACAGTCTCGTCGATTCTGGCCACATCTAGTCAGGGGTTTCAGGCAGCGTTAGAAGCTGACGACAGCCTGAAAGCTCTTAAGGAGCAGGCGGCACAGCCTCCCTCGGACTCGGACCCGGAGCGAGTGGTCTGGGACCAAGGACGGCTGTACCGGGCCACAGTCCAGCAGGGTTCACCGGAGGCGTGGCCCAGGGACCGACAGTTGGTGGTACCCTATCCGTTCCGGACGGAGTTGTTGCGGATCGCACATGAGATTCCGATGGCCGGACACCTAGGGATCGCTAAGACCAAGGCCAGGTTAAACCAGCATTTCTACTGGCCAAAAATGGGGGCCGATGTGGCTGCCTACTGCCGTTCGTGTGAAACCTGTCAGAGAGTGGGGAAGGCGGGGCCACACCCCAAAGCCCCACTAGTATCTCTGCCAATCATCGATGAGCCTTTCAGGAGGGTGGCTGTGGATCTGGTCGGCCCGCTGGCCATCCCCAGCAGCTCCGGGAAACGCTTCATACTGACGGTAGTGGACTATGCCACCCGGTACCCAGAAGCAGTGGCCTTGTCGTCCATTCGGGCTGACAAGGTGGCCACCGCATTGCTGGAGATTTTCTCCCGAGTGGGTTTTCCCCAGGAAATGCTCACTGACCGGGGGACCCAATTCATGTCCCAGCTGATGGAGGCCCTCTGTAAGCAAGTCCAGGTGCGACATCTGGTGGCCAGCCCGTACCATCCACAGACTAATGGCCTGTGCGAGCGGTTCAATGGCACCTTAAAGCAGATGCTTAAGATGTTGGTCGACTCCCATGGGCGTGACTGGGAGCGGTATCTCCCACACCTGTTATTTGCTTACCGGGAGGTTCCACAGGCCTCAACAGGATTCTCACCGTTTGAGCTCCTGTACGGGCGACGTGTGCGGGGCCCCCTGGCTCTGGTGAAAGAGGCTTGGGAAGGGGATTTGGCCACCCCTGGAGTGTCGGTTATCGAGTATGTCATGCGCTTCCGGGACAAAATGCAGGCCTTGACGCAACTGGTACACGACAATATGGCTCAAGCCCAGGCCGATCAGAAGCGTTGGTACGACCAGAACGCTTGTGAGAGGACCTACCAAGTGGGTCAAAAGGTGTGGGTACTGGTCCCCGTACCACAGGACAAGCTTCAGGCAGCCTGGGAAGGCCCATACCTCGTGTACCAGCAGCTCAACCCTGTGACGTACCTGGTCACCCTGGACCCTGCCCGTGGAAGGCGGAAGCCCTTCCATGTGAACATGATGAAGGCACATCATGAGCGGGAGGCATGTGCGCTCCCCGTGTGCAACCTGCCCGAGGAGGGAGAAGCGGAAACCCTCTTGGATATGCTAGCCCAGGTTAGGGCAGGCGGATCCATTGAGGATGTGGAGGTTGGCCACCAGCTCTTGGAGGACCAACGGTCCCAGCTGTGGGCCACCCTACACCCCTTCCGGGGGTTGTTTACCAACCAGCCCGGAAGGACTAACTTGGCTGTCCATCACGTGGACACTGGGGATCATCCCCCGATCCGGCGTTCAGCATATCGGGTCTCCCTGGAGGTGCAGCAACACATGCGCCAGGAGATTGACGAGATGCTGAAGCTGGGGGTGATCCAGGCATCCAACAGCGCTTGGGCCTCGCCTGTAGTCCTCGTCCCTAAGAAGGACAGAACCACTCGGTTCTGCGTGGACTACAGGGGGCTCAATGCTGTCACGGTCGCCGATGCGTACCCAATGCCACGCATCGATGACCTGCTCGATCAGTTGGCCGGGGCTCAGTACCTGACCATCATGGATCTGAGCCGGGGATATTGGCAGATCCCCCTGACTCGCAAGGCCAGGGAACGCTCTGCCTTTATCACCCCATTTGGACTGTACGAGTCCACGGTGATGCCATTCGGGATGAGGAATGCCCCTGCCACCTTCCAGCGGATGGTCAACACCCTGCTCAAGGTACTTGAAGGGTACGCGGCCGCGTACCTGGATGACATTGCCGTCTTCAGTCCCACCTGGGAAGATCACCTAGAGCATCTAGCACAGGTGCTCAGGCGGATCCACCAGGCAGGTTTGACCATCAAGCCGGGAAAGTGTCAGCTGGCCATGAGCGAGGTCCAGTACCTCGGTCACCGGGTAGGCGGGAGAACACTGAAGCCCGAGCCTGAGAAAGTGGAAGCCATCGCATCCTGGCCCACCCCCAGGACCAAGAAGCAGGTGATGTCCTTCTTGGGGACCGCTGGGTACTATAGGAGGTTTGTTCCATGCTATAGTAGCCTGGCAAAGCCCTTGACGGACCTCACCAAGAAGAAGCTGCCCTCTGCAGTCGATTGGACAGTGGACTGCGAGACAGCCTTCCGGGCCCTAAAGGACGCCCTGTCCAGCCCGCCCGTGCTACAGGCAGCCGACTTCACGCGGCCGTTTGTAGTACAGACCGACGCCAGTGACTTCGGCCTCGGTGCGGTGCTCAGCCAGGTGGACTCTGCGAGCCAAGAGCACCCAGTCTTGTACCTGAGCAGGAAGCTGTTACCAAGGGAAGTGGCCTATTCCACGATGGAGAAGGAGTGCCTGGCCATAGTGTGGGCCCTGCAGCGTCTGCAACCCTATCTATACGGGCGCCACTTCATCGTGGAGACGGACCACAATCCCCTCAGCTGGTTGCACACCGTCTCTGGGACGAATGGGCGATTGTTGCGATGGAGCCTTGCGCTCCAGCAATACAACTTCACCATTCGCCACAAAAGGGGCCGTGACCACGGTAACGCAGACGGGCTGTCCCGACAAGGAGAGGTCGCGGACGGGCGCACGGGGGAACACCGGAGTGTGCTGCCCCCTAGCGCCCTCAAAAGGGGGGAGGTGTGAGGCAAATCCCGGGATATGAAGATGAATTATGACTTCCAGTCATAATCGCTCATCACTCCCTGGCAGTGCCCCCCTCCCTTCTTGTTCTCAATGTCCAGCATCTGTGAAGGTGTTACACCCCCATGGCCATCTCCTGTGATATGGAGATGAGATGATGTGGGAACAATGGACACAGGATGACTCCCTGCCGTGACCCTGTGGTAGGAGCTGCTATCTAATTAGCAAGCTTGGAAGTATCCAGACAGAACGACTCCAGTAAAAAATGGTTCATATCTCGCAAGCCATATTTCCGATAAATATGGCAACCATAAAAATGGTGTCTCCGCATGCGGACGATGCTGGCACACCCTTTTTTATGGGAGCGGGAGCTTGGGAAATACCCCAGGCGTGATATCAGCCAATGTGGAACTAGTAGACAAGTCACGAGTCCTCTCATTCTGTAGCTAAATTCATAGCTGTCACAATGAGAGCGTTGGCGTCCGCCTACGACGCTCCCAGGCCAAGTTATGGCCATATTCCATGTTGTGGATTTTGTCCATAACTCCAGCCAGGGGTGGAGCAGTGCTCCCTCTGAGGTCACTAAGGTAGGAGGGGACCTGGATTTGCCCAGGTTGATAACCCTACTTCGGCCATTTTCCAGTGTTCTTTCGCTGGGGGTCACGTGCAGGAAACATCTGTGGGAGTTCCTAGAAACCTGGTCTACAGCGCCCCCCTGTGGCCAGACGCACAAGGTAACTGATTGAATTGCATACCTGTTTGTAAACCATGCTTTATCTGTAACTGTACTCTGACATATGTATATTCTGTAGATTCCCTATTGTATATATTGTAGTTTCTAGTGTGCTTTAGGCTGATTAAATTATATAATTAATCTTGGGCTGTTCTGTTATCTCGATCTTGAATCCCACGTCTGTGTGTTCGGCTAATAGTTACCGTGAAGCGGTTGGTGGCAGCGAGTTGTGCCAAGGATTATTGTGGGGAGGCCAGTGAGATTCGGGGAGGTTTTATATATTCCGCCCGCGGAGGTCGGGGGAATATATACCCTACTCTCACTGGGGACCCTTCAATAATCGGCATAAGTAGTATAGCGGCCTCCTTGCTTATTGTCGGGCAATTCCATAATTGGCCTGACTATAAGAGGGGCGCTAGAGAGCGCGTCACGTGCTCTGTCTGTCGGTCGGGAGGTATAAAGGAGGGGTGACCCCCACTTGTTACCCCCCGATTGTGACGTACTGGTAGCCAGCGCGGGGGATTTCTGAGTGACCCCCCCGGTGGTTTGTGACAGGCCCGATGTAGCGAGGGCCCAGCTTGTAGGAAGGTATCTTCAATCGGATGTACTGGGAAGCAAGCCAGACCAGGTCACCAGGAGAGAAACACGGAGGGTCCAGACGCCTCTTGTCAGCGTGTTTCTTCATCCGCTGGGAAGCGCGTCCAAGGGACGCCTTGACAGAGTCCCAAATGGTAGCGAAGTCACGGGCTACAGTATCAGCCGCAGGGACATCCGAAGAAGGGGATATAGGCAATGGAACGGAGGGCTGAAGTCCGTAAACGACATGGAAGGGAGATTTGGAGGACGACTCACTGATGTGGTGGTTATGTGAGAATTCAGCCCAAGGCAGAAGCGTGGACCAGTCGTCGTGATGGGTGTTGACATAGTGACGTAAGAAGGATGTCAAGATTTGATTGACCCTCTCCACTTGGCCATTAGACTGAGGATGGTATGCGGAAGAAAAGTCCAGAGTTACTCCCAGATGTTTGCAGAGCGCCCTCCAGAAGCGGGAGGTGAACTGAGTTCCTCTGTCGGACACGATGTGGGATGGAAAGCCATGCAAGCGGAAGATGTGATGGATATAGGCTTCCGCGAGTTCCTGAGCAGAGGGCAGTCCAGCCATGGGGATGAAGTGAGCCATTTTGGAGAACCGGTCCACCACGACCCATATGACTGTGTGTCCAGAGGATAATGGCAAGTCCGTAATAAAATCCATCGCTATGTGTTGCCACGGAACTGAGGGTATAGGCAGAGGCAGAAGACGGCCATAGGGCAGGTGTTTGGGCGTCTTGTTTCTGGCACAAGAGGAGCAGGCAGAGACAAAAGCAGCGACGTCCGTGCGAAGGGATGGCCACCAGTAATGGCGTACAATCGCACCCCATGTTCTCTTCTGGCCTGCATGACCGGCTGTTTTTGAGGCATGACCCCAGTGTAACACTTTTTGCCTGTCAGTCTCAGAGACATAGGTCTTTCCGGGCGGTATCTGGGCCAGGGTGACAGGGGCCACCGAAATGATCTTGCTAGGAGAGATGATGGGTTGGGTAGTCTCTTCCTCCTGCTCCATGGGCATGAAAGACCTAGACAAAGCATCAGCGCGTACGTTCTTGTCCGCGGGTCGGAAATGGAGCTGGAAGTCAAACCTGGCAAAGAATAGGGACCACCTGGCTTGCCGTGGGTTCAGTCGCTGAGCGGACCGCAGGTATTCCAGGTTCTTGTGGTCCGTGTAGATAATCACGGGGTACACTGCTCCTTCCAGGAGGTAGCGCCACTCCTCCAGAGCCAGTTTGACCGCCAATAGTTCTCGGTCACCGATGGTGTAATTACGTTCAGGCGCTGAGAAGCTCTTGGAGAAGAAACCGCACGTCACCATCTTGCCGGAGGAGGACTTCTGCATGAGCACTGCTCCGGCTCCCGAGGAGGAGGCATCCACCTCCAAGGTGAACTGGCGGTTTAATTCCGGACGGTGGAGTACAGGAGCGGAGGCAAATGCTCGCTTCAGTGAGCAAAACGCGGCGTCGGCCGCAGGTGACCAGTCCTTTGGATTAGCCTCCTTTTTGGTCAAAGCGGAGAGAGGAGCAGTCAGGGCAGAGAAGTGAGGGATAAACTGGCGGTAGTAGTTGGCGAATCCCAGGAACCGTTGGATTGCCTTCAGTCCAGAAGGGGGAGGCCAGTTGAGTATGGAGGAGACCTTCTTTGGATCCATCTGCAGTCCAGTGCCCGAGATGATGTATCCCAGGAAAGGGAGAGAAGACTGCTCAAAGACACACTTCTCATATTTGGCGTAGAGACGATTCTCTCTCAGTCTTTGTAAAACCAGCTGTACGTTCTCTCTGTGGGTCTGGAGGTCCGGAGAGAAGATAAGGATGTCATCCAGATAAACTACTACACAGATGTAGAGGAGGTCCCGGAATATGTCGTTCACCAATTCTTGGAAGACTGCTGGTGCGTTACACAGGCCGAAGGGCATCACGCAGTATTCATAATGCCCATCGCGAGTATTAAACGCGGTCTTCCATTCGTCCCCAGAGCGGATACGAACTAGGTTGTAGGCACCCCGAAGATCCAGCTTGGTGAACACACGGGCTCCTCTGAGCCGGTCGAACAATTCGGGGATGAGCGGCAGAGGGTACTTGTTTTTTACGGTGATCTGATTCAGACCCCGGTAGTCGATGCATGGGCGTAGGTCACCCTCTTTCTTCTTAACGAAGAAGAAGCCTGCTCCCGCAGGAGAGGAGGATCTCCGGATGAATCCCTTTGCCAGGCTTTCTGTGATGTAGGTGGACATGGCCCTGGTTTCGGCTGGAGACAACGGATATATCCGTCCTCGAGGCGGTGTTGTTCCTGGGAGCAGGTCGATGGCACAATCGTAGGGACGGTGTGGCGGAAGTACCTCAGACTCCTTCTTGTCAAAAACGTCTGCGAAGGACCAATAGGCCGAAGGCAGTTCCGGCAGGTTCTCTGGAACCGGAGGTCGTCGGATGGGTTGTATGGACTTCAGACACTTCTCATGACAAGCAGGACCCCATCGGGTGATTTCGCCAGTACCCCAGCTGACTGATGGTTCGTGTGTCCGCAACCAGGGAAGTCCCAGCAGGATTTGATGGGACATGTGTGGAAGGACGTAGAGAGCGATGTTCTCGGTGTGCAGGGCACCGATACGCAGTTCGACCGGACTGGTGACCCAGGAGATGGTATCAGAGAGGGGTCTCCCATCCACAGAGGCAATCACTAGGGGCTTCTCGAGTGGAGTAACAGGCAGCTGGTACTTGTCCACCGTGGCCTGCTGGATGAAATTGCCTGCTGCTCCAGAGTCGAGGTATGCCTCAGCCGTGAAGCGCGTCTCTCCCGTTGACACTTGCACAGTCCACATAACCGGGTCTGAGAGAGTCCCAGCACCTAGGGTGGCCTCTCCTACCAACTCTAGGCTTTGGAGTTTCCCGGCCTTTCCGGACAGGAGCGTAGGAGGTGTGTGTCCTCTCCGCAGTAAAAGCAGAGACCCTTGGCGAGCCGCTCTGCTCGACGTTGTTCAGACTGTCGTACTCGGTCGATCTGCATGGGCTCGTGGACGGGAATCCCAGCTGTTGATGACTGAGATACGGAGGGCTTCTGTGGAGGAGAGGAATGCCGTACCGGACGTCTCTCACGAGACAGCTCTTTGGAGCGCTCCTGAAAACGTATGTCCACTCGAGTTGCTAGGGCAATCAGGGCATCTAGGGTGGAGGGCACGTCACGACCCGCCAACTCATCTTTGATGCGACTCGAGAGTCCTTCCCAGAAGGCGGCTGTTAGGGCCTCATTATTCCACCCGAGTTCTGAAGCCAAAGTGCGGAAACGGATGGCGTATTGGCCCACCGTCAGTGTTCCTTGACGTAAGCGGAGGAGGGATGAAGCAGACGCAGAGGCGCGTCCCGGCTCGTCAAAGGTGCTGCGAAAGGCCTGCAGGAACTCTTGAAGATCCTTGGTCATAGGGTCCTCCTTCTCCCACAACGGGTTCATCCACGCCAGTGCCTCGCCCTCCAGGTGAGACATGATGAAGGCGACCTTGGCTTGGTCGGAGGCAAACAGATGTGGCAGCTGCGTGAAATGGAGGGAGCATTGGTTTATAAACCCCCTGCAGGACTTTGGATCTCCGGCGTACCGGGGTGGTGAGGCCAAACGCAGTCTGGAAGCATCCGAAGAAGCAGCCACGGGAGCGGGGGACGTGGCTTGACTAGTGGCGGCTTGGGATGTCGAAGACGTGACTGCCGCTTGTAGCGTGGTCAGGCGGGTGTCCACGGAAGTCATAAAGTTCAGCATGCGGGTCTGGACTTCACGCTGGCGTTGGAGTTCCTCTTGCAAGGCTGCTAGTGCTGCAGCGGGATCCATGGCCTGATCTTACTGTCAGGGTCAGGCGGTCGGGCAGACCCAGGAGGTGGATCCACTGGGCCGAACTCTAAGATGGTGGTAAGGAGTCCGGTAGCTGAAGCACTATGGGCAGTAGAACAGTCCGTGCCAGTGAGTGTAACGAAGGAGTCCCTGGGACCGCGGAGTCACAGATGGTAGTCCGGGTGACGTAGCTCAGGTTCGGAAGCCGAGGTGATGTCAGGCGGGGTCCGGAACCTTTGGAGCGAGATGACGGGTCACCGCAGGGATCCGAGATGGTACGGACTGTCAGATGGCAGACGGACAGCGTGCGGGGTTCGGGATTCAGCAGGACCGGATGGCGAGGCAGGATCAGCTCTAGAAGAGAGATACGTGAGTATGGCAAGACGACACAAGGAGACCTGACTCCTAGCTTGGAAAACACGAAGATCAGGCCCCGCCCTCTTGGACAATACACCCCTTTATACCCTGTACCTGTTTAGCCTCATTTCCTGTTAATGGACGCTGGCCCTTTAAGAAAGGGTCAGTGACCGCGCGCGCACCCTAATGCGCATGCGCGCAGCCCGGGTGCCAGAAGCCAGGGAAGGAGGCTGAGAAGAGGACGCAGGGGAGCCGGCCAGGGCCTGGGAGGCCGTCGGGCGCCGCGATCGGAGACCAGGGGGCCTGGGAAGGACGGGCACCGGAGCCAAGGACCCGGGGAGCGTGGCAGGTGAGCCGGGGAGCGGGGCTGAGGACCCGGGGAGCGGAGCGGAGGACCCGGGGAGGGGAGCCAAGGACCCGGGGAGCGTGACATCATCGTTCCCGGGGTGTCAAACACTGCGATCTGTGCTACCCAGGGTACGATGAACAACCTGACGTTCAATTTATGAGGAATGAACGACGTGCGTGCGATGAACGTTTTACCGTTCATTCGCAATTGCACGTAGCTGTTACACACTACAATGTACCTTACGATGCCGGATGTGCGTCACTTACGACGTGACCCCGCCGACACATCGTAAGATATATTGTAGTGTGTAAAGCGGGCTTTAATCCCCGTCAACTTGTCAGATGTTTGCCTAGCTCCCCTTCTAAGGGCTCATGCGCACGTAACTGCTGAATATTCTGCAGTGATTTGACAGCATGTGCGCTTCAAATCGCTGCAGAAACACTGCATAATGAATGCAGTATTTTTATTAAAAAAAAGCCTATTTCATGCGCTCGGGATGCTGCCTCCACCATAGACAGAATGGGAGCTGCATCCAGAACGCAGAAATAATTGACATGCTGCTTTTATGAACGCACGGATTTGGGTAAAAATTTTAGCACCCAAATCGCTTTGTTCTAAAAAGCAACGTGCACATGTCTCATGCACAATCTACATAGATTGTGCAGGGGACGCCGGAATGCATGCATTTAAGCTGCAGTGCAATATGCAGCGTAAATGCATGTCAGTACGCAAAGTGCGCATGAGCCCTAATAGTTATTCCTTTCTAAGTTGTAAAAAAAGGCTGAAATGGGAACAACCCTTTAAAAGGTTATTATCAATATGTGTCTTCAGCAGCACACATCTTTCCAGTCTCTTCACTTCCTTTGTTGCTGATATGGTGCATGCTCCTCCTTGAGTGACAATTATGGTCAGTATCCTTCTGCTACTGTGACACAGTTGATTGTTCAGAAGTGTACACTATTATCATTATATTTTCATATAGAGATAACAGGGCCTTGTAAAAGTTAAAGCAGTAATTAGAAGAATGGTACTGTAAGCAGGGAAAAGTGGCGGCAGGGTGCTTGTGATTTGTCAGAAGTAATAATATCAGATTCAGGTAAAAGGCTGATGGAGAGGTGGAGGTGAGAAGCTATTTGCTGTATAGAAATCAATGGGCTGGAGAGGTGACTGAGATCTCAAGAGTTAAAGGGAATCTGTCAGTAGGGTCAACCTTCTTAAGCTGTGTACTCTGGTACCGGCGCCTCCTCTTTTGGCCATCTTCATCCTTTTTCTGAAGCCTGGGTGCATGACGCGTTCTACGTCATGCACACTCGCCAGCATTGTGGTCCTGTGGAGGCGCACTTTGATCTGCCCTGAGAAGAGCAGATCAAAGTATTGTAGTACACCTGCATGAGACCAGTACCGGAGACATCCACCCGACCAGTCTGCACCGCACCGACCATTAGGTAAGTATTATAAAGTGATTTTTACATTCTACACAGTGGCTTGTGCTCTTATATTCAGAATGTTAGAATGCTGTGTATAAGAGCCCACTGGTGGTGGCCACAGCTTATAGTCGCCAAATTTGGTGACAGGTTCCCTTTAAAGAGGGTGTTAGCAGTGTGAGACATGAAACGACATTGCCTGCTCTCCTTTTCATGTAAAATAATCTCTGGAGGCAAATTCTCGGGGAGATCTGTGTACAGCCAAAATATCTTAACAGTTGATTCACATATTGAGAAAAACATAGATTGTCTGAAATAAGATATCAGATCACATATATCAAGGTAGAATTTTAATTAACTGATCCTGATGGTCGATCTCCATGGCAATGAGCTGTAAACTATGTAAGATAAAAGCTTTCATAGTAGGCAAACCAACAGCAGATAGAAAAAACAGGTTAATTACAAACTTGCTTATTTTTCAAGCTGTCTAATTAACCGATTTCATAACATGAGAATAACCTTTAAATTATATAGCATGTAAACATAAACCCAATGAACTAAACCATCCAGCAATGTGATAACTGGAGATTACCCTCTATATTTGATGTTTAATAGTGTAATCTAAGGACATAAATGAAAAAAGCTAATACAACATGTCTTCAGTTTACAATTCAACAGGGATAACAAACATTAAAATCAATAAAACTTCTCAGAAAAAAAATCTATTTTTAGACTGGAAAAAAAATGACTTTACTAGGAGACATAAAACCGCTGATTTGTAATATGGCCACAATGGAAGTAAAGGTACGAAGCATGAAATATAACTCAGCCGATTAACGCAAAAATCAATTCTAAAGTTGTACTGCAAGTAAAATGTGACGACGAAGGAAGCTAGCTTCCAATCACTTCATACACATATTACCAAGTTACAATATTCTAGGGTCAAATTCACACTTTAGAGTAGTTTTTACATGTGTTTAAGGAATATATCCTACATAGAATGAACAACTGTAGTTTTAAATATTAAATCTCTATTTCTATTAAATATGTGATTTCTATCTATAGTCATGATAAATCTTGTAGGATATTCACAATATACAATGTATACTTTATATACTAAATATAACTTTATTTGTAAGACAGCACTTTGTTTAACCCCTTCATGACTTTTGACTATACAGTATCTCACAAAAGTGAGTACACCCCTCACATTTTTGTAACTATTTTATATCTTTTCGTGAGACAACACTGAAGATATGACACTTTGATATAATATAAAGTAGTCAGTGTACAGCTTGTATAAGAGTGTAAATGTAATGCCCTCTAAATAACAACACAAAGATATTAATGTGAAAACTACTGGCAACAAAAGTGAGTACACCCCCTAAGTGACAATGGCCAAATTGTACCAAATTACCCATTTTTACTCTCCGGTGTCATGTGACTCATTAGTGTTACAAGGGTTCAAGTGTGAATGTGGAGCAGCTGTGGTAAATTTAATGTTATCGCTCACACACTTCTCATACTGGTCACTGGAAGTTCAACATGGCTCCTCATGACATAGAGGATGTGAAAAAAGAATAATGCTCCACATTAAGATGGCCTAGGCTATAAGGAGATAGCCAACATAGTGAAACTGAGCTGCACGACAATTCCAAGACTATTCACTAGTTTAACAAAACAGATTCCACTCAGAACAGACCTCGCCATGATCAAAGAAGTTGAGTGCACAAGTTCAACATCATATCCTGAGGTTTTGTCTTTTCAAAATAGATGTATAAGTGCTGCCAGTATTGTTGCTGAGGTTAAATGGGTGGGGGTTCAGCCTGTCAGTGTTCAGAGCATACACCATACACTGCACCAAATTGGTCTGCTTGGCTGTCATCCCAGAAGGAAGCCTTTTCTAAAGATGATGCATAAGAAAACCTGCAAAAACTTTGCTGAAGACAAGCAAACCAAGGACATTGCTTACTGAAACAATGTTCTGTGATCTGATGAGATAATCGTATGTGGTTCAGATGGTGTAAAGTTTGTGAGGCATCAACGAGGTGAGAAGTAAAAAGACAAGTGTGTCTTGCCTACAGTCAAGCATGTGGGTTGGAGTGTCATGGTTTGGGGCTGCATGAATGCTGTGGGGAGTTCATTGAGGGAAGCATGAATGCCAACATGTACTGTGGCATACTTAAGTAGAGCATCATCTCAATAAAAAAAAACTGGACTGCAGGGCAATAGTCCCACATGATAACGACCTCAAACACATGTCCAAGAAAACACTGCCATGCTAACGAAACTGAGGGTAAAGGTGCAGGACTGGCCAAGCATGTCTCCAAACCTAAACCTATTGAGCATCTGTGGGGCCTCCTCAAATCGAAAGTGAGGAACGCAAGGTCTTTAGCATGCACCAGCTCCATGATGTTGTCAGAGGATTCCAGTGACTCCTGTGAAGTGAAAGTGCACTCCATACCCAAGGGAGTTAAGGCAGTGGTTGAACATAATTGTAGCCACACTAAATATTTACACTTAGTGCACAATTTGGCCATTTTCACTTAGGGGTGTTCTCACTTTTGTTGCCAGCGATTTTGACATCAATTGCTGTGTGTTTAGTTATTTAGCGGCCACACCAAATTTACACTGTTATACGAGCTGTATGTACGTCAAAACTCATGTCTTTGCCTTTCATGTGGACTCGAACACCATTGTGGAGACCCAAAAAAGATAATTCTGGCATTAATTTTTTTTTTTCTCATTACGCCGTTTACAGATTGGATTAATTTATTTTTTATTTTGACAGATCGGACATTTCTGAACGCAGCAACACCAAATATGTGTATTTTTTGTTGTAATTGTTTTATGTTTAGTGGGGCAAAAAGGGGGTGATTTGAACTTTTGTGTTTTTTTTACTTTACAAACTTTTGTTACTTCTTACTGTATTTAATAGTCCTCCTAAGAACCTTGAAGCTGCAATCGTCTGATCACCTTTACTTTATATAGTAGTGCAACAGCCTAAATATAGCAGCCTGCAGCTGTGCAGAATTGTTGCATCCATTGTCGTATCCATTAGATGCGACAATACCAGCACTTTACCCAGCTCTTTCCAATTGCCCTGGTGTGGTGGCACTCAAAGTAATAAGGGGTTAATGACAGCCAACAGCTGTCACTAAGCCCTAGATTAGTAATGGGGGAGGGTCTATTAGACCCCCGATTACTAATCTGTAAGTGAAAGTAAATATACACAAACATCGAAAAAATTCTTTATTTGAAGTAAAATACAAAAAAAAACACCGTCTTTCACACCTTTATTAACCTCAAAACACCCCTGCAGGTCCGACGTAATCCACACAAGGTCCTACGATGACTCCAGCTACATCTGAACTGACAGCACGAGATCATGGAACATGACTGCCCACTGTGACCACCAGGCAGGGAATGAATGAGCCACAGCGGTCAGTGGTGATGTCACTCAGGTTAATTGTGGTCACAGCTGGAGTCCTCCATCTGTGAACGTAGGTAACCTGATGGCAGAGAACCTCAGGTGACCTCAATAAACTCAGTGAACTCACTTGCAGTACAGTTAACCTTTAATGGGAACCTGTCACCAGTTTTTCGGCCTATAAGTGGTGGCCACCACCAGTGGGCTCTTATATACAGCATTCTAACATACTGTATATAAAAGCACAGGCCACTGTGTAAAACATAAAAAATACTTTACAACACTCACCTAACGGTCGCGCTGTGGTGGATTCTAATCAGGTGGGCGATTCCGTTGTCCGGCGCCGGAGCCACCTCTTTCGGCCATCTTTGTCGTCCTTCTTCTGTAGCCGCGGTGCATGACACGTCCTACGTCATCCACACTCGACGACATTGAGGTCCTGCGCAGGCGCACTTTGAACTGCCCTGAGTAGGGCAGATGAAAGTATTGTAGTGCGCCTGCACGAAACCGGCGAGTGTGTATGACGTAGGATGCGTCATGCACACAGGCTTCAGAAGGAGAACAAAGATGGCTGAAAGACGAGGCACCGGCATCAGAGAACAGAGACGCCCATCTGACTAAAATCCAGTGCGACCGTTAGGTGAGTATTATAATGTGATTTTTATGTTTTACACAGCGGCTTGCCCTCTTATATACAGCATGTGAGAATGCTGTATATAAGAGCCCACTGATGGTGGCCGCCGCTTTGCTAACATTAAAGTCAATGAGAAATGGCAAAAAACAAGAAACTTCAAATTTCCTGCGTTTTACCTGCTTTTTAGGTGCAGAAAACATGCATTTTGGACTTCAAAAACGCATGCTTTTCTGACATTAAAATAATGGATTAATATGTCCCTTTACACATACACATAGTCCGACAATTAAATTAAAGATAATTTTGCTTTTATTGCTATTTTTTCAATAAATATTATAAAACTGCAAAAATATCATTAAATATAACTATTTTCTTTAGTAATTCACAAAATATATATGTATTGGTTTTTTTTCTCTTTTTTCATTCTGTTTGACTATTTAAACTTTATTTAGCAGTGTCTTGATGTTCAAAACGCATCTGTCAAAACCCAGGTGAAAAATCATGTAAAAAGCGCTGGAAACGCATCTAAAATGCGGTAAATACGCATGCGTTTTTAGCGTTAAATTTGTGGAAAAGGCAACTTTGGCTAAATTAATTAAGGCAAAAACGTGCGTTCTAAACTGCAAGTAGAATAACGCAAAGTGCGGTCAGAGCCTTAGCGTGCTTTACACGCTGCGACATCGCTAGCGATAGCTAGCAATGTCGTGCGCGATAGCACCCGCTCCTGTCGTTCGTGCGACATTTGATGATTGCTACCGTAGCGAACATTATCGCTACGGCAGCGTCACACACACATACCTTTTCAGCGACGTCGCTGTGACCGCCGAACAATCCCTCCTTCAAGGGGGAGGTGCGTTCGGCGTCATAGCGACATCACTGCGGCGTCACTAAGCGGCCATCCAATAGCAGAGGAGGGGCGGAGATAAGCGGCCGGAACATGCCGCCCACCTCCTTCCTTCCTCAGTAGACGCAGGTAAGGAGATGTTCGTCGTTCCTGCGGCGTCACACATAGCGATGTGTGACGCCACAGGAACGACGAACAACCAATGGTATGCACCACCAATGATATTATGAAAAGGAGCGACGTGTCAACGATCAACGATTTTTGAAGTTTTTGCGATCGTCGCTCCTTGGTGTCACACGCTGCAATGTCGCTAACGGCGCCGGATGTGTGTCACTAACGACGTGACCCCAATGATATATCGTTAGCGATGTCGCAGCGTGTAAAGCACCCTTTAGACTGGTCACCAATCTGCCAATTTGTTCAATGTGTTCGGAACCAATGAAAACAGTCAAGCATTGTTCTTGTTTTTTCCGTAGTCCCATATATAATGAATGCAGTGGTGCATACATGACCACTGCTCTATTCAAGCTACTTATCATTACTATTGTCCAATAAGGGACAACCGGGTGATTGGGACTCTCATTCTAGTGATTAGTCTGGGTCCAAGTGGTATAGGCCCCCAACGAGCCATGTAGGAGACAATCTTTATATAGTAAATATTCACCCATCAATAGGATTTATCACAATACTTGTTTAGCAATGATAGTTAATTCTGTATATATTTTTAATTATAATATATACAGTATATACACACACATTATTAAATTGAATTGGCATAATACTTTTTTACTATTCTTCAGCCAGTGGGGGTTGCGATCTGTATTTGCTTGTGTATAATATGTTACGACACACCACAAATACGACACACACTGGTCATATGGAAGTAGCGTCAGCACCTGCCATGCGCAGTTCACAGCGATGGGTTGTGCCAGGTCCCATTTTATTGTAGCCCTACTCTGTACGCTGAGCTGCAATTTCCCTGTGCCACCGCTTCTTAATGTGGTCTGAGCATAGCAGTCAATTCATTGTTGGCTGCTGTATCCTGAGCACTGTACGTAACGGTGAGCAGTGAACATAGATCGGGCACCAAGGCTGCGGCAGTGCGAGAATAATTATTAGTGAGAATAAGTTCAAGTCAACTGAGATGGTTAAGAAAGTAAGTTAAAAAAAAACCCTGAATCCCTCCACTGCTTCCTATCAAAAGTAAACAAAAAATAAAATAAAAACAAACATAGTTGGTATAACCACATGCATAAAAGTCCGGTCTATCAAAATACAAAATTAATTAGCCCAACAGTCAATGCCATAACCAAAAAAATAATCAAAATGCCAAAATTTCGATCAACTCACCTCCCTAACAAAATATCACAAAAAATAATCAAAACTGTCTGGCTGTGTCCTACATTGCGGCTGCCTCCCTGCACATGCGCAGTGCGCCAATGATGCCTGGATCTGTACACCAGACGTACTGCACATTGTCAGGGAGGCTCAGATGTGGAGAGTCAGAGTCCCTAAATCATGTGGTCTCATAATGGGTCTATTGTAACGGGATTTGTCCCCCATTACTTCTAATGCTGTCAGTCAAGCATTCTCAAATGTAGCTAATGACCTGCCTAAGGCTGGGGTAACAGTATAAAAAGAAATTGATCAGATTTTCATCTAGAAAAGTGGAATGATTTTTCCTTACTTGTCATCCACATGCATTTTTTCAGTAGCAGTTATTAATAATTTACAAGGCCATGTACAGTTTACTATGTTACAGGTTTGCAATGTATCCATCAATTTTTTTTCTTGCACCCATAGACTTGAATGGGTCTCATCCGATATTAGAGTTAAATCCCAGCATGCTGACATTTTTTTCACAAACATATTCTGTCAGTGAAAAAAAACGTCATCTGCCCTCCACCTTTGAATAACACGGATCAGTGTATTATCCAATAAAATAACAGATCGTACACGTTCAAGTTAGATGGTCAGTTACACGAGCCCTAATAAAACATTTGGCACCGGGGTTGTAGCACGGCTCAGCTATGCTATGCTGAAGATACCAAAGAGGCCAGCTTCTTTTTCACCTCAAGACTCAATCTAATTCATAAGAAAGAGACACGCCTTTGATCTTATCTACAAGGTGGGCCATAATTATGGATACACCCTAATAAAAAAACAGTAAAGTTGAATTCAAAATGGCAGCTTTGCAGATGGCCACCATGGGTGTCACCCAGCCATGGCGGCCATGTACTAATATGCCACAAACGGTAAGGTGATATCAGCAACCACTTCCATTTTATTAGGGTGATTCCATACTTATGGCACACCCAAGGTGTATCTATACTTATGGCCCACCCTGTACTACAAATCCCCCAGACACTCTCCCGGCATTCTCATTGCCTGACGATCACATTGTAGTACAGTTCACTTCCTCTAAGAGCAATAACTTTTTTATTTTTCAATCGACATAGCAGTATGAAGGCTTGTTTTTTGCAGGATTAAGTTGTAGTTATTAATAACAGTATTCAAAACTACAGTGTAGTGTTCCAGAATTTAATTTTTCTGTCGACATAGCCAATTGAGGAATTTATTTTTTTTTTTTGCTGGATGCAATTACTTTTATAGTTCAAAGTTGCAAGCTAACATTTTTATTGATATAATTTTGGGGTAGACAGAATGTTTTGAATGCTTCTTTTTGCATTTTTTGTGGTATTGCGGTGACCAAAAAAAAATTCTGGATTTTATTTTTTTTTCTTTAAGGCCATGTGCATACAATGATCCAGGAGTGGGCAAAATGAAGAAGTGGTGATGTGTTACTATTATACTTTTCCCTAGTTTTGCTTATAAATGCTGAAGTAACAACTAACCAAATACTCAACGTGGCCTAAGGCAGTTACAAATAATTATGTTTTATATGTTGATAGATCAGATCGTTATAGACTTAGTGATACCAAATGTGAACGTTTCTTATATTTAAATTATTCCTTTATTGTTAACGGGGGGAAGGGTGAGTGATTCGATTGATATTTTATACATATATATATATATATATATATATGTAAATATGTATATACAGTACAGACCAAAAGTTTGGATACACCTTCTCATTCAAAGAGTTTTCTTTATTTTCATGACTCTAAAAATTGTAGATTCACATTGAAGACATCAAAACTATGAATGAAAACATATGGAATGAAATATTTAAAAAAGTGTGAAACAACTGAAAATATGTCTTATATTCTAGGTGCTTCAAAGTAGCCACCTTTTGCTTTCATTACTACTTTGCACACTCTTGGCATTCTCTTGATGAGCTTCAAGAGGTAGTCACCAGAAATGGTTTTCCAACAGTCTTGAAGGAGTTCCCAGAAATGCTTAGCACTTTTTGGCCATTTTGCCTTCAGTCTGCGGTCCAGCTCCCCCCAAACCATCTCGATTGGGTTCAGGTCTGGTGACTGTGGAGGCCAGGTCATCTGGCGTAGCATTCCATCACTCTCCTTCTAAAGCCTGCTTTACACCTTATGATCCACCTTATGATCCAGCATACGATATCGTATGCGATCGTAACCGCCCCCATCATATGTGCGGCACGTTCAATTTGTTGAATGTGCCGCACATACGAGTAACCCCCCCGTCACACGTACTTACCCGTCCATACGACCTCGATGTGGGCGGCGAACGTCCACTTCCTGGAGTGGGAGGGACGTTTGGCGTCACAGCAACGTCACGCGGCAGCCGGCCAATAGAAGCGGAGGGGCGGAGCTGAGCGGGGCGTAAACATCCCACCCACCTCCTTTCTTCCGCATTACCAGCCGGGAGCCGCAGGACGCAGGACTGCGATGTGTGCTACCCCGGGTACGATGAACAATCTGATGTTCAATTCATGAGGAATAAACGACTTGTGTGCAATGAACGTTTTACCGTTCAATTGCAAGCGCACGGAGCTGTTACACACTACAATGTACCTTACGATGCCGGATGTGCGTCACTTACGACGTGACCCCGCCGACACATTGTAAGATACATTGCAGCGTGTAAAGCGGGCTTTAGTGAAATAGCCCTTACACAGCCTGGAGATGTGTTTGGGGTCATTGTCCTGTTGAAAAATAAATCATGGTCCAACTAAACACAAACCGGATGGAATAGCACACCGCTGCAAGATGCTGTGGTAGCCATGCTGGTTTAGTATGCCTTCAATTTTGAATAAATCCCCAACAGTGTCACTAGCAAAGCACCCCCACACCGTCACACGTCCTGCTCCATGCTTCACGGTGGGAACCAGGCATGTAGAGTTCATCCGTTCACCTTTTCTACAAAGACACGATAGTTGGATCCAAAGATCTCAAATTTGGACTCATCAGACCAAAGCACAGATCTCCACAGGTCTAATGTCCATTCCTCGTGTTCTTTAGCCTAAACAAGTCTCTTCTGCTTGTTGCCTGTCCTTAGCAGTGGTTTCCTAGCAGCTATTTTACCATGACGGCCTGCTGCACAAAGTCTCCTCTTAATAGTTGTTCTAGAGATGTGAAGGTGTGTCCAAACTTTTGGTCTGTGCTGTGTATATATATATATATATATATATATATATATATATATTATACACTACAGCTCAAAAGTTTAGGGTCACTTAGATATTTTCTTATTTTTGAAAGAAAAGCAGTTTTTTTTTTCACTGAAGCTAACGATAAATTAAACAGAAACACACTCTATACATTGTTGATAAAATAAATGACTATTCTAACTAGAGTTGAGCGCGGTTCGTGGTTCGCGGTTCGAGTGATTTTGGGGGGTGTTCTAGATCGAACTAGAACTCGAGATTTTTGCTAAAAGTTCGGCAGCTCGAGTTACGTTCAAGAACGGTTCTATCAGCAAAAGCGTGGCTTTTTACAGCTACAGTGTGCAGGGAGCCATTCCTGGCAGCCTGTGGTAAGCTGGTAACCAAGATAAATATCGGGTATCCAAGCAAAGTGCTTTGGTTAATAACCCGATATTTATCCTAGTTACGTGTGCAGGGAGCCGACACTTCCCCGCTGGGCTCCGCCCCCTCCTGCACGCGGCATGTACACACACACACTCACACTCACCTGTCCCCAGCCATGCAGTCCCCGGCACTGACGTCTTCAGCGCCACATGGCCCCGCTAAGCTCCACCCACTTTGCACTCCGCCGCTCGCACACATGGCCCCGCTAGGCTCCACCCACTTTGCACTCCACACACATTACCCCGCTTGGTTCCACCCACCTGGCACTCCACACACATTACCCCGCTTGGCTCCACCCACCTGGCACTCTGCGCACATTACCCCACTTGGCTCCACCCACATGGCACTCTGCGCACATTACCCCGCTTGGCTCCACCCACCTGGAACTCTGCACACATTACTGCGCTTGGCTCCACCCACCTGGCACTCTGCGCACATTACCCCGCTTGGCTCCACTCACCTGGCACACTGCACACATTACCCCGCTTGGCTCCACCCACCTGGCACTCTGCACACATTACCCCGCTTGGCTCCACCCACCTGGCACTCTGCACACATCACCCCGCTTGGCTCCACCCACCTGGCACTCTGCACACATCACCCCGCTTGGCTCCACCCACCTGGCACTCCGCACACATTACCCCGCTTGGCTCCACCCACCTGGCACTCTGCACACATTACCCCGCTTGGCTCCACCCACCTGGCACTCTGCACACATTACCCCACTTGGCTCCACCCACCTGGCGCTCTGCACACATTACCCCGCTTGGCTCCACCCACCTGGCACTCTGCACACATTACCCCGCTTAGCTCCACCCACCTGGCACTCTGCACACATTATCCCGCTTGGCTCCACCCACCTGGCACTCTGCACACATTACCCCACTTACCTCCACCCACCTCGCACTCCGCACACATTACCCCGCTTGGCTCCACCCACCTGGCACTCTGCACACATTACCCCGCTTAGCTCCACCCACCTCGCACTCTGCATAAATTACCCCGCTTAGCTCCACCCACCTCGCACTTCGCACACATTACCCTGCTCGGCTTACCTGCGGTGATGAAGTCCCGCCCTCCCGACCTCAGCGTTGTCACTGTCCTCCATGGCCACCGCTTGTCACATCTCCTCTTCGCTGCCGACCCGAGACTGTGACTAGCGGTGACGTTACGGGCTCTCGCGATACTTGGCTGTGAAGGCGGCGGTCATTGAAGTCAGTGACAGCTCTGCTATCAGCAGTGCAGGAGATCGTCACCGCAGGTAATGTACCTCGCTCCTGACAGCAGCACTTGTCATGCCCTGCAGTGACTTGGGCTGACCTATTGATGTTAGCTCAGGTCACTGCACGGCTCTCCCAGCCAATGGGGAACATTCTGTCCTTCATTGACTGGGACAGTGACTATGGTATGGATCGTCATGGGAACCCCTTGGATTACAGCAGACCTGGATTTGTTTTTCTTTCTAATAAATTGGTGAAAGAGGGAATGTTTTGGGGAGTGTTTTTTCAAATAAAAATGTGTTTGTCGTCTATTTTTTTTTTATTACTGACTGGGTTGGTGATGTCAGGTATCTGATAGACGCCTGACCTCACGAACCCCAGGGCTTGATGCCAGGTGACATTACACATCTGGTATTAACCCCATATATTACCCCGTTTGCCACCGCACCAGGGCAACGGGATGAGCTGGGGCGAAGCACCAGGATTGGCGCATCTAATGGATGCGCCACTTCTGGGGTGGCTGCGGCCTGCTATTTTTAGGCTGGGGAGAGTCCAATAACTATGGACCTCCCTAGTCTGAGAATATCAGACTCCAGCTGTCCGCTTTACCTTGGCTGGTAATCCAATTTTGGGGGGGACCCACACGTGTTTTTTTTTTTTATTTAATTTAAAATAACAGCGTGGGGTGCCCTCAGTTTTGGATTACCAGCCAAGGTGGGCTGCGAGCTGTGGTCTGCAGGCTGCAGCCGTCTGCTTTACCCTAGCTGGCTACAAAGATAGGGGGAACCCCACGTCATTTTTTTTTTAAATTTATTTATTTATTTTTTTTGGTAAATACAAGGCTAAGCAGCCCTTAGTGCCACATGAAAGGCAAAGGGTGCAAAATTACAAAATGCAGGAGAGTGGGACATTGTGTGTCTTTCTGCCATTATAATGACAGAAAAGAATGATATGAAGTGTACAAGCACAGGAAAATCACCAGAGCGCTCTACGCTGTGAAAAGCAGTAGAAAATGGCACTGGAGTGAACATGTGACCGCCTCATGTAGGCTGAAGCTATGGATCCTGGGTAAATTTATGTATTTTCCCTCCTTCAGTTTTTTTGCAGGATGACAAATGGATGACATATGGACCGTATACGGAACGGAAACGGATGCCACATGAATGCACCTGTGAAAAAAAAGGACCGTTTTTTGCGGACCGCAAAAACGGATCGGTCGTGTGAATGTAGCCTTATTCTGATCTGCCGTTTATAAACAGCAGGCAGAAATAAGTGAATAGCGCCCCCCAGCGTCAGAAAATCTCCGGGGTTTCAGGGGGTAGCTGAGACCCTGTAGATCATGATTTAGGCCGTTTTTTCCGGTCCCCGCTCTTGTGATCACCGGTATACACCGTATACCAATGATCACATTACAGTAAATGACAGCGCCGGTAAAAAATTATTTATCTCCCATCTGGCATGAACAAACATGTCAGATGGGAGATAAATCTCCTCCCCGGTCCCCTCCGGTCCCCCGCCGTCGCCAAAGTGCCTCCCCCGACCCCCTCCCGGAAATCCAAGATGGCCACGCGCACAGCAGCGCGCCGGCCACATTCACCCTACTCCTCTGATTTCTGTTGCATGTGCCATGACACATGCAACAGAAAACTCCTCCCCAGGCCCTGCCAGGTCACCCCCTATAATCCCACCGGTGTTCCCCGGTGTCCCACGGTACCTGTGCAGCGTTGATCCCCCGCGGCCCCCTCCTTCACAATAGACGCTGCTGCATGCACAGCGTGTTCAAACCCAGTGAGTGGTGGTAACCATGCCTCTGTAAGCTACTGCAATGCCCTGCTCAAGAGGTAAGGAACATAGTTAATCAGGAGGGCTATACAACATTTCCAAATGGAGGTATTTGATTTTATAGTTGCCCTGCTGAACGACTACCAAACATGAGAGTCCGTTATATGCCACAAATAAACTCATCTTAATAGCGAGCTCTGTTGTTTAGTATTCATTCAGCTGAATAACTGGACTTAAAGGGGTATTCCATCTCCAAGATCCTATCCCCAATATATAGTTGGTGGAATAGCAATAATATCAGCAAATACCAATATTTGGAAATGTAGAATAGTTCTCCTGATTAGGCATGCCCTTACCTCATGAGCAGGGCATTGCAGCTTTGGTAGCAACACTTACGACATGGACTCTGCTGCTGTGGACCCGGGAAGAGTGGGTGCAGATTCATTGCACCCACACTCCTCACATGGAGGGTCTGTACTCCTAGAAAATGGGGGATACGTTCCCTCAGCGTGTCCCCCCATATTCTAGACGGTCCACAGTCCTCGTGGGACCCCCTTATTTTTTTTCCTTACAATAAATTGGTGAAAGAGGGAATGTTTTGGGGACTGTTTTTTCAAATACATTTTTTTTGTCTATTTTTTTTGTTAGTACTGACAGTTTGTGATGTCGGGTATCTGATAGACGCCATGACATCACAAACTGCTGGGCTTGATGTCAGGTGACCTTACAGCTAGAATCAACCCCATTTATTACCCCGTTTGCCACCGTACTAGGACACGGGATGGGGTGAAGCGCCAGGATTGGCGCATCTAGTGGATGCGCCACTTCTGGGGCGTCTGCGGCCTGCTATTTTTAGGCTGTGAAGTGCCAATAACTATGGACATTCCCACCCTGAGAATACCAGACCACAGCTGCCCGCTTTACCTTGGCTGGTGATCCAATTTGGGGGGGACCCTACTATTTTTGTAATTATTATTATTTCTAAAATAATTATAAAAAAGAGCCTGGGATGACCTCCACATTGGATCCCCAACCACGGTAAAGCTGCCAGCTGTGGTTTTCAGGCTACAGCAGTCTGCTTTACTCTAGCTGGCTATCAAAAATTGTGGGACCCCATGTCATTTTTTTTTTAATAATTTTTTTAAATAAAAAAAATTAATGGGCTTCCCTGTATTTTGATTGCCAGCCAAGGTAATGCCAGGCAGATGGGGGTGGCAACCCGTAGCTGTCTGCTTTGTCTGCACTGAGAATCAAAAATACCGCGGAGCGCTACGTCATTTTTTTTAATGATTTATTTTTACAGCACTGTCATGTCAGGCAATCCAAATACAGAGAAGCTCATTTTTTTTTAGTTATTTAAATAAATAAAAAATATATATATATATATATGGGCTCCCGCTGCATTTTTTTGTATTGCTAGATAAGGGTAATCCAAGCATCTACTGGCTGCTAACCCTCACTGGCAATGGAAAATCCAGGGAAGCATTTTTTATTTTTTTTCCCCAAAAAACTAAAAAAAAAAAAATGACATGAGCTTCGCCATATTTTTGGAAATCCAAGGAATTTTTGGAAATCCAAGCAGCTACTGGCTGCTAACCCCAACTGCTTGGTGTTACCTTTGCTGGAAATCGAAAATCCAGGGAAGCATTTTTTTTTTGCCAAAAAACAAAAAAGAATTATGTGGGCTTCGCCATATTTTTGTATGCTAGCCAGGTACCGCAGGCAGGTACGGGCTGCCCCAACCCCCAGCTGCCTATTTGTACCTGGCTGGGAACTAAAAATATAGGCAAGCCCTTTTTTTAAGTATTTCATGAATTTCATGAAATAATTAAAAAAAAAAACGACGTGAGCTTCGCCCCATTGTTTTGTCCAGCCGGGTACAACTAGGCAGCTGGGGATTGGAATCCGCAGCACAGGTTAGCCCGAGGTTTCTGGGCGCCTCTGCTATGAATTGCAGTCCACAGCCGCCCCAGAAAATGGCGCTCCCATAGAAGCGCCATCATCTGGCGCTGTGTCCAACTCTTCCAGCAGCCCTGAAGCCGGGTGGCTTGCTGGGTAATAATGGGTTAATACTAGCTTTGTTTTACTAGCTAGTATTAAGCCAGAGATTCTTAATGTCAGGCAAGTTTGACCCGGCCATTAAGAATCTCCAATAAAGGGTTAAAAAAAAGACACCACACAGAGAAAAAATACTTTAATAGAAATAAATACATAGACACACTTAGAGACTCCATGTGTATTACTCCCTCTCACCCCTCCACGATCCATGGTCTTCTGTCTTCTTTCTCCTTCAGCCCATGCAGCTCTGCTACATCAGGCTTCAATGCATGGGGGAAGGCGCTGTGCTCCGTGCAGAAATCACTCAGTGAGAGTGACTACAGGCTGCCGGCTGTTAGCGGTGACTTCACAGCCGGGTTGCCATAGCAACGGTGCTCCGATCACGTGATTCCCGGTGACGCTATTCACCGACTGCAACAGCCAGTCCTTGCATGTGGGCTGACTCTGTAAAGAGCGTCCCATGCAGGAATGGGGAGTCGTCCGTGTGCCAGAGCATCATGCCAGTACACGGAGATACACAAATGATCACCGCGTACTGGAGAGATGCAGTGACAGGACCTAGGACCAGGACATGACGTCTAGACAGGTGAACAGTCTGTAGCCAATGAGATAATAGACACGTGACTGGTCACATGGCTATTTTGACGTCACAATAGGTCCTGCATCACTGCAGGTTACCGGGAAGACGCAGCGATTACTGATGGAAAAGCGGCGGGAGACAGAGTCCAGGACGGATTGCGGGCACCGTTAAGTGTTATGGCAATGTTTATTAACTGTATGTGTACATTTATAATGTGTTTTTATGTGTTTGTGATCGCCTCCCATTGTTTCCTATGGGATTCGAGTGGTTCGTCGAACCGGTTCGCCGAACTGAACTTGAACGGGGCCTCTGTTCGGCGAACCAAGCTCGAGCCGAACCGCGACCGGTTCGCTCATCTCTAATTCTAACTGCAAACGTCTAGTTTTGAAGGCAATATCTACACAGGTGTATGGAGGCCCATTTCCAACAACCACCACTCCAGTTCTAATGGCACATTGTGTTTGCTAACTGTGTTAGAAGGCTAACAGATGTTTAGAAATCCCTTGAAAACCCTTGTGCAAGTATGTTAGTGTAGCACCCACGGGGCAAAGATTGGCTCATCTTTACTCATCGCCGGGCTGGTGATGCAAGTCTCTGCGAAGTCACGGGTGGCCTGGCCCGGTTCCGTGGCCCCGAGGCATACAGTGAAAGGAAAGGGTGATGGTGGTGGTTGATGGGAGTTTTTGTGACGCCACCTACGGTATGCGACCAGGGATTAGCCGCCACTGCGTTTGCTGTCATCAGGGTGGATGGTAATGTCGCAGCCGAGATGGTTCTACTCCCCGCAGATGGAGCGGGCCCCAGGGGATGAGGAAGAGGGCTGGAGTCTCGGCTGTTGGTGCCAAGGCGCGGGGCGCCTGTAATAAGAGGCTGAGGCAGCGGTTGCAGTTCCAGGTCTTTTACTTACAATTATGCGCTACCCGGAGGTACCGGTCCTTGCCATCAAGAGTCTCAGCCGATCCTGGGCAGGTCGGAGGTTAAGTCCGGTATGGCAGTCTGTGGGTCGTTCCTTGTTGCGCTTTCTCTGTGTCAGATCCCCATAGATTGAAGCACTTGGGAATGCCGATATTCATCTAAAGTCTCAAGTGTCCCGTCCCGTATGCAGGTGGCACGGATCCTCGCCGTGGGGCCATGGCGCCTGGCTACAATCCCGACCCCGGATCCTATGTGTCACTTAGCGCCGGAAACTAGTGGTGGCCAGGGAGACATGAAATCTCCCTGTCCTGCAGAATTTGGTGATCAAACTTAAACTCTGTATTGCCCTAGGGTTCTGCACCCTGATCAGCGCCAGTCCCGAGGAACAGTTAAGCTCACCTCCAGGTGACCGTTTGTTCTCCTTTGTCCCAAAGGTGCTACCAATACTGAGCTCCTATCTGCATCTCCAGCCTTCTCCCAGTCTGGTCAGGTCTCCCTCGGGAAGCTCTTAAGCATGCTCCCAAAGGACCTTGTTCTTGCAGTGTCCCAGACTATTCTGACCTGAATGTCTTTGTGTTCCTGAATTTCCCCAGTGCTCCCCCCTCCCTCCTGATGACTCAAGTGGCTGGGAAAACGCATTGTTATGGTGACCACCTTTGTCCCAGTTGCTGTGGGGAGCACCTAACTGTATGTGTTGTGTAAGTGAGAAACTCCAGACATTAACCTCCTCTTTACCAGGATGAATACTGCACCTTAAAGATGGTGCAGTACCTTGTGGCGACTGAAGCCTCAGGGGCGCCACATTAGCACAGCTGAAAACAGTTTTGCTAATTAGAGAAGCTATAAAACTGACCTTCCTTTGAGCTGGTTGAGATTCTGGAGCATTATATTTGTTGGTTCCATTAAACTCTAAAAATGGCCAAAAAAAGATAACTTCCATGTGAAACTCGACAGTCTATTCTTGTTCTGTGAAATGAAGGATATTCCATGCGAGAAACTGCCAAGAAACTGAAGATTTCCTACAACGGTGTGTACTAATCCCTTCAGAGGAGAGCACAAACAGGCTCTAACCAAAGTAGAAAGAGAAGTGGGAGGCCTCACTGCACAACTGAGCAACAAGACAAGTACATTAGAGTCTCTAGTTTGAGAAATTGATGCCTCACAGGTCCTCAACTGGCAGCTTTCTTTCTTTAAATATTACCCGCAAAACACCAGTGTCAACACCTACAGTGAAGAGGCGACTCTGGGATGCTGGCCTTCAGGGCAGAGTGGCAAAGAAAAAGCCATATCTGAGACTGGCTAATAAAAGGAAAAGATTAACATGGGCAAAAAAACAGACATGTGACAGAAGAAGATTGGAAAAAGTGTTATGGACAGATGAATCGAAGTTTGAGGTGTTTGGCTCACACAGAAGAACATTTGTGAGATGGAAAAGATGCTGGAAGAGTGCCTGATGTCATCTGCCACTGGTGCTGGTAAAGTGGGAGATTGGTACAAGGTAAAAGGGATTTTGAATAAGGAAGGCTATCACTCCGTTTTGCAATGCCATGCCATATGTCACGCTCCCCGGGTCCCCTGCTCTGCTCCCCGGCTCACCTGCCACGCTCCCCGGCATCCCTGCCTCGCTCCCCGGTTCTTCGGTCCGGTCTCCGCCGCTCCCTGCTCTCCAGCCTCCATTGCCTGCGCTTCCCAGGCGTCCTGGTCCCCGCTCCCGGCGCCCGTCGGCTTCTCAGCCCCAGCCCGGCTCTGCTGCTTCCTCATCACCGCTTCCTGCTCTGGCTTCTGGCACCCGGGCCGCGCGCATGCGCATTAGGGCGCGCGCGCGGTCATTGACCCTTTCTTAAAGGGCCAGCGTCCACTGACAGGAAATGAAGCACACAGGTACAGGGTATAAAGGGGTTTAGTGTCCAAGTGGGCGGGGCCTGTTCTTCGTGTTTCCCAAGCTAGGAGTCAGGTCTCCTTGTGTTCCTGTGAGATACTCACCTCTCTCTCTTCTAGAGCCGATCCTGCCTTGCCATCCGGTCCTGCTGAATCCCGAACGCTGTCTATCTGCCATCCTGACAGTCCGTACCATCTCTGATCCCTGCGGTGACCCGTCATCTCGCTCCCACGGTTCCGGACCCCGCCTGACATCATCTCGGCTTCCGAACCTGAGCTCCGTCACCCGGACTACCATCAGTGACTCCGTGGTCCCAGGGACTTCACCATTCTACTCTGTTGCACGGACTGTCCTGCTTCCTGTAGTGCTCCAGCTACCGGACCCCTTATCATCATCAAGGAGTTCGGCCCAGTGGATCCACCTCCTGGGTCTGCCCGTCCACCTGGCCCTAACAGTAAGAACAGGCCATGGATCCCGCTGAAGCACTAGCAGCCTTACAGGAGGAACTCACACGCCAGCGTGAGACTCAGACCCACATGCTGCAATTCATGTCTTCTGTGGACGCCCGCCTGAACACGCTACAAGCGTCAGTTACGTCTTCAGCATCTCGGACTTCCACTAGACAATCCACGGCTCCAGCACCCGTGGCAGCCTCTTCGGATGCTTCCAGACTTCGTTTGGCCTCACCACCCCGGTACGCCGGAGATCCCAAGACCTGCAGGGGATTCATAAACCAATGCTCCCTCCATTTCACGCAGCTGCCGCATTTGTTTGCCTCCGACCAAGCCAAGGTCGCCTTCATCATGTCCCATCTAGAGGGTGAGGCACTGGCGTGGATGAACCCCTTGTGGGAAAAGGAGGATCCTGTGACCACGAACATCCAGGAGTTCCTGCAGGCATTTCGTGGCACCTTTGACGAGCCCGGACGCGCCTCCGCGTCTGCCTCATCTCTTCTCCGGTTACGTCAGGGGACTCTGACGGTGGGTCAATACGCCATCCGTTTTCGCACCTTGGCTTCGGAACTCGGGTGGAACAACGAGGCCCTAACCGCCGCCTTCTGGGAAGGACTCTCGGGTCGAATTAAAGATGAGCTGGCTGGTCGTGACGTACCGTCCACCCTGGATGCCCTGATTACCCTAGCGACTCGAGTGGACATTCGCTTTCAGGAGCGATCCAAAGAGGTGTCCCGTGAGAGACGTCCGGTACGGCATTCCTCTCCTCCGCAGAAGCCCGCCGTACTTCAGTCAACGGCATCTGGTGTCTCCGTCCACGAGCCCATGCAGATCGACCGTGTGCGGCAGTCTGAACAACGTCGAGCAGAGCGGCTCGCCAAGGGCCTCTGCTTCTACTGCGGAGAGGGCACACACCTGCTGCGCTCCTGTCCAGAGAGGCCGGGAAACTCCAAAGCCTAGGGTTGGTAGGAGAGGCCACCCTAGGTGCTGGGACTCTCTCAGACCCGGTTACGTGGACTGTGCAAGTGACAACGGGAGAGACGCGGTTCACGGCTGAGGCGTACCTCGATTCTGGGGCAGCAGGCAATTTCATCCAGCAGGCCACAGTGGACAAGTACCAGCTGCCTGTTACTCCACTCGACAAACCCCTCGTGATTGCCTCTGTGGATGGGAGACCCCTCTCTGACACCATCTCCTGGATCACCAGGCCGGTCGAACTGCGTATCGGTGCCCTGCACACCGAGAACATCGCTCTCTACGTCCTCCCACACATGTCCCATCAAATCCTGCTGGGACTCCCCTGGTTAAGGACACACGAACCATCAGTCAGCTGGGGCACTGGTGAAATCACCCGATGGGGCTCTTCTTGCCATGAGAACTGTCTGAAGACCATACAACCCATCCGACGACCTCCGGTTCCAGAGTCCCTACCGGGACTGCCCTCGGCCTATTGGTCCTTCGCGGACGTCTTTGATAAAAAGGAGTCAGAGGTACTTCCGCCACATCGTCCTTACGATTGTGCAATCGACCTGCTCCCGGGAACCACACCACCTCGAGGACGGATATATCCATTGTCTCCAGCCGAAACAAGGGCCATGTCTACTTACATCACAGAGAGCCTGACAAGGGGATTCATTCGGAGATCCTCCTCTCCTGTTGGAGCAGGCTTCTTCTTCGTTAAGAAGAAAGAAGGCGACTTACGCCCATGCATAGACTACCGGGGATTGAACCAAATCACCGTGAAAAACAAGTATCCCCTGCCGCTCATCCCCGAATTGTTTGATCGGCTTAGAGGAGCTCGTGTGTTCACCAAGTTGGATCTTCGGGGTGCCTACAACCTGGTCCGCATCCGCTCTGGGGACGAATGGAAGACCGCGTTCAATACTCGCGATGGGCACTATGAATACTGCGTGATGCCCTTCGGCCTGTGTAACGCACCAGCAGTCTTTCAAGAATTGGTGAACGACGTTTTCCGGGACCTTCTCTACGTCTGTGTGGTGGTGTATCTGGATGATATCCTTGTCTTCTCTCCAGACCTCCAGACCCACAGAGAGAACGTGCAGCTGGTTCTACAAAGACTGAGAGAGAATCGTCTGTACGCCAAGTACGAGAAGTGTGTTTTTGAGCAGTCTTCTCTCCCCTTCCTGGGTTACATCATCTCCGATACCGGACTGCAGATGGATCCAAAGAAGGTCTCCTCCATTCTCAACTGGCCTTCTCCTTCTGGACTGAAGGCAATCCAACGCTTTCTGGGATTCGCCAACTACTACCGCCAGTTCATCCCTCACTTCTCTGCTCTGACTGCTCCTCTCTCCGCCTTGACCAAGAAGGGGGCTAATCCAAAGGACTGGTCACCTGCGGCCGACGCCGCGTTTGGCTCTCTGAAGCGGGCATTTGCCTCCTCTCCTGTACTCCACTGTCCGGAGTTAAACCGACAGTTCACCTTGGAGGTGGGTGCCTCCTCCTCGGGAGCCGGAGCAGTGCTCATGCAGAAGTCCTCCTCTGGGAAGATGGTGACTTGCGGTTTTTTCTCCAAGAGCTTCTCAGCGCCTGAACGCAACTACACCATCGGTGACCGAGAGCTATTGGCAGTCAAACTGGCTCTGGAGGAATGGCGCTACCTTCTGGAAGGAGCAGTGTACCCCGTTATTATTTACACGGACCACAAGAACCTGGAATACCTGCAGTCTGCTCAGCGACTGAACCCACGGCAAGCCAGGTGGTCCTTGTTCTTTGCCAGATTCGATTTCCAGCTCCATTTCCGACCCGCGGACAAGAATGTACGCGCTGATGCCTTGTCCAGGTCTTTCATGCCCATGGAGCAGGAGGAGGAGACATCCCAACCCATCATCTGTCCTAGTAAAATCATTCCGGTGGCTCCTGTCACCCTGGCCCAGATACCGCCCGGGAAGACCTATGTCTCTGAGTCTGACAGGCAAAAAGTGTTACACTGGGGCCATGCCTCGAAAACAGCCGGTCATGCTGGTCAGAAGAGAACATGGAGTACGATTGTCCGTCATTACTGGTGGCCATCCCTTCGCACGGACGTCGCTTCTTTTGTCTCTGCCTGCTCCTCTTGTGCCAGGAACAAGACGCCCAAACACCTGCCATATGGCCGTCTTCTGCCTCTGCCTATACCCTCAGTTCCGTGGCAACACATTGCTATGGACTTTATTACGGACTTGCCATTGTCCTCCGGACACACAGTCATATGGGTCGTGGTGGATCGATTCTCTAAAATGGCTCATTTCGTCCCTATGGCTGGACTGCCCTCTGCCCAGGAACTCGCGGACGCCTATATACATCACATCTTCCGCTTGCATGGCTTTCCATCACACATTGTGTCCGACAGAGGAACACAGTTCACCTTCCGCTTCTGGAGGTCTCTCTGCAAACATCTGGGAGTGACTCTGGACTTTTCTTCAGCGTACCATCCTCAGTCAAACGGCCAAGTGGAACGGGTCAATCAGATCTTGACCTCCTTCTTACGTCACTACGTCAACGCCCATCATGACGACTGGTCCACGCTTCTTCCTTGGGCTGAATTCTCCCATAACCACCACGTCAGTGAGTCCTCCTCCAGCTCTCCCTTCCATGTCGTTTACGGACTTCAGCCTTCCGTCCCATTACCTGTATCCTCTTCCTCGGATGTCCCTGCTGCTGATGCTGTAGTCCGTGACTTTTCTACAATTTGGGACTCTGTCAAGACGTCCCTTGAACGTGCTTCCCTGCGGATGAAGAGACACGCAGACAAGAGACGTCTGGACCCTCCGTGTTTCTCTCCTGGAGATCTCGTCTGGCTTGCTTCCAAGTACGTCCGATTGAAGCTACCATCCTACAAGCTGCGTCCTCGCTACATCGGACCGTTTAAAGTCCTCAGCAAGATCAATGAGGTCTCCTACAAGCTACAGCTCCCGGCCACGATGAGGATACCCAACTCCTTCCACGTCTCCCTGCTCAGGCCGGTTGTCCTTGGTCCCTTCTCCGCTGCTGCCAGGTCGGCTCCTCCTCCTATTGCCGATGACGACATCTATGCGGTAAGGGATGTCGTGGCCATGAAAACTGTACGGGGCCGACAGTTCTTCCTGGTGGACTGGGCAGGGTATGGTCCTGAGGATAGGTCCTGGGAGCCCCGGGAGAATGTGGGCACTCCTCTGATCCGTGCCTTCCTGTCCCGGTTGCGGGGAGGGGGGCGTGGGGGGGGGGTACTGTCACGCTCCCCGGGTCCCCTGCTCTGCTCCCCGGCTCACCCTCCTCGCTCCCCGGTTCTTCGGTCCGGTCTCCGCCGCTCCCCGCTCTCCAGCCTCCATTGCCTGCGCTTCCCAGGCGTCCTGGTCCCCGCTCCCGGCGCCCGTCGGCTTCTCAGCCCCAGCCCGGCTCTGCTGCTTCCTCCTCACCGCTTCCTGCTCTGGCTTCTGGCACCCGGGCCGCGCGCATGCGCATTAGGGCGTGCGCGCGGTCATTGACCCTTTCTTAAAGGGCCAGCGTCCACTGACAGGAAATGAAGCACACAGGTACAGGGTATAAAGGGGTTTAGTGTCCAAGTGGGCGGGGCCTGTTCTTCGTGTTTCCCAAGCTAGGAGTCAGGTCTCCTTGTGTTCCTGTGAGATACTCACCTCTCTCTCTTCTAGAGCCGATCCTGCCTTGCCATCCGGTCCTGCTGAATCCCGAACCCCGAACGCTGTCTATCTGCCATCCTGACAGTCCGTACCATCTCTGATCCCTGCGGTGACCCGTCATCTCGCTCCCACGGTTCCGGACCCCGCCTGACATCATCTCGGCTTCCGAACCTGAGCTCCGTCACCCGGACTACCATCAGTGACTCCGTGGTCCCAGGGACTTCACCATTCTACTCTGTTGCACGGACTGTCCTGCTACCTGTAGTGCTCCAGCTACCGGACCCCTTATCATCATCAAGGAGTTCGGCCCAGTGGATCCACCTCCTGGGTCTGCCCGTCCACCTGGCCCTAACACCATACCCTGTGGACAGCGCTTGATTGGAGCCAGTTTCATCTTACAACAGGACAATGACCCAAAGCACACCTCCATATTATGCATGAACTATTTAGGGAAGAAGCAGGCAGCTGGTATTCTATCTGTAATGAAGTGGCCAGCCCAGTCATCAGATCTCAACCCTATTGAGCGGTTGTGGGAGCAGCTTTACTGTATGGCACGCAAAGAGTGCCCATCAAGCCAATCCAAATTGTGGGAGGGGGGAAGCATGGGGTGAAATATCTCCAGATTACCTCAGCAAATTAACAGCTAGAATGCCAAAGGTCTGCAAAGCTGTAATTGCTACAAAAGGAGCAGTCTTTGCCGAACGCAAAGTTTGAAGGAGAAAATTATTATTTCAAGTAAAAACCATTATTTCTAACCTAGTCAATGTTTGAACTATATTTTCTATTCATTATGCCCGGAGCTCTGGTACTATTGAAACCGTGTGGATCCGGACTGCAGTCAGAATCTGCCCATCACTGCCTTAGAACTTAGTATCAGTGGGTTTAGCTCAGCTCCAATCGCTGCTGATAGAGAAAGATGCTGGCTGTATATCACATCCCATGTCTGCCGGCTGTGATGCAAGTTGAGTTCCTGATCGGAACCCAACATTGACCAATATTGGGAATGGGGTTAATGGAGTTTTAAACAAATATTTAAAAGTTTAAGGATTCGCACACATCAGCCTAGAAATACAACTAGTGCAGTGCAATAAGAAGTCAGATTGCAAATCACACCAATGTTATTCAATCAGGCAGTGCTGATCTGTGATTTTTTTTTCCCTCAGCTGTATTTGGCTAAAGGAAAAAAATTGTGGCATGCTGCATGTGGTTGCGGAAAATGACCAAGACTTGTCAATGAAATTTTTGACAGCTGCAGCCAATCGGTTCAATCACCTTATTTAACTTACCCTGGTAAGCCTAGTAATTGGCTGCAGTGGTCACAATAGTGGAACTACTGTTAGCCTTCCACGGCCTGGACAGCCTTTGAAGGTTTCCACCCGTGCCGAGGCCAGGCTTGTCCAAAGAGTCAAGAATAACCCAAGGACAACAAGGAAGGAACTCCGGGAAGATCTCATGGCAGTGGGGACATTGGTTTCAGTCAATACCATAAGTAACGTACTCCACCGCAATGGTCTCCGTTCCAGACGAGCCCGTAAGGTACCTTTACTTTCAAAGCGTCATGTCAAGGCTCGTCTACAGTTTGCTCATGATCACTTGGAGGACTCTGAGACAGACTGGTTCAAGGTTCTCTGGTCTGATGAGACCAAGATCGAGATCTTTGGTGCCAACCACACACGTGACGTTTGGAGACTGGATGGCACTGCATACGACCCCAAGAATACCATCCCTACAGTCAAGCATGGTGGTGGCAGCATCATGCTGTGGGGCTGTTTCTCAGCCAAGGGGCCTGGCCATCTGGTCCGCATCCATGGGAAGATGGATAGCACGGCCTACCTGGAGATTTTGGCCAAGAACCTCCGCTCCTCCATCAAGGATCTTAAGATGGGTCGTCATTTCATCTTCCAACAAGACAACGACCCAAAGCACACAGCCAAGAAAACCAAGGCCTGGTTCAAGAGGGAAAAAATCAAGGTGTTGCAGTGGCCTAGTCAGTCTCCTGACCTTAACCCAATTGAAAACTTGTGGAAGGAGCTCAAGATTAAAGTCCACATGAGACACCCAAAGAACCTAGATAACTTGGAGAAGATCTGCATGGAGGAGAGGGCCAAGATAACTCCAGAGACCTGTGCCGGCCTGATCAGGTCTTAGAAAAGACGAATATTAGCTGTAATTGCAAACAAGGGTTATTCCACAAAATATTAAACCTAGGGGTTGAATAATAATTGACCCACACTTTTATGTTGAAAATGTATTAAAATTTAACTGAGCAACATAACTTGTTGGTTTGTAAGATTTATGCATCTGTTAATAAATCCTGCTCTTGTTTGAAGTTTGCAGGCTCTAACTTATTTGCATCTTATCAAACCTGCTAAATCTGCAGGGGGTTGAAGACTACTTGTAGGCACTGTATATACCCCAAATGGCACAAAAAAAACCCCCAATTTTTGATCTCATCCTTCAAAAAACAAGCACAATGACTGAATTGGAGCAGTATGATCTCTAAACTTTATAAAAATGAGTGAATAATATGGTGTTGATTAGCAAAAACTGATATGAATGCATGTTACAATAAGTCCTGCCGTAAGACATAGCAACAGTAGCAGCGAGTCAACAGACTTAATTCTGGGCAATATTAAGGGATACAAATTAATATCAAACAATATTAGAAATAATGAGTAGAATTAAGTTTGGTCAGTTGGTTCGGGCCTCCATAGGACCAGACTCACAGTATCTCATGTGGCCTATTGGACAAATTAATTGCTCACTCCTGCTTTAAGTCAATAAAAAAAAAAAGTTATGACTGAATTCTACAACACAAAAATTAAGAGTCCTAACAAAATAGGCTAAGTTATGAAATATTCATTGTTGGCTCCCAGGGAAATAAAAATCTGCATGTAGCCATGTGATAGATCCACAGATAATTTTGTCTGCTCTGATAAATTTACTTTAGTTGCTTAATGTATGCCCATTACTTAATTTAACTCCTATTTGTAAAAAAAAAAATATACACAATGCTATACAGTCATAGATTGTCTGTATATGTTCCTTTTGAATTGTAAAGAGCTGCGGAATATGTTGGTGCGATCTAAATAAAATTATTATTATTATTATACAGTGCTTTGAAAAATTATTCATATCTTGTGAACTTTTCCACATTTTATTTCAAGGCAAATGAGACCAAAGGAAAACTTTTTGGGCTAAATGCAAAATGCTAAGTGTGACGGAAAATTAACACTGCACATCGACCTGAAAACAGCATCCCTACCATCAACCATGGTGGTGGCAGCATCATGCTGTGGGGAGGCTTTTCTTCAACAGGGGCAGGGAAGATGGTCAGAGTTGATAGGAAAATAGATACAGCTAAATACATGGCAATCCTGGAGAAAAAGAGACAAACCTTTTAGAGGCTGCAAAAGACTAGAGACTGATGTAGGTTCACCTTCCAGCAGGACAACAATTCTAAACATACAGCCAGAGCTACAATGGAAGGTTAAGATCAAAGCATATTTCTGTGTCTAACTAGCCCATTAAAATTCCGAACCTAAATCTCATTGAGAATCTGTATTCAAATTGTCTCTCCAGTAAAGGAGACAAACTCTAGCACAGCGCCACCTATTGGAAGTAGCGATCCTAAAAGTCACAAGTGGATTTTCAACAATCCTTTGCAATATGACTCAGGATATATAAGCCAGATCAGAATCCCAATTTGCAGACACGGTGTTTCGGGGTGCTTGCCCCTCGTCAGTGCAAAGTATGGGGGTGTCTGATCTGGCTCATGAGAAAGCTATGTGGGGACCACGGGGGAACACTATTCTCCTTAAGGAGACTTTGCAAGCCAGTCTGGCTGCCAGGTAAGGGGACTTATAGCTGCCACGCCCCTCTAAGAAATATTCAAATTGTCTCTCCAGTAAAGGAGACAAACTCTAGCACAGCGCCACCTATTGGAAGTAGCGATCCTAAAAGTCACAAGTGGATTTTCAACAATCCTTTGCAATATGACTCAGGATATATAAGCCAGATCAGAATCCCAATTTGCAGACACGGTGTTTCGGGGTGCTTGCCCCTCGTCAGTGCAAAGTATGGGGGTGTCTGATCTGGCTCATGAGAATCTGTAGAAAGACTTAAAAATTGCTGTTTACAGACATTTGCAATCCAATCTCACTGAGATAGAGGTATTTTGCAAGGAAGAATGGGCAAAAAAATCCGTTTTGGAATGTGCAAAGCTGATAAAGACATATCTGACAAGACATGATGAGTAATAACATGCTGATCAAAGGGGTTCAGCAAACACGTGAAAAATGGATTTAGCAGTGTGTGCATGCCTTGCCATCACTCCATTCAAATTTGGCTCTGCAGAGCAAGTTATGGGATTAACCTTTTGGTAATACTAATGGCATGAGAAAGTACACATTTGTGTGAACTCAAGCTTATTTGGTTTTTACTATGGGTTGAGGTTTTTTTAACCTTGTGTACATTTATCAATATTTTCTGTATTTCAATGCTATCCATGTTTATGGTGTGTATTACTGCTTACTATGCAGATAGTTATCCATATGGCTAAAAAATAAATTATCTACAGTGGGGAAAAAAAGTATTTTGTCAGCCAAAACATTTTGCAAGTTCTCCCACTTAAAAAGATGAGAGAGGCCTGTAATTCACATCATAGGTAGACCACAACTATGGGAGACAAAATGAGAAAACTAACCCAGAAAATCACCTTGTCTGATTTTGCAAGATTTTATTTGCAAATTATGGTGGAAAATAAGTATTTAGTCACCTAAAAAAATGCAAGATTTCTGGCTCTCACAGACCTGTAACTTCATCTTTAAGAGGCTCCTCTGTGCTCCACTCATTACCTGCAGTAATGGCACCTGTTTGAACTTGTTATCAGATCAGTATAAAAGAGGTGTCCACAACCACAAACAGTCACAGTCACAGTCCAAACTCTACTATGGTGAAGCCCAAAGAGCTGTCAAATGACACCAGAAACAAAATTGAACAACACACAATTTCTTAAATGTTAAGGTAATTGTGTAGTCCTATGTGATTGTACCATAACATGAGTAAACTATCAGTATTTTAAGCTTATTTCATAAATTGAACTTTTTCAAAAGCAAATAATAAAAATGTAAATGAGATAAATGAAAAAGAACACTGATCAAAATTAGAGAACACTTTCAGATACCTGCACGTTATTGGTGTTAATCTGGCACCTGGTGCTAATTTCCTTAATTATCTGACAACCCTATGTAAATGGCAGCCTAACTTTCCAGTTTGCAATGACTTTTCAAAAATAGTGTGCTGTTACAAAGTTACTGTAACCCTCCAGCAGCAGGTTGTCCAGATTAAGCCTATCAGCCATAGCAATATAAGTTGGTTTTCCAAGTCTGTGATTTTGAGAATATTGCATCTTTACAACATGACAAACTCTTTCAAGTCCCCCAAGAAGGCTGGTCGCCCACGAAAGACAAACACAAAAGAGGACAGGATGTTGTGGAGAATCTCCATGGGTAACTGATTCAACACTGCAGCTGGAATTGCTCGGCAGTTCAACACTAAACAGGGTAAGGATCTTTCTCGTCAAACAGTGTCACAATTTTTAAGAGCATTTGGACTGAAAGCCCACTCTGCAGTGACCAAACCTGTAATTAGCAGAAAGAATCAAAAGGCTAAACTCACCTTTGGTGAGGAGCATGTTGTGCAGACAGAAGAGAAGTGGTACGCAGTTCATTTTAGTGATGAAAGAAAGTTTATTTGGGTCTGACAGGAAATATTATGTTCGTCGACAAACTGGAAAGACTGAACCCAAAGTGTGTTTAGAAGTCAGTAAAAGGGGTGGAGGAAGTGTCATGGTTTGGGTAATGTTTTCTGCAGCAGGAGTTGGACCTCTTATACAGCTACGTGGCAGAGTGAATGCAAGTGTGTATCCGAACCTTCTTTGACAACATGTGGTCCCTTACTTGCGTTCCAAAGTTATAGCTAAGAAACCCACAACAGTCAAAGAACTGTGGAAGAGACTGAAAGAAGAGTGGACCAAAATCACACCAGAGCAGTGTGAGAGACTCGTGATGTCCTGTGACCACAGATGTGTTGAAGTCATTCAAAGCAAAGGCTTGTATACTCCCTACCGATTGGTGACTGTTGTTACCTTCAGAACATTTACTTTTAATCTTTCTCTGTGCTACAGTCATTGCTTTTCTCTAATTATGACCATCACATTTTAGGCAAAATAAAGGTTTTATGTTGAGAAACTTTGGATCTTTTGTAAAACCCTGTTCTAGTGGGATGGTGTAACCCTTTAAAAAAAACAAAAACTTTCAAATGTTGATCAGTGTACTGTAGATTACCGTATTTTTCGGACTATAAGACGCACCTGACCATAAGACGCACCCTGGTTTTAGAGGAGGAAAATAGGAAAATAAAATTTTAACCAAAAAATATGGTCATGACACACTGTTATGGGGCGAGGATCTGCTGCTGACACTGTTATGGGGGTAATGTCCCCAAATTCTCTACTAAGGTACCCCATTCTGATAAGGATCCTCCTGCCTTGTATATGATCCTGCTCATATACCCCCCATCCTGCTAATAATATACCCCCCATCCATCCTGCTCATGATATACCCCCATCCATCCTGCTCATGATATGCCCCCATCCATCCTGCTCATGATATGCCCCCATCCATCCTGCTCATGATATGCCCCCATCCATCCTGCTCATGATATGCCCCCATCCATCATGCTCAAGATATGCCCCCATCCATCCTGCTCATGAAATGCCCCCATCCATCCTGCTCATGAAATGCCCCCATCCATCCTGCTCATGAAATGCCCCCATCCATCCTGCTCATGAAATGCCCCCATCCATCCTGCTCATGATATGCCCCCATCCATCCTGCTCATGATATGCCCCCATCCATCATGCTCAAGATATGCCCCCATCCATCCTGCTCATGAAATGCCCCCATCCATCCTGCTCATGAAATGCCTCCATCCATCCTGCTCATGAAATGCCCCCATCCATCCTGCTCATGAAATGCCCCCATCCATCCTGCTCATGAAATGCCCCCATCCATCCTGCTCATGAAATGCCCCCATCCATCCTGCTCATGAAATGCCCCCATCCATCCTGCTCATGAAATGCCCCCATCCATCCTGCTCATGAAATGCCCCCATCCATCCTGCTCAAGATATGCCCCCATCCATCCTGCTCATGAAATGCCCCCATCCATCCTGCTCATGAAATGCCCCCATCCATCCTGCTCATGAAATGCCCCCATCCCTCCTGCTCATGATATGCCCCCATCCATCCTGCTCATGAAATGCCCCCATCCATCCTGCTCATGAAATGCCCCCATCCATCCTGCTCATGAAGTGCCCCCATCCATCCTGCTCATGAAATGCCCCCATCCATCCTGCTCATGAAATGCCCCCATCCATCCTGCTCATGAAATGCCCTCATCCATCCTGCTCATGAAATGCCCCCATCCTGGTAAATGGCGTGTATCCTGTGGCACAGGAAAAAAAAATAAACGTTTATACTTACCCTTCCTCACTCCCTGAAGCACCGATCTCTGTCTCAGCTGCAGCGCCGCTGTGTGGAGCCGTCACCGGTGTCTGCAGCATCGCGTCTTCCTGTCTGTGCCGGCGGTCAGCTGATCGATTCTGGTGGATACTAGCGGGGCGCACAGCGATGACGTCATCGCGGTGCGCGCCGCTAGTGTCCAGATCAGCTGACCGCCGGCACAGACAGGAAGACGCGATGCTGCAGAGGGGCGGCTCCACACACGGTGACGGATGAGTACACTGATTCACTGCACCCCGCGCTGATAATGATGCACGGGGGGCAGTGAATACAGCCGCACATGATCACTCCAGGCTGTAGTTGCCAGGGGTGATCACGGCCGGCTGCTAATTATGCACGCACCCCGCCCACCTGTCAGCGCCGGTTTCGCTGAGATGATGGGCGGGAGGATGGGTGTGCATATGTAATGAGCGGGCCCACGTGGTCATGGCAGGCTGTTACAGCCTGCTCGTGCCGCCGATGACCCGCTGCACCGCGGCACCCTCATTCCCCACAGCCTTATAGTCAGACCATAAGACGCACCCCCCACTTTCCCCCAACATTTGGGGGGAAAAAAGTGCGTCTTATGGTCCGAAAAATACGGTACATTACTTCTGAAAATAGCAAGTGATCATACATTGTTCTTTAATTTTGATCTCCAGTGTATCTTAACAAAAATGCTATTAATAAAAATATCATCTCATCTCACAAAAAATGAGCTCTCACACAGCTTTATCATCCAAAAATTGGAGATATTATGGGTCTCAGGAAATGGTGTCACAACCAGAATATTTTTTTTTTATAAAACATCAGATTTTTTGTCAATACCAAAACAATAAAAAAAACTGGACAAGTTTGGTACCGTAATCCCTTAATCATACTGATGAGGAGAATCGTCATGTCGTCATCTTTACCACATAATGTACGTTGTAACGACAATTCCTAAAAGACAATGTCAAAATTGTCGGGGGGGGGAGGGGGGCGGATTCACAATTTAATCGCATTTGGACTATTGTTCCTATTTTCCAGTACACTATGTGGTAAGATTGATGGTGGCATTCAAAAGTACATCTCGTCCCGCAAAAAACAAGATCTCATATGGCTATGTAGATTGACAAATAAAACAAAGTTATTGTTCTTTTAAGAAAGGGAGGAAGAAATGAAAACACAAGCGGTTAATATCTTACTAAACATTCCCGTAAAACCACAAAAGTCAAATCAAATCAGGAGTTCAATGTGTTCACTATTGGACCACAGGATCCTGGCATTCTTGAAGGACGTTCTCATAACAAAGCCATTTATTTTCTGTAAGACGTGTCACATAAATAGTACAGCTGTCATATTTCTACAACTCTGGTTAAAAAAATCCAGCCATCAAATACCAAAGGAGAAATCGAAATCCTTGAAGTTTGAATTATGAGTTCTTAATTATTTTGTGGTTTCTTTTCTTTGGATATATGTCTAAAATCATTGAAGCAAACCCTTAAAAATGAATTTTGCAGAATCCTATTGACACAACTTTTGACACGTAGTGGTACTCTTGTCGTTTTTAAATGTAATATTTTCCAAGCTGCAGAAATAGAAAAGTCGACAAACAGTCATCAAACTTAATAAAATAAATTTCTGGCTCAATCTTAAATGTTATGTGGATTTTAAATAAAAAATTGTATTTTACTTGTTTTTAATTCAGTTTCAGGAATATCTAAATAATTATGTATTGGTGTCTTTTAATTTTATACATAGAAGACAAATTGTCCAATGAGTAGGAGACACAGGAAATATATATAATTATACCTGTAAAGTTTTTTGGTTGCCTATACCATTTTTCTCTCTATATAACAATTCTCCGCTATTAGTGGGCAGCATTTCTTTGATTTTTCACAGCTATGTGGCACTACGTGGCAAAACAGGGTAATCAAGAGTAGCAACCATGATCTATGTTATCTAAAGTGTTATGAAAAGCAGTTAATATCAAAGGAGTTGAACCCTTTCAAAAAACCTTCATTTTGACATGAAAAGAAAAAACAAGTGCTATACTATCCCATGGTCTACTGGTGAACTTCTGACTCCTGGTATCTGCCATTGCCGTGCTAATGACACATACGGCAGCCAATCAGTGAGCTTGGCATCTCTGAGTAGAGCATTATGTCTAGACTGGCAGAACTGCTGAGCTCACCCCAAATATATAAAAAAATATTCTTTATTAATTCATGTTAAGATAATTCACTCATAAACAAAAAACACAATTGTATGAAAAATATGTATAGATATAAGTATCAGACTAATATGGTAGTCAGATAATAAATATTTGAATAATCCATATAACTTTATTTATATCCCTAATCCCATTCTCCCCCATATTTTTTATATATTTGGGGTATTTTTTTTATATAAGTTTTCTATATTGGCCCCATCCAGTATCTGTTTAATGGTTAAAAATGAGCTGACTGACTGCCTGCTTTGTTGTCAACACTGCGTCAGCACCACAGCCAACACTAACCACTGGAAGCAGCAACAGAGATTCACTAGTGGACCGGGATACAGAGTATAGCATGGTTGGTGTCTTTATAATAACTGCGCCAGGGACGAACATTTTTTTGAAAGGGGACAAACCCATTTAAGATCAAAGGCGGAGGAAAGTAGAGTTTGGATCAACATCATCTAAATTCAACAGTTAAGGGTACTTTACACGCTGCGACATCGCTAGCGATCTCATTAGCGATGGGAAATTCTAGATCGCAAGTGCGATCTTTCGAGATCGCACATGAGTAAAATGACCTATGTGCGATCTCGAAAGATCGCACTTGCGATCTAGAATTTCCCATCGCTAACGAGATGGCTAGCGATGTCGCAGCGTGTAAAGTACCTTTAAGGCTATGTGCGCACACTGCAGATTTGTTTCTCCAGCGAAAAATGCACCCTCTGGCAGAAAAACGCATCACAATCGCATGCGGTTTTACTGCATTTTGGTGCGTTTTTGGTGCGTTTTTTGCCTGCGTTTTTGTCCTTGTATTTTTTTCAACATTATCAATGGCAAAACACAGGGAAATAATGCAGGGACCTGCAGAAAAGAAGTGACATGCTGCTTCTTTTTGCTGCATAAAAACTGCAACAAAACCTGTATGAAAAAAAGAAGCAACATGCGCACAGCATTTTGGATTTCTCATAGACTTTGCTGGGAGAGCACTGCATAAAGTTTATGATACAAACTGCACCAATTCTGCACCAAAAACACGGCAAAAACAGCACACAGGGCCTTAGGCTGTATAGCACTATATATGGATTTTGCTTTTATACATTTCATTATTAATTAAAATAGTACACCCTGAGGCAAGAACTGCTAACATGCAGTAATTGTAGGGTGCGCAGTTTTGCCAGGAATAATAATACATGGAGGCGCTTTTGGATCCCAGGTGAGACATTCTTTCTCAAAGCCATCGTGAACAAATGCGGGGCTCTGACATTGCAAATAAAAGTGCAATATTGTACATTAAAGAGGCAGCTTCACTAGGCGAGTACCATGCACTCAGATATTTTGAGAACGTAACATAAGTCATAAAACAAAGACTTTTTTAGAATTTATTGCAAAATAGTAAAATGTAACATTAATGGCTCTTACAGCCATTTACAACACCAAACTGTCCACGAACAATGTTTAAAGGTTCACGCCTCTTTTAGACCTTGTGCCAACATGTCTTTTTTTCATGCTTTTTTTTTCTTGCTTTTTTAATCAATAAAAAGCAAGAAAAAATCATCTCAGTAAAGTCTATGAGAACCGTGACTTGCTGTGGACACGCTGTTTCTTTTTTCCTTGCTTTTTTGTTGTTGAAAAAAGAAGCAGCATGTCAATTGTTTCTGTTTTTTCCCTATTTCAATAGATAAAAAAAGCATGAAAAAGAAGCAAAAAAGGCATGAAAAAAAGCACAAAATAGCAGCTTTTTTTTTTTCCTGCCAATACATGCTTTATTGTGTGCTGAAAAAAAGCAATGTGTGCACATAGCCTTAAAATGTAATAAAGCAACACTACAGTGTTCTTTTTTTATTGCACTGTTAGAGTGGTGTTTTAAATCTAAGTCCCCTGACACCTGTCTTATACTTATAGTCTGGTGGCTTGATCTTCTACCACCGCTGCGCAAGTTGGTCTCAGCCATTTGTGACCTGCTGGCTGCTCCAGTGTTTCATGGAGTACACCAGAGGTCACAACTCAATGCATCTCTATGGTAGCCTTGTTCTGGCCTGGTTCTAGCTCTCATAGACTTGCATTGGAAGCTTGGGACGTAACTTCTGACTTCCAGCCAATCAGACGTTACTGTTAGAAGATGGCACAATGGGACTGGAGTAGTGTCAGTGAGAAATAAAACCACTAGCTGGATGATCACAGCCACTGGTATCTTTGACTGTGAAATGCTGTGGCATTTCAAAGAAAAACATAATTTTAACATCCACCGATGACCTAGATGAATGGCAGACTAGTTGGACAGGCCACTGTCGTCTTTACATCTATAAACACATAGGCAGAGACTCGTCAATCTAGGTCAGTGCACGGGAAGAAGCCATCGGGGTCCCGCCTGTCCAACTACTCTGCCATGTGGCTTGGTTCCCGGTGGATATTTAAAGTATGTATTTCTCTGAAGTGTTATAGCGTTTTCAGAGTGAAACATATCTGGCTGTGATCATACAACCAGTGGCTGATCCATGTTGCCCAATCCATAAGCTACATATATCAGCTAACAGGTTCTCTTTACGACTGAAAAATAAATCATATTTTTATTTTTTCTGATAAATTAATGGAAGAATTTAATATCAATGCAATATATTAACCAAATGTTCACTCCAGTTAATGAACCTCATAATTCAGCATGAATCTCAGCAACTTGCCAATTTGAAATCAATTATTTTGGATCTTGAAACATTTATTACCAAATCTGCCTCGCTATCCAACTTTGATGCCCATAATAAAATGAGAAGCAACATCTAATAGGAACCAATATCATGTATCAGGGATACTATGGATTACCAAAAGAACAAGGTATATGATTGGAAGCGTTAGAAATTACCTTTTATTTGACTGAAGTCTGTATTGAAAAAATACAGAACTAGAAATCATTCTTCATCTAGAAAGCAATACATAACTTTGCATTTACAGGCTGTGAATCCGCTGCAGACACTTTAGATATCAGTGATTGCTCCAACAAGGATGATGCGCAATCTGAACACAGTTTTATAGAATTTAGAAGAACAAAAAGCGTAAAAGGAGGATCGGAGGCAAGAGAGCAGGCAAACAAGATATCAGACGCTAGCCGAACCGGAGGTAGAAAAGACACAGATAAGTCTCAACAAATGATATATTAGATAGTGTTATAATATTACCTCCATCTGTTCACTCTGTGGAGCAGATTGAAGTCATGGCCAGGGGACTTAATTTGTCCCTGACCATGACTTCGACCTGTTCCGCATGATTTTGGATTTAAATAGATTTGTACTTCTATTGACAGTAAAAATTAATTTCTTTAATGATGAGGATGAATCTCCTTTCACATCTGATGCACATCTGAATTTGAAGAGTTAATTTTTGCAGAATAAAATGCACTGTCTTTAACTCCGTTCAGTACGAGAGAATACCAGCTGTGTGCCCATGATGAGTTTTACGTGAGTTTTTGACACTGAGAATTTTGGCTGCACAAGCAATGCAGCTTCTTACAATTCCAGCAAAGTGGATGGGATTTATAGAAAACTCGATTTATAAACTCGCCAAAGAGTCATTGTGCACGGATAGTGTTACTGTCAACTTTGGTGAAGGTTCATGATGTAAGATGTAAACTTACCAACCCATACAATTATCCTGGTAAATCTCGTGTATCTGCTTCAGATTGCCGTATCTTTCAGATTATAAGACGCACTCCTCACCCCCAAATTGGGACAAAATGGGGGTACGTCTTATAAGTCTAATGCAGCTTACTGGGGAGTGTGGGAACGGTGGAGCGGGGTCATGTTAAGCCGGCGGCAACACAAGTGGGGCGATGCTGTGGGAGTATGGGGTGTACTGACGGTGCAATGCAGACGCCATTAATCTCTCGGCAATGGACTTCAGGTAAATGGCGCTTGAGGCAGTGCTCAGATTGAGATCTCGGCTTAGCTAACACTTTTAGACTATGACTGAGGGCAATACAGTTGGAAACGTGTCAAGCTATTTTACTATTGAATCCATCTGTATTCACAAACGTTTTTAAGGATTTGTGCTAATAAAGAAGAACATATACATTTTGTTTGCATTTCGAAATGCCTTACTAGCTTTTTCCTATAGAAGTAAAAGTTTATACCCTACAGGTCAGAGAGAGGACCCGCTGATCATAACAGCTTAGACTCTACAGAAGAGAGAGACTGACTTAGTGACTCTCGAGATGGAAAACAACTCTGTTGTACTAACTGTGCTCCACTGGGAACCGCTGATCTCAAACAGACCAGGTTCTGACCATCACTGTACAATGTATAATAATCCGTAAGATGTCATAGTCGCAGAGCATTATAGGGAGCGCCAAAGGGCAACACAAAATTATGTTAATTATGATACAAATATTCAAAATTAAATAGTAGGAAAAGAATAACATTTTACCTACATGGCACACTCTAATGAATTAGAAAACAGGGAGAACAAAAACAAGAGTATACTGCAAAAATATTCAGTGTTTATTACAAGAAAACTGGCACAGAAAGAAATCGGCAGCACAAATCAAAAGGCATTTGTATAACAACAAGTATAAAATTGTGAAGCATGGGGTTTACAAGTACAGTACAAATAGTATCTGCGGGTCAAAATGTGGTCAGGGCATAAAGCACTGCAGAAAGAGCCATAGAGGGTAAAATGGATAATAAATTACCATAAATTCAAAAAAGGTGGGGAAAAGATTTAGTGCTGTAAGTGGTAAAATACCCTGCACTTAGTACTAATAAAGTAGCCCTATATCGCACATAGCCCAAGTAGCGGAAAATGCAGAAGATTATAAACATCATGCACAAAAATATAAGTCATCATAACACTCTGGCCAAAAGGTCAGAAAGGTAAAAGACAGTGGGCAGCGTAAACGATATTGTACAAGTAAGTATACCCATAGTCATGACACAGCCTAAGGATTTGCCAGCAGAGAGGTCCCCCTGGAACAAGGGCCCTTTTGACCCGCAGATACTATTAGTATTGTACTTGTAAACCCCATGCTTCCCAATTTTATACTTGTTGTTATACACATGCCTTTTGATTTGTGCTGCCGATTTATTTCTGTGTCAGTCTTCTTGTAATAAACACTGAATATTTTTGCACTATACTCTTGTTTTTGTTCTCCTTGTTTCACAAAATTACATTAGACTGCTCTCTGATTCTTCAGCAATGTGGGAAATAGTCCCAGGCAAGTTTCTTTTTACAAACTCAAAATGTTTGAAATCACGTGAAACCTTGTATACACTCTTATGCGGGCGTCACACGGTACGATATATCAGGTGATATGTCGTCGGGGTCACGTCGTTAGTGACGCACATCCGGCATCGTCAGACACATCGTACAGTGTGACACCTCGGAACGACTGCGAATGAGCAAAAATACTCACCTTTTCATTGCTCGTTAAAACGAAAAATACGGTATATGTATGTGGGGTATACTTGTGCTGGGAGCTGTCATGGTCAAAAGCATTGAAACTGACAAAAATTAAAATTTTCACAAAGTTTGCTGCTTCAATGTTGTTAGATCATTTAGATATATTTATGACTTCTGAAGTACAATTATATGAATTTTAAAAGTTTTTAGAATTTTATTCACAAATACACCAAGTATATGCAAAGACTCAATATTTACGGAGTTGTCCCTTATTTTTCAAGACTTCAACAAGTTGCCCTGGAATGCTGGATATCAGATTCTGGACCAAATCCTGACTTATGGCAACCTATTCATACCTAATTAGTGTTTGGAAGAGTTTCTCACAATTTCTGTATTTTTGTTTGCACACATTAAAATCTGGGGAGTTTCCTGGCCATGGACCAAAAATTTGAATGTTTTGTTCAATGAGCCACCGAGTTATCACTTTTGCCTCGTGACATGGCACTCCATCATGCTGGAAAAAGCATTGTTCATCATTCAGTTGCTCCTGAATTGTTGGGAGCAGTTACTCTTAGAAAATGTTAAAATACCATTCTTTATACATGGTAGTGTTCCTAGGAAAAATTTCCTATGACAAGCCACCCCACACACGAATGGTCTCAGGATGCTTTACTATTAGAGTGAAACAAGATTCATCGTAGAGCTAACCTATTCTTCTCCAATTATTTTTCCTGATGTCTCAATAATTCTGAAGGAGTTTCATCCGAGAAAAAAAGCTTTACCCTAGTCATCTGCAGTCCAATCCCAACACTCCCTGCAGAATATCAGTCTGTCCATTACATTTTTCATGGAGAGGTGTGGCTTCTTGGCTGTCCTGGTGTTAAGAAGCCTCGAGAAGCCTTTGCCTCACTATTTGTGCAGATGCATACATACCTGCCTGCTGTTATTCCTGATCGATCAAGCTTTGCATTAATGTTGAACCAGTCCAGTAGCTGAACTCTCTTTAGAAGATTGTTGAGGCACATACAGGACTTTATGGGGGCACCCTGAAGCCTTCTTCGCAGTAGCTGAACCTTTCATTTTTTTAAATTCTTGATGATCTGAAAAATGGTTGATTTAGGGGCAATCTTATAAGCAGCAATGGCATTGCCTATAAAAACCCTTTTGATAGAATGTAATGATTACAGCACGTGTTTCTTCAGAGACAGCCATGATTAACAAATTAAGACAATGATTTCAAGCACGAAACCCCTTTTAAAGCAACCAGTCTGTTCTTATCACTCTGTCCCGCTGATTGAATCGTATCAGTTAGGCTGGGTTCACACATAGCGACAGCGATAACGACGTCGCTGTTACGTCACCATTTTCTGTGACGTAACAGCAACCTAGTAAGTCGCTGTTATGATCGCTGCTTAGCTGTCAAACACAGCGACGCAGCAGTGATCATAACGTCGCTACATGTGCAGAGAGACGGGAGCTGCGCACACTGCTTAGCGCTGGCTCCTTGCTCTCCTAGCTACAGCAAACATCGGGTTAATTACCCAATGTGTACTGCAGCTACATGTGCAGAGAGCAGGGAGCTGCGCACACTACTTAGCGCTGGCTCCCTGCACTCCTAGCTACAGTACACATCGGGTTAATTACCCGATATGTACTGCAGCTACATGTGCAGAGAGCAGGGAGCTGCGCACACTGCTTAGCGCTGGCTCCCTGCTCTCCTAGCTACAGTACACATCGGGTTAATTACCCGATATGTACTGCAGCTACATGTGCAGAGAGCAGGAGCCGGCGCTGGCAGCGAGAGCGGCGGAGGCTGGTAACGAAGGTAAATATCGGGTAACCACCTTGGTTACCCGATGTTTACCTTGGTTACAGCTTACCGCAGCTGCTAGATGCCGGCTCCTGCTGTCTGCTCGCTTCATTTCGTCGCTCTCTCACTGTCACACACAGCAATCTGTGCGTCACAGCGGGAGAGCAACAATAAAAAAACGAACCAGGGCTGTGTGTAACGAGCAGCGATCTCACAGCAGGGGCCAGATCGCTGCTCAGTGTCACACACAGCGAGATCGCTAATGAGGTCACTGTTGCGTCACCAAAACCGTGACGTAGCAGCGATTTCGGTAGCGATCTCGCTATGTGTGACGCACCCCTTACCTTGTCCTCATTAACCCTTTCCCCTAAGGTAATGAGAAGATTAATGAAATGATGTACACAGGTAATTTTATGGCAGAGCTGATATTCAGTTGCAGTGTTTTTTTTTTTTAATTAAAGGGGTTGTCCCCCAAACAAAGTACATTATACGCAATAAATGTGCTAAATAAGTGGATGTGCTAAAAAAAAAATTCCGTGCTGCGATAATCTTATAAATGTGCCCCTGTTATGTACTGCAGGAACATGGTCAGCACATAACACAATTCCAAGTCAGGAGAGGAGCAATAAGCGATTATAGAGAAAACATAGCAATGGCTTGCAGCTGCTGCTTTGTGTGAGGTAAAACACTACCCTGGACAGGAAGGGTGGTATGTTCAGATCAAGTTCCTCGATTGTCAGACACATCCAATAAACAGTACATAGCAGGGGCACATTATGTAACATTGCCCCTGGAAGAAGCAAATGCGAAATGTGTGTTGGGCACAAGAAGGTAATAAACACCTTACATCATGGACATCGTTGACCTATATTAATTTACAGTGTTTACTTCTGAAGTTATAAAGGCTTTCTTTATTTTATTATTGATTAAAACTTCACCAGCATCATAATAATTGTTTCTATTATTTAGCACTATGCACACTTTACTCATTGCGGACATTATTCCCTTTTCTGAAATTATGCTTTTGTGATCTGATTATTTTGTGCATATTTGTTAGTGGGTTTTCTTGGTCATCCTTTGTAAGGAGGTGTGTGTGTGATTTGCTCCTCCTGCACCTGTGACGCTTCCACTTTAGTGGGGGTTTAGCTGTATCCTGCTAGAGTACTAGTTTTTGGCCAGGGCGATGTATACACTGCAGCCCATCTTGCTGTAAGTAATACTTAATTTTTGGAGGATATTTTCCTCTTTTTGTTGCTATGTTTAGATTTAGTGTAGGGACCTACAAGCATGAGGTTCCGTGACGTGGGTTGTAGGCTTACGTTTTTATGGCCAGAAATACCAACAAAAACCTCATATTTATTTTTTTGGACAGGATACAGCCAGGCCCCTTTCTTTTGGGCCTTGCACTGAAGAGTGTCTGTCCGTGCATGATACACAGTGGGGTACGGCTTGGCAACCCGCCTGATCTAATAGTATGGGCGTCACCTAATAGGCTGCGGGTTTGTGACTGTGTTATCTGCATATGTGAACAGCGCTCTATGCAAGTCACTAGTGTGCAGTTTTATCATCTAGCAATCGCCCTCCTCCATTCCACGGAGGTGTGTGTGTGATTTGCTCCTCCTGTACCTGTGACGCTTCCACTTTAGTGGGGGTGTAGCTGTATCCTGCTAGAGTACTAGTTTTTGGCCAGGGCGATGTACACACTGCAGCCCATCTTGCTGTAAGTCATCCTTTGTAACTATTATTTTGACTTTATAATATCAATAGTATTTTGTTGGGTTCTTTACTGCACACTAGCATTATCGTAAACTGTGTATAAGATGCCTTGTTATGTATGTTTTTGTATTTTGATATAATTAAAATTACTTTATATCTATTTGCAGTCATATATTTGTACATTTTTTGCAATTTATCTGATCACTATTCACAACTGACTTAATGTAAGTTGCTACTATAGAAGCTGAAGCAGTGGTGTAACCAGAGTCTGATGGGCCCTGGTGCGGAGTTTAAGCCTGGAGCCCCCCATATGTTTGTCAGATGTTTGGACCATTGTAGCATTCTAAATCCTTTAAAGACATACAAGTTGCCCCCCTTCCCCTTCATTGTGTAGTAACATCCCCCATCCTGTACTAATGTCCCCCATCCTGGGCCACTTCCTTTTAAATATGTCTCTCATCCTGATAAATATGTACCCCATCCTCGTAAATATATCTCCCATCCTGTTATATAGCCCCCTCATCCTAGTATATAGCTCTCCATGCTGGTGTAAGGCCCTTTATCCTGGTGTATAGCTCCCCATCATGCTATATACCCCCTCATCCAGTTATATAGCCCTCTATCCTGGTATATAGCCCCATCATGGTATATAGCCCCCTCATTATTATTATTATTATAGCACCATCAATTCCATGGCACTTTACATGTGAAACGGGTATACATAATAGGGACAAGTACAATAATCATAAACAATACAAGGCACAGACTGGTACAGGAGGATAGAGGTCCCTGCCCACGAGGACTCAGAGTCTACAAGGCATAGGTGACTATACAGTAGGTTGGTTTTGGTATATAGCCCTTCATCCTGGTATATAGCTCTTAATCCTGAGTATATTGCCCCCATCCTGGTATATAGCCTCCTCATGCTGGTATATAGCCCTCCATCCTAGTATATAGCCCCCATTATGCTGTATAGCCCCCTCATCCTGGTATATAGCCCTCCATCCTGGTATATAGCCCCCCCATCATGCTATATAGCCCCCTCATCATGCTATATAGTCCCCTCATCATGTTGGTATATAGCCACCATCATGCTATATAGCCCCCTTATCCTGGTATATAGCCCCCATCCTGGTATACAGTCCCCCATCCTAGTATATAGCCCCCTCATCCTGGTATATAGCCCCCACCGTGCCGCACACAATAAAAAAAATAAATAAATAAACAATTGTACTCACCTAACCTGCACTCCTCCAGATGTCCTCCTACGATGCTGGCATGCCAGCAACTGACCAGCCTGTAAGCAGCGCTGCACATGACGTCAGTGTCATGCGCGGTCACTTATAGCACCGGCAGCTGTCAGAATATTCTCTGCTCCCCATGCCCAGGATTGTGTGCGTGGGGAGCAATGAATATTCATGACCTTAATCTGTGGCCGGCACCTCACAGTGCAGGGACCCGACAAGTCTCTGTACTGCGATGTATTTCAACTGGATGTGTGCCCTCGAACACACATCCATCTGAATAAGGGGCTGGGGCTGGCGGGCCCCCTGCACCGCCGGGCCCGGTCGCAGTGGCTATATCTATGACAGCAGTCGTTACGCCCCTGAGCTTAAGCAATAAATGTTGTGACAATCAAAATTTGCATTTGTTTCAAAACCTTTGCCCATGACATTAAATCTGAGATTCACTGCAATAGAGGAGTGAATGCAGCCGTAGGGAATTTCATATTTGCAAACGCACTACACATTTTCAGACTAAAAATAGATATGTAAAATACTGAGCAAAAAATTGACGGTGGATGGGCTCACAGGGCGCTAAATGACAGCATGCAGTTATTGGGATTTTACCTGCCTGTGACCAAAGCTTGCACTGGGTAATTTAGAGCTGCCTGTCACTCATTAATGCTCCAGTGCTGAGTAAACGAAGACATAGGACATGGCAAAATAGCACAATTACTGCAGCCAGGAGAGCAATTATACAGTTTTATCTAGGCATTGAAGACGTCAACGAGGAAAAAGAAATGATGTCTACAGAGAAATAATCAATTTTCATTAAATGGAAAGAAAGGTCCATGAAAAAAAATAAAACAAGAACTCAATCCCAGGTTTCAAACCTAGGAGTTCTAAATCAAACTGATTGTTTGTGCAAGACTTCTGTTCATAGAGATGAAATATTATATTATATTAAAGCACTTGTATGTTTTAATCCCCATGTTCTAAAATCTGCCCAGGAAAGGTCACATTTTGGCCAACAGAGTTTAACGTTATGCCAAATGTACAGCTTTAACCCCTTCACAATCCAGTGATTTTCCGTTTTCGTTTTTTTCCTCCCCTTCTCCCAAGCGTCATAACTTTTTTATTTTTCTGTCAGTATAGCCATATGGAGGCTTGTTTTTTGCGGGATGAATGGTACTTTTGAACAACACCATTCATTTTGCCCCATATTGTACTGGAAAACGGAGAAAAAATTCCAAATGCGGTGAAATTGCAAAAAAATGCAATTTCACGATTGCTTCTTGGGTTTTTTATGAACCATGTTCATTATATGGTACAATTGACCTGGAATTATGATTCCACAGGTCAGTATGAGTTAGTAGATACCAAACATGAATAGTTTTACTTTTACCTAAGTGCGATAAAAAAAAATCAGAAATTTGTAAAAAAAATGTGAGCTTTTGTCGCCATTTTTTAGACCTGTAGCGTTCTCATTTTTTTAGATCTGGGGCAGTGTGAGGACTTATTTTTGTGTCTTGAGCTGATGTTCTTAACTATACCATTTTTGGGTAGACGTGATTTTTACATCGACTTTTAATGCACTTTATTGCAATTTTGCGGTGACCAAAAAAAAGTAATTCTGTCTTTTTGATTTTGTGTCTCGCTAAGCCCTTTACTGATCGGATTAATTTATTTTATATTTTGATAGATTCAGCATTTCTGAATTTGATGATATCAAATATGTATTTGATCATGCATTTGACTGTTAGGGCAGATAATTGATTGCGATCCCAAGGTTTTTTTTTTTGTAAATCGGGTTGGACCCACTGATCCTGAATATGTGCGTGTTCACCCCTTAACTATTTTAGACCTAAAAATAAGAAAGCAGCATGTCGTAAGGGTTGGTGCAGGCCTCCATGGCCAGACTGCAGAGTTCTCCAACATATTAGTAAAAAATAGGAAGCACTGCAATATAAAAAAATTGAGTTTTTTTTAAATTTACTATACCTCAGTGAAGTTTCAACTTTAAAAGAGGACATTGTACTAGATTTAGCATGGTAAACTGGCTACATTATAGAATAATGACTGCAGAGCTGAATAAAACGCTGGTTTTACTTTTTGATGTCTTCTCCATTAAGGAGATATTATTGTAAAGTTTAGATTACAGTTTAAGCCCAAAAGAGTGTTAATAGACGTTTGTCTCTAGCAGCGGGAACTTTTTTAGCCAGATGAGGTTGACCAATCATAAGCAGGAGGCATCTTATAGGGGAAAAAACACATCTCCAGAAGGTCAAAAGAACATTATTTCTCCTGTATGACAGAATGAAAGGTAGCTCTTCCCTTAGACCTGATCTCTGCAGCGAATGTGTGGAGCAGAGCAAAGCTGAGTACAATTAAGGCATGTTCTTCTGACACTCAGGGGCATTTTTTTTCTTCTCCTGCATGACATTTCCTGCTTATGATTGGTTACCATCATGGAGGAGAAGTACACAGCCCCACAGACAGAATCTCTCATAATGCTTTGATGAGCTTAACAAAAATTATAATCTAAACTTTATGAGCTAATACCTCCACAAGAGACAGGAGAAATTAAAAAACTGATATGATGACTTGTCTGCCTACACTGTCAATATGCATAAACATCTCAAAAACATTAACTGTAAGGGTGTTTTCACACTGTGTGTTTGTCCCTCATTGTGTGGTCCTGTGAGAATACAATATATTTTTCTATGTGCTTTTCTATTGTGAGCATACAATACATTTTTCTATATGCCTTTTCTATGACTAAACTTTTTTTTCTATATCAGTAACAAGAACCTGTAAGCAAGTCTACACCAAGGTCAGCAGCTGATATCGTGAAACAAGGGAAAAGAATGAAAATGTTGATAATGATGACTGCCTGGATCTTTTTCTAGTGTGCTACATGATAAGGACTTTGCGAGCTATGGCTGAAGAGGAAATCAAATTCACAGGCTTTTTGCATATGCTTTTAATATAGCCAATGGCATACTTAGGAATTTTACTAAAAGATTAACCCACTATGGCTCTATAAAATGCTTGTAAAAATAAAGCATGTCACATGCGCACCTTGACTGAAAAGGAATTCATACCAGCTAATCTGTGTGGTGTGAATTTCTCCGCCAGCTCTCAGCAACCTTCAATCTGAGATTACAGCAGACATTCACTGTTATGAATGAAATTTCCTGAAAACTATGGAATCTCTCCTTAACAGTCCCATAGGGGCTTACGTCCAAACCCTCCACAAAACGGGACTCAGACATATGTGCAGATGGGGTCATTGAATATAATAGAGTAGACATAGTCACCGTGTGCTCTGTCATGCACCCTTTTCTGGAGTTTATGCCTACTGGAGATGAACACCCAGATGCAGTAGACTGTGTTAATTTGATGCACATATAAGGTTTTCCCATAAAACAAAATCACAAGTAACACAAAGAGTCAGCGAACTGATGGGACAGTACCTCCTCGATCACGCGCTGCTAGGTTGCTTCCTCGTTTTAATGTAACATCCAACTGGTACATTCCGGGATTAGGGGGTGGAAGATCTGCATTACTGTTTCCTGCACTGTTGTTTTTCTGAAAAAAAGAGGGAACACATATAGTTTTAATACATGGTGACAAAGGTATAGTGTATGTTAAAGAACACACTGAGCAGCTTTACTGTGGTGAAATAATATATGAAAATTATAAAGTAAATATAAAGATCTGTAGATCTCATTTACATTGGAGGAGCAATCAGATAAACAAATTGTGACCAGTCCATTAGGTGACATAGTACAAACATTCTGATACCCTCCCAGAAATTGACTGTAATCCTGTAAATAGGCACTTGGTATTCCTACAGTTCTGTATTATTTGTACCATATTCTACTGTGACGCCCCTGATTCTATCAGGGTGTCACAGGGAACTGCACCCCTGTCTCTGATGGTACAGAACTCCCCTACATGGTTCTGGGTTCTTACACACTGGTATTGCTTCCATCAGCACTCAAATCCTAACACACACTCAAATCCTAACCACACCTCACACTACACCCTGTCAGGCACACCTGTTATGATCCGGAACCATGGAAGATCACAATGTATCATTGGCAAAAAAGGTGACAAGAGCATTGGCAACTAATCTGGCCACCATCCCCTTACTAACCATCAACACTAGAAGTAGCTGAGGGGTGAACTATCATCCTATGCACCGTGAACCCAGCTGGAGAACTAGCTATCCTAAAAAAAGAAAGGATGAATAACTCTCTGCCTTAGAAATAGACTGCAAAAGGTATAGCAAGCCCCCCACATTCAAAGACTATGGTGATATAGGAAAATACAATACACAGATGGAGCATAGGATTAGCAAAGGTGAGGCCCAACTAACTAAATAGGAAAGAACAGGAAAGGGGCTGATGTTGGCCAGAGAAAAACCCTACAAAAACCCAAATACCTGATAGTACAAAAAGGTCCTCAGAACACACGATCTGCACTCCGTCCTATATCAGGCGCTCTTGTCAAACCAATGAACAGAAAACAGGAAAAATTACAAATTCAAGAAGCAACAAACACATGGACTTATAGGAGCAATACTCCAAACATAGCTGCATGGAGCTTCACAGCAAAGCAACAGAGAGGGAAGATTCCTGCATGCAAATAAACTGACAATAACCACAATAATTGACAACCTAGATAAGAACAAAAGAACAAAAACAACATAAGAAAGAACCAAGCACTTATCTGGGGTAGAAGTGGTCTGGAGAAAGATGAAAAGGCTGGTGAAGCACAGAACAAATGATAACCGGCCCAGACAGCCAGGAGACCAAGGCTTAAATAGGCAGAGAGTTAGCAATGGAAACACCCATTGCTCAAGAACACCTGGTCTCTGTCAAACCATTCCTGGCCACAAAAAGGAGCCCCACAGCAGCAAACAGCATAACTGACATTCACAACACACACCAGTGGGTGGTCTAGATGGAAAAGGGCCACCCACCTAGAGGTCAGGCAGACTAGTAAGAGGGAGGAAGTCAGTTGAGTAGTAGCCCTCAGAGAGTGAGAAGCTGAGGGAGTTGGAGCTCCCTGTATGATCTTGGTTGGGTCGCAGACGGTGGTCTGGGACCAGATGAGTCGGAGATGCAGTCACAGGGTATTGGAAAATTTTGCACTGACTTAGTTTTGGAGAACAGTCAGCACCAAAAAGTCCCGTAACCGATACCGAGCACGGCAGGGTACATGACCCTAGATCAGGGAGTTGCTTCACGCAACTTGATAATTCATCTGTGGAGGATAGTCTCTTAATGAACTTTCCCCAAGAGCTCAGAGATCGAAGGCACCAACACAACGAGGGGGATAGGGATTTCCAGCTTATTCGGCCTACAGAAATCACAAGTGTCAGCCATCGAGAGCACAGCTCCACTATATCACTATATGGAGCAGGACCCTGACAGCTTCAGGCCGGAATTCAGCTCCGGACCACTAAGCAATACCAGCGGGAATGGATACCCAGACGAGCTCCTCCGAGTGGCAGCAGCACCCAGAGACTTGGTTTACTTCTGTGTCAGAGTCTGATTAATGATTGCACTAACGTCTATACAACCTGAGTGAGTACACTGTGCACCCTGCATCCTGCCTGCATGCATAGCCTGCACAATGCTATCCTCCACCTATCCTCCGGAGTCCCGGGGTCTCCCCTACCCGTGGAGGAATCACCATCTGGCTGCACCCACTCCATCTCCCCCGGGTACTCCCATCGGCAGCGGCGGTACTCCCCTTACCGCACGGGTTTGACATGGCCGCAAGCCCTTGGGTCCGGAGACCCTCGAGCAACCCCGGATCCGAGTAGTTCGACTGCTGCAGGGACGGCACACTACCCCAGAAGAAATACCTCTACTATAGAATACCGCTGCCATGCAATGAAAGATACAGTCATTTTTATTTCCCACATTGATAAGGAAGTCTCCTTATGCCTCTATATTAAATTAGAGACATATTTTATTTATTTATTTTACTCACTTATATAGCACTATTAATTCTACAGCACTTTACAGAAAAGATCATCACTGTCCCCACTATTTAAATTCACTATCAGTACGTCTTTGGAGTGTGGGAGGAAACTGGGGAATTTTGAGGAAAGACACTCAAACACGTGTTGCCCCATATACAGCATCGACCCACAGCACTAAATGGTTTTCCATCATGGTATGTCCTGTATGACATTAAGCAAATCCACTTTAAAGTGGACCTTTCACCAAATTTTTCATGCTGAACTGGATACATAATGTAATAGTGGCTGCAGAGCAGAATAAAATAGTGTTTGTTTTGGGTTTTTTTGCTTTTTTTAATTTAGCTTTTTTTATTGTGAAGATTTTGGCAATCAAGTAATTAGCACTTAATGAATTAACTGCAGTTAAAGGATTATTCCCATCTCCAAGATTCTATGCCAATATGTAGTAAGCGTAATAACAATAATGTAAGCAAATACCTTCAATTAGAACTGTAGTATAGTATTCCTCATACAGCCATATCTCTTACCTCATGTGCAGGGTATTGCAGCTTAGGTATCCAAGGTTAAGAACACAAGCAACTAACTGACTGTCACTATATGAGCGGATGTAACCATGGATATCTAAGCTGCAATTCCCTGCACATGTGACAAAAGACATGGCTATATCACGAGAACTATACTACATTTCTAATTTGAAGTATTTGCTAATATCATTATTATTATTATGCCTACAACATATTGGGATAGGATCTTGGAGATAGTAATACCTGTTTAAGTCCAACTGCGTGTTATTATATATTTTCACTGTACTTCTGCGTCCTGTATGACGTTGACCAATCATAAATTGGCATCAACAAAGACGTGCAGAAGGATCTGTGATGATGTCATGAGGGTCACATGACCTGAGCACATCGGTCCTGGAGTGTGCAGACTAAATAGGCAAAGAAGACAGCACAGAAGTGTGGAAATGAAGTTTTGTGCTGTGTGATATATCTGACTGGCAGGACATGTGGACCTAAGTCATGTAACCTGGGCAATTTCTTTTTTTTGTTTTTTTTGTTAACCCCTTTGCAGCATCCAGAAGTGGGTATATGGAGTAAGTCAGTGGGGTGAGCTTCTTCCATATCCGGCAGGTAATGGCTGTGTGTTACAGCCAGGACCTGCATCTAACAATCGCGTTCCACTTGTCATTGTTAACCTGTTAAATCCCACTATCAAACTCTGACAGTGGGATTTAACACATACTGGCATAGGGGCGCCTCATTTTCAGCTCCCATCGATGAACCGTGACGTGATCGCGGGTTGCTGATGAGTTGCTATAACAGCAGGGGTCTGCTGAAGACTTCTGTGCTTGTCATAACAGCACTCCTTTTAAACCTGTCTATGGCCAATCTTAAAAGGAGACTGATTTCTGCTATATAGAGTAATAATGTGGCATTTCTGTATATAGCACAAGTGATAAGATGATCGCAGGTTATAGGCCCCTAAGGGGACTATTTAAAAACAGTGGAAAGTAAAAAAAAAAGTTGAAAAAAAGACAAAAAAAATAGACACATACAGTAAAAGTTTAAATCACCCTCATTTTGCCCCATTAAAAATAAAGATAATACGGTTAATATAGGGCGGGGTACTAGACAGGCGTGCCCTTTATCACCGGCTCTATTTACATTAGCGATGGAACCACTGGCACAGGTCATTAGGGAACACCTAGATATAGGGGGTCATAAGATTAGATCAGACATCTATAAACTAAGCTTATTCGCCGATGATTTGTTTCTGACCATGTCTGACCCACACATCTCTCTGCCTAACCTCGTTACGCTGTTACGTAGATTTGAATCACTCTCTGGGCTAAAAGTGAATGTTGATAAGACAGAGGCGCTTTTTTTAAACACTCCAAACAATATTTAAACTAATATACAGTGGAACCTTGTTTTAAGAGTAACTTGGTTTGAGAGCATTTTGGTTTAAGAACAATGCTTTGCAATAAGAGCAAATTCTCACTGTCCACACGTCCGGTTCCGCCCTTTCACCGCGCTCTGACCAGCTCTGGAGGTAACTTTCTGTAGATATGTACTGTATATATACTATACAGCATGTCTAATAATTTGCATTTGTGGACACAGTATTGTACTTTCTTTCTGCTAACCAGTAGAGCACATTTCTTGAACTTTAATCTAATTGCCTGGTCAGTTTTCCTACCCCACATTTGGCTTGGTTCTGCTCTTATTTTGGGGAGAATAGATTTGGGGTGTTTTTTTTGTGTATTGTACTAGAATAAAGGATGTCATATTTATACATCCTTTTTTCTCTCTATCGTGCATCTCCCGTACACCAACAATTCTTTTGTAAGCTGACTTGCAGTCTAGTTTGTTTTATATGTTTTTTACTGTATAGTATATTTTATTAGTGTACTGTAATAATTTTATATGAATACAGTACATTAGTTTGTATTACTGTAATAAATTTGTATAAATACAGAAAATATTTTTGGGTTGTGGAACGAATTGTCTGCATTTCAGTTATTTCCTATAGGAAAATTCAATTTGATATAAGAGTAACTTGGTTTAAGAGCACACACTCGGAACCAATTATGTTCGTAATCCAAGGTTCCACTGTACTCTCAAATTTAAATTCCAGAGACAGACCCATTATATTTCATTTTTGGTTGTCAATCTCACCAATCACAGGAGCATCCTGTTTAAATGGAACCGGCATCCTCTTATCCAGCAGATGGTACAAGAATTCCACAAGTGGTCACAACCCTCCATATCCTTTCTAGGTAGAACCCATGCAATTAAGATGAATACACTTCCACGTTTTTTGTATTTATTTCGATCTCTTCCTATACTCTTGCCACAAAGTATGTTTAAACTAATTCATTCTGAGATATCCAGATTCATTTGGAACAATAAAAGAGCACGGATAGCACAACAAACTCTTTTTCGCCATAAAAGATGGTGCGGCACATCCCTTCCCAATTTCTCTCTTTATTATAAAGCAGGCTAATTCGCACAAATATCTACCGTCATGATGGGCACCCATGCGCCCAGATGGGTTAGACGAGAGGACACTTTACTGGCACCTTATACTATAAACAGTCTGATCTGAATGACAGGCTCTCTGCCCCCTGGGATGGTGGACTCACCTCCCTTCTATAACGCTGTGGTATTATGGAGGTTTACCCGGTTTCAATGCCAGTTACAAACAAACCCGTCACCACTCTATAATTTTTTTAATAATCCAGTGTTCCAGCCAGGTGTAGCTATGGGACTGTTCTCGTGGTGGAAAAGCATGGGTATCACTTGCTTAAACCATCTCGCTCCTCTGTGTAATGTATACTCTAAAGTAGAATTTATGTCCCAATTTTTGCCACCAGGGGAAGAAACATTCAGGATAGAACAGGTATACCATTTTGTGGGCACTTTGATGGGAGAGACACGAATCCTGAACCCGACGGCCTTTGAAAGAGCTTGTATTTTTGACCCGGGGGGAGAGGTACAATATCAATGATTTATAATATCTTGAATCGCCCTAGGCCAAACATTAAGCTGAAGGTGATGGACCAATGGGAAGGGGATCTGGGGTTCCTTATGACTTTGGAAAGATGGAACAAATTCTATAAAAATGTTACAAAGGGGAGCAATCAGATTTCTCTATCTGAAACATCTATAAAACTATTCCACCGATCCTATTACACCCCAGCATATCTGAACAACATATATCCGGGTGTCTCAGATCACTGCTTTCGAGGGTGTGATCAAAAGGGAGATATAGCCCATATCTGGTGGATCTGCCCAGTGGTAACAAATTGCTGGAAGGAGGACACATGTATAATAGATAAGTTTAGTGATATCCCTAATATATACTCACCTCACCTGAAGTTCTATTGTTTGGTGATAAACCAGTTGGGGTAACTAATAAATGCCTCAGGCTAATATTGCTCATTACTCTGGCAACTAAAATTTATATAGCCAGTCAATGGAAGGCGGCTACCCTGTCTGGTAATGCAGTCCTACAGAAGGTTAACAATATTATGCTCTATGAAAAAATAGAAGCAATTAGTAATGATTCCCTCGAAATGTTTCCTGCGATCTGGGACCATTGGATTCAATCCTAACTCCCCAATTCCCTGGAGAATATCATATCAATGTATATGTGATATATGTTACATATGCTAAGATCTAAAGACTGTATCTTTCTTATATTAACTGATGACATGTTGAAATTTGTCCTGTAGTTAGAAGTGGCGCCATTTTCTCCTTCCCCTTTACTCTTTGATTTTGCTCTGTTTTGCTCAGGTTACCTCGATGGTGACATAAACTTTTGAATTTGAGTAGTTCAGTAATTTGAAAACTAAAGTAACAGAATCTTATACGAGAAATGATTGATACCTTTGTTATTTGACTCCGCTTGTTGGAGACTTTCAGATCCAAAGACAATGTAATAGTATGAAGAACTGTAATATTGCATTGTATGGATTTACTTGTTATTATTCTGAGCGACTCAATAAAAGAATGTTGAAACTAACAATAAAGCTGAAAAAATACACATATATGGTATTGCTGCATTCAGAAAAGTCCGATCCATCAAAACATAAAAAGAATTAACCAGATTAGGGTACTTTCACACTTGCGTGGTTTTCCTTCAGTCGCAATCCGCCCTTTTGGAAAACAGCGGAATCTGTTAACGGATTCCGCTGTTTCCCATAGACTTGTATGGATGACGGATTGTGCCAAAAGTACCTGCGTTGCTTCCGCTAGCCGACGCTGTGTTGCTTCCGCCGAGCGGAAGGAACGCAGCATGTAACACTAATTGCTTGCGTTAAAATGACGCCAAGCGTCGGATTCCGTTACATCCATCAATAGTTATAATGGGTCCCTATGGTGGCGGATTCCGTTGCAAAGTGCTTTACAACGGAATCTGGCGTTGGATTCCGCTAATTTCTACTACGCATGCCCAGAATGAAAAAAAAAACAAAACAGAGCAGACGGATCCCGTTAGACGAACGCCTAACGGATGCCAAACGGATGCAACGGGTCCATTATTTCACAGGAATCAGCTAACGGATTCCTGTGAAATAACAGATCCATTGCATCCGTTGACAATACAAAAATAATGGATGCGTCAAAACGACACAGCAACGGACCCAGCGGATTCAAGCCAACGCAAGTGTGAAACTAGCCTTAAACAGGTAAACAGTGTAAGCAAAAAAAAAATCAAAAACAACAAAAGTAAGGTTTTTTGGCCACTGAAAAAAACCAAACCAAATACTGTAACAAGCAATCAAAATGTCATGTTTACCCCAAAATGGTATCAATAAAAATGTCACCTTACCCTGCAAAAAATAAGCTCTCACATGGCTCCATGGAATAAAAAAGTTACAGGTCTTGCAAAGTGTTAACACGACCGCCCACATTTTTTTTTCCCAAACTTCTGATTTTATTTTTACCACTAAAATAATAAAAACTTGATAGGTTTGGCATCGCCATCAGGGCTGGACATACTATTGGTGCAACATGTGAGATTGCACAGGGGCCCAAGAGGTCACGGGCCCATTTCTACCTCCAGAGCAGGTGGAATTGTGCAGGATGATGAGCTTTTGGGCTGGAAAGGGCCCATATATTGTTCTTGCACAGGAGCCCTTTTATGTGTGTACTGATGAGGTGAATCATATTGCAAAGGCATTTTTACCACAAAATGTACACTGTAAAAACAATTCCTAAAAATTCATGTCAGAATTCTGATTTTTTTTCACACTTTCTCCACATTTGGAATTTTTTCCCTGTTTTACAGTACTCTGTGTGATAAAATGAATGGTGTCAAACAAAAGTATATCTTGTCCTGCAAAAATGAAGCCCTCATATATCTATGTGAACAGAAAAATAGAAAAAAGGCTCTGGGTAAAAAGGGGAGGAAAAAACGAAAATGCAAAAACAAAAAAAGTGACTTCCTTGCGAAGAGGTTAACCATCGTACAATCTAAGGTAAAATTAAGTTTAGAAATATTGCAATTTTCACAATGGCCACTGGGGCTTTTTAGGCTTTAATGTCCTATTATTTTTCAGCCATAAGCCATAGCCATAAGCCACAATGGCGGATCTTGACTCTTTTGTATGGAAGTGTCCAATGAGCAGAGGTCATTGTGAAGCGAGGGGAAACAGGGTAAAAAAAAATGTTTCCTTAGTGTATAACATATTCCACTCTTTGACAGTGGCCACCATAACAAAACGTTATTCAGGTCACCTGTGAATGGTTTTCATGTTACGAGTGATTAGTGTATATACATTGCTTAGAAGTCTTCTGTAGCTTCCTTTGTTTTGAGAACCTACATTTTGGAGGCAACTGTTCTGGACAATTTCAGTATCATAAGTTGTAGTCTTGTTTTCATCTGTATGATATATCATCTGGCTTCCCTCTGCCAGGATAACTAATAGGTTTACCATTTTGAATTGTAGTAAAGCTATTACGGTATTACGTGGCCTGATGTTCCTTGTGTGCTTCTGACTCAATAAGCCGGGGACAAGAAAAGACTTGAAGTCTTTCCCATCGGGTACATAATTATGAAAAGACTTGACTTGGCAACAGTAAGGTTTGGAGATGATACCAGGTCTACAACTCTAATCACAGCCACACGTCTCCTGACAATAAAGTTACTTCTCAGTGAGTCATCTGGAATCTACTTATAAGAAGTGATAACATTTTGCTGAATACCCTGGTGTTTGCTTATACGGTAATATCTTTCTAAACGTCAGTTTAATAGCAGGAACAAACATAATGTGCTGTGCGAACAGTGAACTCCCAGAGCCCCTGTGGGTAAAGCACAGATATTATACAGTTCGCAGCCACCTAGATGAGTTCTATCTCGAGAAAACAATTCAGAAATTAGGGCTCGCTCGTACGAGCGTATAAATCGGGAGAGTGCAATCCGATAAAAAAACGGTATCACACTCAGACCAATGTTATTCAATGAGTCAATGCTGATCTGCAATGTTTTTTCTCAACTGTATTTGGCAGTGTATTTGGTACACTGCAAGAAAAAAAACAAAAAACTGCCAAACGGACCATCAGTATGGCATCCAATTTTTATAGATAAATTACAATTTTGTGAGATAGGAAACTCTAAATGGTCCTGTAAAAGATTAATAGCTGCTGAGTGGGGGAGATGGTGACACCTGAGCAAACCTACCTCGGGCCCCTCACCACCCTAGCTAGATATCTCACCTATGCGCCAAGCTGGATACCTGACCCTAGGTATAACTAGGGCTGGCCCTAAATAGGGAACGAGTGGAATTGACCTCTTTGTCAACCCCACTAAACACTAAAGAAGACGCAAGGAGGACACATTTGAAAATGCATGAACTACTTATCCCCAGATGACTCAGGTAGAAGTTCAGCAGTTTCAGCAACAATACCACAGAAGAGTACAAGCTACCTGCTTGCAACCAGAACGTGAATGAACTGAATAATATCCCCAGCGCAAATCCAGGGAACATGGGGAATATTGATAAACAGCAGATGGATAGAAGGCGAGCTCCTACTGGGTCCTAAAGGGGAAGAGATGAAAACCCCAGAGGAAAGCTACCTAGTACAATGAATACTATGAGCAGGAACAATAGAAAGTCAGAGAGCATTTTGCACAGCCAAAGGCAGTGATCTTCTATTGCCAGAAATCACGTGACTATCTATCACCCGTGAAATATCCGTGGCAGGGACTGCAATGTAGTCTGAAGACAGCATACTCCAAGGATTAAAACAGAGAATTCAGCCCTGTGTGTCTTATCTCACATTCTTGTTGTGTTTACATGGAATGTTAGTTTAAACCTCTTAGCTTTATCATTAGTGGATCACAGCAGCTTGTGAGCGCTAGTCAGACTCTACCCCTTCTATGATTAGCAGCTTCTGCCTATGGAAATGTACACTGAAAGCCTGATGTGGGTGGGGACAGCTCTCCCCCCCCCCCACTGCTACATGCAAAATCTCAAATCTTTCACTATGTCAGAATGGCTGCAGCCACTAATCTAAGTTATATATCATTGAACTCAGGGCCTCTTTGCCTACATCATGCTGCTTTTATCTGAGGTAGCAAACACCTGCTGACAGATTCCCGTTAAGTCCACATATCGCAGAAGTAACTGGCTTCGTGTGCAGCTCAATGTGCCCAATCACATAGCAGACAGGTACAGCCGTTGCCTGCTATTATCATGCACTAGTCTGGTCTATAAATAAGAACAAACTAGTCCATGTGAAAGCAGCCTATGTGAACTAGTTCATATGCTAACATTGGTTTGAGTGCTGTCCATGGCTCGGGCAGCATGAATCACCAGAACGTTTCGTTTTACTATTTTTTTGTACTAAAATAATTGCTTAATTTGTGCTTCTTTAGTCATATACCTGTGCAACATGTCACAACCTTCCATCCACTCTTTGTGAACAAACTGTCTTTCCCTTTTCTATTTCTGTTCATCTACTTATTCTTCCTTCAACCAATATTAATTGCTTATTGTACTCATTTCTTTTATGTATTTACCCTTTTGAATATACTTTCTGTCCCATAAAAAAGGGTCATTAAAATAGATCAGTGTTTTCCAAACTCCAGTCCTCACAGTCCCCAACAGATTACTTTTTGCCGCTTTGCTTACTATTGCACAGACGAGAGAATCTTATCAAGACATCAGAAATTGTTGCAGGTTCTCTCTCCTGCGCAATACTAAGGAAATCCTGAAAACATAATCTACAAATGTTCAAAGTGATTTACAATTCTGTCCAGATGAATGCCAACATATCCTTGGATGTGGGCTACACTCTTTCAGAGATGTATATAGTCTCAGGATGGGCCAGATACCCTCAGTCTGAAAGACGTGTCAAGGTGTTATATGTGGTGATCTTGGAGGCCATTGCAACATTGGTGAATCACTGCTTCCGGCGCAGCAGATCCAATGTCCCAGTGGAGTTTCATTCACGTATAGGTGACCATCAAAATAAAAATGTGGAGGTAGACCATTGTGCAGATAGAGGAAGATCTGACAAATGTAATATATCTGTAATATATCTGTAAAATAGGAAATTCTTTTAATATGACAAAGTAGGAGTGGCCAATGACCTTATCTTTGGCAAAAAAGGACTGCAGAATTTGTACCTGCTCATTGCATATTTACTTTGCCTGATTTCCACATGCTCGATAAGGATATTTGTTTTTTCTAAGCCCCATATTGTAACGCTGTGGTGATTGACTTTACCATTGAAGCTATACAACAGCCTTTTAAAGAATTAAACTTCTTCATTTGCCCCTGCAAGTCAACGTAAAAGTCTTGGAGATTCAATTTGTCGTCTGGTTTCATCTCTGAAGAAGATGTAATTAGTATGGATAACAAAGCAAGTTTTCATAAGATAAGCCATATTGTGGTTTGTGGTCCCAGGTCCACACTAGTCAGCCTGGTTAATTTTCTAGGGCTATGCTTGTACATGGCTCAAATCCGACTCTTCTGAAGTCTTTGGGCGGCCTGGACTTTTCCCATTACATAAACACCCAGTGTTTTTTATTTGCATCACACAACACAAAATACAGTTTCTATGTGGAGAACATTTATCAAATTTATTTTCTGTACTGTTTCACTGCCTTGTCACAACAGACGCTGTTCCTTCAAACTCCAAAGCACAAAAAGATTTTTTTTCGATGTCATCATTTGGTGTCACACCACGTAAGCACATTTTAAATTTGGCTTTTAAAAAATGAAAGCTGGGAGAGATAACTTGCTATTGGTAACTAAGCCAGTTTTGCTTTGATTTTCAGTCACTCGGTAATTACCTCTGATGTTATTTTAACTACAGGACTTTACGTTTACACCATCATTTCTGAATCACCCAGTATATGAAGTAGAACTAACCTTTTGTCCGCAATAAATAGTTTAATTTCTCGTCTATTCCATTTTGTACTTCAATTACAAGCAATGGTGTATTGTGAACTGTAAATATACGTTTTCCCAAGTGTAGTGCCTTGGGTCAAAATATAAATTCCCATCCTAGAGTGATTTTAAAATGTTATTCACAATTGCATGTGATAAGTGTTTAACTAAAATCAAATCAATCCTTGTGACAGAATTGTGTGTTTTTGAGTTATGCGTGACTTCTTTAGGGTTTTTTTTAATGCCATAAGTCTATCTTTCCAAGGGAAAAAGGAAAAACCCAGTGGCTAAAAAAGGTCAGAATGTCCAAGCTGTAAATAGATAAAATAGAAGATAAGGAGCAAACAGTTTTTAGGGATAAATGGGTAAAAGACTTTTATGGAAGAAATGAAAATGGCCTGTAGGTAGACCACTAAATGTCCTAAAAGCACGAATTGTGTTAATCCACCTATTGTTGAATTGTCTACAGTTTAAGGGCACCTATCATATCCCAAAACACTATTACCTACAGATATGTGGTTAATCTGCACCTTATTAGCATTCCAAAGTTGGTTGGACTATACACAGCCCGGAGAGCCCAGCTACCAGGAGAAAATTAATTTTGTACCTCCAAGCAGCCTCCGGCTTTCAGTCAAAGAGGCAAGATTCAGTCAACACTCAGTACATGGTTAATGGCCGCTGTAACCATGCCCCAGCACTGAATGATAGCTGGCGTAGCAGTGCATCAGTACAGAGTCTGCAGTCAGTCACTGCCGTGGGGGCGGAGGGGGCGTTCCGTCCTGGGTGGCACGTGTCGGGGGGCAGCATTTTGGGGGTAAAAAATAAAAAATAGAGCTTCATACAGAGATACCACCTTGGGGATTTCATCCCTAAGAGGGATGAGCGAGCATGCTCGCCGCTACTCGGTGCTCACCTGAGCATCTCAGTGCTCGGTATACTCGGCGAGCTCTAAGTACCGGCGAGATGCTCGAGCAGATGAACAGCGTCATCAGCTCTATATGACAGCTGTCGGCGCTGTGCTCGGCAGTGTGATCCACAGTCAGCTAGTGTAGGGGGAGGTGCTGCTGAGCCAGGGACAAATTTAGTGTGTAGGTAGTGTAGGTACTAGGAGACGTAACGTCACCACTGCCCCCATTGCCATAGTAACCTACCTAGCGGGTTACTATAGCATTGGTGATCTCCGATCAGCTGATTACCAGGGCCGCTATGCACTGGCTCCTGCAAGAGCCGCAGGAGTTAAGTCCCTATTTACCTGCGGCTTATGCAGGAGCCAGTGCATAGCGGTGCCGGTAATCAGCTGATCGGAGATCACCATTGCTGTAGGAACCCGCTCAGTAGGTTACTATGGCAACGGTGGCAGCGGTGACGTCACTGCCTACCAACCCACCGCAGCCTCTGCTTGATTACACAGCACGGGGAGGAGCAGCGTTCTTCCTGTGCTGTGTGATATGGCAGAGCTGCATGGATTGAACAAAACAGAAGACCAGGATGGAGGGGTGAGAGGGAGTAATAAACACGGAGTCCCTAAGTGTGTCTGTGTATTTATTTATAATAAAGTATTTTTTCTCTGTGTGGTGTCTTTTTTTAACCCTTCATTGGAGATTCTTAATGGCCGGGTCAAACTTGGCCTAACATTAAGAATCTCAGGCTTAATACCAGCTGGTAAATAGCTGATATTAACCCCTTATTACCAGGCGTGCCAACCGGCACCAGGGCCGCTGGAGAATGTTCGATACAGCGCCAGAAGATGGCGCTTTTATGAAAGCGCCATTTTCTGGGGTGGCTGTGGACTGCAGGGAGGCCCAGAAAGCTTGGGCCAACCTGCGCTACAGATTCCAATCCCCAGCTGCCTAGTTGTACCTGGTTGGACACAAAAATTGGGCGAAGCCCTTGTCATTTTTTTTAATTATTTCATGAAATAATTAAAAAAAGGGCTTTCCTGTATTTTTTGTTCACAGCTCTGTACAAATAGGCAGCTGGGAGTTGGGGGCAGCCCATTCATGCCTGCTGTACCTGGCTAGCATACAAAAATATGGCGACACCTACGCCATATTTTATTTTTAATTTTTTGGAAAAAAAAATTAAAAAAGGGCTTCCCTGGATTTTCCATTGCCAGTGAACATAAAACCAAGCAGTGGGGGTTAACAGCCAGTAGCTGCTTGGATTACCCTTAGCTAGCAATAGAAAATGCAGCGGTAGCCCACGTTTTTTTTTTCTACCCTCAACCAAGGGTTAGGGTTATATGTTTGGGTTATTTCTTTTATTTTTTTAATGATTTAAATTAAAAAAAATCGCTGGGAACCAACAATATAGGGAAGCTTTTTTTTTTTTTTTTAATTATTTCATGAATTTCATGAAACAATTAAAAAAAAAAACGATGTGAGCTTTGCCCAATTTTTGTGTCCAGCCAGGTACAACTAGGCAGCTGGGGATGGGAATTCACAGCGAAGGTTGGCCCAAGCTTTCTGGGCCACCCTGTTGTGAATTGCAGTCCACAGCCACCCCGAAAATGGCGCGTTCATAGAAGCGCCATCTTTGGGTGCTGTATCAACTCTACCAGCGGTCCTGGTGCCGGGTGGCTCGCTGGGTAATAATGGGGTTAGGGCTGGCTGGGTATTATCAGCTGGCCCTAAGCCCGAAAATCATGGTGTCACGCCAATATTAGACATGGCCACCATGAATTTCTAGTAAAGAAAGATTAACAAAAAACACAACAAAGAGAAAAATATGTTTATTAGAAATAAAGCACAACACCATTAGTGACTCCATCTTTATTGAAATAAAGAACCCCCCTCCGCTGTAGTCCTGGGTCGAGGGTCCCGCGATGTCCAATCCGGATCCAATATCATCTGATCGGTTTGCTGGAATGCAAAGCGATCAGATGATGTGTCAGGTTTAAGGACCTGAATCACTTGACACATCTACTGATTGTTTAACAGCCGTTTATATAATCAGCTGATGCATCAGTAGGGAAAAAAAAACGATACTCCTCTGTGCAGACTCCCAAGACACTTGATGTGGTCACCTGGTGATCCGGTGATGCCGTCAGGTGACCGCATCAGCTGATCACCGGTAAGTCCTGCAGCGATCGGACATGTCCTGGGAGTCTGCACAAAAGTGAGTATGCTATTTTTTTTTTCTTCTGTTCACTTTCTGTTTCGCTTGACAGTGAATATACAGGCAGAGACAAGTTGCTGCACAAACACTGCAAAGCGAAAGTACATGTCACACGGGAGGAGGAACGCAGGATTCTTCCTCCCTCTAATACAAAGACAACATTGCTCAAAGCAATGGATTATCGACGATCAACGGAGGAGGGCGGCAAATTTGACGACCACCTCGGGCAGCAAAAGAAGTTGCTACGCCACTGCTGCCGTGGTATGGTTACATATGCTGCTCATTATGTACTAAAACACCTACATTAATTAGTTTTAGGAGCTATAAGGGGAAAATATGCACAATACATTCAAGAAAATATACAAGACATATGCAAAGCTCAACAATGACAAAAAAATCTATTTATATATATCTATTTTATTACAAAATAGTTGAAAAGAAAAAGACATAGAACATGAGACATTTCAAAAATCATAGATTGGTGGACATTGAAATCACACTCCCATAAAAAAGTAGTCTAATAAGGAATCTTCTAGCAGGAGATTGGCTGGGGAAGCAGAACTCTGCTGGAGACAACAAAATAAATTCCAGCAAAGTCTGGGTGCGCCTCGCTATAGTCAGGTGGAGAGTCTTCAGACAACAATATACAGAAGGCGTGGGAATGCAACAAAGCAGTACCAAAAAAGACCTGTCACTAGGGGGAGCAAGGCGGGGGTGCTAAGCAAGCTGGTCATGCACAGAACAACATCTCCAATGAGTATCAAGGCATATGCAAGCCACACATTAACAGATTGTATAGAATATATAGTTTTACTTGTTATACTTTTTTCTGGGATTGTGATATCATTGTCCACCTATCTACAATATTTTAAATGTATGACTTTGTATGTCTACCTTATTGTTTTTTAACTATTGTGTAACAAAATAAAGAAAATATATTTCTTATCACTGTTCAGCCTTGCATATGTCTTTATATACGTTTCAGTTATGTACTCCGTAGTGACTGAAGCTGCACCGCTTTGAATTAAAGCCAGCGTCAGGACTCTGTTTTTTCTGTTTATCCTTTTTGGGCTTTTTGGCCTTATCCAAGATGGTGTCCCCTGTTTCATTTTTCTCCATGTGTTTTGTGTCCTCTTGCCTTTATAATTCCAGTCCAGCCTCCAGTCCTCTGCTTGAGTATTCTGCCTGGTTTCCTCCTAGTGACATCTCAAGTTACTTCAGCAAATCCTGTGTGAAACTCCTGTTGCTGCGCTTCAGAGGTTCTGCTCACCTGCTGCTGATGCCTCGCCCTGCTGTGTTTCTAGCCTGACCTGCCTTGATGTCACGTAACCTAGCTTACTTAAATACTGCTTAGTTGCTTCCACCAGTTGATGCAGTAGCAGAGCATGGGACTGTTCTGGACATTAGAAACTGCTCTGCATTTGTTTTCTAACCATTGTATACTGCTTTGTTGCTTCCACCATTGAATTGAAGCAGTAGCAGAGCACGAGACTGTTCTGGACACTAGAAACTGCTCTGCATTTGTTTTATGAACATTGTATACTACTTTGCATCTCGCTTCGGACTTTGAGACTTCCTTACGGAGCTTCAACAACTGCATTGCTAAATCACATTATCTTGTGAGGTTTTCAAGAGTTTTTCCTTTAAAGGTAGGGAGTTGCGTTTTTTTTATTTTTGTATAAATAATAGTGATTATGAAATCAAGTATTTTTAATACAAAATTAAACTCATTGTTTATTTAGTTTTTATTTCATTCTAGTTTTACTGAAGCACTGGGGGCTGCCATCTTGGATTTGGTGTTTGTAACGTCAGTTACTCACCTCCTTTATGGCAGCCCCCTGAACATAGAAGACCGTTGTCGGGCTCCGATCCTATATTGTAACATAGAGAAGACGTCTGCTGTGAAATAGATGCGCCCCCTGTGCTGTCCAGATCACAGCAGAGGGAGGAGATCAGTGCCATCTTTGTGGAGCACACAGCATATGCTGTATGCTGCACTTTCCCCCTGTTACTCGCCGGGATGGATGGGGTGAGTATCAACGTATGGCACCGGTGATTGCACCGTTACTTATCCTGGTGTGCTGCTCTACACTCTGCTGCTTACACCCCTCCCGCTTTGCTCACCGCCCACTCTACTCACACCCCTCCGCTGACTTTCCCCCTCCCCCGCCGCTCGCTCACCCCCCCCACTCCGCTCATACCCCCTCTGCTGACTTTCTCCCTTCCCCGCCGCTCACCCCCTCTCCCCACATATACTCACCTTGGGCCTCCGCTGCTCGCTGCTATGGACTGTGATCGCTGACAGGACAGGCTGCTGGAGGCGTAGGTCTGAGGTGAGTGCATGCGGTTGGGAGAGGTGATTGCGGCTGACATCTGCATCCTGAGTGGCACTGAACTACCGATCACCCCTTCTCGCCGCATGTCACCTCGGACCTCCGATTATGGTTGGCAGAATATCAAACTTTTAATTTTTTTTTTATATTTTTGTCAATTACAAACAAATAATATTTAAATATTAAAACATTAATACTTTATATTTTTTCAGTAATTTAATTTTTTTTTTTTTTACGACACCTTCCCTTGAACCCCTTCACGACCTTGGACGGATCTATCCGTCCAGGATCGTGTCCCGTTAAGCCCCGCCCCCTGCCGCAGGCAGGCGGCGTGGACCGGCACACATATCAGCTGTTTTCAACAGCTGACATGTGTGCCTGCTAGCCGCGGGTGGAATCGCTTCCACCCGCGGCCATTAACCCCTTAAATCTTGCTGCCAAAGTCTGGCAGCAAGATCTAAATGCGCGCGGCCATGTTTTTTACTTACCGCCGCCCCCACCGGAAGTCACGTGTGTTATCCCGTGACTATCGGTGGTTGCCATCGTAGCACAGGGTCATGTGATGACACCTGCAGCTACGAAGTTTCACTTTCGTTTTCCCTCGGCCGAGAGCAGAGGGAAAAACAAAGTGACTGAATCTGCTGTTTACAGCTGTATAGCTGTGATCAGCAGATAGATAATAGCGATCGGATTGCTAATCGCTATAGCCCCCTAGGGGGACTAGTAAAATAAAAAAAAAGTAAAAAAAAAAGTTTTAAAAAATAAAAAAAATAAAAAAAACCTAAAAGTTCAAATCACCCCCCTTTCCCCCCATTGAAAATTAAAGGGTTAAAAAATAAATAAATATACACATATTTGGTATCGCCGCGTTCAGAAATGCCCGATCTATCAAAATATAAAATCAATTAATCTGATTGCTAAACGGCGTAGTGGCAAAAAAATTCCAAACGCCAAAATTACGTTTTTTGGTCGCCACAAGTTTTACGCAAAATGCAATAACAGGCGATCAAAACGTAGCATCTGCGCAAAAATGGTACCATTATAAACGTCATCTCGAGTCTCAAAAAGTAAGCCATCACTGAGCCATAGATCCCAAAAAATAAGAACACTACGTGTTTCGGAAAATGGCGCAAAACGTGAGCCACTTTTATTGGACAAACTTGTGATTTTTTTTAACCCCTTAGATACATGTAAACCTATACATGTTTGGTGTCTACAAACTCGCACCGACCTGAGGCATCACATACATACATCAGTTTTATCATATAGTGAACACGGTGAATAAAACATCCCAAAGACTATTGTGCGATCACACTTTTTTTTGCAGTTTTTCCACACTTTGAATTTTTTTGCTGTTTTCCAGTACAATATCTGGTAAAACCTATGGTTTCATTTAAAAGTACAACTCATCCCGCAAAAAACAAACCCTCATATGGCAAGATTGACAGAATAATAAAAAAGTTTCGGCTCTCGGAAGAAAAGGAGCAAAAAACAAAAACGCAAAAACGGAAAGTTCCCGGGGGCTGAAGGGGTTAAAGGCTTCATTTGATATTTTCACTGTGTGTTTATGAACTTGATTGTTTTCTCTCTGCACTTGTTTGCTAATCACCATGTGTTACACTACAAACTTTATCAACTATAAACCGGGTTCATTTGTGCCTTTGCTCCACGCAAATAGATTCCTGAGTTATCCATTATAATTATTACAACCAGGATTACTGGGAGAAATAAAGTTAATTTCCTCCCTGTAGGTGGGCTTTCAGTGCAACGGTCAGGCAGCTTCGAATGCTATTAACCTGCAGATTAAACCAATATCTGCTGGTTAATGGCATTTTGGAATGTGACAGGTTGATCATACTAGGAGCACATTGCTAGTGACACTCATAACATTTTGTTACTTTTGAAGGCTGACTTAGCCAGCATAATTACCACAATAAAAGTGTCATCTCGTTGGGTTTGTTGTGTTCAGTTTTAAAAAAAAATCACATTAATGATCTCCACTCCTAAAGAAAGATTTAAAGAAAAAAATTGTTACTGCATATTAAAGGGAACCTGTCACCTATAATATGCGTTCTGAGCTATCAGCAGACGCATGTGTGCCCTAATTACACCTCCCTACCCATCCCTGTGTTATAAAATTGTATAATATGAAATTAATAAAAAACGTTTTATTACCTTCATATTTCGTATGTAAATAGAAGGGAATGTGGTCACAGGGGCGACGCCTTGCCCTATGGATGTCTGCATATTTCTGTGCTATCATGCCCCTGTGGGCGTGATACCATGGAGTCACATGAGCATGAGCCTGTTCCCGTCGCTCATTCTATCCTGCGCACGTTTACACTTACTATTGCGGCAGGCTTCTCTTCCGGGTTGTCCTTGTCAGTTTAAGTCTGAAGCCGGCGCGTGAACACCCGGAAACGAAGCCTGCCACAATGCATGCAGGATAGAATGAGCGACGGTGACGTTGCTCATGTGACTCCATGGTATCACAGGGGCGTGATACCACGGAAAGTATGCAGGGCAAGGCGTCGCCCATGTGACCATATTCCCTGCTATTTACATAGGAAATATGAAGGCAATAAAACGTTTTTTATTACTTTCATATTATACAATTTTATAACACAGGGATGGGTAGGGAGGTGTAATTAGGGCACATATGCGTCTGCTGATAGCTCAGAACGCATATTTTAGGTGACAGGTTCCCTTTAAGCCCAGTGGTTTTGGTGAGTCATGGACCATCCTCTCAGGCTCCGTACTTGGTGCACCGTTTTCCGGGAGTTTTCTTTTAATGTATAAATACCTGTGTCTTTTTAAAGAAGTAAAACAGAGCAAAGTATTCTGCAGTATCTGATAAAATTGAGTCTAAGTTAAATTTCCGTAACAAAGCAGAATACTTTCTTCTAAGTTTTTCTTCTCCCTATATCTTTGGAAGTATTTAAGTACTTTCCAAATATTTATATGATTAATGAATATATAAAGTCTGCACTATGTGTACCCTGAAAATGAAAGCACTATAATACAAAGTACATGTCTAAGATCTATACTACTAAAACTCTGTATTTAATTTAGAGAATTCTCAGAATTTTAAAATGTAAAGACCTGAATAAAAGCAGGTCAGTCATTCTGAGTTTGGAATGGTCTCTTTTCAGCACGGACTGCCAAGTGTGAAAGGCTCTAAATCCATCACATTAACAGGTGCAGTAAAGCATTTGGAAACTGTATTAGCTCTTTATCAGGTTTTTATTAAACCACTTATGTAATGAACAACACCTATAGTCTATCTGTAGACACTGGAATAATAAATGTTGATGCGGATTTACTAAAAAAAAAGAGACAGAATTTGTTTAAAAAAAAAAAAAGTACACGCCTTGCTGTCAGGGAGTGTACAACAGAACAGGAAGGGACACCAGGCCGAAGAACAATCCAATGAGATTTATTGAGTCAGGGAGCATAGAACATCCAATATCAAAATGGTTCTTTAGAGTCCACAATGAGTCCACACAAAGGAAACAGATATGGGGGCGCCACCTGGCAATCCGACACCAAGAAAAATGCAACAACAATCCTTAGATGAGTTCATTAAATCCAGCAGCGTGGCCGAGACAACACAATCCAACGTGGCAGCCATCTTCAATGTCCAACAGTCCATACATGGGCACCAGAACCTGGCCTCAGCAACAGATCCTAGCCCTTCACCAGACACAGCATCAACTAACTAACAAAACATGTTGCTGATCCTTCCACCTCTCCTTAGATCTACCCCATGGATGGCCAGGAGTGCTCATACCCACTTTTTGGAGTATGTGGCTTATATGGAGAAGTTTCCAGAAACTACAGGCTTGTATTGCATGAGTCGCATGCAGGTAAGAACAAAGACACAGTTGCCCACTAGATGTTGACATAGGCCTGATTACATGAAAGTCCAGAAACATAGGCCAGGGAGGGACACGCTGTTACACTTGCACCCCAATTATTATCAAACGCATTGTTTTACATGCAAATTGTGGTGCCATTTCAGAGCATATAAGCCAACTAATGCAGAAAAAGTATTCATACTCCTTGAACTTTTCCACATTTTTTCACATTACACACACAACTTTAATGTATTTTATTGGGATTTTATTTCATATATAAACACAAACTAGCATTTGTGAAGTGTAAAAGAAATGATTAATGGATTTCTAATTATTTTAAAAATATTAATTTGAAAACTGTGATGCGCATTTGTATTCAGCCCCCTGAAGTCTGACACCCCTAAATAAAATCCTCAGTGACCAATTACTTCCAGAAATCCAATTACAAAAACCAATACACATGTGTGTAATTTATTCTTCGTATAGCTACAGCTAATCTGTGAAGGCCTCAGAGGATTTGTTTAAAAAAATGAAGGATCAAATAACATCATAAAACCAATGAACACAGACAGGTCAGGGATAAAGTTGTTGAGAAAAATAAAGCAGGTTTAGGTTATAAAATAATATCCCAAGTTTTGTACATCTCATGGAGCACTGTTCAATTCATAATTCAAAACAGGAAGGAATATGGCACAACTGCAAACCTACCAAGACACGGCTGTTCACCTAAACTGACATCCCAAGCAACTAGAGCATTAATTAGAGAAGCAGCCAAGAGGCCCATGGTTACTCTGGAAAAGCTGTAGAGATCCACAGCTAAGGTGGGAGAATCTGTGCACAGGACAACTATTAGGACTCCCTTACACGAGTGTATACATTGAACAAGTGCAATCCGATGTTTTATCGGATAGCACTCAGCCCAATATGATGGTATGGGGCAGTGTCAACAGGCACATTTTTTTCATGCAGATTTGGAATGAGAAAACATTTGCAGCAAACTGTCAATGGCAGTGTATATTGGATGGCGTGCACCCATTCAAGTCTATGGGTTATTGACAGACTCACAGAATGGAAAAGATGGAGAAATTTTGTCCTACATCTTCTCCCATAGTGTGCTACGGTTCTCTCATGTATGAGAATCAGATCGCAATAAGGTGGCACTTGGATTAAACTCTGTCAGAGTTTGATCCAAATGTCATTAGCATAATTGGCTGATTCTCCCACATGAAAGAATCCATGGCTCCACGGCTATCTGATTGCAGCCTAGGTCATATAATCTACAAATCTGGGCTTTATGGAAGAGTGGCACAAAGAAAGCAATTTTTAAGATTAAGCCTTCTGAAGTCCTGTTTGCAGTTGACAAAAAGCCATATAGGGGACAAGCTAGCATGAGAAAGAATATGCTCTGGTCAGATGAGATGAAAGTAGAACGTATTAGGTTAAATAGAAATGTGTGGCAGAAAACTAATACGCCACATCACCCTGAAAACACGATCCACACCATAAAACAAGGTGGTGGCAGCATCATGCCGTGGGGAGACATTTCTTCAGCAGGGATACGGAAGCTGCTCAGAGTTGATGGGAACATGGATGAAGCTAAATACAGGGCAATCCTAGAGGAAAAACCTGTTAAAGGCAGCACAAGATTTGGACAGTTGCATAGGTTCCCCTTTTAGAAGGACAATGACACTAAACATACTGCCAAAGCTACAATGGATGGTTTGGATGGAAGCATATTAATATGTGTGAATGGCCCAGTCACAGTCCAGACCTAAATCCCATTGAGAATTTGTGGCAAGACTTGAAAATTGCTGTTTCAAGACGCTCTCCATCCAATCTCACTTAGCAAGAGCTTATTTGCAAAGAATGGACACAAATTTCAGCCTTTAGATGTGCAAAGCTGGTAGATAGATAAATCAAAAGACTTGTAACAGTAAATTCAGCAAAAGGTGGTCCTACAAAGTATTCACTGAGGGGGCTGAATACAAATTAACGTCACAATTTGCAGATATTTTTTAAATATCTAGAAAAACATGTATCATTTCTTTTACATCACAAATTCTTGCTACTTTGCATTGGTATATCACATAAAATCTCAATAAAATACATTTAAGATTATGGGTATAGCATAAAAAAAAATGTGGAAAAGTTCATGGGGTATGAATACTTTTTCAAGGCATTATAGTTTGTGGAAATTTATATTAGATATGACCTGAGCCTTACCTCCATTATAAGTTTGAGAGTTAATGCAAAGCCGGCTGACAGTCAGTCCTGGGGATGTGGTTACAGCTGCTGCTCACTATACACTGAGCGGTGACTGCCACGACCCCTATCACTGGAAGACGATTGCAGCCAAGAGGAATAAAGTTAATTTCTTCCCGGTAATTGAGCTATAAGTGCGGGCGCCGGGCAGGTTAAGACCGCTATAAACCTGCAGTTTAATGCCATAACTGCAAGTTATTACCATTTTTTTCATACAACAGGTTTCCTTTCAGTACATGCTGTGTCGGACTGTCCTAAGAGAGTGTCAGCTATAGTCCAAATAGTAATCAATAGAAAAAAATAGTAATCCATAGAAAAAAAAACAACAATATTGATGTGCATGGTATTAAGCAGTGTATTCTTTATGAATGAGTGTGAACTTTACTAGAGAAAACAGTATATAGCATTGTATGCATTCTGTTGAATTGTTCAAGGACTGTATCGAATATGGCCTGTATAGCAGCAATCACTAAGAAACACTATATCGAAGAAGATAATAGCATTACACATTGTGTATTTTGTTTGTGAGTATGAATGGTGCCAAAAACAATAATACATGCCTTCAACACTTATGCTGATAGCGCTATGTAGAGTTGGGTTAACAGATGAAGGCCAGGGTTCGTTTGGGACCCTTTATTTGGAGCGGCTTGTGGAAAGTCTGTTCATTGAAGCACTATTAAAAGCTGGCAAGTCTCCATATTCCGTGCACCTGAACAAAACCCTTGTAAATAAATTAAAAAAAAAAAAAATGATACTCCCTTCCCAGACTAGCACCACTCCTCCGTTAGTGGACAAAGTCTTTTAAACACTTAACATGTAAGTTTTGGGAACTTATCGGAAATACTTCTATGGAGCAGGTTCAGGAGATGAGCCCGCACCATCACTGCCAGACATGATTGTGTTGTGGCTAATGGGTTGTCTTATGTACAGAAGACCTCCATACCTGCCAAAGTGAGAGTTTTTTGAAAAAAAAAAACCAAAACAACAAATTATGGCTAAGGAACTTTTTTTTTTACTATATACTACAATACAGCTATATTGCTTTGTATAGTACATACAATCAGATGTTCACAGGTTCAAGTCTCCCAAGGAGGCTAAAACAAAGCATATTTGAAGTTGCCATGTCTGGATAATTCCAAAATCTAAAAATATGATCATAAAACGAAATAGCAAAGGATAACAATTCATAATATCTACCTCAATTGAGTATCAACCAAAACATTTAGATTGCCTCCCAAAAAAATATCAATTAACCAACTTCAAAGACCGAAACATTTTAATGTAACTGCTCTTGGTATATGGAGATGTATGTTGTTTTTTTTTTTACAAATTATCTTAATATAATTAAACCACATAAATAAAAAAATGATAGTCATGTTGGGTTTTTTCCCCAATTTAACTGTTGATGGATTTTTTTTTTTATTTTCTAGTGCATTGCATGATAAAATGGAGGGTGTAATTCAAAAGTAGAAAAAAAAGCAAGCCTTTATGTGTTTATGTTCGAGGAAAAATTTAAAAAAAAAGTTATGGCTCTTCTAGGAAGAAGTAGAGAGAAAAACAAAAGAGCAATAATGAAATAATCGCCTGGTTCTTAAGGGATTTGACAAATTTGATGTAATTTGATGGCCCTCGGACTAAAATTTGATAAAATAATAAAAAAAAAGATCTTTATTAACCCCTTCATGACAAATGATGTATTTTTACGCCATACATTGTGTTCTTGACTTTGGTGCAGGCTCAGCATACGAGCCCGCATATTCCCAGCAGATGATGGCTGAATTATTCAGCCATCATCTGATCTGATTCTAACAGCCACAGCTTCCATTGTGGCTATTAACCTGTTAAATGCCACTGTCAATGTCTGACAGCAACATCTATTGTGCGCCAGCAGGGGTAGCTCCATTCCACTTGCCCATCACAGTTTTAGTTTTTTATAACTTTCATAATTTGTTTCACCACTTAAATAAAAAAACAACTGTACGTGTTTGGTATCTTCGTAATTATACAGACCTGGACAATCATATTGCCCGGTCAATTTTACAGTATTGTGAAAATGGTAAATAAAAAAGAATTGTGAATCTGCACTTTTTTGAAATTTCAACTCACTTGGAATTTTTTTTCCACTTTCCAGTGCATGACATAATGAAATGAATGGTGTCATTCAAAAGTTCAACTTGACCCGCCCCCTCCCCCCCCCCAAAAAAAAGGGCCTTATTTGGTTATGTGGGAGGAAAAATAAAAAAGTTATTGCTTTGGAAGAGGTGGAGGAAAATACGGAAAAACGGAAAATAACCTGGTCATGAAAGGGTTACACTTTCCGAACTCCAGCACGAGTACTTCAGTGTGGACAGAGATTGGCTACACCAGTCTGTAGATGCACGCAATATAGGTATCATTTCCATAAATGCAGCACATAGTACTCGTATCGTATTGGATTGTGACTTTGTTTCCTTACTTCTCTTATACAGAACCTTCCTGACAATAACTCTGTAAGCGCACAGCAACAGAATGTATAAAGCCACATTATTTGTTAATGAAATCGTATACCAGCAGATAATGCATTCACTTCTCTTTGCAAAACAAATTAATTGAACCGGTGTTGTGTCTAATTTGTTTATTAACAGCAAATCTAGTGATAGAAGCGTCGTAGTTATGAAGCTCGGGTACAGAGCCGCGGGGGCCAAATATTAATGTTCTCCTTCAAAGGAACTACGCTGCCAAGATTAATATACTTTACCCAAACTTACAACTAAGCCGTTATATCATCAGTTACTATTACAGAATGAATCGAGAAAGAAAAAGCAATTTATTGATTAAAGATTTAGACAAAGGTGCCAACGTAAGTACAACTATTACCATATTGTCATAGTTGTAATTCCAAGAAGCTTTCCAAGTCCAGATTCTAATTGTTCCCACATCTCCCTCCACAGTCGAATGTCACTGATGAAGTTCTTATGGTAGCATCTATACATCTATATCAGGGACCACAAACTTGTACTTTCTAAGCCACATTCAATTTTAAAGGGAATCTGTCAGCAGGTTTTTGCTACTCCATCTGAGATCAGTATGATGTAAGCAAGGAGATTCTGAATCCAGCGGTGTATCACATACATTACTGGCTGCAGCTGTTCTGACAATATCTGCATTTTTAGCTTTAGTCATGTAGCTGAGCCCAGCCTACACCAGGCCATCAGAAGAGATTTTACATTCATAGTGAGGTGTCAATCACACCAGGGCGCATAGACCTAGCAAAGATAATCTCCAAGTAATAAAGGCTTTACTGTAGTCTAAGTACACAACACTGAGCCTGGTAAGAGAGGCATAGTTGCTTTTTGTTTTTAACCCCTACAGCATGCTGGCTTCAGCTTACATAGCAAAAACCTGCAGACAGATTCCCTTTACATGATCAGGAGCCAAATTGAATTAAAAAAATGGAAAGACATTTTAAATGTTGAGAAATAAATAAAAATAAGTTGCAATCAGTTGTGGATATTTGACACACTAGTATTATACTACCAAACTGTAAATGTTCAGGGGTCTGCAATAATGTGTATAATTATAGTGTATTGTATCAAGGGCAGATGTTCATAACTCTAAGCTCCCAGGATGAGCCCCAAAGCAAGAGGTAGAGAAATGTGGCTCCATAGCCACTGGAGGGAGCCCTTTTAAACTCAGCAGATTTACATAAATATAAAGATAAGAAAATATTATACTAAATACTAAGAAGTATTGCTCTAGGGAGTAAAAGCTGTTATGTAAAAAGGAACAGCAATAAAACTCAAAGGGAATCTAGATCATCTATTGATCTCAGTGATGCGTGGAGTCCTCCAGTGATAACCACAATGAAGTTGTCTTGTTCCTTATAGAGTATTTCCCCTGCAATGCATAAAAAGGCCATATGGCAAGAAATTGTATATATCAGATAACCCCATGAATCAGAAACCTATTTAAAAGGAAAATTCTTTATCTCCATAGATGCATCTTGGGCATACATAAAAGCAATTTAACATTAGTGTATTCTGTACATTGTGTAGATATGTCTTGCAGTTATTAGAATCTACCCACCTGCTTGATTTAAATGTAGTTGGTACATTAAAGTGAAACCAGTGAAGTACAGTCATAAGATACAGTTAGGTCCAGAAATATTTGGACAGTGACACAAGTTTTGTTATTTTAGCTGTTTACAAAAACATGTTCAGAAATACAATTATATATATAATATGGGCTGAAAGTGCACACTCCCAGCTGCAATATGAGAGTTTTCACATCCAAATCGGAGAAAGGGTTTAGGAATCATAGCTCTGTAATGCATAGCCTCCTCTTTTTCAAGGGACCAAAAGTAATTGGACAAGGGACTCTAAGGGCTACAATTAACTCTGAAGGCGTCTCCCTCGTTAACCTGTAATCAATGAAGTAGTTAAAAGGTCTGGGGTTGATCACAGGTGTGTGGTTTTGCATTTGGAAGCTGTTGCTGTGACCAGACAACATGCGGTCTAAGGAACTCTCAATTGAGGTGAAGCAGAACATCCTGAGGCTGAAAAAAAAGAAAAAATCCATCAGAGAGATAGCAGACATGCTTGGAGTAGCAAAATCAACAGTCGGGTACATTCTGAGAAAAAAGGAATTGACTGGTGAGCTTGGGAACTCAAAAAGGCCTGGGTGTCCACGGATGACAACAGTGGTGGATGATCGCCGCATACTTTCTTTGGTGAAGAAGAACCCGTTCACAACATCAACTGAAGTCCAGAACACTCTCAGTGAAGTAGGTGTATCTGTCTCTAAGTCAACAGTAAAGAGAAGACTCCATGAAAGTAAATACAAAGGGTTCACATCTAGATGCAAACCATTCATCAATTCCAAAAATAGACAGGCCAGAGTTAAATTTGCTGAAAAACACCTCATGAAGCCAGCTCAGTTCTGGAAAAGTATTCTATGGACAGATGAGACAAAGATCAACCTGTACCAGAATGATGGGAAGAAAAAAGTTTGGAGAAGAAAGGGAACGGCACATGATCCAAGGCACACCACATCCTCTGTAAAACATGGTGGAGGTAACGTGATGGCATGGGCATGCATGGCTTTCAATGGCACTGGGTCACTTGTGTTTATTGATGACATAACAGCAGACAAGAGTAGCCGGATGAATTCTGAAGTGTACCGGGATATACTTTCAGCCCAGATTCAGCCAAATGCCGCAGAGTTGATCGGACGGCACTTCATAGTACAGATGGACAATGACCCAAGCATACAGCCAAAGCTACCCAGGAGTTCATGAGTGCAAAAAAGTGGAACATTCTGCAATGGCCAAGTCAATCACCAGATCTTAACCCAATTGAGCATGCATTTCACTTGCTCAAATCCAGACTTAAGACGGAAAGACCCACAAACAAGCAAGACCTGAAGGCTGCGGCTGTAAAGGCCTGGCAAAGCATTAAGAAGGAGGAAACCCAGCATTTGGTGATGTCCATGGGTCCCAGACTTAAGGCAGTGATTGCCTCCAAAGGATTCGCAACAAAATATTGAAAATAAAAATATTTTGTTTGAGTTTGGTTTATTTGTCCAATTACTTTTCACCTCCTAAAATGTGGAGTGTTTGTAAAGAAATGTGTACAATTCCTACAATTTCTATCAGATATTTTTGTTCAAACCTTCAAATTAAACGTTACAATCTGCACTTGAATTCTGTTGTAGAGGTTTCATTTCAAATCCAATGTGGTGGCATGCAGAGCCCAACTCGCGAAAATTGTGTCACTGTCCAAATATTTCTGGACCTAACTGTATGTGGTCGCAGAATAATATAATGAGAACCACATTCAATAAATTACAGAAATCGGAAAAGGTACATGAAAAAGGCAATAATTAATTTTTAATAAAAAAAAAAGCTCAAGCCTCCTAGATACAGTACCTTGAAAAAGTATTCATATCCCATGAACTTTTCATGTTACACTTAAAAACCTAAATGTAATATACTGGAATTCTATGTGATACACCAACAGAAAGTATTTGTGACGTGTAAAGGAAATTATAGATGGTACGGTTTTCTAAATATGTTAAATGAATAAATAAATATTGACTGGAGATATATATATATATATATATATATATATATATATATATATATATATATATATATATAAATATATATATACATATATATAAATATATACACACACACACACACATATATATATATATATATATATATATATTACAGACCAAAAGTTTGGACACACATTCTCATTCAAAGGTTTTTTTTATTTTCATGACTCTGAAAATTGTAGATTCACATTGGAAGCATCAAGACTATGAATTAAAACATATGGAATGAAATACTTAACAAAAAAGTGTGAAACAACTGAAAATATGTCTTATATTCTAGAGTCTAAAAAGTAGCCACCTTTTTTCTTTGTTTACTTCTTTGCACACTCTTGGCATTCTCTTGATGAGCTTCAAGAGGTAGTCACTGGAAATAGTTTTCCAACAGTCTTGAAGGAGTTCCCAGAGATGCTTTGCACTTGTTGACTCTTTTGCCTTCACTCTGCGGTCCAGCTCACCCCAAACCATCTCGATTGGGTTCAGGTCTGATGACTGTGGAGGCCAGGTCATCTGGCGTAGCACCCCATCACTCTCCTTCTTAGTCAAATAGCCCTTACACAGCCTGGAGGTGTGTTTGGGGTCATTGTCCTGTTGAAAAATAAATGATGGTCCAACTAAACGCAAACCGGATGGAATAGCATGCCGCTGCAAGATGCTGTGGTAGCCATGCTGGTTCAGTATGCCTTCAATTTTGAATAAATCCCCAACAGTGTCACCAGCAAAGCACCCCCACACCATCACAGTTCCTCCTCCATGCTTCACGATGGGAACCAGGCATGTAGAGTCCATCCATTCTGCGTCGCACAAAGACACGGTGGTTGGATCCAAAGATCTCAAATTTGGACTCATCAGACCAAAACACAGATTTCCACTGGTCTAATGTCCATTCCTTGTGTTCTTTAGGCTAAACAAGCCTCTTCTGCTTGTTGCCTGTCCTTAGCAGTGGTTTCCTAGCAGCTATTTTACCATGAAGACCTGCTGCACAAAGTCTCCTCTTAATAGTTGTCCTAGAGATGTGTCTGCTGCTAGAACTCTGTGTGACATTGACCTGGTCTCTATTCTGAGCTACTGTTAACCTGCGATTTCTGAGGCTGGTGACTAGGATAAACTTATCCTCCGCAGCAGAGGTGCTGTTGGTCTTCCTTTCCTGGGGCGGTCCTCATGTGAGCCAATTTCTTTGTAGCATTTGATGGTTTTTGCCACTGCACTTGGAGGCACTTTCAAAGTTTTCCCAATATTTTGGACTGACTGACCTTCATTTCTTAAAGTAATGATGGCCACTCGTTTTTCTTTACTTACCTGCTTTTTTCTTGCCATAATACAAATTCTAACAGTCTATTCAGTAGGACTATCAGCTGTGTATCTACCAGACTTTTGCACAACACAACTGATGGTCCCAACCCCATTTATAAGGCAAGAAATCCCACTTATTAAACCTGACAGGGCATACCTGTGAAGTGAAAACCATTCCCGGTGACTACCTCTTGAAGCTCATCAAGAGTGTGCAAAGCAGTAATCAAAGCACAAGGTGGCTACTTTGAAGAACCTAGAATATAAGACATATTTTCAGTTGTTTCCCACTTTTTTGTTAAGTATTTCATTCCATATGTGTTAATTCATAGTTTTGATGCCTTCAATGTGAATCTACAATTTTCAGAGTCATGAAAATAAAGAAAACTCTTTTAATGAGAAGGTGTGTCCAAACATTTGGTGTGAACTGTATGTATGTACAGTGCCTACAAGTAGTATTCAACCCCCTGCAGATTTAGCAGGTTTACACATTCGGAATTAACTTGGCATTGTGACATTTGGACTGTAGATCAGCCTGGAAGTGTGAAATGCACTGCAGCAAAAAAAGAATGTTATTTCTTTTTTTTTTTTTTTTTTTTTTAAATTGTGAAAAGTTTATTCAGAGGGTCATTTATTATTCAACCCCTCAAACCCCAAGAATTCTGTTTGGTTCCCCTAAAGTATTAAGAAGTATTTCAGGCACAAAGAACAATGAGCTTCACATGTTTGGATTAATTATCTCTTTTTCCAGCCTTTTCTGACTAATTAAGACCCTCCCCAAACTTGTGAACAGCACTCATACTTGGTCAACATGGGAAAGACAAAGGAGCATTCCAAGGCCATCAGAGACAAGATCGTGGAGGGTCACAAGGCTGGCAAGGGGTACAAAACCCTTTCCAAGGAGTTGAGCCTACCTGTCTCCACTGTTGGGAGCATCATCCGGAAGTGGAAGGCTTATGGAACTACTGTTAGCCTTCCAAGGCCTGGACAGCCTTTGAACGTTTCCACCCGTGCCGAGGCCAGGCTTGTCCGAAGAGTCAAGAGTCAAGGCTAACCCAAGGACAACAAGGAAGGAGCTCCGGGAAGATCTCATGGCAGTGGGGACATTGGTTTCAGTCAATACCATAAGTAACGTACTCCACCGCAATGGTCTCCGTTCCAGACGAGCCTGTAAGGTACCTTTACTTTCAAAGCGTCATGTCAAGGCTCGTCTACAGTTTGCTCATGATCACTTGGAGGACTCTGAGACAGACTGGTTCAAGGTTCTCTGGTCTGATGAGACCAAGATCGAGATCTTTGGTGCCAACCACACACGTGACGTTTGGAGACTGGATGGCACTGCATACGACCCAAAGAATACCATCCCTACAGTCAAGCATGGTGGTGGCAGCATCATGCTGTGGGGCTGTTTCTCAGCCAAGGGGCCTGGCCATCTGGTCCGCATCCATGGGAAGATGGATAGCACGGCCTACCTGGAGATTTTGGCCAAGAACCTCCGCTCCTCCATCAAGGATCTTAAGATGGGTCGTCATTTCATCTTCCAACAAGACAACGACCCAAAGCATACAGCCAAGAAAACCAAGGCCTGGTTCAAGAGGGAAAAAATCAAGGTGTTGCAGTGGCCTAGTCAGTCTCCTGACCTTAACCCAATTGAAAACTTGTGGAAGGAGCTCAAGATTAAAGTCCACATGAGACACCCAAAGAACCTAGATAACTTGGAGAAGATCTGCATGGAGGAGTGGGCCAAGATAACTCCAGAGACCTGTGCCGGCCTGATCAGGTCTTATAAAAGACGATTATTAGCTGTAATTGCAAACAAGGGTTATTCCACAAAATATTAAACCTATGGGTTGAATAATAATTGACCCACACTTTTATGTTGAAAATTTATTAAAATTTAACTGAGCAACATAACTTGTTGGTTTGTTAGATTTATGCATCTGTTAATAAATCCTGCTCTTGTTTGAAGTTTGCAGGCTCTAACTTATTTGCATCTTATCAAACCTGCTAAATCTGCAGGGGGTTGAATACTACTTGTAGGCACTGTATATATACAGCTTTATACATATAGGTTGACATTTTTGCCCATTCTTCTTCGTAGAATAGCTCTAGTTCAGTGAGATTGGATGAAGGTGTCTGTGAACAGCAATTTTCAAGTCTTGCTACAGATTCTCAATGGGATTTAGATCTGGACTGTGACAGGGTCATTCAAGCACTTTGATCTAAATGCTCCATTGTGGATCTGGCAGGATGTTTTGGGTCGTTGTTCTGTTGGAAGGGAAATCTACACCCAACTCTCAAATCTTTTTCAGCGATTAACAGGTTTTCCCTCCAGGATTTCCTTGTTTTTAGCTCCATCACTTTCCCATCCACTCTGACCAGCTTTCCTGTCCCTGCTGAAGAAAAGCATCTCCACAGCATGATCCTGCTTCCACAATATTTGACGGTGGGGATGATGTTTTCAGGGTAATGCACAACATTAGTTTTCTGCCACACATAGTGCTTTGTATTTAGCCCAGAGAGTTTTACTTTCGAAGACCAATGCACCTTCCTCCCCATGCTAGCTGTGTCCCCTACATGGCATGTGGAAGAAGGTGCTCTGGTCAAAGGAGAAGTATGAAAATTAGGTGTCTTACTGAAGAAAGAAGGGTGTTCTTCTTCTCTCACCTATTAGAAATACAGTTAGGTCCAGAAATATTTGGACAGTGACACAATTTTCGCGAGTTGGGCTCTGCATGCCACCACATTGGATTTGAAATGAAACCTCTACAATAGAATTCAAGTGCAGATTGTAACTCTTAATTTGAAGGTTTGAACAAAAATATCTGATAGAAATTGTAGGAATTGTACACATTTCTTTACAAACACTCCACATTTTAGGAGGTCAAAAGTAATTGGACAAATAAACCAAACCCAAAAAAAAAAATTTTATTTTCAATATTTTGTTGCGAATCCTTTGGAGGCAATCACTGCCTTAAGTCTGGAACCCATGAACATCACCAAACGCTGGGTTTCCTCCTTCTTAATGCTTTGCCAGGCCTTTACAGCCGCAGCCTTCAGGTCTTGCTTGTTTGTGGGTCTTTCCGTCTTAAGTCTGGATTTGAGCAAGTGAAATGCATGCTCAATTGGGTTAAGATCTGGTGATTGACTTGGCCATTGCAGAATGTTTCACTTTTTTGCATGCACTCATGAACTCCTGGGTAGCTTTGGCTGTATGCTTGGTGTCATTGTCCATCTGTACTATGAAGTGCCGTCCGATCAACTTTGCGGCATTTGGCTGAATCTGGGCTGAAAGTATATCCCGGTACACTTCAGAATTCATCCGGCTACTCTTGTCTGCTGTTATGTCATCAATAAACACAAGTGACCCAGTGCCATTGAAAGCCATGCATGCCCATGCCATCACGTTGCCTCCACCATGTTTTACAGAGGATGTGGTGTGCCTTGGATCATGTGCCGTTCCCTTTCTTCTCCAAACTTTTTTCTTCACATCATTCTGGTACAGGTTGATCTTGGTCTCATCTGTCCATAGAATACTTTTCCAGAACTGAGCTGGCTTCATGAGGTGTTTTTCAGCAAATTTAACTCTGGCCTGTCTATTTTTGGAATTGATGAATGGTTTGCATCTAGATGTGAACCCTTTGTATTTACTTTCATGGAGTCTTCTCTTTACTGTTGACTTAGAGACAGATACACCTACTTCACTGAGAGTGTTCTGGACTTCAGTTGATGTTGTGAACGGGTTCTTCTTCACCAAAGAAAGTATGCGGCGATCATCCACCACTGTTGTCATCCGTGGACGCCCAAGCCTTTTTGAGTTCCCAAGCTCACCAGTCAATTCCTTTTTTCTCAGAATGTACCCGACTGTTGATTTTGCTACTCCAAGCATGTCTGCTATCTCTCTGATGGATTTTTTCTTTTTTTTCAGCCTCAGGATGTTCTGCTTCACCTCAATTGAGAGTTCCTTAGACCGCATGTTGTCTGGTCACAGCAACAGCTTCCAAATGCAAAACCACACACCTATAATCAATCCCAGACCTTTTAACTACTTCATTGATTACAGGTTAACGAGGGAGACGCCTTCAGGCTATGTGCGCACGTTGCGTAAATTCATGCAGTTACGCTGCGCTTTGCAGCGCAGCGTAACTGCATGCGTCCTGCGTCCCCTGCACAGTCTATGGAGATTGTGCAGGGGCCGTGCGCACGTGGCGTCTCAGAGCGCAGCGCTTCGGCTACTGCCGAAGCGCTGCGCAAAAAGAAGTGACATGTCACTTCTTCCGTGCGCTTTGCCGGCAGCTCCTGCTCTGTCTATGGCAGGAGCTGCAGGCAGAGCGCACGTTCTCGCCGGCACCATGCGCTTCAGAATGGAGCTTTTCAGCTGCGCTCTGAAGCGCACCTTTTACGGTGCTGGGCTAGTACGCAACGTGCGCACATACCCTCAGAGTTAATTGCAGCCCTTAGAGTCCCTTGTCCAATTACTTTTGGTCCCTTGAAAAAGAGGAGGCTATGCATTACAGAGCTATGATTCCTAAACCCTTTTCTCCGATTTGGATGTGAAAACTCTCATATTGCAGCTGGGAGTGTGCACTTTCAGCCCATATTATATATATAATTGTATTTCTGAACATGTTTTTGTAAACAGCTAAAATAACACAACTTGTGTCACTGTCCAAATATTTCTGCACCTAACTGTAAGTACTTTATAAATCTATGCCTGACCGATTAACAGGCCTAGTCTTGACTAATATTAGTTATAGGTGGCACTGCAGACAGAGCTTTCTTTCCTCAGAGGACAGCAACTGAAATAACTATATCTTTTTCCCAGGAAGTATTGCCTTGCTTATAGATTTCCTATGCCAGCTGGTGGTCTGCACAATAAAAAAACAGTAACCACCTAGATGTTTTTTACTAAGATATGCCTAGTTCCCCCGTGATGGTGCTGCAGTTGAGCTGAACACATGATGCCAGGTTTCAGCTTTGCTTACAATGGATCAGATGGATTCCCAGCACTTGGGCATCTTAGAAGGGGAATGTATGGATAAGAAGGATTGTCTAACAAGCTCAACCCTGTAGTCATGTGAAAAACCACCAACAAAGTAATCAACTACTGCCAATTTTGAATGTATTTTTTATTTTGTGAAATTCACTAATAGAATGTATTTCTTCATGGTAAAGGAAGGTCATAATAGGAAATATTCTGCAAAATCAAGTTGTCGTCCATTGTGGACTGTGCATGCTCCCATCAATCTCCACATGTGCATGTCACCAGAAGCTGCCTGCATAGACAATATTAGGGAAGATATTATACCCTCGTGTTTGGGGTGAAATCTCTTGCATATTATTGACAGGGCAGTTATCCACAAAATACCTCGTGCAATATTAATCAATAATAAAATAAATACAATTACTGCTATACATTAAATGAAAACAACAACTTAAATTGCTGGAAACCATATCCTACCTCATCGTGTGTAAACCCATCCTCATCACTCGGTCAAATAGGCTGTCTCCCTATAATATCTTTACACTTAAATTTATTCCCTTACTTAGAAGTCTACTATTAAAACCTTGAGTTATTCACTCTTGACAGTCATTGTCCTCAGAAAACAATTTCCCTGAGAGTCAGTAGAGAAGGATAACGATCAAATGTTACATGGCCTACGATGATTCTCTGAACGTGAACACAGGGGGCAGATGGAAACACAGTACCTCGGAGAAAAGCTGAAATAAACTAGATTACGGAACATGACAGAACAAGTAGAAAAATATAGCAAAAGTTAATAGGCCCTGACATACCTGCAGCGTGAAATAATAAAACAATCAAACTGCCTTTGTCTCTTGCTTTTTGGTGTTGTTTTTATTTGTCAGATTATAGTCTGGTAAATCACACAATAAGACACCTTTAAAATAGACCCCACATTTTTATCATAGTTAATCAACATGTTTGTACAGTGAGCCCCACATATATTGCTGGACATAAATTAAACTATTTTTTATAAATATTTTAATCAACAAATTATTTTAAAAACACGACTCCAGAAGGAAAATGTCTCCACTTTACCATTTATATTGGGGTGCACAATAACTCCTGCTGTACATGGCTGAGGCGCAGCTGATTACCTGCCTGCAGAACCAGAGGAGAGCCGGCCCCAGGAAGACACACTGCAGGGCCGGCTCTCCTCTGCAGTGAAGGAAAGTGAAGCTTGGTTAATACCAGATTCTATCAAACATTTCTGTGTGACAGGAGTTGAGGAGCAGCCAATGAGTGATCTCCCTTTTTACAGAGGAAAGAACTCCCTGGTTAATGCATTGGGGTATCTAGAGGCAGTGGCCTTAGAAATGGGAGCAAAGTCATGTCCACCCTCACCTATTGTATCATCAATCATCCCTTGTAGACTGTGACTCCTCACGGGCAGGGTCCTCTCTCCTCCTGTACCAGTCTGTGCCTCATATTGTTTATGACTATCGTATTTGTCGCTATTATATGTACCCCATTTTCACATGTAAAGCACCAAGGAATAAATGTCGCTATAATAATAATGTAGCAGTGAGAGAAGGTGTAAGAGGCCTTTGGCTAGTTGGCAGATTAAAGCTGTTGGCCACGACTTTATAAATCCCTATTGTTGTGAAATAACAACCATTGAAAGTTCTTTTGTAAACACCTTGCTTTCCCAAATCTTTTTGTAACATGAGATGCTCTCCTGGTCACAAGATCTCTGTTTGAAAAAACCCTGACTTCCTAAGATGTCCCACCAGATTATTCCTGGGTTCCTGGCTCTGGATCAAAGTCATATTACAGTTACATGACATCCTGGGGTAAAGAAAATGCCCTAGCCTGTGGATCTCCAAGAAGCAAGGAGAAAATTATGCCTACCTGTTGACTGTCCAACCCAAAGGACAGGGAATGTAGGAAAAAGTACAATTTGCATGAAGCAAAAAGAATTTGAGAACTTACATCTATCCCCGTTAAAGCAGTCTGGCAACTTTACCTTGGGTTCCACTGTGCCAATAGGACTAGCATGTTGTTGAAGACACCTTATGTCCACAACTTCCAAAGACAAAGTCTAAAATTGTGTAGCCAAAGCATTCACAGGGTCTATGATGACGCTTCAACACTTACTAATGTGGTGGGCTAGTTACAATCTTATAAACATATGTATCCCAACAAGGGTCAAGGCGGAAAAAAACCTATCAAATTGCAGTCACACCCACAACCTACTGGTTCCTGTACAGACTAGTATCCCAAGCTTCACAATACCCTAATAGTTTCTGCACAGATTAGAAAATCCCTAGCCACACTACTACCGTGTTTCCCCTAAAATAAGCCCTAGCACGATTCTTTTTGACATTTTTGGAGTATGCTTATAATATCAGCCCTACTCCAAAAATTAGTCCTAGTTGCTTACCATACTATAATAGTATCCTGAAATAGGGCATAAGTAGCCCTTTCAGGATATGCTCCTTTTATTAGTGTAAGGTGCCCTGTGGTGTTGCTGTAAGCCACAGATGTTTATAATCACATGCCAGATTATTAATAGAAACTGAATATTCCCCCTTCCCCTGCCCACCCCTCTGTGCCGGTGTAAAGTGATTGGAACATGTATTAATGAAAAATTAATATTCTCTCCCTTCCCCGCCCATCCATCTGCGCTGGGGTCAGTCATTGGAATGTGTTTATTAATGAAAACTAAACATTCACACCCATAATCCCACCCACCCCTCTGTGCCGCCATCAATGATTGCAAATGATTGCAAGTATATGTATTAATTGCAAATGACTATTCACACCTTCCTCCACCCATATTACCACCAACTCCACTGTACCGACATCAGTGATTCAGTTAGATTGCCGTATTACTGCCTGTCGATCATATCACTATCTTTGGACTGGCTGGCGGCTCTCCTCACCTGCATAGAAATACAGACTGACATGGCCGAGAGCCACTGGCCCGTGCTGCAGGGCTAGAGCTCGTTAGCATTAATCCACCTGGAAATATCACCAGCAGAACAAGCTGGAGTAAAGTGGGCTTTACAAGCTGCGATCTCGCTAGCGATCGTACCCGCCCCCGTCGGTTGTGCGACATGGGCATATCGCTGCCCATGTCGCACAACCTCGCTTACCCCCGTCACACGCACTTACCTGCCCTGCGACGTCGCTCTGGCCAGCGACCCACCTCCTTCCTAAGGGGGCGGGTCGTGCGGCGTCATAGTGATGTCACACGGCAGGTGGCCAATAGAAGCGGAGGGGCGGAGATGAGCGGGACGTAACATCCCGCCCACCTCCTTTCTTCCGCATAGCTGGTGGAGGCAGGTAAGGAGATGTTCCTCGCTCCTGTGGTGTTACACATAGTGATGTGTGCTGCCGCAGGAATGAGGAACAACATTGCTAACATCCTGAAAACGATTTTTTGTTTCAGGACGACCTCTCCACGGCAAACGATTTTGCCCTCTTTTGCGATCGTTTAAGATCGCTCTTAAGTGTTACACGCTGCGATCTCATTAATGATGTGCATCACAAACAACGTGCCCCCGACGATAATTCATTAACGATATCGTAGCGTGTAAAGCCCGCTTAAGGGAGTGTAAATAACCCCACCCGGGATATGATATGAAAGAAACAAAGTAAGCAAGTGGAAACCCCCAACAATCCACAAACCAAAGAAGGAGGTAAAAGCAAGAATAAAACATCCATCAGCCAATTGGACAGAGACTGACCAGGCTGAGGCTCAGCAGGGAAGGAAGCTGATTACAAAGCAAATGGTCACTGGATCTAGTCCTGAAACTGAGGCGTAACACTTGCAATTTTTTTTTTCATTTGATGGTGATTTTTTCTTACAATGTAGAGGAGTTTCCATGGGAGTGAAATAGTCACTTTCTCTGGCTAACCTGGTAATGTCGTTTTGGGAGGCAAATTATTTATATTGCAATGATAATCTGTTCATCTCCCATTTGTTCTGCTATGGCAGATACATTGACAATATGCTGCTCATTTTGAGGGGCAGTGGATCTGTCATACCAGAATTTATTCAACATCTTAATAACAATCCCTGCAGCTTATCTATTACCTCCTGTGTTAATCTGTCAATCATTTCATTTTGAGATTTACGGTTGGAGGGTATATGTGACAGTGTCATTCTCACATCCACTTTCTCTAAACCTTTATCAGGTTATACCATCCTACATGTGCATAGTAGTCATTCCAAATGTACTGGTAAATCTATCCCAGTGGGAGAATTAACACGCATCAATAGAAACTGTAGTGAAAACAAGAAACTTTCTGCAGAACTGGAACGTTCATGCAGTAAACTTAAGTGGATAGGTTATCCCCATTGGACACATGATAGTGCCACTAACATTACACAATATAAGGATCAATCTGAACTTACTTCATATAACTCACATATCAGACGTATTGAGGTAATATAATATATGAAGATAATTACCCATTTTATTTGAAGATGACTCTTTTTCTTGTTTATTACAATCAAGTTGTGGGTTCAAAAACAGTTACTATTGACAACATTCTCTCAAAGTATTTTTCAATTAAAAAAAAACTATAAAACTTGGTTAGAATATTCAGATTTTTTTTAAATGAGGCAATAATCGATGTAGATGTAGTTACACAACTATGTATTTTTTTAATAAGAACATTGCAAAAATTTAACATGAAACAATATATTAACTGCAACACACAAAATGTAGTTTGTTATATATTGCAGTGAATATGATAAAATGTATGTGGGATATACCTCATTTTTCGGACTATAAGGCACACCTTTCCCCCAAAAAATTAGGAGAAAAATCGGGGTGCATCCTGTAGTCCAAATGTACCTGACAGGGTCGTCTCTGCATGAAGCGGGTGGCGGCAGGAATGGGACGATTATGTGTGTCAGCCATTAAAGGGAAATGAATAGAGATGGGTGAACCCCCCGATGTTCGGCAGCCTCGTCCGAACGTTTTGTAAAGTTCGCGTTCGGGTTCTAATATAACGCGAATTTGCGTCCGAACACCGAAACTTGGAATTTACAGTTATGTGATGGGGCGGGGGGGGGGGGGCTGTAAAATAAAGAATATAGCTAATAATAATAAACAATGTCATTATACTTACAGTTCCCGCGACGCGTCCTGCAGACTCTGTCTCCCGCCGCTTCTCCTTCCGATCATCGCTGCGCCCTCCCGGTAACCAGCACTGATGATAAGACCTTCCGTGACATCATAGCATGTGACCAGTCACGTGTGTTACATCTCGTGGCTCTCCTGAGGCAAGGACTGAGGCAGTCTCCCATTCCTTGCCTGCCACGAGCACTCCTGCTCAGCAGCGCCGAAGGTCTGCCAGACTGCGCAGTGTGCAGGAGATACCTTCTCAGAGAGGCAGCAGAAGGGTGACACCTAGTGGTTCTCCTGTTACAAGGAGTGAAGCGGTCTCCCATTCCTGGCCTGCCACAGACTCTCCTGCTCAGCGGCCCCGAAGGTCTGCGAGGCTGCGCAATGTGCAGAGGTTTACTGCTCAGGGAAGCAGTGAGATTCCCGTTATCTCTCCACATTGTGAGACAGAGGATCCCGCCTCTATTTCCCAGAGGCAGGAGGGTGAGCATGTGCAATGCGTGGTGGGTCCTGATTCGCTCACTGACGTCACACGGCTTGATGACAATGCTGGTGACGTGGTGAATCCTGACTGGCCAGGCTGGGACGTCGTGGACCCTGATTGGGTCAAGTCCGTCATCTCCGCCTCGCGCCCGCCCTCGGGTGGAGCTGCACCTCCTTAAAAGCTCCCCCTGCCATCATGGCGGCGCGCGACTGTCCTTCTATGTTTGGATGTCTGGCAGCGTGCTGCCACGCCACTGCTCAGGCATTACTGTCTCCTGTGGGCTTGGCCCTTGCTGCTCCGGCAGTACCTCGTTTGCAGGCCGTGTTCCTGCCTTGCTGCTCCGGCAGTACCCCCGTCAACAGGCCGTGTTCCTGTCCCAGGTGAGCTCCTCAAGTCTCCATTGGACTCACCTGGTTATTGAAAGCACACGTGCGTGGGCACCTCTGTGCTACCCTCGTGCCATATTCTCGTGACTTCCACTGGCACACGTGCGTGGGCACCTCTGTGCTTCCCCGTGCAACAGGTACACCGAGCCGTGAGATCTGTGCCATACAACCCTCACGGGTTAGGGCAGATCGGTGTACATAGATCGTCTGTGACATTCCAGACGATCGCTAGCAGCAACCCGCTCACTCTTCACCCACCATAGCGGCGGTCCCTTACACCGCACAGTGGACCTTGACCGGCAGAAGCAGTCCATTTCCCATCTTGGCACGCTTCCCCGGGTCCCCCTCGTAACATTACGGTCGCGCCAAAGGTCTGGCTATGGCTGAAGAGCAGCAGCAGTTGCTGCGTTATGTGCAGCAGTTGGAGTCACGATTGGCAGCAGTGGAGCAGTCTTCCTCCGATAAGACTACTCTGACGACAGTCGCCACCCAGGCGGCTACCCAGGCTGTGCTATTGGGCGGAAGGTCTCCTCGCCTTGCGCTTCCAGAGCGCTTTAGCGGCAACAGCTCTGAGTGCCGTGGTTTTATAAACCAGGTTACCACCTACTTAGAGCTGTCCGCGACTCTTTACGCTACCGAGAAGGCGAAGGTAGCCTTCGTCCAGTCCCTGCTCACAGGGAGAGCGCTGAAGTGGTCCACACCGTTGTGGGAGCGCGGAGATCGTGTGGTGAATAACTTAGCAGCTTATCTTGGGGCCATGAGAATGGTGTTCCTCGGGCCTCAAGTCACCCACGATTCCGCGCTGCGCCTCCTACGACTTCGGCAAGGGTCTGCTTCAGTCGGGGACTTTGCTGTACACTTTAGGACACTGGCCGCAGAGCTGGACTGGCCGGATAAGGTCCTTGTCCCTGTGTTTTGGGAGGGCCTGGCAGGGTTTGTCAAAGACGCACTGGCCACACGTGAGGTGCCTGCCACTTTAGAGTCCTTGATTCAGGTTGCCTCTCGCATAGACATCCGCCAGGCGGAGCGAAGGCTCGAGGTCTCTTCAGCACCCACGTCTTCTCGGCCTAAAAAGCGTCTGACTCCCGTCTTCCATCAGACAGGTCCCCCAGCCAGTCCTGTAGGCGACTCCGTGGAGTCAATGGAGGTGTCCAAGGTGGTCTCCTCTGCCCCAGGTTCTCGGTCTTGTGTCATCTGCTTTTCCTGTGGGCAGAGGGGACACATAGCTACCCTATGTCCCAAACCGTCGGGAAAAGACAGCGTCTAGTTTCTATCAGAGGGGGGACTCTAGACGCTACTTCTCCCTCTAGGTTGACTATCAGCGCCCAGTTGCAGTTCGGCACTACTCTCTTCTCTGCCCTGGCTTGCTTGGACTCAGGCGCTGAAGGCAATTTCATCTCGACCTCCCTGGCAACCCGATACTCAGTTCCCCTGGTTCTGTTGCCCAAGCCACTCAGGGTCCGGGTAGTCGACGGGTCCATACTACTCGATCCTATCACCCAGATCACCATCCCTCTCAGGATGGATGTACCACCGGGACACCATGAGCAGGTGTCCTTCCTGGTGCTTCCAGGGGGGACGGATGAGATCCTACTGGGCCTTCCCTGGTTGAGACAGCATGCTCCTATACTCAACTGGGCAACAGGGGAGATCTCATCCTGGGCAGGATCCTGTAGAGAGCACCTCGTGACTACCGAACCACCCGCTACCATTAGGTCGGTTGGGTCCTCAGGGAATACTGAGGGGCCGGGTTTACCGACACCTTATGAGGCCTACAGGGATGTCTTTTCCAAAAGGGCCGCAGATACTCTTCCTCCCCACCGGCCATATGATTGCCGAATAGACCTGAAGCCAGGCTCCGAGCCCCCTAGGGGCAGAGTGTATCCACTCTCTGCTCCAGAGACGGAGGCTATGTCCAAATATATTCAGGACAGCCTGGCGAAGGGGTTCATTCGCAAGTCTATTTCACCGGCTGGTGCAGGGTTCTTTTTTTTTTTCAAAAACTTTTTATTGATTTTCCAATTTTTTATAAACATAACAAGATATTCAAGGTTACACAAGGAAAAACATTTGTCTGACAATATGCGACATAATAGGGTGCAATGCCCCAACTTGCTATTTTAAACTGTTTATCTGATTGATATGGTCTCTATTAAACCAAGGCAAAAGTACTAAGAAATAACAGACGCGATACAAGTCAATTAGAATCATTAAGCCCCTAAGCCAACCCCGAATGCTTCCAAATTTTCTGGCACGTCTTGTTGCTACCTTAGCGTCTCGTCTCCCTTTCCTCCGGAACCCACACCTCCGTGATTTTCAATTTACCCAGTTTGTCCTGGCTATCATTCAGAAGGTACCATTCCGATTGTACAAAAGGTGTCATCAGATTATTTATTTCTCCCTGAGTAAATTGACTTTCAATGAAATTTCTCCATTTCCCAAAGAACTTGGGTGTCAACCTGTCTTTGTCCCTTTCCGCTTCCACTTTCTCCAGCCTCAGTAAATTATGTAGTTCACCGATGACCTCTTTTATGGATGGTCCCTCCCTTTGTATCCAATGCTTTAATATGGACCGTTTGGCTATCATGGCTATGTCATGTACTATTGTATATTTCTTCTTTCCCGGCATGTCCGATCCCCCTCTTACTCCTCCCTCAAAGGAATGGAAAATCCACACCATTAGCTCTAGATTTCCAGAAATTCCCCATGTTGCCTGGACAAATAATCTAACTTGATTCCAGAACCTGTGAATTTCCTTACACTCCCATAGTCCATGTAGCATATCTGTTTTTTCTCTTTGACATTTAGGACACCGCATATCTCTTCCCGGAATGTTGAAGCCCATAATAGCCCTGTGTAAAATTCTAAATTGGGTGTCTCTCCATCTCTCATTGGTAACATGTTTCCGCATCTGTACCCATCCCTTCAATATATCCCCTACAACTTCCTGCCCTTTCAATTGTTTCCCCCACGCTGTTAGAGTACGGCTATCCTCCCCAGATATAAGCATTCCCCGAAATGTTCGGTAAATTTTGGAAACATTTACACTTGCTACATCACTTTCCATAAGCTCATCAATCAAACTCTTATTCAATTCCTTTCCAAGCTCCCCCAAATCTACAAATACTCCATGCTTCAGTTGTTCATACTGGATGATATGTGAGCTATTAAGGCCATACTTGTCAAGCACTTCCCGTCCTGTCAGCCACCTTCTCTCCGCCACATTCATTACATCCTTCATTCTCTCGACGCCCTTCTCTTTCCATCTAGTAAATAGCTTATTTTCCCGTCCCATGGGAAAGTTCGGAGATGCCCAGGGATTTAAGTACTTAGATACTTTCCATGACAGTCCCAATTTCTTTCTTACCAGTTTCCATGTTAGCATAGTGTCTCGGAATAAGATTGAGTTCCTTATATGCCCATCCGCCCTGGACAATGGGGAGTGTAAAATGGACGCCAAATCCCACGGTGATGCATACTTGGCTTCCATGCCATAGTCTGAGTGCCTGCTCGTTCCTCTCAACCAATCAAACACATGTCTCATTATACACACCAGGTTATAACCACGAACATCCGGGAAACTAAGACCTCCTTCCTCCGTTGACTTCATCAATGTTCGTAACTTTATTCTAGGTTTCCTTCCCCGCCATATAAAATCCGCATACGCTGAGTTGAGCCTAGTTACGTCCCTCAGTTTTAGCAATATCGGGATCGTCTGGAATGGGTACAACAGTCTAGGAAAGCTCATCATTTTTATCAGGTGGCACCTTGCCAGTAGTGGTAGAGGCAGACCCTTCCATCCCTTTAGTTGTGCTATAATTTTCCTAATTAGTGGGCCATAATTCATCTCGTAAATTGATTCCACCGTTCTTCCTATATGAATTCCCAGATATTTAAGTGATGTCTGTGCTATAGGAATGCCACATATACAACCATCTCTTACATTCCCCCCTTTTAGGAACAGGATCTCACACTTTTTTTTATTCAATTTGAATCCTGAGACTAATCCAAATTTTTCAATTAGTGCTAGAGTCTGTGGAAAATCCACATTAGGGTCCCCCATATATAGTATGACATCATCGGCAAAAAGTGCTGTCTTTATTTCAGTTCCCCTTACCTTAATCCCTTTAAAACTATTCGGGCCCTGCAGTATTCTTGACAATGGTTCAATGGCCAAGTCGAATAAAAGGGGAGATAGCGGGCAGCCTTGTCTTGTTCCCTTCATCAAAGGGAACACGTCTGATAAAAAACCTGGAGTGTGTACCCTAGCTCCCGAGTTAGCGTAAAGATTCCTAATGTAAAGCCTCATTTTGCCTACAATCCCTGTGGCCTCTAGTACTTTGTCCAGCCAGCTCCAATTTACATTGTCAAACGCTTTTTCTGCGTCGAGTGTAACTAGAGCGGGTCTTGCCCCCCTCTCTATCTGATCCAATCTCACCGCATCCACCACTAGTATTGTCTTCCGGATATTAGTGACAGCATTTCTCCCTTTAATAAACCCTACCTGGTGCTCTGTAATGATCCTTGGAAGAATCATGGCCAATCTATTAGCCATAATCTTAGATATTATTTTTAAATCCTGGTTTATAAGTGATATGGGTCTATAACTAGAGGGATCATCCAGGTCTTTAGTTCCCTTAGGGAGTAATTTGATATATGCTATGTTTGAATTTTTAGGAATTTCCTCTCCTTCCAAAAATGCATTAAATACCGCAGTTAAATCTGGCGAGATCAGATCCCTCATAGCCTTATAAAACTCGCTGTTAAAACCGTCGGGGCCTGGTGCCTTGTTGGTGTTAAGCTCCCCGATTGTTCTAGTCACCTCCTCAACTGTGATATCTGCATTTAGGTCACTCAGATCTTCCTCTGTTAAGCTAGGCAAGTGCGCTTGTCTTAACCACTCTGCCTCGTCAGTCATGTCATTGTTTCCTGGCCCATATAGTTTTCTATAAAAATGTCCCAGCAATTTATTAATTTCCTTAGGATCTGTGGCCACCTCCCCCCCCTTTCTTTTTAGTTTGGAAATCACTGTCATTTTCCTGCTACCCCTTGCCAAATTTGCCAGCATCCTCCCCGCCTTGTTGCCGAATCTATGTAGCTCTGCTTCCCTGTGCGACCAAAATAATTGTTCCTTTTTTTTTGCCCATTCGTCAAACCCCCTTTTTGCCTCCAACCATCTGTCTTTCGTCGTGGGAGATCTATTAGCCAAATACTTTGTGTATGCTACCCGCACTGCTTCACTCTGGGCATTATAATTCTCATTGGTTTTCCTTTTGATCATGGCCGCATATCCAATCAGGCGACCCCTCAAGACCGCTTTTGCCGTTTCCCAGTATAGCACTGGGTTCCCTTTGTGTTCCTTGTTTTCCTCTGTGAATTCTCCCCACCACTCTCGTAATACCCTGTGGAAATTATCTTGTCTGAGAAGAAATGAGGGAAATCTCCATATGATATCTGTACCCCTGTTGAACTGCTCTCTGATACCCAATCTCAACGGACTATCATCAGATATCACCATGTTTCTATCACACATTCTTGTGCCCCATAAACTAGGCCTTGAGAAATCCAAAATTGATCAATACGCGACCAGCTATCATGAGGATGCGAGAAGTGTGTATATTCTCTATCATGTGGGTGAGCTAATCTCCAGATGCCCTTCAAACCCACATCTTCTAATGTCACATCCCTATGGTCCGGCCTTCTGTCCACATCCTCAGTCCTCTCCTTCCCCCTCCTCCTGTCTTCAGCTGAGTCTGGAACTGTGTTAAAATCACCTCCTACTATGATGTTGGTCTCCCCATCTGCTAGTATGTTGGCTTTTATGCCATCGTGAAATATGCTCTGTTGGGAGTTTGGACCGTAAACATTGTAGATACTTAATTTACCCGCTGGACTAATGATTGTTAAATGTTGCCACCGTCCCTGGTCGTCTGCCTCGTGTGTCACTACTTCATGGCTGAGCTGTTTATGTATTAGAATCATTGTCCCCGCTTTCCTACCTTGTGCCTCTGCCCCATATACAGTACCCACCCAGTATTTCTTCATGCGGAAAAAGTCCTCCTTCCTCAAATGCGTTTCCTGTAATAATGCAATATCTGTTTTTAGTCTTTTCAGATGTCTTAGTATCATTGCTCGTTTGTTAGGAGATCTCAAGCCTTTCACATTCCATGTAGTTATTTGTACCATATTTGCCTTTGTATTTTGCTCTTACTACTTCCTCCCCTGTGGGCCCTGAACTCACAAGAGACGAGACAATTATTACCAGGTATAGAATTTGCCCCCCAGGCTTGATATATCTTTTCCCCACCTTGTAGGTATAACAAATATAACAATAAACAATTAACTGTAGAACACGTTTTCCCTTCTGGGAAATTTTTGGCTCTTTTCGCCATGCTGATGACTTCCCCTTTTCCTAGCCAAACTGTTGAGCTCCCTAGTCACCCCCCTTAAGAGTATACGTTCTAACCCCGGATTCATATGAGTCACATCAACGAACCTTAAATAATGTCAAAAATAGTACAGTATGACAAAAACTCTATAAGGACTTCAAGTCCAACTTAGCTCTATTTTCTGGTGGTCGTCCCAGCACTCAGAGCAGACAGATCCACTTCATTTACGCCTGGAAGTCGTTCCTGGACATAGGCGAGTGAAAGTAAGAATGAAAGTGAATCTGGAAGTGGAACTGAAAGTAAGCGTGAGACTGAGTATGCGGGAGAAAAACAGTGAGACAGAGCGCGTGAGGTACTGAAAGTGAGCGTGAGACTGAAAATGAAACTGAGTATGAGAGTGAGTGTGAAACTGAAAGTAAGCGTGAAACTGAAAGTGAGACTGAATATGTGAGGGAGGGAAAAAGAAAAAAAAAAGAAAAAAAAAAAAAAAAAAAAGTGTGGGACTGAGAGTGAGTGTGAGAGTGTGAGACTGAACGCTAGGAGTAAGACTGAAAGTGGAACTGATAGCAAGTGTGAAAGCAAAACTGGACATGAGAGAGTGAAATCAAGAGAGCAAGAGAGTGCGAGAACAGGACCAGCAATATCTAGTTCAGTTCAGTTGTCATGGACCATTTCCAACAATTAGTCTCTGTGTTCCGAGCGAGGGTTATTTTGTTGTTTTGGGCTCAATCTCCTTTCCTCTCTACTCTCCACCAGCGATTGCTCCTCAAAGCTTCTCGAGTCTTTCCCTGGGCCTCTTGGAGATCCTCCTCTGCTGGTCCCTTCTCCATTGTTTCCTCTTTTTTGTCCATCAGTCTGATTCTTATCCTGTTCTGCCATGAGAGTACGCTCTGCTTCTTTATAGTCTTTGTAATATGCAAACGAGCCATTGAGATTTCTGACTTTCAGTGTGGCAGGGTATAGCAGTTGGCACTTGACTTTTTTGTTATACAGGAATGAACAGACTTTGCTGAATTCTTTTCTCTTTCTGGAGACTTCTGCTGAATAATCGCCAAAAATTAACAGTCTGTTGCCTTGGTAATGCAATGGTCGCTGTCTGTCTCTAAAGGCCCTCAGTATTTCCTCTTTATGTATATAATCAAGATATTTGACTATCACTTGTCTAGCCCTCAGCGGGGCTTTCTTGTTTGGGTTTGGATCCTCTCCCCTATTTGCTTCTTGTTGTCTTAGTGGTCCCACTCTGTGCGCTCTTTCCACTCTGAATTTAGCCTTAATGCCCAGGGCCTGAGGTAACTCGTGTTCACATATGTTATCCAGCTGTCCCAAAGATACGGATTCTGGCAGCCCCACAATGCGCAGATTATTTCGCCTCGATCTGTTCTCTAAGTCTTCCGTTTTATCTCTCAAATAATCGTTAGATTTCACTAGAGCTGCTATTTGCTCTTGCATAGCCAGTATTTTCTCCTCTGAGTCAGATATTCTCTGCTCTGTTTCTGCCAGTCTAGATGCATGTCCACTAATCTGCTTTTGCATAGCTGCTAGGGATGTTTGTATGGCTGTTTCAATGGCCACTTTAATCTCTTTTGACAGCTGTGATGTCACTTCGGCAGCCAATTTTTTATAATCAACATTGAGCTCTTGTGCATGCTTGTCTTGGCCTGCAGGTGGTGCTGGTTTCTTAGTTCTCTTATTCTGGGCTGGGGATTTTCCACCCTCCCCCATTTGTTTACAGTATTTAGATAATGGTGTGGCCGGCAGTTTCTTGTTTGCTTTAGAAGGAGTGTTACTGCTTCTGACATGCAGCTTCTGCTGGCGTTGATCAAGATTAGACACCTTATACTGCGTGTCTGAGTGATCAATCCGGTCTCCAGCTTCTCTGTGCACCCTTTCCCTGCCACACTCCTCCTCCTCTCTTTCTTGTTCCTCCATGTCCCCTTCCTCTATCCATTGTGTTTCTCCCTCTGCAATCCCCTGCAGCGATTTCTCTCCTGCTCCATCCTCCCCCGACCCCCCCGCTCTCATCTCCTTCACTTCTCCCTCTCCTGGCTTCCATTACCACATCTTGCACTGGGGACTCTGGCTCCTCCTCCATCAGGCTTGTCGGTGCCATGACAGTCTCCTCTTCTCCCCGCCGGCAGTCCGGATCTCCACTCCTGCAGGTCCCCTCACCACCACCAGCACTCCTCAGTAAGTACCGCTCCATAGCTGTGTGCTTCCTGCTACCAGACGTGCTGCTCTCTGCTTGCTCACTTGCCCGGGTATGCTGTTTATCGTCGGTTTCTCAGAGGGGTGTCGGGAGCTTCTCCTCTATGCTGCCTCCTCAGCCAGGACCGGAACAGGAAGTCTCAGGGTTCTTTTTTGTGCAGAAGAAGGAAGGGGATCTGCGCCCCTGTATCGATTACAGGGGATTAAATGCAATCACAATCAAGAACAAATACCCTTTGCCCCTCATTACTGAGCTATTTGATCGATTCCGCGGGGCAAAGGTCTTCACAAAGCTGGATCTACGCGGGGCGTATAATCTAGTGCGAGTCCGAAAGGGCGATGAGTGGAAGACCGCCTTTAACACCAGGGACGGTCACTACGAGTATCTAGTAATGCCCTTCGGACTCTGCAATGCCCCCGCCGTATTTCAAGACTTTGTGAATGACATTTTCCGGGATTTGTATCTTTCCGTGGTTGCATACCTGGATGACATTCTTATCTTCTCCCCCGATCTTACCACCCATCGGAGGGATGTCATCCGAGTACTTAAGAGGCTCCGCACCCATTCGTTGTATGCTAAGCTGGAAAAGTGCGTTTTTGAACAGGAATCCTTGCCGTTCCTGGGGTACATAGTGTCCAGTCAGGGGTTAGCAATGGATCCGGGGAAGTTGGAGACAGTGATGAACTGGCCTGAGCCCCGTTCGCTGAAGGCGATCCAGCGATTCTTGGGGTTTATCAATTATTATCGCCAGTTCATTCCCAACTTCTCGACGGTGGCAGCACCCATCATTGCCCTTACCCGCAAGGGCGCTAATCCCAAAGCATGGACACGGGAAACGGTAGAGGCATTTCACACTCTCAAAACTCACTTCTCCAGAGCTCCCATCCTTCATCGTCCAGACATCTCCAAACCCTTCCTACTGGAGGTAGACGCCTCTTCGGTCGGTGCAGGTGCAGTCCTGTACCAGAAAAACGAACGAGGAAGGAAACATCCGTGTTTCTTTTTCTCCAAGACCTTTTCTCCGGCCGAGAGGAACTACTCCATAGGGGATAGGGAGTTACTGGCGATGAAACTAGCATTCCAGGAATGGCGGCATCTCCTGGAGGGTGCGAAGCATCCATTTGAGGTTTTTTCTGACCACAAAAACCTCACATACCTCCAGACAGCACAACGCCTGAACCCAAGGCAGGCCCGTTGGTCTTTATTCTTCTCCTGGTTCCGCTTTATTATCCGCCACCTGGCCGGTGAGAAGAACGTACGGGCCGATGCCTTGTCACGTTGTATGGTTGTGTTGGAGGAGGACGAGGAGGAGCCTCGTCTTATACTACCCCCGGACAGCTTGAGGATGGTCACTCCCACTTCTTTGGACCAGGTGCCACCTGGCAAAACCCTCGTTCCCCCTGAACTACGGAACGAGGTGCTATCGTGGGCCCATGCCTCCAAGGTCGGGGGTCACTTCGGGGTCAAAAGGACCAGAGACCTGGTGACCAGGCATTATTGGTGGCCGAGACTACCCCAGGACATACAGGAATATGTGGGAGCCTGTATGTCGTGTGCTCAGAATAAGCCGTCCCGGCAGAGACCGGCAGGTCTTCTTCACCCACTGCCAGTGCCGGATCGTCCCTGGGAAGTGGTGGGGATGGACTTCCTGGGAGATCTGCCCAAGTCAGCAGGGCACAGGGTCGTATGGGTCATCACGGACCACTTCTCTAAAATGGTCCACTTGGTGCCTCTCCCACGACTCCCGACGTCACGTGCTCTCGCCACCTTGTTCATTCGGCATGTATTTAGGTTGCATGGCATGCCTGACAAGGTGGTGAGCGACCGGGGTCCCCAGTTCGCGTCTCGCTTCTGGAGAGAGCTCTGTAAGCTCCTGCAGATAGAGCTGAACATCTCCTCCGCATACCATCCCGAGACCAATGGACTAGTGGAGAGGACTAATCAGACCTTGGTAACTTACCTCCGCCATTTTATATCCGCGCACCACGACAACTGGGCTAACCTCCTTCCTTGGGCCGAATTTGCCATTAACAATTCGGTCCATGAATCCTCTGGCCAGACTCCGTTACTACTCAATAACGGACAACATCCCAGAATCCCGGTTCCGATGCCCATTACGTCACCCGATACTAGAGTGGAGGATTGGGCGACCAAGGCCCGGGAGATCTGGGATGACACCCAAGAGGCTCTTAAAAGGGCTAAAGACCGGATGGTGACAACGGCTGATGTTCGCCGCCGCCCTGCACCATCCTTCGCCCCTGGTGACCTAGTATGGCTGTCCTCTAAGAATGTTAACCTACGGGTACAGGCAGCCAAATTCGCCCCTAGGTATCTGGGTCCGTTTAAAGTACTACAGCAGGTAAACCCAGTGGCATACCGACTCCAGCTCCCTCCACGCTGGGCTATAGCCAACACCTTTCACGTGTCCCTCCTGAAACCCGTACGACTTAATAAATTCTCGGGGTCCCTGCCGGCTCAAACCGACTCCCCGTCCGACGACCCTGAGGTGGCAAAACTTGTGGAGACAAAAGTCATACAGGGCAAGAGGTACTACCTCGTGGAGTGGGCCGGCCGTGGTCCGGAGCATAGATCCTGGGAGTTGGAGGATCATATCCGCGCCCCGGGTTTGATAGCGGCCTTTGAGCACGGACAGGGGGGGGGGGCCTAGACGGGGGGGTAATGTTACATCTCGTGGCTCTCCTGAGGCAAGGACTGAGGCAGTCTCCCATTCCTTGCCTGCCACGAGCACTCCTGCTCAGCAGCTCCGAAGGTCTGCCAGACTGCGCAGTGTGCAGGAGATACCTTCTCAGAGAGGCAGCAGAAGGGTGACACCTAGTGGTTCTCCTGTTACAAGGAGTGAAGCGGTCTCCCATTCCTGGCCTGCCGCAGACTCTCCTGCTCAGCGGCCCCGAAGGTCTGCGAGGCTGCGCAATGTGCAGAGGTTTACTGCTCAGGGAAGCAGTGAGATTCCCGTTATCTCTCCACATTGTGAGACCGAGGATCCCGCCTCTATTTCCCAGAGGCAGGAGGGTGAGCATGTGCAATGCGTGGTGGGTCCTGATTCGCTCACTGACGTCACACGGCTTGATGACAATGCTGGTGACGTGGTGAATCCTGACTGGCCAGGCTGGGACGTCGTGGACCCTGATTGGGTCAAGTCCGTCATCTCCGCCTCGCGCCCGCCCTCGGGTGGAGCTGCACCTCCTTAAAAGCTCCCCCTGCCATCATGGCGGCGCGCGACAGTCCTTCTATGTTTGGATGTCTGGCAGCGTGCTGCCACGCCACTGCTCAGGCATTACTGTCTCCTGTGGGCTTGGCCCTTGCTGCTCCGGCAGTACCTCGTTTGCAGGCCGTGTTCCTGCCTTGCTGCTCCGGCAGTACCCCCGTCAACAGGCCGTGTTCCTGTCCCAGGTGAGCTCCTCAAGTCTCCATTGGACTCACCTGGTTATTGAAAGCACACGTGCGTGGGCACCTCTGTGCTACCCTCGTGCCATATTCTCGTGACTTCCACTGGCACACGTGCGTGGGCACCTCTGTGCTTCCCCGTGCAACAGGTACACCGAGCCGTGAGATCTGTGCCATACAACCCTCACGGGTTAGGGCAGATCGGTGTACATAGATCGTCTGTGACATTCCAGACGATCGCTAGCAGCAACCCGCTCACTCTTCACCCACCATAGCGGCGGTCCCTTACACCGCACAGTGGACCTTGACCGGCGGAAGCAGTCCATTTCCCATCTTGGCACGCTTCCCCGGGTCCCCCTCGTAACACACGTGTGTATTATCTCAATGGCTACAGACTGGTCACATGGCTTTGACATCATGCTAGGTCCTGTCAATACATCTCGCCAGTATGCGGTGCTCGTCCGAGCATCTCCGTACTCAGTATACTCGGCGAGTGGCGTGTACCGGCGAGATGCTCTGGCACATGCTTGGCTCCCCGTCCCTGCATGTCGGCGCTCTTTACAGAGTCAGCCCACATGCAGGGACTTGTTGCTACAGCCGGTGAATAGTGGCACCGGGAATCAGGTGATCGGAGATCACCGTTGCTATAGTAACCCACCTGTCAGGTTGCTATTGCAACGGTGGCAGTGGTGACGTCACCGCTTACCAATCCGCAGCTTCTGCTCACTCATTGAGTGATTTGAGGAGCAGCGTTCTTCCTCCCATCCAGTGCTGTCTGATATAGCAGAGCTGCATGGGTTAAAGGACAAAGAAGACAGAAGACCAGAATCGTGGAGGGGTGAGAGCAAGTAATAAACATGGAGTCTCTAAGTGTGTCTGTGTATTTATTTCTAATAAAGTATTTTTTCTGTGTGTGGTGTGGTTTTTTTTAACCCTTTTTTTAACCCTTTATTGAAGATTCTTAATGGCCGGGTCAAACTTGCCTGACATTAGGAATCTCTGGCTTAATACTAGCTATTAAAACAAAGATAGTATTAACCCCTTATTACCCAGCGTGCCGCCCGTCATCAGGGCCATTGGAAGAGTTGGATACAGCGCCAGAAGATGGCGCTTCAATGAAAGCGCCATTTTTAGGGGCAGCTGCAGACTGCAATTCGCAGCAGGGGGGACCTAGAAAGCTTGGGCCGACCGGCACTGCGGATTCCAATCCCTAGCTGCCTAGTTGCACCTGGCTGGACACAAAAATGGGGCAAAGCCCATGTCATTTTTTTTTTAATTATTTAATGAAATTCATGAAATAATTAAAAAAAAGGGCTTCCCTATATTTTTAGTTCCCAGCCAGATACACATAGGCAGCTGGGGGTTGGGGGCAGCCCGTACTTGCCTGCTGTACCTGGCTAGCATACAACAATATGGCGAAGCCCACATAATTTTTTTTTGTTTTTTGGCAAAAAAAAAAATGCTTCCCTGGATTTTCGATTTCCAGCAAAGGTAACACCATGCAGTTGGGGTTAGCAGCCAGTAGCTGCTTGGATTTCCCTTAGCTAGCAATACAAAAAATGCAGCGGGAGCCCACGCATTTTTTAAATTATTTATTTAAATAACTAAAAAAAAGGGCTTACCTGTATTTTGATTGCCTGACATCACAGTACTGTAAAAATAAATAAATCATTAAAAAAAATGACGTAGCGCTCTACGGTATTTTTGATTCTTAGCGCAGATAAAGCGGATGGCTACGGGCTGCCTGATTTGATTGCCTGCCTGGCGTTACCTTGGCTGGCAATCAAAATACAGGGAAGCCATTATTTTTTTTGTTATTTAAAAAAATAAGTAAAAAAAAATGCGTAGGCTCCCGCTGTATTTTATCGCCAATCAGGTAAAGCAAGGCAGCTGGTGGCTGGGATTCTCGGCCGCCCGCAGCCGCCCTTGGAAATGGCACATTGTTTCTTAGTGCCATTTCCAGGCGCTTTACCCGACTCATCCAGCGGCCATGATGGCGGTGGCTCGCTGGGTAATAAAGGGGTTAATACCAGCTTTGTATTCTCAGATGGTACTAAGCCTGAAATTCATGGTGTCACGCCAAATTAGACATGGCCATCATGAATTTCTATGAATCAGTAAAAAAAACACAACAGAGATTTTTTTTTTTATTAGAAATTAAACAAAAAAAACATTTAGAGTCTCCACCTTTATTATAGAAAAAAATCCTTAGTCCGACGTAATCCACAGGGACAGCAAAGTGATCTTCGTCACTGTGCAGACACAGTCTATACAAAGTGAGAAGCAAAGAGCAAAGTAAACTCTGCTTCATCACTGTGTATAGACACTGTCTACACACAGTGAGAAGCATAGAGAGCCATGTCAGCCTGCTGCAGTGCTCTGGACAGAGCGATGAAGCAGACGCTGATAGTGAGGGTATGACTCGTGCAGTCTCGCATTGCATCACCCCAGTCTCCCGACAGGAGCGCCTCAGCTGTGGAAATACATGCAGCTGACCCGCTGCTGTTGGGAGATTGTGCGCCGTGATACAATGACACTCGCATCACGGCGCACCAGGACCTTCGACATCATACTCAACTGACGTCATACTTTGGTGACTAGTCTGTAGCCAATGAGGTAATACAACATTCACACGTGACTGGTCACATGGTTATGACGTCACGGTCAGTCTTTTAGCCAGAGGTGCTTACCCGGGGGAACAGCAATGATCGGACGGACGCGGAAGCAGAAGCACCGGGAGACAGAGTCTGCAGGACGCCGTGGGACCTGTAAGTATGATCATAATGTTTTTTTAATAACATGCTTTTTTTAACAGCCCCTGATCCCGAACTGTAACACGAACTGTAACACGAACGTCCCAGAAAGCTTGTGTTGGGGGTCGTGTGCACGAACACCATGCGTTCGGTACAGACAACGAACTTTACAGTTTGGGTTCGCCCATCCCTAGAAATGAATATTCACTGGTACTCATGTCAATAATCCCGTCCACCTCTCAGCACCCAGGTCAGTAGTAGTAAAAATCTCCAAAGTAATTTTTTAGCACTGATGTAGGCGCCGAGAGGTGAGCGGTATTATGGGGTCGGGGAGCAGTGAATATTAATTTCCCTTTAATGGGAAAATTAATATTCACTGCTACTACCACTGCTGACTTCTTCTGTACAACGACTGAATGGTAGAAAATGTATATTTTATTAATGAAAAATATCTAAAAAGCAGACAAACAATGTTGGATTAAAATTAGCAGAGACAAATAATGGTGAGTACCAATAGATGGCGCCCTCACCCCACAGTAGGTATATGGTAGCACACGTTAGAATTCAACGCACAGCACATGAGGGGCTAAAAAGCCAATATTACATACAACTAAAGTGTGCTGCTGCCTTTTCAGTGCCCGTTACTAATACATCAAATACATAGTGTCAAAAAGTCTTGTAACAACGCACTATAATACATTGCAACCAAACATACCTAAATGGTGGATGAGAGCCCAATTCCCCGACCCATAGGTTTCGGTGTAACTCCTTCTTCCGGGGGTGGTCTCTGATTAAAAGAGGTAACCTTATAAAGGATAAGTGTCCAATCACTATCCGTATTGACCCTAACCAATCAGGTCATAGGGTATATGCAGTGACGTTATGTCAAAAAAGACCAATACCATGCCCATCACCTCAATAGGTGGATATACAGGGCGTGCAGCAAGTGGGGGTGTGGCCAGGACCTCCACGTGCAAACACACATGAAAAGCCGCAGAATATACCCAATGACGTTACAGCCTGATGGATTGAATGAGTATTTAAGTTTCGTGTCCTTTCTAGAATAGGGGGTTTTCTTCTGATAGTCGTTCTCGTGTCTCTTTGGTTCAAGATGACATGTGGGGTTACAGTTGGTGTCCGCAATGTTCTGCTCTAATTTGGTCTTATATTTATTTGTGTTTTATTTATTTTTTATCTTTCAGTTCCTCTCATATCCGTATTGTATTCTGTCCTTGTGCACCCTCGATATATGGAGTTGGAGAAGCATATCATCCGTCCGGGCCTTTACGACAAATATACGGAACCTCTGTTGATGTGATCATCGTGGAATAATCCATATATATTGTATTGGATATTGGGTTGTGTGGAGTTTTTTTGATATATATGATTAATTTTGTCAGGGCCTAGAGGTGTATTACACTTGTTAATATATGTGATCTCTTACTTCCACCTCATCTCCGTGAGGCCGGTGCGCGCATGCGTTTGCCCGGGGGCCCGGTGCCGCCATGTGCGCGTCTGTTTGTTCCACCGCCCTGGCGACTGTGTCCCTATGGCTGTGGCTTGGCGCGCCCGCGGCGACGTGGGTCCAATTGGTTATGCGCGTGTGCGCTACAGTGGCCTTTGCGGCTTTGTCAGATATGCCTGGGCGCTGCTACATTCCTTGCCACTTGTTGTGAATCTTTAATGTTACAGTACACCCACACCTGACAGGTGCGCCGATATCATAGTCTGTGACGTGGAAAGATATATTAACGCCTATTGGTGATTGTATAATTTTTAAAACTTACCATATAACATATTACTTCACGTCACTTTAGTGGGGTATGTACACACACGTGGGACTGAGGGTATGTCCCTATGGGTCACGTGGTGTGGGCGTTCTTATTACAGCGATGCTGTGTGATATATTTTGCTAAATATTCAAATCCTGATAGATGCACTATAATCCGCTATGTATAATGATGTACCGGCACCCATCAGTGACGATTTTGCCATTGTAACATTCACCTGTTAATCTGTGTCACTGTTTGGGTGCGCAGGCGCATGCGGACACTGAGGGCATACTTGCATTAGCTACAGAATGTGTGCGCGCCCCCATGTCAGTGACGCGGAGATTCACGTTACGTCACTTCCGGTACGGCGTACATCACTTCCGGTATGGCGTTATCTAGTCATTGGGTATATTCTGCGGCTTTTCATGTGTGTTTGCACGTGGAGGTCCTGGCCACACCCCCACTTGCTGCACGCCCTGTATATCCACCTATTGAGGTGATGGGCATGGTATTGGTCTTTTTTGACATAACGTCACTGCATATACCCTATGACTATGGATGAATAACCTATGATTGGTTAGAGTCAATACGGATAGTGATTGGACACTTATCCTTTATAAGGTTACCTCTTTTAATCAGAGACCACCCCCGGAAGAAGGAGTTACACCGAAACCTATGGGTCGGGGAATTGGGCTCTCATCCACCATTTAGGTATGTTTGGTTGCAATGTATTATAGTGCGTTGTTACAAGACTTTTTGACACTATGTATTTGATGTATTAGTAACGGGCACTGAATAGGCAGCAGCACACTTTAGTTGTATGTAATATTGGCTTTTTAGCCCCTCATGTGCTGTGCGTTGAATTCTAACGTGTGCTACCATATACCTACTGTGGGGTGAGGGCGCCATCTATTGGTACTCACCATTATTTGTCTCTGCTAATTTTAATCCAACATTGTTTGTCTGCTTTTTAGCTATTTTTCATTAATAAAATATACATTTTCTACCATTCAGTCGTTGTACAGAATTTTTTTTTTTCTCTTTTTTTGCTTATAATAATCTGTATATGGCTTTGTCCATATTGTGAATATGGCACGGGATTGTCCGTGCTTTTTGGTATTGTTTATTCACTGCTGACTTCTGCAGTGGCGACTCTGCTCCTTCCTTTGGCACGTCTGTAACTGGGGGTGCATGGCAGTGACGTCATACGCTGCCCATCACTTACATGCTAATGCCATCTGTCGACTACAGAGGAAGATGCTGCAATACGTGGGTGCATCGGAGACAGAACGAGGACTTATACCAGGAAGAGTCTCAGGATAGGGACATATATACCAGAATGGGGATATGGCTATCTCATACATAATTTTACTTGCAGCTATTTAGAATATGATTAGTTATGCAGATTCTTGTTATGTTACTGCATTGTTACTGTTTTACTCCTGGTATTTGAACATTTTTGTTTCCTGTACACTACAAATTACAACATTTTCTCACATTCCCTATTAAATCATTGTTTTATTAGGTTGATTCCAAAAACAAATTTCACTGGTTTGAATTGAGGAGCAGCCTCGAAGATTTCCCAAGAAAAGAGAAACAGCATCATCCAGTTCCTCTATAGCAGACTCTTGGCCAAGAAAATTGCCAAACTGCATCATGTGAGTGCCATGACATATGGAAGATAATGAAATGAAATCCATTCATTCATTCAAAAGCTGACGGACGTCCAGGCAAAATATCAGAGTCAAGAAGTCATCTCATCCTAAAGTCTATCAGTTCTAGTGTGAGAAACACAGAAGTGGAGGTGGCTCATATACTTCTTAAAAGACGTTCATGCAAGCATCATGCGACGCACGCTACACAAATCTGGAAAAGTGGCCTGAAAAAAGGTGAAGAAGCCTCAATCCCAATATCGTCACAAGAAATATCATATTGAGTTTGCAAAGAAGTCCGAAAAGTGGACAGTAGAAGATTGGAAATAGCGATGATATCAAAATCAATAGACTAGGCTCTGATGGGTGCAAATGGGTCTTGAAGAAACAATGCAAAAAGGATAGAGAAATTGAAGGAAATATTAACTTCGGTGGAGGAAGCCTGATGATATGGGGTTGTTCTTTCTCTCAAACAAATGAATTTGAAGTATATAAGACATTGTTGGACGTTAATAAATTTGTCCGCAATTTAACACTAAAGAACCACTTTTTGAAACCTAAAGATCATCGAGATTTTGAGTCTTTAACCACTGAAAATACTGACACAAGTGCCAATTGGGTAAAATCAGCACCTTTCCAGAACTGAAATCTACAAATAATTTGTGAATGTTGGAAAGTGAATATCCACAAAATGATATTATTCTGAATAACAATCACAATGTGAAAAAAACCTTACTTTGATCCAATCAGCTCTAGACCAAGCATTCTGGATTATTTTCAAGAGATAGAAGAAGATGATCTGATAAAGCTGAAGAAGAAATCCTGTAAGTTCAACGCCTGATCAAATCTTTATAAAGAAATAACTGCCCTGGAGGAGTTAAAAAAGAACTTTGATATCATTATTAGAAGGGCAGACAAGGGGGGTGCAGCGGTCAGGGCCGCCATCAGGGCATTACTACTGTGCCTGGTGTAGGGGGCCCGGTGAAGAGAGGGGGCCCAGCCAGGCCCGGGGTAAATACTTATCTTTATTAAGCCCCCGGCAGGACGGGCCCCTTCTCTTCACCAGGCCCCTGTCCTAGCAGCAGCAGAGGTGCCCCGCAGCGTCGCACTCGCTTCACTTCTTGACATGACTAATTTGCATGCGAAGGGGCGGCGCATGCAAATTAGCCATGTGCTGTAGTGGAAGCAGAGCAGGGCGGCGGCGCATCATTGCTGTGCCGTGCAGCAGTGTGGTGAGGTCATCACTCTGCGACCTCATTACACTCCTGCAACAGCGGCTGAGGTGGTGAGGACGTGGCAGCCAGCGGGGACAGGTAAGCGCTGAAAGCTGAAGACGATCGCCGGGGGGGCCCGCTGACCTCTGATGGTGGGACGCTGTTCTCTGCCGGGGCCCTCTGATCTCTGCTGGGGGGGGGCGCTAATCTCTGCCCGGGCCCTCTGATCTCTGCTGGGGGGCCGCTTATCTCTGCCCGGGGCCGCTGATCTCTTCTGGGGGGCCGCTGATCTCTGCCCAGGCCCTCTGATCTCTGCTTGGGGGCCACTGATCTCTGCTGTGGGGGGGGGGCACTGATCTCTGCCCGTGGCCACCCGCCGACCGCAGGCCCGCCGACCCCAGCCCCTGTCTTGCTTCAACTAGATCAGGAGTGGGGAACCTCCACCCCGTGGTCTCCTGCCTCCCTCTGCTGTGAACCTCCTGCCTCCCTCTGCTGTGAACCTCCTGCCTCCCTCTGCTGTGAACCTCCTGCCTCCCTCTGCTGTGAGCCTCCTGCCTCCCTCTGCTGTGAGCCTCCTGCCTCCCTCTGCTGTGAGCCTCCTGCCTCCCTCTGCTGTGAGCCTCTTGCCTCCCTCTGCTCTGAGCCTCCTGCCTCCCTCTGCTGTGAGCCTCCTGCCTCCCTTTGCTGTGAGCCTCCTGCATCCCTTTGCTGTGAGCCTCCTGCCTCCCTTCTGTGAGCCTCCTGCCTCCCTTCTGTAAGCCTCCTGCTTCTCTGCTGTGAGCCTCCTGCCTCTCTGCTGTGAGTCTCTTGCTTCTCTGCTGTGAGCCTCCTGCCACCCTCTCAGTGCTGTGTGCCACCTGCGAGGGTCTGTGCTCCCTCAGTCCTGTTCATGTGCTCCAGTCCTGTTTGTGCCCCTCTAGTGTTGTCCGTGCCACCACCAGTGCTGTCTGCGCCCAGCAGTACTGTTCGAGCCCCAGCCCCTCCTGTGATGTATATATATGCCCCCAGTCCCTTCTGCTGTGATGTGTGTATATGTCCCCAGCCCCTCCTGTGATATATACATATGCGCTTAGCCCCTCCTGTGATGTGTGTGCCTTGAGTGTCTCCTACCTGATGTATATGATTTACCAGTCTGTTGACTGCACTCCAAACCGAGACAAACTTGGAAAAGCAGTTGTGAGAAGCCACATAATCAATATCACTGAACACCACAGCCAGACCAAAGAGAAGCAGCTCCAGCCACCACAGTAAGGGTTAATTAATCAATTAACCAAATATATTAGGGTAATTTTCAAGCTGATAATTTATTGCGGCCCCGAAGGGTGGTAGAAATTTCCAAATGGCTCCCAGCAGAAAAAAGGTTCCCCACCCCTGGTCTAGATGCACGGGAGGGTGCTGAAATGCATCACGGCTCACTGTTCAGAGAAGACGACGTGGGAGCCGGGGAGGGTGAGCAAAATGTTTTTGGTTTTTTTGTGCAGCAGACAAATATGCCAGAAGGCCCCCAGGATTGGACATATTTACTGGGAGGAGGACATATTCACCAGGAAGAATCAGAAACCAGGTTGGAAACATATATACCCACATGTGCCCAGGAGGGGGATAAGTAATAATAATATTGCAATATATATATACACACACACACACACACACACACACACACACACACCAGGAGGCCCACAGGATGTGACATCTATACCAGGAGCAAGATATATACACCATGAGTGGCCTGGGAAGGGGTCATATATACCAGAAGGACATATATGTGTGTGTGTATATATATTTATTACATGTTTTTCCAAGAGTGGCAGTGAGACTGCAGGAGGTTTGATGGGTGGGGGCGGAGCTGGGGTGGAGCCTGGCAGAGTCCCAAGGGGCCCCGAAAATTTTGTCAGTATGGGGCCCTGAAATTCCTAGTGGCGGCCCTGGCAGTGGTTCTACTCAACACAGGAGTGTATAAAAAAACAGAATATGTTAATGTTGAAAAACATCAAAACATACAAAGAAATTATATTAGGACTGAACCAGTACCTTCAAAGACAAAATGAAAAAGCTCTTGTTAGGAGCTTTAGTCCTGGTAGCAATAGATGAACAGCGATCAGAATATCTCTTTGTTCAGCACCCAATAATTCAGATTTTTTTACTCCTTGCCCAAGACAAAGAAATATTTTCGCCCACTTTTAGACCCACAGTGGTAGGTATAGGGAGCATGGGTGAAAAATTAAGCTCATGAGTTGACTTGTATCTGCAACCCCTAGTCTCCAACTTACCTGGATATATCAGAGACACAAAACACCTCCTATCATCCCTTGACAATAACACCAAGCACCTCATATTATCCCTTGACAATACTAAGTGGTCTAGTTGCGTGGTCTAGGAACTATATTTTCATCACCTGTGACATGGAAGCATTGTATCCATCACTTATGCATGATTTGACTATTCTCATTTTATCTAAACATTTTTCGGACTTCAGTGATTATACTGATTCAAGAATTTTTGGCTATGTCGGCTGAGTTTCTTTTAAAACACAATTATTTTTCCTTCAGATATTTTCAACAGATCTGTGGAGCCCCAATGGGGGCGAGCTTCTCCCCCTCAATCACCAATCTATACATGGCGAAATGGGAAAATTCATATATACACTGTGTGCAGAATTATTAGGCAAATGAGTATTTTGATCACATGATACTTTTAATACATGTTGTCCTACTCCAAGCTGTATAGGCTTGAGAGCCAACTACCAATCAAGTAAATCAGGTGATGTGCATCTCTGTAATGAGGAGGGGTGTGGTATAATGACATCAACACTCTATATAAGGTGTGCTTAATTATTAGATAACTTCTTTTCCTTTGGCAAAATGGGTCAGAAGAGAGATTTGACGGGCTCTGAAAAGTCCAAAATTGTGAGATGTCTTGCAGAGGGAAGCAGCAGTCTTGAAATTGCCAAACTTTTTAAGCGTGATTACCAAACAATCAAGCGTTTCATGGCAAATAGCCAACAGGGTCGCAAGAAGCGTGTTGAGCAAAAAAGGCGCAATATAACTACCTATGAATTGAGGAAAATCAAGTGTGAAGCTGCCAAGATGCCATTTGCCACCAGTTTGGCCATATTTCAGATCTGCAACGTTACTGGAGTATCAAAAAGCACAAGGTGTGCCATACTCAGGGACATGGCCAAGGTAAGGAAGGCTGAAAAACGAACACTTTTGAACAAGAAACATAAGATAAAACGTCAAGACTGGGCCAAGAAATATCAGGCTGAAAAACGAACACTTATGAACAAGAAACATAAGATAAAACGTCAAGACTGGGCCAAGAAATATCTTAAGACTGATTTTTAAAAAAGTTTTATGGACTGATGAAATGAAAATGACTCTTGATGGGCCAGATGGATGGACCAGAGGCTGGATCAGTAAAGAACAGAGAGCTTCACTCCGACTCAGACGCCAGCAAGGTGGAGGTGGGATACTGGTATGGGCTGGTATCATCAAAGATGAACTTGTGGGACCTTTTCGGGTTGAGGATGGCATGAAGCTCAACTCCCAGACCTACTGCCAGTTTCTGGAAGACAACTTCTTCAAGCAGTGGTACAGGAAGAAGTCGGTATCATTCAAGAAAAACATGATTTTCATGCAGGACAATGCTCCATCACATGCATCCAACTACTCCAGAGTGGCTGGCCAATAAAGGTCTAAAAGATGAAAAAATAATGACATGGACCCCATGTTCACCTGATCTGAACCCCATAGAGAACCTGTGGTCCCTCATAAAATGTAAGATCTACAGGAAGGGAAAACAGTACACCTCTCGAAACAGTGTCTGGGAGGCTGTGGTGGCTGCAGCACGCAATGTTGATCGTGAACAGATCAAGCAACTGACAGAATCTATGGATGGTAGGCTGTTGAGTGTCATCATTAAGAAAGATTTCTATATTGGTCACTAATTTTTTGGGGTTTTGTTTTTGCATGTCAGAAATGTATATTTTTAAATTTTGTGCAGTTATATTGGTTTACCTGGTGAAAATAAACAAGTGAGATGGGAATATATTTGTTTTTTATTAAGTTGCCTAATAATTCTGCACAGTAATAGTTACCTGCACAAACAGATCTCCTCCTAAGATAGCCAAATCTAAAAAAACTCCACTCCAACTTCCAAAAATATTAAGCTTTGATATTTATGAGTCTTTAGGGTTGATTGAGAACATAGTTGTTGATCAATAATAAAAAAAACCCTCTAAAATACAACTTGCCTAATAATTCTGCACACAGTGTATTTTCCAACGCCTATCCCTTCTCTCATTTCAGAAGGCTGGGTCGCTACATAGATGACCTGCTACTGATATGGGATGGATCTAGGGAATTGCTGTCGAAATTTCTTGAATATCTTAATGATAATAACATGAACCTTAAATTCACCCATCAAATTGGGGTTAAAGTTACCAATTTTTTAGATGTAACACTGAATATAAATTTTGATTTAACGATTACTATATCCCCCTACAGGAAAACTACAGCCATAAATTCCATCCTCCATGCTGGATCATGCCATCTCCATCATATAATAAAAAACAAAATGTTGGAAGGATTATACAGGAAGAAATTCTATAGCAGATCACCTATATAATGAAAAGAAAGAAATTGTCAAAAATAGGCTCTGCTGGAGAGAGCAGATAAAATCATCAGTAACATTGAACGTGATACCATGTTTACTGACAGAAAGTGCAACAAATCATCTGATGATAATGTTACTTTCACAACCACTTATAGTCTACAATTTAAAGAGATCAGCAATGTAATTAAAAAAGAATCTCTATGCTCAGCCAAGGAATTAGATACTATCTTGTCCAAGCCAGTCCGTTTCATTTCTAGAAAAGCTCCTAGTTTAAATGACATCCTTTCTCCCAGTCTTTCTTTCAGCAATGATATGCTGAAAAAAAAAAAAGAAAAAACCTGGCTAAGCACAAAAGGATCGTCTAAGTGCGGACATAAGAATGCGCCTGTTGCAGACACATGATAAACTCAAAAAATGTTCTTTCTTCAGCCACTAAAAAAAATCATACAATATCAACAATTACATAAACTGCAACACAAGCAATGTTGTCTACCTAATAATATGCACAGCCTGTGATCTGCAATACTTAGGTTGTACAGGACTTCTGAAAGTAAGGATAAGACGTCATCTATCAGACACCACAAATAAAATCACACATAAAAGCTCTGCAATATTAAACCACTTTATCAATAGTCATGATGGCAATGTATCCACTTTGAAGTCAAAGGGTTAAATCTCCCTTTTGTGGTGGTGAGGGTGACATGAAAAGAAAAGAAAATTCACAAACCTGATGGATTTACCAGTTAAAGACCAAAATCCCGGCATTAACAACCACCATGATTTAATTTATTACTATAAATGAAATTCATTTACATAAGTGTTTACAGGTTTCCATTGACACTATATAAATGATTCAAACGATCCTTATCTATATAGTGATGTACTGTAATCTTATTAAACCTAACAGATGTAAACAGGAGTAACTCCAATGGACTTGCTCCCTGCTATAAGGGTGAAACCCAATTAACATATCCATGCAGCTAGCAGTCTCCCTCACTCACAATGATTAAGGTTCTAACGCCGAAACGAGTCAAATAATCATGAAGCGAATGCAATCAGAAGAACAGACCAGCACTTCTTCTCTGTCCTGTGATGCTCAAATCCTAGGATGCACTCCACAATAAACCAATGAAGCGGTGACTATCTATGGTTTATACCTGCTGATGTGGACTTTGGAATAAAGGAATCTTTTTATAAGAACTGGACTCCTGCTTTACCTTTATGTGTTTGTATGTGTAAGTGGATCTATTTGTACATGTAAAATTGTGTCTGTGTATGTTATGTGAAAATGTTCTGGCTTGTGTGTTCAATCGTGTGTTGATAAGGATGGTTGACCTCGAGGAAATCAACATCCAATACCGCGGAGACACCATCACGTGTTTCTCAACGCAGTGACACTAGAACAAGGCCCCCTGGGAAAATATGCAAAACAAGAATGCCACGGAGACACCATCACATGATTCTCAACGCTGGCAGGACACTAGCCAGGTCTTTCACCGGGAAGGAACAACCACGGGAAGGGCAGTCTCCAGTCAAGGAAACCGCCTATACCAAAACATGGTGTCCATCCACAGACAGCTGTTTTGGGGTATTTGCCACTCATCAGTGAGGAGTAGGAAACTGGCTAGTGAGAGCAATGCCTAATAGAAGACTACATAGGTAAGGATGGTTGACCTTGGGGAGATCAACATCCAACACCGCAGAGACGCCATCACGTGTTTCTCAACGCAGTGACACTAGAACAAGGCCCCCTGGGAAAATTTGCAAAATAAGAATGCCACAGAGACACCAACACGTGTTTCTCAATGCTGGCAGGAAACTACTCCACACTGATGAGGGACAAATACCCCGAAACAGCTGTCTGTCTGTGGATGGATACCATGTTTTGGTATAGGCGGTTTCCTTGACTGGAAATTGCCCTTCCCGTGGTTGTTCCTTCCCGGTGAAAGACCTGGCTAGTTTCCTGCCAGCATTGAGAAACATGTGATGGTGTCTCCGCGGCATTCTTGTTTTGCAATCGTGTGTTGAGACATTGGAGGCATATTTAATAGTACTATAACTTACTGTTCACATTTATTTTAGCATACGCCACATTAATGAAGACAGTATGGTTGTACCTGTTGGAGAAAAAGCTCTGTTCACACTTCACTGTTGTAGGCTGCAACATAGATGAATCAGTGTACAGTGGAAATTGTTGCCTATACAAGCTGCTCCATAAGTAAAGTCCCCCACTCCCCCACTTTTATGCACAAAGTTTTGGCACCTTTTGCACAGTAAACTGGTAAGAACTTCAGTCTGGAAGAACATTACCTACAAGATGTGCATAACTACAATCGGATGACAAAGCCACTCTAAGTGGTCAAGGTGTCCTTAAGTTCCCTTGTAGCAAGAAGATGGCCTCAAAGCTGATAACCTTGTTTAATCCCCTTTCACCACTGATGTGTCTCCTGAGTTGTGGAATTCCACCCCCCACCCTTTCTGAGCAATGCATGAGGAAGCCTCCGTGATATAAGTGTCCATATATGTTATATTACAGGATGTTTTCTAGGAAGTGACTACTGATTGATCCACGGACAGAATGGAATAACACTGACAGCTGTCATCACAGCAAGATGGGACACCTCTACCACAAGCCATACTATATAAATGGAGCAGAGGGTCAGCTCACCTGTCTGAAGTGCACAGTCAAGGCTCCAATGAATAGAAGAAAAACAAACAACCAAACATATGACCAGCACAAGTTAATCTATGAAAATGGTAAAATCCAAATGTATTTAATCCATTAAAATTCCAAAGAATATGTCCAGCACAATGGTACAGATAATAACAGTGGTTAAAAGATTCTAACAGCAACGCGTTTCTGACCTAAAAGAACTGAAGTCCTCAGTGGTCGATACCTTTTAATGGCTAACTGAAAAGATTGTAATAATAACAAGCTTTCCAGACTACTCAGGTCTCATCATTAGGCTCAGTATAACACAAATTCTGAATTCTTGCTATTATTACCATCTTTTCAGTTAGCCATTAAAAGGTATCAACCACTCAGGACTTCAGTTCTTTTAAACAATTTTTTTTATCTCTACTGGCTAACACGGTAAAACGATATATTATACCTGATCTGAAAGAGTCCTTAGTCACTGCTGGATATATTCTTTGGAATTTTAATGGATTAAATACATTTTGATTTTACCATTTTTACAGAAGAACTTGTGCCAATCCATAATATATGTGCGCCCAGGCTTTTGTAGATGCTTAGAGAGGTAATGTTGCTTTGTAGGATAGATCAAATTGTCAAATTGATACTCCACCATTAAGCTGTTTTCAGCCCCGTAGGTCCAGATACACACACTGTACAAAGCTACAATATGTAGTACGACTTCTGCCAGGAGTCCTGGTCCAGGACCTCTTATGCAAAATGTGAACTGGTCAAAACAGCCTAGTTTTTTTTTTTTAATTTTGTTTTATTAACAATTTCAAACATGGTACAACTGACATTTGCCATATAAAGATAGATCAGTATATAGATAGTAATATTTGAATATAACAATGAACAGTCATATAAAGTCCATAATATCTTTAGCACTTACGATAGAACAATGTTATTATCCATACTTCTTATCATTTGCATATATATCTAATTTTATATTGAGCATAAGAACAGCTCTAACTATCAGCATGACCATATTTTTAAAACAAGATAGAAAGAGGAAGAGAAAAAGGAAGAAAGAAAGAACAACAACAGCCACATTGCATTATTATAATATACCATTGGACAGTGTTTCATATCCCAACATCTAACAGGAACCACCATTATCCACATAATCTCCCTCAAACCTCCGCAAGTGTGTCTGGAGAAGAATTCCACAAACCCCAGATTTTGTTACATTTTCCCGGGCACCCCCTTTTATAATATACCACCCGCTCATAGACTATGGTTGCATTGACTAGTTTAACCCAGGACCGCACAGTTGGATTCGAATCTCCCATCCCCCTCAGAGCTATTCATTTCCTGGCCAGAAACAATGCCTCTCTGAGGAATATTGTCATGTAATGATCCCAGGACTTTTCCTCCACCACCCCAAACAGGCATATCAAAGGGTCACACAAAACAGGAATTGACACAATCGATGATAGCAGAGATGTCACTCCCCGCCAGTACGAAGATATATTGGGACAGCTCCAAATCATATGTATGAAATTTGCCCCTGAGAGATGACACCTCGGGCACTCCGATGTACGAGAATGGCCCATACTAAATAATCGAGTTGGAATAAGGTATGCCTGGGATACCGCAGTCGGAGATTCCAATATCTCTTCCCATTCCTCTCCCTGTAGAGAGGGAATTAGAGATTTCCATCTATCCTGGGCTGGCAAGGGGTCCAACTCCACCCCCACCGACAACAGGTAAGTATATATAGCTGAGATTAGGCCTTGAGGTCCTTGTGATTTTAGAATACCTATCATAGGAAGTGATGATATCAATTTCCTCACTCCATTTTTCTGTATGTGGGATTGAATCGCTGTGGGATTGAATCGCTGTGCGAATCTGCAGGTATCTAAAAAACTGTGATCTTGGAACATTAAATTCAATTTGGACTTGTTCAAAGGACTTGAAGGTTGTGGTTCCCGGGACAAAAAGATCACCTAATGCACTGACGCTGTGAGTGGCCCAGAATTGCGCTGAGGGGTGATCTCTCAGAGTATGGAAGTGGCTATTCCCCATAATGGGAGTTCCGCCACCACCCCAAAACAGCCTAGTTTATACAGGAAGAGCTGAATTTCTACCGTAATGTACTGAAGGCTTGGTTATCTTACTGAGTGCCGCAAAGCATTCAACTGAAGTAAAGCATTGATGACAACGGAGGCCCCGCGTACCAGCAGAGATCATCCAGTAGTCTATGTGCCTGCAGTCCACAAGAAGCAGGTAAGAGGACACTGCAGGAACGGAGGACAGGTGAGAATAATTTTTTGTGGGACCGTCACTCAAGTATAAGCCGAAGTGGTGTATAAAAATGGGCTGAAAACTCAGCTTATACTTGAGTATATATGGTATTGCATGCATAGAAGCCTCTTATCAAAGAAGAGTAATAAAATACATCAATGATTATTTCACATGACTGCTGTAGCCAATCACTTGCCTCTGCGGTTATGCAAACATCACAACTGAAGCTATTAAAAGGGATGTGCACTATTTAAACAAATCCTACCCATTAACCTTCTTCGCCCAAGTAAAAATATATAAGCCTACACTCATCGCCGAGGCAGCCACTGTTCCAGTGATATCTAAAGCCGCGTACCTTGGGTCCATGTGAAATTTTTATGACATGCGAGCCCTGTAACCAATCAGTGCCCAACCGCCTGTCTTCACGTCTTCAATTATTTGAGCAGGATGTGAGTGCTGCGCTGACTTCCTGCTCAAACATCCGAAGGTGGGGTGAAGAAAGCTGATTGTGTCATAATGTCACATGGGCCCCAAGAACACAGCTTTAGACATTGATGGATCTGAGACCACACCGGAGGTGAGTATAGGTTATTTAGTTTTACAAAGGCAAACAAGGGGAATGAGAAGGGGTTGTCTAACTAGTTGAGTGGCGAGTCTAGTGTATTCATCAGCCTACTCACTAGACGGTGAGTTTAGGGCCAGGTGAGGGTCCGAGGTATCATGCTTGCCAACAGGTTGAAAGAACCTGTATAGGGATGCTAGGGAGCTCAGGGGTCAGCTTGAGGTGGGTGCAGGAGGTGCCCCCTCACCCCTCTCCCTAGCGGCAGGGACCTCTGTTGTATCGTTACCCCGGTGTTTCCCCCTTTTTGAGGCTATTTTTGGTAGTGCGTCAGATGCCTTCTCTTCTAATCGTGTGTGTCACTTGTTATATACTAACATATTCTACGCCATGCATGACATTAACAGAAGCCCATATTTTTTCTTGTGTCAGTATGGCTCAGGCTGCGGCATTTGCACAGCTGTTGCAGACCCTGTTCTAGGAGTTTTCGGACATGTGGTCTGAGGTTGTGCAGCAGCTGCAACAAACTACTGGGTTTCTGGTGTCTGCGCATGCCCAGCCGCAACCAGAACCCAGTATAACCCTCCCAGATAAGCAGCAGGAGATTCAGCAAATGAAAGAAAACCCTATTACTGACTGACCAACAGGGTCCACCAGTAATTCCTTCAGCAGTTTTACCATGCCTGTGGATTCGCCAAATTTCATACACTACAAAATAAGACTAAGGGGTACGTTGGACACTACGGCATCGCAAGCCGATGGTAGCGATGCCGAGCGAGATAGTCCCCGCCCCCGTCGCAGCTGCGATATCTTGTGATAGCTGCCGTAGCGAACATTATCGCTACGGCAGCTTCACATGCACTTACCTGCCCTGCGACGTCGCTCTGGCCGGTGAACCGCCTCCTTCCTAAGGGGGCGGGTCGTGTGGCATCACAGCGACGTCACACGGCAGGCGGCCAATAGAAACAGGGGGTGGAGATGAGCGGGACGTAAACATCCCGCCTACCTCCTTTCTTCCTCATTGCAGCCGGGACGCAGGTAAGGCGATGTTCCTCGTTCCTGCGGCTTCACACACAGCGATGTGTGCTGCCGCAGGAACGAGGAACAACATCGTAACATCGGTCCTTCCGAAATTATGGAAATGACCGACGCTACACCGATCATACGATTTCGACGCTTCTGCGCTCGTTAATCGTAGTAAAAACGATTCACATACTCCGATGTCGACAGCGACGCCGGATGTGCGTCACTTTCGATTTGACCCCACCGACATTGCACCTGCGATGTCGTAGTGTGCAAAGTACCCCTAAGTTACTAACCTTTTGTGTATGTAAAAAAGGGAACATAGCAAGTGGTAAATTTACCGCTGGGAACTGGTATTGATATAGAGTGCTAATGCTTTAGAAATACAAGAAATATAGAACACAAAATTGGATCTATTCAAAACTAAAGTTTTATTTTTCAAAATAAAAACAACCAGTAGTTATAGCGTTTACTAAGTGTGATTTACTAATATACAATCATGCTCTTGAAAAATGAAGGTTTGCCGAATTTCTGCTAACCTTTTCTAAATGCTCTAAAATGTTATTAAGGAGCCGACTGTCAGGTAGAAAATATCTAAAAGGAAAGTTTAACTTCCCAAATAATAACAGAGCAGCGGAGGGTATTTATTACACTGTATAGTCTCAAACTCGTAACATTTTCACAAAGTGCTTTTGAAACTTTAAGATTAACACTGCAATAAGGCCTGTACTCTGCACTTCAAGAACTGGCGGAGCTCTGTGATTGATCATCAGAAATGCAGAACACTATTTAATACCAGTATTCACTCTATGAAAAAATATCCTTTTCATTAAAAATGATGATTGAAATATTATCTCAAAAGCTTGTAGAAAATGTAGCATTACAACCTACTTGACAGTATTCAAAATGCAAAATTTGCGGTGACATAGGTTTGGATGTGATTTTGCTAAAACCCATCCATCTTGTGGTCCAGTTTGCAGGATGGTGCTTTAAAATTTGGGACTGTTTTCATGTATGTCAATAATATAGATTCCCTATAGACATAACAATGGTACAAGAACCCTAATTAGAAAGCTATTACTAGAATTCCCATTTTCATAACTAATAATATGGCTTATCTCTCTAAGAAATCACATATTCATAGATTTTACAATAATATTCCTAAAATTAAGTCCTGTTGGGACTGCTAGGGGGTTAGTTTATCAATTTCCCTAATTAGTGGACAGAAAAAACACACACTTAGGTCCCCATCACACGTCCGTGAAAAACTGATGTTTTGCATGGCTGTGTTGAAGGTGCGTATTCCCCTCTATGTGCCGTGATTTTGGCACACTAGTGTTCACCGTGTGCTATCCTTGATAGCACACAGGCAGCAAGAACTTGTACTGACTTGTTCCGGGTGCTACTGTTCCCGGTACTGATGTCTCCGGCGCTGCTGCTTCCGGGTCTGTGGTGCATTGAATATTCATGAGCATAATGAGTGGGCCTGGAAGCAAGTGACAGCAGCGCCGGAGACAGCAGCCCTGGAAACAGGTGAGTATAGTAAATCATTTTACTTCGAAGACACAAGTTTTCTCTGGTACCTGTCACACGGACCATATCAGTACTGGAATAACAGACGTGTGAAGGGGGCCCTACACACATAAAACCATGGCATTGAAAGGGGCAAAAAAAAAAATCTGTTCCTTAGAGGTCTTAAAATTAGGTAAATACAACCTCAGATGAAAAACAGTTGAAAAGTTAAACGTCATTATTTATTTAACAACAAGGAGGCAAATTTGATGTAGCTGAGTGTGAAAGCCTAAATACACCATATACGCCTTGCCACCATATTCTATTTAGAATTGATGATGTCCTACAATTTTTTAATTCACTTTTTTTCTCTATCTCGTTCCGTTTTCGAGATAAAAATGCTAACTCCGTTATTTTCCACCGGGTGGCGCTATAGGTGGTTTCATTGCGTAGCGCATGGCTACTTTACTATACCTAGACACCACTTATACGCCTATAGCTGCCGCCATTCTCAAGTTAATGGCGGTGGACAGGATGTGGGTGGATACACTGTATATCTAATTTTGGACATTCTAAGGACCACTTTTTTTTATTATGTATGTAAAATAATACAGTTCAAAGAAGCTCTAGTTAATGCTTGTACTTTCTTCCTCACATTTCTGTTTATATATATATATATATATATATATATTATATAGTTTTATATATATATATATATATATATATATATATATATATATATATATATATATACAGTGCCTACAAGTAGTATTCAACCCCCTGCAGATTTAGCAGGTTTGATAAGATGCAAATAAGTTAGAGCCTGCAAACTTCAAACAAGAGCAGGATTTATTAACAGATGCATAAATCTTACAAACCAACAAGTTATGTTGCTCAGTTAAATTTTAATAAATTTTCAACATAAAAGTGTGGGTCAATTATTATTCAACCCCTAGGTTTAATATTTTGTGGAATAACCCTTGTTTGCAATTACAGCTAATAATCGTCTTTTATAAGACCTGATCAGGCCGGCACAGGTCTCTGGAGTTATCTTGGCCCACTCCTCCATGTAGATCATCTCCAAGTTATCTAGGTTCTTTGGGTGTCTCATGTGTACTTTAATCTTGAGCTCCTTCCACAAGTTTTCAATTGGGTTAAGGTCAGGAGACTGACTAGGCCACTGCAACACCTTGATTTTATCCCTCTTGAACCAGGCCTTGGTTTTCTTGGCTGTGTGCTTTGGGTCGTTGTCTTGTTGGAAGATGAAATGATGACCCATCTTAAGATCCTTGATGGAGGAGCGGAGGTTCTTGGCCAAAATCTCCAGGTAGGCCGTGCTATCCATCTTCCCATGGATGCGGACCAGATGGCCAGGCCCCTTGGCTGAGAAACAGCCCCATAGCATGATGCTGCCACCACCATGCTTGACTGTAGGGATGGTATTCTTGGGGTCGTATGCAGTGCCATCCAGTCTCCAAACGTCACGTGTGTGGTTGGCACCAAAGATCTCGATCTTGGTCTCATCAGACCAGAGAACCTTGAACCAGTCTGTCTCAGAGTCCTCCAAGTGATCATGAGCAAACTGTAGACGAGCCTTGACATGACGCTTTGAAAGTAAAGGTACCTTACGGGCTCGTCTGGAATGGAGACCATTGCGGTGGAGTACGTTACTTATGGTATTGACTGAAACCAATGTCCCCATTGCCATGAGATCTTCCCGGAGCTCCTTCCTTGTTGTCCTTGGGTTAGCCTTGACTCTTCGGACAAGCCTGGCCTCGGCACGGGTGGAAACTTTCAAAGGCAGTCCAGGCCGTGGAAGGCTAACAGTAGTTCCATAAGCCTTCCACTTCCGGATGATGCTCCCAACAGTGGAGACAGGTAGGCCCAACTCCTTGGAAAGGGTTTTGTACCCCTTGCCAGCCTTGTGACCCTCCACGATCTTGTCTCTGATAGCCTTGGAATGCTCCTTTGTCTTTCCCATGTTGACCAAGTATGAGTGCTGTTCACAAGTTTGGGGAGGGTCTTAATTAGTCAGAAAAGGCTGGAAAAAGAGATAATTAATCCAAACATGTGAAGCTCATTGTTCTTTGTGCCTGAAATACTTCTTAATACTTTAGGGCAGGGGTGGGGAACCTTTTTTCTGTCGGGGGCCATTTGGAAATTTCTACCAACCTTCGGGGGCCGCACAAAATTATCAATGTTTAAATGACCCTGCTATATTGGGTGAAGCAATTAATTAACTGGGGGCATGGGGCTGGGGGCACAGACACCACACGCGGGGCTGGGGGCACAGACACCACACGCGGGGCTGGGGGCACAGACACCACACGCGGGGCTGGGGGCACAGACACCACACGCGGGGCTGGGGGCACAGACACCACACGCGGGGCTGGGGGCACAGACACCACACGCGGGGCTGGGGGCACAGACACCACACGCTGGGCTGGGGGCACAGACACCACACGCGGGGCTGGGGGCACAGACACCACACGCGGGGCTGGGGGCACAGACACCACTGTGGGGAGGCACAGACACCACTGTGGGGAGGCACAGACATCACTGTGGGGAAGGCACAGACATCACTGTGGGGAAGGCACAGACATCACTGTGGGGAGGCACAGACATCACTGTGGGGAGGCACAGACATCACTGTGGGGAGGCACAGACATCACTGTGGGGAGGCACAGACATCACTGTGGGGAGGCACAGACATCACTGTGGGGAGGCACAGACATCACTGTGGGGAAGGCACAGACATCACTGTGGGGAGGCACAGACATCACTGGGGGGGAGGCACAGACATCACTGGGGGGGAGGCACAGACATCACTGGGGGGGAGGCACAGACATCACTGGGGGGGGAGGCACAGACATCACTGGGGGGGAGGCACAGACATCACTGGGGGGGAGGCACAGACATCACTGGGGGGAGGCACAGACATCACTGGGGGGGGAGGCACAGACATCACTGGGGGGGAGGCACAGACATCACTGGGGGGGAGGCACAGACATCACTGGGGGGGAGGCACAGACATCACTGGGGGGAGGCACAGACATCACTGGGGGGAGGCACAGACATCACTGGGGGGGAGGCACAGACATCACTGGGGGGGAGGCACAGACATCACTGGGGGGAGGCACAGACATCACTGGGGGGGAGGCACAGACATCACTGAGGGGAGGCACAGACATCACTGAGGGGAGGCACAGACATCACTGTGGGGAGGCACAGACATCACTGTGGGGAGGCACAGACATCACTGTGGGGAGGCACAGACATCACTGTGGGGAGGCACAGACATCACTGTGGGGAGGCACAGACATCACTGGGGGGGAGGCACAGACATCACTGGGGGGGAGGCACAGACATCACTGGGGGGTAGGCACAGACATCACTGGGGGGTAGGCACAGACATCACTGTGGGGAAGGCACAGACATCACTGTGGGGAAGGCACAGACATCACTGTGGGGAAGGCACAGACATCACTGAGGGGAGGCACAGACATCACTGTGGGGAGGCACAGACATCACTGTGGGGAGGCACAGACATCACTGTGGGGAGGCACAGACATCACTGTGGGGAGGCACAGACATCACTGTGGGGAGGCACAGACATCACTGTGGGGAGGCACAGACATCACTGTGGGGGAGGCACAGACATCACTGTGGGGGAGGCACAGACATCACTGTGGGGGAGGCACAGACATCACTGTGGGGGAGGCACAGACATCACTGGGGGGGGGAGGCACAGACATCACTGGGGGGGAGGCACAGACATCACTGGGGGGGAGGCACAGACATCACTGGGGGGGAGGCACAGACATCACTGGGGGGGAGGCACAGACATCACTGGGGGGAGGCACAGACATCACTGGGGGGGAGGCACAGACATCACTGGGGGGGGAGGCACAGACATCACTGGGGGGGAGGCACAGACATCACTGGGGGGGAGGCACAGACATCACTGGGGGGGAGGCACAGACATCACTGGGGGGGGCACAGACATCACTGGGGGGGAGGCACAGACATCACTGGGGGGGAGGCACAGACATCACTGGGGGGGAGGCACAGACATCACTGGGGGGGAGGCACAGACATCACTGGGGGGGAGGCACAGACATCACTGGGGGGGAGGCACAGACATCACTGGGGGGGAGGCACAGACATCACTGGGGGGGAGGCACAGACATCACTGGGGGGGAGGCACAGACATCACTGGGGGGGAGGCACAGACATCACTGGGGGGGAGGCACAGACATCACTGGGGGGGAGGCACAGACATCACTGGGGGGGCTGCACAGACATCACTGGGGGGGGCTGCACAGACATCACTGGGGGGCCTGCACACACGACTGGGGGGGCTGCACACACGACTGGGGGGGCTGCACACACGACTGGGGGGCCTGCACACACGACTGGGGGGCCTGCACACAGGACTGGGGGGGGTGCACACAGGACTGGGGGGGTGCACACAGGACTGGGGGGGTGCACACAGGACTGGGGGGGTGCACACAGGACTGGGGGGTGCACACAGGACTGGGGGGGTGCACACAGGACTGGGGGGGGTGCACACAGGACTGGGGGGGTGCACACAGGACTGGGGGGGTGCACACAGGACTGGGGGGGTGCACACAGGACTGAGGGGGTGCACACAGGACTGAGGGGGTGCACACAGGACTGAGGGGGTGCACACAGGACTGAGGGGGTGCACACAGGACTGAGGAGGTGCACACAGGACTGAGGGGGTGCACACAGGACTGGGTGATGGGCTGCACATAGGATTGTGTGGGGGTGCACACAGGACTGGGGGACGGGTGCACACAGGACTGGGGGGGGCTGCACACAGGACTGGGGGGGGCTGCACACAGGACTGGGGGGGCTGCACACAGGACTGGGGGGGGCTGCACACAGGACTGGGGGGGCTGCACACAGGACTGGGGGGGGCTGCACACAGGACTGGGGGGGCTGCACACAGGACTGGGGGGGGCTGCACACAGGACTGGGGGGGTGCACACAGGACTGGGGGGGTGCACACAGGACTGGGGGGGTGCACACAAAACTGGGGGGGTGCACACAGGACTGAGGGGGTGCACACAGGACTGGGGGGTGCACACAGGACTGGGGGGTGCACACAGGACTGGGTGATGGGCTGCACATAGGATTGTGTGGGGGTGCACACAGAACATTGGGGGGCTGCACACAGGACTGGGGGAGGGGTGCACACAGGATTGGGGGGTGCAAACAGGACTACTGGGTGATGGGCTGCACACAGGACATTGGGGGGGCTGCACACAGGACTGGGGGAGGGGTGCACACAGGACATTGGGGGCCACACTGCGCTGAGAGTTTCATGCAACTCTGGGGGAGAGGGTTTACAGAACTGGTGTGGGGAGGCACAAAGCATTGGGCAGGGCATATAGCAGCAGAGGGTCGGCGCTGGACTCACAGCAGCATTGCACTCACATCACCGGAGTGCAGGAGCCGGACACTGCATCAGAAGGAGAAGGCAGGCACTGATCTCCGGAGGGCAGGGGGCGGACACACAAGGCTAGAAGCTGTGAGGCTGCTGTGGACCCGCCCACAATTGGCACTGGCCGACGGAAGAACACATTGCAGCACAAACAGCAATGTGTGGATTTAAAGGGCCGGCGGCAGCAAACCGCGGTGACAGCACCAGCACTGCCTCCCCCGGGAATCTGCCCGGGGGCCACATAAAAGGTCATGGCGGGCCGCATGTGGCCCGCGGGCCGGAGGTTCCCCACCCCTGCTTTAGGGGAACCAAACAGAATTCTGGTGGTTTGAGGGGTTGAATAATAAATGACCCTCTGAATAAACTTTTCACAATTTAAAAAAAAAAAAAGAAATAACATTCTTTTTTGCTGCATTTCACACTTCCAGGCTGATCTACAGTCCAAATGTCACAATGCCAAGTTAATTCCGAATGTGTAAACCTGCTATATCTGCAGGGGGTTGAATACTACTTGTAGGAACTGTATATATAGATATATACAGTGTGTATATATATATATATATATATATATATATATATATATATATATACTGTATATACACAGTTGAAAGCAGAAGTTTGCATACACTATCTAAAAAGACGTTTTTATTACTTTCTGTAGTCAAAAGTTTACATACATTTCATTAGTATTTGGTACCATTGACCTTAAACTGTATGACTTTATATGGGGTGTATAACACCTCACCTACTGTCTCCTCCCCAAAATCCTATAGAATGTAAGCCCGCAAGGGCAAGGTCCTCTTCCCTATGTATCAGTCTGTCAATTGTAACTTGTATACGTATTCTGTATGTAATCTCTACTCATGTACAGCACCATGGAATCAGTGCTGCTCTATAAATAAATATTATGAATAATAATAATAATAATAACAATAATAATAATAATTATTATTATTATTATTATTATTAATAATAATAATAATAATAATAATAATAATAATAATAATAATAATAATAATAATAATAATTATTATTATTATTATTATTATTAATAATCATAATAATAATAATAATATCTTGGGTGAAACGTTTTGGTACAGTTCAATTTTAGTTTCATCAGACCACAGGACATGTCTCCAAAAACTAAGGTCTTTACTTCTGTGTGCATTTGCAAACATTAATCTGGCTTTTTTTTTCTTTTTCTTTAGTAATGGCATCTTCCTGGCAGAGTGGCCTTTCTGTCCATTTTGATACAGTACTCATTTTACTGTGGATATTAACACAATCTTACTAACTTCCGCCAGCATCTTCACAAGGTGTTTTGCTTTTGTTCTTGGGTTGATATGCACATGTCTGACCAAAGCATGTTCATCTATGATACACAGAACCCGTCTCCTTCCTGAGCGGTATGATGACTGGACATTCTCAACTTGTTTGTGCTTGAGTATAATTGTTTGTACAGATGAACAAGGCACATTCAGGTATCTGGAAATTACACCCAAGGATGAATCAGACTTATGCAAGTCCACAGTTCTCTTCCTGAGATATTAGCTGATTTCTTTTGACTTTCCCATGATGCTACACAAAGATGCAATGTGTTTCAGGTGTGCATTAAAATACATCCACAGGTGTGTCTCTAATTAACTCATATGTTGCCAATAAACCTTATCAGAAGCTGCCAAAGACATGACATCATCATATGAGCTGTCTCATATTGTTTAAAGACATAGTACTCTCAGGCCGGCGTCACACAGGACGATATATCGTGCGATCACATGAGCGATCGCACCCACCCCCGTCGTTTGTGCGTCACGGGCAATTTATTGCCAGTGGCACACAAAGTCATTTACCCCTGTCACATGCACTTACCTCCTGAACGACCTCGCTGTGGGCGGCGAACATCCTATTCCTGAAGAGGGAGGGACGTTCGGCGTCACAGTGACGTCACACAGCGGCCACCCAATATAAGCGGAGGTGCGGAGATGAGCGGAACGTAACATCCTGCTCACCTCCTTCCTTCCCCATTGCCGGCGGGATGCAGGTAAGCTATGTTCGTAGTTCCCGGGGTGTCACACGGAGCGATGTGTGCTGCCACGGGAATGACAAACAACTGGCGCACAGAAGGAGGAACGACATTATGGAAATGAACCGGCGTGTCAACGAGCAACGATAAGGTGAGTATTTTTGCTCATTCACAGTCGTTCGTAGCTGTCACACACTACGATATCTATGATGCCGGATGTGCGTCACAGAATCATATCGCCCGATATATCGTAGCGTGTGACGCCGGCCTTAATATACGTTAACTTTTGACTTTGCAGAATGTAATAAAGATGCCTTAAAACATTCTCTCTCTCATTTTTCTGGCATTTGGCAAATATAAATAATTTAATTGACTTACAACAGGAAAGGTTTATTTTGATTTAATGTGAGATAGTGGGAAAAGCATGCAGATGTGTGTATGTAAACCTCTGGTTTCAACTGTATAGATAGATAGATAGATAGATAGATATACATACATATGCACACAGTATCTATACACACACATACCTAATTGTGCAAAAGTGTTACGCAGTTGTGGAAAAAATGCTGCAAAGTAAGGATGCTTTCAAAATGAGAAGTGTTACATTATTTTTGTCAATTAATAAACTTTAAAGTAAATGAACAGAAAATAAATCTAAATCAGACAAACATTTGGTGTGACCCGCCCAATGTCTTCAACACAGCCTCAATTCTTCTAGGTACATTTGCTACAGTTATGAAAAGGGAAATCAGCAGGGTGGTGATTCCATACATTTTAAAGAAGTAACAACATCTTTTGTGGAAGATAATCCTATACACACGCAATATAAATTCCTTGTTCTTCTTTACAATGAAGGTAGTTCTTAATGACATTGGATGAATGCTTGGGGCTCGTTCTCCTGCTGCAGACTAAATTTGGAGCCAATCAGATGCCTCCCTGATGATTCTGCATGATGGATAAGCATTTTCATGTAGTTCTCAGCTTTGAGAACACAATTATTTTGGCCAAATTCCCAAATCAATTTGTTGAAAAGCAGCCCCAAACATGCACGGAATCGCCACCATGCTTCACAATTGCCTGCAGACACTCATTCTTGTATCGCTCTCCAGTCCTTCAGTGAACAAGTTGCCTTCAGTTCCAACCAATTATTTCAGATTTTGCCTATTCAGTCCAGATACCCTGCTATATTTTTCTGCACCCCAGTCACTTTGCTTTCTTTCCATGTTGGAGGTATGGTTTTCTGTTGCAATTTTCCTATGGCCAGACTTCTTCAAACAGTAGATGGGTGTAGCTGGGTGCCACTGCTTGGGCTGGCCCAATTCTCAGCTGATGACACTGCTGGACATATTCCAATTTCGAAAAAAAAATAACCATGATGTGTCAAGTGCTGCATCTTCTTCACTGATGCCCATTTCTTTGTGTCCTCAATGCTGAGAAAAACAGGCAGATACTTAAACATCATATAATACCATAAGGGAGGCATAATAATAATAATAATATTCATTTATATAGCGCTATTAACTCCACAGCGCTTTTCATACATTGGCAACACTGTCCCATTGGGGCTCACAATTTAGAGTCCCTATCTGTATGTCTTTGGAGTGTCGGAGGAATCCGGAGAACATGGAGGAAACCCACGCAAACTCCTTGCAAATAGTGTCCTTGGTAGGATTTGAACCCAGGGACCCCAGCGCTGCAAGGCTGCAGTGCTAACCACTGAGCCACCATGCCACCCATCAGATTAGGCATCAGATTAGCTCAAAATTTACTTCGGCAGCCGGGATAATTGGCAGAAATATACAGGTAATGTTATTAAGAACGATCTTAAAGTGAATCTGTCAGCAGGTTTTTGCAATTTTAATCTGAGAGTAGCAAATATTTGAGCAAGGGTCCATATAAGTGTGTTACTAGTTATACTGTGTGTTGCAGCTTCAGTACAGACAATATTTTATCAGCAGGAGAGTAAGGCTTATGTGCCCACGGGACTCTGTACCCGCAGAATTTGCAGCGGAAAACCTGCAGATTTTATGGGATTTTCTAGATAAATCCGCAGGTTTTAGCAAGTAAAAACACACCCCATGTTAACCTATGGGACATGGGGAGTGCTGTGTCCATGCTGCGGTATGTGCGGCTGCGGAATATGCTGCGGATGTCCCGCAGCCACACATAACTGCATGTCAATTATTCCTGCAGAAATACCTGCGGAAATTCCGCCTCTCCACTATGGAGATGGAGGCCGAGACTTCAGCAGGTAAGTTGCATGAATGTCCGCAGGTTTTTCCGCAGATATTTCGCTGGAATCCTACAGCAATGGATAGCTGCGGATTCCGGGGAACTGCTGCGGGAAAACTGCAGATGTACCTGCGGATTTATCCGCAGGTACATAGTCACGTGGGCACATAGCCTAACACTGGTGGACTACATCATACCGCAAAGCAGACCAGTTAATCTATATAACACCGCCCCCCACCACTGATTAGCAGCTTGCTCACAATGAACAATGTACACAGAAAGCTGCCAGTCAGGAGTGTGGGCTGGGTTATACACAGAGTAGAAGACTTAGCTTAGGTTCTTATAAATAGCTGCTTGAGAAGGTTCAGTAGTGGTGGTGGTGACGACCAGACCCTGTGCCCCCCGGAGAAAGAAAATCGAAACGTGTGTCGGGGCAGCAGCACAGGGTCTGGTCGTCATCACCACCACTACTGAACCTTCTCAAGCAGGTATTTATAAGAACCCTAGGAGGATTTTTGATCTATATAGAACTCTTCCTGTAGTACATGCCTAGGTTTTTATTCATTTATAGTGGTTCTATATTGACTTACACTGCATATATTTAAGTGGTATTGCACTGCATGGATAAGGAGTTGTTTATGACTAACATTACATTGGTCTGGGCTGTGTCTTTCACTGTATGGATTTTTTTATTAATGGCCTTTGATATTTTTTGTCTGAGCTATCGGGGGCATATTTCTAGTGTAGGAACTATATAGTATTATTAATATCAAATACATATATTTCTTTGTTATTTTTCATACTCCTTCTGTTGTCATTAACCCTTATTGGTAGACCACGGCAGAGGTTCCATACTCCAGTCCTCAAGGCACACCAACAGTGCATTGTTTTCAGGATTTCCTTAGTATTGCACAGGTGATAATTTAATCACCTGCAAAGGTGCTGAATCCAATACCCATGCAATGCTAAAGAAATCTTGAAAACATGCACTGTTGGTGTGCCTTGAGGACTGGAGTTGTGAACCTCTGGACCACGGTATCCGCCTCTGCGCTTTGTGCGCCTCCTGATAGGAATTTATTGTCCAATTTTTTGCAAATTGTATTCGAACATTTTGCTAGTGGTTTTGTATTATTCAGCTCATGTACAATGGTACTTGACCGTGCCCACATCTGAATTTCCTGAGTTTGTATTGTTTTATTTTTACTTTAATAAAATTGTATATTCATTTATATTGGGTATTATAGTATTGTCTTGAGTCTTTCCCAATGTGTATTGATTTAGCTGTGATTATTTAATAATCCCACCTATTGAATGTGAGATTTTGGACTACTGATTTTATAACGGCAGAGTTCCAAACCTCCTCTGGTATTAACACCAGCTCAGCCCATCAGAATATGGCTTAGACTGTTTTTTAGGGATTGATTTAGACCTTTTAGTTCCAGTGAAAGGAGATCTTAATGCTTCATCATATTAAGACACTTTGGACAACTATACCCTTCTATTGTTGGAACAGTTTGGGGAAGGTCTTTCTAGGTTCCAGCATGACTGTGCCCCAATGCACAAAGTAAGAACTATAAAGGCAGGATTGGGAGAGTTTGGTGTAAAAGAATTTGACTTACCAATTTGAGCCACAACCTCATCCATGTGAAACACCATTTGGATGAAGTAGAACAAAATTTGTGAGTTAAGCTATCTCATCCAACATAAGTTTTGGACCTCACAAATGCTCTCCTGGATAACTGAGCAAAATTCAAGCAGAGACAATAAACATTTTGTAGAAAGCCTTCCCAAAAGAGTGGAAGCTGTTTTAGCTCGAAAGGGGGAGCCAACTCCATATTAATAACTATGGACTTAGAATGAGATGTATGGAACAGTGGCTCAAGGAGAGGTCCTATCTTTATAAAATGGAGAGTCTTATTGCTGAGATAAGAGATTCTAAAAAAAAATCTTTAAGATTTGGAATCTTTGGGTCATGTCCTTAGACTCCCTATCTTTCCAGTCCCTTTTTGTGAGGATTTGAGATCTTTTTCGTATTTATAACATTTCCTAGTATCTACCTGCCCTTCTCCTTTCCCATACTCTGCCCCCCCTCTCTATATCATAAAAACCTATTAGCCCTGCCCTCTCCCACCCACCCTTTTATTTTTATCCTCCTTTTCTCAATTCCTCTCTTACTTCTCACCCCTTCTGCTCACTCCTTTACTCTTCTTGTCTCAATTTCCTAAATCGTTTCATTTCTTTCTTAGCTTCTTTTCCTCTTGGCTCATTCTTTGTTCAAGTTGATGACTGTTAGCCTAATTTTTCATGATCTGTATCAATCCGATCCGACATACTTGTTTAGTTTTTGCACTGTTTTTCGTGTTGCTATGACCCTGCAGAGCCCTTTTGTTATCATCTAGCACTTTATCGGTCATGTGTAACATATGGGCCTGAATTTGGCTTGTAATTTTGTTGTTTTTTGAATATTTTCCAATAAAAAGAAATTAAACATAGAATGAGATGTAATAGTTCTTGTAAGTATAATGTCTCCCAATACATTTGTCCATATAGTGTCTAATACATATAGATGTTTATGCAGTATTATGTGCCTAAAGATCACAGACACCCCAACCCATCATTTGCTGGATTGTTGAAAGAAACTATCAGCTGTATCTATTCCATCAGGTACCGTCATTTTCACAGTAATCTTAACTAGGATCATATGTGGTGTATTCCTGAATACTGGGATTTTAATACAATTTCAGGTACAGGGGTTAATGCCATTTCATGCATGTATATGTAAAATTTACATTTATTTCACTTCCAGAATTAGATATATCTGTCTAGTATAATACAGCACCGTTGACTAATTGATTGACTATTGACTATCTTAAGCCTTGTGTAGGTACCTTCTTTAGGCTAATGACATAATTGCCAACTCTACTGTAACATTTGGGAGGCTCCCTTAAAAAGGGTATCTCCTAAACAAATGTAATAATCTTTAGGTGCGAGAAACTTCCAGTACTGATAATAAGGCTTTTAGTGCAAAGAGTTATAGATTTTGCACAACAGCAGACCATTCAGGGGGCATTGGGGAGGCATATAGGGAGCATGGAAGAGGCATGGGGGGTAGCTTGAAAGTGGAGAGGCTGCATGCAGCACTGTCACTATGGGGTGCACTGCTCCTGTACAAGGAGTGTTCTACCCAACTACAAAGAACAGTGGAGCTGGCAAAATGCAGAGCACTACTATAGCAGTGGAAATATGTTGTATTGGTGTGCATGCCTAATTCTTTACAAAGCCATGGCTGAATAAGATACTTCTATGATGCGGTCGAATGCTATAGTGATGGTCCCTTTAATGCATGAAGCTGACCAACACTGCCGTGAAAAGGAGAATAATCTATGCCTAAATCCAGATTTATGGTGCAGAAAAAATTAATGGCCCCAGGTTTACATTGCAATTGTTGCCAACCCTGTTGCTATTCAGTTGGCTTTTAAATTGCATGGTTGTCTTATAAATAAGAAAAATAACACACTTGAAAGAAAAAGTGTGAGCAAATCAATTACTTTGAATGTTAAATTGGATTCAATTCAGTTTTCAAATTACACAGCAAAATTCAAATATTCACGGCCATGCTACCTATTAGAAAACTATTGACTGTTTTAGAGCAAGCTGCATCTTATTTACAGATTGCCAAAAAAAAGGCAATTTATAGCATGCTGCAGAGCATTCAAGAAAACTGAACAGAATTTAGGGTAAGAATAGAGGCCAAGACTAATACACTCATCATTTATAATACATGGGCCACAAATCTTGTTTGTTTTTTGCCTCCAAAAAACTGTCTTTTATGTCTTGCACTATGTTTATTATGTGTGTTAAACATAACATATTACACGTGCGACCAAGGTGTGACGTTCTACCACAAGGTATCACTAGATGCAACTAGTGGGGGGGAGTCAAACAAGCCTGAGGTCAGGAGCCAGAAAGTCACATATGGAAAACAGGGAGAAAGCAGGGCCGAGGTCAGCGTACGTGCCAGAGGTCAGGAGCCAGGGGGAGTAACGTCAGAGTCAGGGGCATGGGCAGAAAAGGGTAATAAGGGTCTGGTGTAAAGAGACAAGATCAGAGCAAAGCACATACAGGAGCCAGAGCACTCACTGCAGAACAGGAACTACGACTGGTGGCGTTCCAGGCGAGATTGCTCTCTAATGAAACAGAGCAATCACCCGAGATCAGGAGCCTGTGAACAGGCCCCTCCCAACACCAGCGCAGGACCCGAGGCCGGAAAACAACCAGTCCACCAGAGAATAATACAAAACAGAGCATCGGTTCTGCTGGAGATCCGCGGATCAGAACCATAACACAAGGGAAGTCACCATTAGGAAAGTGGATGGAGATAAGGTGTAGCTTATCGTGATACTGGGCGAATTGCATCACAAAACTTACTCTAAGATTGCGCCTGTTTATCAAACAAAATTAGACAGTTTGATAAATCTGGCATATTTATAGACTGTCTAGTCTAAGTATCCAATGTCCAAAAGTTAGAGAGCTTAAGTAAATCACCTCCACTGTGTTATGCCTGGAGGCTGAAGAGCAGCATATGTATGTAATAAAGAGGAAATCACAGTGTCATCCATCGCCTCCTCGGGCCATAACACAGTTAACACAAGTAGATAAATATTAGACCGCCAAGGTGGAAAATGGACAAGATGCATCGGCCCAATATGTAGTGTTCACGTTTATTATACTAACTTTAAATCAGATAATGCAACAAAGAAGGGAGAAAAATAAGAAAAAGGTGTCTCATACCAGTTTACAGTTTTGAGCTCACCTTTTGGTACACTGTAAATCTATGTGCACCCACTGGATTACCCCCAAATAAACCCCCTGGAAACCAGCAGTCAGTGGAGAAAAGACTCCAATTTGGAATTATCAGTTGCAAATATTAAAGCGAACCTGTCAGGTGCAATATGTACCCAGAACCACGAACAGTTCTGGATGCATATTGCTAATCTCTGCCAAACTGTCCTAGCATCTAGTAGCAAACTTAATGAGATCTTTAGAAGAAGTATTTCTAAAGATCCTTTATGATATGCTAATGAATGCAGGGACTAGTCGCAAGGCCATTTTTCCCCCCGACTAGTCAGCACTCTTAGCATGTTAGAACGCCCACAGGGGTGTGCTAACATGCTATTCAATGCCCATTGCCCAGCGTCATCAGCGGTGATGTGTGTATCTGTGCCCATCGTCACCACCTTAGACGTCGAGTTTAGGCTCAGTGTGCATGATCTGCAGTCCCGGCACTTCTGGTTATGTGCACTATGAAGCCAGGTGCACACGTCCCGGTTTCAGAGAGGTCTAGTGTGCATTATTGGAAAAGCCGGGATTTCTGATCATGCACACTGACAATAAACCTGGCGTCTGAGGCAGTGACAACGGACACAGGTATGCACGTCACCGTTGATGACGCTGGCCAATGGGCATTGAATAACATGTTAGCACTCCCCTGTGGGTGTGCTAAACTGCTAAGGGGGCAGACTAGTTGGGGGAAAATCATGCACTTGCGACTAGTCCCGGCGCTCATTAGCATATCATAAAGGATCTTTAGAAATACTTTTCCTAAAGATCTCTCTATCTATGCTAGTGTATACAGGGATGGTTAGGCAGGGATTAGCAATATGCACCCAGAACTGCTCATGGTTCTGGGTGCATATTGCACCGGACAGGTTCCCTTCAAACTCCGGGATCATGCGCACTGAGCTGAAATTCAGCATTAAGATGTGATTGCAAGTGATGGTGAGTGAGATCATCCTCTGACGCTGCGAATTCATTAGCATATTAGTACACCCACAGGGGCGTACTAACATGCTTATGGGGGCGACTAGCGAGGGAAGCAACGCCCTTGGGGCTACTGCCCTCACTCATTAGCAAAAGATAAAAGATCTTTAGAAATACCTTTTCTATAGATCTCTTTATCTATGCTTTTGTATAGAGGGACGGTTAGGCAGGGATTAGAAATATGTACCCAGAACTGCTCGTGGTTCTGGGTGCATATTGCACCTGACAGGTTCCCTTTAAGTGGTCTCAGATTACAATATTTGTACGTCACAAAGCTCTTGCCTGGGCCATCGTATCCTAAATGGACATTCAAATTGCAACACCATCAACTTTACCCATCTGTGGCACATGTGATTGGCTGGATGACCCAGTGTTCAGCACCGCATTTCAATTTTCAAACGTTATTCATCACATTAGTAGAAAGTAGAACCATCAGCTGATTCTGTACTGAAGTGTACACACTGATTGTCCATTAGGCTATTTTATATATATTTTTTTTTTTTGTACTTCATGCATGCAAGTTTAACATCTTTAGATTTTTTTCTGAAAGATTTGATTTTTTTAACATTTAACATAATTGGCACAGTTGACATTGTAAGGTTTAATTAAATATTAACTTGTTTTCCCACATTTACGACCATTCATTATTTATGATTCCCACGAGAGATTACTAATTTGAGTACATGAGGGTTTTTTTTTTAAAAAAAAACAAAACAAACCCATCCATTTGCTGCTAGATAAACGGATTCTCCTACTGTGTTATGCAAATATTGTATATACCAGAGAGGTATGTAAATTGCTGAATAGGTTTAAAAAAAATCTATTATTTGAACTTGCCAAAAGTGAAATACACATAACAGGAGACAAACACAAAAGTATCACTAAGTACAAACATATACGGTAAACATTAGTACACATAAACATAAAAGAATCTCTACATGCAAACATACAAATATTACTACACATACACCAAACAATTACTTCACTGAAACGGAAAAGTGTAACTACTACATATGCACACCTTAAAAAAATGAGCAGGTAAAGTATTCCTACATATAATCACATAATGTACTACATAAAAACACAAAAGTATACCTACATGAAAGGATACAAATATTACTACATATAAAGACAAAAGGATATATACATATATATATATATATATATATATATACACACACACAGTGCCTTGCGAAAGTATTCAGCCCCCTTGAATTTGTTAACCTTTTCCCACATTTCAGACTTCAAATATAAAGATAAAAATGTTTAATCTTATAGTGAAGAATCAACAACAAGTGGGGCACAATTGTGAAGTTGAACGAAACTTTTTTAAAAAATAATAAACTGAAAATTGGGGCGTGCAATATTATTCGGCCCCTTTAAGTTAATACTTTGTAGCGCCATCTTTTGCTGCGATTACAGCTGCAAGTTGCTTGGGGTATGTGTCTATCAGTTTTGCACATCGAGAGACTGAAATTCTTGTCCATTCTTCCTTTGCAAACAGCTGGAGCTGAGTGAGGCTGGATGGAGAGCGTTTGTGAACAGCAGTTTTCAGCTCTTTCCACAGATTCTCAATTAGATTCAGGTCTGGACTTTGACTTGGCCGTTCCAACACCTGGATACATTTATTTGTGAACCATTCCATTGTAGATTTTTCTATATGTTTGGGATCATTGTCTTATTGAAAGACAAATCTCTGTCCCAGTCTCAGGTCTTTTGCAGACTCCAAGAGGTTTTCTTCAAGAATGGTCCTGTATTTGGCTCCATCCATCTTCCCATCAATTTTAATCATCTTCCCTTTCCCTGCTGAAGAAAAGCAGGCCCAAAACATGATGATGCCACCACAATGTTTGACAGTGGGTATGGTGTGTTCAGAGTGATGAGTTGTGTTGCTTTTACGCCAAACATATCATTTGGCATTGTGCCCAAATAGTTTGATTTTGGTTTCATCTGACCAGAGCACCTACTTACACATGTTTGGTGTGTCTCCCAGGTGGCTTTTTGCAAACTTTAAACAACACTTTTTATGGATATCTTTGAGAAATGGCTTTCTTCTTGCCACTCTTCCATAAAGGCCAGATTTGTGCAGTGTACGACTGATTGTTGTCCTATGGACAGACTCTCCCACCTCAGCTGTAGATCTCTGCAGTTCATCCACAGTGATCATGGGCCTCTTGGCTGCATCTGTGATCAGTCTTCTCCTTGTTTGAGATGAACGTTTGGATGAACGGCCGGGTCTTGGTAGATTTGCAGTAGTATGATACTCCTTCCATTTCAATATGATCGCTTGCACAGTGCTTCTTGGGATGTTTAAAGTTTTGCAAATCTTTTTGTAACCAAATCCGGCTTTAAACTTCTCCTCAACAGTATCACAGACCTGACTGTTCTGTTCCTTGGTCTTCATAATGCTATCTGCGCTTTAAACAGAATACTGAGACTATCACAGAGCAGGTGCATTTATACACTTGATTACACACAGGTGGATTATATTTATCATCATCAGTCATTTAGGACAACATTGGATCATTCAGAGATCCTCAATAAACTGCTGGAGTGAGTTTGCTGCACTGAAAGTAAAGGGGACGAATAATATTGCACGCCCCAATTTTCAGTTTATTCTTTCTTACAAAAGTTTAAAATAAGCAACAAATTTCGTTCAACTTCACAATTGTGTCCCACTTGCTGTTGTTCTTCACCATAACATTAAAATTTTTATCTTTATGTTTGAAGCCTTAAATGTAAATTCAAGGGGGCCGAATAATTTCGCAAGGCACTGTATATATATATATATATATATATATATATATATATACCGTAAGTATTACTACACATACACAAAACAGTTACTACATTGATACATAAAAGTGTAACTACTACATATGCACAAATTAAAAGAGCAGATAAAGTATTCCTACATGTAAACACAGAGGTATATCTATATGTAAGCAGAAAATATTACCAGATATAAACATAAACGCATAGCTATTTATATCAAACATACAAATATTACTGCACATACGCAAACCAATCACTACATTGAAACATAAAAGTGTAAACATTACATATAAAACAAAAGAATACCCATATATAAACATACAAATATTATTACACATACACAAATCAATTACTACATTGAAACATAAAAATGTAACTACTACATACACACAATTTAAAAAAATGACTAGATAAAAGTATTCCTACATCTAAACACACAATGTCCTACTTATAAACACAAAAGTACATCTACATAAAAGCATACAAATATTACTACATATAAACACATGGTTTGTGTATGTGTAGTAACATTTGTATGTGTATATATATCTATATATATATATATATATATTTATATATATATATATATATATATATATATATAAAAAAAAACATACAAATATTACTACACATTCACAAGCCAATCACTTTTGAAATATAAAAGTGTAATATATATATATACATGTACATCATATATATATATATATATATATATATATATATATATATACACACGTATGTTACTGCACATAAAAAAGATGATTTAAGTAACTTGGGCACAAAACGAACCTATTTCTATATATATAAACACACAATGTGCTACTTACACACACAAACATATTACTGCACATATAAATAAATGCTCCACATGTAACACATAAAAGCTAAGTAAAGGTTATTAACACAGGAAGCATTGGGGTTTTGTCAGGCATGTTGTACACTGCGCCTGTGGGTGTATGAGGTGCTCTGCTAACATGGATCTGTAACATAACAGAACATGACAATACATGGCATGCTGTCAATCATCCGCAGTCCTGCACACACTGACTTTTCTCCTTACACTGTTATATAATACTAATACTATAATGCCTCATTGTCTTGCTCATTGTACGCCTGGAGGACCCCTATAAGTTTTTAGAATTATATTTGTAAGCAACATGGCTAGTTACAATAGAGCAATACACAATTATGTGTAACTGGTTTCCTACTGGAAAAAAAATCAGGTACCTAACTTTAAGAGAATTCAACTGGAATTAACTGTTTATGTACCATAATCTATGGAATAAACTGTAGTAAATAGTAAGAGTAGAACGTTTATCTCCACACATGTCTCAGTGGTGTTCGGTATAGGCATTAAACCGAGCACATACTCAGACAAGATCTACTATTACGTCATGTGTCAGAGTTAGCTGTCCCACAGACGCCTTATCATTTACCAACATGTGTTACATGCGCATATGTTGTAAGACCAATTTGTTTCTGCAATCACAATTTAGGATGCCATCATAAAATGACATTATGACAAAGCGAGCACACACACAGTATAAAAAACTAGTAATGAAAGTTACAGTAAGATAAGAGCATAGACAGTACCTTAGCAGACAGCGATGGCAAGGAGCCTAGATTTTTCAGCTTGCAGATGTCTAACATAATGCTGCAATAGTGGATAGCACATCTTCTGAGTGATCCTGCACCTCCAGATTCATGGCTAGCCTATTCTGATCTGTACACATCCAACCTGTGGTGACAGCTTCTTGCACAGATATCACTTGCCTCTGCATTCAGTAGCAGGCAGTAATCGAGAGAGATGGGACGTGACGGAGAGGCACTGTTGCTCCACAATATGGGAAGGAAATGATTTACTGGTGTAGTGGCAGGCTTTTATATGGAAGCACAAATCTGCGCTCAGTATTACTAGATTTTGTATTCTGCAAGTTTGTCACAGTGCGATGAACACAGCATTTCCCTCAGCTCAAATCATGCAAACAGTAACATACCTAGATGCTAAATATTTTTAAAGGGCAAAGATTACTAAACACTTACCATAATATCCTTAACTTTCTAGATCTTGTTGGGTCCAAATTCACAAGGCGAATGTGTGAAATGTAAGTCTTGCTATGTGTCCCAGAATGTGTCCATCTTATTTCCCCTCCGCTCTACTACTGCTGGTTTATCTGAAAGAGGAGGTGTGGGTATATAGGTGTGGCTTAAGCTGTTTGATTGCTGTGTCTGCAATACAGAGTGGGTGATCCACAGCCAACCGCGTCATAAAAGGCACCTCAGACCCTCCGAGGCCACATATGAAGGACTACATGTGCATCAACTCATATCTCCTATTTCACATCTCCTGCAAAACTAAACCCTTATCAGCTCCGTCACATCAGATTTCGGCAACACTGTTATTTCAACAACTCAGAAACCGTACAAAAGAATATATGTCTTATTTAGGTTTTCATTTAGAGAGAGACTCCATGTGAGGCTGGATTCACACGATCATATGAAAAAACGGTCCCATTCTCTTCCAGGAGAGTCAGACGTTTGGTATCCATGTGGTAGTCCGTGTGTATTGCGCGTGCTATTCGAGTGAGCGCTTTTTTCCTCACATATCATCCGTGTGATGTCCGTGTGCTGTCCGTGTTCAATCCATTTTTTTTCAGCAGCTATTAGTCATTTACAGTCATTTACAAAACCATTTACAGTGTTCTGTGCTTCATAATAGTAATGCATCCATAAAAACGGATGTCACCAGGATGGTCCATGTGCCGTCCGTTTTTACTTCTCACCCGTTGACTTGTCTTGGCGAGTTTTGCATGATTTCGGCATCAAATCGCAGCCTGTTGGGACTTTTCACTCATCCTCATCCTGAATCTAGATGAGAAAAAAGCTGACCAACTGCTCTGCCTCATTGAATAACATTGGTCTGAGTGCAATGTGAGATTTTGTCGCATTACACTCGTCTGAGTCATACACTAGTGTGAGCGTACCCTTATTGTGAACAGTTAAGCAATGATCTCTAAAAAGCATAAAGTTAAACATGACACATTTCCTTTGTAGTTTAAGCACTAATTTTTATTTTCATTTTTAACATTTTTTAATTATCAAAAAAGGAAATGGGCCGATGCAAAAGTTTGGGCACCCTGCATGGTTAGTACTTTGTAGCAACCCCTTTGGCAGGTATCACTGTAACAGCGGGTCCCTCCCCCGCCTGTGCTCATGGTGTAATAGTCTGTCCCTCCTTTGTACTGCTTCTGCTGGGAGATTGTTTGTTCTTCTCAGCATGGGACTTCTCCAACCACAACTTGGTAAACAGAACAGAGCCAGGAGTCTAAAGTCCATTCATGTATCAGATGTCTAGGGGGAGGTGTGCCCACCTAAGGGGCTGATCCCAAGAGAGAAGAACAATGAGACCCATGTTAGGGTAGTTGGATCTCGGCTGGAGAAGCACTAGGATCTATAGCGGAGGCTGGATCCTAGGGCCTGTGTATGGACTGTTACAGACTGGAGAACAGTGGCCACTTGGGATTGTGTTTTATTGTTCCCCCTGTTGGACTCAAGGAAATCATATAAGGACCATTGCCCTATTTTCCCTGGCATCGGAATACCAGGTGGTGCCCCTGGATCTTTTGTTTTGTTGTGGACTCCTTGCAGACGTTAAGGATTTATATTTGTTTGGTGCTTTATCTTTGTGGTTCCAATAAAGCTCTTTGTATTGTTCCTTGGCCTGGCGTCCCTCACTGCTCTGTCGCATACCCCGTCACAATCACAGCTTGTAAACACTTTTTGCAGCCAGTCAAGAATCTTTCAATTCTTGTTTAGGGGATTTTGATCCATTCTTCCTTGGAAAGTCTTCCAGTTCTGTGAGATTCCTGGTTGTCTTGCATGCACTGCTCTTTTGAGGGCTAGCCACAGATTTTCAATGATGTTCAGATCAGGAGACCATTAGAGCCATTGTAAAACCTTCAGCTTGCGACTTTTGTCCAGGGCTTCTTAAACTTTCACATGCCACTACATTATTCTCTCTTTTTCAGGCCCTGTTCATGGATATACAGTTTATCAGTTTTACATGGAAAATCGAAAAATACCAAACAAAAAACTGTATGCCATGCACTGCCCCCCCAAGACTTAGCACTAGGAATAATACAGTAGTTGTAATAAATGGTTGACAAGTACAAGTGAATAAGAGAAACTATGTAATATATCTTATTAGAGAAAAGTGCATCTTTCTCCATTTATGAGCCACTTCTCAATCTTACCGCTGTCTCCTGAATTCACTATATAGTATAAAAAATAAAATCTGTCTTGGTCAAAACAAAATGGACTACAGTCTCACTGAGGGATCATATTACAGCTGCCAAATAAAGTGTATAGTTAGGGGAAGGAGAACAACAGTGAGAAGCACCTACATACACAACCAGTGCTGCAGCTTTCTACTATTTATATTGCCTCTGAGCTGGATTCACAGCTACACTGTTCAGTGCTGCAGTATAATGCCCACCTTGCTGCTGCTTCTGAATATATGTTACATAGAGACAGGAGAACAAGAATCCTCATGTCTTGTTATGCTGTGTGTGGCAAACATCATAGTAGCTAGACTCCATGCACTAGCTGAAAGACATCTGAAAATTAGATATAGAGCCTACAAAGTAAAAAACTGGAGAAAGTACATGATAGAGGTGCTATTAAAGCATTTAAAGGGGTGTTACCTGCATATCATTTTATAGCATACCATGAATGTACAGTACATGTCCTAGAATGGCAGTTTCCATAACCCCTATAGAAATAAATGTACACAGTTATGCATATACATAACCAGCTCTCAATCCATCCACTGCTTCACTGAATGGAAAGTGAATCCTCATTCTGGATTTCCCAGAGGTAGAGTCTGTACCTAACAGATATTTATTCCTGTGGATATGCAATAAATGTTTATCATGAGAATACCCCTATAATGCAGCATTGACACTTATTTTGATATATGTACTCTGATGTTTGTTACACTTATTGGCCTTATTTTATAAGGACTTTCCTACTTCATTAATGTGACTAAACACTTTTGATGTCCTACTAATCATTTATTCAGCAGACAGAAGTGGCATTAATGCTGAAATGACTCAGTTTAATATTCCATGGCTGTTTATGGATTACACATTTGTAAAAGATGCTGGGTTAGATCCAAAACCATCCAGCAATATAATCAAGGGTTATTTTGCACATCATGAGCTCCATTATTCCTACATCTGACATGTAGGCTTAAAGGGATGGCATATTTGTAGGGTAGAGCTAAAATATTAATAGGGAGTCCATTAGCAGGTTGACCCTGCAGTGGGAGCACTGGGGTGCTCGAGGCTAGGGCAGCTGATCTTCAGGCCAACACCAGAGAAGGAATGGGATGAAGGCTGGCAGGAGTGAGTCGTGCCAAGTGGTTCTAGGACACCCATTGGAGAGATACATATATTGCCAAGAAGGTCCAGGACCTCATCACTGGCAAGACTACGGAAGCCGTCAGATATACGAGGTGGGTAGGGTGGTGAGATATGCTAGGTGGGTAGGCTGGTGAGATATGCTAGGTGGGTTGGGTGGTGAGATATACTGGGTGGGTTGGGTAGTGAGATATGCTAGGTGGGTTGGGTGGTGAGATATGCTGGGTGGGTTGGGTGGTGAGATATGCTGGGTGGGTTGGGTGGTGAGATATGCTGGGTGGGTTGGGTGGTGAGATATGCTAGGTGGGTTGGGTGGTGAGATATGCTGGGTGGGTTGAGTGATGAGATATGCTGGGTGGGTTGGGTGGTGAGATATGCTAGGTGGGCTGGGTGGTGAGATATGCTGGGTGGGTTGAGTGGTGAGATATGCTGGGTGGGTTGGGTAGTGAGATATGCTAGGTGGGTTGGGTGGTGAGATATACTAGGTGGGTTGGGTGGTGAGATATGCTAGGTGGGTTGGGTGGGGAGACATGCTGGGTGGGTTGAGTGGTGAGATATGCTGGGTGGGTTGGGTAGTGAGATATGCTAGGTGGGTTGGGTGGTGAGATATACTAGGTGGGTTGGGTGGTGAGATATGCTGGGTGGGTTGGGTGGTGAGATATGCTGCGTGGGTTGACTGGTGCTAATTCATATAAAAGGAAAAGCTACATCTGAATTGTAGGAGGTGATGTGATGAGCCTGTGGTCTGGGAGGAACTACTGAGCGAAGTTAGGCTGCACTGAGACTGCTGATGTAGCCATGTTGGTTCACTTCTGGGATGTAGTGGACTGAATAGGAGTGGTAGAAGGGGCCGGTTAAAGAATAACTGTCATTTAAAACATTTTTTTCCTCATAAACCAATAGCAGACATGAAAACATGAAAATAAGAAACGTTGTAATGTAGCTTATCAAAGGAGTCTGCTTCCTTCTCCTCTTGGATTGATCATCCCCAAAATTCTTAATTCAAGTGTAAAATGTCTTCATTAATTACAGATCTTCCCACTCCTGAGATTGAAAATGGAAGTTGGTGCTCATAAAGCTCTATGGAGAATTGTAACTTTATATAGGAGAACTTGCAAAATGTCTGTATCTGCCTCTAGCCCCTCTCCACCCATAGAATACAACAATCACCAACTGACATCTACCAATTGGTAAAAGAAGCAAGTTTCTCTAATAAGATAAATTACAAGGTTTCATTTTTTCCTCACTTGTACTACTAATTTATGAAATAAAAATTTAAAATATGGTTACTCTAGAAGACCATTGGCTCTAGAGTTGGAGCTAGAGGAGTGTGGAGTAGCCCTCTTCCTGAATAAATGTATGTTTCTGTGTTTAGTGTTGAAATTTAATTGTATGAAGTTATGAGCGTCTAAGTGAGTGAGATATGGGCTTGTGGTCCTGTGAAGTTAAAGGGGGTTTCCAGTCTAAATCTATAAGTTAATGCAAATGTATTGAGTGAGATCACAGCCGTCTAGTCAGACTCTGGCTGGAAAAATGTGTATCTCATACTCGTGGCCACATAATTGTCATTCCCAGCTCTGAAATCGGAAAATCCTCATGGCACCCAGTGAGTATGATGAGAGGATTCACAAGTCTGCAGTCAAATAGAGGCACTGCAGACTTCTGGATTTAGACCGGACAAGCCAGGTAGCTGATGTGTATGACGTCACCTGCTTGCCTGTGATTGGCCGGCAGCTGACATTGCAATAGTGCAGAGAGAGCTTGATTCTGCACAGCGGCGGTAAAATGATAATCTGAATTTTAGATGAAGCACTGACAGCGGCCGCGATCATCAATGGAGGCTCGTGCCAAGCAGGGAAGAGCACACCGAGGAAACGAAGGACAGGTGAGAAGAATGTGTGTGTGTGTGTGTGTGTGTGTGTGCGTGTGTGTGTGTGTGAGTAGAATGGCACAATAGGGGACCAAGATGAGACATTGCTTCAACAAGAGGATCAGTAAAGGGGACATTATCGCAAGAAGAGGACCTACATAGGCACATTAGTAAAAGGGGACAAGGATGGGCACATTACTACAGGATGGGGACAAAGATGGGGCACATTAGTAAAATGAGACAAGGTTGGGCACATTACTACAGGATGGGGCACATTACTACAGGATGGTGACAAGGATGGGGCACATTACTTCAGGATGGGGACAAGAATGGGACACATTAGTTAAAGGGGACAAGGTTAAGTGTACATTACTACATGATGGGCACATTACTACAGGATGGGGACAAGGCTGGGGCATATTTGTAAAAGGGGACAAGGAGTGGCACATTACTACAGGATGTGCACAAGGATGGGGCACATTACTACAGGATGGGCAGTTTACTACAGGATGGGGACAAGGATGGGAACATTACTTCAAAAAGGGAACAGGATGGGGGACATTACTAAAAGATGTTGGCCAAAATTACTATCTGGTGCTACTTGTAAAACTATATTACTTACAAGAAGGAGGGAAAATGTAATCACAACAATTACATAAAGCATGACTTTTTTTTTTTACAATCAAAAATATATATATATATATGTATATATGTATATATATATATATATATATATATATATCAAAATGTCACTTTGTCCTGCAATCAATGCAGTCGTCCAAATTATTCTTTATTTTTTGTGCTGGCCATACACCCAGCCGAGTTTGGGATTCGGACCTGGCGTAAAGTGCAAGACTTACAGAGAATGTAATCATGTTTCTATGCCACGGAGGAAAATCCATTTGTTTAGGCAGGATGTTTTGGCTTTTGGAGTTAGCAGGCCTTTTAAAAGGCATCTTTCATCTATAAATTCCAGCAGTAGCTTGATAAGTATTAAAAGAAAATAAAAATTCATTAATAAAAAAAAATTCTACAAATTTTATTGCAATTCTTTATCAAAATCTACATGCATTCATGTGTTATATACTTAAGCTGTTTTGCAAGATTGTTGTGTAAGATTGTTATTATATTAGTTTATTAACAAAATTGAATGCTCATGACATGAACTTCAGATTATGACGCGCCAGTAACCAAAATACGTAACAGATTGTAATATCTAGTTCAGAACCAGACCATTTACTCTTGTTCCTGACCAGACATATATTTTGATTTTCTTCTGCAAATTTAATTTAAAAAATATTCCCATTCAGATATTCAAATCATTTTTTAATCTTTTTGTGTGTAGCAATTGGAGCATATTTGTTTTTATTTTCATACTCTTATCTTTTGCCAATATTGGGCGATAGTGGTGAGAAAAGTAAATATATTTGTGTTTTTTATGACCATAAATGACCACTGCAATTCCTTTTAAATTTTGCTCCACTTACTGTGCCAAATACTTTTATATCTTATTACATTATTACATTATCTTATTATGACATTATTTTTCTTGATTGTGGTGGGGTTAATGACAATGATTTGGTTTGGCAGTAGCGTTTTTAGTTTAGTTTATTATTTATCTACTTTATGTTTTGTTTATTTTACACATTGTACCCCCATAAGGTAATAGAAAAAGATTTATGGGGCAGTCCAACATTGAAATATTTTTTTTTAATCTGATTTCCACTGTAACTTGGGTTGATATAATAGCCCCAGTTAGAGGGGAGAATCAGCCTGCTGGCTGTATAGCAGGGCTAACTGATTCTACTAGGATCCAGCAGCTCTTGCTCCTTCCTTACAATCACATGACTGCTGGGTCCAGAGGAGGAAGCACTGTCAGTGCTTCCTATTACTGTATACTCTGCACTGGTTTAGCGCTCTGTATCGATAAGGCAGTGGCGGTAATAATCTTTATGTGCCTTCTCTATGGGAAGTCCAGCTGTCAACTCATATCTCCTCCTTCAGATCTCCTGCCAAACGAAACCCTAATTTGCTCCGTCAGATCAGATTTCGGCAACACTATTTCACCAACTCAGAAAATCGTACAATATAATATATAAGTGCCTACTTTATGTTTGATACAGGTAAAATATATCTTTGTACCGTGTTAGCCAGTGGAGATAAAAAATTGTTTAAAAGAACTGAAGTCCTCAGTGGTATCAACCACTGAGGACTTCAGTTCTTTTAAACAATTTTTACTTTATGTTTTTCATTTAAAGACTGACTACATGTAAAACTAATAAAGTGTCAATATCCTCATGCAGGGCACTTTGCATAAGTCAATGTAAAATGAATAATATAAACTTTTTAGTATATCTTAATAGAGATATGTGCTTGTTTCTCCATTTATGAGCTGCTTCTTCATCATACATACCACCTGAACTCATCATATGGTTACTGGAAGTTTCCACTGAAATTGCCTGGACCTACACCCCAAAATCGTATGTCTATAGACGTAATATATAGGGTGCTATATGACCTGTAGAAATATTCACTGAATTAATGTGATTTTGTTTAATAGAAGAACTTAGGCTTGGAGGAAATTGTATCTGGAAAACAAATTATTCAATTTCTAGGGAGTACTGAGTTGTTTTTTAATATAATTTAACTTTTTCTATTGAACTAAAGCTCCTCAGGTCCTGCTTCCAATCATTCTAATTGGATTATATGAAACCTTGAAGCATTACATCTACAGATAACGCCGAATTATATAAGATAATGAACTGAGAGTAGGAATGTGTTCCTCTGCACATTGATTTCAATAAATAGCTTTTTCACCTTTCACTTTTTAGAGCTACAGCGCTCGGCATCGCTAACAGATGTTTCAGGCCGTTACTGAAAATTTGGGTTGTGGAAGCGACAAAATGGGATTTGTCTGTAGATTCAAATGTAGTCAATATATCATAAGAATTTTACCTCTCCTGGACTCAAAGCACCGGGGGTAAATTATGGTCAGCTTTAGCTTACCAAAAGTGGTGTAAACAATCTGCAAATTATAGAGTGCGACAATGATACAATAGTTTGTGACTTTTTGTATAGTTGCTCTTCTTTCACCAATTTACACTGGAAAGTAAGGCTAGGGCCCCACTTTGCGTTTTTAACCTGCATTTCTGCAGCGTTTTGAGCTGCAGCGTTTTATGGCCAAATGGCTTGCGTTTTGTTTTTCCATGTTATCCTATGGAAATTGTGAAATTTCTGACCCCACTTTGCGTTTTAAAACGCTGCGTTTAATTTGCATATTTTGTGGCAAAAACCATGCGTTCAAAAAAGCAACATGTCAATTGTTTTTGCCATTTTGGGTGCGTTTTGCTAACATTGAAGTCTATGAGAAATGGCAAAAACCAAGATTCCAGCAAATTCCTGCATTTTACCTGCTTTTCCAGTGCAGAAAACATGCGTTTTGGACCTCAAAAACGCATGCTTTTTGGACATCAAAATAATGATTTCATATGTACACACACACACATAGTCCGACAATTAAAAATAAGAATTTTAATAAATTATTGCTATTTTTCCATTTAATATCATATTACCGCTATTTCATTAAATTAATCTATTTTCATTATTTATCACAAAAATATAGATTTGTTTCTTTTTTTCCAATTTTTTCATTGAGTTTGACTATTTAAACTTTATTTAGCAGTATCATGATGTTGAAAATGCATCTATCAAAACGCAGGTGGAAAAGCAGGTAAAAAGCGCTGAAAACGCATCTAAAAACGCGGTAAATATGCATGCGTTTTCAGCACTAAAGTTCTGAAAAAGGCAACTTTGGTCAAATCAATTAAGCCCAAAACGTGCGTTTAGAACTGCAATTAGATGAACGCAAAGTGGGGCCCAAGCCTTAGAGCGGTTTAGGTTATGTCAAACAGATGTACAATAATTAAGGCCTGATAATGGCATCAATTATATTGTGATCTAGGAAACTCATTACTGGCACAGATTTAGTTTTGTGGCGCACAGACAAACAAAGATGCACCAACATTGTTAGTTGGTGTACCCCTCCTAAGGGCACGCTCACACGAGCGTTAAAAACGGACGAGTGCAATGCGAGTAAATCTCGCATTGCACTCTGACCAATGTTAGTTAATGAGGGAGAGCAGTTGGTCAGCTTTTCTCACATCCAGAACCTGGATGCGAGAAAAGTCGCAACATGCTGCGATTTTCTGCGAGAGCCGTACCATTCAAGTGAATGGGTGCGAGATAAACATCGGAATGCACTCAGATGTTATCCCAGTGCAGTGCAACATACGCACAGGCTGACAATGGAGGAGATGGGGGATTAACCCCTCCCTCTCCTCCGCAGTACCCATCCTCAGCTTCATAGCTGTGACCCGATTGGAAGATCGGGTCACAGTCGCATGACACTCGGCTCACGCTCGCAGCAGAGCCTGAGCCAAGGGTCATTAGCATATCGCATCCGTTGCTCTTGCATCGGATGCCATACGTTCGTGTGAGTCCAGCCTAATAAATATTTCAGCACTCTTCTCTTCTGTGGCACTCTAAGGTCACGTGCACACGCTGAGTATTTGGTGAGTTTTTACCTCCGATCAGATCAGCAGACATGTGCGGGGATGACCAAGCCCACAGTAACCAGAGGGAGGCGATCTAGTACGTGGACATATATATATATATATATATATATATATGTACGTCCTTTGCGTAGAGGGGTTAAGGCACTTGCATGATTATAAATGAGTTATCCAGCCAAGGCAGATATCTTTTACATTATTATTCTAATGCAATAGGGTTTTTCACCCACCGATTTGTTGAGTATTTATATTTAAATCTGGGGGATTAAAGTGAATATGGATTTATACATACAGAGGGAAATCTAATACAACAGAATTTTTGAGTACATCTCACTGTATTATTTAGTCAGCTTTTGCATCTCACTACACTCTTTTAGGCCTCTGCCACACTCACGTGAATTTCACGCACGTGCCGAGAGACACGTATTTTCCCTGCGTGTTGCGTGCAGGTAAGTACGTGTCTCTGGTACGTGCGTGACACGTGTGTTCTACGTGTGCTATCCGCGATAGCACACGTAGAATCAGTAATTATTATACTCACCTGGTCCTTCCTGATGTCCGCGCTGCTGTCCGTGGTGCTGATCCTCGGTCTCCAGCCCTCCCGTCTCCCCGCTGCTGCTGCTGCCAGGCAGTGAAGTGAATATTCTATGAGATTAATGAGCGGCGGTCGGCAGCAAGAGGCAGCAGCGGCAGAGACAGGAGGGCTGGAGAAGGTGAGTTGATGTTTTTTATTTTTTTCCCTGACATGTGTGTTTACTCCGGCGCGTGTCACACGGGACCGCATCCACACTACACCCGTATGGTACGGGTGCGGGCCGTGTAACACCCGTGCTGCCGGAGAAAACACTGACATGTCAGCGCTTTGAAAATCGCACACACGTACAAACGCACACGGACACACGTTCCGTGTGGTTTTACGTGTGTGTGCCTGCTACCATAGGGTAGCATTGCTGTACATGTCTCCGTGCCGCCGGTACGTGTAAAAAATGCCAAACACGTACCGGAGGCACGGATGTGTGGCGCAGGCCTTAGAAAGTATCTAAAAAAGGGTGTGTAACAGATCATTTCAATCTAGTAAAGTTATGCTTTAGTTTTTTGTGGGGTTTAAGGCTATGTGCACACGCTGCATTTTTTAAGCATTTCTTGATGCATTTTTTTCAAAAATGTGGATCACAATTTGCATGCCTCTCTTGAAGCCAGCAAAGTCTATGAGATTTCTGAACTGCTGTGCCAATGTTGCGGTTTTTTTCTTTGCACACTTGAAGCAGATTTTGATGCAGAAAAAAATCTGCAGCATGTCAATTGTTGAGGCATTTTTTTTCTATAGTTTTTAGCCCTTCCAGCCATTGATGTCATAAAAAAAAAGCATGGAAAAAAAACCGCACAAAAAACATTCATTTTCTGGTGCGTTTTTCTGCCAGAAAATACAGATTTGATGCAGAAAATGTCTGCACCAAATCTGCAGCATGTGCACATAGCCTTAAAGTCGTGTAAAAGTAAATTAACTACTAGTTGGTATAAACATTGACTGGAAACCAGATTTATCATCCAGCATGAGGTATAAGCCACTGCGATATATTTGGTGCATTCTAAGACCATCTAGCCTAAGTTTACACTGTTTGACTATAACACCGGAGTAAAGAATTTGTCCCTTAGTTTCGAACTCCTGAAATATAACAATTTGAGAGTAATAAAGTGGGAACTCTTTGCACCAACTGGATAGGTCTAGTAGGCATCTTTTCATACAGTAGGAATTATATTTGCCTATTAGATCTCAGCTTTGTACAATGCTTTTTCCCCATCATAACTAAATAATTTACAATAATAGTTAAATATTCCTAATGGTCTAGTAATACATTTCTCATGTGCACCTCCTGATACCTACTGTTATTAAGATATATTTTTTCAATGTTCCTTTCTCAGTGTTATATCCAATCTCCATCATCATTAATGGCACTGATCGCAGACATACCTATTTGTTGGCAGTCTCTTCCATTCTACATATCTTGTTCTGCAGACATTATATAATATTTCACTTCTCTTCTCATAGAGCCGTCCTGACAAGGCAGCACATGAAGAGGCTTCACAAGGTTCAATGTGACATGTGCAGTGTGGGCTTAGGAGGAACAGCACAATTATTGACTGTTAGGTGACTTGTAAATGAGTAGGATTAAAATATTATATGGAGGTCTGAAGAGGTAAGCTATGGTGTCAGTAGTGAAGAATAAGAAAATATCTAGACGGTGAGGTGAAAGCTTATATAATGACTCACAGAAAATTGTATTATAAGCAATTCATCATATACTTCTTTTCATCAGATTGCTTACTTTAAGATTGTTCCTTATACATAAACCTATGGTGGTCTTAAAAGAAAAATATCACTGAAAGGACCCCTCTGTTCCTCTTCACCATTGGTGCTGGCACTAACCTTCTGCTGGTATCGTTTCTTCCATTTTAGGTTGGAAAACAGCTGCCGCTGGTGCCAGAAGAGTTTCTGCCACACAGTGGTGGATACTGCAAACTACAACTACTTTCACTCACAAGCTGAGCAGACCCTCTAGACTGCACACTGAGGAAGGTCTATGTTAGGCCGAAACGTCGGTGCTCTATCTGGTCAAGCTTACTCAATAAAATACCAGTTTATTCAGCTATTTGAGTGCCAAGTGTTTGCGCTTTACTGGTGCCAGAAGAGATTTAGGAGATTGTATCTTATGACTCAGACAAGATGTCAAGGGCTACTGATTGGCTGCAGCTGTAACATGATATTCCTCAATTGGAAGAGGAATAGAGGAGTCTAGAGGGGATAAAACAAGTAGTAAAGATAAAGGCCGGACTCCTGTCGGTGAGTACATTTTTTTTTTCTAAAGCCCATCATATTCCCATTTGTAAGAGTATCAGCAGTTCAGATATCACTACATAGAAGAGATGTAGCAATCTTTAGCCTTTTAACATTTTTTTGTACTGCTCTAGCGGTATGAAAATGACAATGAAGTGAAGCCCAAAGCTATTGTGTACTCTGAAACCGCTCCCTAACACTACTGAGCTGTCAGTTGTCTGCATAATGTTCGAGTGACGAGTGCAATCCGATAAAACATTTGTGCAAAACTATGCAAAACTATGGGGCAGTGTCCATCTACGATTGATTTCTCATGCCATATCGGTATGAGAAATGAATCGCAGCATGCTGTGCTTGGCAATGAGCCTCGGCTAACACATCCCCATACAAATCTATGGGTGCTTGTGAAACATCGCACTGCACTCGGATGTCATCCTACCGCAGTGCGATGTACACAGAAACAGGCTGCGGAGGAGAGGAAGAAAGTGCTCCCTCCATCTACTCCACAGCTGTGATCCGATCACAAGATTGGATCAAAATCGCATGACCCTCAGCTCACAGTCGCTGCAGAGCAGAACCCGATTGTCATTAGCATATTGCTTCTGATGCTCTCGCATCGGAAGTTATGTGCAAGTGGAACCAAGGCATTAACCAGGAGTCTCCAACGGACGTCACTGGATAAAGTGGGGAACAGCAGCAGGGAGAATCCTGAATCCTGTGTGTGTCCTTAGGCTATGTTCACATGCAGGAATTTTTCAGTGTTTTTATATGCAACAAAGTTAATGTGTTTTACAGAACCAGCAAACACTATGAGATTTTAAAAATCTTTCGCCAAAAGAAACACAGCTAAAAAATGGATCGTGTTTTGAACGCAGTGTTTTTACTGCCAGAAGAGCCAAGTTTCGACTGATGAAAAAAATGTTGCAAAAATTCTGTGTATGAACATAGCCTTAGCCTTTAACCATTATAGAATTGTCTAATTTGTGTTACAGCCTAAACCTCCCAAACATGTACCAAAATGCATGTGAGGTGCAGACCGGGGTCAGACGGCCATATAACACGGCACCTCTCCTGATCTGAGCATGAGCACTGCCTGCATAGAAATACATGAAGCTCTCACGCTCGGTTCAGGAGAGCCGTGGCCAGTGTGTACAAAATGATGAGATCCTAGCCTTTAAGCTGTAACACAAAGATTATTATATTATGGTAAGCACCCGCCTCAAGATAGAGAAAAAAATGTATAGATATCACAAAGGAGCAAGAGCAGCAGGCGGAAATGAACACTCTCGTCGATAGTGTACTGGAATATTAGGTAAGCTATTAAGATTCAAAGGGGGTAAGAATTAAATACCACTAACAATATGATTCAAGAGACTTTCCATCAACCAAAGAAAAATCTCATTAAAGAATCTGTTGAAAAAAATCAAAACCAGCTTATTCATTACAAAATAAATTATCTAATATCTCTATTTTTACTCAACATAATATACAGACTGGCCCTTTAGAAAAACTAATTAAAATATTTTGGTCAACACGACCCTCTTATAGGTAAAACTGTTCCAAATAATCCAAAATTTGTATTCCATAAAGCATGCAACATAGGAAATCTGGTTGCACCTACGGTCAAAAACATTAAAGGGAACCTGTCACCAGGATTTTCCCTTATGTGCTGCAGCCAACAGGAGTAAGCTCTTATGTACAGCATTCTAGAATTATGTATATAAGAGCCCAGGCCGCTATGTATAACATAAAAAGACCTTTATTATACTCACTTTGTGGGCGGTCTGGTCTGATGGGCGTCGCTGGTTTCAGGTCCACCACCTTCTCTTTTCTTATGATCGCCGTCCTCCTTCCCAGCTCCATGTGGATGACGCATCCTATGTCCTCCAGACGAATCCATTGCGCTCCTCCACAAGCACACTTTGATCTGCCCCGCTGAGGGTGGATCAAAGTATTGTAGTGCACATGCGTGGGCGGTCTTTGACCTTTCCCCGCACCTGCGCACAGTACTTTGTGCTGCCTTCAGCAGGGCAGATCAAAGTATGCATAACATAGGACGCCTCATCCACATGGAGCTATGAAGGAGGATGGCGATGGAAGGAAGAGAGGAGGCGCCGGACCAAGACCAGATCAGACTCGACCCCCCCACTCCCACAGCAGTTCAGTATAATGAAAGCTCTTTCTTATGTTATACAGAGTGGCCTAGGCACTTATATACAGTATTCTAGAATGCTGTGTATAAGAAGTTACTGGTGGTGGGCGCAGGTTATACAGGGAAAATTTGGTGACAGGTTCCCTTTAATAAAACTAATAAAAGATGTCCACGTCAGTATTGAAAGTGTTTATTTTCTGTTCAGCTGTATGTCACACGAAGGGGTTAACTTATGCAATAATCTGGCCTTGGAGTAAGATCTATATGGTATGAATTAAGAGAACTTTATTAAAACTTACTAACACCCTCTTATTATCTTTTTGAGAAACACAAATCTTATTTTATGCATCATTAGTTTTTTAGATTTGGAAAAACTCTCATTTAGAGTTTGCTCACATCTGTGTATAAAAAAAAATCGGTCCGATTTTCATCCAGAAAAGTTGGATGAGCGGAATCCATTTGGTATGTCATACGAGTGCTATGTGCGAGTGTGTGTTATTTTTCTCACCTAGCATCCGTATCACATACATATGAAATACGGTTTTTTTCTCAGCAATAAAAGATCGGACGGCAAATGGTTGATCCATGTGGTGTCCATTTTTTTCTAGCACCCATTGACTTGCATTGGAGAGTCTTGGCTGTTTTACACAACCATACTTCCTCAGGTAAAAGCAGCTGAGAAAAGAAATTGCAGATCAGCACTGACTTATTGGATAACATTGATGCGAGTTCAATCCAATTTTATATTGAATTGCACTCGGTGTACTTAGATGTCAGCAAACCCTTAGCTGGAGGAGCAGTGACTATATTGCTATAATTATTATAATACAGTGGGTACGGAAAGTATTCAGATCCCTTTACATTTTTTACTCTTTGTTTCATTGCAGCTATTTGGTAAATTAAAAAAGTTCCTTTTTTTCTCATTAATGTACACTCTGCACCCCATCTTGACAGAAGAAAAACAGAAATGTATGCAAAATTTTAAAACAAGAAAAACTGAAATGTCACATGGTCATAAGTATTCAGACTATCTGCTCAGACACTCATTTAAGTCCATTTCCTTGTGATCATCCTTGAGATGGTTCTACTCCTTTATTGGAGTCCAGCTGTGTTTAATTAAAATTGAAAGGACTTGATTTGGAAAGGCTCACACCTGTCTATATAAGACCTCACAGCTCACAGTGCATGTCAGACCAAATGAGAATCATGAGGACGAAGGAACTGCCCAAGGAGCTCAAAGACAGAATTGTAGCAAGGCACAGATCTGGCCAAGGCTACAAAATAATTTCTGCAGTACTCAAGGTTCCTAAGAGCACAGTAGCCTCCATAATCCTTAAATGGAAGAAGTTTGGGACCACCAGAACTCTTCCTAGACCTGGCCGTCCAGCCAAACTGATCAATCGTGTGAGAAGAGCATTGGTGAGAGAGGTAAAGAGGAACCAGAAGATAACTTTGGCTGAGCTCCAGAGATGCAGTAGGGAGATGGGAGAAAGTTGCACAAAGCCAACTATCACTGCAGCCCTCCTTCAGTCGGGCCTTTATGGCAGAGTGGCCTGACGGAAGTCTCTCCTCAGTGCAACACATATGAAAACCCACATAGAGTTTGCAAAAAAAAACACATGAAGGACTCCCAGACTATGAGAAATAAGATTCTCTGGTCTGATGAGACGAAGATAGAACTTTTTGGTGATAATTCTAAGTGGTATGTGTGGAGAAAACTAGGCACTACTCATCACCTGCCCAATACAATCCCAACAGTGAAACATGGTGGTGGCAGAATCATGCTATGGGGGTGTTTTTAAGCTGCAGGGACAGGATGACTGGTTACAATTGAAGGAAAGATGAATGCGGCCAAGTACAGAGATATCCTGGAAGAAAACCTCTTCCAGAGTACTCTGGACCTCAGACTTGGCCGAAGGTTCACCTTTCCACAAGACAATGACCCTAAGCACACAGCAAAACTAACAAAGCAGTGGCTTCAGAATAACTCTGTGTCCATTCTTTACTGGCCCAGCCAGAGCCCTGACCTAAACCCAATTCAGCATCTCTGGAGAGACCTGAAAGTGGCTGACCCCCAACGTTCACCATCCAACCTGACAGAACTGGAGAGGATCTGCAAGGAAGAATGGCAGAGGATCCCAAAATCCAGGTGTGGAAAAACTTGTTGCATCATTCCCAAAAAGACTCATGGCTGTACTAGCTCAAAAGGATGCTTCTACTCAATACTGAGCAAAGGGTCTGAATACTTATGACCATGTAATATTTCAGTTTTTCTTGTTTAATAAATTTGCAGCAATTTCTACATTTTTGTGTTTTTTTCTGTCAAGATGGGATGCAGAGTGTACATTAATGAGAAAAATAATGAACTCTTGAATTTTCCAAATAGCTGCAATGAAACAAAGAGTGAAAAATGGGAAGGGGTGTGTTCAACAAGCAGAATGTTTTAAGCCCGAATGAACCAAGCAGTGATGAACCTTATAGATTTGGAGGAAAACATTCAGTATAACTTATTTTTTTCATATATAAGGGACCCTCACTCAATCCCCTTACCTGTATTCCTTTACTGTTAATGTATTCTCGCAGGCTCCCAAATCCAATACCACAGGGTAAGCTTTGACTCTGCTCTGTTCTTCAAACCACACATTCATGCCCTTATTCCCACTTTCTGCCTCCAATTCAAAAACATTTCTAGAATCGTTTTTCTCAACTTTGAATCAACAAAAACATGAAGAGTCTGTCCTTATTATTTCCCCGCATATACTACTGCAACATCCTTCTGTGCAGCTTTCAGTCTTGCACTCTTACACACGTTGTACCCATATTGAGCTCTGCTGTCTGAATAATTCAACTATTTCCTTGTTAAGGCCATATAAGACAGTATGATTTTTTAATGATAGTGGTTGACAAACAAATAGTTCTCACGTCGCTATTGTGCATATAGGCTCATTTTTACAAAAGCAATCACTCGAAAGATTGCTGTTGTGGTCGATGGATAGTCGCTAGTCGTTCACAAAAGCATGTATTACAGAATTTAGCAACTTATTACAAGGTGAAATTTTATGTCGACAAGCAATAATTTTTAAGCAAGTTGATAGATTGTAATATAGTTTGATTGTCGCAAAACCAATTGCTAACAGCTATTAGATACTGCGAATATCTCTGTCTTTAGAATGATATTGTGATTTTACTCTAGATTTTTGCCCCGTCTAATAAGGGCTTAAGTCTCTACTTCTCCCCACAGCTAATCTGGTCTCTAGGTCCCGATTGACCAGAGACACAGTTCACAACCCATCCCTCAAATGGAGCACTTGGTTTCTGAGTAAGGAAACTGAAGAATTCCCAACTTGGCAAGGTAAAATATATATTTGTACCGTGTTAGCCAGTAGAGATAAAAAAATTGTTTAAAAGAACAAAAGAACTGAGGACTTTCTGTTCTTTTAAACAATTTTTTCATCTTGGCAAGATAACCCAACCAATTCCTTTCCACCCCTTCTCTTTGATTCTATTCCCCCTTTTTTCTCAATTTCTTTCTTTCTCAATTCCTTTCTTTTCTTTCTCCATTTCTTTCTTAATTTCTTTTTTTATTTCTCAATTTCTTCTTTTATTTCTCAATTTCTTTTTCTCTTTCTCAATTTATTTCCTTCTTGCTTAATTTATTTTTTTCTTTGTCAATTTCATTTTGTTTCTCTCTTTCTTTCACTCAATTTCTTTCTTTTTTTTCTTTTTCTTTATTAAGACTTGTAAAAAAAAAAAAAGCTAGCACATCCTTCGTCATCTTGTTTGACTTGTCGGTTTATGTACCGTTTTTATCTGTCTTTTATTATCCTGTTTAATAAGAATAATTGAACCATAAGTATTTTAATTTGTAGTTATTGTAAAGAAGGATCTGACAAGGATCTGATGGTGTACTGTATGTTTTGCAGGAAATGCCAAACCCTTTATAAACTTTATCTTAAAAGTCACAAGGTTTTAAGATTTGTAGATAATCTAATCCAAACTACTGTGCAGATACAGGAAACAGCGATAGCGCTATCATGTGCCATGTGAACAATGTGGTATATTTCTCTTACCAGGATCATTACTAGTGTTCAACAATTAACCAGATATATTTTCACAATCATTAATTGTATAACTATAAAATGCACCCTTCGCTAAATTGCAAAACCCAGTAAATGTAACCTCTCAGCAAATTACACTAAATAAATCTATATTACAAAGAAGTGGACTTTTTATTATACATCAGATTATATATCAATCTAGGAGACCAGAATGTCAGACATAAGGGTGTAAATAATGGATTCTTATAATAAATGTGACTTCAGCAGAGCCCTACTGCATTTCAACGAACCAAACCACATATATCATTGTAACGGAATACATTTGACTATTGTAGCACTTGTAATACACAATCCCTGTGACTCCCAGAGCTGCAGGGCAATTTCACTTGCTGGACTATATATTTTGCGTCTGGGTTACTTTGTTTTTAATAATCGGATTCTTATCAGATAACAGCATAGATGTAGACATGGCGGACAAGGTAATAAATTAAACTACTGTATTTTAAGTTATATTTTAGCACATTTTGGTTTGGTAAAAGTGAAAAGAACTTTAGATGCTGTTGTACTTACTATAGGCACTATGATAAATTTATTTTACCCAGCAATGCAGATAAAAAAAGCCAGCTGTGAATCAACATGATGTCAGCAGTGAGGCCCAGTCGAGAAGCCATAGGAGAAGGAGCTGCCCCTGGAACAGGAAGTAGGAGTATCACCATCCTGGAGTGGTCCATGACTAGTCTGAGCTGGGAGACATTGTCACATGGCAGAAAAGGCAGGTACCACGTTTTGCCGAAAATAAGACACTGTCTTATATTATTTTTTGCCCCAAAAAATGCGCTACAGTTTATTTTTGAGGTAGGGCTTATTCTCGGGGAAACATGGAAGGGGCAAGTTTACCCGCCTCTAAAAGCAGACCTCCCCTTCCCAGGAGAATCATACTTATCAGTCTCTGGATGTATGCATTGCTCCCAGGTCCTCCTATAATTTCCGGCAGCCGCTCTAAGCAGCTATGCTCCACGTGGTCCTCCCCTGCCTCTGGATGATACTCACACACATCAGATTGCACACACACTCATACACACGCCCACATCAGATGTCACACAGAATCACACATCAGATCACACACTCACCACATCCAGTGATACTGATTGCTTCCAGTATCACCGGATGTGGTGAGTGTGTGTGCGATCTGTTGTCTGATGGTGTGTGCGATCTGATGTGTGTGTTCGTGATCTAATGTGTGGGTGTGTGATCTGATGTGTGTGGGTGTGCGATCTGATGTGTGTGGGTGTGTGATCTGATGTATGTGTGTGTGCATTCCACTGCAGTTTCTTAATGCATTCCACTGCAGGTCCTTCCATATGGCGTTTGGTGAGTATGACTGTCTTCTTTCTTCTCTCTTTTGGGAGTGTCTATATTCTATAATGAAGTGTTCTGCAGTATTTTTTAACTTTTTTAGCTGCATGCACACTTCATTATTGAACCACGACTAGGGCTTACTTTTAGGGGAGATCTAATATTTAAGTCTTATGCCGAAAATGCTGAATATTCCAGCTAGGGCTCATTTTTGGGGTAGGGCTTATTTTCAGGAATACTATCGACTACCTACTGATAAGTGTTTAGCCACATAGAAGAAAAGAAATTAAGTCCCAGATAACCCCTTTAAAGCAAGAAGTTCAAAAATAGTGCTGCTGCAAATTGAATAGCTCATTAATCTTAGACTCCATTCAGACTTCATCTGAGACTTTTGTTGGTAGTATAAATCAGAAGATTGCTGAAAGTATACCTCTGATATAAGACAGACCAACTACACAGTGTTAAAAATATATATGCCACACATTGTTCTTCTTACAGGAAACTGAACTTATCAAATCTATCTCACTCATTCCACTATCAGACCTATCACAGTAAATAACATCACGCTTTACCCTGTATCACAAGTCCAATGCCTCAGCGTAACCCTTGACTCTACCCTGTCTTTTAAATCACATTTCAAAACCCCTGCCATCTGCAACTCAAAAATATTTCCAAAATTCATCCTTTTGTCAACTCTGAATCTACTAACTGGTTGTTCATGCCCTCATCATCTCCCACCTAAACCACTGCAATAGCCTCCTTTGTGGCCTCCTAACACTTTTGCAACTCCCCAGTCTGTTCTCTGCTGTCCGTTGACCAATTAAAGCATCTTTCACAGGGCTACTCCCTTGCCATGTGCAAATCCCTTCACGGGCTTCCAATTCCCTAGTCTAAACTACTAACAATGACTACTAAGACCATCCATAATCTGTCTTCTACATACATTTCCAAACTAACCTCCCAAAACATTGCCACACATATCTCCAGGCGTTATAAGACCTCCTTCTCTCCATTGCACAAATACTTTCCTTAAACAATCACCTCTAAAAAAAATTCCAGGTCATCCCCCATCCTCCTGAATTTAGTTCCTTAGCACGTCTGATTAACTCCCACATTTGGAATTTCATGGCATAACCTGAAGATACAGTGCATCTCCTATCTCTTCAGGAAAGTCTATACCATGAAATAACTCTACTGCTAGCTTACTACAACCACAGCTGCTCCAGCCCCATGACCTACTTGCTCCCTTCCCAATATTTTCTAGATTGTAAACCCTTGAAGGTGTGGTCCTCTCCACTCTGCACTATTATTTCACTGTTAGTTCAATGTAATTTATATATGTATTTTGTATGTAACCCTTTTAACATATACAAAATCGTGGCATAAATGGTACTTTAATAAAAAAAAATATCATTAATAATAATAATGATAGAAGGAAACTACAGTCTCCTATATTTCTATATACAGATGAAAAAAAAGGTTTGCTGGCACAAACCATCCTGTCAAGGTACAGAGTAAATCTTTTATGGCTCTTAAAGAGAACATGTCATCAGAATTTTGTACACTAGACTATGCTGAAACAAAATCTCAACTTTTTTTTGGAAATCTGGTTTGAAAGTGTAAGCTATGAGTTAGAAGTGGAGGGGTAGGCACTGTGCTTACAGCTCTCCTGCCTATCTCCCTAACGGCTGCCTACCTCAAACAGCGGAGGATACCGCTGATACTCAACTACGCCACCAATCCTGGGCAGTTCCCATAGTGGTAGCATATGAAAACTGATGACGGTCTGAGTAAAGACAAAAACTTCTTTTTTACTTGCTCCTTTAACTGAACTTGCCATATTGTTCAATAAAATCCAATTTTTTCAAGCAGAGATCTCTGAAGGTGCCCTGTTGTATCTGGCACATGCACTCAGCTGTGCAAATGATATACACACATGGTCAAAATTGTTAGTACCCCTCATTTAATGAAACAAAAACCCACATCGGTTGCAGAAATAACTTGAATCTGACAAAAGTAATAACAAATAAAAAATTCTATGAAAATGAACAAATGACAGTCAGACATTGCTTTTCAGCCATGCTTTCACAGAATTAAAAAAATAAATAAAACTCATCAAACCCTCAAAAGGCCTGGACAGAAATGATGCTACCCCTGAAAACCTGAAAATAATATGACAAAAGGGACATGAATCAAGGTGTGTCCACTAATTCGCATCACAGGTGTCTACAATCTTGTAATCAGTCACTGGGCCTGTATATAGGGCTACAGATACTTACTGTGCTGTTTGGTGACATGGTAAGCACCACACTCAAAATGGACCAGAGGAAGCGAAAGAAAGAGTTGTCTCAGGAGATTAGAAAGAAAATTATAGACAAGCATGTTAAAGGTAAAGGTTATAAGACCATCCAAGCAGATTGCTGATCCTGTGACTACAGTTGCACATATTATTCAGAAATTTAAGATCCATGGACCTGTAACCAACCTGCCTGGACATGGCCACAGGAGGAAAATTGATGACAAATCAAAAAGATGGATAATACAAATGGTAACAAAAGAGCCCAGAAAAACTTCTAAAGAGATTAAAGGTGAACTTCAAGCTCAAGGAACATCAGTGTCAGATCACACCATCCGTTGTTGTCTGAGCCAAAGTGGTCGTCATGGCAGATGACCAAGGAGGACACCATTGTTGAAAAAAAAACATAAAAAAGCCAGACTGGAATTTGCCAAACTACACGTTGACAAGCCACAAAGCTTCTGGAAGAATGTCCTATGTACAGATAAGACAAAAATGGAACATTTTGGCAAGGCACATCAGTTCTATGTTCACAGACGTTAAAATGAAGCATATAAAGAAAAGAACACTGTCCCTACTGTGAGACATGGAGGAGGGTCTGTTATGTTCTTGGACTGCTTTGCTACATCTGGCACAGGGTGTCTTGAATCTGTGCAAGGTATAATGAAATCTCAAGACTATCAAGGGATTCTAGACAGAAATGTGCAGCCCAGTGTCAGAAAGCTTGGTTTCAGTCCTAGGTCATAGGTCTTGCAACAGGATAATGACCCAAAACACACAGCTAAAAATGGCCAAGAATGGCTAATAGGAAAACATTGGACTATTCTGAATTAGCCTTATATTAGCCCTGACCTAAATCCTATTGAGCATCTTTGGAAAGAGCTGAACCATGCCGAAGGCAATCTTCAAACACAAGACAACTGGAGCAGTTTGCTCTTGAGGAGTGGTCAAAATACCTGTCGAAAGGTGCAGAAGTCTCATTGATAGTTACAATAATCGTTTGATTGCAGTGATTGCCTCAAAAAAATTTGCAACCAAATATTAAGTTAAGGAACCATCATTTCTGTCCAGGCCTATTTCATGAGTTTTATTTTTTTTTTAAATTCTGTGGAAGCAGAAAAGCAATGTCTGACTTTCATTTGTTCATTTTCATAGATTTTAAATGTATTATTGCTTTAGTCAGATTCAAGTTATTTCTGTGACCATTGTGGGTTTTTCTTTCATTAAACGAGGGGTACCAACAATTTTAACCACGTGTGTATAAGAAAATGTGATTTTTCAGATCTCGCCACCTTCGTCCACTGTTTATTTGTCCGCGGAATGCTCATTGTAAATGCACCCTTATTCCATATAACCAAGTTCCATATGAAGCTCATGAAGGCAATGTCACAACTTCTTTTCTCAAAGCAATATCATTATACGTTAATTGAATTGTCACCTACTTTAAGGTGCATTCACACTGCATGATTACACTGTTCTACAGCCAAATTGCTTCAGAGACCAAAACAATAGAACTTAACTAATTTTAATTGTGCTGAGAATGAATACGATGCTTACATTTGCTGATTGGCTCTAATTTTCAAAATCTAGAGGAGGTTGTAATTACTTATGACACCTGCAAGCTTATAGAAAAATTGGGTACTTATTATCTGATCATCATCATTGCATAGTTAGTAGCTAGTCTGCTATATCTTCTATGTAGTCTATTGAGCCTTCAAGATTCTAGCATCTTAAAGTGACTGACTAATCAAATGAACGCCAATTCAGCTCCAATGACGTAATCATAATTACAATTGTATCACCTGCTTTTATAAATGCTCTCTGTATAAGGTATACAGTTTTAGGATTTCTTAGCTTAGTTTCTTAGCATATTGACATGTTTCTATATGTTCTTTTCAGATATGCCTCGTTCTTGCATTAACATTAACAACGCGGATAGTTTTGCTACGTATACAGAAAAGTCAGTTTTGCGTCATTTCTTAAATTCGCATTGTGATATGATCACTGGTACTGTGCTGAGAGGGTTAACGTGGGTTACCTGGGGCGGGTTTGTTATGTCCAGCTAAAGAGATGGGTGGGACGGCTGTTCACCATATCTCCACCTCAGGGTGTGGTCTCAGGGGTAAAAGTCAGACCTCTGGAGACACCCATGGCCCTGCTCTGAATTTCCTGTGGTGGAGGAAGTAGCCAGGTTTGTCTGTGTGTGGAGGTGAGGAAACCTGCTGTCTGAGAAGGCTATGTTGGGACTTATATCGCTGGACGGAACCTGGAGACCTGGTGTTTGGGAACGTGCCTGTCTCCTGCAAGTAAATGCCATCTGTATGCAGTACTGGCAATCTGCTATATGCAGTCTGCATAAAGCAGCCTGAGATGAAGGAAGTGCCTCCCATGTCTACCTGAAGCACGCATGCTGAGTGAGTACCCCCCCAGGTTGCGAGTTGCAACATCGCAGCATCTAGACCTTTTTCTACCAAACTGCGGAGGTCAAAACCATTAAAAAAATGGTTTATTTCATAGCTGAACGTGACAACTTTTGAAAATATGAAAAACAGTTTTATTGGGAATGAGCATTCTTAAAGGGAATCTGTCAGCAGGTTTTTACTATATAAGCTGAAGACAGCATGCTGCAAGGGTTAACATTAACATAGAGAATTCAGGGATGCTTGTCTTGCCAAGGTCTGATCTGTTGCTTATTTGCTATGTTTGTTTAAACCACAAGACACAGAAGGACTTTTAATTACTTTGATTACAAAGTCAGGAGCACAGCAGTCCAACATGCCCCCTCACTGTCAATGTACAATCTCTATAGAGAGCCTGATATGGGCGGGGAAGCTCAGTCAGCTCTGCTAGATGGCTAAATCTAAAAATTCTGATTGTGTCAGAATGGCTGCACCCAGTAAGCTAAGTGATACAATGTTGGATTCAGGATCTCTTTTCCTACATTATGCTGCTCTCAGATGAAGTAGCAAAAACCTGCTGATATATTCCCTTTAAGGATGCTTGTTCCCAAAAATCATGAGTGTAAACATGACGATCACCCAACGTAATAGCAAAATGTAAGTTTGTGGGGGAGCACATTGTCCTGTGTATATAAGGGATCTGTGCTTCTGAGAACAATAACTGATCATTCTGTACCCATTTGAAGTGCAGTGCACCTGTCTAAACAGACAAACCGCCGAACAGCAAATATGTTACCAGTCGGTGGTTGTTTAACCCCTTCACGACCATGGACGGATATATCCGTCATGGAGTGTGTCCCGTTAAGCCCCGCCCCCTGCCGCGGTCAGGCGGCGGCCGTCGGCACACATATCAGCTGTTTTCAACAGCTGACATGTGTGCCTGCATGTTGCGAGTGGAATCGCTTCCACTCGCAACATTTAACCCCTTAAATGTCGCTGCCAAAGTCTGGCAGCAAGAGCTATATGCGCGCGGCCATGTTTTTTACTTACCGCTGCCCCCACCGGAAGTCACGTGCGTAATCACGTGACTTTCGGTGGTTGCCATCGTAGCACAGGGTCATGTTATGACGCCTGCAGCTATGAAGTTTCACTTTTGTATTCCCTCGGCCACAAGCAGAGAGAAACAGAAAGTGACTGAATCTGCTGTTTACAGCTGTATAGCTGTGATCAGCAGATAGATAAGAGCGATCGGATTGCTGATCGCTATAGCCCCCTAGGGGGACTAGTAAAATAAAAAAAAAAGTAAAAAAAAAAAGTTTTAAAAAATAAAAAAAAACAAAAAACCTAAAAGTTCAAATCACCTCCCTTTCCCCCCATTGAAAATTAAAGGGTTAAAAAATAAATAAATATACACATATTTGGTATCGCCGCGTTCAGAAATGTCCGATCTATCAAAATATAAAATCAATTAATCTGATTGGTAAACGGCGTAGTGGCAAAAAAATTCCAAACGCCAAAATTACGTTTTTTGGTCGCCGCAAGTTTTATGCAAAATGCAATAACAGGCGATCAAAACGTAGCATCTGCGCAACAATGGTACCATTAGAAACGACAGCTCAAGACGCAAAAAATAAGCTGGCACTGAGCCATAGATCCCAAAAAAAACGCTACGTGTTTCGGAAAATGGCGCAAAACGTGCGCCACTTTTATTGGACAAGCTTGTGATTTTTTTTTAACCCCTTAGATACAAGTAAACCTATACATGTTTGGTGTCTACAAACACGCACCGACCTCAGGCATCATACCCACACATCAGTTTTACCATATAGTGAACACCGTGAATAAAGCATCCCAAAAACTATTGTGCCATCACACTTTTTTTGCAGTTTTTCCACACTTGGAATTATTTTGCTGTTTTCCAGTACACCATATGGTAAAACTTATGGTTTCATTTGACGGAAAAATAAAAAAGTTACGGCTCTCGGAAGAAGGGGAGCAAAAAACAAAAACGCAAAAACGGAAAGTGCCCCGGGGCTGAAGGGGTTAACATGTGTAAATGCACAAGAATTTTATTTTTCCCCAATACTCAAGACAGCAAAGAAACTTAGGAATGTTGCACTGTATATAAACAGGATTCTGTCTGACTTTTCAGATCATTCCTGTACTAGACTAGGAAACTGCTTCCTGCCCTTCTTAATCATGTCATCACTTATTGTCAGAAGGACTGCTTTTATGTATTATTTAAGCTGCTCAAAATAAAAGATCATCTCTACTTTGAAACTGAATATAAAGTGAGCAGGTTGCCAGGTCACAGCAGAGTCTAATGTGTTACCTTGTATCATATGACCTTCCCATATAGCACGCCAGCTGTTTACTCAATACACAGCAATTCTGACTCATTTAAAAAGAAAGTATCTGTAGAAGGATCAGTCATAAAACCCTAAATGTGTATCCTCCCCTTTACAACTGAACCTACAGTTAAAAAAAGAACTTTTCTGAAGGTGTAGGACAAAAACGTGTTTTGGTGACCATTTCAAACTGTCCTCTTTATCAGGCAGATAACACCAACAAGACAGAAGCGTTTTTTTCCTTAGTCAAAATAGCAATCCATAATTCAAAATCCCCTCTTTTTCTTCTTCTTCAAAGGTCGGAGTAAGGCGGTCACATAGGAGCCAATAATTATATTGGATGACAAGTACAGTATAGACCAAAAGTTTGGACACACCTTCTCATTCAAACAGTTTTCTTTATTTCCATGGCTCTGAAAATTGTAGATTCACACTGAAGGCATCAAAACTATGAATTAAAACATGTGTAATGAAATACTTAACAAAAATCCCACTTATTAAGCCTGACAGGGCATACCTGTTAAGTGAAAACAATTTCCGGTGACTACCTCTTGAAGCTCATCAAGAGAATGCCAAGAGTGTGCAAAGTAGTAATCAAAGCAAAAGGTGGCTACTTTGAAGAACCTAGAATATAAGACATATTTTCAGTTGTTTCACACTTTTTTGTTAAGTATTTCATTCCACATGAGTTAATTCATAGTTTTGATGCCTTCAATGTGAATCTACAATTTTCAGAGTCATGAAAATAAAGAAAACTCTTTGAATGAGAAGGTGTGTCCAAACTTTTGGTCTGTACTGTACATGAAACAAAAAAATTATTAATTTATCAAAAAAGTATGAAAAGAACGGATAATTAAGAATGGGAAAATAATAAATAAAATAGTTTGTAGGTAAACTCAAATTCAATGAATCCCTATATATCGACAATAATGATATACTGTATATGTTTCCTTAAAAATATTAAATAAATAATAGTATTGCTCAAACAGTACATGAACAAGTTTTACTTGTATCTAAAAATTCTTTAATAATATATTAAAACCTTCATCCTTGGCAATTTTTACGTTTTGATTGTTTTTTCCTCCCCTTCTTTCAAAAGCCATAACTTTTTTATTTTTCCGTCAATGTAGCCATATGAGGGCTTGTTTTTTTGGGGACGATTTGTACTTTTGAACAACACCATTAATTCTGCCCCATATTGTACTGGAAAACGGGAGAAAATCCAAGTGCAGTGTAATTGCAAAAAAAAGCAATTACACAATTTGTTTGTTTTTTTTTGTTTGGTGTTCACTATTTTTCAAAAGAGACCTGGCATTATGATTCCTCAGGTGAGTACGAGTTTGTAGATACCAAACATGTGTAGTTTTACTTTTGTGTAAATGGTGAAAAAAATTCAGAAGTTTGTTAAAAAAAAAAATAAAAAAATAGCGCTTTTGTTGAAATTTTCCGAGACCTGTAGTGTACTCATTTTTTCGGGATTTGGTGCTCAATGACAGTTTAGTTTTTAAGTCTTGAGCTGGTGTTTATTATTTATACCATTTTTAGATGAAAGGAAACATGAGAAATTATGAACATATATAAGGACTATTATTACTGAGGAAGCCAGAAAGACAAAAAAGCAAGAGGCAAAAGAGAGCCCTGCAGGCACGGTTAACAGACTAGACCCTAAAGATCATTGAAAACAGACAAATGGCAAAAGGTAACAAGCAGGATGCAGAGAACATGAGTAAAAGACATAAGGCCGCTTTACACGCTGCAATATCGTTACCGATATCGCTAGCGTGCGTACCCGCCCCCATCGGTTGTGCGACACGGGCAAATCGCTGCCCGTGGCGCACAACATCGCTCAGAAGAGTCACACGTACTTACCTGTCTAGCGACGTCGCTGTGACCGGCGAACCGCCTCCTTTCTAAGGTGGCTGTTCGTTCGGCGTCACAAAGACGTCACTAAGCGGGCGCCCAATAGAAGCGGAGGGGCGGAGATGAGCGGCCGTAGCAGCCCGTCTACCTCCTTCCATCCTCATTGCCGGCGGCCGCAGGTAAGGTGAGGTTCCTTGTTCCTGCGGTGTCACACAAAGCGATGTGTGCTGCCGCAGGAACGACGAACTACATCCTACACACAGCAGCAATGATAATTTGGAATAGGGGGCATGTCACCGATTAGCGATTTTGCACGTTTTTGCGAAGATGCAAAATCGCCCATAGGTGTCACGCGCAACGACATCGCTAAAGCGGCCAGATGTGCGTCATAAACTCCGTGACCCCAACGACATTGCTTTAGCGATGTCGTAGCATGTAAGCGGCCCTTAAAAGAGCCATTCCAGCAGAAGATATATACAGAGATAGAAAAGAACATTTGAAAGGCATGACCAGGAAGGCATACCAAAAGATCAAAGAGATTTTGACGAAAGTCTCAACCAAGAGTGGGAATGTTGAAAGATGACAATGGGAGCAAACTAACAGGGCCAGAACAGATCAAGGAAATATGGAAAGAGTTCATGGAGCATATCTACAAGAACAAGAAACTGAGATTGAAAATTATAGCAAATCGAACATCTTGAAAGATGAAGTTGTTGCTGCGATAAAGTTTCTGTAAAAAACAAAGCACCAAGATGTAGCAATATTCCAAGAGAACTAATAATAAAGTCTTCTGAAGCAGGAATCAATGTCATCACACACCTGTGTCAAGAGGTATGGACAACTGGTAACTACCCAAAGGACTGGACAAAAATGGAGTTTATTCCTATTCCAACGAATGGAGATACTACCAACTCTGGAGACTATCAGACTGTTGTGCTCATAGCAGATGACAGCAAAATACTACTGAATATCCTACAAAAACGGCTACAGCCTAACTTTGACAAAGAGCTGCCACAGGGACAAGGACTCCGAAAAGGCAAAAGAACGAGATGGAATTGCTAATATTAGATAGATAATGGAAGGGGTAAATAATTCATCAAAGAGATCTATTTTTGCTTCATCGACTACAGTAAAGCCTTTGATTGTGTTGATCACTTGACACTTTGGAATACCCTAAAGGATATGGGTGTGCCAAACCATCTGATCAGCCTCTTTATTAAACATTTCCTCTTCAATTTATATGCAGAAGCTGTTTTCAGGAAGGTTGGACTTGCCTAAAAAAGGAATAAAAAATGCTGGACAAATCATCAAAAAGTTTAAATACACAGACAATATAGCATTAATAGCAATAAGGGTAGATGGAATGAAGGACTTACTGTATAATGGAGTGTTACGATGGAAAGCTCAAACAGGTGGTACTCCACCTCAATACAAATAAGACAAAGATATTGTCTACTGGAGAGATGCAACCGGGACACATATAAGATAGATGGCGACGAGCTAAAGGACTTTAACCTACTCAGATCCATGATCACTCAAGATGCAGCGCCAAAACCGTAAGTCAATAGAAGAATATCTATAGACAAATCAACAATAAAGTCACTAGGCAAGGCCTTCAAATTGTGGAACATTTCACTGGCGATGAAGACACTGGCTCATGCATAGTCTGGTCTTTTCTGTAGTAACATTTGGATGCAAAAAATCTGGACGATAAAGAAACAAGACGGAAGAAGACTCAACACCTTCGAAATAGGGTGCTAGAGAAGGATGTTATCAATACCATGATGGCAACAAGAACAAACAAATCAATTTTGGGATGTCAAGTCAAACATGTCCATCGAAGCAAGGATCACAAACTATGACTTTTCTATTTTGGACACATCATGCAAAGAGAGCAATCACTGGAGAAGGACATAATGGTTGGAAGAATAGAAGGAACAAAGCGGAGAACAACCAGCAACCCAATGGATTGATAAAATTAGCGGAAAAGATCATGGTGGACCCAACTAGCCTTGAACAAGAACAATCTTCCTACAGAGTGTTCATCCATCAAGTCGCCATTACTCAAGATCGAGCTGAAGGCTATTAAAATATAATAATGATTATTATTAAATCATTTTTAGACACAAATAGGGCTGCTTCAGGTATCCTTTGATCAATAATATTACTTATTTCCAATTTTTAATGGAACAGACAGTCCCAGGGTTAAGAACTAGATCAATCAATTCTGCATATTTGTTCATAAACCAAATTTATATGTCAGTTGGAACAGGTATAGAGCTGGCAAAAACAAACAAACCTAATCACTGAACTTTCTTGCCACACCACTCCTCATCATCTGGTCCTCTTATTTCCACTGTCACACAACACATCTCCACTATAGGCCCTATATTTTGCCCAATCAAAATCAGGCAGCAACATTCAAGAAAAAAAGAACATGCCCCCACCATAGCTCAGATCTACTGGTCTAACCTCCTACACTACTAGAAAGTGCTGGGAGAAGAACACAGATGACTAATACCCTTCAGGTAAGGTCCCAGCAGCCCTTTGTTTTTGAATGGGGTGGGGGAAGGTGAGGAGCAGCACAGATGGGTTTAGCTGTGTCACATTACAAACCCCTCTATTCTATTAGCTCTCCTGCTTTCATAACACTCCCTTCTGCTGTACTGCTGTCCCCACATAGCGACTGACAATGAAAATTGGTGTTTATTACATCTCACTGAGAAGCAGAACAATCAGATTTAATGACACCCTGCTCTGATGTCACTGTCGAGTGTTTACAAGTTTACAGTTTATATAGCAAAAATCTGTCGATTCCCTTTCACATGAATCTGTCCGGTGTAATATGTACTTAGCACCACGAGCAGTTCTGGGTGTATATTGCTAATCTCTGCCTAACTGTCCCTGTATACACTAGCATAGATAAAGAGATCTTTAGAAAAAGTATTTCTAAAGATCTTTTATTGTATGCTAATGGGCGAGGGGACTAGTCCCCTGGGCGGTAGTTACCCTTGCCAGTCGGCTCCATTAGCATGTTAGTACACCCCTGTTGGCCCCTGTGGGTGTGCTAACATGCTAAAGAATACACAGCGTCACAGGATGAGTTCACTCACCTCTCCACCATCATCACGTCTGACGGGAGATTTCGGCTCAGTGTGCATGATCCTGGAGTTTGGGTCAAGCGCACTACTTCAGTTTGAAGCCAGGACGCGTACACCCGGCTTCATAGTGCGCATGACCCAAACTCCAGGGTCATGCACACTGAGCTGAAATCCCCCGTCAGACGCGATGGCGGCAGAGAGGCGAGTGATGCTGCATATTCATTAGCATGTTAGTACGCTCCTGTGGGCCCCTGTGAGTGTGCTAACATGCTAATAGAGCCGACTGGAAAGGGTAACTACTGCCCAGGGGACTAGTCCCCTCGCTCATTAGCTTACGATAAAAGATGATCTATTTATCTATGTTAGTGTATACATGGACGGTTAAGCAGAGATTAGCAATATGCACCCAGAACTACTCATGGTTCTGGGTGCATATTACACTTGACAAGTTCACTTTAATCCAAGGAAGCCATCAAACAGCCATCCATAGCTAATGCTATAAAGATAACATCTTTCTGGAAGTGTGTGATTTTGCATACTTTTTTTTCCACGCATGGCACTGTGGGACCAATATGAATAATACAGTTTCTTCTTTAGATTTCAATTAATTTCTCATTTTTATTGAAGTAGGTCTCCAGAAAGCTGTAGAAAGACATTTACATCCACGTATTCCACATTTTGAAAAATGAATGTACTCTTACTTTCCTATACCAAAATATGTATACATTACAGATAAATATATGAGTGATGGATAATACAGTAGATCGATAGATGAAAAAATGGTGGCGCCTGATTTTAGTGTGAGCATTAATTGTACATTAGTCCTACTTCCTTCTTAAGTGCCATAGGAGAGCCATTTTAATGGATTCCTGCTAATTAGGATTAGTGAGAATAAAGAGTGTACCAAGTCTACTACTCATCATCTTCATATGAAAGGTGTTTACTGCCCTGGCTTTTCTTTGATTCATAGATAATCATTATATCGGCTAACTCGATGTGCTGTGAAATTGAAGTCATTACAATGAGAAAATTGAAAACGTCAAAATTGCTCATTAACTGATTGTCAATATCTCCCGGTCAATTCCAATAGTAGATAAATACTGATTTACCGAGGTAATGACCATTTGATGTTTATGAGCTTCTGTTCCACATGTAAATGAATGTCACGTGAAGTTTAACCCCTTACAGATATTGAATAGCAATAAGGATCATAAAGTAAAGTTTAATTGCCTGGAAATGTTTTCACCAAAGCTTACACTTCTCTGAAGGCCGACGAGAAAATGTCAATGCGAGTGTAGATCCCTAGGGAAGGCCGACACATTTCTGAAACTATGGCACTTCCAAGACCTAATCTATCTTCTAGACATTTACCACCAGAACTAAAACTACATACAGGATTATCAATATTAAAATGGTAACACAATTCTGTGTGAAGTCAGTCACTGGAATCGTGTTACCACCTTTGAGTTTACAGGCAAAATATAGCTTAAAAAATAAATTAGAGACCAAAATATGCTGCATCTGAAGAATCCTGTCTTACTGCAGGCTGACTTATGTAGAGGTAATTTGCAGAAACACGTTGCTACCAGGTTTGTGCATTCATCTCTGTAATAATATTCCAGACCGTTGCTTGTCCTCCATCTTCAGACGCCTTCTGCAAGCAAGAAAATGACTACAGAGACAAAGACCTGAGAAATCATTCTTGGTAAATCTAAAAAGAATGTCTCACAATAGTTTTTACTAATCAAAAAAATGTTCTTATAATTTTCCTAATCTACTTTCATTTACTGATTGCAGATTTTGATTTATTTAAGTCTTATTTTCCATCCAAGATTATGGGAGCGGCTGTGTCGCACAAGCTGCTCTTAAAGGGTCACAGGATTTTACTACCACATCTGAGCGCAATATGACAAAGGAGAACACTGGGCTATATGGCTAAAAACAGTATTATTTAATTAAATAAAAAAATAAAAAAATAAAAATGTAGAAGATGAACAAAGTAGCACAAGAAACTTTGGGTAAATATAATATAACCAGTGAAATGGGTATAGGGGAGATAGCTGGGGTGACAGATGGTAAGTAAAAAGACTCACATATGGAGGTTAAAGATCATTGTGGGCACAATAGGATGTCCTCCAATAAGGTAATACAGGGGGGGACATATCACTGGTGCAACCTGTATAGCCGCACAGAGAAGCAAGAGGTTGGGGGCCCATTTCTACTTCTAAATCAGGTGCAATTGTGAATTTTGATGAGTTATAGGACTGAAAAGTGCCCATTCTAGCCGAGGGGCCCTTTTCTGTCTGTATCCACCGTGAGGTATTATATATCATACATTAAAGATAAGCCTTAACCATAAAGTCCAATTCCTGTCCAATTTCTAGAGTAAGGTAATCTTCTCTGATGAGTCTAATTTTCAGCTTTGCCCAACATCTGGTCGTCTAATGGTTAGACGGAGACCTGGAGAGGCGTACAAGCGACAGTGTCTTGCACGCACTGTGAAATTTGGTAGAGGATCGGTGATGATCTGGGGATGCTTTAGCAAGGCTGGAATTGGGCAGATTAAACTTGTGTTTGTTGCTTATGGCAACAGTGTTCTACGCATGCAGGAAAACAAAATGGCAGAGTCTAATGCAATATTCACAGCAACTGAGAGCAGAGGAGTGACAATATTCTTGTTTCTGCAAGGAAAGTCCAAGAAGGATATTCATAGTGATATGTCGCAGACATTGGGGGATCAATGCGCTTCATCTTCCACAGTTAAGAACTGGGTTGCCAAATTTAAAACGGGCCACTTCAGCACCAATGATGAGGAACGTCCTGGACAACCAAGAGTGGTAGTTGTTCCGTAGATAGTCGATGCTGTGCACAACCTCATACTGGAGAATCGACAAATTTCAGCTAAAGCAATAGCAGACATCATGGGGATTTTCCATGAACGTGTTTGTGTCATTATCCATGAACATTTGGACATGAGGAAGCTATCTGCAAAGTGGGTCCCCAAATGTTTGACAGCAGATCAAAGAAGCATGCGAATGAAAACTTCGAATTTTCAGCGTTTCTGGACTGATAAGAACTTCCTGGATCGACTGGTCACTATGGATGAGACCTAGCTTTATTTGTATGACCATGAAAACAAGGATCAGTCAAATGAGTGGAGGCACAGTGATTCTCCTCATCCAAAGAAGTTCAGGGTGTAAAAATCAGCCACTAAGTGATGGCGTCTGTGTTCTGGGATAAGGAGGGCATGCTGTTAGTGGACTACCAAAGGAATCTTGTTCCTGCAAGACAACGCCTCTGCTCACACTGCACAAGAGACCATGGCAAAACTGGAAGAGCTGGACTTCCAGCTGGTTGACCACCCACTTTATTCACCAGATCTAGCTCCCTCCGACTATCATCTGTTTCCAAACCTGAAGAAACACCTCTACTGTACCAAATTTCACACCATTTCTGATACAATGGCTGCTACAGATGCCTGGCTTGATGCACAACCAAAATCCTTCTTTTTGCTAGTCTTAGGCTACTTTCACACATCCAGATTTTGCTCTGCGGCACAATACGGCGCTCTGCAGAAAAACCGCAACCTTTATTTTGCCGCCGGTTGCGGTTTTTTTTGCATAGACTTACCGTACATTAGTGCTGTATTGTGCCGCATGGGCTTGCGTTCGGTCCGGTTTTTGCCGCATGCGGCAGATTTAGCCGATGCCGCGGCCGGATGGAACGTTGCCTGGAACGTTTTTTGCTCCGGCAAAAAAAAACCGCATCGCGCCGCATCCGGCCGCTGCGGCACATTTTTCAATGCATGCCTATGGACGCCGGATGCGGCGCGATGCGGAAAAAACGCATCCGGCCGCCGCATGCGGTGTCTTCCACTGCGCATGCTCAGTAGCATGCCGCAACCGGAAAAAAACGGACGGGCCGCATGTAAAAACTTATGCAAAGGATGCGGTGTTTTCACCGCATCCGTTGCATAGGTTTCACAGCTGGATTGAGCCGCACTGCTCAAACCGGATGTGTGAAAGTAGCCTTACAGAACTTGGAGTACTGATGCAAGAAGTGGGTTGACATCAGTGGAGAGTATGTGGAATAAATGTAAAGTTTGATTGTCCTATCTCGTTTCTTTCTTGGTAAAGAAAAAGACTTATCAGCAGCCCCTCGTACCATACAGTTGAAAGGAGAGGAGGTGCATTGGCTCGACATCTGCTCCATTCAAACATGGCTCAGAATCTTCTTCTTGGATTGGTGGGTTCCTGAATTTGGATACAGGATAACTTCAGTGTAAAATATAAGGATAGGGAATAACTATTAGACTTGGTACAGCCCCTTTAAATGTTTTACTGTTTGCTTTGTACTTCTGATAAAATATGTAGTTGGGCATTTATTTTGTTTCTATATTATAGGGTTATTCTCATCTCTATGATCCTGTCCCAGTATGTAATGTAGTAGGTGTAATAATATTATACAAAGAAAAAAAGGAAGGAATCCGGGCTCTCCATAAAATAAAACTTCTTCTTTATAAATAAAGATTTCTTCCTTTTTTCCTTGTGCATTACCGCTGGTCTGCGGTGAATAAGTGGGCTCCGTTCTATACAATATCACAGAGGGCTATTACCTACACTTGGTGGGCATATGTTTTCCTTTTACATGTAATAATATTAATATTAGCAAATCCCTCCAATTAGAAATGTAGTATAGTCTTCTGATTCACTATGTCGCTAACCCCATGTTGGACATTACAGTAGCTTAGGTATCCATGGTTATGACCACGTATATAGTGGAAGTTAGTCTGCTTTCAGTGGTCGTAATGTCACGCAAAGTACGGGGAAGTACCAAGTGAAAGGAAAGGGAAGGGAAACCCTGCATTTAGGGAAGGGGTAGATGGTGACCCCAGATCAAACCTAACGCTAGCCCCTGGGGTCTCTCGCCACCCAAGATAAGTTTCGCACCTATGTGCTAAACCTGATACCTGACCCTAGGATGACCCTAGATTTTAGCCTTAGATAGGGAACGGGTGTTATGAGCACTTTGTCAACCCCATAAACACTAAAGAAAACACCGGGAGCACATACACATGGGGAAAGCGCATGAACAACTTATCGCCAGATACCTCAGGAAGAAGTTCAGCAAAGAACAGCAACAATCCTACAGATAAGTACAAGCCGCCTGCTTGCATCCAGTGCTGTGAAGGAACTGAATATCACTCGCACAAGTCCAGATAAAATGAGAGTATTTAAACTCAAGGGGATATACAGATGATTAGTAGCTGAAGGGAAGAGGAGCTCTGCTGGGTGCTAAAGGGAAAAGGATAAAAACACAGCAGAGGAGATAGCAAGTACACTGAATATTGACAGCAGGAATAATAAAAAGTCAGGGAGCATTTTGCACAGCCAAATGTTGTAACATATTATTGACGGACACCACAGGACTGCCTGTCACCCGTCACACATAATTCTGGATACCTCAGCTGCTTGGCCCTCTACATGAGATAAGCAACTTAGTGAATTAGAATAACTATACTACATTTCCAATTGGAGTTATTTAGTCTTATTATTATTATTATTACTCCTTCTACATATTAGGATAGGATCTTGGAGATGGGAATAACCCGTTAAGAAATAAAAAAGTTATAACTTTGGGGCTTTAATTCCAACTAGAGCACTAATGTGAGTATACGACACTGCAAAATCCAATAAGTAAATTACTGCTAGGCATCAATATTCAGAGCATCTAAACCGAGTGACAAAGTAATATATACATGCGCTTTAAAATCATGAATTATGATAAACATGCTGAGGATATGCAGACTAATATCCAAATCTGTGCCTCCTAATGTGCAAGAAAGTTAATTATCTTGGATATGTGCGGTATATTATAATAGTTTCTAAGTTCTAAGTTTCTAAACCTTTTACAATATGTCAAAACATGATATAAATATGATGCTGCACATACGACAGCCCACCACTCAATTTACATGTTTTCTATCAACAAATCCAAGAAACCACAAAAGAACATGAAGCAATTTGGTTGGAAAGTCCACGATTGGGGACCATGTAGAAAAATAAAAGACTATAAAGAGATTCAGAAACCCAGAAGGGAAAATTGTCCATTGTCCAATTTATCTGCACTTTAAAAAAAACAAACATCGGGAGAAAGGCTAACACGACTTCAAATAGTGTAACAATCACTGCTTAAATCCTGGGAATTTAAGTGTACTTCATTTTATTAATACAGCACTTTTTACATCTCATATATCTAGCTTATTTAAGTCAATGCAATTTTCAGGTCAAAGTAGCTTGAAATAACTATTCACTCAACATCACTCTAGAAAAGAACATCTGTCATTACATATATATATATATATACACACACACACATACATACAGTACAGACCAAAAGTTTGGACACATCTTCTCATCTCTAGAACAACTGTTAAGAGGAGACTTTGTGCAGCAGGCCTTCATGGTAAAATAGCTGCTAGGAAACCACTGCTAAGGACAGGCAACAAGCAGAAGAGCCTTGTTTAGGCTAAAGAACACAAGGAATGGACATTAGACCAGTGGAAATCTGTGCTTTGGTCTGATGAGTCCAAATTTGAGATCTTTGGATCCAACCACCGTGTCTTTGTAGAAAAGGTGAACGGATGGACTCTACATGGCTGGTTCCCACCGTGAAGCATGGAGGAGGATGTGTGATGGTGTCGGGGTGCTTTGCTGGTGACACTGTTGGGGATTTATTCAACATTGAAGGCATACTCTTCCATCCGGTTTGCGTTTAGTTGGACCATCATTTATTTTTCAACAGGACAATGACCCCAAACACACCTCCAGGCTGTGTAGGGGCTATTTGACTAAGAAGGAGAGTGATGGGATGCTACGCCAGATGACCTGGTCTCCACAGTCACCAGACCTCAACCCAATCGAGATGGTTTGGGGTGAGCTGGAGTGAAGGCAAAAGGGCCAACAAGTGTTAAGCATTTCTGGGAACTCCTTCAAGACTGTTCGAAGACCATTTCTGGTGACTACCTCTTGAAGCTCATCAAGAGAATGCCAAGAGTGTGCAAAATAGTAATGAAAGGTGGCTACTTTGAAGAACCTAGAATATAAGACATATTTTCAGTTGTTTCACACTTTAAGTATTTCTTTCCACATGTTTTAATTCATATTTTTGATGCCTTCAATGTGAATCTACAATTTTCAGAGTCCTGAAAATAAAGAAAACTTTTTGAATGAGGTGTGTCCAAACATTTGGTCTGTACTGTGTATATATATATATATATATATATATATATATATATATATATATATATATATACAGTGCCTACAAGTAGTATTCAACCCCCTGCAGATTTAGCAGGTTTACACATTCGGAATTAACTTGGCATTGTGACATTTGGACTGTAGATCAGCCTGGAAGTGTGAAATGCACTGCAGCAAAAAAGAATGTTAGTTCTTTTTTTTTTTTTTTTTTTAAATTGTGAAAAGTTTATTCAGAGGGTCATTTATTATTCAACCCCTCAAACCACCAGAATTCTGTTTGGTTCCCCTAAAGTATTAAGAAGTATTTCAGGCACAAAGAACAATGAGCTTCACATGTTTGGATTAATTATATCTTTTTCCAGCCTTTTCTGACTAATTAAGACCCTCCCCAAACTTGTGAACAGCACTCATACTTGGTCAACATGGGAAAGACAAAGGAGCATTCCAAGGCCATCAGAGACAAGATCGTGGAGGGTCACAAGGCTGGCAAGGGGTACAAAACCCTTTCCAAGGAGTTGGGCCTACCTGTCTCCACTGTTGGAAGCATCATCCGGAAGTGGAAGGCTTATGGAACTACTGTTAGCTTTCCACGGCCTGGACAGCCTTTGAAAGTTTCCACCCGTGCCGAGCCCAGGCTTGTCCGAAGAGTCAAGGCTAATCCAAGGACAACAAGGAAGGAGCTCCGGGAAGATCTCATGGCAGTGGGGACATTGGTTTCAGTCAATACCATAAGTAACGTACTCCACCGCAATGGTCTCCGTTCCAGACGAGCCCGTAAGGTACCTTTACTTTCAGAGTGTCATGTCAAGGCTCGTCTACAGTTTGCTCATGATCACTTGGAGGACTCTGAGACAGACTGGTTCAAGGTTCTCTGGTCTGATGAGACCAAGATCGAGATCTTTGGTGCCAACTACACACGTGACGTTTGGAGACTGGATGGCACTGCATACGACCCCAAGAATACCATCCCTACAGTCAAGCATGGTGGTGGCAGCATCATGCTGTGGGGCTGTTTCTCAGCCAAGGGGCCTGGCCATCTGGTCCGCATCCATGGGAAGATGGATAGCACGGCCTACCTGGAGATTTTGGCCAAGAACCTCCACTCCTCCATCAAGGATCTTAAGATGGGTCGTCATTTCATCTTCCAACAAGACAATGACCCAAAGCACACAGCCAAGAAAACCAAGGCCTGGTTCAAGAGGGAAAAATCAAGGTGTTGCAGTGGCCTAGTCAGTCTCCTGACCTTAACCCAATTGAAAACTTGTGGAAGGAGCTCAAGATTAAAGTCCACATGAGACACCCAAAGAACCTAGATAACTTGGAGAAGATCTGCATGGAGGAGTGGGCCAAGATAACTCCAGAGACCTGTGCCGGCCTGATCAGGTCTTATAAAAGACGATTATTAGCTGTAATTGCAAACAAGGGTTATTCCACAAAATATTAACCCTAGGGGTTGAATAATAATTGACCCACACTTTTATGTTGAAAATTTATTAAAATTTAACTGAGCAACATAACTTGTTGGTTTGTAAGATTTATACATCTGTTAATAAATCCTGCTCTTGTTTGAAGTTTGCAGGCTCTAACTTATTTGCATCTTATCAAACCTGCTAAATCTGCAGGGGGTTGAATACTACTTGTAAGCACTGTATATATATATATATATTAGTGATATTGCACTCACTTTATGTGATGGGGTTACTCACTTGACTGCATCTCTGCATCTGAGAGGTAGCACACAGGAGCTCTGTCTCTTTAAAAGTCATGATGAATTATTATGCAGCCCATAAACCACAGTCCTGGCACATAACGCAAGCCCTTATCTGGCTTCAAGGAACATCAATACACGGTATAGATATACAGTCCATTTACCTCACTCGCTGTCTGCACGCACAGGTTCAGATACACTCCTGGTATCCCAATGAAGCTTTATCCGGCCTAACTCACTGAACCCACTCAGATGAATCGAACCCTCACTTCCATAAGAGGGTTCTTTACAGAGGCCTCACAGACACACAGTCTCCACACACACACACACACACACACACACACACACACACAAACACACACACACACACAAACACACACTGCCATATGCCAAACAGTTTCATTACCAGCTTAGACATTCCAGGTTTACCTCCCAGAGAACATCATCTTTGCGATACATACTGGTCATTTACAATGTAGCCGGTCGCCATTTTACAATACATATAAATATATTCTTGATGCACTGCAAACAAGAAAGGCAGTTTAAGTCTCTTCAGTCCGATTTTTCCTACTTAAGGAAACCACTGAACCAAGGCAAGCAGGGGAGTACCAATCACGGTCATACAGGGTACAACCATGATCAGGTCCGTGTGGGATGGGGGATATCCAATGCCACCGCCTATTTCAGTTGGACTTGCTGATATATATGGCAGATCACTTGTTTCAGTCATGGAAGGATATTACCTCTGACAGCAAACCTATCATTATGACTCAGAATTCCCTACAGTACATTTTCTTCACCACTAAAATACTTAATCTTTTACCTATTTTACATTTTCAATTCTGTCAATTACATGTTTACCATTTACCCCTTAGATCCCTTCTCACCACACTCCAAAGACTAAGGAATATATTTTACAAGAACTTCTTTCAGTTGATGTACTAAATGACATGGACAGGCTGCCTTTGTGCTTCGGGTAGAATGAGATGGAAGATTCAATTCAAACACCTGGCTGTGTAGCTAGCTATGTGAACATAGTTGTAGGGGCACAAACAGTGGCTTTCTGAGCAGGGAAATCTAAAGGTGGAAATAAGGCATGGTGGCAGGGAGCTAAGGACATTCCCACACTGAATAATCTTTGCCTGAGTCACGGATCATGCTGCTGATGATTGGGAAAAATATCAAGGTTCCGAGGATGCAACGTCATCAGTGGGGGAGGGTCATGGAGTTGGCAATAAAGAGCAAAGCTGATATTCGGCCAAAAGATCTTCTGGAGAAGTCATCTTGAGTGTGGGAATTCTTTTTTGAATTGCCAGAAGTCGAATTTACTACAGTGTGTAGGTTCAGCTGTTGGATAATAAGCCATCAATATTATAATAATAATAATAATAATAATGTTTTATTTCTATAGTTCCAACACATATTCTGGCACACATCAACTAGGAACTACGTCTTTCCATCAAATCAAAGCAGTATCAATTGCTAAAGTAGGGAAGGCAAACTGACCAGCCAGATGAGCAAAGCTCAGGCTGTCCTCCTACTCTTTGTCATCATCTTTTGGTAGCCAGACCATATCCACAAGTAGTGCCTGTTTACTGTCATCATCGTCCTTATCTAATGCTTTCTGTACTCTTCTGCCTCTTCCTCAGTTGCTAAGTCAATAAATAATAATAATAAAAAAAAATATGTATTCATTTATATAGCGTTATTGATTCCACAGCGCTTTACAGTACATACATTGGCAACACTGTCCCCATTGGGGCTCACAATCTAAATTCCTTATCTGTATGTCTTTGGAGTGTAGGAGGAAACCGTAGTACCCGGAGGAAACCCACGCAAACACGGGGAGAACATACAAACTCCTTGCTGATGTTGTCCTTGGTGGGATTTGAACCCAGGACCCCAGCACTGAAAGGCTGCAATGCTAACCACTGAGCCACCGTGCAGCATTTAAACTGAACTCTCATGTGTTCAGGTTGACCACAATTACTGACAAACCACCTGGAGTGCACTGCCTTTTTGCAAAATAATCACGTGCGTTCAGCTTTGATGTAAGATACCTAGCTGACATTATATATTGATCAAAGCCGCTTTAGTTTTATACTTTAACGTATCAAAGACCATGGTCTGCACCTTGGTATTTATGTTGTGCTGAAAGTTACACTCCACCCTCAAAAGCAGCAATTATGGAACACCAAGCGTCACTTATGCACTTCCTCCATATTCTCCTCAATGGATACGACAACATTTTATCAAATGTCACATAGGATGACTTCTCGTCAACTACAGCTGGGTGATCTAGTAAGCGGCAATGCCGGAAACATTATGGCTGCTGAGCAATTAGGCAAAGTAATATATGGGTGCTCCATGGCACACTCGCATAGTTTGATTGTAAAACATATATATTCTTTTTTTTAAATTCTCTGCTTTTGCTGGAACAAGATTTTGCTCATTTCGAGAAGAGTGTTTGGGAAATTAAACTGTTTTTATGTGGTGAAAGACGACTGCCAGGATTTGCAGCAACCGAGTGGTACGACTGAGCCACCGCCTGATTGGAAAAATTACAATGTGATGAGATTCACCATTCCATTTGTTACAGCATCTTACAAGCAACACCAGATAATGAGGATACAGATGATATTATGCAGCAAAGAAACTGGAGCTAGTGTTATTATCACATGCACCACTGGTAGGTAACGAGGGCAGAGTGTCACTTACTAAGGCTTTTGAAAGATGGTACAAACTTTACTAGAGACAATTGTGCCATCAGCAGACCAGTATGCAGAAGGCATAGAGGAAATGCAACTTCCAACATTTTCCCACAATACCTTTTTGTTAGTTCATGGTACTTCACATTGCTTTTTCATAGGCCGCACCGTATGAGCCTGCTCCTGCTGTACGTTCTCTTATTATTGTGCTTTATACTGGAGTCTTCTGAGCTTTCTTCGGTATGTGGTGGTCAAGATAATGCAACATTATAGGAATGTATTTTGTCAGGTCTTATAAAATAATCCATTGATTCCATGATTAATAACATTCATCCGCAGTTTTGCTGAATATGAGGTTGTTTTCTTTGATTGGTCTGAAGTCTCCCGGTTACAAGTCCTGCTTCTCCTACTTACAGCACTCCTCCTTTTTTCAAATGAAAATGAATGTATTTCAATGGCTGCTATTTTCTACTTTAATCTTTTCTCAAGGTAATCATCCCAATGTTATGAACATTATGAACAGGAAAAACACAAAAAAGCTGAGCATAAAAGGGAACTATTTTCAAAACAAAATTTTTCGGCTTCTGTCACTCAGATTTTCAGTACTAAAAAAAATATAAGGCCCACCTTTAGTATTAAATTCAAATACAGTTGAAACCAGACGTTTACATACACTATCTAAAAAGACACATCTGCAGGTTTTTCTCACTATCTGACATGACATCAGTATAAACCTCTCCCGTTTTAGGTCAATTAGGAACCAAAATTATTTAATTTGCCAAATGCCAGAATGAGAGAGAGAATATTTTAAGGCAATTTTATTACTTTCTACCAAGTCAAAAGTATACATACACTAACAGTACTATGCCTTTAGACAATTTGGGACTGTCCATATGATGATGTCATCTTTGGAAGCTTCTGACACCTGTAGATGTATTTTATTGCACACCTGAAACACACTGCTTCTTTGTGTAGCATCATGGGAAAGTCAAAAGAAATCAGCCAAGATCTCAGGAAGAGAATTGTGGACTTCCACAAGTCTGGTTCATCCTTGGGTGTAATTTCCAGATACCTGAAGGTGCCTCATTCATCTGTACAAACAATTATATGCAAGTACAAACAAGATGGGAATGCCCAGTCATCATATTGCTCAGGAAGGATCAGAGATGAAAATGCTTTAGTCAGACATGTGCCTAGCAACCCAAGAACAAAAGAAAAAGACCCTGTGAAGATGCTGGCAGAAGCTGGTAAGATTGAGTCATTATCCACAGTGAAACAAATACTTTATGAAAATGGGCTGAAAGTCCACTCTGCCAGGAAGCCATTACTCCAAAAGAAAAATAAAAAAGCCAGATTAATGTTTGCAAAGGCACACAGGAACAAAGACCTTAATTTTTGGAGACCTGTCCTGTGGTCTGACGAAAATAAAATTGAACTATTTGGCCATAATGACCTTCGTTACGTTTGAAGGAAAAAGGGAGACGCTTTTTTTTTTTTTCTTCCAATAGTTTTTATTATTTTCAAAAAATAAAATCCAGACAATATCGCAGTTACATACATTATGGGGTCGATACACGGAAATTTTGATACTGCACAACGTTTCAAGTCTTGGCCCCTTATCTGAATAGATTTGTATACATAAAACATATCCATACATCAAAAAAAAAACAAAACATCAAAACTCCCCCCTCCCTGCCCCCTCCAAACTATTAATTTTCCTACTTTGTCACAAGTATGCAGAATTGATATTTCGAGTACACTATCCCTGCCGCTACATTTCTTCATCCACTGTGTTGAGTGTAACTATCTGTTAGCGGACCACCGGCACCTTCAATTTCCCAAGTGTACCGCTTAAATCCTTCAAGAGATACCACTCAGTGTATGTAAATGGCTTCATGTAGTTCACTATTTCCTGGTCTGTGTTGTAGCCCAATAAGAATGCTTTCCATTTCTCCATAAACGGCTTTATTCCCTTATCTTTATTTCGTTCTGCCTCCATCCAGTCTAAGTTAAGCATTGATTTGAGTTGAGTTACAATCGCGCCCACCCCCGGAATCGAGTCATTCAACCAATACCTCAAGATGTTTCTTTTGACCATGATGCATATCGAATGGAACAAAATCGGTACTGCCCTTTTTCCCTCTAACCGACTCTCCTCTATCGCTCCTACATAGTGGAATAGATATAACATGGGATTCAGGGGTAGATCCCTTTTCCATAAGTTGTTCATCATCCTTCTCACGCTGTCCCAGACTTTCCTTACTGACACGCACTCCCATAGCCCATGAAATAAGTCTGCGTCTCTCCGCTTACATTTCGGGCAGTGTATTTTCCTATCTCTCATAGCTGCCGAAATCGGTATATTAAAAGCTATGATTGCTCTATGCATAATTCGGAAGTGCGAATCTCTCCACACCTCGCTCAACACACTCTTCCTCAAGGTCTTCCACCCACCTAATATTTTCTCTCCTGTGTCCTCATCTGCAATTCCCAATTGCCTTACCCATCCACCAAAAATTTGATTAGGCTCCTTCTGAATAAATACCTCCCTGTACTCTCTGTAAAGTGATGTAATCGTCGGTTTATCTAATGATTGGAATAGGAATTTATCCATTCTATTGCTTCTTGTCTCTTCCTCCACCCGCACCAATAGCGACATTATTGACCCTTTGATTTGCCCATATTGTAATGTTTGTTCGCTTTTCAATCCATATCTTTCTACTATCTCTTCCCTCCTTAACCACCTATGTTCCTCCGCGTGCAGCAAGTGCGCCACCCTATGAATCCCTTTACGTCTCCATTCAAGTAGTAGGCTATTATCCCCTATATTTGGAAAGGCTGGGTTTTGCCATAATGGCAGGTATTTAGAGACTCTCCATGATAAACTTAGTTTCCTCCTTAGTTCTTTCCAGGTCGCGATTGTGTCCCTGAATACCACTGTATTTTTGATCTTAGACAGAAGAAGACCCTGCGGGGTATGCAGTAATGATATTATATCCCACGGATGAGCGTATGCTTTTTCTATCCCTATGTCTGAGTACCAACTGGTATTTTTTAACCAATCTATAATATGCCTTGCTATACACATCAGGTTATATCCCCGTACATCTGGCATATTCATGCCCCTCCTCTCTCTGTCCATCATAAGTGTCTGTAATTTTATGCGAGGGTGTCTTCCCTTCCAAATGAATTTTCTCATAGCCGCATTGACTTTTTTAACATCCGTGTCCTTTAGCAGCATTGGGATTGTTTGCAATGGATAAAGCAGCTTAGAAAAACTCATCATTTTCAATAAATGGATTCTACCCAGCAGACTTAAGGGTAGATTCTGCCACCTTTCCAATTCTGACACTATTTTTGCTATGACCGGTGGGAAATTCAAACTATATACCAGGTCTATACTTCTGCCTAATCTGATACCTAAGTATTTTATGCTCGTCGTAGCTATTGGGATCTCATTCAGGTTATCCCCTCCACGGCTCTGTCTGTCTCTGATCCTAAGGTAGAGAATTTCACATTTAGTTTTGTTCAGAGTAAACCCCGAGAATTCCCCAAACTCTTCAAAAATTCCCAGTACCTTGGGTAAATCTTGCTCCACGTCCCCCATATACAAAATAATGTCGTCAGCAAAGTATGCAGCTTTTAGGCTTTTATGTCCAAGTGTTACCCCCTCAAAACACTTGTGCTGCTCCAGATATCGAGCCAGTGGCTCCAGCGCCAGGTCAAAGAGCAATGGTGATAGTGGGCACCCCTGGCGTGTACCCTTTTGCAGTGAGAAGGCATTCGACAAGTGACCCGGAATTTGTATTCTTGCCAAAGGTTCAGTGTAAATCATTCTTATGTAGTTTTTAAACGCACCCCTCAATTCCACCTTGTCCAACACCTGATCCATCCACCTCCATTTAACGTTGTCGAATGCCTTCTCCGCATCCAGGGTCACAAGCGCCGGTCTGCCACCCCCATTTACATCCTTGCCCACAGCATCTATTGCCAGTAGCGTTCTCCTGATGTTTATGACTGCACTCCTGCCCTTAATAAATCCTACCTGCGCTGGGGTAATTATTGTTGGTAACACCTCCGCCAAACGATTGGCCATAAGTTTCGAGATTATCTTGATGTCTTGATTTATTAGGGATATTGGTCTAAAGGACGCTGGGTCTTCGGGGTCTTTCCCTTCCTTTGGTATTAAATTAATGTAAGCTACATTGGAGCCTTCTAAAAGTGTATTCCGATGTAACAATTTGTTAAACCATCTTGTCAGAGTGGGTGTTATCTGTTGAGCCATTGCTTTATAGAAGTCCCCTGTGTATCCATCTGGCCCCGGTGACTTGCCTGTGGGTAGAGATTTTATGACCGCCTGTACCTCCTGCTCCGTGACATTCCCATTTAAAAGATCTAGTTGAGCTGTCGTTAGAGTCGGGATATTTACTTTCTCAAGAAAATTTGTGCCCCCCTCTCTCCCTGAGCTCTTTTCTCTATACAGCTCTGTATAAAATTTTTGTAATTCTGCGACTATCTCTACAGGTTTAGTGACCACCGACCCATCCTTCTTTATGTTTTGAATGTTGTTCCTGTGTCTCTTCCCTCTCGCAAGATTTGCAAGCAATTTGCCTGCCTTGTCACCAAATCGCCTCAAGTTTATGTCCCATTGTGATTTTCTCATGAGCTCTCTCTTTTCCAACCACAGATCAAATTCCCTTTTTGCCTGCTTCCAATCCTCCCTTTGCTGGTTAGAAGGGTCCCTCAGAAAACTACTATAGGTGTCACGCAGGCGGTTGCTTGCATTGTCAAACTTTTCCTTCACCTGTTTCTTGAGACCCGATACTCGCCCCATTAGATGACCTCTCATGACTGCCTTCCCTGCCTCCCAGTATAGCTGTGGGTTCATTCCCTCTGCTTTATTATGGTATTCGTAGTCTCCCCACCATTCCTGCATCACATTCACAAAATGTTGGTCCCTAAGCAAAAAACCTGGAAATCTCCATATATAATAAGTGCCTCTAGGGAAATTTTCGGCAATATCCAGAGCAATTGGTGCATGGTCAGAGATTACTATGTCCTCTATCTTGGCCTCCCTACATCTGTCCAATAAGTCACTACTTGCTAGTAGATAATCAATTCTGGACCAAGTTTGGTGAGCATGTGAGTAAAAAGAGAATTCTCTCTCATTCGGATATTCCCTTCTCCACACATCTGTCAAGTCTGAGTCCATCAGTAGTTCTGACAACAGCGTTGGCTTACCCTCTCGTCTCCTGTTCTCGTCTCCTATTTCCTTCCTATCCTCCGTCGTGGACTGAACTATATTGAAGTCTCCTCCTACTATAGTTTTTTGGGTCTCCCCCCCTACAAATTTGTCCCGTAATTTAGTATAGAAGGCCTTCTGCTCAGTATTCGGGGCTTATACGTTATGAATGATCAATGTATCTACTGCCCCCACCAGCGTGATCTCTATCCATCTGCCCTCTCGGTCTGTATCCACTTTTTGGATTTTGTAAGCTAAATTTTTGCGTGTTAGTATAAGTACCCCTGCCTTTCTACCCTCCGATGGCGAGCCTACTACTTCATCCACCCACAGCTTTTTCATTGTAAAAAAATCTTCCTCTTTCAAATGGGTCTCTTGTAATAGGGCCACGTCCGCTTTCAATTTTTTAAGATGTCTCAGGACCATCATCCTTTTTGTTGGTGCTCTCAACCCCTTAACATTCCACGAAATAATTCTCATGTCATTTTAACAGTATCCCTTGGTTTCCTTGTGACAAGTTGCCTCTTAATGTTGTGACTCTCTCTGCATTCTCGTGTGTTAACAGTCAAAACCATCCCCCGTCCCCCCCCATAACAACTAATCTTAACCATAAGGTACCGTCTACCCTAGCCCAAATCCTAACAAACAAAACCATCTACACTTGAGTATGTCACTTCCCTTTTTCTGGCTTCTTTGCTCTTCCCCCAACATGTCCCCCCCCCCCGACCATTGGAAGTTAAAAAAGAAAGAAGAAAAAAAAACAAAATTTTCTTTTTTTCTCTCCCTTCTCCTTCCTTTTTATGTGAGTCTACCAAAATTGAGCACCCCCTCTCACGTGTTCTTTCAAACGAATTCGATTTCCATTAGCTCCTCTCCTCCCTGTTTCTAAGGACCTCATCTTGGTGACGTGGATCGTCGCCCGCAACTGTTCTCCTTCTGATTTTGAGCACAGCCGCTGTTGTTATGGCGACCCGCCTTAGAAGGTCTTTGTCTTTGCTCCTGTGGTGGGCGACGGGAGTCTGGGCTGTCCTCACTCTCCAAGACCGACACTTTCCCTCTGGGCTGGGCTGGGGACAGTCGTCCTCTTTCAGTAGGTGACCGCTGGCGTTCGCTTCCTGCTTTTTCCAGTAATGTTGAGATATAATCTTCTGCTGCTTTGTGATCCTGAAAGTCCCTAGTAACACCATCTGGGCCCTTTATCTTCAAGGTCGCTGGGTAGATTAGCTGGAACTGGACTTGATTCCTATAAAGTTTGGTACAGCTGGCGCTGAACAACCTTCTTCTTTTGGTCACTTCCGCAGAAAAGTCATTGAATAGGACAATCTTGTGGCCCTGGAATGTTAAAGGTTCCTTCCGTCTCTTGAATGCCCTCAGAATATCCTCTTTGTCGTTGAAATCGAGATATTTAGCTATAGCTTGTCTCGGTCTGTTCGGTCCCTCTGCTGTTATTTTTCTGGCTGGGCCAACCCTGTGGGCTCTTTCCACTCTCCTTTTGGTCTCTAGACCCAGGGCTGCAGGGAGTTCATCCTCAAAAATTTTCTGTAGCTTATTGTGTTGCGTTGTTTGCGGAATCCCCACTAAGCGAAGATTATTTCTGCGGGATCTGTTCTCTAGGTCCTCCAAGCGGTCTAAATGGATATGTACATTCTTTTCTAGTAGCTTAACATCACTGCATCGCTGCTCAGCGTCATCTTCCACCCTGCTGACTCTGCATTCTAGTTCATCAAGTCTGGCTCCATGCTGAGCAACATCATCATTTAACCCCTTCAAAGCACTTTGTAGTGCCTTAGATATGAAAGTGGACATTTCAGGAGCTAAGTATTTAACCATTTCCTCTGCCAGTGTTTTATAGTCCATGTCATGAAGTCCCTTGCAGTGGGATTTTATTGAGGTTGTTGTTTGTTTAGCCTCCAAGCCTGCACGCTCCTCTCCACTTTCACTTTCACTTTCAGAGCCACCAGCGTTTTGACTGTCTGCTGTGCCCTGTACACTTTCTTGGGGGTCTCTCTGCTTCTCCTCCTCCCCCTCACCCATATCTGGCACCTTCTGGCAATCTGGGGCTTCCACACAGGGATCTTCCATACCTCCTTCTGCTTGTAGCTCCTCTGCCTTTTCCTGCCCTCCATGCTGTACACTTCCTCTGTGCTCTCTCTGCTTCTCCTCTTGCAATGCAGCCGATTCTCTCCTGCTGACAGGCACTTTCACTTGTGCCCTGCGATCACTGCCTGAAGCTGGGCTTGCTCCCGACCTCCTGCTTACGTCTGCCATCTTGGAGGCCTCCCTTGCAGCCCTCTCCTCACCGTTCTTTGCTGTCCCGTCGCCGCTCCGGAGCAGGTACCGTTCCATGGCTCGGTGAGTCTCTGGGCTGTTGATTCCGGTGCCTGGCGCCGCTGTCCACGGTACTGAACGGCTTCTGGGGGGTGCGTTCTGACCGGGGGGCTGCGGAGCTCGCCACATTCACTCCTCTTTAGCCAGCGCCGGATCCGGAAGTCAAGGGATACGCTTTGAAGCCTAAGAACACCATTCCAACTGTGAAGCATGTGGGTGGTAGCATCCTGTTGTGGGGTTGTCTTGCTGCAGGTGCACTTTACAAAATTACCATTTATTGTAGTAAACAATGGGGCTTGCGGCCCCTTCCATGGCTCAGCACCCTTACCTACACATTTTCCCAGACCAGGTTTTAATTGCAAACTATGCCTAGTTTTCTTTCACTTCACCAGTTCAGATGAGACCTGGTTTGATATATGGAGAGGTAGGACATTAGTGGTAGGGACCATCCATATTTAGGTTCACCTTTCCATGGTTAGATGGTTGTTGTGATCTTTGATAAAAAAAAAGATAAATATCTAAGGTTTTTAATATTTACAGCAGTAGTGGAGTTGATATAGTCATCAATCACAGTGTATGTACATATTATATTTTCAGTAAGTCTCAGTACCCTCCTCATTTTTAGAGATTTTTCTTTTTTTTTTTTTTTTTGGGGGGGGTGGGATAAGGGAAAGCACATGGAGTGAGTACCCGAGATAGGTTCTTGCAGGGGAATGGGCTCTTGAGCAAGTCTGGACACAAAATGCAAAGAATTTTTCAAAATAAAATTGTTCATCTTCCGTGACAATTTTTGGTCTCAGCTTCCTCTTCATTTTTTGTAAAATTAATTTTTGGAGAATGCAGAAAGTGGGGAGAATTCCCGAGGAAGAACCATTTGCTGATCTGGATGGAAAGTGCAAAATTATTTCAAAACAAAATTCCTTGGTGCCTGTGACTCAGATTTTTAGTATGTCTCAGCTTTTTCTTCATTTTTCGTAAAATTAATTTTTGGGGGGGTGCAGCATTTAGGATGAATTCTCTAGGGAAGATCCTGAGCAGGATTGAGCACATTTGCAGGTCTGGGTATAATTATACACCTACACGATAGTGCAATCATACTTAGAAAGGATTATGAGATAACATTTTTGCTGTAAGGCCGTCTTTAAAGCCTAAGACATCATATAACAGTTGTCCAGCTGCGCTGGTAAGAAGTGCAGTTAATCACACATTCAGTAATTGTTCCTGTATTGTGAGTGAATATAATACGGAATACAAAGATTTCTTTTCTCCTTCATATCAGACAGAAAGAAATATTAATGTGTTCCCTATAAATATTAATAAGAAAGCTGTGAATGTAACACAAAACAAATGAAGTGTGCCTGTGAATATGAATTGAAAAATGAATAGAAATAGACCATACGTTCATGTTCCTATATTTCGTTAAACAGGTATCTCTATATCTTCTTGTACAATTGTCTTTACATTTGCTGCTGATTTATTATGGCAGCGCCTATTATGATATATGCATGATTAATGACCATACCATTCCATCATTACTATAATTACAAAAAACAGTGTTTCTGTATGAATTGTAAGTATATTTAAATCACTGTAGATGTCAAGTTTCTTCAATCAGTCCTACAGGCATGTAAGGGATGCGTAGATGGTGTGTGCTCCTTTAGATAAATAGGATACGATAGTGTCACGGTCATCTCCTTGTTTTTGGAGACTAGTGACAGTTTTAGGATTGGAGCCTCCCAGCAATCTTTGCTGATTATACAAAACCATTTATAATGTGGCTGCCTGTGTGAAAGGAACTGCTGTAGATTTGTCCTGATATCGTATTTTCTCTTGGTTGTTATCCCGTTTTTCTCCCCTACCCTCTTGTCTTATTAGTGCAGTGGTGGGTCTAGTAAACCTAACCTGTTTCTCTCTAGTCAGGGCATCTATAGGGTTTACCAGGGTCTCAGGGTGTTGCTCGGCGACAGTTGTGGAGACTATATAGGGACTGGCTAGGACAGTAGGGACAGCTGCAGGTGAGGATAAGAGGTGTCCCATCTACACTCTCACTAGCTCCAGGGCCCACTGTTGTAATTGTATTCCCGGTGTTCCCCCATTGTTTGTAGTGTTGTTGTGTGATTTTCATTGTGCGTCAGACATCAGTTGGTCTGAACACGCACGCTACGATTGTAGGGTGACAGGTAGCCCAGGGAACGGAGACTGTACCCAGGAGGCTGCTTATGGGGAGGTAACAAGCTGGTAGTATTAACTACTTACAAGAGGCATCTTCTTCGTATCACTAGAGATAGACAGTTGGTGTTTTGGTGTTTACAACACTGGCCTTGCATTTTAGATGCTTTACACTGCCTGCTGGTCACTAGTTCAGCAACTACTTGTATTCTCTAACACAGTCTCTGAGTTACTTTCAAAGTAGAGCAGCACATTATCATAATGCTAGGGACAGTCCATCTCACGGTGACCTATCTATGGTGGAACGGCACTGCAAATCTTTGTCTGGAAATTATGCATACGCCTTCAGCCTACATTTTCTATTGCCAGTCCCTTTCAGTCAGGTACTAGTCTTTTTGTTGTCCTTGTGTTGGAAAGCCCCTTTCACACTTCAGTTTTTGCCATCAGTCACAATCCGTTTTCTCGACGGATCGATGGATCCGTCGCAGATTGTGGCTAAACTGATGCAACGGATCCGGTTTTCGACGGATCTAACTAGCTGGGGGCTAAATAATATATTGGAGCATGCTCAGCTAAAAAAAAAGGAATCCGTCGCAGGATTACATCATTTGATGAATGATAACGGATCCTGCGCCCATAGGCTATTACTCTACCAAACGACGGAGAGCGACGGATCTGTTGCTGTCCTTTCGATGTACACAAAAAATGTTACTTTGGCCATTGTCTCCGTCCGAAGGACATACATTTTGCGAACGACGGATAAAATGTGAGGCCATCCATCGCAATCCATCGCTAATACAATTTGATGAGAAAAAAAGAATCCAGCGGCATCAGTCGCCGAATCCGTTTATTCCAAAATTCAACGGATTGTGACTGATGGCAAAAAACTGATGTATGAAAGGGGCCTTACTTATAAACATCGTACAGACTCTCACCGATGAGCATTTCTCACCCCTTATTAGTGGCTAAATTCACCTTCATGGCAGAAATAGACCTCTATGTTCCCCTCTTTGGTGGCAATTCTTCATCACTCAGCAATGGCGGTACTCTCATGCAAGTGGACCAGTCCCCCACAACAGCATTCATATTGCCTATGTTGTGTACTGGACCACAGAAAGTTTGGCCACAGGTAAAGATTGTGTTTTTGTTTTTTTTTGTCTGCAACTATGTTGGAGAAAAAGGACAGAAACTAAAAGCAAGGATGAGGTCTCGCGAGATTACAGAAAAAAAACAAAAAAAACCCATTTGCCTGTGGCCACACATTTCTGTGGTCCAGGACACAACAAAAACAATAAGAAAGTTATCATATTAAAGGGCAACTTCAAAACCCAAAAACATCGAAGGGTCTGGAAATACAAACCTGCTACAGTCTTTGATTCCCTCTACACAGGAATAAATCTGTCAGGAAGATTTATGACTCACTACAAAATCTGATGAATTCGCTTCATAGACAGTGAGGTCACCAGCTCTGTGATCTTACATGGATATTGGGACAAGAAGGCTATGTGCACACAGTGCGTTTGTGCAACATTTTTCCACCCCAGAATTCATTAAAAATGCATGGAAAAAACCGCAGCGTTTTTCCTACCAAGAGTTTCAGAAATGGTGCCGAAATTTTTGCAGTCAAATACTCAGCATCTGCACATAGCCTAAGGGGTACTTTGCACACTACGACATCGCAAGCCGATGGTAGCAATGCCGAGTGCGATAGTCCCTGCCCCCGTCGCAGCTACGATATCTTGTGATAGCTGCCGTAGCAAACATTATCGCTACGGCAGCTTCACATACACTTACCTGCCCTGCAATGTCGCTCTGGCCGGCGAACTGCCTCCTTCCTAAGGGGGCGGGTCGTGCGGCGTCACAGCGACGTCACACGGCAGGCGGCCAATAGAAGCAGGGGGCGGAGATGAGCGGGACGTAAACATCCCGCCCACCTCCTCATTGCAGCCGGGACGCAGGTAAGGTGATGTTCCTCGCTCCTGCGGCTTCACACACAGCGATGTGTGCTGCCGCAGGAACGAGGAACAACATCGTAACATCGGTCCTTCCGAAATTATAGAAATGACCAACGCTAAACCGATCATACGATTTCGACGCTTTTGCGCTTGTTAATCGTAGTAAAAAGGATTCACATACTCCGATGTCGACAGCGACGCCGGATGTGCGTCACTTTCGATTTGACCCCACCGACATCGCACCTGCGATGTCGTAGTGTGCAAAGTACCCCTAAGACTTTCACACCACTAATCTAAGCTAATTATTCTCTCACTAAGCTCAGTGTTTATTTAAATGTCCATGTATTATGCCATCTTGTGTATATATTTGTGTGTCTTCAGATACTTTGCTACACAATGCCTGATGAAGAGACCGTCTTGACGTTGTAACATAATTTATTATATTTTTGTTAGCCATGAAAAGGTATAACTATAAGATTATTATTTTGTTTTGTCCCTTTGAGAGCAATCAACATAAAATAACGCATAGCATTTAAAATAATATAATTCTTATTAATCTAGATAGTATTTCAATCACAACAAGGTCAATCGTAACCCATCCCCAAGACTTATCAACTGCGAGTTAGTTATCAGTGGGGTTGAGGAAGCAAGAATCCTTAAATTTTGCAAGAAGGTGGTGAACCCATTTTCAACCCTTTTAGAATTAAACTGAAGGCTGTCATATATGTGCATCACAATTCTGTTAATTGGCTAAGTTAAAATTTACAACAATCTCTATTCATGCAATCCAATCTGTTCAGGCCATCATGCATTAAGTGTATTGTAACTAGGTGGGGGGGGTAGATAAAGCTTACTCTGCACTTCTAGATGTTGGAGAAACACTTAGAAAATAATTTTGCATTGCAGTTTTGTTGTAAAAACGTCTGTAACTATTCTATTTGCCTTAATGCACTAAATAACTAAACTAACTAAATAACAAAATAACTTCTAATCAATATAAGACCCCCAAAGTCAAAAAACCCTTTTAATATTCATAGTCTTAATGATTGATCAGATCCTCCTGGCACAATCTGGTAAAAATCTGTCACAATGCGACTGCAGGATAGCAATGGTCAAGGGGCTCCTATACTGTCTGTTATGATCCGGTAACCGTGGAAGATTACAAAAAACTCCCATTGGTGACAAAACACCAATAAACAAGAGTAGTTGGAACCTGGGCTGACCGCAATCCCCTGACTATGAGACCACACTAGAAGTAGCGGTGGAGCGTTCCTAAAAACCTGGATGCCACGTCAAAGCCTGAGAAACTAGCTACTCCTCACAGAGAGAAATGAGCAAATCTACCTTGCCTCAGAGTAGTCCCCAAAGGAGTAGATCGCCCCCCACATACAAAGATTACGGTGATATAGGAAAACACAATACTCAGATAGCAAAAATAGATTTAGCAAAGGCAAGGCCCAACTAACTAGATACAAAGCAAAGGAAAGGAACTGATTGTGGTCAGTACAAAATCCCTTTAGAAAAATACCAAACTCCTGATAGTAAAAATGGCCCTGGAGGTCATACGACCTCACCCCCAATATATCAGGTACTCCTGTAAATAATGGAAGAACAAAATACCAAAAAAGAACACAAAATACAGAAGAGCAAATAATCAAATTAGACAGGGATAAAATCTCTTTTCCTGCAGGAGAGCTAGCACAGGGGTAACCCCCATGCTCACAACACAAGAGAAACAGAACTTCACCTGCAAGAAAACAGATACAAAGCAAAACAAGAGAAAACAACACCCTAAGGTGTAAACCAGGAAGCAAGTCAAAAACTGAAAACTTATCTGCAGAAGTCTTGCTCAGGGATACAATTTATAACCGGCGCCCACAGGGCACAAAGTGCTCTCCTATATAGACCAGACTTGTCTGCAATAGGACTTCCCCAATTCCCAATTAACACCGACACCTGTCTGAGTCACAGGCTCAGATTCAGCTCCACTACCATTCCTGGCCACCAGAGGGAGCTTCAGAACAGCACCCACACAGACGACATTCACAACACTGTCCCTCACACTGGAGGACCCAAAACGTTCCCTGTCCTCTGGATTACCCCAGAAGGTGGAGATGCCAGAGTCCCATGCCTTGCTAGTATCCTGACTATTTCTAATCTGTTACTGCCACACCCCCAGTGAAGGAAGGAGCAGGACTGTGATGGAAACACACATTAAAAGAGACAGGGGAAAACCAAAACTCAGACACATTGCAAAGTCACAGTAATAAACAGTAAGAGACTAAGGAGAAAATAAAGAGCACAAAGGCAGCAAAAAAAGACAACAAGGTTTAACACCACAGCTACTAACAGCAATAATGCACAACAACCGCGAGTAACTCTGGATCACAACACCTCATCAGTATAGGTAAGCTATAGCTGGCATTAATGGTCTAGTCCAACCAGCATATATAGGAGGGGAGCGAATTTGACTGGCTCCCCAAAGCATTAACAAGCAGCCCAGCAGAGATTAACTCTAGCTAGCCTGCCTAAGTGTCAAGCAGTAACTACAGGGGTTCCGCCAGATACACGAAAACCTCTGGCGAGTGCCGCAACATAAAGGCTACATAATATAATGGTAGGCCTTTATGCTAGGGAAAGGGGAGCAGGGTCACCTCCTAAACTCACCTGAGGCTGATCCCTGCACTCCCTAACATCCCTATATGGGTTCTTTCACCCTGTCACGAATCACATGCCTATCTCTCACTTTCCCTGGACTCAGCCCTGTCTAGTGAGCGGGGCAGCAAAATCGCTAGTTTTGCTCTAGGTTAAAGACAAAGAGAGGATTAGTCATTCAGGGGTAAAATAAAGAGCAATCGTACAAAGCACTCAAAACGACAGGAGGACGTTATGAGGAATGGACTAGAAGGGCAAAACCAAAGAGGAATAAGAAAGGGAAAAAACAACACCACTTTCAGGGTATGTGCCCACGTTGCGTTGTGTTCCTGCAGAAATTTCTGCAGCGATTTGAACAGCACATGTGAGCTTCATGTGCGCTTTTGATGCAGCCCCCACCATACACAGAGCGGGACCTGCATCCAAAGCGCACGGAATAAGTGACATGTTGCTTTTTAGAACACAGCGATTTGGCAGCATGCAAATCGCTGAGTTCTAAAACGCAACGTGCGCATGGATTATGCACAATCTTCATAGATTGTGCTGGGGACGCAGGATGCATGCAGTAACGCTGCGGTGCAGAACGCAGCTTAACTGTATGCAATACGCACACGTGGGCACAGAGCCTCACACAGCAAATGATCTCTGAACTACTTCCTGGTCCACAGCTCACAGGTTCCCTCTGGAGGAAAGTTAAGCAAAAGCTATCACCGGCATTTACCTGGTCAGGAATAGAAGTCTTATAGCAGAGGTAATTACAAACAAAGTATAGGCTGATACCAGCTTTCATCCAGAGCATAGAAGACCAGAGGAACTACTTAACCCTAGCAGCACCGGATAAAGGAGAATCTGCACAGCCAGAAGTATTAACCTGAGCAAGTGTATATCTACCCTGTCCTGTGATCTCCTGACACCAGATATAGGAGGGACCACACTCTGTCATGGTCCCCTTGTGACACTAAAGGGGGCTTTACATGCTACAATATCGTTAATGTTTTATCGTCGGGGTCACGTTATTAGTGACGCACATCCAGCGTCATTAACGATACCGCAGCGTGTGACACTTACCAGCGACCTTAAGCGACCTCAAAAAATGGTGAAAATCGTTCACCATGGAGAGGTCGTCCCAAAACCAAAAATCGGTAATGGTTGATTATCGATGTGGTTCGTCGCTCCTGCGGCAGCACACATCGCTGTGTCTGACACCGCCGGAGCGAGGAACATCTCCTTACCTGCCGCCGGCCGCAATGCGGAAGGAGAAGGTGGGCGGGATGTTACGTCCCGCTCATCTCCGCCCCTCCGCTTTGATTGGCTGGCCACTTAGTGACGTCGCGGTGACGTCACTGTGATGCCGAAAGTCCCTCCCCCTTGAGTGAAGGATTGTTCGGCAGTCACAGCGACGACGCTGACCAGGTAAGTGCGTGTGACGCTGCCGTAGCGATAATGTTCGCTGAAGCAGCGATCACACGAAAACGCATGCACGATGGGGGCGGGTGCTTTTGCGTACGATATCGCTAGCAATTGCTAGCGATATCGTAGCGTGTAAAGCCCGCTTAAGTCTGTGGGATGACACTCGCATCTCCCTGCGCTGATCACAGACATCAGAGAAGTTAGCAGCCAGAGTGCCAAAAGCTGTACTTTCCACAGATCCTAATGCCGCCATGACAGTTGATGATGCCTGCAAAAATCTCAAAAGTCAATTGAAGATCAGGGATCACACGGTCTATAAGAAGTCTGCAGGATATGCACTTAGCTAGATACCATAAAGTTTTGATAATAGGCCCTATAACTTTCTCATTTTGGTCATATACTTTAAGTGTTAGATAATAACTATGCACAGAAGTTCATAAATCACTATGGACAGAGAAAGTATCTTATAACGGTATTTATTAACCGACCGAAAAATGATTGATGTAAGGGAATATGCCACTTTAATAACGACATTACTCATCAAAGTGGATCCACAGACACCGGCACTTCTAATCACAGAGCAATCTCATATTTATACATTGTATGTCAAATATTTAAATGAAGCTAATTTCCGACAGTCTACAGAGTATTCATTACGACCTGAAGTATATTTCTAATGAATTAATTATAGTATTTTACTTTTATTTCAGGATAACTATTTTCCCTGTCTGATTTATTCCAGCCATATTCAGTGACTAACAGTAATATGTGCTTAATTATTACCAACAATAAAATTATACTCAGATGTTTTATAATAGCTTTGCTTCATTATTATGCACTATTTTACCTGCAGGTATATGAATAAATCCTTAAAAGATATGGACACTTTCAGGGGCAATATTTTACCAAAATACATAAATATTTGGTGAAATAGTATTTTTTTTTGTGGAGTTTTATTAGAAATGTTTAACTGTTTAGCTTCTACAGCCACAATGTATCACAGTACAGAGCAAACTGAAGAGTGAGATAACTGTAAATCGGTCAGTAAGCTCCTGTCATGCCATTATCTTCAATTTTGTTGGAAGGTTCATGTTGGAAGGGAGATGAGGGTTCTAAACTAGCTCACTGACAGATTCACTGTTAACTCATACTACACCCTACTATGACCAGGTACACATAGTGGCTGTATAAGCTGGACGATTCAATTTTTTAAATAAGTTCTTATTGTAAAAATTATTTTTAAGCAGTAATACAAGCAGCTAAAAAATATTTGTACCATATCAGTAAGCTATAAACCTGTAAAGTAATCACTGTATTTTTCATTTCATAAGATGCACTGGATTATAAGATGCACCCCAAATTTAGAGGAGGAAAATAGGAAAAAATAATTTTTAATATTAAAAATGAGGGTCTGTCTTATAATCCTAGTGTGTCTTAATGCTAATGCTCACCAGAGGGGAGCGGCAGTGGTGGAACGGCTTATAAAGGTCACAGGAGGCAGGGTCAGCGATGCTGTGGACTCAGAAGAGGGGGAATGTGGCTCAGGAGGGTAGACAATACTGCGGGCTCAGGGATGTTGCGGCGATGGCGAGTGTCATTGACCCCTGCCGGGGGGCTGCGGTAGTGTCACTGCAGCGGAGCGACTCAGGAGGGTCACAGGATGGGGTGCCTTAGCGGTAGGTGCCATTGATCTGATTGTGGGCTCAATTGAATCACCCGCGGTTGACAAGATGGACTTCAAGAAAACGGCCGTGAAGGCGGCACATGCGCCGATAGGACTCAGTGGCCATTTTCTTGAAGTACATCACGTCAATCTGCGCATGAGCTGCCTCCGCAATCATTTTGTTGAAGTATATCAGGTCAACAACGGGCAATTCAATGTAGCCCGCAGTCAGATCAATGCACCCACAACAGAGAGATCCCGTCCTGTGACCCTCCTAAGCCACTCCACTGCTCCTCCATGCCCTCAGTGTCGCCATCCATGCCTCCTATGACCCCGCTCTACGACCGCCACCCAGGAAGCTATATCAGGATTGTAAGACGTACCCCCATTTTACCCCCAGTTTTGGGGGGGGAATGTGTCTTATAATCCGGAAAATATGGTACATATAAAACATAAAAATGATAAAAAAAAACCTGTAAACTGGACCAGTCAATAGACTTTTTAAATTTCTATATAACACATATAATGTATTTTATTTGGGTCTATGGGTATCAAATTGTGATGGTTTTCCAACATGGAAATATCACAAAATACATATAATAAAATGTCTTATTACATTGATATTTTAGGGAGTGGTTCTGTGTTTTTACTTTAAAGGGAACCTGTCACCTAGAATATGTGTTCTGACCTATCAGCTGACGCATGTGTGCCCTAATTACACCTCCATACCCATCCCTGTGCTGTAAAATTGTATAATATGAAAGTAATAGAAAAGTTTTATTACCTTCATATTTTGTATGTAAATAGCAGGGAATGTGGTCACAGGGGCAGCGCCTTGCCCTATGGACGTCTCTATACTTTCCGTGGAATCACACACCTGTGGGCGTGATACCATGGAGCGACATCCCCATAGCTCATTCTATCCTGCGCACATTGCAGCAGGCTTCTTTTCCGGGTGTTGAATAGCTGGCTTCAGACGCGCACTGCGTATGCGCAGTGCTCGTCTGAAACTGACAAGTAGAACCCGAAAGAGAAGCCTGCCGCAATGCTCGCAGGATAGAATGAGCGACGGGGACGTCGCCCCTGTGACCACATTCCCTGCTATTTACATACGAAATATGAAGGTAATAAAACGTTTTTTATTACTTTCATATTATACAATTTTACAGCACAGGGATGGGTAGGGAGGTGTAATTAGGGCACACATGTGTCTACTGATAGGTCAGAACGCATATTCTAGGTGACAGGTTCCCTTTAATTTACCATATTCCTGCCATCAAAAATATGGGAACCCCTGTAAAAATCAAAAAGACTATTAAAGGTCAATAGACTCCTTCATGATTTATTGAGGTTTATTTGAAAACAAATCCATGAAGATCATCGATATGACCATTCTAAAAATGTACAAATAAAAATTCTGCCACCCAGATAACTTATATAGATTTGATAGGACTGTACTCAAGATGATCACATATATACCACTACAATCAGGCTGCATAATAAAATATTTGATGAAAAACTAATTAACAAAAATCTGTGATATCTACTATTCTGTGGAAATACCACGTAAGTGTGGGGGTGGGTAGGGCATAAGTTCAGAATAACAGGACACTAATTCTGCAATATGAACCCTGGGGTGCATGAAAATATGACACAGGATTAGCATCAAATTGATATAGACACATCAGGTTCACGACAAATATACAAAAATTCATATGATCACATCTGTGTAGAGCTGTGGAATTCATAGAACTATATAAGTGAGTAAAAAAAGTAAATAAATAAATAAATATTTATAAACTGGTCAGTCAGAGCTATTTTACAAGATTACTGCTAGAAAAAATATGAAATGGCAGAAAAACTAATTCTTCAATATGACTTTTTTAAGCCAGACGGGAATAGGAACTTTCAGCAGACACATAGACAAGACTTTCTCCGGGCTGTTCTATATTTCTTCCTGTATGTGCACTTTAATAATTACTTCAATAAATATTGAATATTGTGATGTGCAAAAAAATAGACCAGACCAGTTTTTGTTTTTTGTGCTGAGAAGAATAAAAACGTGAAACAAAATATTGTATCAAACTGATCTCATCCTCCAAACAGCAAACATTTCTTGAGGCTACAACATTAAAAATGGGTTTATGTCATTTGAGAGATCTGATTCTTCAGAGCCACGTTTCATGGTAAAAACTATTTGGAAAGTATTTAAACGTAATACATTGTATGTAGTGATCTGTGATCTGTTTGCACTGGTGACTATGGTAAGACCACATTATGGACGATCGTGTCACGGGGCAGCCAATGGGCACTTAGCAATAAGCGGCGGCCTCATGTCGGTATGGTGTTGATGTCACTGTCTAAGTTTGACAGAGGCATTTAGCAGGCTAACAGTCACAAGCGGAGCTCGGCTCTACCTGCAGATGTTGATGGCACAGCCGTTATATGCCAGGTATGGGGCAAGCTGATCCCGTGAGCCTACTTCATAGACCCACTACCGACTTGTGCCATACATGTACGGCAGATGCCAGTAAGGGGTTACTATACTAACTGATTGCATTCTTCCCCCATTTCCATCACTGGCTGGTTCTCTTCTTGCTCACTTGATTGCAATTCCAATCCACTAGATCACACTGGGATCTATGTGTGAGCTGGAAGCCACTTTTGGAAAGTAAGCATATGGAGCCTCTTTCTGTAGAACAATGTACAAGCCATTTCCGGCTCACAGATAAACCTCAGTGTGATCCGGTGAGTTGGAAATACCGTCACGTGAGTGGGAAGAGGATTGGAGCATTTGTCTAGGATTATAGAGGATTATACAAATGACTCACTTTGTCTAGCAGGACCTGTGTGAGTTCATACCCATGTGACCAGAAGGGGAAGGGCCTCAGCCACCAAAGCTGGATACCAGGTCACGTGGGTATGGCCTCACCACAGGTCCTGCTAGACAAAGTGAATCATTTGTATAATACTTATGCTAATTCTAACAGGGGGAGGAGATAACTATGAATATATGATCTGTTCCAGTGCAACTGTCACTCAAGAAGCTGCTCATTTTATAAACTTTACTTTCTTGGATTTCAAAACCTAAACATCCGAGCTGACCACTAATGGTATGTATAGAATCAGCCTGATAGGTTTAGGCTTTAGGTTATATACGAAAATCCTAGTGATTGGTTCCCTTTAATTAAAGTGTTTTGGGTATGCATTTGCATACCCCCCTGAAAAAGTACAGCATTTCCCTATTGTGAAAGCTTAGAAGGGCTGAATATGGATCAGTCATCCCTATACGAGAGCCCTAAGGTATTATCACTGTCTTACGTTCCCCTTATTTTAGTTTACATTTTTAATTATATTAGAGATGAGGATAGAAAAAAAACAATTAAAATTGTTTTACACTTTTGAAAAACTCGTGCCCAATTACATACTTATTTAAAACATCAAATACCAAAAATAATCGCTGTCCTCTGTTGCAGCATAGACTCTCAATCACCACTCTAGTCTATATGTACTTGTTATAGCAACGACACCACAACTATAGTGCACATCACTGCTGTAGGCAATCACTGAGCGTAGAGGATAATGCAGAGCCACTGATTAGCTGTAGCAGTGATGTGCCCTGTAGTCATAACATCATTGCTGCACTCAATACACAACCAGAGCAGCGGCAGAGAGTCGGTATTGGAACTTGTGACGGTGAATACTGTTGGGGTTTGTTGTTTTACATGTATGGAATTGTTTTGGTACAAGATTTTTGAATATGGAAAAGCCCTTTAACACTGGGGTGAGTGTATGGAGGAGGCTCCGGAGAGGAGTTCCCGCCATGCGCAGTAGATTCCGACTATAAAACATAGCATCTGTGTCTTATATCAGTAGCTGGCATGAGCTTCAAGTAAAGCTATTAACTATTTAAATGCTGCTGTTAATCTCTGAGAGATGCATTTAAATGGAGTGTGTGCACCAGTTTCAATTGGCCCCCTTGCGATATGTTTGTGGCACAACAATGGATTACCATGACAGCCGGGAGCCTGCGATTACAGCTGCAAGTCGCTTGGGGTATGTGTCTATCAGTTTTGCACATCGAGAGACTGAAATTCTTACCCATTCTTCCTTTGTAAACAGATGGAGCTGAGTGAGGTTGGATGGAGAGCGTTTGTGAACAGCAGCTTTCAGCTCTTTCCACAGATTCTCGATTGGATTCAGGTCTGGACTTTGACTTGGCCATTCTAACACCTGGATATGTTTATTTGTGAACCATTCCATTGTAGATTTTGCTTTATGGTTGGGATCATTGTCTTGTTGAAAGACAAATCTTCATCCCAGTCTCAGGTCTTTTGCAGACTCCAACAGGTTTTCTTCAAGAATGGTCCTGTATTTGGTTCCATCCATCTTCCCATCAATTTTAACCATCTTCCCTGTCCCTGCTGAAGAAACGCAGGCCCAAACCATGATGCTGCCACCACCATATTTGACAGTGGGGATGGTGTATTCAGGGTGATGAGCTGTGTTGCTTTTATGCCAAATATATCGTTTGGCATTGTGCCCAAAAAGTTTGATTTTGGTTTCAGCTGACCAGAGCACCTTCTTCCACATGTTTGGTGTGTCTCCCAGTGGCTTGTGGCAAACTTAAAACAACACTTTTTATGGATATCTTTGAGAAATGGCTTTCTTCTTGCCACTCTTCCATAAAAGCCAGATTTGTGCAGTGTACGAGTGATTGTTGTCCTATGGACAGACTCTCCCACCTCAGCTGTAGATCTTTGCAGTTCATCCAGAGTGATCATGGGCCTCTTGGCTGCATCTCTGATCAGTCTTCTCCTTGTTTGAGATGAAAATTTGGAGGGACAGCTGGGTCTTGGTAGATTTGCAGTGGTATGATACTTCTTCCATATTAATATGATCACTTGCATAGTGCTTCTTGGGATGTTTAAAGTTGTGGAAATCTTTTTATAACCAAATTTGGCTTTAAACTTCTCCACCACAGTATCACTGACCTGCCTGTTGTGTTCCTTGATCTTCATGATGCTATCTGTGCTTTAAACAGAACACTGAGACTATCACAGAGCAGGTTCATTTATATGGAGACTTCATGACACCTAGGTGGCTTATATTTATCATCATCATCAGTCATTTAGGACAACATTGGATCATTCAGAGATCCTCAATGAACTTCTGGAGTGAGTTTGCTGCACTGAAAGTAAAGGGGCTGAATAATATTGCACGCCCCAATATTCAGTTTATTCTTATTTACAAAAGTTTAAAATAAGCAATAAATTTCGTTCAACTTCACAATTGTGTCCCACTTGTTGTTGATTCTTCACCATAACATTAACATTTTTATCTTTATGTTTGAAGTCTGAAATGTGGGAAAAGTTTGAAAAATTCAAGGGAGCCGAATACTTTCGCAAGGCACTGTATATATACACACACACACACACACACATTTTCACTTGGTGGTGTACTCACTTTTGTTGTCAGCAGTTTAGACATGAATGGCTGTGTGTTGTTATTTAGAAGGCACCAAATTTACACTGTTATACAAGCTGTACACTGACTATTTATATTATATCAAAGTGTCAGATCTTCAGTGTTGTCCCATGAAAAGATATAATAAAATATTTACAAACATGTGAGGGCTATATACTGTATAGTACTATTCCCTGTAAAGAAAATAAAACAAAGTAAAAAAAAAAAAAAAGACAAAATAAATTAACGCATGTGGTAAATGCCGTAACAAGAAAAAAATAAAAATGCCAGAACTGCGGTTTTTCGGTTACAACAGCTCCCTAAAATAATGCAATAAGTGGCTTGGGGAGAGTTAATGTTCGATTTTCTGACCGGACGATAAAATGTTTAGCCGGCATTATCCACCAAATAATAATGGCTTACCTCAATGCGTCTTTATTTCCTACAGTAAATCTATCACTCTGAATGACTGTATAATATTTAGTGACAATAAAATGTGCTCTCCTTCCTAGATAAAAAGAAAACTTGCCGTGTAGAGAAGTGCCCTATTTTGCATTCTTTATCATATAATCAAGGAAACAAAACCCTCCTTGTAAATCGTGTGAAGACTACTGGTCAATAAAAATGCATTTATCAGATTCAAAGAGGGAATGATTTACAGGACTAAACCGCATACTAATAAGTGGTTGGCAAAATGTGTATCCTTTTTAATAATCTATGCTATTAAAGAAATGAGTCAGAAGTTTTCTTACACTGAGCCAACTGGACGGCCTCCAGCTTTCTACTGTCTGTTCGGATTTCCTGCTTTGTTTTTGTCAAATATTCAAGTGGCATGGATGAAATGTTTAGTTTCAGTTTAAGTGGATGGAACTGTGATGGATGAATGGCAAAAAGCCAATTTCCACAAAAAATAAAATTCAACTTTTAGGATGAAATTGAAATCAGTTTTAGCTGGACCTTGACCCAAGACATCATTACAGACTTTTTTTTATAGCTGTCATGGCCCTAACGTGCACCGGGACCTTCTGTTAGGTTTTCCTGCATGCGGTCACATGTTATTCTCTGCCCTGTGAAGGGCCGTTCCCTGTATCGGGATGTTGCCGGTTGTGGGAGGGGCTTACTAACATGCACCGCTTCCAGCTGTTGCTCTTCTTTATCTGGGGGAGTTCATGTCCAGAGTGGCGCCAGTTGTATTCTCTCGCTAAGTTGCGGTAAGCGCCTGTCTCCTGGTTATAGTGACTGATCTTGGCACTCGACCCCGGACTAACCCCTGACTTGCCTCTGTCTACTCCCCTCTGACTTCTCTGTTTCCTTCTGGCTCCTGACCCCGGCCTTCTCCCCTGACTACTCTTCTGCTTGCCACTTGTGTTTAAACTTACTCTCCTGGTCTGATAACCTCTCTCCTATCTGTTCCCTGTGTCTCTTTGTGCCCTCTCGGTACTGACCCTGGCCTAGCTGACTTCCCTCAGTCTCTAGGTATCCCCAGTGCCACCTAGTGTACTGTCTGATTACTGATTATCTCACTCCTCTGTCAGAGGAAAGTTATAGTAGCTAGATATTGAGGCAAATTGTAAATGTATTACTTCTAAATACCCTGCATCTTCACTGGCACCCAACACTTTGACCCTCACTCCACATGACTGATGACTGCTGCTCTCCTCACTTGGGTGGAGTAGGGTATGTTCACATAGCATTTTTGACAGGTGATTGACAGGTCTCTCCCTATATACAAACAAGGGAGAGAGAGAGACCTGTCAATCACCTACAGCGGTGCTGGGAAGAGGTGGCCCTGGATGGAGCCGGACTAGTAATCTCCAGCTTTGGTCCACAGCTACATATTTTCTCTAAATATTATACCTGGCTCCAACTGTGTAACCAGTCTCAGCCTGTGGCTTGGGCAGCATGAAGTGCCAGAGAGGCTCCCATTAATTGTTGTAAACCAAGTACATGTCTTCATGGAAATGGTATTCGGAAATGGTGCAGTAAAAACATTTTTTAGGTAGGGTTTAAGAAACATGACAAAGAGTTCAAGGCATTGACTTGACCTTCATATTCCCTGGATCTTAATCTGACTGAATATCTAAAAGACACATCTGATCCATGGAGATCACAGCTCACAACTTACTGCTATGGATCTGCTGCTATAGTCTTAGTGCTAATTACCAAAGAGGAGATCTTGCAGACTTCATCCTTGAAGCATCTGAGTGGCTTTAGCAGCATGAGGGGAACCTATATAATATTAATCAGATGGTTATAATGTTATGGCTCATCATTGTATGTGTGTACCGTATACGTGCCTCCCTCTGCTCTAAAGGTGGCTTTACACACTGCAACATCGCAAACGACATCGCTGTAACGTCACCGGTTTTGTGACATTACAGCGACCTCCCCAGCGACATTACAGTGTGTGAAACACATCAGCGACCTGGCCCATGCTGTGAAGTTGTGATCGCTACAAATGGTTCAGGACCATTCTTAGGTCCTTTGTTTCCCGCTGTGCAGCATGCATCGCTAGAAAGTTTCAGTGTGTAAAGGGGACTTTACAGCGACTTCCCTTTCAAAAAGCTGCTTTACAACGTCCCCAACAACCAACTAGGTCGCTCTGCAGGTCCGGATCGCTGTTGCGTCGTTGGCCAGGTTTGCCTGTTTGACAGCTCACCAGAGACTTTGTAGCGATCCCGGCCAGGTTGGGATCACTGGTGGGATCGCTAGAAAGTTTCAGTGTGTAAACCCAGCTAAAAGGCCACTTTACACACAAAGATAAATCTTTGGCAGATCTGTGGTTGCAGTGAAATTGTGGACAATCAGTGCCAGGTTTGTGGCTGTGTACAAATGGAACAATATGTCCATGATTTCACTGCAACCACAGATCTGCCAAAGATTTATCTCTGTGTGTGACGGGGCCTTAAGCAGTAGCACAAACAATTCTGATACTTTATTGTACAAATTATTGTAAAATTTTTAATAGTGTAATTTCCTGGTGTGATAGTTTAAGTGACCTCGAAGTAGAGCTTTGATATAATTTTAGTGATTTTTCAACATATACCGTATTTTTTGCTTTATAAGACACCCCGGATTATAAGACACACCCCAAATTTAGAGAGAAAAAAAATGAAAAAAATGGGGTCTGTCTTATAATCCGGTGGTGTCTTACTGGAGGTGGGGTGGCAGCGGTGGTGGAGTGGGGTCACAGGAGGCAGTGGCGGTGCTGGAGTACAGCGATGCTGCGGGTGGTGCAGCAGGAGTCCCTGATGCTCGCTGCAGGTGCTGTGAGGCAGGAGGAGCATTCAGAAACTGGCAGCGGTGCGGCATTCAAAGAAATAGCACCCGGAGTTGGAGCGTGTGCAGCTCAATGACAAGACGAGATCATATCTGGGCGCTATTCCTTGAGTCAGCTACAGGGAGATCAATGGGCCGAAGGCGGCTCATGTGCACATGAGATCTTGAGCCGAGAACCCCATCTGCACACGCACCAACTCTGGGCGCCATTATTTGAAGCCTGCACCGCTGAAATTTTAGGATGGCGGCCCCTGCCTCACAGCTCGCAGCACAGCACACAGCCGGTTGCACAGCGCACCACTCATAGCATCACCACTGCCTCCTGTGACCCCCTCCCCAGCACCCCCCGGTAAGCTACATTTGGCTTATAAGACGCACCCCTCATTTTCCTCCCAAATTTTTGGGATGGAAAAGTGTCTTATAATCTGAAAAGTATGGTACTTCCACAATGAATTTCTGCTATTTTCACTGTATAAGGCAAATTCACAAGAGAATGTGACTTTACAAAGCCATATTCACAAGTTACCACAAAATATTAAGCAGAATTGTGGATTTAAGAACATGTTCCATATGTGGTGGCTTGTACTGTTTTTTTTTCCCAGGGATTTGCTCCTTTTCTAATTCTTAGATGTGTAAACTCTTAAAGGAGTTATCCGACATACACTCCAAAAAAAATTGTAAGCTAATCTGTGCTGTATTGTCATATAAATCACCCCTACATTGTTATTTTCTGTTTTCTAACTTTTGTTTCTCTTGAATTCACACTTTATTCCCTGCAGCTCTTGTTTACATTTAGCTCCAACAAACATGACAATTTCCTGTATTCTTGGTTGACAAACCTCAGTTAGAGCTGTCACCGCCCAGCCTCAGTGTACAGGAACGCCCCCTGCCCGGCCTCAGTGTACAGGAACGCCCCCTGCCCGGCCTCAGTGTACAGGAACGCCCCCTGCCCGGCCTCAGTGTACAGGAACGCCCCCTGCCCAGCCTCAGTGTACAGGAACGCCCCCTGCCCAGCCTCAGTGTACAGGAACGCCCCCTGCCCGGCCTCAGTGTACAGGAACGCCCCCTGCCCGGCCTCAGTGTACAGGAACGCCCCCTGCCCAGCCTCAGTGTACAGGAACGCCCCCTGCCCAGCCTCAGTGTACAGGAACGCCCCCTGCCCAGCCTCAGTGTACAGGAACGCCCCCTGCCCGGCCTCAGTGTACAGGAACGCCCCCTGCCCGGCCTCAGTGTACAGGAACGCCCCCTGCCCAGCCTCAGTGTACAGGAACGCCCCCTGCCCGGCCTCAGTGTACAGGAACGCCCCCTGCCCGGCCTCAGTGTACAGGAACGCCCCCTGCCCGGCCTCAGTGTACAGGAACGCCCCCTGCCCGGCCTCAGTGTACAGGAACGCCCCCTGCCCAGCCTCAGTGTACAGGAACGCCCCCTGCCCGGCCTCAGTGTACAGGAATGCCCCCTGCCCGGCCTCAGTGTACAGGAACGCCCCCTGCCCGGCCTCAGTGTACAGGAACGCCCCCTGCCCGGCCTCAGTGTACAGGAACGCCCCCTGCCCGGCCTCAGTGTACAGGAACGCCCCCTGCCCGGCCTCAGTGTACAGGAACGCCCCCTGCCCGGCCTCAGTGTACAGGAACGCCCCCTGCCCGGCCTCAGTGTACAGGAACGCCCCCTGCCCAGCCTCAGTGTACAGGAACGCCCCCTGCCCAGCCTCAGTGTACAGGAACGCCCCCTGCCCGGCCTCAGTGTACAGGAATGCCCCCTGCCCGGCCTCAGTGTACAGGAACGCCCCCTGCCCGGCCTCAGTGTACAGGAACGCCCCCTGCCCTCCCTCTGCACATTCAATGGCTGTCAGTATTCTGCCCAGCACCTGACCTCTCAGCATGTGACAGAGCAGAGATCCAGCTTCTCTCATCTGTGACACAGCAATCACATCCCATCCACAATGGTAACAGAAAGAGTTGTTACATGTTCCTCACCCCTTATAGATAAATGAATACTGTGTAAGGCAGACTATATATAGCACCCAATGTGAGTCTATAGTAGATATATACGCCATGTATGTATGGTACATGTGTGTGTGTGTGTGCGTGGTTTGTGTCATATAGTTATGTGTATACATATACATTATATATATATATATATATATATATATATATATATATACACACACACACACATAGATTCTCCAGGCTTATCCCTCTGTGTCACTATATGAATTGACACATTGGGCTCAGAATGTGGAGTGTGCAGATTGCATACGAGTGGTCACATGACCATTCATTCTGACTGTCGACAACTGTGTCTGCTGCATGTGATGTGAGGATTCACATATCTACACTGTGTAGCAGCAAGCAAGATATAGTGCGATAATAATAATAATCATCATCATCTACAATAAAATATAGTTACTGCAGATTTTTGTGAAAAATCTCGACCACTATTTTTTCCTTGGGCTACATGGTATTTTGGTCATGCTGTCATACATCACAGCATGCCTATGTCACTACTAGCATGATGCAGGTCTGTGAGGTGGCTTTCATTTCCGCACTGGTAATAGCCACCCGTCCCTCACAGCATCACTCTTTCAATGGCATCAACATTGTGGATGCACATACAGTTGAAAACAAGAAGGAATCATAAGCTCCCTGCTCCATCTTTCACCCTGTTTATGTGAGCTCTGAGAGTCAGCACTGTGTGCATGATGTCCCTATATCGCACCCTCTGTACTGAGCTTCAGGACACACGCTGCAGAAAATGGAGCAGCAGGGAAATGAGGAAAGGTGAGTAAATTATTATTTGTCAAATTTTATACATAAATGGGGAGAAATATGTGTGTTCACATAGTGTTGGGCAGAGATGGCGTCACCACACCGGTGCACTTGGGCAAGTGCCAGGGTCCTGTACAAACTGAGGCCAACTCGCTGTTGGGGACACTGTCAGCCTTGTTTGCTTGACGGTGTCCCCAGCTCTTTATGATGTATGGTGCCCACCGCCCTGGTAACTGTCTCCCCCCTCCCCCGTGCACTCTCCTCTTGTGCGCTGTCTCATCAGTATGTGCTGAGTGCAGCGTTATGAGCTCCTGGCTTCTAAATACAAAGAAGCTGGGTGCTTACCTATCCTTTGATACTATAGTAACCAATCACAGCTGAGATTAATAAACTGTAGTTCCAGGCTCCATTCACTTTAATGGAGTCATGTTTTTTGGAGAGTGACTGTAAAGCGCAGGGTTCAATTTTCATGTGAAACCGTAGTCTACGACGTTCCCTGGGTCACATGGGTCATCTGTGCAAAAAAACGTTATTGTAAATGAGAGCGGATTCCTTTAGCGGACATACACACACACACGGTGGATGCAGCGGTGGCCGCGGGTAACCTCAGTGACAGCTCAGCTGATCGCGATACTCACCTCATTTGCTGTGTGGAGCTGACAGGAGCGGCGGCTGAGTAGCGCGATCAGCTGGACTGTCACTGAGGTTACCCGCGGCCACCGCTGCATCCAGGTAACCTCAGTGACAGCTCAGCCGATCGCGCGGCTGTCTTCATTAGCTGCGTGGAGGTGACCGGAGCGGCGGTGTATTATGCAGCTCCTGTCACCTGCATGCAGCAGAGCTGGATGCGACGCTGGAGGAACGTGGATTACGCCGGACAAGGAGGGCTTTGTTGTGGGTAATAAATTGGTAATGAGGGAATTTGTTAGTGTTTTTTATTTCTAATAAAGGATTTTTCGGGTGTGTGTGTTTTTTAACTGTAATTTACAGATTAATCATGGAAGGTATCTCGGTCAGACGCCTGACATGATTAATCTAGGATTTAGTGGCAGCTATGGGCTGCCAATAAGTCCTTATTACCCCGATTTGCCAATGCAACAGGGCAAATCGGGAATAGCCGGGTACAGTCCCAGAACTGTTGCATCTAATGTATGCGGCAATTCTGGGCGGCTGTTGGCTGATATTGTTAGGCTGGGGGGCTCCCCATAACGTGGGGCTCCCCATCCTGAGAATACCAGCCTTCAGCCTTATGGCTTTATCTGGCTGGTATTAAAATAGGGGGGACCTCACGCCGGATTTTTTAATTATTTATTTATTTTACTGCACAGTATAGACACGCCCACCGGCTGCTGTGATTGGGTGCAGTGAGACACCTGTCACTCAGCGTGGGGGCGTGTCTCACTGCAACCAATCATAGGCGCCTGTGGGCGGGGAAAAGCTGGGAATACGAGATTGTTTAATGAGCGGCCGGCTTTTTCAAAAAAGGAAAAGCCGCTGGAGCAGAGTGAACGCCGTGCAGAGCCGGAGATCGGGGATCGTTGAGTATGAGAGAGGGGGGGAAACTTCAGTCACTCGGGGGATTAGCGGTCACCGGTGAATCCTTCACAGGTGACCGCTAATCATGACGCTACACAGACAGAGCCGCGTGGTCGCTGTAAAGTCCCCTTTACACACTGAGACTTTGCTGCACAGCGGGAAACAAAAGGAACAAAGAATGGTCCTGAACGATTTCTAGCGATCACAACTTCACAGCAGAGGCCAGGTCGCTGATGTGTTTCACACACTGCAATGTCGCTGGGGAGGTCGCTGTAACGTCACAAAACCGGTGATGTTACAGCGATGTCGTTTGCGATGTTGCAGTGTGTAAAGCCACCTTTAGTGCCTTTCATGTGGCACTAAGGGGTGCTTAGCCTTGTATTTAGCCAATAAATAAAGAATTAATAAAAAAAAAAAACGACGTGAGGTCCCCCTTATCTTTTGTAGCCAGCTAGGGTAAAGCAGACGGCTGCAGCCTGCAGACCACAGCTGGCAGCTTCACCTTGGCTGGTAATCCAAAACAGAGGGCACCCCACGCTGTTATTTAAAATTAAATAAATAATTAAAAACAAAAAACGTGGGGTCCCCCCCAAATTGGATCACCAGCCAAGGTAAAGCGGACAGCTGTGGTCTGTTATTCTCAGACTAGGGAGGTCCACCGTTATTGGACACTCCCCAGCCTAAAAATAGCAGGCTACAGCTGCCCCAGAAGTGGCGCATCCATTGGACGTGCCAATCCTGGCGCTTTGCCCCAGCTCATCCCGCGCCCTGGTGCGTTGGCAAACGGGGTAATATATGGGGTTGATGCCAGATGTGTAATGTCACCTGGCATCAAGCCCTGGGGTTGGTGAGGTCAGGCGTCTATCAGATACCCGACATCACCAACCCAGTCAGTAAGAAATAAAAAATAGACAACCAAAAAATTTTTATTTGAAAAAACACTCCCCACATTCCCTCTTTCAACAATTTATTGACAAGAACAATCAAATCCGGGTCCGGCGTAATCCAATAACGGTGTCGCACGGCGATCCATACCATAGTCAATGAGACTCCCAGTCAATGAAGAACAAAATGTTCCCCATTGGCTGGGAGAGCCGTGCAGTGACCTGAGCTAACATCAATAGGTCAGCCCAGGTCACTGCAGGGGATGCCGAGCGCTGCCGTCAGGAGGTTAGATGAGTTCATTACCTGCAGTAACGATCTCATGCTCTCCTGACGTCAGCGCTGTCACTGACTTCTATGCCCGCCGCGTTCTACGCAGTATCGCGAGAGCCCGTGACGTCACTGCTAGTGACAGTCTCGGGCCGCCCGCGAGACGGGCAGAGAAGGCAATGACCGCGGTGACGTCAGGAGGCAGGAGATCGTTACTGCAGGTAATTATGTCATCTAATCTAACCTGCAGCTACATGTGCAGAGAGCAGGGAGCCGCGCACACTGGGCGCTGGCTCCCTCCTCTCCTAGCTACAGTACACATCGGGTTAATTAACCCGATGTGTACTGCAGCTACATGTGCACAGAGCAGGAGCCGGCGCTGGCAGCGAGAGCGGCGGAGGCTGGTAACTAAGGTAAATATCGGGTAACCACCTTGGTTACCCGATGTTTACCTTGGTTACAGCTTTCCGCAGCTGCCTGATGCCGGCTCCTGCTGGCTTCATTTCGTCGCTCTCTCGCTGTCACACACAGCGATCTGTGCGTCACAGCGGGAGAGCGTCAGTGTCCCGCTCCCTGCCAGCCCCGCGGCGTGAGAAGCTGCAGATACTGCGGGCAGACACTGACATTGCAGTGCGGGCAGCTGCGGGGCTGGCAGGGAGCGGGACACAGACTGCACGGGCAGTGAAGCAGCGCTCGTCATCCCCGCGGATGCACGCAATGCAGGCTGAGAATGAGAGGCAGCTTATACTGCAGAGGGGGGCAAACACTGACAGGGAGGGGGGGCGGGGGGGGGTGAAATGGGGGGGGAACAGTTCCCAGGGCGTCAGGCAGTAAACATAATAAAGCGCTGGGGACACAGCGCTGGCAGTGTATCGGACAACAAGTGTTCCTTGCCTTATTGAACTGGACACTGACTCGGCTGCAATTCAGGGCGCACGTAGCTGGGCACAGGAGGCGGAGGAGGGAGACTACGGCGTGTGTGGGAGGTTGTGGGTGGAGTACGGGGTGCGGGGGAATGTGTGGGAGGGGGCAGGGAACGGGGGCGTTTACTCCAAACACTGTACAGCCCAGCAGGGAGGTGACATACTGTTCCAGATTTGCATGTCAACATGGCTCTGCCCATGTAGACGTGCAAAGGCCGGAAGCAGCAAAATCGCGGCAGGAGGGGTCACATGACCGCTCTGAGCCGGGGGAGAGGGGCTGACAGCGGGGCAGGTAAGTGGTCTCTATCTACTTACCTGCCCCAATGTAGCCCAATAGTGTAATAATGAAAAAAGTCAAAAGAAGCCGGATAACCCCTTTAAACAAGACAGTCTAAATATGAGCCAGATTTATCAAAGTAGTTAATGTTTGAAAAATCTGATATGTTTTTTTTAAAAGAATCTTTCAGCACGAATTTGTAGCATAAAGCAAAGACATGGCTGTAATGGCACTGTGATATTCATTAAATCGATACCTTTGGTGGAGAAATCCACTTTGTGATTCTTCTTTAATCAGCAATTGAAGTTTTCTGCTAATTAAATTTTGGTGCACAGGAGCAGGACTGTACACTGGGTCTGCTCCTCCCTGTCTGTGATTACCCAGCCCCTCCTCCTGTCTCCAGTCTAAAGGCTGCTTTACACACAACGATATCGCTAGCGATCTCGTTAGTGATGTGACACGCCAGATCGCAGATACGAGTTGCCGAGATCGCACATAGGTCGGGGGTTTTTTTAGCGCCAGTCACATGTGCGATCTCGGCAAATCGTATCTGCGATCTGGCGTGTCACATCGCTAACGAGATCGCTAGCGAATGACTTGCCTCCTCTAAAATCTTAGATGTGGTCTGTTATTCAAAGACCAGAGGCAGGTTTAGGTTCTGGAGAATCACAGACAGGGAGGGTAAAATACTGGGAGCTATATTACAATGTGGGGAAAATACTGGGGATCATATTACTGTATGGGGGACTGGGGGCCATATTATTGTGTGGGCGAAATATTGGGGGCCATATTACAGTGTGGGGAGATACTGGGTGCTATCATACAGTGTGGGGGAAACACTGGGGGGGGCATATTACAGGGTGTGGGAAATACTGAGAGCCATATCACAGTGTGGAGGAAATACTGGAGGCCATATTATAGTTTGGAGGAAATATTAGGGACCATATTACAGTGTGGGAGAAATATTGTTGGCGATATTACAGTGTGAGGGAAATAATGGGGGCCATATTACAGTGTGTGGGAAATACTGATGGCCAAATTACAGTGTGTGGGAAATACCGGCGGCCATATAACAGTGTGGATGAGATGCTGGGGGCCATATTACAGTGTGGGGAAAGACTTGGGACTATATAACAGAGTGGTTGAAATACTGGTGGACAAATTACAGTATGGGACATATTACAATGTGTGTGAAGTATTAGGGGTCATTACTGTGTGGGAGAAGTACTGAGGGAGATATTTCAGTGTGGGGGAATACTGTGGGCCATATTACAGTGTGAGGGAAATACTGGGGACCATATTACTGTGTGGTGGAAATGCTGGGGGCGATATTACAGTGTGAGAGAAATACCGGAGGCTTTGATACACTGTGGGGGAAATACTTGGGGAATCATACAGTGTGGGGGAAATAATGGGTGCCATATTACTGTGTGGGGGAAATAATGGGTGCCATATTACTGTGTGGGGAAAATACTGGGGACCATATTACGGTGTAGTAGAAATACTTGAGGCCATATTATAGTGTGGCGGAAATACTGGGGGCCATATTACAATGTGAGGGAAAATCATGGGATCATATTACAGTGTGGTGGAAATACCTGGTGGATTTTCATACAGTGTGAGAGAAATACTTGGGTCCAGCCATAGAATGTGGGGGTACTACAGAAAGCCTCATAGAGTGTAAGTAGAGCTACTGAAGGCTCTCATACAGTGGGGGGCTACTGGGGCCCATCATGCTGTGTATCCATCATGCTGTGCATGTGGGAGTTGTGGGGGGCAACATGCGGTGTGGAGGGGAACTAGATATGCGAGGTCTAAGGAGAGATTATTAAATGTTAAGTGGGCACTTAAGAAGCTTTATTGTTATAAGGGGAACTCAGGGTATTGTGATTTGAAATGGGCACACTGGAGGCATTATTTATTTCTAGGGGGCAAAATATGGGCACTGTCTTCTAGGACAGTTGCACAGGGCATTATTTTTTTCTAGGTGACAATTTCACTACCTAGATGGCACAAAGGAGGCATTTAACTTTATAAGAGGCACAGTGTTGGACATTATATGGGGTATTAAGATGATCAGTAATAGGACAGCAACTGCAGTGCTCAGCATTGGGATTTCTGCAGGATGAGTAGTTTGTGCAGGTTGGGAATAGATGTGGACCGTGCTGGAAATGTGAGAAATAAAATGAGTCTTTCTTTTTATCTTTGCAGACGAGTCGTGACTGGAAGAAGTTGTTAAGTCAGTCTGGGTGAGATTAAAAAAGGAATAACTCCATAAGAAAAAACGCCAGCTGTAAGTCACCATCAATAACTGTACTTATTTCTAATAAATTCTGCAATGGCGGTAATATCGGTGTTAATCTTTGTCTTTGTATAATGATTTTCAGTAAAGGGGGGGTCATCTGCTGAGGTTTCCCTATACCCATGATTATGCTGCGCCACCATAGTTATAACCAGAGTTATGGAATCCACTCCGAGGTTTTGTCCCCCCCACACCCCACTCAGCTGAGCCCCTAGCTGCGCCTCTGTCTTGGAGTACGGAGATGAAGTGGGTGCTGCACTCCCCTCCTAAGACATCAATCGCATTATTTTCATGTGAAGTGTAATGTGTACTATGTCCTGTGTATTGTGAAGCTAATGTAATATGAATGGTGATGTAATTTGTGATGTGTAACAATTCAGTATGCAGTTATTTTGACAATAGGGCAAGAAATAGGTAGAGTTGGGACTAGCCCACAGTGGGAGGGGTTAGTATCTAGGGAAAGAAACTGTTTCCTTTGAGAGAGTCAGTTAGAGCCAGGCATGTGACTATAGCAGACCTATGGACTGAATTATCAAGGCTGCATGTAGTGGGTGACCTGTGGTAGACTAGAGTAAGGAGAGTGGAGACTGAAACCAGGATAGCGTGAACTCAAGCAATGGACCGATATACAGAAAAAGGGACTGCGTCAGATCCAGGAACCGACCTTCTAATCGGAGTGACCTAATTAGAAGGGTACAGGCAGAAGGACTTCTAGAATTCAGGGCCTGAATCGGTTACAGCTTCTAAAAGTGACGTGTCAAAATGGAAAAGCACATGAGACGGTTCTGGCCGAGAGTTCCAAAAGTCTCTGAAAGCTTGAATCCTGGCAAAATGGTTAAAAAAACCTCCACTATGAGGCGAATCAAACACGGAATTGAGCTATGGAGCTAAGCTGGGTTGTGCTGAAGTTTAACCAGATCTGGGAGAACAGGAACATCCCAGATGTGTCTTAAGATGATGTGTTTAAGGATACTCCGTGCTATTGAAACGTATGAGAAGTTGTGTACCTACTACCTGGCATCATCAAAGGATTGTTAAGTAAAACTATGTTGGTTTTAAATAACTGGTGGTCTACATTTCTGAATAAGATGTCATCAGGTCCTGGGCGACCAAAACCATTGGCCTCATGCAGCCTATGCAAGTGTACAATTTTCAAGTCCACACACCCAGCCAGAACCCCAAATTTCATGTGGTGTGTCGGGGTGCAAGAGACCAGCACCACACCCATGACTACCACCCCATGCCACACTACATTGGAGCCATAGTAGATATGGAGTTATGAAAAGCAAATTTTTGGGGAGCGGGGCACCAATTGTGCCACATTTATGAGACATTAAGGTTCATAAATCTCTCCTCTTGGGTAAACTTAGCCTTAGCGCTTATACAGATGTTCTTGGACCTCAGTCTGATTCGGACCTCAATGCATGGACTCAATGACAATGGTGCTAAATTTCCTGACTGCAGTATGACAGCTTCATATATTTCTATGATGTGGTGATGCTCGGGTCCGGAGAGCTGTGGTCAGTCCATGCATTGTGGTCAGAGCTTGGACCGATTTGTACGGACATCTGCTTATAGGGAAAATAAAATCTCTATACAAAGACTGGGTTGTTGTTCATAGATAATACTCCAATACTATAACAAAAGCACAAAAACAAGGAAATTCAGCACTCCATTGTCTGCAATTCTAACGACAAGCTAATATATTCATATTGTTTGTCTTTTTGCTTTTCAAATAAATTTTCGCTGGGTTAGAAGAGATAACAGTCTGTCATATCTCCTACTGATTTTGATAAATGCTATGAACTCTTTAAATAAAAAAAAATAAAAAAACAAAATATTTATCTCTCAGCAAGTGTGAGCTGGAACAAACAGTTCTGACATGTAAAATGTCACATAAAAAGTGCTTAAAGGTCACCAGCAGAATTACTAAATGATTAACCAATTCATCACACCGCTAATATGTCAATGCAGATGTTATAAGACCACAAATTTAACTGGAAGTAATTCGAAAAGTGCCAACATAATACAGGTCCCACAATCGTATAGGCAAAGTAAATGCACCAAAAAAAGGAGTCACATGGTCACAACTTTTATACAAAATACTGAATACATTATAAACAGTATTTCTTGGACACCCCTTCTTAAATGCAGTAGGTACCCATGTAAAATAAAACACCATATACTCACAGCACTGACATGGCTGCAGCGGTGCTAGTCTGGGAGGCGTCTGCCAGCACTCATGTCACGTTGTTATGTCACAAGACTCTGTAGTCTATCAGTGGCAAGTGATGGACTGCAACCCAAACACTTGCCTTTCACAAGACATGTACGTGGGAAGTGAGTGCTGTTGTCACGATGACTTTGGGATAGCAGGGAACTGGGGCTTCTAAGTTGTGCCTCAAAGCTAGGGGGCCCTATGCTATCCCTATCCACAGGGATACTCCTAATGGTAGAGAGGTCTGTCTGCTTCCTGGCGCTGCTCATGACCAATCCTTATCTAATTCCTCCTCCCCTAGGGAGGGGCGGGACAGGAATGTGTTGAAACCACAGAAAAAGATAGACAAGGGAAAGACCAAAACTCTGTCATGTGGCATGCACACATACATGGTAAGACAATAAGAGATTCAAGAGGAAGGAGGTACAAAACAACATGGGTACACTCCACAACCACACCAAGCAAAAAGCACAACTAAACACAACTTTTACAAGAGAGAGTCTGGGACACCACACCTCACAGACCAACACAGAAGAAACTATTGCTGGCATGGGTAGAATGATTCCAACAGTGTAAATAGGAGGGGAGCAGATGTGATAGGTCTCCCCACAACATGTGATGAAAGGAGCAAGCAAACTAGCAGAGATTAACTCTTGATAGCCTGCCTACGAATCAGCACACATCAGGTCGAAGCCTGAGTCTGCCTGTGTTGCTCCCAGACACCAGAGAAACTATCGGGCGGAGTGTAAAAATCTGCAATCTGAATAGGATCCAATGTCACCACGACAGTCAGTGAAGTTTGTGCAAAACTCCGTGTGACAGCTGCAGCCCATCAGTGCAGGCTGATAAGCTGCAATGCTCATGAGTCACGCGAACACCAGCAGACACAGCATTGACATTGCTGGAATGGTGACAGTTTGGTGGGCTCCTTTTTATTTTATTTGCTGTCATTTTGCATTATTTTGTCTTGGGCACATATTACTTTGTTGGTAATTTAGCTGTTAGCCTTTTTAGGCCAGTTTTGGTAGATAATAGTCACTACATGCCAGGAACACCCAACGAGAAGTCCTGAGCCAGTATTCTGACACAATCTTACAGCCACCTCATTGTAATCTGCAGAATGCGGGCTTTGTATTCCCGAAGGGATATTTTTATCCCAGTTACAAAATAGCGCATCAAGTTTGAGACATTCTCTATGGGGATATCGGAAAAAGTCAACTTGAGCGCTCAGCAGTCCCAAAGAGAATGGATAGAGTACTGGTCGCACTTGCGCACTGCTGCTTTATTCTAACGGGGATAAAAGTGCCATGTTCTGCCGCTCGGTGTGGGTCCTTGTGGTCAGACCCCCCCACTGATCAATAAATTATCACCGATCCCATGGATGAGTAATAACTTGTTTCACCAGACAACCTCTTTAATAATTCAATATACATGTTACAGGCTTTGCTTTGGGACCCGCGAGGTTCGAGTAACGCCTTTTTACGTTACTTCTGGATGTGGAGCATATGCGCTCTGTAGTACATAAAGCAATCTGGACAGCTGCTGTAGTGCCTGGTACATTATTGTGGGAAAACTTCATTTCATTTTCTATTAAGTGTATTACAGCTGGAGACTACTGTACATGGTCTGAACTTAGATGATTTCAAAGTAATCTCAGTTTGCAGCTGCTGGCGGGATTCAAGCTCTCAGAATCAATTGTTTCTTATTATCACGTTTTTTACGGCTCTCATATAGATGCACAAAGAGAAATCATAGCAATGATGAGGACCAGTGCAAATCCTACAGCACTAATAAATCACCGGCAGACTTTCCTATTTGCATACTAGTGGCAAGTAAGGTAATAAAATGGAAAGGCAAAGTTTACGTGCTAGAGGTTTCTCTTACATGGAAATACGGGGATAATGATCATACATTTTCCATGTCAGAGCCAGCATATTTCGCATATTTCCAATATTAGTCCTTACCTGCAAAGCTGCTACAAGATATATTCCCTGCTCCTCAGCACGGAGAAACCGAGTCTGATATATGAGGTCCTTAAATCACGTTGCTTCTTTAAGATTTCTCTCATGTATAATCAAATCAACATTTCTTTTAATTAAAAGAATAATCCATTGTCTTGGTCGATTGTTTAGACTTTCAATGTAGAATATGAAGAATCTTCTACATAAACATATAACTGGAATATGTCTTACTTCCCTAGGCATAATGTCTAATGAATAACACAAATAATACCGATAATGTCTGTCCCCCTCCTTATACAGCATAGATCGATTACACAGTGCAATGTCGCACAGACCTCACGTGTGCCTGAGAGTTGTGATTCCTAAATATGCAGCTGATATAATGTCTTAAGGCCCCGTTACACGCAACAACATTGCTATCGAGTTGTTGTTGGGGTCACGGAATTCGTGACACAAATCCGGCCTCGTTAGCGACGTCGTTGCGTGTGACACGTACGAATGACCGCTAACGATGCAAAATACTCACCAAATCGTTGATTGTTGACAAGTCGTCCGTTTCCCAAATATCGTTGCTGGTGCTGGATGCAGGTTGTTCGTCGTTCCTGAGGCAGCACACATCGCTACGTGTGACACCCTGGGAACGACGAACAACACCGTACCTGTGTCTTCCGGCAACGAGGTGGCGTGACTTTCATGTGGCTGCTCTCCGCCCCTCCGCTTCTATTGGACGTCTGCCGTGTGACTTTGCTGTGACGCCGCACAAACCGCCCCCTTAGAAAAGAGGCTGTTCGCCGCCCACAGAGACATCGCTAGGAAGGTAAGTTGGTGTGACGGGCACTAGCGATTTTGTCCGCCACGGGCAGCGATTTGCCTGTGACACACAAACGACGGGAGTGGGTGCTTTCACGAGCGACATCACTAGCGATGTCGCTGCGTGTAAAGCCCCCTTAAGTGTAATGCAACTGATGAAACAATGATAATATAAGGGTCCACACTAGCCTGTGAAAATGCCAAATATAGCAGAACATGCACTGTAATAGTAAAACAAGCTTAAAGGTATGGAATCCGGAAAGATGCAAGTATCTACTGTTTATCTCAATGGACATCTCTTATTCTCGCAGACCATGCTGCACTGCACTCAGGTTAGATAAACAGATACTTCACTTCTTTGAGATGGAATAAAAGTATCTACTGCTGAAGGCATCCAGTATGTATGAGATATACACTGAACAAAAATATAACCGTTTTGTTTTACTTCCATTTTTCATGAGCTGAACTCAAAGATCTAAGACTTTTTCTATATACACAAAGGTCTTTTTCTCTCAAATATTTATCACAAATCTGTCTAAGTCTGTGTTAGTGAGCACTTCTCCTATGTTGAGATAATCCATCTTCTACACAGGTGTGGCATATCAAGATGCTGATAACACAGCATGATTATTGCACAGGTGTGCCTTAGGCTGGCCACAATAAAAGAAAATATAAAATGTGCAGCTTTACAGTATTGGGGGGGGTCAGACAGAATCTGATGTGACCACCATTTGCTGCCCATCTCCTTCGCACAGAGAGGTTGCTGATTGTGGCCTGTGGACTGTTGATGCACTCCTCAACAATGTCTGTGTGAGGTTGCTGGATATTGGCAGGAACGTGAACACCCTGTCATATACGTGGATCCAGAGCATCTCAAACATGCTCAGTGAGTATGCTGCCATGGAAGGACTGGGATGTTTTCAGCTTCTAAGAATTGTGTCCAGATCCTTCCAACATGGGGCTGTGCATTATCATGCTGCAACATGGGGTGATGGTCATAGATGAATGGCACAACAATGGCCTCAGGATCTCATCATGGTATTTCTATGCATTCCAAATGGTATCAATAAAATGCACATATGTTCATTGTCCATAACATACACCTGCCCATACCATAACCACACCGCCACCATGAGCCACTAGATTTACAATGTTGAAGGGACCTGAGAAGTCTCGAAAGCTTGCTTTGTAACATTTATTTTATTTTTGTTGGCCATTAAAAGGTATTACAACTGCAAGATTATAACTTTGTTTTTCTCACTGAGAGCAATTAATCATTTTGGAATCATTGTTTTGCTGAAATATCCACCCTTGTTTCATCCTCATCATCCTGGAAGATGGCAGCAGATTGTTATCAAGAATGCCTTGGTACATTTGCCCATTCATTCTTCCTTCAATTACATGAAATTTGCCAGTGCCATATGCTGGAAAACCGCCCCACACCATGATGTTCCTATCTCCAAACTTCGCTGTTGGTATGGTTTTTTGGGGGTTATAAGCTGTGCCTTTTGACCTCCGAACATGATGTGTTTTATGGCATGAACCTCGGCCACACCGGAGCTGAGTATAGGCTTACATATTCTTATGGGGGCGAACAAGGGCAATGAGAAGGGGTTGTCCAAGGAGTGGATATTCCCTTTAAGGAATTAAGAAAATGTTTTCATTAAAACGAACTGTGACCAGATACATATACATCAGCGCATATGCCCTAGTATTACCCATGTCCATGTGTTAGAACACAGAGTTGCAGCAAAAGTTTTACAATGGAAACAGCTTTGCTACTACGGTATACGGTATGTAATGAACCATATATTGGCTACCCATGATGCTTTAGCTCTAAAGAGCTCCAAACAACATTACAGAAGTCTACTACAATATTACATAGATTGTTATGAAAGTAAGATTGACATTTTCATTTACAGAATGTAATTCTCATCATTAGTTACGGATATGGGGAATGACACAATGTCCTAACCAAGAACCCTAAATGCCTAAAGTAATAAATAAAATTGCTTCCAAATATCAGCTCATAAATGCTCCATTACTCTACCCAGTCGGCCAGCATGGTTTATTGCTTCCTTCCATTATCTATTTGCTATACATCTGTTATTCTTGTGTATGTTTCTCCTGATACATGTGTTTTCAATGCATCCACAATCTGCCTTTTTAAGGTTAACTCCGTGAACATCAACACACCCTGGTTTATATTAGAACTACAAATTACTTTCATTTTTACATTAACGGTGTCAACTCCAAACATAAAAATAACCGTTGTCACTCAACTTATTAGTCATCGTGCCTTCTCGCCATCTTCACTCGGCATGATCAGAATGCACTGGACAAATACCTTCCTGTCATATAAATGTAAAGGATCCGCTCTACTGAGTAACCGAATGGAATGGAAAAAATCCGGACCTCAAACCCCACAACCCAGACAAGCGTCACCGACACCTAAAGGGCAACACTGGAGGCAAAACTAAATTACACTCCAATCAATTCAATCAGAAAAATGTCAACTCTCCAAAAAATAAATTATTATTGACATACTAACTTATCGCTAAATCAATGATTTGCAAACATAAATTGATTTTCTACAATCTTTTCCCCTTCATTTAGGAGCTCTGTATATTATACTGTATATTGATTGTAACTGGTAAGTTTCTACATTATAGCGAGTGTTATATATTATGTCCCACTCATCATATAAGTAATCTTGGTTCATGTTATTCGTGTGTGAACAGGTCGCACAGCTGATCATGACGCACTCACAGGGGAACCAATTACTCAAAGACAGGTCAATTTCCTGCAGCAATGCTTAAGAAAAAAGAAGTATCAGAACATACAGGACAGGATTCCCTTAAAAACGCCATTTGCAGTGTAGATGGAAATAAATAAATAAAAAAAAGTTTTCAGGAAATAATGTTTTTTTAATTGCTACATCACCTCTATGCTGAGGTTTTGTAAGGTTTACACTGAGGTTTATGCTGAGGTTTACATGCTACAATATATCTTACGATGTGTCGGCGGGGTCACGTCGTAAGTGACGCACATCCGGCATCGTAAGGAACATTGTAGTGTGTGACAGGTACGTGCGATTGAACGTTAAAACGTTCATCGCATACACGTTGTTGAATCCTGACAAACTGCACGTCGGGTTGTTCAATGTTCCCGAGGCAGCACACATCGTAGTGTGTGACACCCCGGGAACATTGAACAGATCTTACCTGCGTCCCGCGGCTCCTGCCAGCAATGTGGAAGGAAGGAGGTGGGCAGGATGTCTACGTCCCGCTCATCTCCGCACCTCTGCTTCTATTGGCTGGCTGCCGCGTGACATCGATGTGACGCCGAACGTCCCTCCCACTCCAGGAAGTGGACGTTCGCCGCCCACATCGAGGTCGTATGTGTGACGGGGGTTAATCGTTTGTGCGGCATGTTCAACAAATTGAACGTGCCGCACATACGATGGGGGCGTTGCAAATCGCATACGATTTCGTATGTGAAATTGCAACGTGTAAAGCAGGCTTAACAGATGTGAAAAATGCAGAAAAAAAAATAGTATTTATGTTTGTAAACAGTCCACTGTCTTATTTTTTTCCCCACACTTGTTTTTGGTATAAAAAACTTTGAGAAAACATGGAAAAATTGGATATATTAATAGGCCTGTTATTACAATGGATTTCTTCAGAGTGACAGGTTTCTGAATCACCTAAATTAGAGGTCCCCAACTCCAGTCCTCAAGGCCCACCAACAGTGCAGGTTTTTGGGATCTCCTTAGTATTGCACAGGTGTTAATGTAATTACCTGCCCAGGTGCTGGTTCCAACAGCAGTGCAATGCTAAGGAAATCCTGAAAACATGCACTTTTGGTGGGCCTTGAGGACTGCAGTTGGGGAACCCTGACCTAAATGACGACCTAAATGCATCTGGTTCCCTTAAAAAACACTTACTAAACTAATGCCCTGACCGACCATGTAATAATGAGATTGCTCTGTTCTACACAATGGCTTTCCACTCTGGCTAATAAAGTGAGTTTATTTCTTTCACTGTATGGCACACAGACAGAAGTTATGTCTAAAGGAGTCTGGAAGTACTGACATTCTGATGTGTCAACTGTTAAAGTCTGATTTTCAAGTTCTCTCTTAAGTAGCTCAGAGCTATGTAGTCTCCTTACCTCCTGATTTCTGGCAGGGTAGACACTCTTCCTTAGTGAGTAGCAGAGCTGTAGTATTAGTAAAACTCTGCACTGTTATTCCTGTATTTAAACATAGAGATAACAGACCATATGAACAAGCACACAACTGCGGACAGCGAGAACCCTGATAAGGAGACCTGCCTGCTGTTGAAGAAATCAATACTGTGGGCTAGTGGATTTTGAAAGATTTAAAACAGCAACTAGTCAAGAGCTGGGAGGGAGGTGAGCAGGTAACTGCTGTATAGAAATCAATGGGGAGAGCTGTCTGGCATGTTAAGAGTTAACCCCTTTCCTGGAAGTGCATACTCAGCCAGGACCAAGCTCCAAGGAAATCAGCTTTCATTTCACGAGTTTGACAGTAGAAAAACATTTGCAAATTTGCTTATTTTCATGCTGTCTAACAAACTACATCAATTTAATAACTTGAGAATATTCCTTTATCTGCAGACAATATTGCCACTTTAAGAGGCTTGGAAAAGAATAGGGCTAAAATATGATTCAATGGGATAACCTAGGAAGTATCGAATGAGAAACTTTGGTTTTGCTTCCCATTTATTCCACGCAATTCAGCATTGCCTACCACCCATTCTTCATTATTAAGGTGTTGATTGCAACTTCCAAATTGTATTCTGCTATGCTTCAGTAGGATGCCGCATTTCACATTAATGACTTAATTTGTAGGAACAGTTATTCAAATTCTAATCATACTGTTAGCTTGTTTGGGGAAGGCTGACATTTGAGATAATATAATTTACTAAAAAGAAAAAGACACAGACAGTGTTATGTCTTCACAACTAAGGTGAGCTGAGTCTCATTCCAGAGTCTCATTGTCATGGCTGAAATGTAAATGAGAACAGAATTGTCACATTGTATAAAGGTGTCACTTTGAAAATCTAGAATGACATATTGTAGGTTATCTAGGGATGGCATTCAGAGCCAATCCTACAAGAGGAAAAGGATCATATATCAACTGTATAAAAAATTGCACTTTATGGATTACTTTTTTCTAGTTACTTGACCTTATTATGTAATACTAATTATATAAGATGTAAATATATGGTGACATGAGTTTTATATTTTTAAAACGTCCATGGAGAGAAGCTGCTCCTGCTGTTGCAGCTGCAAGCTTGGAGCTCAGTGGGTGTTCCCAGTAATGCATCCTCACTTTCACACCCTATGATGTTATGGATACCCATACTGTGCCCATCAGAACTCCATTTTATAATTATAGGTCATTCATGGTCTTTCTGATTTACCTAGTTCTCCATTTACAGTATTTATATTAATTCCTCTTTTTGCATTGCAAAAACTCAACAGTATGGAAAAAACGGTAGACTGCAATGTATATAAACTAGTTTTTTAAACTGTTTATTTACACGCAGTGGATCTATTAGGATAAGACACCAAGCCATAATCAATTGCTGGATGTAAAATCCATTACAAATACATTGAACAATTTACACTTCTGATCAATGATGAAAAGATTTGCACATAAGGACGATGGGCTCTGATTCATTAAAGCTCGTATAAAAGCTGAAAAATCTTGCCACAACGTGAGACTGTGCTAAATGTTTGCGACTTATGATGTTCTCAAGCCATTTTCGCCCAGGTCCAACAAACTGGGTGGAGCTGGTTCGAGGGCATGGCAACCCCCACTAGTCAAATTCATAATGAGTGGTGGTGTTCTTATGCCACAAATCTTTGTAGTGAAGCGAACAACATGACACAGCCACTTGTCAGACACTTCTGATTCATTAAGTGGTGTATGCCTCTTAATGAATTAGGAGTGTTTGACCCCAGCACATCTTGTCATTAAGACCAAAATGAAAAACACCGGTTTTGATGACTCAGGGTCCAAATGTTTAAAATTTCAAAATTAATCAAATAAATTATAAGCAATATATTTAATTAGAGTTGAGCAAAAAGATTTTCAGGACCCTAATGGCCTTGGGCAACAGACCAGAGCCCTGTGAACCCCTTCCTCCTGCCGGTATCCTCATCACAACTCCTAATTAGCTCAGGAGCGACGTCATGTCTGCATCATGTTACACTGATGACTTCATGCCAAACCTACCAGGTAGAAGTGCCAGGGATGTTGGCAGGCAGACGAAGGATTACAAGTCTCTAGCCTGGGGCACCATAGACTACCAGGGTCCTGTGAACCTCTTACTTTAACAGTTTAGCCCACAAGAGACATAATGTCTGCATCATGCCCCAACAATGACATCATGCCAATCCTACTAATCAGAGATGTGCCAAAGATGTTGGCAAGCAGACAAAGGTTTACATGGCTCTATCCTGGTGGAGCATAGACTACCAGGGTCCTGTGAACCCCTTCTTCCTCCCGGTATCCTCATCCCAACTCCTGATTAGCCCAGGAGCGACGTCATGTCTACATCATGCCACAATGATGATGTCACGCCAAACCTACCAATCAGAAGAAGTGCTGGGGATGTTGGCTAGCAGACGAAGGTTTACAAGGCTTTAGATATGGGGACCATAGACTACCAGGGTCCTGTAAACTCCTTCCTGCCGGTATACTCATAATAACTCCTGATTAGCCCAGGAGTGACATTATGTTTGCATCATGCCACAATGAGGATGTCATGCCATCTACCAATCAGAAGAAGTGCCGGGGATGTTGGCAGGCAGAGGAAGGTTTACAAGGCTCTAGCCTGGGGGACCATAGACTACCATGGTCCTGTGCCCCCTTCTTCCTGCCGGTATACTCATAACAACTCCTGAGTAGCCCAGGAGCGACGTCATATCTGCATCATGCCACAACAATGACGTCAAGCCAATCCTACCAATTAGAAGAAATGCCGGGCATGTTGGCTGTTGGCATTCAGAAGAATGTTCACAGACCATAGACTACCAGTGTCCTGTGAATCTTTTTGCCAATTCTATATACAATACATATATCCTAATATGAATAAATCAGCCAAATTTACTGAAAACTGGAAAATTATAATAATTTTAGTGACAATGATCTGCATTAGTTTTTCTTCCTTTCAAACAATATCAAAGACATGTCATTTTGTATGGACACTGGAAAAAATGTTTCTGTGGACTATTTAGGAATTTATGGATAGTTGGAAACCCTGTCGGATATGAGCAACTCTCCTTTGCCAGAGCTTCTAATTTACACAAACATGGCTTATCAAAAGCCAAATATATCTAACAGTTTTTGTGACTCCTGTACTTTGGGGAATTCGCTAGGCATATTTGCTAACTATGTGCATTGTCCATCTTGCACAGTGGTCACACGCTGGAGGCATAAACAAGTAACGAATCTTCACACAGTAGATATAAACAGCAGTGGGTCTGCACAGATGAGACAATTTATTACTAACTTTCCTTTAAAAAATCCTCTTGCTTTATTTGGAAGACTCACGAGTCACGACACTTCACTCCATTGTAGGCTGATGCCAAATGTTCCATCAGATACTGCAGTGTTTGTCTGTGACTTCCCATGTTTAATGTTTGCTTGATAAAATGATTCTATTTTCTCAAGAGTTTCCCTGAACATTTAAGTAAAACATCCATTAATGCCAAATGATGGACAATGTCTGCCTGTTTCCGTTCATTTGTAGGTGTGCAAAACATTTTTTAACACATAAATACACCATTGTCTCCATGCCCAACATGATTTTTCTAAAACTGTGTGTACATACACTACAGTTCAAAAGTTTGGGGTCAGCCAGACAATTTTGTCTTTTACATGAAAAATCATACTTTTATTTACCAAATGAGCTGCATAATGAATAGAAAATACAGTCCAGACATTGACTAGGTTAGAAATAATGAATTTTACTTGAAATAATTTTCTCTTTCAAACTTTGCTTTTGTCACAGAATGCTCCTTTGCAGCAATTTCAGCTTTGCAGACCTTTGGAATTCTAGCTGTTAATTTGCGAAGGCAATCTGGAGATATTTCACTCCATGCTTCCAGAAACCCACCCCCCCCCCACACACAAGTTGGATTGGCTTGATGGGCACTTTTTGCGTACCATACGGTCAAGCTGCTCCCACAACAGCTCAATACGGTTGAGATCTGGTGACTGGGCTGGCCACTCCATTACAGATAGAATACCAGCTGCCTGCTTCTTCCCTAAATAGTTCATGTATAATTTGGAGGTGTGCTTTGGGTCATTGTCCTGTTGTATGATGAAATTGGCTTCAGTCAAGTGTGGCGCCCCTGACCTAGTCAGGCACCACTGAGTACTGCACCCATGCTGGGGACAGTACAACACAGGTAATCCAGAAGGCTGACCGGGGTGTGGTACACAGGCGCATAGTGATCAGGTCTCACACATGTACCTATGAGAGGACCCCTGGGGATCCCAGGAGGGGGAAAAGCCTTCACCTTCACTGGAATAGTGGAGGGGGCCAAAAGCCTCCATCTCCTCTCAAGGGGTGTGGTAAGAGAGTCTGGTTGCTAGGTGGCGTAGGCAGGCACAAAAGGGAAAAGAGAAGGAGGAGTAAACAGTCTAGAGTCTGCAGCAGAGTGTGGAGGAGTGAGGAGCAGGAAAGTGAAGCTCAGACAGGAGCAGCAGTGAAGGTCCCAGATGTGAGCCAGGCAGTGCAGAGTCCAGGGAGCTCGAGTGAGGAGCAGATCCCGTGGGCTGCTGTAGTCTGACAGCGTCCGCGCAGTGGCTACCGACGGGGGAGAACGGTCAACTAGGAGTGCTACCCGAAATCCATCTTCAGCTAGAGAGAGAGCAACGGAGTGGGAAGTAAGGAGACTGCTAGAGAGTACCAGGCCCAAACGGGCGGCAGATCCCGAAGCGGAGATAGATCCAGCTTTCTTTTGCTAAACCTGCCGGTGTGGGGCTCTCAAAGCCCACGCCACAACACCACAAAAGCCGCAGCCACGTAGCCACAGTTAGGGCCCATAGGTCACAGGAGGCAAGCAGCTGGAGTGGCCTGGTCCAGGCGACAAGCAAACGGCAAACGAAGGGGAGAGAGGCTGCAGCATCTTCCCTGGGTGACCCCCATAGGGACTCAAAGTCGGGGTTACCCCAAACCACCAAGGGCTAAGGAAGGCGAGTTAGTAGTCACCCTCACAAGTCAGCCTGAAGGACACCTGGTTCCCACTTGGTTCATCCCAGCTACGCCCGGGTCACTCACCCTGCCATCAACTGTGAGTAAAAACCCTGAAAGACATCCTGCCTGTGTTGAGTCATTCTGCGCCTTGTAGTTCTACGCATCTACACAGGGCCCTGGGGCTTGCCTCACTCTCAGGAGGCTACTACAACTGGCTGCACCCACCATCAGCCCCAGGCATCCCTTAACCTGCAGTGGCGGTCCCCCACTGACCGCAAATCTGAGAGTGGCGTCACGACAAACTACAAAGAAGGTTTCCTACCTGTGACCAGACAGACTGAGCCAGTGGAGTCCCTGAAGGTAATGCACCGGCAAAGCGTCCCCGGGGCTCCACATCAGCACTGTCCACAGGGTATGACATGGCGTTGCAAAATGGAGTGATCGCCTTCCTTATTCAAAATCCCTTTTACAAATCTCCCACTTTGCGAGCACCAAAGCAACCCCAGACTATCACATTACCTCCACCATGCTAGACAAATGGCCTCAGGCACTCTTCCAGCATCTTTTCAGTTGTTCTGCGTCTCACAAATGTTCTTCTGTGTGATACAAACACCTCAAACTTCGATTTGTCTGTCCATAACAGTTTTCCAATCTTCTCCTGTCCAATGTCTGTGTTATTTTGCCCATATTAATCTTTTCCTTTTATTAGCCAGTCTCAGATAAGGCCTTTTCTTTGCCACCCTGCCCTGAAGGCCAGCATCCCGGAGTCGCCTCTTCACTGTAGACGTTGACACTGGCGTTTTGTGGGTACTATTTAATGAAGCTGCCAGTTGAGGACCTGTGAAGCGTCGATTTCTCAAACTAGAGACTTTAATGTACTTGTCTTGTTGCTCAGTTGTGCAGCAGGGCCTCCCGATTCTCTTTCTACTCTGGTTAGAGCCTGTTTGTGCTCTCCTCTGAAGGGAGTAGTACACACTGTTGTAGGAAATCTTCAGTTTCTTGGCAATTTCTCACATGGAATATCCCTCATTTCTAAGAACAAGAATAGACTGTCGAGTTTCACATGAAAGTTCTCTTTTTCTGGCCATTTTGAGAGTTTAATGGAACCACCAAATGTAATGCTCCAGATTCTCAACTAGCTCAAAGGAAGGTCAGTTTTATAGTTACTCTAATCAGCAAAACTGTTTTCAGCTGTGCTAACATAATTGTACAAGGGTTTCCAAAGGATTTCTAAACAACCATTTGCCTTCTAACACAGTTAGCAACGCAATGTACCATTAAAACACTGGAGTGGTGGTGTATTGGAAATGGGCCTCCATACACCTATGTAGATATTGCATTAAAAAAACCAGACGTTTGAAGCTAGAATAGTCATTTACCACATTAACTATGTATAGAGTGTATTTCTGTTTAATTTAATGTTAGCTTCATTGAAAAAAAAATGTGCTTTTCTTTTTCAAAATAAGGAAATATCTAAGTGACCCTAAATGTTTGAACTTTAGTGTATATTGACATAAAAAAGTAGCAGACACTTTTGAACTGTCCATTAAAGAGAAGGTCTGGTTTGACTAGCAACAATGGACATTTTTTATATTATGCTCTTACACAATTTGAATTTTAAATTACAAATTTAGCTCATTATTAGTGGTAGGTGGACATGCAGACAACCGGGAAAATGGATACAACCGGTCTTAAAAAAAAATATGTTCAGGTCCGAAATTGATCCTCAATATCTACCCAGATGCCGGTCCCTATATAAGTCTATAGGGATCAGAATCTGGCGCTTTAAAATGGTGGTAGAAGGGATAAGGTGATTAGAACAGGAGCGTTATAATTACCAGTCTCCACGCGGCTATAACGCTGTTTCTGGGGCCACTCATTAACCTCATGCATATGTACTGCTTCACCAGCCCACTGGCAGTCCCGGCATCTCTGATTGGTTGTAGTCAGACATAACCCCCACCCTGTCTGGCAGTGTGTCTACCTGCAACCAATCACAGACGCTGTGTGTGTCCCTATCGTGGTGTAAAAATAAATAAATGAATAAATTGGTGTTGGGTACCCCATATTGTGATACCCAGCACAGATAAAGCATATGTGCTTATCTTGGCTATGTATCAAAATAAGAGGGACCGCATGCGTATTTAAAGTATTTAAAAAAATAATTTTAAAAAACGGTGTGCGGTCCCCAACAATTTTAATACCCAACCATGATAAAGACGACAGCTGGGGGCTGGTATTCTCAGGCTGGGATGACCCATGGTTATTGCACCCCCTTAGTCTAAAAATAACAGCCTGCAGCTGCCCAGAATGATCGCATCCATTAGATGCGTCAATCCTGGAACTTTACCCATCTCATTTCCCTGGTGCAGTGGCAATTGGAGTAATAAGGAGTTAATGACAGCTCACAGCTGCCACTAAGCCCTAGATTAGTAATGGGAGACATCTATGAGACCCCCCATTAGTAATCTGTAAGTGAAAAGAAATAAAACACAAGCACCGAAAAAATCCTTTATTTGAAATAAAATACAAAACAAAACCCTTTCTCCAATTTATTAACCCCCAAAACACCTAATTCTGATGTAATCCACATGAGGTTCCACGATGAGTGCAGCTCTTCTACATACATACTGAATTCACAGTGCATGGCCACAGAACATGTCCACACTGGGCAGAGACTGAGCTGCAGCGATGAGCGGTGACGTCGCTCAGTTTATTTGTGGTTACAGCTGGAGGTTCCCATGGTACCACAGCTTTGACCGCAGGTAAATTGACCTCAGGACCTCATTTAACCTCATTAAACTCACCTCAGGGCAGGTCCCTGAGTTCACAGACCTCCATCTCCTGGCAGAAAACCAAGTGTTTTTTTTGCCTAGAGATGAAGATTTGGTGCTCAAATGTATACACCATATTGCTGTACCTAATCTGCATTGTCTGGCAAAAAAAAAATGCATCAAAACACGATATGGTTTTGATGCAATAGTGATGCAATTTTTTGCCAAGAGATGCAGATTTGGTGTAGGATTATGGTATACAAATTTCAGCACCAAATCTGGATCTCTTGGCACTAAAACGCACAAAAAACAGTGCTGAAATTTAGTGCAGACATTTTGAGCAGGTCTCAAAATGGTAACATTCGTGAGTAACGCCATACAGAAGAGCAGATCTGAATAGAGCTAGGAAACTCTTGATCTTGGTATACCACCTCAGTGTTGTGATTTCTGTGGAAAAGCTTTGGCTGTCATTAATTATATTGGTAACAGGGACTCTGGGTGTCACTACTGTGAGGGGCATGTGATGAATGTGGCTCGTGACCCTCTCTCAGAGCTGAATGTGGCTCTCAAGGTCAGAGAGGTACAGGACCACTGCCTTAGGGCATCCTATTGTGATCTGTTCCCCCGGTAAGTGACATGCACCCGAGCAGCAACAGAATGTAAAAGAACATTATCAGACTAGTCCCTCTTCTTCCATTGCTCTATGTAACAGTTCTGATGCTCACATTCCCTTCATAGGCACTTCTTGTATTTGCGCCGTTTCAGATATGTTAAATACTGTAGTGGACAACGCTTTTAAGTGCTTAAGAATAGGCAATATACCTTCATTTTGCCACAGTACATGTATTTATCTAGTCTGTAGGAAGATATGATTTAGCAAAATTACATACATTTTCAGCAATTCCAAAAACTGGTTACTCATTTATGATAAAACAGGTGTTCTTTATTGTGGAAGAATCCAGGAGTGAGGAACATATGCAGGACCCCTTATTAAAAAGAGGAGGGCTGTGCAGCTATTCGTCTAGTAGAAGTATAGCACAGTTTGATATGGAAGATGTTATCTTGGCAACTAAAAAACATGAAGATAATTTGTATGTGTAATTACTCTTGCAAAATAGCACATTTTCCTAGCTATTGTTCAGATGGAATGCAATGGAAGAACATAGCTCCACAATGTCCACACAGTGAAATAAACTTTATTCTTATGGGGCCACATGAGGAAACATTTGTCATAAACTTTCTAAATAATAGGGATTATAAATGCTGACACATAAGAATAATTAAAGTATTGTCTATGAAATGGTAAAGTGGCACCGGCACCATCGTCCCATGATGTGTCTTTTCCCTTTAATCCCTAGTGATTTTAGTATTACGGAGAAACACTGAAACCTAAAAATACACCAGTTTTATGAGAACTATAAATGGCACTTTAGGTCTAAGATATTAAAGATATACCCCTGAAGGATAGTCTTCAGTAAATATGTCACAGCTCAAGGAAGGAATGCTTAAGCTCAAAAAATTTAACCCCGTTATGACTGAGCCAATTTTGACCTTAATGACCAGGTTAAATCTTAGAAATTGGACCAGTGTCACTATGTGGTAATAACTCTGGAACGCATCAATTATTTTGAGACTTTTTTTCGGGACACATTGTACTTTATGTTAGTGGCAAATTTAAATCAATTTTTTTTTTTTGCATTTATTTGTGAAAAGAGTGGAATTTTGGTGAAAATGTCACCATTTTCAAACTTTTAATTTTTATATCTTTAACCCCCTTCACCTCCAGGCGATTTTTCATTTTTTTTCCTCCCCTTCTTCCAAGAGTGATAACTTTTTTATTTTTCCATCAATATTGCCATATGATGGCTTGTTTTCTTGCGGGACTAGTTGTACTTTTGAATGAAACCATTAGTTTTACCAAATAGTGTACATGAAAACAGGAAAAAAAAATCCAAGTGTGGTGAAATTGCAAAAAAAGTGCAATTGCACGATTGTTTTCGGGGTCTTTTATTCATCCTGTTCGCTATATGGCGAAACTAACATGTCGGTATGATGCCTCACGTCGGTATGGGTTCGTAGATACCAAGGTTTACTTTTATCTAAGGCAGGGGTGGGGAACCTTTTTACTGCCGGGGGCCATTCGGAATTTCCTACTAACCTTTGGAGGCGCACAAAATTATCAACTTGAAAACTACCCTGTTATATTTGGTCAAACGATTAATTAACTCCCCCCTACTGTGGTGGCTGGAGCTGCTTCTCTTTGGTGCGGCTGTGATGTTCGGTGATATTGATCATCTTGGTTCTCACAGCTGCTTTTCCAGGTTTGTCTCGGTATGGAGATGCTGGGGGCATACACATCACAGGAGACGCTGGGGTGCATAAATTACAGGAGACACTGGGAGTACACATCACAGGAGGGGCTGGGGCATATACATCACTAGGGGGGCATGGACAGCCCTGGCGGTGGCACAGACATGACTGGGGACAAGTACAACACTAGGTGGCAGCACAGACAGAGCAGAGCACTAGATGGCAGCACAGACAAAGCACTAGGTGGCAGCACAGACAGAGCACTGGGTGGCAGCACAGACAGAGCACTGGGTGGCAGCACAGACAGAGCACTGTGTGGCAGCACAGACAGAGCACTGTGTGGCAGCACAGACAGAGCACTGGGTGGCAGCACAGACAGATCACTGGGTGGCAGCACAGGCAGAGCACTGGGTGGCAGCACAGGCAGAGCACTGGGTGGCAGCACACTACACAAGGGGGTACACAGCACTGAGCGGGGGGGGAGGCAGCGATGGGTTGAGCACTCACATTACTGGGGTGGGGGAGGAGTCACACACACAGCACAGCACAGGCCCGGCAGGCCGGTAATCTGCTGCAGCTATTCTGTGACATTATCGCAGTATGCTGCCTACCCCGCCCACCAGAGCACACTAGCACAGGCCGGGGTTAAGCCTAGAATGTATGGGCTGCAGTCAGGTCCTGGAAGTCAGGATCTGGATAGAGCCCATACATTCTAGCATCTACCCTCAGGCAGTGGGATTTAAAGGGCCGGCAGCCGGGAAAAGCGCGGCTGCCGCCAGAGCACAGCGGTCCCCGGGAATGTGCCCGGGGGCCGCATAAAAAGTCGCCAGGGGCCGCATACGGCCCGCGGGCCGGAGGTTCCCCACCCCTGATCTAAGGGATAAAAAAAATTCAAAAGTTTGTCCAAAAAAAGAATACAGTGGAACCTTAGGGGTACTTTGCACACTACGACATCGCAAGCCGATGTTTGCGATGCCGAGCGCGATAGTCCCTGCCCTGTCGCAGCAGTGATATCTTGTGATAGCTGCCCTAGCGTTACGGCAGCGTCACACGCACTCACCTGCCCTGCGACGTCGCTCTGGCCGGCGACCCGCCTCCTTCCTAAGGGAGCGGGTCGTGCGGCGTGACAGCGACGTCACACGGCAGGCGGCCAATAGAAGCGAAGGGGCGGAGATGAGCGGAATGTAAACATCCCGCCCACTTCCGTCCTTCCGCATAGCCGGCGTGAGCCGCGGTGACGCAGGTAAGCTGATGTTCCTCGCTCCTGCGGCTTCTCACAGCGATGCGTGCTGCCGCAGGGGAACGAGGAACAACATCGTACCGTCGCAGCAGGGAAATTATGAAAATGTCGGAAACTACACCGATGATACGATTATGACGCATTTGCGCTCGTTAATCGTATCAAAAAGGATTTACACACTACGATATCGACAGCGACGCCGGATGTGCGTCACTTTCGATTTGACCCCACTGACATCGCAGCTGCGATGTCGTAGTGTGCAAAGTACCCCTTAGTTTATGAGAACAATCCGTTCTGGGAGTGTGCTTGTAAACCAAGTTACTCGTCTATCAAAGCAAAAAATTTGGCATAGGAAATAATGCAAGCTCAGACAATTCGTTCCACAACTTGTTCAATGTCCCATCCTGGTCCCCTATTGTATCATTCCACACATGCACAAACACACACACACACGCACACACACACATATTATGCTCAGCTTACCTTCCGTTCCATTGCTGGCCTCCTGGTTCTTGTAGTTCGCCGGTACAGGATGTGAATCGGGTAACCATCGCGACCAATGCCGGAGCTTCTGCTGCCAGAGTGCTGACGTCAAAGGCAGGAGCCACTTGCCTCTGATTGGCAAGCGCTGCCTTTGAGTAGCGGCTGACAGCGGAAGTTCCTCCATCATCGTAATGGTTACCCGATACACATCCTGTACCGGCGAATTACAAGAACCATGAGGCCGGCAATGGAACGGAAGGTAAGGTGAGCATAATATGTGTGTGTGTGTGTGTTTGTGTTTGTGCGTGTTTGTGTGTGTTTTAGCGGACTGCAAGAGCGGGTCAGAGCGCGGTGAAAGTACGAAGCCGTAAGTGTGTGCGGTGAGTATTTGCTCGTACAGCAAAGCTTGCTCGTAAACTGAGTTACAAATTTACAGCAAGCTTTGCTCATATAGCGAAATACTCGCAAACTGGGTTACTCGTAAACCGAAGTTCCACTGTATTTTATTGCCATTTTCCGAGACCCATAACATTCTTATTTCTTGAGATTTGGGGCTCAATGATGGCTTATTTTTTGTGCCTTCAGTTGGTGTTTTCAATTATACCAAAACAGGTCATAAGGCAGCCAGTATTACTAAACCTATGTTTACTACTCACACTACTAACAAATGTATGAGTTTCAAAATGCTTGTTTAATTACATTTTCTGCAAAAACAGATAATCCAGTGGCCCGTACCAACGTTTCAGCTCCTTTAAGAGCCTTCAAGTGCCCCTGCGGTCTCGTATATGTTGGAGAGACTACTCAACATATCCATGACCGTATAAATAAACCTAAATCGACAATTAGATGCCAGCAAAAGATACTTCCTATCCCGGCCCACTTTATTACGATGGGACATACAATTGCTCAACTCAAATTTCTGGTGTTGGAACAAGTACCCTTACTCAGAAGAGGGGGGATAGGGTTAAGATCTTATGTAATAGAGAGGCCTATTGGATACATACTCTACAATCTCCTGAACCCAGGAATCTTAATCGGGAATACAAGATTAAAGCATAATAAGATTATAACATATTACTGGGATGATATTCTATGTTAACTTTATTGATTCTGTCCATAGACATTATATATGAATTTGCATGAAGATTTTATAGTGACAGTCCTCTGAGGTCGTATGCATATATATGTACCGAATTACAGATATCCACCCTGGGCTACGAGGTTATTACATTGTGTAACTGTTAATATATACTGATTTACGTTATTATATTTTTACTTCAACCCCTTTTCTCTTTTTTTCCCCGTTTCCAATAGATATACTAAATATTCCTTCACCTCACATAGCCAGTATGACTCTTCTCCATCAGACGGTCACTTTCTCTTTAAGGTAGTTACACTGTGATTCTTTCACACACACACACACACACACACACACACACACACACACACACACACTAACCAATATGCCCATGTATCTTTAGTGACTCATACTTTCAAGTAACTGCTCTGTATTCCCCAGGTGTGCTTCCCCACAGCGTATGTGCACTCCATGCTGCCCGCTTGGCACACACTGAGCAGGCACAGAGATGTGCTCTCCATACAGCACGGTTCATGTGCTGTGCATGCACACTGGCATGTGTTCCACACTTGGGGAGCATTGAAATGCGCAGGCAGCTCTGCACGCTGGGGTACATGCCGCGCATGCCCAGTTTGGCACACCGGCCATTATACACACTGGGCAGACAGGGTCGCGTGCTCTCTATGCGACGCGACTGACATGCTGGGCCTGCCCTCTGGTATGCGTTACACACCTGGGACGCGTCACCTTGTCCCATGACCATCGACAGCCCTTTATAAAATGGCACCCTAAACACCGCCACTGCCTGCTCACATCCAGACTTAAGGCCGCTTTACACACTGTGATATCGGTCCCGATATCGCTAGCGTGCGTACCCGCCCCCATCTGTTGTGTGACACGGGCAAATCGCTGCCCATGCCGCACAACATCGCCCAGAGCCGTCACACATACTTACCTGACCGGCGACGTCGCTGTGACCGGCGAACCGCCTCCTTTCTAAGGGGGCGGTCCGTGCGGCGTCACAGCGACATCACTGAGCGGCCTCCGAATAGAAGCGAAGGGGCGGAGATGAGCGGGACGTAACATCCCGCCCACCTTCTTCCTTCCGCATAGCAGCCGGGAGGCAGGTAAGGAGAGCTTCCTCATTCCTGTGGCGTCACACAGAGCGATGTCTGCTGCCGCAACAACGAGGAACGACTTCGTTACTGCTGCAGTAACGATATTTGAGAATGGACCCCCATGTCACCGATGAGCGATTTTGCACGTTTTTTCGACGATGCAAAATCGCTCATCGGTGTCACACGCAACAACATCGCTAATGCGGCCGGATGTGCGTCACAAATTCCGTGACGCCAACGACTCCGCATTAGCGATATCGTAGCGTGTAAAGCCCCCTTAAGTCCCCTACTAAGTTACCAACAGGTACCTCATTTCTAACACACTTGCTGTATTGGTAGTCTTATGTTCCTCACAGCATTTTTTAACCGCACCTTTTTCTTTCATAGGTGTTTTTCACTAATTCTTTCAGAAACCTCTGCACCAGACAGCTACATAGTATGGCTTAAGCTACCCTCATCTGCTCACCGATTTTGCCGGGGTTTTTTTTCTAATCATTGTACTCCATGTCATTTACATTTCCATTGTATTGTCTATGGGGTTCAACAAATTTCTTACAAGATGATTCATTTTGGGCATGTTCTGCTATTACAGAAACCCCATTGCCCTTTCCCCACTTCTCATTGAGATATCACATGCATTTATAAAATGACTGATCTGATGTTTGTTACATGTATATAATGTGTATATTTTCCATGGAATTGTATGCACTTGTATATTTTAAGTATAAGGGTTACACCACATGCCATTAAAACAGTGTTTTACAAAAGTTCCAAAGTTTATCAACATAAACCCTTTTTATTTGCCCAAAACGTAATGATCATAATTAGAGAACAACGACTGTAGCACAGAGAAAGATTATAGCTAAATTATTTGAAGCTAGCAACAGTCACCAATCAGTAGGCAGTGTACAGGCCTTTGCTTTGAATGACTTCAACACATCGGCGGCCACAGAACATAACTAGTCTCTCACACTGCTCTGGTGGGATTTTGGTCCACTCTTCTTCCAGTTTCTTCCACAGTTATTTGACTGTTGTGGGTTTCTTGGCCATAACTTTGTCACCAAAGATTTTCCTGAGGTTTTCTATTGGGTTTAGATCAGGACTCTGGGCTGGCCAATTCATTGTTTCAGTGTTTTCCGTTTAAAGGAACTGCTTTACCTGTTTTGCTGTGTGACAGTGGACATAATCCTGCATGAAAATTGCTGGCTGATTGAGTGATGAATGCAAATAAGGAACCAATTATTGATGAGGAAGGTTCTGATGCACATTTGTATTTACTCTGCCCTGTAGCTGTATGAGAGGTCCAACTCCTGCTGCAGAAAACATTTCCCAAAGCATGACCTTTCCTGCACCACCTTCTGTTACATCTCGTGGCTCTCCTGAGGCAAGGACTGAGGCAGCCTCCCATTCCTTGCCTGCCATGAGCACTCCTGCTCAGCAGCGCCGAAGGTCTGCCAGACTGCGCAGTGTGCAGAAGATACCTTCTCAGAGAGGCAGCAGAAGGGTGACACCTAGTGGTTCTCCTGTTGCAAGGAGTGAGGCGGTCTCCCATTCCTGGCCTGCCGCATACTCTCCTGCTCAGCGGCCCCGAAGGTCTGCGAGGCTGCGCAATGTGCAGAGGTTTACTGCTCAGGGAAGCAGTGAGATTCCCGTTATCTCTCCACATTGTGAGACCGAGGATCCCGCCTCTATTTCCCAGAGGCAGGAGGGTGAGCATGTGCAATGCGTGGTGGGTCCTGATTCGCTCACTGACGTCACACGGCTTGATGACAAGGCTGGTGACGTGGTGAATCCTGACTGGCCAGGCTGGGACGTCGTGGACCCTGATTGGGTCAAGTCCGTCATCTCCGCCTCGCGCCCGCCCTCGGGTGGAGCTGCACCTCCTTAAAAGCTCCCCCTGCCATCATGGTGGCGTGCGACCGTCCTTCTATGTTTGGATGTCTGGCAGCGTGCTGCCACGCCACTGCTCAGGCATTACTGTCTCCTGTGGGCTTGGCCCTTGCTGCTCCGGCAGTACCTCGTTTGCAGGCCGTGTTCCTGCCTTGCTGCTCCGGCAGTACCCCCGTCAACAGGCCGTGTTCCTGTCCCAGGTGAGCTCCTCAAGTCTCCATTGGACTCACCTGGTTATTGAAAGCACACGTGCGTGGGCACCTCTGTGCTACCCTCGTGCCATATTCTCGTGACTTCCACTGGCACACGTGCGTGGGCACCTCTGTGCTTCCCCGTGCAACAGGTACACCGAGCCGTGAGATCTGTGCCATACAACCCTCACGGGTTAGGGCAGATCGGTGTACATACATCGTCTGTGACATTCCAGACGATCGCTAGCAGCAACCCGCTCACTCTTCACCCACCATAGCGGCGGTCCCTTACACCGCACAGTGGACCTTGACCGGCGGAAGCAGTCCATTTCCCATCTTGGCACGCTTCCCCGGGTCCCCCTCGTAACATTACGGTCGCGCCAAAGGTCTGGCTATGGCTGAAGAGCAGCAGCAGTTGCTGCGTTATGTGCAGCAGTTGGAGTCACGATTGGCAGCAGTGGAGCAGTCTTCCTCCGATAAGACTACTCTGACGACAGTCGCCACCCAGGCGGCTACCCAGGCTGTGCTATTGGGCGGAAGGTCTCCTCGCCTTGCGCTTCCAGAGCGCTTTAGCGGCAACAGATCTGAGTGCCGTGGTTTTATAAACCAGGTTACCACCTACTTAGAGCTGTCCGCGACTCTTTACGCTACCGAGAAGGCGAAGGTAGCCTTCGTCCAGTCCCTGCTCACAGGGAGAGCGCTGAAGTGGTCCACGACGTTGTGGGAGCGCGGAGATCGTGTGGTGAATAACTTAGCAGCTTATCTTGGGGCCATGAGAATGGTGTTCCTCGGGCCTCAAGTCACCCACGATTCCGCGCTGCGCCTCCTACGACTTCGGCAAGGGTCTGCTTCAGTCGGGGACTTTGCTGTACACTTTAGGACACTGGCCGCAGAGCTGGACTGGCCGGATAAGGTCCTTGTCCCTGTGTTTTGGGAGGGCCTGGCAGGGTTTGTCAAAGACGCACTGGCCACACGTGAGGTGCCTGCCACTTTAGAGTCCTTGATTCAGGTTGCCTCTCGCATAGACATCCGCCAGGCGGAGCGAAGGCTCGAGGTCTCTTCAGCACCCACGTCTTCTCGGTCTAAAAAGCGTCTGACTCCCGTCTTCCATCAGACAGGTCTCCCAGCCAGTCCTGTAGGCGACTCCGTGGAGTCAATGGAGGTGTCCAAGGTGGTCTCCTCTGCCCCAGGTTCTCGGTCTTGTGTCATCTGCTTTTCCTGTGGGCAGAGGGGACACATAGCTACCCTATGTCCCAAACCGTCGGGAAAAGACAGCGTCTAGTTTCTATCAGAGGGGGGACTCTAGACGCTACTTCTCCCTCTAGGTTGACTATCAGCGCCCAGTTGCAGTTCGGCACTACTCTCTTCTCTGCCCTGGCTTGCTTGGACTCAGGCGCTGAAGGCAATTTCATCTCGACCTCCCTGGCAACCCGATACTCAGTTCCCCTGGTTCTGTTGCCCAAGCCACTCAGGGTCCGGGTAGTCGACGGGTCCATACTACTCGATCCTATCACCCAGATCACCATCCCTCTCATGATGGATGTACCACCGGGACACCATGAGCAGGTGTCCTTCCTGGTGCTTCCAGGGGGGACGGATGAGATCCTACTGGGCCTTCCCTGGTTGAGACAGCATGCTCCTATACTCAACTGGGCAACAGAGGAGATCTCATCCTGGGCAGGATCCTGTAGAGAGCACCTCGTGACTACCGAACCACCCGCTACCATTAGGTCGGTTGGGTCCTCAGGGAATACTGAGGGGCCGGGTTTACCGACACCTTATGAGGCCTACAGGGATGTCTTTTCCAAAAGGGCCGCAGATACTCTTCCTCCCCACCGGCCATATGATTGCCGAATAGACCTGAAGCCAGGCTCCGAGCCCCCTAGGGGCAGAGTGTATCCACTCTCTGCTCCAGAGACGGAGGCTATGTCCAAATATATTCAGGACAGCCTGGCGAAGGGGTTCATTCGCAAGTCTATTTCACCGGCTGGTGCAGGGTTCTTTTTTGTGCAGAAGAAGGAAGGGGATCTGCGCCCCTGTATCGATTACAGGGGATTAAATGCAATCACAATCAAGAACAAATACCCTTTGCCCCTCATTACTGAGCTATTTGATCGATTCCGCGGGGCAAAGGTCTTCACAAAGCTGGATCTACGCGGGGCGTATAATCTAGTGCGAGTCCGAAAGGGCGATGAGTGGAAGACCGCCTTTAACACCAGGGACGGTCACTACGAGTATCTAGTAATGCCCTTCGGACTCTGCAATGCCCCCGCCGTATTTCAAGACTTTGTGAATGACATTTTCCGGGATTTGTATCTTTCCGTGGTTGCATACCTGGATGACATTCTTATCTTCTCCCCCGATCTTACCAGCCATCGGAGGGATGTCATCCGAGTACTTAAGAGGCTCCGCACCCATTCGTTATATGCTAAGCTGGAAAAGTGCGTTTTTGAACAGGAATCCTTGCCGTTCCTGGGGTACATAGTGTCCAGTCAGGGGTTAGCAATGGATCCGGGGAAGTTGGAGACAATGATGAACTGGCCTGAGCCCCGCTCGCTGAAGGCGATCCAGCGATTCTTGGGGTTTATCAATTATTATCGCCAGTTCATTCCCAACTTCTCAACGGTGGCAGCACCCATCATTGCCCTTACCCGCAAGGGCGCTAATCCCAAAGCATGGACACGGGAAACGGTAGAGGCATTTCACACTCTCAAAACTCACTTCTCCAGAGCTCCCATCCTTCATCGTCCAGACATCTCCAAACCCTTCCTACTGGAGGTAGACGCCTCTTCGGTCGGTGCAGGTGCAGTCCTGTACCAGAAAAACGAACGAGGAAGGAAACATCCGTGTTTCTTTTTCTCCAAGACCTTTTCTCCGGCCGAGAGGAACTACTCCATAGGGGATAGGGAGTTACTGGCGATGAAACTAGCATTCCAGGAATGGCGGCATCTCCTGGAGGGTGCGAAGCATCCATTTGAGGTTTTTTCTGACCACAAAAACCTCACATACCTCCAGACAACACAACGCCTGAACCCAAGGCAGGCCCGTTGGTCTTTATTCTTCTCCCGGTTCCACTTTATTATCCGCCACCTGGCCGGTGAGAAGAACGTACGGGCCGATGCCTTGTCACGTTGTATGGTTGTGTTGGAGGAGGACGAGGAGGAGCCTCGTCTTATACTACCCCCGGACAGCTTGAGGATGGTCACTCCCACTTCTTTGGACCAGGTGTCACCTGGCAAAACCCTCGTTCCCCCTGAACTACGGAACGAGGTGCTATCGTGGGCCCATGCCTCCAAGGTCGGGGGTCACTTCGGGGTCAAAAGGACCAGAGACCTGGTGACCAAGCATTATTGGTGGCCGAGACTACCCCAGGACATACAGGAATATGTGGGAGCCTGTATGTCGTGTGCTCGGAATAAGCCGTCCCGGCAGAGACCGGCAGGTCTTCTTCACCCACTGCCAGTGCCGGATCGTCCCTGGGAAGTGGTGGGGATGGACTTCCTGGGAGATCTGCCCAAGTCAGCAGGGCACAGGGTCGTATGGGTCATCACGGACCACTTCTCTAAAATGGTCCACTTGGTGCCTCTCCCACGACTCCCGACGTCACGTGCTCTCGCCACCTTGTTCATTCGGCATGTATTTAGGTTGCATGGCATGCCTGACAAGGTGGTGAGCGACCGGGGTCCCCAGTTCGCGTCTCGCTTCTGGAGAGAGCTCTGTAAGCTCCTGCAGATAGAGCTGAACATCTCCGCATACCATCCCGAGACCAATGGACTAGTGGAGAGGACTAATCAGACCTTGGTAACTTACCTCCGCCATTTTATATCCACGCACCACGACAACTGGGCTAACCTCCTTCCTTGGGCCGAATTTGCCATTAACAATTCGGTCCATGAATCCTCTGGCCAGACTCCGTTCCTACTCAATAACGGACAACATCCCAGAATCCCGGTTCCGATGCCCATTACGTCACCCGATACTAGAGTGGAGGATTGGGCGACCAAGGCCCGGGAGATCTGGGATGACACCCAAGAGGCTCTTAAAAGGGCTAAAGACCGGATGGTGACAACGGCTGATGTTCGCCGCCGCCCTGCACCATCCTTCGCCCCTGGTGACCTAGTATGGCTGTCCTCTAAGAATGTTAACCTACGGGTACAGGCAGCCAAATTCGCCCCTAGGTATCTGGGTCCGTTTAAAGTACTACAGCAGGTAAACCCAGTGGCATATCGACTCCAGCTCCCTCCACGCTGGGCTATAGCCAACACCTTTCACGTGTCCCTCCTGAAACCCGTACGACTTAATAAATTCTCGGGGTCCCTGCCGGCTCAAACCGACTCCCCGTCCGACGACCCTGAGGTGGCAAAACTTGTGGAGACAAAAGTCATACAGGGCAAGAGGTACTACCTCGTGGAGTGGGCCGGCCGTGGTCCGGAGCATAGATCCTGGGAGTTGGAGGATCATATCCGCACCCCGGGTTTGATAGCGGCCTTCGAGCACGGACAGGGGGGGGGCCTAGACGGGGGGGTAATGTTTCATCTCGTGGCTCTCCTGAGGCAAGGACTGAGGCAGTCTCCCATTCCTTGCCTGCCACGAGCACTCCTGCTCAGCAGCGCCGAAGGTCTGCCAGACTGCGCAGTGTGGAGGAGATACCTTCTCAGAGAGGCAGCAGAAGGGTGACACCTAGTGGTTCTCCTGTTGCAAGGAGTGAGGCGGTCTCCCATTCCTGGCCTGCCGCAGACTCTCCTGCTCAGCGGCCCCGAAGGTCTGCGAGGCTGCGCAATGTGCAGAGGTTTACTGCTCAGGGAAGCAGTGAGATTCCCGTTATCTCTCCACATTGTGAGACCGAGGATCCCGCCTCTATTTCCCAGAGGCAGGAGGGTGAGCATGTGCAATGCGTGGTGGGTCCTGATTCGCTCACTGACGTCACACGGCTTGATGACAAGGCTGGTGACGTGGTGAATCCTGACTGGCCAGGCTGGGACGTCGTGGACCCTGATTGGGTCAAGTCCGTCATCTCCGCCTCGCGCCCGCCCTCGGGTGGAGCTGCACCTCCTTAAAAGCTCCCCCTGCCATCATGGCGGCGCGCGACCGTCCTTCTATGTTTGGATGTCTGGCAGCGTGCTGCCACGCCACTGCTCAGGCATTACTGTCTCTTGTGGGCTTGGCCCTTGCTGCTCCGGCAGTACCTCGTTTGCAGGCCGTGTTCCTGCCTTGCTGCTCCGGCAGTACCCCCGTCAACAGGCCGTGTTCCTGTCCCAGGTGAGCTCCTCAAGTCTCCATTGGACTCACCTGGTTATTGAAAGCACACGTGCGTGGGCACCTCTGTGCTACCCTCGTGCCATATTCTCGTGACTTCCACTGGCACACGTGCGTGGGCACCTCTGTGCTTCCCCGTGCAACAGGTACACCGAGCCGTGAGATCTGTGCCATACAACCCTCACGGGTTAGGGCAGATCGGTGTACATAGATCGTCTGTGACATTCCAGACGATCGCTAGCAGCAACCCGCTCACTCTTCACCCACCATAGCGGCGGTCCCTTACACCGCACAGTGGACCTTGACCGGCGGAAGCAGTCCATTTCCCATCTTGGCACGCTTCCCCGGGTCCCCCTCGTAACAACCTTCTATTGACTTCTTAATACACTTTGGGTTCAGTCTTTCACCAGTATGTCGACAAACATAATGTTTCCCATTAGACCCAAATAAATTAAACTTGCGTACCACTTCTCCTCTGTCCATACAACATGTGTGGTGCCCCTGACCAGGTCAGGCACCACTGAGTACTGCACCCATGCTGGGGGCAGTACAACACAGGTAATCCAGAAGGCTGACCGAGGTGTGATTACACAGGCGCATAGTAATCAGGTCTCCCACATCTACCTTTGATAGGGACCCCTGGGTAATCCAGGAGGGGGTGTGGCCTCCATGTTCACTCAAGGGATGTGGTAGAGAGCCTGGTTGCTAAGTTGCGTAGGCAGGTACAGAGGGGAGGGGAGTAGTAAGCCAGTCTGAAGTGGAGCTCAGGGAGAGCAGACGCAAAGAGGAGACCTGAGGCTGCCACTGGTGAGACAACGTACGTGCAGTGACTATCGACGGGGGAGATTGGTCACCTGGTAGTGCCACCCGAAATCCACCCAAGGCTAGAGAGAGCAAAGGGGTGGCTGAGTACGGGGACTGCCAGGGAGGTACCAGGCCCGTAAGGGTTACAGGTCCCAGTGCAGAGATTCATTCAGTTTTCCCTTCCAAACCTGCCTGAGGGTGCACTTTAGATCCCCAAGACAACACCACAGAGTCCGAAGCCAAGTAGCAACGAGAGGGCCCATAGCTCACAAGAGACAAGCAGCCGGAGTGACCTGGTCCAGGCTACAAGCAAACAGGAAGAAAAGAGGGGAGAACAGGCAGCAGCAACTTCCCAGGGTGACCCCCGTAGGGACTTCAAGTCGGGGTCACCCCAAAAACACTAGGGCTAGAGAAGGCGAGTCGGTAGTCACCCTCAAAAGTCAGCCTGACGGAGTGCCTGGTTTCTTCTAGTTAATCGCAGCTACGCCTAGGTACTCACCCTACCATCTATTGTGAGTAAAAACCCTGAAAGACTGTCTGGACTGTGCCTGAGTCATTCTGCAACCTGTGGTTCCACACACCTACACAGGGCCCTAGGGCCTGTCTCACTCTCGGGAGGCCACTACATCTAGCTGCATCCAACATCAGCCCCAGGCATCCCCTAATCTGCAGTGGCGGTCCCCTGACCGCAATACCGAGAGTGGCGTCACAAAACTCCTAAAGAAGCAATCTACCTGTGACCAGACTGTCCCATGGAGTCCCTGAAGGTAATGCACCACTACACCTGGGCTGGGCTCCTCACATGCTCCTCACCAAAGGTCAGTCAAGCCTTTAGATACTTTCTGCTAATGAGAGGTTTGCTCACTGCAGGGTGGGTTTTCAGTCCAAATGCTATTAAATGTTGTGACACTGTATGATGAGACAGATCTTTACCTTGTTCAGTGCTGAACTAGTGAGCAATTCCAGCTGCAGTGTTGAAGCGATTACCCATGGAGAGTCTTCGTATTATCCTGTCCTCTCTTGCATTTGTCTTTCAAAGGCGACCAGCCTTCTTGGGGGACTTGAAAGAGTTTGTGATGTTGTAAAGATGCAATATTGTCAAAAATCACACAATTGGAATGACCAACTTCTCTTGCTATGGCTGATAGTGTCACCCCTTTGGCCTTCCTCTGGACAACCTGCTGTCAGAGGATTTCAGTCACTTTGGAACGGCACACCATTTTTGCAAAGTCAATGCAAACTGGATAGTTAGGCTGCCAGTTAAATAGGGTTTGTCAGATAATTAAGGAAATTAGCACCAGGTGCCAGATTAACACTAATAACTTGCAGGTATCTGAAAGTGTTCTCTAATATTAATCAGTGTTCTTTTTCATGTATCTCATTTACATTTTTATTATGTGCTTTACAATAAATTTAATTTATGAAATAAGCTTAACATACTGCTAGTTTACTCATGTTAGGATATAATCACATATGACTACACAATGACCGCAACATTTAGGAAATTGTGTGTTGTTCTCTAATTTTGATCTCCAGTGTATATACACTTTTTTTTTCTCTGCCTTTAACACCAGGCCAAACCCAGATGAAGGATCTTAAAGGGGCGAAACGTCATTATGGCCACTGGGTTATCTGTTTTTGCAGAAAAATTAATTCAATTAGCATTTTGAAACTCATGCATTTGTTTAATTTGTGTGCCAGAGCTATCCTCTATATAAAAGTTTGCCTCGTAGGCCGGATCGTTCAGAAGTCTTGCACACAAAGCTGTTTAGTTCCAGGACATTTAAATTTTTATAGATGTCACCAAATTTAATAAAGAGTTATGCACAATCTACTTCTCTGGATTGTGCGCCCTTACAGTCTTTCCATTTTGAAGAAAAACAAACTATAGTCTTATTTGATTACATTTTCTTTCTACTGAAGGAATATCTATTCATAATTCTAGAAGGTGAGAAGCAGAACTGCACAATGCATCCATCACTCATCTATCCATCACCCGTACAATACTGTACAATACACAATACAATGTTTCATGAATCAATAAAAAAACAGCTATTCACGTTATTGTGATGCCGCTCTATGCCAAGTATAGTTTTCTACAAATTCAGTTATAACTAAGGTATATGAACACTGTAGTAGTTAAACTTTGTTCCCATTTCTGATACTGCTTTAGCATCGCTATTAACCTGAAGGGTCAATTTTAAGTCAATATGTAAAAAATGAACTATTATGGGCACTCGAGCACCAACGATAATGGATCGAGCAATGAACGACTCGATTGAGTAACGAACGCACCCCAGCACCCACAATGCTCAATCCAGTAATGAATGTACCCGAGCACCCGCAATGCTCAATTGAATAACGAATGTACCTAAGCATCCGTGATACTCGATTGGGAATCGAGCAGTGGCGAGCATGCTCGCTCATCACTAGTTAAAAAGTATCCTGCTTCAAACAAACACTTGAGTGACTTATTTAGGAACTGTGCCACCCAAAGTAACTTGATGACTACTATATAACCATCATGTCAAATAGCTGTACCACAGTACAGTGGTGGAACCAGGGCTGGCGTCAGCACCCGACGCACCTGGGCATGTGCCGGGTCACAGGACAGCTGAGAGAGCCTACTCGCGGTGGCAGGAGCAGGTTACCATCCTTCCTGTGGCCCTTGGGCAGATTTCCAGGGACCAGAGAGAGTGCTCCGGCAGTCAGACGCACGTTGCTGGGTGCCGGCCCTTTAAAACCATCGAGCATGCACCCACAGCATTCACTGCTGAATGCTGCGTGCACATGCATTGCAGGCCGGGGTTCATCTGTGGGTGAAGCTAGCACACAATATGCTCCTGTCCCACACATGAAGAGGAGCCGCTGCCGTCCCCCAGTGCTGCCGGCTGTGGGTTGAACAATTAGTCTATGCTAACGAGGGTCTTATAACAGGCCATTATCACTAGAAGATTAGTAATCTTGCTGTAATGTAGTCCTTTTTATTTATGAGCTCTGTATAACCCTACCACCAGCACTGATTACACTGAAAACTGCCATTCAGCGGTGTGGGTGATGTTATACAGAGCTCAGCATTCAGAGAACAGAGATCTGCGGCAGAGAAAACTTGAATCAAAACTGGAGCAGACTCTTTAAATGTCCTTTTTGACCTTGACATCATGTCCTTCCTATCTGTATTTACTGGATCCTTGATGGATATGATGAATCCATTATGACCTGTTTGATGAATAATTTATTATCTATTTCAAGTCATAATTATTTATTTATTTGGTTAACAGCTGTAAAATCTGTCTGTCTATCATCTATCAATCTTTGCAAACCTTTAACACATTAAAAAAAAACCATTTATATCAGTGTCCCACTACCTAACAATTTTAACAGAATGTGTATGTGGTCCTCTATTATGCCTAATAGAGGGTATATCGGCATCCCTCTTACTTCTAGTTTTTGCCAGTTCTTGCATTGATCACATAGGCTTTGTGAGGTTCAGAGTCACTCCTTCATAAATGAAACAGGATGTGTCTGACCATATCACACACACACCACATGCCCAGATAAGGTAGTAAAATGCTAAAATTACATTTACCTGTGACTACTGGAGTATTATTTCCTGACAGCACTACTAGAGAACGATGCAGATGTGTTTGTAATGAGACAAAGCTCAGCTCTGCTGTACTGTGTTAATTGTGATCACACACTGCTCTGCAGTGAAATCTGTGTCCGGCCCATAGATCTTAACATCTCATTTACATATTAAAAAATGTGGATTTCTCTAGAATAAGATATCAGATCTTAGATCTCAAGGTATCATATTAATCACCTTTTAAGAATCTACATGTCCATATAGACGGCTAAAGCCTGCTTTACACCTTACGATCCAGCATACGATATCGTATGCGATCGTAACCGCCCCCATCGTATGTGCGGCATGCTCAATTTGTTGACTGTGCCGCACATACGAGTAACCCCCCGTCACACGTACTTACCCGTCCATACAACCTCGATGTGGGCGGCGAACGTCCACTTCCTGGAGTGGGAGGGACGTTCGGCGTCACAGCGACGTCACGCGGCAGCCTGCCAATAGAAGCGGAGGGGTAGAGCTGAGCGGGACATAAACATCCCGCCCACCTCCTTCCTTTCGCATTACCGGCCGGGAGCCGCAGGACGCTGGTAAGATCTGTTCATCGTTCCCGGGGTGTCACACACTGCGATGTGTGCTACCCCGGGTACGATGAACAATCTGACGTTCAATTCTAGAGAAATGAACGATGTGCGTGCGATTGAACGTTTTACCGTTCAATTGCAATCGCACGTAGCTGTCACACACTGCAATGTACCTTACGATGCCGGATGTGCGTCACTTACGACGTGACCCCGCCGACACAATGTAAGATACATTGCAGCGTGTAAAGCGGGCTTTAAGAGGATCGATCACACTGACAGATTCCCTTTAAGCATCTTGTTCTCAGCAGATAGACCCAAATCGATCAGCAAGTTATCACCTATCCTGTAAATAAGCTATAACGTACAATGTTGGAAATAATCCTTGTTTGGAGTACTATTAACATGTGCAGGTGCAAATTTTATAGAAATTCACACTACATTTTCATCTACATATGAAAATAGCAAATCTACAGAAAAGCAGAACACAAACATTTAGCTGAAATCCCTCTATTAGCTCAAGTTTTACATTCAGTATACAAACAGATGATGGAAAAGTCAGCCACTGGGAGTCATTTGCCGTTATTCCAATAGACTGACAATGTGCCAGCTGCTCTAACATAACACAGTTTTACTGCCCGAAAGGCTTAAAGAGGTGTTTCCGCTGATAACAAGTATCACTTATCCACTGGAGCTAATGAGAAATGTTACATTGGAGGCCGTCTCACCACTGGAATCCCCTCTAGGCATTTTCATTTCACTGCATCTTTAAATGCAATAGTTGTATAGAGCAGTATTAGATAGAAGAAAATACCTGATAAAAGATATTATCTCAATTACAACCATTTTTATTGCTCCAGTGCTAAATGTGGCAAGCTTTGAAATATTTTTCACTGAAAATCTTCTAATGTATTTATTTTACTTACCGTATTTTCTGGATTAAAAGACAAACTTTTTCCCCCCAAAACTGGGGGTAAAATGTGGGTGCATCTTATAATCCAGATATGTCTTACTGGAGTGGCGGTGGTCATAGGAGGGAGGGTCGGAGATACTGAGGGCTCGGAGGAGGGGGTGTCACTGCAGTGGCGCAGCTCAGGAGGGTCACAGGACGGAAGGTCACCAATGCGGCGGGCTCCTTGATCTCACAGTGGGCTGTGGGCTCCATTGAATCGCCTGCGGTTGATGTGATGGACTTCAAGAATATGGCCGCGGAGTCCTATCTACGCATGCGCCGCCTCCGCAGCCATTTTCTTGAAGTCAATCTTGTCAACTGCGGGCAATTTAATGGAGCCCGCAGTCCGCCAGCAGGTCAATGGGGTGTCTGCCGCCGCAACACCCCCGAGCCCGCAGTATTGCCGACTTTCCGTCCACTGACCCTCCTGAGCTGCGACACCCCCTCCACCAAGCCCGCAGCATCGCCGACTCTGCCTTCTGTGACCTTCCTGAGCAGCTCCACCACCGCTGCTTCCACCTGGTGAGATAATATAAGACACACTAGGATTATAAGTTGGACCCTCATTTTAACATTAAAAATTATTTTTTTTCCTATTTCCCTCCTCTAAATTTGGGGTACATCTTATAATCTGATGTGTCTTATAAAACGAAAAATACAGTATATAGCACCATCGTATTCTACAGTGCTTTACATACATACATAGTTTTCCCTACCTCCGTTCTGTGATGTTTTTGGCATACAGCTTCTAGGCAGATGTAGATGTCTTTAGGCTAAGAACGCACTTTGCGTTTCCACCTGCGTTTCAGCTGCTTTTTAGGTTTTGAGAAGCACCTTTTTCATGCCAAAAGGCATGCGTTTTGATTTTCCAGCAAAGTCAATGGAAAATGGTGATTTTCAGACCGCACTTTGCGTTTCTAAACGCTGCGTTTCATTTGCATATTTTGTGGCAAAAACCATGAAACTTCAAATTTCCTGATTTTTACCTGCGTTATAGGTGCAGAAAACATGCGTTTTGGACTTCAAAAACGCATGCTATTCTGACATTAACCCCTTCAAGACCTTTTACGCACCATATGCGTCATGAAGCCCTGTGCCTTCCCAACCTTTGACACACCGTATGTGTCATGGCGGGTTTCCGTTCCTGCAGCACTGGTGACTGGGTTCACTGAAATCTCACCAGCGCTGCAGGTACATAAGGACTTGTAGTTGAGCCGGGGGGGGGGGGGCTTTTTTCCCCCGTGGCTACGATCGGTCTGATTGGCTGTTGAAAGTGTCACTTTCACTTTCACATTTAATCAGAACGATTGTAATATTTCACCAATGAAACTTGGTGAAATACTACAATCCAGCCATGGCTGAAGATGGAATATCATCAGCCATTGGTTGCAGCAGGGAGAACACTGTGAAATCCCCCCCCCTGATCTGATTGGAGCTAGCGTCCATGTGACGCTATCCCTCCAATCAGATGTGGAGGAGCTGTGTGACCGGTGAGTGCCCTCCCCCTTCAGGCCTCATCCTGATGGTGGACGGCGATGCTGAAGATGAGGGTCCCCTGCTGCCACTGCCACCGCGATGTGCCGCCTCCGATCGCCATCTGCTGCCACCGATCGCCATCACGTAAGTTTCTCTTCCTTCTGTGCTGTCTTCCCCTCCCTTCTGTGCTGTTCTGCGCTCCCCTTTGTTGTCTTCCGTTCCCCCCTGTCGTCCGATCCCACCCCCACCTCCGCTCCCCCCGCCATCCGATTCTACCCACCCCCAACCCACACCGACCTCCGCTGCCTTCCCCGACCTCTGCTCCCTGTGATCACTCACCGCCGGTGCCCTGCTTCTGACACCCGGCTGGTGTGAGTGACTGACTGGTGCTGCCAGTGATCAATCCCCCGCCCTGATCACTGGGCATCAGGAGGGTGCGATTGTCATCCCCCTGCGGCCCTGCGATTGCCCCCCTTGCGCCCCTGTGATTGCTTCCCCCTGCATCCCTGTAATTGCTTCCCCCTGCGTCCCTGTGATTGCTTCCCCCTGCGTCCCTGCGATTGCGTCCCTGCGATTGCGTCTCCTGCGTCCCTGTGATTGCGTCCCTGTGATTGCGTCCCTGTGATTGCGTCCCTGCGATTGTGTCCCTGCGATTGTGTCCCTGCGATTGCGTCCCTCTGCGTCCCAGTGATTGCGTCTCCCTGCGCCCCTGCGATTGCACACCCTGCTTCCCTGCGATTGCGTCCCTGCGATTGCATCCCCCTGCGTCCCTGCGATTGCGCCCCTGCATCCCTGCGATTGTGTCCCTGCGATTGTGTCCCTGCGATTGTGTCCCTGCGATTGTGTCCCTGTGATTGCATCCCCTGCGTCCCTTTGATTGTGTCCCTGCGATTGCGTCCCCCTGCGATTGCATCCCTGCGATTGCACCCACTGCGTCCCTGCGATTGCATCCCCCTGCATCCCTGCGATTGCATCCCCCTGCGTCCCTGCGATTGCGCCCCCTGCGTTCCTGCGATTGTGTCCCTGCGATTGTGTCCCTGCGATTGTGTCCCTGCGATTGCGTCCCCTGCGTCCCTGTGATTGCGCCCCTGTGATTGCATCCCTGCGATTGTGTCCCTGCGATTGCGTCCCTGCGATTGCGTCCCCCTGCGATTGCGTCCCTGCGATTACATCCCCCTGCGTCCCTGCGATTGCATCCCCCTGCGTCCCTGCGATTGCGCCCCCTGCGTCCCTGTGATTGCGCCCCCTGCATCCCTGCGATTGTGTCCCTGCGATTGTGTCCCCCTGCGATTACGTCCCCGTGTCCCTGCGATTGCGTCCCCCTGCGTCCCTGCGATTGCGCCCCCTGTGTCCCTGCGATTGCACCCCCCTGCATTCCTGCGATTGCACCCCTGCGATTGCGTCCCTACGATTGCGTCCCTACGATTGTGCTCCTCCTGCGTCCCTGCGCTCACCTGCGACTGCGCTCCCCTGCGATTGCATCCCCCTGCGTCCCTGCAATTGCGCCCCCCTGCGCCCCGGTGATTACGCCCCTGTGATTATGCGTCCCTGCGATTGCGCCCCTGCGCTCACCTGCGATTGCATCTCCCTGCGTCCCTGCAATTGCGTCCCCCTGCGCCCCGGTGATTACTCCCCTGTGATTATGCGTCCCTGCGATTGCGCCCCTGTGATTATGCGTCCCCCTGTGCCCCGGTAATTACGTCCCTGTGATTGCGTCCCTGTGATTACGTCCCCTGTGATTGCGTCCGCCTGCGCCCCGGAGATTGCGCCCCAGTGATTACGGCCCCTGCATCTCCTCAGCCCCCTCCTGCACTAGAAAGTTTCACCAAACACTTGCACATACACACGCACACTAAAATAAAGTTTAGGGTTTTGGGTTTTTTTGCACACGCACACAAATGTCCTGCTCGTCCCTCCGTAGCTGATAGTGAGGGAGAGGGTCCCACTTTTCTCTATTTCTCCCACTCTTCCTCCTCCAGTGACACAGACTCTACGTCGCAGGACAAGAAATCATCCAGAGGCCGGGAGGAGAAGAAGCCAGAGGCCGGGAGGAGAAGAAGCCGGAGGCCGGGAGGAGAGCCGGAGGCCATGGAGGAAGACCCACAGTAAAGTGTGAGTAACCCCCAACCTAGCGCTAGTGCACTAAACCACACACACCAAACTGATGTACATTACACCACACTAACCTGAAATACACTACGTCAGTTGGTATGTGGTATAGTGTAGGTCAGGTTGATGTGTGTGTGTGGTGTAGTGTACGTCAGGTTGGTATGTGTGGTGTAGTATACACCACACACACCATCCTGACATACACCACACACCAACCTAACATACACTAAGTCAGGTTGGTGTGTGGGTTGTAGTGTATGTTAGTTTGATGTGGGGTGCAGTGTACGTCAGGTTGATGTGTGTGTGTGGTAAACACCACACACCAACCTGATCTATACTACACTACACACACCAACCTGACGTAAACTACACTACACACATACCAACCTGACATACACTACATATTCTCCATACGCCACATGGTGTCCGTAAATAATTGGAGCTAATTTTCCATTCAAATTGTTAGCAGACACCATGTCGCGTATGGAGAGCCCCTGTATGCCTACACATTGGTGCTTCCCCAGAAGTGACCCCATTTTGGAAACTAGACCTCCAAAGGAACTTATCTATATGCATAGTGAGTACTTTGAACCTCCAGGTGCTTCACAAATTGATCCGTAAAAAATGAAAAAGTACTTTTTTTTCACAAATTTTCTTTTAGCCTCAATTTTTTTCATTTTTACATGGGCAACAGGATAAAAGGGATCCTAAAATTTGTTGGGCAATTACTCCTGAGTACATAGATACCTCATATGTGGTCATAAACCACTGTTTGGGTGCACGGCAGGGCTCGGAAGGGAAGGAGCGCCATTTGACTTTTTGAATGGAAAATTAGCTCCAAAAGTCAAATAGCGCTCCTTGCCTTCCGAGCCTTGCCGTGCACCCAAACACTTGATTTCCACCACATATGAGGTATCTGTGTACTCAGGAGAAATTGCACAATACATTTTATGGTGTAATTTTTCCTGATACCTTTGTGGAAAAAAAAACTACCTGGTTGAAGTAACAATTTTGTGCTAAAATAAAATATAAATATTTTCACGGCTCAAAGTTATAAACTTCTGTGAAGCCCCCAGGGGTTCAAAGGGCTCACTAAACCTTTAAAAAAAATTCCATGATGGGTCTAGTTTCCAAAATGGGATCACTTGTGCAGGAGTTCCATTGTTTAGGTACCTCAGGGGGTCTCCAAACGCAACATGGCGTCCCCTTACGATTCCAGACAATTTTGCGTTTGAAAAGTTAAATGGCGCTTCTTGCCTTCCGAGCATTGCCGTGCACCAAAAACACTTGATTTCCACCACATATGAGGTATCTGTGTACTCAGGAGAAATTGCACAATAAATTTTATGGTGTAATTTTTCCTAATACCCTTGTGAAAAAAAAGCTACCTGGTTGAAGTAACAATTTTGTGGTAAAAAAAAATATAAATACTTTCACGGCTCAACGTTATAAACTTCTGTGAAGCCCCCAGAGGTTCAAAGACCTCACTAAACATCTAAAAAAATTCCATGAGGGGAGTAGTTTCCAAAATGGCGTAACTTGTGCGGGAGCTCCATTGTTTAGTTACCTCATGGAGTCTCCAAACGCAACATGGTGTCCCCTAACGATTCCAGACAATTTTGCGTTTGAAAAGTTAAATGGCGCTTCTTGCCTTCCGAGCCCCGCCGTGCACCCAAACAAGTGATTTCCACCACATATTAGGTATCGGTGTATTCAGGAGAAATTGCACAATAAATTTTATGGTGTAATTTTTCCTGATACCCTTGTGAAATGCTAAATTTTATGGCTAAAGTAACATTTTTGTGTAAAAAAGTAAATTTTCATTTTTTCCTTCCACATTGCTTTGACTCCTGTGAAGCACCTAAAGGGGTAATAAACTTTTTGGATGTGGTTTTGAGTAGCCTGAGGGGTGCAGTTTTTAGAATGGGGTCACTTTTGGGTATTTTTTGTCCCTTAGGCCTCTCAAAGTCACTTCAAATGTGATGTGGTTCCTAAAAAAAGTTTTTTGTAAATTTTGTTGGAAAAATGAGAAATTGCTGATGAACTTTGACCCCTTCTAACTTCCTAACAAAAAAAAAATTTGTTTTGAAAATTGCGCTGGTGTAAAGTAGACATGTGGGAAATTTTATTTAGTAACTATTTTGTGTAACATATTTCTCAGATTTATGGGCATAAAATTTCAACTTTTGAAAATTGCGCAATTTTCTAATTTTTCGCCAAATTTCCGAAATTTTAAAAAATGAATGCAAAAAAATATTGGCCTAAATTTACTACTTTCATGAAGTACAATATGTCACAAAAAAACAATGTCAGAATCGCTAGGATCCGTTGAAGCGTTCCAGAGTTATAACCTCATAAAGGGACACTGGTCAGAATTGTGCAAAATGGCGAGGTCAGTAAGGTCAAAATAGGCTGGGGGCTGAAGGGGTTAAAATAATGGAATAATATGTCCCTTTACACACACACATAGTCCGACAATTAAATTAAAGAAAAATTATGATTTTATTGCTATTTTAGCATTAAATATTATAAAACCGCTATAATTTCATGAAATATAACTATTTAATTCCAAAATTATGTTTTCCTTTTTTTTCTCTTTTTTCATTCTGTTTGACTAGTTAATCTTTATTTAGCAGTGTCTTGATGATCAAAACGCATCTGTCAAAACGCAGGTGAAAAAGCATGTAAAAAGCGCTGAAAACGCATCTTAAACTCGGTAAATACGCATGCGTTTTCAGCGCTAAAGTTCTGAAAAAGGCAACTTTGGACAAATAAATTAAGCCCAAAACGTGCGTTTAGAACTGCGAGTAGGAGAACGCAAAGTGCGTTCTTAGCCTTAGGGGCACTTTGCTTACTAAGACATCGCAAGCCGATGCTGCGATGCCGAGCGCGATAGTCCCTGCCCCCGTCGCAGCTGCGATATCATTGTGATAGCTGCCGTAGCGAATATTATCGCTACGGCTGCTTCACATGCACTCACCTGCCCTGTGACGTTGCTCTGGCTGGCGAACTGCCTCCTTATTAAGGGGGCGGGTCATGCGGCGTCATAGCGACGTCACACAGCAGGCGGCCAATAGGAGCGGAGGGGCGGAGATGAGCGGGATGTAAACATCCCGCCCACCTTCTTCCTTCAGCATAGCCGTCGGGAGCCGCGGTGACGCAGGTAGAAGTTCCTCGCTCCTGCGACTTCACACACAGCGATGTGTGCTGCCGCAGGATCGAGGAACAACATCGGACCGTCGCGTCAGCGTAATTATGGAATTCGCCGACGCTACACCGATGATACGATTACGACGCTTTTGCGCTCGTTAATCGTATCATCTAGGATTTACACACTACGATGTCGAGAGCGACGCAGGAAGTGCGATGTCGTATTGTGCAAAGCCTGCCTTAGGGTTAGACACTCTGCCAAATAATTGAAAACGTTTTTGATATATTGAAAAGAATGGGACTTTAGATGCACTAGATGGCCAAAAGTATGTGGACATCCAACCATCACACCTACATGAGCTTGTCTGATTACCCATTCAGAAGGCATGAGCATTAATGGGAGTGTACAGTGCACTACAAAAGTATTCAACTCCTTGGTTTTTTTCCTATTTTGTGACATTATAACTTCTGTGTAAATAGTTTTGTAATCTGATTTATGTCTGATGCATCTGCGCTAAATCGTCTTAGTTGTGGAAGTGAAGTCAGAAAAATATAGGAAAAAATTTAATTTATGGGATAAAATAAATAAAAATTTACATTTGCATATGTATTCACTCCTTTTGCTATGAAGCCCCTAAAAATATCTGCTGTGGTCAAATGAGACCAAAATTGAACTTTCTGGACAACAAGGTAACTGTTATGTCTGGCACCAAACCAACACCGCTCATCACCCCAAGAACATTCATGCTATGGGGATGTTTTTCGTCAGCAGGGACAGGCAAAATGGTTGAGGGGAAAATGGATGGTGCGAAATACAGGAATATTTTTAAGCAAAAGCTGTTTCAGTCTGTCAGTGAAGTGAGACTGGGACAGAGATTCACCTTCCAACAATATAATGGCCCAAAGCTACTGCTAAAGCAACACTCGAGTGGTTTAAGGGGAAACATGTAAATTTATGGGCGTGGCCTAGTCAAAGCCCAGACCTTAATCCAATTGAGAATCTATAATCAGACTTGAAGATTGCTGTTTACCAGAGAAAACCATCTACAGGTGCATCTCAATAACTTAGAATGTGATCAAAAAGTTAATTTATTTCAGTAATTCAATACAAAAAGGGAAACGCATATATTATATAGAGTCATTACAAAACGAGTGATTGGCTCAAGATCTCATCTGCGTATGTATAGCCTTCGGCCCATTGATCTCCAGGCAGCGGATTTAAGAACAATTGCGCACAGAGGTGGCGCATACGTAGATGAGATTTCAGTTTGTCATTGAGCTCAAACTGTGCAAGCGCCGACTCTGGGTGCCATTTTTGTGAAGCCCGCAGCGATGACAGTTTCTGGGACAGCATCTGGGACACCTGACCCCATGCCACCACTGCTTTGGCCATCCTTCCCCCCGGTAAAAATATGTATGGTGTGAACACTGCACTATTAAAAGTGATATTGAGGTGGTAGTGAGAGGACCAAGGTCCGGACTCTAAACTGTATATTCAAAACACTGCACTCTCATCAGCATGAGGTATTAGTAAAAGGAAGTCAACAGATTCTTTATCGTGCAAAAAAGTTTCTTTATTTCTGAATAAAGTAGGTGGGAGGGACTAAGGGACGTTTCGGCCCAGACTGGGCCTTCTTCATACCAAGTCACACTGGGAAAGGGTAGAAAAGAAAGAAAATCACTAATTACATATATCACAAAACAAAAGAAGAACATATTTACAGGGCATATACATATATACAAAATAACATGGAAAGTCATGTCCAAGTTGTTGCGAATAGTACAGTAATAGCATTTCAGCAGGTAAGGTGACTCTCTGATCTTCATAGCAAATATTGTTAAGTCAAAGACAAGGTCAGGCAATATATGAAAGGTTTGCATACCTCCAAGAATAGAAGAAATAATGTCACAGAGGGAATTTTTTTCTCTCTCTTTCTCTCCTTATTAAGGATTTATTGGTATAGAAGTGGTTACGGACTCCACCCAGGAAAATGAATATAATAGTTGCAAGATGCCAGTCCTGTAGATAAAGGCATAGTTATGAAGGGGTGGTATTCCTACAGGGGAAGTGGCATTATGGGGGAGGGGATAGCGAGTTACCTTGCCCGTATTAGTAAATAAATAGTGATTAGATGTTGTCTTTTTATATTGGGAGAGTTTTGCGACTCGTGGTCCCTAGAGGATAAATAAGGTCTGCTTATCATCAAGTAACAAATGATATATGGCATCCCCCATAATGGATCCCCTGCAGATCATTACCTTAAGTTTATCGTAGGTAGATATGATCACATACAATATGTTAGTATCCACAGGCATAGGGGACTTATCTGCATCTATAGTTATGCAAGATAAGTCTTAGTGACTACATTCCATGTAAACAGAGAGTGCAGTGGCACATAGCAGTTCATGAAGTAACACATATTACCTGTAGGCTTTAGGCTAAGAGTATAGCAGTGGGTAATGGAGTCCTCTGAAAAGTAGAAGGAGGAGTAAAGCGTTATAAGATTGTAGCATTGAAAGATTGGAGGTGGATAGCATTAGGGACAGATAGTTTCATCGTATACCTTTATGGCCGTCTTCCCAGACTGTGGCATAGAGCGATGAGTTAACAGGAATGGGAGCTATTTAACTCCCAAACCCGGAAATGACTGGGCACGCCGGCGCCTGCGCAGTGGCGATCTGCGCCACTATTAGTATATGGACGGTACCGTTCAGCCATGAATAGAGGCGCCCGCGCATGCGCAGTAGAGTAAAACTCGTACTTAGACATAGGAGGATGTTTATCCTACGCGCGTCATAGGGGATCAACGAAGGGATAGGAGGTGGACATTAGGTATAGCAGTCTGTTGATGGAGACTGACTACTGGTGTCAGAGGGGAATTTATCTATCTATCTGGTCATTATACAGAACAGCAATGTACAGAACATTTGAAAATATAAGCACATAGAGACAGTTGCAGTATAATACATAAGCATATATATAGAGAGACACTGTAATAATTTCCTCCTTTTTGGTCAAAGACCAGTAGTGATTGGTTTACATGTACATATCTTAAGGTATAACCTGGAAGAAACATGAAAAACACATAAAAAGAGGAAGGGTCCCAATATACTAGTAGAGTGAACTATCATTACCGTCTATATATGACTAAGAATAGAAAGTGTTAGTTTTATACGTTACCATCTAATAGTGAGTGAGCGATGGAAGAAGGAAATTTCCGGGTTTGGGAGTTAAATAGCTCCCATTCCTGTTAACTCATCGCTCTATGCCACAGTCTGGGAAGACGGCCATAAAGGTATACGATGAAACTATCTGTCCCTAATGCTATCCACCTCCAATCTTTCAATGCTACAATCTTATAACGCTTTACTCCTCCTTCTACTTTTCAGAGGACTCCATTACCCACTGCTATACTCTTAGCCTAAAGCCTACAGGTAATATGTGTTACTTCATGAACTGCTATGTGCCACTGCACTCTCTGTTTACATGGAATGTAGTCACTAAGACTTATCTTGCATAACTATAGATGCAGATAAGTCCCCTATGCCTGTGGATACTAACATATCGTATGTGATCATATCTACCTACGATAAACTTAAGGTAATGATCTGCAGGGGATCCTTTATGGGGGATGCCATATATCATTTGTTACTTGATGATAAGCAGACCTTATTTATCCTCTAGGGACCACGAGTCGCAAAACTCTCCCAATATAAAAAGACAACATCTAATCACTATTTATTTACTAATACGGGCAAGGTAACTCGCTATCCCCTCCCCCATAATGCCACTTCCCCTGTAGGAATACCACCCCTTCATAACTATGCCTTTATCTACAGGACTGGCATCTTGCAACTATTATATTCATTTTCCTGGGTGGAGTCCGTAACCACTTCTATACCAATAAATCCTTAATAAGGAGAGAAAGAGAGAGAAAAAAATTCCCTCTGTGACATTATTTCTTCTATTCTTGGAGGTATGCAAACCTTTCATATATTGCCTGACCTTGTCTTTGACTTAACAATATTTGCTATGAAGATCAGAGAGTCACCTTACCTGCTGAAATGCTATTACTGTACTATTCGCAACAACTTGGACATGACTTTCCATGTTATTTTGTATATATGTATATGCCCTGTAAATATGTTCTTCTTTTGTTTTGTGATATATGTAATTAGTGATTTTCTTTCTTTTCTACCCTTTCCCAGTGTGACTTGGTATGAAGAAGGCCCAGTCTGGGCCGAAACGTCCCTTAGTCCCTCCCACCTACTTTATTCAGAAATAAAGAAACTTTTTTGCACGATAAAGAATCTGTTGACTTCCTTTTACTAATACCTCATGCTGATGAGAGTGCAGTGTTTTGAATATACACTTCCCCCCGGTAAGACACCACCGGATTATAAGACAGAGCCCTTTTTTCACTTTTTTTTTCCTCTAAATTCAGGGAGTATCTTATAGTCCGGTGCATCCTATAAACCAAAAAATACAGTATATACCTATATATATATATATAGTAATCTGTAGGTAAATAATGTTGAAACCATGTCTGGCTCGTTTATTGGAGTTTGGAACACTTCTGGATCTATTAGGGAGTGGGCTCACGATCAGTGTTGGCTGCGTTTTGGATGCAGCATGCTTCAGCTGTGTCCAAAACGGTGTGTTGTACAGTACAAGCATAGAGGATGGAATTTCAAGAAATCCCATGCCCACTGTGCTTGTTTTTTGCACAGCAAACACTGAACTGCAGTGTGTCTTTCCAGGCTGCAGCATGTCAATTGTTTGCTGCTGATTCGCATGCGTAAGGAGAACACAGCGAGAGACAGCAGCGCACTGAACACTGGTCGTGGGTACAAGCAGCTGTGGACTCCTGCATTCTCCTGCGGAGGAGACTCACGGCCCCGCAGCTCAGGACTCACTGCATCAAAGACGCAGTGAGTCCTGATCATGGGCACATACCCTTACAGCCTCATACCATTATCCTTCCTCTATTACATTTTACGGTAGGCACTATGCATTCTTTTAGTGTTACCACATTCCGATTTGTTCATCAGACAACAGATAGTAAAAATTTCCACTCCACAGTCCAGTGGCATTTTGCCAAAATGTAGTATTGTGAATGGGACTCAGAGTGCTTTTACACTGCGTTTTGTCCCTTATTGAGTGGTCCAGTTGGAGCTTATGTCCAAACTCCCCAGCAAAACAGGATTTGGACATATGCGCTGTTTGACTATAATGGTGCAGATGGAATCACCCTGTGGTCTGTCGTGCATCATTTTCTGGCATATACGGCTACTAGAGATGGGACCTAGACGTAGTATACTTTGTCTGGGTGTATATCTCAAGTAGGTATATACCCCTGAAAATGGTGCATTACAGAGCACATAGTGACTCCATCTGCACTTTTATAGTCAATGGCCCCCTCAGCGCATACATCCGAATTGGGTTTTGCGGTGCGTTCGGAAGTAAGCCCCGACGTGTCCATTGAACAAGGGACAAAATGCAGTGTAAAAACACACTTAAGCGGGCTTTACACGCAATGACATCGCTAATGAGATGTCGTTGGGGGTCACGAAATTAGTGACGCACATCCGGCCTCGTTAGCGACGCCGTTGAATGTGAAAAGCAGGAATGACCGTTAACGATCAGAAATACTCACCTAATCGTTGACCAGTTGTTCCTATCCCGATTATCCTTGCTGTTGCAGGACGCAGGTTGTTCGTCATTCCTGCGGCAGCACACATCGCTATGTGTGACACCGCAGGAATGAGGAACATCACCTTACCTGCGGCGCAATGAGGAAGGAAGGAGGTGGGCGGGATGTTCGGCCCGCTCATCTCCGCCCCTCCGCTTCTATTGGCCGCCTGCCGTGTAACGTCGCTGTGACGCCGCACGAATTGCCCCCTTAGAAAGGAGGCGGTTCGCTGGCCACAGCGACGTCGCTAGGCAGGTAAGTATGTGTGACAGGTCCTAGCAATGTTGTGTGCCATGGGCAGCGATTTGCCCGTGACGCACAACCGACAGGATCGGGTGCTTTCACCAGCGACATCACTAGCGATGTCGCTCTGTGTAAAGCCCGCTTAAGACTTCAGTGCAGCCAACCAGCCAGAAAAAAAACATTTCTTGAAAGGTGTTCTTGTGCTTATGGCACATTCAGAGGCCATTTGGAACTATGTAATAAATAATACTGTGCAGCAGAGGAGAGGTAATTTTATGCACCAGATGTTTCTGCATTCAGGTGCCCAGGCTCATGGCTGAGCTCTTGTTATTTCAAGATGCTTCCACTTCACAATAATGCCATAAACCGTTAAGAGAAAACCTAGCTGCTCACAGAAAACAAGAGTCATACTTACTAACATCTGGTCACAATACTAATGTCCTGCAGGATATATGATGTAGCCCTCCATTATAAAATGCATAGAAAACAGGGGAAAAAGACACCTACCATCCATGGTGGGAGAGGGGGGTGGGGGGTTGCTTGATATTTTAAGTCATAGTCACACAGATACAGTATGTGTGGTGCAGCATGCCGGTTTTACTCTAGCATGCCCCCTCATCAAGACCGGCATGAAAATCACCGGTCTTGATAAACTGGGGCCTGTAGGTGCACCCCACAAGGACAAACACGATTCCTCCTACTAGCATCAAAAGGCCTGTCGCCACTTAGCAAAGATGAAAAAATATAAGAGTTATTGGCTGATAGTTTGGCCAGTACGGCATTCCGGGAACATGGCTAATGGAGGGCAATATGACCAGACCCATTTAACCACTTAATAGCTTTGTGCTCAACATTTATTTAATGGAGGCATTTGATAGAAGGATCTCACTAAGTGGCCCTCCATCAACCATTTTTCGGAAGGGAATGTTGTGCTTCAGTGATGAAAACTCTAGTGAATGAGGGAGCGGCACTTGTCAGTTGAGGACATTGGTGCTCATGGGTCACTAACACTATATCTGTGAGCTGTTTTTACAGCAGTTTCCAGCACATTTGTAAAAGTAGAAATAAAGATGCTAACCCATTTAAACCTTAGAGTTATTACTAATTGACTGCGTGTATCCCTCCCGGATCCCATTAACACAATGAGCTACAACAAATTGCACAGTAGCTTACATTATAGTAATGAGTGAGGGCATAGATGTGACACGGGAGATTACGCTGCTACTCATAGAACTAAAAGATGGATGTCCTGACTTTTTTTAAAAATGCTGTTCCCTAAAGACATGCAAAATTGAAAATTATCACTGGATCAACTGCTAATGCCGGGAAGCTTCTAATGATCTCAGTACAGAATTCTCAATACGTGAGTACACAGTATTGCTGATCTCCATACTCCCATCAATCTGCTGCTGTAGCAGAAAAAAAAATATAATTTCAGGGCGCATACAAATCAAAGGAAGTCAATTGCCACTTTGTACAGGTGATCATTTGAATGGAATGAATAATTTTGTCAAAAGACAAAGGGCAGGTCTGCTAAGGAAATAATCCGTCGGACATACACCTGATAGATTTGCATGCATTTATGATAAAGACCTTCATGGTGCGTACAGCAGTGAATTCATTATGCGACAAGGAAGGTTAGTGGCATAGATCCTTGTTTACATTGTGCAATTGACTGTGAAATGTGGTAGCCAATATATATGTGTAATGAGCCTTTATTTTTGTAGTTTAGCTGCCCAGCATCCATCCAAATGATCAAGTTTCCTTACAAAAATCTGCATTACAAATTGGGTACGTTATTTCATCCATATTACCTATCACAATATTACTATGAAATAACAAGGGACAAGGGGCTCTTATGCCATCCCTTACGCTGAGGACCATAGGCTATCACTCATCTTCGTATTACTTCTAATGGTGGAGGCAACGGAGTCCCATGCCTTTCTAAACGCTTGAGAAATACTACTCTAATACTACCCTCCCCTTTGGAAGGACCAGGGCAGGAGTGAGTTGATGAACAGATAAGGACTGACAAGGGAAAACCAAAACTCTGACACACAGCAGACACAAAGAAATAGACAAAGAGAGATTTAGGAGAAAAACAAGAGCAGGAGGGTAGCAACAAAAAGGCAACAAGAGTAAGGGATAAATGTGAATACTATACAGTCCCTGACAAAAGTTCTGTCGCTTATCCATGTTATGTAAATAAAAGCTTATAACCTAACTTTAAATTCATCCATTGGTTTTATAAATTACTCTTTTGAAAGCTGAAACCCTCCCAAATTTGGTTTAGGTTATGACAATAAAGTTGCTGCAAAGCTGAAATATTGATCATTTAATGAACACAGAAAGGTCAGATTTTGGCAAGACAAAAGTTTTGTCGCCCACAGAAAGTAATGTGAAATTCAAACAAATAATTAACTTCTAATACAAAGATATGTTGCATAACATTGGTGAACAAAGTTGTGGTGCTATTAGAGCCATATTTAATATTGTGTGTGACCTCTATGAGCTTGAAGGACTGCATCCATGTGGTTCAACAATGATTCATACAAGTTATTGATGAAGACATCAGAAATAGCAAAGAATGCAGTCTTACATGCCTCCCAGAGTTCATCTAGATTCTTTGGTTTTGTCTTCCAAGCTTCCTCTTTCATCCTACCCCAAACATGCTCAATGATGTTCATGTCTGGTGACTGGGCTGGCCAGGCCTTGAGCACCTTGATCTTCTTTGCCAGGAGGAACTTTGTTGTAAAGATGGATGTATGAGATAGAGCACCATCCTGCTGCAGAATTTGACCCCTTTTATGATTGGGAATGTAAGAAGTAGCTAATACTTCTTGATATTCTAGGCTATTGATATTGCCTTCCACCTTGCAAATGTTTTGCACGCCCCCATACTGAATGTAACCCCAGACCATGATCTTTCCACCACCAAACTTAACTGTTTTCTGGATCCATACGGGCTCCAGTAGGTCACCTGCAGTATTTGCGGCGGCTGTGGTGTAATTCAACTCTGAAGATTCATCAGAGAAATCGACTTTCTGCCACTTTTAAAACGTCCATCTGTTTAGCAGGCAGTGAGACTTGGCAAATGCCACATGGTTTTTTAATTGCCTTTTGTTTAGTGCTGGCTTCTGGGCACTGATTCAACCATGGAGGCTATTTCGAGACAGAATTCTACAAACTGTTTTAGTTGACACATGGACTTGAGGTGACCAGGCCTGTTGGAGCTCTGCTGCAGTGGAAGAGAGGCTGGCATTGGATTTTCTAACCGACAAACGTTCCTCCTGAGCAGTTGTCTTGCGGGCTCTGCGGGACCTAAGCTTGTCAAAAACATCTCTAGTCTCTTCAAATATTTTTTTAATTCTTTGTACTTAACGCTGAGACACATTACAGGTGCCAGCCACCTCTGCAGTAGATCTGGTCTTCAGCCTCTTGATATTCAAGGTTTTGGTCACAGGGTGGATTTTTGGCATGTTCTCAGAGGTGAAGTTGCAGTTCAACTGAAGGTCTGGGGTGCTGGGTTTCTTTTTATACACACCCACTAATTAACTGATCATTTAGTGAGCACAGGTGAGGATGTAAACTAAGATTGGTGCATTATATGACAAGGCGACAAAACTTTTGTCTTGCCAAAATCTGACCTTTCTGTGTTCATTAAATGATCAATATTTCAGCTTTGCAGCAACTTTATTTTCATAACCTAAACCAAATTTGGGAGGGTTTCAGTTTTCAAAAGAGTAATTTATGAAACCAATGGATGAATTTAAAGTGAGGTTATAAGCTTTTATTTACATAACATGGATAAGAACTTCTGTCAGGGACTGTAGTAATTTTGACCAGGGCTGCCCAAACTTTTACATGCCACTATATATACATGAGCTCAGCAAGAGACTGCTGTAGGCAATCAGCAGCTGTAGAGGTTATATAGAGCACTACTGGAACTGCACCATTTTTTAAAATTATTTATTTAAATAATTTAAATAAATGGAGTGGGGGTCTTCTCTATTTTTGATAACCAGCCAAGGTAAAGCAGATGACTTAGGGTTGCAGCTTGCAGCTGTCTACTTTACCTGCGCTGGTTAACAAGTATATGTGGGAGCCCGAATCGTTTTTTTTTTTTCATTTATTCCCCTACCCCTATCCACAGTTGTTTTCGAGGATATTTGCCCCCATTTTGTTTCATTTTACAGCCTCCTCGCCCTTACTACGACCATTTTAAAGCACAGAAGTTCGGATTCCCATTGACGTTTATGGGGTTTGAGATCTGGGGTCAAGTTTGGGCCAAATCCAGGTCCCGAACCAAACTTTTAACTAAAGTCAGGCTGAACCCAGTGAATCCGAACTTTCACGGGTCCGCTGTTCTCTATTTTCTAGTCATTATGTATGTCATATATTTATCACAGTATTTCATATGTATTGTGCACTGAAAGGTAATAGTGGTGTATAACAACAACAATAATAATAATAATAATAATAATAATAATAATAATAATAATAAAAGTTCAGCAGACAAAACAAGAGTATCTGAGACTTCTGATGATGCTGTAACACAGAGATGCCTGACCTTTTTTAACTTGAGAGCCATATTCAACTCTAAGGGATACTTTGCACACTACGATATCGCAGGTGCGATGTCGGTGGGGTCAAATCGAAAGCGACGCATATCCGGCGTCGCTGTCGATATCGTAGTGTGTAAATCCTTTATGATACGATTAACGAGCGCAAAAGCGTCGTAATCGTATCATCGGTGTAGTGTCCGATATTTCTATAATGTAGCTGCAGCGACGGTACAATGTTGTTCCTTGTTCCCCTGCGGCAGCACACATCGCTGTGTGAGAAGCCGCAGGAGCGAGGAACATCTCCTACCTGCGTCACTGCGGCTCACGCCGCCTATGCGGAAGGAAGGAGGTGGGAGGGATGTTTACGTCCCGCTCATCTCCGCCCCTCCGCTTCTATTGGCCGCCTGCTGTGTGACGTCTTTGTGACGCCACATGACCCGCTCCCTTATTAAGGAGGCGGTTCGCCGGCCAGAGCGACGTCGCAGGGCAGGTGAGTGCATGTGAAGCTGCCGTAGCGATAATGTTCGCTACGGCAGCAATCACAAGATATCGCTGCTGCGACGGGGGGCAGGGACCATCGCGCTCGGCATCGCAAGCATCGGCTTGCGATGTCATAGTGTGCAAAGTACCCCTAAGAGATGATTGCGTGCCACATATAGCTCCCCACCCACTTTCCACTATTGACACTAAGAACCCACCATTACCAAAGCTTCCCTCTAGAAAGCACAGAGACCTTCCACCCCCTCCTTTATAGGCAGTGTAGCATTGATACCTAGTCGGTATTCTGATAGCAGGCACTCTCACCACACCACTGCATCTAGATCCAAGCACCCCTCTCACTAACAGTATCATCCTATATCCAGCTTATTATATTTCTCTCCTCCATCCAGATCTTCTCTTTTGTGTGAAGTTACTTACAAGAGTCACAATCTGGAGACCTTCTCTTCATAACTGCTTGGTAGATCTGGTGCTAATACATCAAACCTGAAGACAGCAGAGAGCCAGACATCATGGCTCCCAAGCCACAGATTGGCGACTCCTGCTATAACATCTGTTCACACATGTTCATGTAGCGCCCCTGAACCACTCAGGGAAATACAGGGAACTGCATCCTCTCATGGATGCAGGACCTACCCCCTGGGACCTGGAACACCAGTGCCAGAAACACCCACACACACTAAAAATCCTAGGTACCACTCCACACCATAGGGCACTGCCTAGTCAGACAAGGGGAGGGCCACCTAGAGGCCGTAGCCTGACCAGGGAACTAGACAGCCTGGTGGGAGGGGACAGCAGGCAGAGAAGTAGAAGTGAAAGTAGAAAGACGTGCCTGAGAGCTGGGCCATATAACAGTGACCCGGGGGCAGAGGAGAGTGGTCCCCAGGGCAGGTACACACGGGTACCGCTCGGACCAGAGCACGCACGGGGCACAGGGCTCTAGGTCAGGCGACAGTTTCAGACGGCCTGGCAAATACCTGCATAGTGAGGGGACCTTCTTGGACTTCACTGACCCACAAATCTGGGGGCATCAGCAGTAAAGCAAGCATCAGGTTTCGGACACATACCTGCCCTACAGGTCCACACTGCCCGCCGTACGGAGGAGGCTGCCACCGCAAAGGGACAGTTAGACCCCAAATGCTCCACGTTACGGGGACCCAACCACACTGAGAGTGCTGGGGACAGAGCAACCGGGTCATCAACTGTCACTGGAAGTACAGGGACCTGAACCAGCTGTCCAAGGGTCCGGAGTGAGTAGAGACTGTTAATTACAACCCCAGTGTAGCTTCCATTATTACTACATCACACACCTCCCAGGCTCAGCCCTACCTGCGGAGGGCGTACCACCACAGCTGCCATTACCACCAGCTCTTGGAGTACCCATTTCAGCAGCGGCGGTTCCACAACATTAACCGCAACCCGCAGGTGGCGTCAAACAAATGACTCTTATCTCCCTTGTAAATACCCCTAATTAAAAAGCACCCAGGGCACGGGACCGAGCAATGGCCACCAAAGTGACATTCCCCAGGGACCAGGGATACACTGCCCGGGACCGAGTACCCCATTCCCTGGGCGATACATTCACATGTTGCATAAATCAGGTGTTTTTTGTTTCTGCACCAAACTACACAATAACAGACTTTTCTGGTTATTCCATTTTTGCGCAATTTCTTATGCCTTTTCTTCAGTATTTTATGTGTTTTTAGTGCAGATGTGAACCTGCTTTTTTTAAGTGTTTTTATAGTACAGATAAGCTTGGATTCTGCACTTAAATTATCTACAGTTTTCTCCTGCATTTTTTAAACTCCACATAGAAACCTCTAGAGAAAAAAAAGCGCCAAACTGGCAGAGTTCAGTGGCGTCTTTCATGAAATCTCATCCACTTTACTTGAACAATTACAGAATTTATGTGCAAAAAGCAGCAGAAAAACCCGACATTTACGCTACATGTGAACACGGACTAAATGTCCAAGCAAAGTGGATGAGACGTCATGAAATCTCCACCCCAGGTGCATCTAAAGACACTGTTGAACTGTCCGGTTTTGATGTTTTTTTTCTTTATAAGCTTCAGGATTTACATCTACAACAAACATGTATCAAATAAAGGGGACAATGCATAAAAAGTACCGCAAACATGCAATAATCAGAAATGAATGTTATTGCATTGTGTGGTGTGGATCCTGCGGAAAAAATGCAGCATTTATGCTATGTGTGAATACGGCCTCAGTGATACATTTTTATTACATTTTTTTATATGCTTAGTAGAGAAAAATAATCAATTATGCCATTTTTTTTTGCCATTTACCAATTACGATAAATAATATGATTGCTGTGTTGTTCGGGTCATTACAATTACAGGGACACCAAATACAGTATTTCCATGTTATTTGCTCATTTGTAATGTTTATTATTTTACAAAAAAAAGCACAATAAAAATTACATTATTCTCATTTTTTTATTATTATTTTTAGTAATTTTATTAGAAGAAAAAAAAATCTCTTTTCCTCTCCCTCTAGAGCACAGGACACAGAGATGCTGCTCTGTACAATAGATCTCTTTATCCAGCGTAATCTGCTGTGTAAGAGGCTACACTGCAGGTTCATCTATATAAAATCCTCCCTCTGATATCATCATTGCTTGTGGCTCAATGGCTAAGGAGGGCTGCTGGACACATGTTTGAAAGTTGCTGGTTTGAATCCAAGGGGGTGAATATAAAGAAAGTATTTTTATACACTGTATATTTGTATTTTTTCTCATTTCTTTAAAGTAGTTTCATGGGAACAAATTAATCTGACTCTTTCCTTCACCTACATAGAGATGCAGTATCTATCTATTATCTATCTATTACCTTTTAATCTATTATCTATCCCTCTATCTATTATCTATCTATTATCTATCTGTCCATATCTATTTATTATCTATTTATCTATCTATTATCTATCTAGCTATCTTCTATCTATTATCTAACTATTATCCATCTATCATCTATCTATCCATCTATTATCTATCCCTCTCTCTCTATCTATCTCTCCATGTAGCTGATTAATCTGCTTTTAGTTTCTCTGCCTGCAATACAGATCAAGATTACCAAATTTTCGTATACCTTTCAATAGAGGCAGTGACTCAATGGTAGAACGTCTGCCTATGAACAATGAGTTTGTGTCCCGGCCATCCCGGTAAACCAGAGCAGATGAGAATTTAATATACGGTATGCACTGTACTGAGCTAATTTATTCACTGCACTGACGGTAGGGCTGGGACAAGAGCTGTAATCAGTGGGACAGCGTGAGGATGCACTCAAATCGGGACAGTCCCGCTGAATCTGAGACAGTTGGGAGGTATGCACTGTGTCTAGCATATTCCAGAGGGACTCTGTCTGTAAAATGATTTGGACTTACAACGGAGTTCCTTGAATTATTTCCATGGAATGACTGCTAACCTGAGGAGCAAACCAGAGGTGAGAAGTCAAGGTCAGAACCAGGACTATATGTCACTGCTCTGTGCCACCCACAACAAAGGTGTCACTCTGCCCAAAGACTGAAGTGGAAACGGAGGGGATAGGTGCTGGCCTGGATGTTAGAGAGTGTAGACTGAAAGGAATCAGGCGAAACAGTAGACATTTACAAATAGCTCAGACTAAGGCGGGCTTTGCACACTACGACATCGCAGCCCGATGCTGCGATGCCGAGTGCGATAGTGCCCGCCCCCGTCGCAGCAGCGATATGTGGTGATAGCTGGCGTAGCGAAAGTTATCGCTACGCCAGCTTCACACACACACTCACCTGCCGTGCGACGTCCCTGTGGCCGGCGACCCGCCTCCTTGTTAAGGGGGCGGGTCGTGCGGCGTCACTGCGACGTCACACGGTAGGCGGCCAATCAGAGCGGAGGGGCGGAGATGAGCAGGATGTAAACATCCTGCCCACCTCCTTCCTTCCGCATATCCTACGGGAGCCGCAGTGAGGCCGGTAGGAGATGTTCCTCGCTCCTGCGACTTCACACACAGCGATGTGTGCTGCCGCAGGAGCGAGGAACAACATCGGACCGTCGCGTCAGCGTAATCATGGATTACGCCGACGCTGCACCGATGATACGATTACGACGCTTTTGCGCTCGTTAATCGTATCATCCAGCCTTTACACACTGCGATGTCGCATGCGATGCCGGAAGTGCGTCACTTTCAATTTGACCCCACCGACATCGCACCTGCAATGTCGCAGTGTGCAAAGTGCCCCTAACTCCAAGAAACAACCTAGACTCATGGGAAGAACCGGATGTGTAATGAAGGCCAAGATCAAGTAGTGATCCTGGAGTTGTGATTTATAAGGAAACAAAACTAATCATAATTTATCTTTGGACGATAAGCAACTAACGAATAAGAAGGAAAAGTTGTTGTAGACATCGACATTCTTTATAGGAGGCCATTTATTTTCTCCCCAGCACATCTTGTTTTTCTCAGTGTGGGCTGTAATATCCCATGCTTCATGTTAAATTACTGTTTTATGTATAATGGAAGTTTATATGTAGATGACCAAAAATACGGAAAATGTTTGTATATTTATTGTTTTATTATTTCTGATGCACCATAAAGCAGATGAATAAATTGCCGACAAGTGTAATAGTAGCAATCATTATGAAGGGGGCAATAACACAAATCACGGCATATAAATGCCCGAATGTTAAAGTAAATTATAATGTTCTGACTAATTCAGTTTATTTTAATTAAGCGATTGCAAACTTCAATTATATTTAATGGTGCAAAACAAAAAAAATAATAATAAAAGCCTAATAGTTTAAATTTCAGTAATTGCAGTGATACATAACGGTTTCTATTAAATTAAGTTTAAGTTCAGTAACTTTTGGGACTGAGCCAGAACTCTGGATGTAGAAGATGTTGTCACAGATGCAGCCCCCGGCCTTTATTATAAAATCACTGGTAATCTCCAACAGACAGTAAGGCCTTGTGTAGATGGAAAGGCAGGAGGCCAGGAGCAGTCCCAGCAACTCCACAGCACAAGATCATAGGCACTTACGTCTCGATTCATTAAGGCAGGTGTTGTGCACCCCAGTCGTAATGAACATGGCCACTAGCGTAAAAGTCGCTTAATTCATTATGAATTGCACATAACTTAAAACACAACTCCAGTATTTGTTCTCTTTTGCATGCCTGGAGTAGTGCTTTAAATCCCCTGACCCCAGTTTTATACTTAACCTCCAGCATTTTCCCCTTTTTTTGGAGTTTCCCTGATTCCACAGCACCATCTTGTGGCAGCAACTTCTGACTGGCCGAAAATGCAGAATCTACTTCACAAGTGCTTAATGCAAGTCTATGGGATCTAGAATGATGCCAAAACGAGGCTCTCATAGACTTTTATTCAGTAGTGACCTCCAGCGCTCTCCGTGAAACACTGGAGCAGCTGGCAGGTCACAAATTGCCGATATCCAACTAGAGTGATGCTTGTAACAGCTGAAGACGCCGGATGGGGAGTATAAGTCAAGGGTCAGAGGACTAGATTAAAAGCACCACTCCAGCGCTGAAATAGAAAAAAAAAGCTGGAGTGGTGCTTTAATGGATTTGGCACATCTTACCCCATATAAGGCGGGCTTTGCACACTACGACATCGCAGGTGCGATGTCGGTGGGGTCATGTCGAAAGTGACGCACTTCCTGCGTCACTCTCGACATCGTAGTGTGTAAATTTTAGATGATACGATTAACGAGTGCACAAACGTCGTAATCGTATCATCAGTGTAGCGTTGGCGAATTCCATAATTACGCTGACGCGACGGTCTGATGTTGTTCCTCGCTCCTGCGGCAGCACACATCGCTGTGTGTGAAGTCGCTGGAGCGAGGAACATCTCCTACCTGCGTCACCGCGAATCCCGTCGGCTATGCGGAAGGAAGGAGGTGGGCAGGATGTTTACATCCCGCTCATCTCCGCCCCTCCGCTCCTATTGGCCGCCTGCCGTGTGACGTCGCAGTGATGCTGCACGACCCACCCCCTTAATAAGGAGGCAGTTTGCCGGCCAGAGCGACGTTGCACGGCAGGTGAGTGCATGTGAAGCAGCCGTAGCAATAATATTCGCTACGGCAGCTATCACAATGATATCACGGCTGCGACAACGGCGGGGACTATCGTGCTCGGCATTGCAGCATCGGCTTGCGATGTCACAGCGTGCAAAGTACCCCTAAAGCCCGCTTTACACGCTGCAATGTATCTTACGATGTGTCGGCGGGGTCACGTCGTAAGTGACGCACATCCAGCATTGTAAGGTACATTGCAGTGTGTGACAGGTACGTGCGATTGCGATTGAACGGTAAAACGTTCATCGCAAACACATCGTACCTTTCTCTAGAATTGCACGTCAGATTGTTCATCGTACCCGGGGTAGCACACATCGCAGTGTGTGACACCCCGGGTACAATGAACAGTTCTCACCTGCGTCCTGCGGCTCCCGGCCCACAATGCGGAAGGAAGGAGGTGGGCGGGATGTTTACGTCCCGCTAAGCTCCGCCCCTCCGCATCTATTGGCCGGCTGCCACGTGACGTCGATGTGACGCCGAATGTCCCTCCCACTCCAGGAAGTAGATGTTTGCCGCCCACAGCGAGGTCGTATGGAAGGTAAGTATGTGTGACGGGGGTTACTCGTATGTGCGGCACGTTCAACAAATTGAACGTGCCTCACATACGATGGGGGCGTTGCAAATCGCATACGAAATCGTATGCGAAATTGCAACGTGTAAAGCAGGCTTAAGTCTATGGGCAGTGTTATGGTGCTGTACAACTCAAAGGTAATAAGAATGAATGAAAGGTGTCAATCTTGAAGCCAGTTCTTGAGCATAAGATCTAACATACTAAATCTTTCTTCTTTCCTTTAAGATACTGTCCTGTATATCATTTTTTATTATTAATGAATAAATCAGTTACATAACAAATATCAGTTCTGTAAGTTTTTTCTTTTAGATCAGCCAAGTCAGGGGTGAGTCTGTCTACATCACCAGTTGTTATAGTCCGGCACCTTGTGTAGGTCAGGATCAGAGTGCTTTGATGTCAATGAAACGTAAGAGATTTTTGCTTATGGCCTCAGAAACCCCAAAAATGACTTAAAGGGGTATTCTCAAGCTTGAAAGGTATTCCCTATCCAAGTGATATGGCATAACATTGCGATAACTCGAGATCCAACCGTCGTGACACCTTGCGATCCTAAGAACCGAGGCTTTAAAGCCTGTAGTTCTTCAGAGTCCAATTTCTCAGGATCAATGGGTCCACAGTGGATGGACCCCTACAGATCATAAAGATAATTTTCAAATTTGAGAATACCCCTTTCATGAAAGCAGTCAAAGGGATTTTACGCTTTTATTCATATAATGCTTAATTACTGCCAAAATGTAAAGATTTTATATGATATTCAATATTCTTATAATACATTGGGCCCATGTGTCTTTTTCGGCTAGTTTTTGGTGTTTTCATTTGTGCCTTATGCCTTTAATTTGAATCTATTTTAAAGTCTACTTTATGTGTTCCTCTATTCTTTCTATGATTGACATTATGGATGTATTTTGTGGTTTCCAGAAGGTTTCAGCTAATTCATCAATTGTGACTTTTTGAAAAGTTGCTAAATTTTTTAGCAAATGTACTCCAAAATACAAGCAAAAAAAAGTGACTCAAAAAACCTCCACAAACTATGTTTCAATCTCATCATTTTCAAAACCTGTGTTTGCTGTCATTGAATGAGAACAGTCCTCTTTATATTTAGAGGCAGGTAAAGTGTACAGAGTTTAACCCTCTGAGTCAGCTAAGAAGTGAATACAGTATACAGTCTAGATATAATGCTCTGAGAATCCTACATGTTATCTGAGCTGCATACCATGCTATGTACTTTTATCAGTTGGTCCATGAGTTGTATACTCATGTGGGGCCCCGAGGTTCGGTGTCGGTGCAGCGGTGCATTACCTTCAGGGACTCCACGCGGCTGGATCTTGTCACAGGTAGGAAATCTTCTATTTTGATTGTCGTGACGCCACTCTCAGAATTGCGGTCAGTGGAGACCGCCACTGCAGGTTAGGGGTGCCTGGGGCTGATGGTGGGTGCAGTCAGTTGTAATAGCCTCCTGAGAGTGAGGCAAGCCCCAGGACCCTGTGTAGGTGTGTGGAACCACAAGGCGCAGAATAACTCAACACAAGCAGAATGTCTTTCAGGGGTTTTACTCACTGTTGATGGCAGGGTGAGTAACCCGGGCGTAGCTGGGATGAACCAGGCTGGAACCAGGTATCCTTCAGGCTGACTGATGAGGGTGGCTACCAACTCGCCTTCCTTAGCCCTTTGTGTTTTGGGGTAACCCCTGCTTGAAGCCCTGCTGGGGTCGCCCAGGGAAGTTGCTGGTGCCTCTCTCCCCTTCTTTTTGGCCCGTTTGCTTGTAGCCTGGACCAGATCACTCCGGCTGCTTGCCTCCTGTGAGCTATGGGCCCTAACTTTGGCTACGTGGCTGCGGACTCTGTGGTGTTGTCTTGGGGGTGTAAAGTGCCCCCTCATGCAGGTTTGGCAAAGGAAAGGTGAATCTATCCCTGCACTGGGACCTGCTACCCGTTTGGGCCTGGTTCTCCCTGACAGTCTCCTTACTTTCCACTCCGTTGCTCTCTCTTTAGCTGTGTGTGGATTTCGGGCAGCACTCCCAGGTGACCGTTCTCCCCCGTCGGTAGTCACTGCGCGGACGCTGTTAGACTGCCACAGCCCCAGGGTCTGCTCCTCACGTCTGCTTTCCCTGAGCTGCACACTAAACTGGCTCACTGCTCCTCCTCTCCTATTCTTGCCTACGTCACCTAGCAACCAGGCTCTCTACCACACCCCTCGAGTGGAGATGGAGGCTTCGCCCCCTCCACCCCTCGAGTGGAGATGGAGGCTTCGCCCCCTCCTGGGATCCCCAGGGGTCCTCTCAAAGGTAAATGTGTGAGACCTGATCACTATGCGCCTGTGTAGTCACACCTCGGTCAGCCTTCTGGATTACCTGTTTTGTACTGTCCCCAGCATGGGTGCAGTACTCAGTGGTGCCTGACCAAGTCAGGGGCGCCACACTCAATATCAGGAGTTGCCTAAAAAAAATGAAGCTATTCTAGAAATGACAATAGCGCCTTTATTTTCATGTGATCTATATTCAATTTGCATAAGACCTGAGATGTCAAATTTAGTAGAAGATCATTTGCATTAACTCATTTTACCTGTTTTTACCTATCAAATTCAGAGCACAACAAATAGAATATTTCCAACTGGTTTCTTCTTAAAGGGAACATGTCAGGAAGATTTCACCCTCCAAAATATATATATATATGTGCATGTAGCTCTTTCACTAGACAAGTCCAGCAATACTTTTACATTGAAAGTCCATTGCTCAATTACTGAGAAATCAGTATTTTAATTGATATGCAAATGAGGCTGAAGAGCTAGTGGAGATATGAAGCCTCTGTCACCCCAGGTCTGTTACCCTCCCAGGGCCGCCTTCTCTTGCTTGACTGACAGCCTCTATGCTGTGTAGGCAAATGAGTCATGAGTCAAGCAGAAGGAGGCGTCGCTGGGTGAGGAATAGAGCTGGAGTGACCAAGGTTTCATATCTACCATATCCATTTGGGTATAGATTCAAACACTGATTTCTCAGTGAAAGAGGAACCAACTGGCGATGTAAAGGTATTTCTAGACTTCACTATTTAGCTACATGCACATAATAGATAGTTTGGGGGGTGTGAAATCCTGGTGACAGATTCCCTTTAAATAATTGTAACTTGTCAGAAAGAGTTTCTAATCAATTTAGGCCTCCTTAAGACGTTTGTTATTCTTGTACATATTGTTTGTTATTTTATTGATAGAATGTGTACCCAATATAGTCTATCAGCAAGTTCATGCGTCCACTTTTTGTTTGCAAACTAGTCTGCAAACAATCTGCGGAAAAAATGTCCATGCCCATTATTGATGCACGTTACAGGTCACATTCACTCATTTAAGATCAGTGAAAAAAACATATTACACTCAAATACCATCTGTATGTCCATCCGAGTGCTGACCACTTTTTTCTGAACTGTTGGTAAGAAATACTATGAAAAACCATCTATAATCTTTCTTTTCAAATGAAAAAAATGATTGACACATGGATTATAAAGACGTATTCAGCACAATGAAATGAATAGCCTATTTTTTCTAAACGAGAAAAAAAAATGGATGTGTGAATGAGGCCTTAAGGTAAAATAAACTATTGGGCTATTAGTGGGAGTTTCATCCGTACCCTGTAGTCTCGCCCTAAAACATGTGGCCTTGCATTTCGATACTGCCACGTCACATAACACGCGATGTCATGCATTTTTTCTGCTATGATGACGTTTTGTAAACTGATCTCATGGTGAAAGATGTCACAATTCGTGGTTTATATATGGGGTGATACTAGCGATGTCAGTTAGGGGGTACATGGGTAATCCCCCTACTCTCATGGTACGTTGACCGGTTAATAAACGGAGGAGTGTATAACCTAGTGTTTAGTCTCAGCAAGTGGCATTGGCCAGAGACATACCATATACAAAAATCTCTGTAATGACACACATGCCACACAATTGGATAACATATTTCTTTATAATTGGCACACTGTATAGTTTTTGAATTCTTTTATGATGAGGGTCAGATCTCAGAAATTGTCCGGGGATGTCAGGCAAATGGCGTGAAACACAGCGATACAACGACGATAGAAAGGGAAAGGAAGGCCCGAACGATAGGGAGACCCTATACAAATCCTTCCCCTTGTCGCCATCATGTGACCAGCACCTATCTGCTAGTGCAAAGGCCGGTGAGTGCACTAGACTTCACCTTTACAATAGTCCAACACAGGGGAAAGTAGACAGACAGGAGAACATAGACAAAAATGATATACTTCAACTTCCCAGCTGCAGCCAGATACCAGGGCTGCAGGCAGCAGGACTCAAGCAGATACAAGCAGCTTCCTTCCTCCAAGGTGGTCAGTTCAGAATGAATCTCTATAATGGGCATCAGGTGATGGAACATGTGACTATTTAAGGTGGAGGGGAGTGGTCACAAATCGGTTGTACCTGAGATTGGAGTAACAAGGAACAACCAGCAAGGAAAGAGTCCTTAACCCTTGCTGCACCAAAATAAAGCAAACTACATTTAAAGCCCAGAGTCTCACAAGGCAATTGTAAGACTCAGATCCCAAACCTGTCACATGTCTCCCAAGAACAGGAGGCTCTCTTGATAAAAAAAATCCCTTTTAGCTAAAACTGGATAATAAAGAAAACGCTGCATAGAAACTTACATAAAGAGAGGATGTATGTTACTTTCCTGAGCCCTGAGACAACATACTGAACAGTATATCATGTAGCAGCCATGCCTATGGATGAAGGATAATGAGTGAAGATGTCCACTGAAGGGTAAATGAGTGCTGATAGGACCATTTATGCATTGATTTACATTGGTGATGGTCACTTGTGTAATGGGCTTTAATTTAGATACAGATTTCCAATACTTTGAGGTAAAAACTGGTTGGTTTCCCCTTTCCAGAATATATAACTGCTGTCATATATATTGTATTTAACATCTAACAATTATGACTCATTGACTGTAATTTAGTGTGGGGCACAATGATCAATGCTGCATTATTACTCAGTAATACACCTCTAATCATGGTCGTATCTCTCTGCTGCAGGGATCTGAATCATTGCATGGCTTCTGAATGGGAAATGTTGCACTGGAATGACATCTGCTATTTTTGGGACAAACGAGGTGGCCAAATGCTGATGTAAATATATCAAGTGGCAAAACCTTCCCATCACATATGGCCACTTGTGACAGACGCAGACACACCAGTAACTCATATCTGAAATTAGATGGTCTGTATATAAAAATATGTCCAATAAAACGGCTTCATGATGATTAAGAGCAATGCACAAAAAAAGTAATAGGACAACTAGTAAAAATAGTAAGATAGTAAAAGCTATTCCCTCTATCCATTCTGGGAAAATATACATTTTCATTTCTTACATTTCTATATTAAGGTGTCACAGCTCCAGACTGTAGATGGCTCTATACGATAAAAACATCCCTTACCATCGCACGTAAAGAAGAAATAAGCCCTGGGACAGCTTCAAGGAAACTTGCAGGGGTGCTATTCCTCTGGAAACCTGCCATCTACCATAAGCGTCTGGGTCCAGGGAGATCACACACGACTGCCAGACTGAGAAGTGATGTTCACTGATCATCTGGAGGAACCACAAGGACATAGAGGTGTGGTCCTAATCTAAATGACATTTCCATGTGGACAGCACTTTCCGTAGCCAATAAAAATAATAGTACAAGTGTGTCTGTCAAAAACTGTACATATTAGTCAAGTACTGTATAGAAATATGTTGTCCATTGACTACTAATCAGATATTTTGTATACTAGTTTATTTGTTGATCTCCAAGAACCAAGGGTAGTAGACCATGTTCTGGACACTAGGACCTCCTTGTCTCATCATGTCCCTTCTTATTTATATTGTTGTAATATGACTAAAGCGTGATTTACATGCAACGACATCGCTAATGAGATGTCGTTTGGGTCACGGAATTAGTGACGCACATCCGGCCTCGTTAGCGACGTCGTTGCGTGTGAAACGCAGGAACGACCGTTAATGATCAAAATTACTTACCTAATCGTTGACCAGTCGTTCCTTCCCGATTATCGTTGCTGTTGTAGTACGCAGGTTGTTCGTCGTTCCTGCGGCAGCACACATCGCTAAGTGTGATACCGCAGGAACAAGGAACATCACCGTACCTGCGGCCGCACACAATGAGGAAAGATGGAGGTAGGCGGGATGTTCTGCCCGCTCTTCTCCACCCCTCCACTTCTATTAGGCGGCCGCTTAGTGATGTCGCTGTGACGCTGAACTAACCGCCCCTTAGAAAGGAGGCGGTTCGCCGGCCACAGCGACGTCGCTAGGCAGGTAAGTATAGTGTGACGGTGTAAGCGATGTTGTGCGCCACGGGCAGCGATTTGCCCGTGACGCACAACCGACGGGGGCGGGTGCTTTCACCAGCAATATCGCTAGCGATGTCGCTGCGTGTAAAGCCCCCTTTAGTATCTAGTATGTAAAACTAAACAGCGTTTTATGGCACATCTAGCCTTACAGTTACTTTTTAAGACAAATTTAAAACTTATTGTCCCAACGGGAACTCAAAATGTATTGGGTGGTGGATAATCAAAGAGTAAACATTTTTCTACATTTCAATAGCTCTTGCCAGCAAATCGGAACACATGCTCAATCAGTGGTCTGATAAATTCCTTCACATCTCGGCATATTTGGATTTCATCCAGTTTTACTTAAAAGGCTTTTATAAACATGAAGCACAAAAAAGCCTTTGAAATTAAAATGGAAAGAATTGTTTTATAAAATCAGGTTAAAATCTATTGTAAGTTTCATTTCAATATGTAACCTACTGTAACTCTTTGGTGACTGTATCGGTGGTTTGGGGCTTGAACCATATAATGTTAGGGTAGTAATAAGAGTTGTAGTCCATGGTGTGAAAAATCTGGAGTAGATCTACCATGGAAAAAAACACGTGTGTCTTTATAATTGTGGGGGGGGGTCGTAACATCATTGGCACTGCTCATCTCCAATGCAGAAGTGAGTCATGCAGAAGTGCGCTGCATAATCCCCATAAAGGGAATCTGTCACAAGGATTTTGCAATGTAAGCTGAGGACAGCATGCTGCAAGAGCTGAAAAAGAAAAAACAACTTATCTGTGTGCGAGCTATGGTTTACTCATACTAAAGGGTTTATTGCTCTGTGATTAACATTGCTGTGACATCTCTGCACCTGCAGACCAGTCAGACACTCCCCCTGCTGTGATTGACACCTCATAATCACTGCACAATCTCTATTGAGAGCCTGGTGTGGACAGGGGCAGCTCCCAGCTCTGCTACACTCAATTCTGAGATAAAGTCAGAAGGGTTGCACCCTGTGATCTAAGTCAAACATTGTTAGTTTTAGAAGCTCTTTACCTGCACTCAGATGAAGTAGAAAAAACCTGCTGACAGATTCCCTTTAACTAGAACAACCCTTTTTAATAATAATAATAATAATAATAATAATAATAATAATAATAATGTAAATTTGGGAAAATTACTAGTCTGGTATTGTCCACTCTTTTATGAAGGGGGTTAACTGGTTGCCTAACATTGATGACCTATATACAGGGTATGTCTGAATACACCCCTGCCAATCAGCTTTGCCTGGTGTTGCCGCTTGCCATAACTTCTCGGTTGTGGAGCTACATTGGACAGCTCTGTCAACTGTATAATAGCTGCAGATGGGTACTGCATATTGACATTACGAAAAGCTGATCGGCAGTGATGCTGGATGTCGCCCCCCCATTTAGACATCGATGTCCTATCCTAACGATAAGTCATTAATGTTAAATTCCCAGTCAACCTCTCTAAATAAAAAAAGCAGCTCCAGACTGGTGATTGGTAGTCTTTAACCTTTTAAGGGCATTTAAAGTCTGGTATTAATTAGCATCACCCTGATCAGCAGAAGCGATCAGACAGTACAATCATAAAGTCCCCTAGGGGGACTAGTAAAATCAGCAAAAAAAGTAAAAGAAAAAAATTTAAAAAATAAAAAAACCTAAGAGTTCAAATCACCCCCCTTTTGCCCCATTGAAAATAAAACAATAACAATAATAATAATAATTTTGGTATCACCACGTTCAGAAATGCCCGATATATCAAAATATAAAATCAGTTTGTAAACAGCGTAGAGAGAAAAAAATTCCAAACATCAAAATTACGTATTTTTGGTCACCGCAATATTGCATTAAAATGCAATAACAAGCGATCAAAACATAATATCTACCCAAAAATTGTATAATTACAAATGCCAACTTAAGGCGCAAAAAATAAACCATCACTGAGCCCCAGATCCCAAAAATTGAGACCGCTTGAGGTCTCGGCAAATGGCAACAAAAGCACAATTTTTTTATTTTTTTTTTTACAAACTTCAGAATTTTATTTCACCACTTAGATAAAAGTAAAACTATACATGTTTGGTATCTATGAACTCATACTGACCTGAGGAGTCATAATGCCAGGTCAATTTTACCGTACTTGGAATTTTTTTCACGGTTTTCTGTACAATATGGGGCAGAATGGTGTAATTCAAAACTATAACTCGTTCCGCAACAATCAAGCCCTCAGATGTCTATATTGACAGAAAAATTAAAAAAAGTTACAGCTCTTGGAAGAAGGGGAGGAAAAAATGAAAACAAAAAACAGACAATTGCCCGGGGGTGAAGGGGTTAAGGAAAAAGCTATTCCTTAGAGTGTCTACCAGTCTCTTTAGCACTAAACTAAACATAACAATGAGAAATCAAAGTAACAGATTAAATGATAGGGCTACTGTACCTGGAAAAGTATTAAAATTAGAGACAGTTCAGTCACCACCCATTTGTTTTTTAATAGACTAACGGCCACTTTACACGCTGCGATATCGTGACCGATATCGCTAGCATGCGCACCCGCCCCCATCGGTTGTGCGACACGGGCAAATCGCTGCCCGTGGCGCACAACATCGCGCGCACCCGTCACACTACTTACCTGCCTAGTGACGTCGCTGCGACCGGCGAACCGCCTCCTTTCTAAGGGGGCGGTTCGTTCAGCATCACAGCGACGTCACAGCAGCGTCACCGAGCTGCCACCCAATAGAAGCGGAGGGGCGGAGATGAGCGGGACATAACATCCCGCCCACCTGCTTCCTTCCTCATTGCCGGCGGCCGCAGGTAAGGTGAGGCTCCTCGTTCCTGCGGTGTCACACATAGCGATGTGTGCTGCCCCAGGAGCGACGAACTACTTCGTACACCGAGCAGCAGCGATAATCGAGAATAGAGGGGCATGTCACCGATGAGCGATTTTGACCGTTTTTGCGACGATTCAAAATCGCTCATAGGTGTCACACGCAAAGACATCGCTAAAGCGACCGGATGTGCGTCACAAATTCCGTGACCCCAACGAGATCGCTTGAGCGATGTCGCAGCGTGTAAAGCGGCCTTAAGGGTGTATGCCCACGATCAGTGTTTTGGGCGTAGCATGCTTTAGCTGCATTCAAAACGCTGCATTGAACAGTACAAGCACAGTGGACGGGATTTCTAGAAATTACCGTAAGTGCCCACTATGTGTGTTTTTTCCGCAGCAGACACTGACCTGCGGTGCGTCTTTCCAGACGGCAGCATATCAATTGTTTTCTGCAGATTCGCATGCGTCCTCCGTAGGGAGAACACAAGCGAGAGACCGCAGCGCACTGAACCCTGATCGTGGGAATGAGCAGCTGCGGTCTCCTGCGGAGGAGACTCGCAGCCCCGCAGGTCAGGACCCGCCGCGTCCAGGACACAGTGAGCCCTGATCGTGAGCACGCACCCCAACAGTCATAGCTAAATATATCAAAGGTCAATACAAAGATCTCCCTAATGATCTATTTATACCAAGGATTGTGACTATAACAAGAGGTCATCATGATTGAGGAAAGAAGGTTTTTATACAACATGGAAGGGATTCTTTACTGTTAGATCAGTGACACTATGGATCTCTCTGCCAGATTGCAGGTCATGCACAATTGAATGAAAGAGTTTAAAGGTGACTGGGTGAGTTTCTTGAAGTCGTGGCTTGTAAATGACTGGAGATGGGTTGTTAATCGAGGGTTTTATTTGGATTACCATATTTGTAGTCTTTAATTTTTTTATGTAAAAAGTGAAAAAATGTTGCTATTGCTTCCTGTTTTGTTTTTTTTTTCTTCCTCTAAATCAATGTTGTAGGATACTAGGTTGAATTCTATGGACCTAAACTATCCAAGCATACAGAAATTACAAGTTGTTACTCTGCGGTTCCAAAACAAAGCTGGTTCTCCAAACTTATTTAATAAAAAACTTTAAAAGTAGCCCTTCTGTGCTTGACAGTATTATATGTCAATGCAAATGTACAATTTTCTATGACACACAGAGGATTTTTTTATCATGGTATGAATTTGGATCCAGTACAGTAGGGACAATTTCTGAAAACGGATGCAGAGAAAAGGCATAGGAGTTGTCCAAGGTAACTAAATTCCTGCTTGCGTTCCTTAGACATTTAATGGTAGATACTGTAAAAGCTACAACCTGATTGATTTCTATGAGTGATTGGCACACATCACACCAGCACCTTTACTAAATATTTTCTCAAAACTGGATCATCCAATTCTTCTGTGTATATATGAGTATTATATCTAAAATCTGGCATTAATACAGCTTGTGATAGCAAGGATACCAAGTTTAGTTTCATTGTATCTTTCCCCAGTGACATATTTTATTTCTTTTACCATCTGTCCACAGGTGTAAAGCAGCCGCTTACAGAGAATGTTAGTGAAAGTACAAAAGCGGAAAAGCCAAGGGTAGGATGGACAAAAAATAGGGACAAGGATATGATGTATAATTGTATATACATACATACATATACATACACATACATACATATACATACACATACATACATATACATACACATACATACATATACATACACATACATACATATAATTGTATGTTATGATTGCTTTTCTGCTTAAAGAGGTTGTCGACTACTTTTACATTGATGGCCTATACTTAGGGGTACTTTGCACGCTGCGACATCGCAGGCCGATGCTGCGATGCCGAGCGCGATAGTACCTGCCCCCGTCGCAGCAGCGATATCCTTGTGATAGCTGCCGTAGCGAACATTATCGCTACGGCAGCTTCACATGGACTCACCTGTCCTGCGACCGTCGCTCTGGCCGGCGACCCGCCTCCTTGTTAAGGGGGCGGGTCGTGCGGCGTCATAGCGACGTCACACGCCAGGCGGCCAATCGGAGCGGAAGGGCGGAGATGAGTGGGATGTAAACATCCCGCCCATCTCCTTCCTTCCGCATATTCTACGGAAGCCGCAGTGACGCCGGTAGGAGATGTTCCTTGCTCCTGCGACTTCACACACAGCGATGTGTGCTGCCGCAGGAGCGAGGAACAACATCGGACTGTCGCGTCAGCGTAATTATGGATTACGCCGACGCTGCAGCGATGATACGATTACGACGCTTTTGCGCTCGTTTATCGTATCATCGAGCCTTTACACACTACGATGTCGCATGCGATGCCGGAAGTGCGTCACTTTTAATTTGACCCCACCGACATCGCAGCTGCGATGTCGTAGTGTGCAAAGTACCCCTTAGTCCAACACCCAGCATCCCCACCGATCAGATGTTCTCGATGCCAGCGGTGGTAGCTGGGTTCAGCACATCCGCCTTCTATTGATTTGAATCGGAGGTGTATATGCAGTACCCGTCCGTGACCGCTATTAGAAGATGCGGCAACTCCATAACTGAACATTTACGGCTACCTGCTGCCACCGCCGGGACCGAGAACAGCTGATCGGCGGGGGTGCCGGGTGTCAGACCCCAGCCTATCAGTCATTGATGACCTATCCTAAGGATAGGCCATCATTGTGAAAGTAGTGGATAGCCTCTTTAATATTGTGTTGGCATCCCTTGAGCCTCCAGAACAACTCTAACTAAAGCATGGACTCCACAAAACCTTTGAAAACATGCAATATCTATAATCCTTAGGTTTTGAGACAGGACCTCCATAGACTCGACTTGTTTCTCCAGCATTTTGCACAGATGCTCAATTGGGCTGAGAACTTGAGAGTTACTTTTTCACATTCTGCTAATAATTCCTGAAGAGTCTTTTCAGTGTTAAATTATCCTTTTGAAAAAGGTCACTGTGGTTACTGAATACTGTTGTCATGAAGGGGAGTACTCAGTAGTCCTCAATAATAAGTACCACGTGTCAAAGTAATCTCCATATAAATTCCTGGACCTAAGATTTCACATTTGTGGACCATTGTCCAGAGCACTGCACTACCTCTATGGGCTTTTCTTTTTCCTATAATGCAGTCTGATAACTTTTCCCCAGGTCTCCCATTCACATGATGAGAAACCGAGTCTCTACTTTCATTACTCCATGGCCCCGTCCATGCACACTATTTTTTCGTGATGACAGATATCAGCATGGACATGTAAACACAGCAGACTGCAGCACCTGTAGTCAATGACCTCCTGTGTAGCACACAATTTGGCAGTATTGGGTCAGCATGGACACTCTGACAAGGCTACAGTGTTTTCAACATTTGTTCCAAGGGAGCTCTTTTGTGGGATCAGACCAGATAGGATAGCTCTTGATCCCCATAAACATCAATGGAATTGGCGGCAGTTAAACAGGTGCAATTCATTGGTTGTTCTCCCTTGGACCACTTTTGGTAGGTACTCAGACCTACCGTTTTGGAGATGCTCTGATCTACAATGGAGATCAAAATTAGAGCACAATGTATGATCACTTGCTTTTCTCAGAAATAATGTAATCTACATTGATCCATTTGAAGGTATTTTGTAAGGACACTATGCCACTAGAACAGTATTTACAAAAAATCTAAAGTTCATTAACATAAAACCTTTATTTTGCCCAAAACATGGTGATCATAATTAGAGAAAAGCAATGACTGTAACACAGAGAAAGATTAGAAGTAAATTTTCTGAAGGTAACAGTCACCAATCAGTAGGAAGTGTACAGGCCTTTACTTTGAATGACTTCAGCACCTCTGTGGCCACAGGACATCACTAATCTCTCACACTGCTCTGGTGTGATTTTGGGCCACTCTTCTTCCAGCCTCTTCCACAGTTCTTTGACTGTTGTGGGTTTTTTGGCCATAACTTTGTCACCAAGGATTTCCAGAGGTTTTCTATTGGGTTTAGATCACGACTGTGGGATGGCCATTTCATTGTTTCAATGGTTTCTGTTTCAAGGAACTGCTTTCCCCATTTTGCTGTGTGACAGGGGGCATTGTTCTGCATGAAAATTGCTGGCTGATTAAGTGATGAACACAATTAAGGAACCAAGTATTGATGAGGAAGGTTCTGATACACATTTGTATTCACTCTGCCATGTAGCTGTATGAGAGGTCCAACTCCTGCTGCAGAAAACATTTCCCAAAGCATGACCTTTCCTGCATCACCTTCTACTGACTTTGGGTTCTACTACACTTTCGGTTCAGTCTTTCCCCAGTATGTCGACAAACATAATGTTTCCCATTAGACCCAAATAAATTAAACTTGCTTTCATCACTAAAGTGAACTGCGTACCACTTCTCCTCTGTCCACACAACATGCTCCTCATCAAAGGTGAGTCTAGCCTTTTGACTCTTTCTGTTAATGAGAGGTTTGGTCACTGCAGAATGCGCTTTCAATCCAAATGCTCTTAAACGTCGTGACACTGTACGACGAGACAGATCCTTACCCTGTTCAGTGCTGAACTGGCGAGTAATTCCAGCTGCAGTGTTGAAATGATTATACATGGAGAATCTCCACATGATTCTATCCTCTCTTGCATTTGACTTTTGAGAGCGACCAGCCTGCTTGGGGAACTTGACAAAGTTTGTGATGTTGTAAAGATGAAATATTCTCATAATCACAGACTTGGAATGACCAACTTCTCTTGCTATGGCTGATAGGGTCACCCCTTTGGCCTTCATCTGGATAACCTGCTGCAGGAGGGTTTCAGTTACTTTGGAATGGCACACCATTTTTGCAAAGTCAGTGGAAACTGGAAAATTAGACTGCCAGTTACATAGGGTTTATCAGATAATTAAGGAAATTAGCACCAGGGGCCAGATTAACACCAATAACTTGCTGGTATTTGAAAGTGTTCTCTAATTTTGATCAGTGTTCTTTTTCATTTATCTCATTTACATTTTTATGTGCTTTACAATTAATGTAATTTTTATTTCAATGAAATAATCTTAAAATACTGCTAGTGTACTCATGTAGAATCAAATAGGACTACACAGTGAACTTAACCTTTAGGAAATTGTGTGTTGTTCTCTAATTTTGATCTCCAGTATAGTTGCTTAGCCATCACAGTTCACATGCTCCCTGATATATCCCACCTTTGACAAATGTAAATGTGTTTTTCATTTCCCTGTCACTAGTTTTCATCTTACTGGAATTTTGAGTGGCACCTTAAGGGATATTAGTGAAAGGAAGCTTGATTTTTCACTTTCACTTCAAAATACAGTTTGAGTAATTGCAATGTCTTGACTAGCGTTAGCTGCCATTAAACCATCACTCCAGCATTTTTCTTTCTTCTCCAGCATGAAGTGGTGCTTTTGATATAAGGTTCCTGCCCCTGGTCTTATAGTCACCCTCTGGCGTTTTCATCTTATATCAGCACCACTCCCATTGGTCATAGGCAGTTTGTTACCTATTGGATCACAACAGTGTTTCATGGAGCATGCCGGAGGTCACTTTTCAATGCCAGTCTATGAGTGATTTGCTCTAGTCTTCTTTTGACTCTCATAGACTTGCAATGAGAGCTTGGGATGTAACTTATGACTTATGGGAAATCAGAAGTTGCAGTCACAAGATGGCGCCCCAGGACCAGAGCAGCGCCAATAAAAGGTGAAAATGCCAAAGGGTGAGTATAAAGGGTGCTTCACACGCTGCAACATCGCTAACGATATATCGTCGGGGTCACGTCGTTAGTGATGCACATCCGGCGCCGTTAGCGACAGCGTGTGACACCAAGGAGTGACGATCAACGATCACAAAAACGTCAAAAATCGTTGATCGTTGACACATCGCTCCTTTTCATAATATCGTTGGCGATGCATGCCGCTGGTTGTTCGTCGTTCCTGCGGCGTCACACATCGCTATGTGTGACACCGCAGGAACGACGAACATCTCCTTACCTGCATCCACCGGCAATGAGAAAGGAAGAAGGTGGGCGGCATGTTCCGGACGCTCATCTCCGCCCCTCCTCTGCTATTGGGCGGCCGCTTAGTGACGTCGCTATGACGCCGAACGCACCTCCCCCTTGAAGGAGGGAATGTTCAGCAGTCACAGAGACATCGCTGACCAGGTATGTGCCTGTGACGCTGCCGTAGCGATAATGTTCTCTACGGCAGCGATCACCAAATGTCGCACAAACGACGGGGGCGGGTGCTATCGCTCACAACATCGCGAGCTATCGCTAGCGATGTCGCAGCGTGTAAAGCACCCTTAAGACTGGGGGCAGGGATTTAGATTAAAAGCACCACTGAAGTGGTAAGAAGCAAAACAAACCAAACAAACGTTGGAGTGATTCTTTAAATGGACACTGAAAACTAGACAATTCCCTATTAGTTGATCTGTTGATGGGTGGCTGTGAATAGGCTAAAGGACCTGTGCAGGCGTTCACTCACTAATCAGATGATGGCTTGAAAAGCTACAATCACATTTGCTTCTGTAAACGGTATTCATGTGCATAAAGAATCCTTGGCATTGCTCATATAAACAGAAGCAGAAGCAATGCTATGGGGTCCATGTGGGTCCCGTTTTATGTTAGATTTTAGAATAGAAGAAGTAAAACTTGCAGAACTTCTTTTTGCTCTAAAACGTTACACATTAAAATCAAGGGTCTCTCTGCTTTCATTTGTATCAAAAGTTGAGTGGATTCCTTTTGGTCATGAATGTGCAAACGGAAATGGAAATGTAGACTTACAATACAAGAAGAACAGTAAGAAAACAACAAAGAGTTATGCAATGCACCAGGCTGCTTCATAGTAACTTCCACAAAGTGGGTACTCAAGAAGAGCCAAATGCATGTGCAGAATGGCCATAAATAACCAGGTGAGTGTGGCCAAGTATATGACTTGTCTCACAGTAAGGAGCACTAATATGTGAAATTGTAATCTACAATAGATAAGAAACACTTATTAATGATGAGCGAGCACTACCATGCTCAGGTGCTCGGTACTTGAAACGAGCAGTCGGACGCTTGGACGGGCGCGACTTGACTACCGAGTATAATGGAAGTCTTTCTTTTGGAAAAATGCTTGCGTCCCCCATTGACTGCCATTATACCTGGGTACTCGAGTCACGTCCATACGAGCATCTGACCTGCTCGCTTCAAGTACCGAGCACCTGAGCATGGTAGTGCTCCCTCATCACTAAGACATATGTAGCACCCACGGGGCAAGGGGTTAACTGGTTACTCATCGCCGGGCCGGTGATGTCAGGTCTGGGGATGTCACGGGTGGCCCTGCCCGGCTTCGTGGCCTCGAGGCGTACAATAAAAAGGGTTGTTGAATAAAGAACAGAATAAAAGTTTGTCTCATGACGCCACCTGTGGTACGCAACCAGGGATTAGCCACCGCTGCGATTGTTGTCCTCCGGTGCTGGTGGTATCGCAGCAAGGATGGTTCTGCTCCCCACAGGTGGAGCGGGCCTCGGGGAGGATGATGAGGGTTGTAGTGATGGCGGGCACCGAAGAGTGGGGTGCCGGCAAGGAGAGGCGGACACAGTCTCTGCGGGTTCAAAGTTTCTTTACTCACAGTCCTGGTTTACCCGGGAGATGTCAGTCACCGCCATGATGGGCCCCAGTCGATCCCGAGCAATTCAAGGTCACCACCAGTGTTCCCACTATGAGTCCTTTCTGGTCAGGGGTCCCTTCAATCCCAGTGTATATGGAATATGGAACGGGCTCCGTGTAGCTGTAGAGAACCTGGGCCGAGCAGCCTGCTCCAGGCCACGGGTCTTGCAGTGCTCCCAGAAGTGTTAAGGTAGAGAGAATGTGTTTGGACCGAAGTCCCGACTATGCTCCTCACCCCAAGCTGTGCCCGGGCCTAACTAACTATGTGTGGAGATGCTCCTTCCTTTTCCCTGGTGCCCGCCCCCAAGGTAGTTGTCCTAGTGACCGGGAAAGTCCCATGTTTTGTGAAGGCCACCCCTCTATCTACCCCAGGCCAACTCCTGGTGGGAAAGCACCTATCTGTGTTTGATGTGTGAATGTGAGAAACACCAGTGATTAACTTTTCCTTACCCGGGATGAGTACTGCATCTTAAGTGAGATTCAGCACCCTGTGGCGACTGAAGCCTCAGGGGCGCCACACATACATAGCTCAGCAAGAGAACACTTGATAGAATTCCAGTTTGACGCTTTTACAAAGCAGCTCCATCATATGTGAGGCGAGTGATGTCACATAGATATGGGGCTATCTTCTCTAGTGATAAAGCTTATGTTTAGCATGATACTGATACAAGCAGCCAGTTAGGAGTGAATAGGTCGGTTTGGCAGGTTTTGCTCCTTCGCTAGTAATAATACGGGGTGGTGGATTTTACTACATGACTTTGGCTTTCCACAATTTTAATCATCAGATATTCTGTTCGTGTCGTTCTCAGCTCAGTGACAGATGCAGAATTCTCTAATTATGTTCCAAACCTAATGCAGAATGGGCTGAGCAGTCTGACGGTACACTTCCATCTATTACTGGAGAGCAGAAATCTGTTGTTTTTATTAAATAAGGAACAGATTTTTGTTTAATACAGGAAATTACCACAGTACATTAATTCCTGGTGGCTGTTACTTAACCAGTGCGCCTGCATCTACAGGGGATCCATCATTACAGCTGTCTTTAGCATTAACTCTTTGAGTGGGACCATCTCTTACATGCTCTATATGTATGAGCTTAGCAAATGCTATTGCTGTGCATGGATCCTGTTTAAAAAGGGCACGGTATGCAAATTACAGAGCCTCATGGCTTGATCTTGATCTTAGTGTGGGTTGCCAATTCCCGGAGCAGGGCAAGTATTTTGCACTCTAGCCCATAAACCATTCACATTCCCTGATATCCTCCAGTATTGTATTTTGAGACATATACTGATATAGTTATAGTTTGTGCTCTGAACTCCTACTTTTTTTCCTTTTTTTATTTACTTATTTTCTTAAGCCTAAAGCTAACTATAAAAGAAAATCTTAGTACTTAAAGGGAATCTGTCTGCAGGTTTTTGCTATGTAAGTTGAGGGCAGCATAATGTAAGGGTTAAAAAAAAGCAAAACAAAACTATGCCTCTCTTATCTGTGTGTGTTATTGTTTACCTAAAGGGAGCATGTCACCAGGTTTTTCCCTTATGAGCTGCGGCCACCATCAGTAAGCCGTAAGTCGATTCATATTGAATTGATGATGCCCTACAATTTTGTAATTCACTTTTTTTCTCTATCTCGTTCCGTTTTCGAAATAAAAATGCTAACTCCGTTGTTATCCACCAGGTGGCGCTATAGGTGGTTTCATTGTGTAGCGCATGGCTACTTTACTATACCTAGACACCACTTCTATGCCTATAGCTGCCGCCGTTCTGAAGTTAATGGTAGTAGACAGAATATGGGTGGACACACTGTATACAGCATTCCAGAATACTGTATATAATAGCCCAGGCCGCTCTGTATAACAGGAAAAACAGCTTTATAATACTCACCTAGTGGGCGGTCCGGTCCGATAGGTGTCGCTGCTCTCGGTCCGGCGCCACCTCCATCTTGTGGGATTGTCATCCTCTTGCCCAACCCTGTGTGCATGACACATCCTGCTTCGTTCACAAAGTTCCCTTAAGGGTGCTTTACATGCTGCGACATCGCTAGCGATGTTGAGCAGATAGCATTCGCCCCCGTCGCTCGTGCGACATTTGGTGCTCACTGCCGTAGCGAACATTATCGCTACGGCAGCGTCACACGAACATACCTTGACAGCTACGTCGCTATGACCGCCGAACAATCCCTCCTTCAACGGGGAGGAGCATTCGGCGTCATAGCAACGTCACTGCGGCGTCACTAAGCGGCCGGCCAATAGAAGCGGAGGGGCGAAGATGAGCGGCCGGAACATGCCGCCCACCTACTTCCTTCCTCATTGCCGGTGGACGCAGGTAAGGAGATGTTCGTCGTTCCTGCGGTGTCACACATAGCGATGTATGATGCCGCAGGAACGAGGAACAACATCGTACCTGTGGCAGCAGCGATATTAAGGAAAGGAGCGACGTGTCAACGATCACCGTTTTTAAACGATTTTGCGATCGTTGATCCTTGGTGTCACACGCTGCGATGTCGCTACCGGCACCGGATGTGCGTCACTAACGACGTGACCCCGACGATATATCGGTAGCGATGTCACAGCGTGTAAAGCACCCTTTACACTTTGATCTGCCTGGCTGAGGAAGATGAAAGTACTGTAGTGTGCAAGCACAGGCGATCTTTGACCTTTTCTCGCACCTGCACATTAACATACTTTTATCTGCCCTCAGCCAGGCAGATCAAAGTGCGCCTGCGCAGGAGTTTGATGGAGCCCTCTCTGTGTGAATGACGCAGGATGTGTCATGTACACGGGGCTGGGCAAGAGGATGACAATCCCACAAGATAGAGGAGGCACTGGAGCAGTGACACTCATCGGACCGGACCACCGCCTATGTGAGCTTTATAAGGTTTCTGTTACATACCACAGAGCGGTCTGGGCTTCTATACACAGTACAGTGGAACCTCGCTTAACCAATAACCCAGTTAACGAGAATTTCGCTTAACAAGCAAAGCTTTCTGTAAATTTGTAACTCGATTTACGAGAAAGCTTTGCAGTACGAGCAAAATACTCACCGCACACACTTCCGATTCCGTACATCCACCGCGCTCTGACCCGCTCTTGCAGTCCACACAAACACACACAAGTACGCACAAAACACACACAAACAAACACGCACACACATACAGTATTATGCTCACCTTACCTTCCGTTCCATCGCCGGCCTCATGGTTCTTGTAGTTTGCCGGTACATCGCGACGAGGGAGGAATCCTCGCGGCAAACTACAAGACCCAGGAGGCCGGCGATGGAACAGAAGGTAAGGTGAGCATAATATGCGTACCTTCCGTTCCATCGCCGGCCTCCTGGGTCTTGTAGTTCGCCGCTCCAGGATGTGTATCGGCAAGCATCGCGACGAAGCAGGAACTTCCCCTGTCAGGCGCTACTCAAAGGCAGCACGCTGACCAATCAGAGGCAAGTGGCTCCTGCCTTTGACATCAGCTCTCTGGGTGTGGAAGTTCCTCCCTCGTCGTGATGGTAACCCGATACACAGCCCGTACTAGCGAACAGCAAGTCCCAGGAGACCGGCGATGGAACGAAAGGTAAGGTGAGCATAATATGTGCATGTGCGTGCGTGCTTGTGTGTGTTTGTGTGAGTTTGTGTGTGTTTGTATGTTTTTGTGTGTGTTTGTGCATGTGTGGAATGGCACAATAGGGGACCAGGATGGGACATTTAACAAGTTGTGGAACGAATTGTCTGCATTGCAATGATTTCCTATGAGAAATCATGCTTTGCTGAACGAGTAACTTGGTTAACAAGCACAGTCCCAGAACGGACTGTTCTCGTTAACCAAGGTTCCACTGTATTCTAGAATGTTCTGTATAAGAACTCAATGGTGGTGGCCGCAGCTCATAAGGGATAAATCTGGTGACAGGTTCCCTTTAAATTAATGGCTTTATTACCCTGTGATACAGGACTGGAAAGGCACAGTGCAGAGAAGTCTGACACGCACGCTGCTGTGATCGACACCTCACAGTCAATGCACAATCTCTATTGAGAGCCTGGTATGCGGCGGCAGCTCTCCCAGCTCAATTCATTATGTGGGAATGGCTGCAATCAATAATCTATGTTATACACCGTTGGATTCAGAATCTCCTTGCCTACGTAAAGCCCGCTTTACACGCTGCAATGTATCTTACAATGTGTCGGTGGGGTCACGTCGTAAGTGACGCACATCCGGCATCGTAAGGTGTGACAGGTACGTGTGATTGCGATTGAACGGTAAAACGTTCATCGCACGCACATCGTTCATTTCTCTAGAATTGAACGTTAGATTGTTCATCGTACCCGGGGTAGCACACATCGCAGTGTGTGACACCCTGGGAACGATGAACAGATCTTACCTGCGTCCTGCGGCTCCCGGCCAGCAATGCGGAAGGAAGGAGGTGGGCGGGATGTTTACGTCCCACTCAGCTCCGCCCCTCCACTTCTATTGGCCGGCTGTCGCGTGACGTTGCTGTGACACCGAACGTCCCTCCCACTCCAGGAAGTGGACGTTCGCCGCCCACATCGAGGTCGTATGGACGGGTAAGTGCGTGTGACGTGGGTTAATCGTTTGTACGGCACATTCAACAAATTGAACGTGCCGCACAAACGATGGGGGCGGTTACGATCGCATACGATATCGTATGCTGGATCGTAAGGTGTAAAGCAGGCTTTATGTTGCTGTCAGATGAGGTAGCAAGAACCTGCATGTCATCTTGATTGCTGCTCATACAGAGTGCAGTTGTGAACATGAGTTTGTCATTTGCTGTTGCATGCTACATTTGTGGGGAAACATATGGACCACCACTTTAATGCCCACACATTTTTTTTTTGTTTTTCACTGTTGCATTGCAGGAGCCTGCATTTTTTCCCCCAATGCAATGAGGGCTTGTTTTTTGCCAGATGATTTATTAGTGGCATGATTTTAAGGTGCACACAATCCAATACATACATTTTATTAATACCTTATGGGAAAAAAATTTAAAAGAAAAAAGCAATTCTGTTGTGTTCTCACATTTTACGGTTTTCATTTGCAGCACAAATAAATTGTTAACTTTTTTCTGTTGGTCAGCACAACTATGGTGATACCAAACAAATTTACATAGTTTTATTTATATCTTATTACTTTTGTACAATAAATACTCTGAATAATATATTTATTTCACCATATTCTTATTATACCGTATAATTTCGTTTACATACAAAATGTTTTCAGTTTTATTAATTTTTTTTGGTTAGAAGGATAAACAAAGAGAGACAATTCTGTTATAGTTTTTGCATTTTTTGCAGGATAAAGCTACACTTTCAGAGTATGGGTGGATACGATTACACTGACACTCAATTTTGTATGTTTTATTACATTTGCACAAGAAAATAACTTTTAAAAATAAATATCTTTTTTTATATCACATACTGAGAGCCATAACTTTATAATTTTCTTCGTACAGAGGCTTGTTTTTTTGTGTCATGGGATGTAGTTTTTATTGGTACCATATTGTGGTCCATGTATGTTTTTGCAAAAAAAAAAATTATGTGAGGCAGGATAAGGAAAAATGTCAATTCTGGTACAGTCTTTCTTAATTTCTGTTGCATTGTTCACTGTGCATCCCGTTTAATTTAACAATTATAATTTAATTTATAATTATTAATAATTTAATTTATAATTATTATTTATCAATAAAACACTGTGCATTGTTTTATTGAACTGGTCAGATTGTATGTGGTGATGCCAGATACATTTCTTTTTTACGACAATTTATTAATTGGATACCCGGGAATCATGATCCTGATGTGAAGATTCGCTGCCTTTTCCTGACTTAATGGAAAGTGGCACATCCAAAAAGATGTGAAAAGCCAGTGCTGTGACAACATGTCATTATATTCTTTAATTAATTTAATTTCATATTAATTTAGACTATTCATATATATTAATATCAAGCATTATTTTATATCAAGCTAAGGTCTAATTATCATAAAGACAGCGATTCATTGATGTGGCGTGTATAAGGAGTGCTGCGCCTCAACGCATACATGTACCATGTTTTATAGACTATTGACTACTATCAGATGTATGTGTTTGTAGTAATGGCTGCCATCTACTGGCCAGTCGACTTTAGATTAGAACCTAGATAACATGGTGTTAATTAGTGGAAGGGAGGGGTGGCAGATGGCGGGAAAGAGTACTGGAGGGAAGGCTTGAGAGGGGACCAGTATAGAATAGTGTTAAAGTGTGAGAAGACGTGGTGTCGATGCTAGGCGGAGTAAAGGAACCCTGGGGAAACCTCAAGAAGTCCAGAGCCTATGGCTCATCTCGACGGGCTTAGAAAGTCGTCCAGCTAGAGAGATGTCGGGGACCAGAATCGGACAAAGTTGAACGGAGTTAGGGGGAAGGAGACGCAGACCCTGGAGCTTGAGGACAAGATCCAAGATAGTAGGGGAGGGGAACAGGTTGAGATGCAGTACCCCACATTGAGAGGAAGGAAGGAAAGGAAGGCAATGTCTGTCTTAACGGTGTGAAGAATAAGAGTGAATGATTCTGGTTGGCTGAGTGAATTCTGGTTACATGTGTTACTGACTGTCTACTAAAAGGTATCACAACTACAAAATTTTAATTTTGCTTCTCTCACTGAGAGCAATCAATGCCTGTCTACAACGACAGCTGCCGGCGGGGTGATGGAAAGCAGCCTGAAGAAACCAGTAAGTGTCATGCACCCAGCCCGAAATTCCATGATCAACCAGAGTTTCCTTGGCAAAGGAGTCCGACGCCCAAGCGTCCCCATCCATCTTCAGATACTAACATTTTTCTACAGTGAATGTATTACTAATTACTGACCATTTCTGAGTATGTCACGGCTAGAGTTAGAGAATTGGAAAATAAAGGAGCTGTGGCTTACCGACTCCACAGGCAGGTATGCTGTTTTGGGTGGGTTCTGCCAAAAAACATATAATGTGCATGACCAGAGAAAAGTTAACAGGTAAGAGTGTCACCAGCAAAGTTTTGACAGAAATACTTTTAGATCTTTCTAATATCTAAGAAAGGAAAAAACTATGAAACAACTTCTATGCTATATTTAGTGCCATCCCAAATTATACACACTCCTTAACATTTAAGGCTATGTGCCCACGCTGCGGAAAATGCGCGGATTTTGCCGTGGATTTCTCGCGGAAAAGCCGCGGATATTCCAGAAATCTGCAGCACAGCTACTCCCCAGCCATTTCTATGGCATTTGGGAAATGCTGTGCCCACGCTGCGGATTTTTCCGCAGCGGAAATCGTGCGGATTTTCGTGTGGAAAAATCTGCAGCATGTCAATTATTGTTGCGGATTTCTCCGCAGGGTCCCATATACTTACCTGCCTTGATAGAGACCCGAGTCACTTTCTCCGTTCGGTGTAGCGGCAGCAGCGCGGTGGATCCAGCCAGGTACAGGAAGGAAGAGGTGGGCAGGGCCTGCATGAGCTCCGGTCATGTGACAGCCGGAGCTAGTTCAGGCCCGCCTACCTCCAGCACAGTAAACCAGACGCTGCCTGACAGTGACCCGGCCACCGGAAAGCGAGGTGGTGCATGATGGAGGTAAGTATGAGCACCCCGATCACTGCAGCACTTGTTCTGCATTGAGGATGCAGTGCCGAATCCATAGTACTGTATCCTCAATGCAGAATGCCCGCACCATATCCGCACGACATTCCGCTGTATATCCGCAGCATTGAAACAGAGAAAGTTCTGTTGCGGATTTCTGGGAGCACCTGCGGAATGTCTTGCGGATATATCCGCAGGACAATGTCCCCGTGGGCACATAGCCAAAAATTACAAGAATAAGAAAAAAAAGGCAAGGAATTATAGAAATCACAGGATGGATAGACATGTTCATGATATGTAAATTATGAAATAATGGAAACATTTTAAAAACATTTAAATGTATTCACTATCGAGTATGAACGTGACATGCAGAAAGACACATAACATATCCATCCATCCAGTCAGTGCCTACTGGTCCTAAGGTTACAGTGTTGCCGAATAATACATAATGCACTGTGAATAATGCACCTCCACCTACAAGTGCTTTCATTCCACATTAGCTATTATTTGGGATCTAGTATGGCTGAAATGAGTGTGGCACCGCAGCCCAATCCTTGCAAGAACCCAGATGGCTTCATTCTGAGACTTAGAACAGCTGAAGCTGACAAGTAACCTGAGGTGCCCTCTACAGCAACTGTAAAACACGGTTATTACAAGACAGAAATACCCATACCTAATCAACCATCGTACATGAGGGGACATTATGAGAAAAAAGCTGAGTCCAGCACCTGACATGTCATATACATGTATAAGTAGAAGATTTAATACAGTAATTGCATAGCTTAGTAATTGGGCCACGGTTCAGCAAAGGAATGTCAGAATTCATGAGTAAATCACTTTGAAATGTCACAAAATATTAGCATAACCCATAGTTGCGCAACAATTTTGGGATGTTTTTAATTTTTACACAAGTTTTGCTCTTCTCTACCAAAAGAGAAGTCGAATTCATCACGAGCTGTGGCATTCCTTTTGCTAGAAATCTTACTCCAGTCGCTAATTGGAGTAATATTTGTGGTGAGGTGCATTGATGTGCACAACAATTTTTAGACACAACTGATACATTAAAGGGGTTTTCCAAAAATGAGATAAAATGAAGTCCCTAATGTAATTGAAACTGAAGCCCATTCTAGTCACGAGTCAGTAAAGGCCGCAGGCTGAAGACATACAGCTCCCAAGACCTTTGTCTCAATTAACAAGAGCTGCATCACACATACCTCATTCAGTGGCTGGGAGCACAACTGTGATATGTGAAGAAATATGTTTTAACCCAAGTTGTGCTTGGCAAGATCTCCAGCTTCATCCTTCTCCTACTCCGTCAGTCTGAAAGTTTTATAGTGTTATACAGGAGACTGACTGTTCCCGACTGGAAAAGAAACATTGAGGCTGGAGGTAACCCCATTATTCTAAGCAAGGGATATATATTTCTTCACATATGAGACCCATGCTTTTGGCCTACTGAGGTATGTGTGATACAGCTCTTGTCAGTTGAGACACAGGTCTTGGGAGCTGTACGTCTTCAGTCTGCAGCCCATCCAGACACGTGACCAGGACCGGGCTACAATTTGAATTATACCATCTTTTAATCTCGTTCTCAGAGAATCCCTTTAAGAAGTTCTTAATGAATTATGCGCCTCTTACTCCTTTTATCAACTCTGGCATGAACAATGCTGGTCTTGATGAATCGGAGGCTATGTTTTATGTGTGTAGTTAATGACTAGTTTTATTCTACAAGTACTGTCACTGCTGCAGCCAATCACTGACCATAGCAGCACCATTGTGCAACACACAGCTGAAGCCAGGTATTGGCTTCATCGGTGTTGTGTGTTTTATGTCTTGTGAATGGTGGTTGATTCAACAAGCAAGTAATACGTCTTTCATTATTTTATTATTCCCACCCATCTCCTTTCAAATTAGAATGTCTGTTTAAGAGAACTTGACCCTATTTTTTTATTTTTTTTTACACATGACAAGAACTTTATTTTTTTAAAATATATACTGCAGGTATCTGTAATTCTCAGTAAGAACACCTAAGTATCAGATCAACCCATTCCCCCTCCCTAAACGTTCACACAAGAGAAGATTATGACTATGGAGGAAACTTTCATCATTTGTTTCCATCTGGTTTACATTGCTTTTGACAGTCCTGTTTCTTTGCACTCTGCAATATTATATCTAGTTAAAATTAAAAAAAATAAACAAAAATCAGACAGACTTCTTAAAAGTCAATGAAATCTGCCAAGATCCATCAGGGTTTATTATGAAATGGATCAGAACAGATCTGTCATACCAATCCTGGCTCAAGAAAAATAAACACAATAGCACTAAAGTGAGCCGAGCCTAACATCATTTCCTGGGGATCCGGTCTGGGAGAGCTCGAGGTACAGAGGGAGAGAGCAAAGTGCTGCTTCTCTGGTTATTGTATAGAAATATCACAATACACAATGCACACTTGCATTAGGCCTCAAAATAAGAAACAGTCTTATAATATTATTAGTCAGCTTCTTACATTTGTCTTAATGTATTTTCCTTTGATCTTCTGCTGTCCTGTTCCTTCCTGCTCTATATCATTATTCTTATACGTTTTTACACAAGTTTAATCTTTCTTCCTTTTATATACTATCAGTGTACGATACAATAAATCATAATATTCTTAGAGACAAGTGAGCCCCCTTGTGGCAGATTGTTGTATTGACTCTGACGGAGGGTAGAATATTCCCACAACGTTATCTAATGAGATTTTCCAGTGTTAGCGAATAAAGCTTAGTCACTTTGTACATGAAGGATTTTATAACTTCCAATACACTATAGGGGAGATTTATTAAGTTATTTGCTCCTTTTTTTGTGTTTTGCACATGTATGTATGATTTTTTTTTTATTTGACAGCATTTCCATCTTTGTTTCTAAAAGCGGGCATGCAAAGCAGAATAGTCGGAATTCATTAAATCTTGAAAGATTTACAACATTTTACTCCAGATATTGGTGTAAATTATTGCATAAATTTACCCTTACTGATAGCTGGCATGGAGATCCCAAGATGCGACAAATTTATTAAATCTGGCATATTGTTGTCCAGTGAGCTTATGTATAAGATTAACTTATGAGGCCAGTCTTAAGGCTGCTTTACACACAACGATATCGCTAGCGATGTGACATGCCAGATCGTAGATACGATTTGCCGAGATCGCACATAGGTCGTTTTTGTAGCTCCGGTCACAAAACGACCTATGTGTGATCACGGCTAATCGTATCAACAATCTGGCGTGTCACATGGCTAACGAGATCGTTAGCGATATCATTGTGTGTAAAGCAGCCTTTAGTAAATTCTCCACTGAAAGGAACTTGTCAATAGATTCACACTGCCTGGCAAAATTGGCGTGAAGATGCCAAAAATTGCAAAAATTTTGTGCAACTTTGTTTTGAGAAAAAAATCTTTGCAATATTGAAAGATATTTTATAGTAGAATTCTGGCAAATAAACCACGGCCTCATAGTCCCAATTTATTAAAACTGACGTTAACCAGTATGAAATGCTCCAAATTCATTAACAGGCGCCCGCCACTTAATTTGTCACTTCTTATCAGCGGCGTCCTCCTCCTAATGAATGTGACGCATCTTATTCCTACATGCCCATCATTAGGACTGTTGTATAAAATTTCAATCTTTGAATCGGTGACCCTCGGCATGATTCATGGTGATGTTTTGCAGAATTCTGGCATAAAACATCTGAAAATGTCACCAAATTTTTGCACAACACTCAAGGGGGCTTTACACGGAACGACATCTCTAACGAGATGTCGTTGGGGTCACGGAATTTGTTACGCACATCTGGCCTCATTAGCGACGTCGTTGCGTGTGAAACTCACGAACGACCGCTAACGATCAAAAATACTCACCTAATCGTTGATCGTTGACACGCCGTTCAAATCCCAAATATCGTTGCTGTTGCAGGATGCAGGTTGTTCGTCGTTCCTGAGGCAGCACACATCACTACGTGTGACACCCCAGGAACGACGAACAACACCGTACCTGCGTCCTCCGGCAATGAGGTGGGTGTCACTTTCTATCGGCTGCTCTCCACCCCTCAGCTTTGATTGGAAGGCTGCCGTTTGACGTCGCTTTGACGGCGCATGAACCGCCCCCTTAGAAAGGAGGTGGTTCGCTGGCCACAGCGACGTCGCTAGGCAGGTAAGTCCGTATGACGGGGACTAGCGATGTTGTGCGGCATGGGCAGCGATTTGCCCGTGACGCACAACCGACGGGGGCGAGTGCGATCGGCAGCGACATCGCTAGCGATGTCGCTACGTGTAAAGCAGCCGTAAGTTACACAAGATTCTTGCTAAAAACGAAATAACACAAAATGTTTGCAACTTCTGGTGTTTTCTGACAAAGTGACCAGGGCTGGGGATTGGGGGGATTGGCAAAGGCTACCCGACACTATCAGAAAAAGTAGTAACATATCTTACACCGGAAATGATTCTCCAGTCCCTGACTTGTATAATAGCACTCGCACTCCAGTCGTAAGATGCACCTAATTCACTAAGTAGTATGCACCTATTAATGAATTAGACACATCTTAAGGCTGCTTTACACGTTACAATTAATCGAGCGATCGCATTTGCGATCGCACCCGCCCCCATTGTTTGTGCGGCACGGGCAATTTCTTGCCCGTGTCACACAATGCTGTAACCCCCATCACACGTACTTACCTTCCAAACGACCTCGCTGTGGGTGGCGAACATCCACTTCCTGAGGGGGGAGGGACGTTCGGCGTCATAGTGACGTCACACAGCGGCCAGCCAATAGAAGCGGAGATACGGAGATGAGCGGGACGTAAACATCCCCCCCACCTCCTTCCTTCAGCATTGCTGGCGGAAGTGACACACGGAGCGACGTGTGCTGCCTCAGGTACAATGAACAACAGAACATTCGATTTTTAGAAAATGAGCGACGTGTCAATGATGAACGAGAAGGTGAGTATTTCTGCTCGTTCATAGCTGTCACACGCTACGATATCACTAACGATGCCGGATGTGCGTCACTTACGACGTGACCCCGCCGACATCTCGTTAGATATATCGTAGTGTGTAAAGCCCGCTTTACTCCAGCATACACATCATTTTGACTAGTGTGCACAATGCCAAATTAATCAGGTCTATAAAGATCAGTTGAAGCGGTGAAATATCATTTTGTATGTTGAGGATGTTGTAGATGTCAGCTTTCAGCACAATCAGCAGCATTTGCAAACTATGGGAGAAATAACTGTTTTACTTGGGACATATAACTACTAGTGATGTGTGGACTCGCAGATACTCAGGATCGGCGGACCTAACCAGATTGAACAAAATCCGTTTCTGGGACGGACATCAGTCGCCATAAAAGTCTATGGAGACTAAAATTCGGTGATTACAAATGGTGGGATAGAAGGGATAGAAGCAAGCTAGCTGCAGTTGCCGAGTCTCATATGCGGCTGTAACTGCTCCTGTGTCCACCCATTCAATTCCGGGGCCACCCAATACATTCACTGCATATGCACTGGTTTCCCTGCCCACCAGCATCTGTAATTGGTTGCAGTCAGAAGCGACCCCACCCTGAGTGACAATGTGTGTGACTGCTTCTAATCACAGACGCTATGTGCATCTATCTTTGTACAAAAATAAATAAATAAAATATTTAGCATAAAATCCCCCATATTATGATACCCAATATAGATATATAATTCGGATACAAGCTGCAGCCCCTAGCCATTCGCTTATCTCGGCTGTGTATCAAAATAAGAGGAACCAAATGCGGCTTTTTTTTTTTTAATTATTTACATAGATAATTAAAAAAAAACATTGCCCGATCCCCCCATCGTTGATACCCAGCCATGAAACAGCCTGAGCTGGGAGCTGATATACTCAGGCTATGGAGACCCATGATTATTGCCCGCCCCATCCATTAGATGCGACAATCCCAGCACTTTACCTAGCTCTTCCCGATTACCCTGGTGCAGTGGAAATCCAGGTAATAAGGGGTTAATAACAGCTCACAGCTGTCACTAGGCCCTAGAATGTAATAGGAGGCGTCTGTGAGACTTCCCCCATTACTAATCTGTAAGGGAAAGTAAATAAACACAAACATCCAAAAAAATCTATTATTTGAAATAAAATACAAAAAAAATCACCCTCTTTCACCATTTTATTAACCTCCAAAACACCCTTGCAGGTCCGAGTTAATCTACATGTCCCACAATGATGCTAGCTCTGCTACATTTGAAGTCAAAGAGCATGGCCATAGAACATGACTGACTTCTGTGGACTTCAGACAAAGACTGAATGAGCAACATGATCAGCGGTGACGTCACTCAGGTTATTTGCGGTTACAGCTGGAGGTTCCTACAGTCCTCCACCTGTGACCGCAGGTTACCTGACCTCAGGTGACCTCACTAAACTCAGTGACCTCACCTCAGGTGAGAATCCAAGCAAAGGAAGAAAGGCAGCATCTCACCATGAGGTTTTTCAGCTTCATTCAAAGCATGTGAATTACAGCATGTGGGGGAGAGGGGAGTGTGGGAGCGGCAGCCTCTCCCCCACATGCTGTAATTCACATGCTTTGAATGAAGCTGAAAAACCTCATGGTGAGATGCCGCCTTTCTTCCTTTGCTTGGATTCTTCAGAACAGTGACTGTGCTGTAGGCTAAGCAGCACCTGGAATTGCTAATCTAATCCATTGACGGCTACATACCAGGTCTGTAAGTATGGCTCCACTCCACAGCCCTTCCGCTGCAGTGCCCGATTTTTTTCTATCTTTTTTTCCACCTCAGGTGAGATCTGCATCTCCTGGCAGAAAACCGCAGGTTTTTTTGCTAAGAGATGTAGATTTGGTGCTGAAATGTTTACACCATATTCCTGTACCCAATCTACACCTCCCAGCAAAATAAAAAAAAAAAAGCATCATTACCGCATGTGGTTGTGATCCGTTTTTTGCCAGGAGGTGTAGATTGGCTGCATGAATGTTATGTAAAAATTTTATTACCAAATTTGCATCTCTTGGCCCAAAAATGCAAAAAAAGTTTTGATGCCATTTCAGTGCAGTTTCCTGACAGAAGGTGCAAATTTGGTGTTGAAATGTCTGCACCAGATTTCAGCATCAAATTTGCACTTCCTGGCTGAAAAACTGGGGGGGGGGGTTTGCATTTTTCGGCCAAGAAATGTATATTTGGTGATGACATTTTTCCACCATATTTGTGCACCCAATATATACCTCCTGGCAAAAGAAAGCATCAAAACCGCACTGCTGAGTTTACTAAGGTCACCTGAGGTCAGGTTACCTGTAGTCACAGGTGGAGGACCGTGGGAACCTCCAGGTGTTCCCGCAACTACGGTAACCTGAGTGACGTCACCACTGATCGCGCAGCTCATTCATTCTCTCTGAAGTCTACAGCGGATGGTAATGTTCCATGATCGCGCTCTGTGACTTCAGGTATGTAGCAGAGTTCGAATCGATTTTTTGGGTGTTTGTGTTTATTTAATTTCACTTACAGATTAGTAATGGAGGGTTTTATAGACGCCTCCCATTACCAATATAGGGCTTAGTGGCAGCTGTGAACTAACCTTGACCCCTTATTACCCCGATTTCCACTGCACCAGGGCAATCGGGAAGAGCCAGAAAAAGTTTTGAGATTGTCGCATTAATGGATGCAGCAATCTTGCGCCGCTGCAGGCTTCTATTTTTAGACTGGGGGTCCCAAGCATGGGTCTCCCCAGCCTGAGAATATCAGCCCTAGCTGTTGGGCTTTATCATGGCTAGGTATCAAAATTTGGGGGGCCCATGCAGTTTTTATAAATTATTTAAGTAATTAAAAAAATAAAACGCATGCGGTTCCTCTTATTTTGATACACAGCTAAGATGAATGCATGGCTGGGGGTTGCAGCCTGCAGCCATATGCTTTATCTTTGCTGGGTATCATAGTATGGGGGGATTTTATACCAAATATTTTTACTGTACAATAGAGCCACAGAGAGGGTCTATGATTGGTTGAAGTCAGATGCTGTCACAGAGGCTGGGGGCGTGTTTGACTGCAACCAATCACAGATGCTGATGGGCGGGAAAGCCTTGCATATGGCTGAGCGATAATGAGCGTCCCCGGAAGTGAATAAGCGGCCAAGAAGCAGTTACAGCCATGCCGGAGCCTCATTAAGTACAGCCAGTTTCCTTCATTCTTATTTTCTTTATTTTTCCATTATTTTTTTTATTTCCAGAGTTGCTGGATCCGGATCAACACCCAAAATTCTGGGCCCGAGCCCAGCACTCGGGTATGTCTGAAACCGTACAGATACGGACGTTTACAGTCTGGGTCCGCCCCATAACTAATAACTACCATTATCTGCATCAACAACATTTAGGATACAGGAAAAGCTGAAAAACAAAACAAAACAGAGGTGATACAGTAGAAAATTAGTAAACTCTAACATGTAAGTATGTTCATACCAGGTGCTCCACTATAAGCCTGCAGCTGTTGTCTAACCCAAAGAAGAGGACATTCTAGCTTTGTCAAGCCATTCTATAACCAAAATAATATGTATAAGTTCTCCTTTGTAGCAATAAAATGTGTCATCTTAGAACTCAAAGGTTTTACACCCCTGCTGTAACTGCTGCTTGACTTTCAAGGTTGTTCAGAAGAGAAAAGTGAGTAATATTGTTTTATTTTACGTAACATTTTCAATGTCACTTGAAAATAGTAGATGGAAACAGCCTTGAAAATAAGAATACAAGTATTATGTTTTCCTTCAAACTTGATTGAATACATACAGTATCATGTATGTGTCACAGGTTGTGCTCATGGGGAAAAATGAGCCAAAAATATAAGGAACAGTAAGTCCTTCACCCGCCCCCTCCCCCAAGCCTGTTTTCACCTTCCTGAGCAGGTCATTTTTTTCAATTCTGACCAGTGTCAATTTATGATGTATTAATTATGATTGCTTCAACATATACTACTGATTCTGAGAGTGTTTATTTGCGACATATTGTACTTCATGATAGTGCTAAATGGAGAACAATATTTTTTGCGTTTATTTATTAAAATATTGTAAATCTGGAGCAAATTTTTAAAACGTAGCAATTTTCACATTTTTTATTTGTGTGCCTTTAAACCAGAGAGTTATGTCACACAGAATAGTTAATAAATAACATTTCCCACATGTCTACTTTACATCAGCATCATTTTTGAAATGTGATTTTTCTTTGTTAGGTGGTTAGAAGGGTTAAAAGCTTATCAGCAATTTCTCATTTTTCCTACAAACTTTAGAAAATCTTTTTTTTTTTATGGATCACATTACATTTGAAGTGATTTTGAAAGGCTTGTGTTGCAGAAAATATCTAAAAGTGACACCACCATTTTAAAAACTGCAACCCTCAAAGTACTCAAAACTACATTCAAGAACAGTACTAGGGGGGCGTGGCCTGCACGCTGATGGCGACGGCTGCTTGAAGGAGAGCTCTGTGCTGACAGCAGGATAAACCGGCTCTTATCAGCTCACAGATAACAGGATTACCAGCTACAGGAAGTGTGAGTAACCCCAGCCCCCAGCTATGCCTAAGGGGAGACCTAAAAAGACTGGCACTCCAGCCAAACTGACAGACGTCTACCCCCTGGATAGGGATCTCTGCTCACCAAGCAAGATGGCTTCACACTCAGCTTCTTCCCACTCCTCACAGGGAGAAACAGGCTGTTTAAGAGGCTGCACAGGCATTCCACTGACAGAGGAAACAATGCAAGCTCTGCTGAAAACGCTGAGGGCTTCCCTGCAGGCTGATCTCAGAGAAATAGTAAGAGAGCTGAAGGAAGAGATCAGGTCTCTAGGGGTTCGCACAGAGCATGTAGAAACTAAGATGGCTGAATTTGCAACATCACATAACAATCTGATAGATGCTAACACAGCTTTGGAAAAGGAGGTGGAGGCACTAAAACTTAAAATCAGTGATATAGAGGACAGATCCCGAAGAAATAACCTAAAAATCAGAGGGATTCCCTCATCAGTAGCAGATAAAGACCTCCAGGAATACTTCCACAAGTTTCTGCAGCTTATACTCCCTGGATGGGACACCAGAGACCTGATAGTGGACAGGATTCATAGAGTCCCTAAAGCCAAAGGCATAGATCCAGCTCTGCCTAAAGATGTCCTGGCTAGACTTCATTTCTATAAAACAAAAGAAGCTGTGCTGCACACACTGAGGGGAAATCCAGCCCTGCCAGACACTTTCATGGGACTAAAAATCTTCCCAGATCTTTCTGCTGCAACTCTTAATAAAAGAAGAGAATTTGCCCACCTTTCTAAACTCCTTAGAGATCAAGACATCAAGTACAAGTGGGGGTTTCCGGTGAAGATGATAATTTTCAAAGATGGAGGCACTCACATATGTCATACTCCTTCTCAGCTGGGCAAATTGCTGGATGACTGGGGAATAGCCCACCCACCAAACCCTGGTGGGCAGGAGAATCATAGAGGCCCTCCAGACAGGATTAACCCTGAATGGTCAGTAGCTTAGCTGGGACTCCTTCCTGCTTATGGCACCTGCTGTCCCTGCTCCTGTGACACGGGATGTCACGTAGCCCCCCTGATGTTCTCGCCTATGGCGAGCGGTTATACACCGGGCACCCTACTCGGGGCAAACCGGTGTTGTTGGAATTTTTTTGTTTTTGTTCCTCTTCTCACAAATGTTCCTTAATTTTTTCTGGAAATTTCTCTCAATTCCTTGCTGGTCTAGCCCCTCTCATCCCTGATGGCGTTCCTGGGAATTCAACCCCCCCTGCGGCTCCAATATGAGAATTAAGATATTGTCTATTAATGTGAACGGACTCAACTCCCCAGCAAAAAGGTCAATGATGTGGAGAGAGGTCAAGGCATCTAACTGTGATATAGCGTGCATTCAGGAGACCCACCTTCTTTCCACAGATAATAAACGGCTACTTCATCCAAGCTTCCAACACACCTTTTTTGCTAATGACTCAAAAAAAAGAGGAGGAGTGGCCATTTTAATAAAGAACTCAGTGGCCTTTAAATTGATAAATGTCAGTTATGGAGCGGATGGAAGATATATTATTTTGTCTTGTTATATCAACAGCGTCCCTTATACCTTGGCAACGGTCTACTCCCCAAATTCATCACAATTGAACTTTGCTAGGAAATTTTTCCAAGCATTCAAAGATACTGCCACAGGGGCGGAAATCATCTGTGGAGACTTTAATATACCTGTAATACGCTCCATGGATTGCTCCAACACCAGCATCCCACATGCTAAGGAACTTAAGCATCTCATCAATGAATTCCATTTTCATGACATCTGGAGATATTTGCACGCATCAGAAAGAGACTATACGTTCTTCTCTTCCAGGCACCGCTCATACAGTAGAATTGATTTTTTTTTGGTCGACAGCAAATCTATAAGTAATTGTGTGGCAGCTGATATTGGTTTAATTACTTGGACAGATCATGCGCCGATCTCTTTGTCTGTTCAGGGTAGCTTTAATGTTCAAAATTCCCATAGGTGGAGACTGAATACCAGCTTGCTTGGTAGGCAGAAGGTACATGATGAAGTAGAGTCAGTGTTAACAGAATATTTTAAACTTAATAATAATGGGGAAATTTCTGACGAGACCCTGTGGGCTGCTCATAAAGCCGTAGTCAGAGGGCAGCTCATAAAAATAGCCTCCATCCAAAAACGGAAAAAAGACGCAGATATTAAATATATATTAACCCGTATTCATCACCTTGAATCCCTGAATAAAGCCAAAGCATCCCCTAACTTGACTAAAGAAATTGTAACCCATAGATTCCAACTAAGATCCCTACTCCTGCAAAAATACGAACATAATCTTAAAAAAAATAGATCGACATTTTATGCTATGGGGGATAGAGCGGGGTCCTTATTGGCAAGAAGGACGAAAAAACGTGAGATCCAATCTAAAATAGAATTCCTGAGGGACCCGAACGGAACAATCACTAGACATCCCATTAAAATAGCAGAAGCATTTGCGAAATACTATGAGGCCCTGGATAATCTAAAATATGATTCCAATACGTCACAGCCGACTCAAGTGGATATACAGGGTTTCCTAGACACCCTGGATCTTCCCCGGGTCTCAGATGAGCAATTAGAGGAACTTAATCTTCCCTTTACTACACATGAAATCCTAGGTGCCATCAAAATGACTAAGTCTAACTCTGCCCCGGGCCCCGATGGGCTGCCATACGAATATTACAAACAATTTACATCCACTCTGTCCCCCTTTATGTCAAAAACCTTCAATTTTTGGCAAAATAAAGGGTCAATTTCTCCAGACAACTTAGAAGCGATTATTATCACGCTACCCAAGCCAGGGAAACCTGCAGACACCCCGGGTAATTTTAGGCCCATTTCACTCCTAAATTGTGATGTTAAAATTTATGCCAAACTAGTGGCAGATAGACTTCACAAAGTGATCCCGACCTTAGTGGCTCCAGATCAAGTTGGGTTTGTGACAGGGAGGCAATCTAAGGATGGCACCAGACGGATGCTTGACTTGATTGGACTGGTGGAGATATCGGGTGAACCCAGTGCATTCCTGTCTCTTGATGCTGAAAAAGCCTTTGACAGGGTGCACTGGGGATACCTGGAAAGAGTTCTAACAAAATTCGGGTTCTTGGGGAACATCAAGTCATCCATTCTAGCCCTCTACTCTTACCCAAATGCGTCAGTGTTGGCATCGGGGTTTCTGTCATCTAAATTTCAAATAAGTAATGGCACCCGCCAGGGGTGTCCATTGTCTCCCGCTATTTTTGCTTTAGTGGTAGAACCTCTGGCGGAAGCTATACGAAAAAACATAGCCATTTCTGGTATAAGAGTTGGGGAATTTGAACATAAACTTGGTTTATACGCAGACGATGTGATAATTTCCTGTTCTAACCTTGCAGTGTCGATTCCAGCAGTGGTGAACACATTATCAAACTTTTCTAAAGTGTCGTATTATAAGCTTAATGAGGCAAAGTCTTTGATACTGCCGTTTAATGTACCGGCGGAGGCCAGGAGTGCGCTGGAGGGGGCCTTTCAATTCAAATGGTGCGACAGGGGGATACCTTATTTGGGTATTAAGCTGACACCATCGCAGATGTTAATTAAAGAAAATTTGGAACCTCTGATCCAAAATTTAGAAAAGGAATTGGGAAGATATGAAAAAATATCATTGTCCTGGATGGCCAGGATACAGTCCTTTAAAATGGTTTTCTTACCCAAAATATTGTATGTGCTCAGATGCCTTCCCATCAAAATTTCTCACAAAACCCTGATGAAACTTCAATCGTTGACTAACAAATTTGTCTGGGGTAATAAAAGGGCTAGGGTCGCAGGTAAAGTGTTATACCCCCCATATGACTTAGGGGGATTGGGCACCCCAAACATAACGGCATATTATAAAGCCTTACTAATTGAATCACTAAAGGAATGGTGGCGTCCAGGTAATTCACATAGATGGGCTCAGATTGAAAATTTCCTGTCCCGCCAGGGCTCGGTCAGAAGAATGATGGAGGCAGAATATTTGAGCCGTTCACGGTTCTCCCCGTGTGTTCCCACCATGTCAGCCTCCCTGGAGGTCTGGCGAAATGACTTGATTCATAAGATTCAGATTCCTCTTTCAGAGATTTCCCTCAAGTCGTTGGAATCTCAAATCCCCTTTTTGAATCTGGCCAGGTGGGAGGGATCGGGCATTACAGTGCTGGCGGATCTATACTCTGATATGGGTGTTAACCCCTTTAATGAAATAGTACGGGAACACCCCTCTTTAAAGGGCTGTTTCTATCAACACATCCAAATTAGTCATTTTCTGGCCTCTAAATTTCCTCCAAAGTCAAAGCCTCTGTTACCTACAACAAAAGCTTTGGTATTTAAAAAGATAATTAAATCCAAAGGTATCTCCTCGACATACAAATGGCTCAATAACCCCCCCGAAGAGCAAAAATCTCCTTATATGAATAAATGGGACGTGGAGTTGAGTGTCTCTACCTCACCTTCAAACTGGCACTCGGCATCAGCAAATATCCAAAAATATTCCAAGTGTATAAATCATCTGGAGCAACTGAAAAAAGTACACCTGCGATGGTATCGGTCCCCAGCCAACTTAGCACAGTTCCTCCCAAATTATTCGCCACATTGTTGGAAGGGCTGCCTCCAAAGGGGTACTCTTGGTCACTGCTGGTGGGCTTGTCCCAAGGTTTTCTCGTTCTGGTTGGAGGTGTTTGGCCTGATGGGTGAGCTGACAGGCAATCATATTAATCCGAATCCGGCTCTGGCAGTGCTAAACGTGGGTATAGAGGAGTTCTCTTGGGAATCCAGGGGTTTATTAGTTCACATTCTAGTAGCTGCCAGATATTGCATAAGTTTGCACTGGAAATCCCCAAAGACGCCTACATTAGTTGAACTATATAACCGAATTAATCTCCAATGCCAATACGAGTTCTGTCTGGCTCACTCCATCCGCGCCAAAAACAAAATACTTCAGATTTGGGACACGTGGTTAAACTCTGTATATGCATCCCCTGTCAGGCATCTGTTTCCAGGGCAAACTGTTGATAATTAAAAACGTGTCAAATAGGCTCAAAGTGTGTGTTACGCAGGGTGTTCACCCATACCACATTCAATAGTCAAGGTGTTTAAATCTCTCTTGTTGTTACTGCTCGGGCTACCCCAAAACGCCATCCAATTCCCTCCCTCCCCCCTCCCCCTCCCTGGTTGCCTCCTTGCAACCATCCATGGTTCTCCCCCTCTCCCCCACCTCTCTCTCCCCTCCCTTTTCTTATCTTCCTTTCTTACTCTCTGGTTCTGGTTGTTTGGATCCCTCATTTTGAGGATTAAAGAGTAAATTGGTAGGTTGATTCTATACGTATTGGGTATTGATTAACCTAAAAAAAGTTGCAACTTGCATCAGACATGATTGGTGGTGGTGTGACAGGAAATGTGAATCATAATCAAAGGTGACACTACCACATGTTACAGCGTTGTTTTCTTTGTGTATTATTGCCAATGATACCTGAATTTCTCCTTTTTTTTGTAATGTAACTTCCTACAATAAAAATTGATTGGAATAAAAAAAGAACGGTACTAAACCTTTAGGTGCTTCACATGTGGAGGGAAAAATTGAAAAAAATAACTTTTTCCCACAAAAATGTTGCTTTAACACCCATTTTTTTTATTTTCACAAGGGTAACAGGAGAAGATGCACCAATTTGTTGTGCAATGTCTTCTGAGTATGCCGATACCCAATGTATGATGGAAAACTACTGTTTGGGCCCATGGCAGGGCTAAGAAAAAGAGCACCATTTGACTTTTGGAATTCAAAATCGTCCGGAATCGATTGCAGACACCATGTCGCATTTACAAAGCCCCTGATGTGTCTAAACAGTGGAAACCCCCACAAGTGACCCCATTTTATAAACTAGACCCCTCAAGGAATTTATTCAGAGGTGTGTTAAGCACCTTGAACCCCCAGGTGCTTCAAAGAATTTTATGAGGTTGAGCCTTGAAAATAAAAAAAATATATAATTTTTCCACAAAAATGTTCCTATGGCCGAAACCCTGGGCGATTTTCCGTTTTTCATTTTTGTTTTTTCCACCCCTTCTTCCGAGCACCGTAACTATTTTATTTTTTGTCAATATTGCCATATGAGGGATTATTGTTTTGTAGGTAGGACGAGTTGTACTTTTAAATGACACCGTTAGTTTTACCATATAGTGTACAAGAAAATGAGAAAAAAATTCCAAATGCGGTTAAATTGCAAAAACAAAAAAATGCAATTGCAGAATGGTTTTGGGGGTCTTTTATTCACAGTGTTCACTATATGCTAAAACTGATGTGTACGCATGATGTCTCACCCCGATACGAGTTCATATATACCAAACATGTATACTTTTACTTTTACCTAAGGAGTGAAAAAAAATTCATTTGTTTGTCCAAAAAAACAGTAGCGCTTTTGTCGCCATTCTCCAAGATCCGTAGCGTTCTCATTTTTTGGAATCTGGGGCTCGTGATGGCTTATTTATTGCGTCTTGAGCTGACATTTTAATGCCAGCATTTTTATGTAGATGCGATGTTTTGATCGCCTATTATTGAATTTTAAAACATTTTTGCGGCAACCAAAAAATGCAGTTTTGGCGTCTGGAGTTTTTTTCTCACCACGCCATGTATCAATTAGAATTACTGATTTTATATTTTAATAGATCAGGCATTTCTGAATAGGGCAACACAAAATATGTGTATATTTTTTAACTCTTATTTTCAATGGAGCAAAAGGGGGTGATTTGAACTTTTAAGCTTTTTTTTATTCGTATTTTTAAAAACTTTTTTTTTTACATGTTTTATTTATTTTACTAGTGCCCCTATGGAACTTTATCACTGCAGTGTCCGATCGCTTGTTCATTTCTGCTGATCAGTGGGGAACAGTGTGATCCCCGCTGCGGCCATTTAAATCGCGTTCAGTATTTGACAGTTCGATCTAAAGGGTTAACAGGTGCCAGTCGATCACCAATTCACCTGCGCCTCTTAGCCACACATCTCTGCTGATCAGAACAGCAGAGATGTGTGGGGATTACCGCGGGCTCAATGCCAGAACCCGCAGTAATCGGGGGAGGCGACCAAGGATGTACAGTTACATCCTTGGTCGTAAAGGGGTTAACAAGGGTAACAGAAAAAAAATACACCGTTTGTGTAATTTTTCCTGAGTACACTGATACTTTGTACATGGTGGAAAACTACTGTTTGGGCTCACAGCAGGGCTCGGAAGGGACGGAGCACTAATTGACTTTTGGTATGTACAATTCCCTGGAATCAATAGTGGACACCATGTAGCATTTGCAGAGCTCCTGATGTACCTAAACTGTGGAAGCACTTTAAATGCTCAGGCGCCTCACAGAATTTTATAACATTAAGCTGTGAAAATAATAAAAACAAAAATCAAATTTTCCAGATAAAAATGTTGATTTATCCCCCTTTTTTTATTTTCACATGGGTAACAGGAGAAATTGGACAACAATTTGTAAGATGCATTTTTTTCCTGAGTATTCTGATATCCCATATGTGATGGAAAACTACTGTTTGGGTGTGTAACGGGGGCAGGGGGCGCCTCAGGAGGTGTAGTCGAGTCCCCTCGCCTTGTGGGCCGCAGGCTAAACCCCGGCCCGGCCGTTACTTGCAAAACAGGTGTGTTGTTGGGGCAGAGTGTGGATGCATGGGGCCCATTCATGACAGCGTTCTTTCTGTGCTCTCCAGCTCCTTCTTCACTTTCAGGAAAGAGACAATTGCAGGCAGTGGGTAAACCAAACACTGTTTTATTAAACAAAGCTTCCATCTTTCTGTTTGCAGCAGTCTTACTTTAGTACGTTACAAGTTACAAGTCCTTTTCTACAAAAACGATTTCCTTTTTCTCTACGGGCACTTTCCTTTGCCTGCAGGGGCCAATTGTTATCCCCCTAGCAGTGGTACTCCTATCCCGATTTTAGTCCAGCCCTTTCCCAGGGATTTGTATTGAACTAGGGGACGGCTCCAGTACTCACTACCGGCTCCGGATTAGCTCCAACTTCTCCGCTCCACTGCCACAGCACCCACTCCTGCACTCTGCCCCGGCACTTCTCCTCAGCTCACTCTCCTGTTACATCTCCCAGCACACTGGACTCTGCATTCAGAATCCTTCCTTCCCCACCTAGGCTGCCCTGCCCCTCCCTTCCCTGCCACTGTTACCAGGGGAACCACTGCTCTACACTGGCACCTAGTGGGGAAACAGTTTATGGCAGGTAACATTTTACCATCAACATTTACAATTTGCCACCATACTACTGTGGCGTCTTCAGGGGGGGAAAAACCGCTCCTTCACTACCAGGGGTCCGACTACCCCTTACATTCCTCCCCTCTTTAACCTCAGCCTCCTGGCGAGGTTCGTACCTGCAAAACAACACATGTAGGAAAACACAATACTTAAAACACACAGACTGTCACACAAGTTTGGTGCCCGGAGTCCCTCCAGGGAAGCTCCCGGTCTTAGTCGCACATCTGCCCGGATGCCATCCTCAGGCGTTCCCGGTCTTAGCTGACCTTCTGCCCGGAGGCTATTTCCAAGCGCTCCCGGTCTTTGGGTGGGCAGAAAACAACAGGACAACAAGATTCCTTCTTAACAGTCACAGAAGGAGTCCACGCACAGTTCTGCATTAAGCTCCTCCCGGGTTCAGTACTTTTAACGTTGCTTGAGCTGTAACATTCGCTGGCTCCTAACAGCAAACAGACGTCTCTTCCGGATGACCACCTCTTCACGCTGGGTGGTATGCACGCAGCCATTCGGCCCGCTGGGCCCTCACATGGTCGGAGAGGGACTGTCCGGGTAAGCGGGGTAGCCTACGAAACGGCTCATAACCCGGTGGCTCCGGTATTTCCTTCTCCGGTTCAGGCCGTTCAGCCTCCTGCGGGGGTGAGGGGGTAGCTGGACGGGACCGAAGTGGGCTGCCGACAACAACTACCGGGTGCGACACCATACTCTGATGTATCACCAGTAATGCCGATGCTTCTCTTGGCTTGTCTCCAGCCGTAGGTTCGGCGGCCGCTTTTGGCGCGACCGTCAGGGTACTCTTCAGCCCACAGGCTTCAGCGAGCGCTTGCTTATGCTGAGCGCGCCACGCTCTGTTCTCCATTCTGCTTGGTCCAGGTATTGGAGTTGGCTTCTTCTTCCACTGCCGGGGTTGCAATCGCGCCGGGGAAGGTGGAGGCGGTTCTTCTTTTCCCGCTTCTGCCCATACTCCGCCCCCGGCCTCACCCACCAGGTCGGCACAGCGTTTGCGACGCCTCTTCTTTCTTGCGGCGCCGCCCACGTCTCTAGACCTCTGCAGTATCTCGGGGCAAGCACCTCCCCTCTTTGGTTGGTGCACTCCGGGCTTCTTCCTTACAGGCCAGCCCAGCGCTTTTCGTTTGGCGCCCACTTTTCGCGCCTTCACTGAATCCATGAGGACGGCCGCCATCTTGCCGCCATCTTGTGGCCTGTTCAGTACATCAGGCACCACTTGGTCTCTACTCGGGGTTTCTCTTATGCAGGCTTGATCCTGCCAACTACGCCAAAATATAACGGGGGCAGGGGGCGCCTCAGGAGGTGTAGTCGAGTCCCCTCGCCTTGTGGGCCGCAGGCTAAACCCCGGCCCGGCCGTTACTTGCAAAACAGGTGTGTTGTTGGGGCAGAGTGTGGATGCATGGGGCCCATTCATGACAGCGTTCTTTCTGTGCTCTCCAGCTCCTTCTTCACTTTCAGGAAAGAGACAATTGCAGGCAGTGGGTAAACCAAACACCGTTTTATTAAACAAAGCTTCCATCTTTCTGTTTGCAGCAGTCTTACTTTAGTACGTTACAAGTTACAAGTCCTTTTCTACAAAAACGATTTCCTTTTTCTCTACGGGCACTTTCCTTTGCCTGCAGGGGCCAATTGTTATCCCCCTAGCAGTGGTACTCCTATCCCGATTTTAGTCCAGCCCTTTCCCAGGGATTTGTATTGAACTAGGGGACGGCTCCAGTACTCACTACCGGCTCCGGATTAGCTCCAACTTCTCCGCTCCACTGCCACAGCACCCACTCCTGCACTCTGCCCCGGCACTTCTCCTCAGCTCACTCTCCTGTTACATCTCCCAGCACACTGGACTCTGCATTCAGAATCCTTCCTTCCCCACCTAGGCTGCCCTGCCCCTCCCTTCCCTGCCACTGTTACCAGGGGAACCACTGCTCTACACTGGCACCTAGTGGGGAAACAGTTTATGGCAGGTAACATTTTACCATCAACATTTACAATTTGCCACCATACTACTGTGGCGTCTTCAGGGGGGGAAAAACCGCTCCTTCACTACCAGGGGTCCGACTACCCCTTACAGGTGCACGGCACGGCTTGGAAAGGGAGGAGCACCATTTTAGCTGGAATAGATTGCGAATGCCATGTTACATTTGTAGAGCCCCTGACATGCCAAAACAGCAGAAACCTCCATAAGTGACTCCATTTTGGAAACTACAACTCCCGAGGAGTTCATCTAGAGGATTAGTAAGCTTTTTTAACCCTTAGGCAATTCACACTGAGCTGGGTAAATGAAAATTATTTTTTTTTTCACTAAAATGTTGCTTGGCTCAAAGTTTTTAGTTTTCAAAGATTATGGGAAAAAAATTATATCATTTGTTGTGCAAGTGTTTCTGGGTACATCAATACCCCGAATGTGGTCAAAAACGTCTTTTGAGTCACAGTACAAAATTCAGAAAGGAAGGAGCGCCATTTTGCAATTCAGATTTTGCTGCAATGATTTGAGGGTGCCATGTCACATTTGTAGAGCCCTTAAGGCACCAGGACAGCAGAACCCTCCATAGGTGACCCCATCTTACAAAATACAGCCCTCAATGAGTTCATCTAGGGGTGCAGTCATCATATTGACACCATAGGTGTGTCACAGAACTTTATACCATTGGGCGATGAAGATAAGTCTATGTTTACGACAAAATTATTGTTTGAGCCCCAAATTTTACATTTTCACACAGGTAAATAAGTTAAAATTGAACAAAAACTTTTCACACTATTTCTGCTGAATGTGGCAATACCCCATACGTTACTGTACAGTACTGCTTAGCCGCATGGTGACATTCAGAAGGAAATGACACTATTTGTTTTTGGAGCACACATTTTTGTACAACAGTTTGCGGACTCCTCTAGGAATTTATCTAGAGGTGTAGCGACGATTTTGACTCCATAGTTGTTTTCCAGAAACAAGAAGTAATGAATATTGCACAGTAAATAATCGTAAAATTGCCATTGTAGTGCCCAGTACATTGTAGTGCTCAATACATTGTTGTGCCCTTACATTTTGCCTAGCTTGTGCTTCTGGAGTCAAGCATCCCATAAATAAGCTGGCTTCTACACTACAGAAATGCCAAACATGTGAACACTATATGTGGTTTAGGCGCACTGTGGGGTTCAGAAGGGAGAGGGGCAATTGGATTTGGGAGCACATATTTTGCTGGATTTCTTTTTGGGACAAGATTATTAGCGCGTTTCCAAATCCGTTGTGCTACCAATAATGTGGAAGACCCTTATATTTCCATTTACAAATGATGGACCAGAGTGGGGACTTGTTTTTTTGTGGATTGAGTTAAAGCTTTTATTGTGCACATTTTACATAAAAGTTCAGATCACATTTATCCTGTTGGTCTATGCTGAGCTTTTAGATTGGCGTTTCCATCTAAATCTCCGAACAATGGGATTCAGATGACACCTGATCTGTCTCGACTCTGTTCCGCATTATCCTTTTCAGAAGTGGACAAAACTGTGGTTGACTGCACTTTTATGCACCACTAAAAAGGCGGACACCACCGGATCATTGCTCAAACTGAGTCCATCTGCCTCATTATTGGGAATCTTTCGTTGGGGGTTCTATCTGAATTTGCACCAAAACTTGTAAGCGGTCAACGTAGAGCACCGGATAAATGTGAGCCGCACCTTACTGCGCTCTTTTGGAGGAAAAATGAATAAATCAACAGCAGATCAAGAATTGCTTTTATTTATTTTTTGCACAGTTCAGTTGAGTTGATGTTTTTATTGGTACCATTTTGGGGCACATCTTGTTTTTTTTTATCATTTTCTCTTCCGATTTTTAAGAGGCAGAATGAACATAACAGCAATTCAGGATTTATTTTTTTATGCCATTCACCATGTGGTAAAATTAATGAGGCAGTTTTATTCTTCAGGTCAGTACTATTATAGCGATACCAAATTTATGTATTTTTTATATTTTGCCATTTTTACACAATAAAAACAATTTTATAGAAAAAAATCATTGGTTTTGCTTCACTATATTCTGAGAGCTTAGGCTTTTACATTTTTCTGTGGACCGAGGTGATTGGGCACTTATATTTTGGGGGACAAGATGACATGTTCAGTGATACCATTTTTATTTACATGCAATTTTATCGCATTTTTTTCCACATTTTTTTCAGTGTTATGATGAAAAAGCATTGTTTTTTGCCATGTCTTTAACTTTTTTTTTATAGAATAGGTTGTTCTGAATGCGATGATAAAAAACATGTTTACTTTTTCTGTGTATTTTTGTTTTTACATAAATATATGTATTTATCGGTATAAATTGTTTTAATTTTTTTGTTAATTATTTTGTGATTTTTTTTTTATATTTTTACAGTTTTTTACCAAGTCCTAGTAAGATGAATTCTGCTGTCTCAGTGTCTCATATGTGATGTATATGCTGCACTCCCAGAGTCTGATAAGTGATGCATATAAAGCCAGCAGTCTCGGTGTCTTCTATGTAATGTATATACAGTAGTCTCAGTGACTCCTTTGATATACACAGTAGTTTCAGTGTCTACTATGTGATGTATACAGCAGTCTCAGAGTCTACTATGTGATACATACAGCAGTTTCAGTGTCTCCTATGTGATGTATACCGCATTGTCAGTGCATATGTGATGTATATACAGTAGTCTCAGTGTCTCCTTTGATATACACAGTAGTTTCAGTGTCTAATATATGATGTATACAGCAGTCTGTGTCTCCTATGTGATATATACAGAAGTTTCAGTGTCTCCTATGTGATGTATGCAGCATTGTCAGTGCATATATGATGTATATACAACCAGCAGTCTCAGTGTCTCCTATGTGATGTATATACAGTAGTCTCGGTGTCTCCTTTGATATACATAGTAGTTTCAGTGTCTACTATGTGATGTATACAGCAGTCTCAGTGCCTCCTATGTGATGTATATACAGCAGTATCAGTGTCTCCTTTGTCATATATACAGCAGTTTCAGTGCCTCCTGTGTGATGTATACTGCAGAACCCCCAGTGCTTGACTTCTATAAATGTAATGTCAGAAGTGATGAATTTCTCACTATGAAGAGATATGTAGTGTAATATACATCTGTGTTCAGAACAATTTACTGCTGCTTTCAGTTCCATACAAAATGTATTGCAAGGAGTCGACTTTGCTCCAGATCCACGTAAACCTGCAAATGTAGTTGGGAATAGCAACATCATTAACATCACAGTCTCACCAAAAAAAGAAACAGACACAGTTCCAGCCGTCACATTAGGAGTGAGTTAGAGAAACGTTTGACTAAATATAGCGGGACAAATTGTAAGTTGATGATTCCGTACAGCCCCTGAATGATGGTATAAATATAGAAATTGCTGTTGGCAGAAACAAGGTTCTCCACCCCGATATAAAACATGAACGGACAGTGTTTGACAGAACAGGAGGTGCATTAGTGCTTTAGGACAGGGGCTATTATTATGACACCTCGGGATCCTTGAGGACTCATAAATGACTATCTTACAGCAATCAATGGTAGGTGTGGAAAGGCTCAGGTGTTCAGTCTGGTCCAAAGACTAAAAAAACTGACAAGACTAAATTAACATCTTTCGAATATTCTAAAGAAAACATGATAAACTATTATATTTAGGCCCTGTTGAGAAACTGACAATCAATGTGCATAAATAACCATGTGCCCAGTCATTTCACGCTCAAGTCATTACCTGGACCCTACAAACATCACAATCATATAATACCGCCACTAACATTATTTTTACCGCATTAATAAAAGAATAGGATTTTACTAACTCGTTCAAAGTATAAATGAATGGCACGCCACAATGCTCTAATAGTCTCCATTATCCGGGCAATCAATCCTTCTGTCTGCTCCTGTGCCTCCTAAATAACTGATCTTTTTAATGCAGAGTAACGGAGGCAATGTATACCAGGCTACTGCCATAAACAAACTAGCAAGGTCAGGCTTCCCAGACATATTGCAGTTCTAAATCATTCTGAAATGGAAGACTGCTTTAAGGCAAGCAATTAATTTAGGGCCTGTGAAGTAAAAACTAGTAAAACAACATAAAACTACTTTCATAAAGTATGTCGTGGTGATCAGATCATTTCCTCAAAATATTTCATTTATTTTCTGATGACAGACTATATAATGGTAAACATAAGTTATTTTCTACCAAATACGGATTTGTATTTCTCCTTAGCTCTTCTTTCAGCTTTTGAAACCTAAGTTTTTAATTGGAACCTGTCAGGGGCAATATCTAGTCAGCACCACGAGCAGTTTTGGGTGCATATTGCTAATCCCTGCCTAAAGGGCACTTTACACGCTGCGATATCGCTATCGATATTGCTAGCGAGCGTACCCGCCCCCCGTCGGTTGTGCGTCATGAGCAAATCGCTGCCAGTGGCGCACAACATCGCTTACACCCGTCACACGGACCTACCTTCCCTGCGACGTCGCCGTTCATGCGGCGTCACAGCGACGTCACACGGCAGCCATCCAATAGAAGCGGAGGGGCGGAGATGAGCGGACGAAATATCCCGCCCACCTCCTTACTTCCTCATTGCCGGTGTATGCAGGTAAGGAGATGTTCGTCGTTCCTGCGGCGTCACACATAGCGATGTGTGACGCCGCAGGAACGACGAATATCCAGCGGCATGCAGCACCAACGATATTATGAAAAGGAGCGACGTGTCAACGATCAACGATTTTTGTCGTTTTTGCGATCATTGATCGTCGCTCCTAGCTGTCATACGCTGCGATGTGGCTAACGACGCCAGATGTGCATCACAAACACCGTGACCCCGACGATATATCGTTAGCGATGTCGCAGCGTGTAAAGCACCCTTAACTGTCCCTCCATCTAGTAGCACAGATGAAGGGATCTTTAGAAAAAGTATTTCCAAAGATCCATTAGGGCATTAGTTCCAGTGCTCATTCCGCCCTCTTAGCATGTTAGCACACACACAGGGGTGTGCTAACATGCTATCCAATGCCTAACATCAGAGGCGAAGCAAGTACCTGTCTGTTGTCACTGCTTTAAAACGCTGGGCTTATGGTCAGTGTGCCTGATCAGAATGCCCAACACTCACTTCCGGTCATGCGTGTTAGACCTCTCTGAAGCTGGGATGCATACACCTGGCTTCATAGTGCGCATGACCGGAACTGCCGAGACTTCTGGTCATGCGCACTGACCCTAAATCCGTCATTCTGAAGTGGTGACAACGGACACAGGTATGTGCGTCCCCGCTGATGACGCTGGCAATGGACATTGAATAGCATGTTAGGATGCCCCTGTTGGTGTGCTAACATGCTAAGAGGGCGGAATGAGTAAAGGAACTAACGTCCTTGCGTCTAGTCCCTGGCCTCATTAGCATATCATAAAGGATCTTTAGAAATACTTTTTCCAAAGATGTCTTTATGTAAGCTACTATATTCTGGGACTGTTAGGCAGGCATTAGAAATATGCACCCAGAGCTGCTCGTGGCTCTGGGTGCATATTGCACCTGACAGGTTCCCTTTAAAGCTAGGTTCACATTTCCGTTGTTTTAAATCCGTCAGGTCCGTCAGCGACGGATCAGTTGTTTTTTAGATGTCAACTGACGCAACGGATGTGTTTTTAAACTGATCCGTCGCGTCCATTACATCCGCTGTGCGTCCGTTTTTTGACGGATCAGTCATGATCCGTTTGTGTTTAGGACAGCCCAGTGGGTGTGCTAAACATGCTGGGCATGCTCAGTAGAGCATGATGGAATCCAGCGCTGGATTCCGTTGTAAGACGGATTATGACAAAATCCAGCACCATAGACATCCATTACAAGCTTGACGGATGGCGACGGATTCCTGCGCGGTGCGTTAATTTTGACGGCCAGAAAAATGTTACATTCTGCGTTGCTCCCGCCCGGCGGTCAGTCAAAAAAACGACTGACCATGGTGCAGCGGATGCAACGCAAGGTCATCAGTCGCAATCTGCCACTAATACAAGTCTATGGGACACAACGGAATCCGCTAAACGAATGCCGTTGTTTACCAGAGCCGCGGATTGTGACTGATACATTTTAACGGAAATGTGAACCTAGCCTAAGCAGATAATGTACAGAAGCACGTAGTAGTAAATTAATTGCACATTGTGCAGTCTGTGTGCCTCTGTATATGCCTGCATAAGGCACAAAATTCTTTCTTAACCCTAGAACGCACAACCATAGAAAACAAGTAACCTAGCAGGCCTGCGAGGCCCCACTTATGCGTTCTAGGGTTAAAAGCAATGCTTCCAGGCATGTCACATTCTTTGATCTTTTTATATAGGCCAAAGAACCTTTTATGCCCCCTATCTCCAGGGCATGGGTTAGAAAGGGACCCCTGCACACATAGTTATGTCCCTGCTTCTAGGAGAATGATACACTGTGTTCCAGCATGTGAAAATTAACACGGTGATTCATAGTATAAGATAAGGCATAATTATTATTTGTGTGATATAATCTTGTATACAGCACTGAACTTGTGGGCATACAAGTCTTAGAAGATATAAAGATGTTGATAGATTTCAATTTCAATTTTTGCTGTATTCCCAAGAAATCAGAGTTTTAACTCATGAGCAAATGAGGCGTTAAGTGCTCTGGGGGGTGAAAGAGCACTTAATTTGCCTTTGCCTGTCATGTTTTCCCACCCAGCACTATCCTGTGTAGCTAACTTTCTGTGTGGCCTGAGATAATAATTAAGCTGAACAGGAAGGAAGGAAGATGCTCATTAAAGGGGTGGTCTGGTACCTAAAATGTCCTTTATAAACATCTATTTTTACACCCTAACCACATTTGTAATTTGTTTTATTATAAAACACCCAACACTTCTCCCTATATGTTTTTTTTACTGTGGTTAGTGTCTCAAATGTGATGTCACAGTAGGCTGAGGTTGCACTTATTTCCCCACCTTGAGTAGGACGTCATCAAGGGGCGGCACTGCCTTTACATACTAGTTTCTTGCATTGCCAAACCCTCTGAAGACGTACGGCATCAATGATAATAGATGCTGTGGGAGATGTGAGTGCAGCGCTGACACTACTTTTTTCTCCACTGCAGCTGTAGCGTCTGTGAAAGAACACATTGTCAGGAGGAGGAAATAAAAGCAGTAAGTGACACCAACTGCCCCACAGCTTTTAGTACCACCCTCAAACAAATCATCAGAAGGTAGAGCTGGCGTCAATCACTGCTTCTATCATTGCACCTTGACAACATCTTCTTTCACATCTTTTTGCATTTGCTTTCACAAAAGCAACAGCAAAGGCAGAGATAGAAGAAGAGTTCTGGCACAGGACTCGCATGTCCCACAGCATCTATCATCATGGATCCAGGACGTCTTCAGACGGGCCGGCGATGCAAATTAGCCATGTGGTGGGGTCAGGGGTGGGCTGGGCCGGGAGGCAGGGTGGCATATACCCCTTGGTCGGTCCCCAGGCAGCTTCCCTTGAGGCTTTGGTTTGCTTCATCTTGTCTCTAAATGTATTCACATCTTTGAGACACAAATATATTTAAATATATGACAATCAGCAGTGGGGCTGACCAGTGCACGTCATCCTCAGTCTGACGTGCAGCAGCATGATGAGGCCATAACGATGGGACCTCATCACACTACTATGGGCAACGCAGATCCCTGTGGAGGTGGCAAGGATGCGGAAGGGAATAGTAAGCGCTCCATGGAGGAACTGAAGATTATGTGTCTTAACACGTGGGAGGAGGCATGGGGAAAGTGTTATTTCAAGGGCACATTATAAGGCAAAAGGAAAAATTATGAAACGTGGGACAGTTTTGTGAGGAGCAGTGTGTAGAGGATATTATAAAGAAGGGCAGTGTGTTAGATATTATACAGATAGGCAGCGTGTGTGTGTGATTAGTGGATATTATACAGACGGGAAGTGTGTGAGGGGGATATTATACATAGGGGCAGTGTTTGTGAGAGGATATTATACAGAGGGGCACTGTGTGGGGGGAATATTATACACAGGGGCAGTGTGTGAGGGTAATATTATACAGAGGGGCTGTGTGTATGTGGAATATTATACAGGGGCTCAGTGTGTGAGATGAATATTATAGAGAGGGGCAGTGTGAGGGGGATATTACACAGAGGGGCAGTGTAAGGTTATATTACACAGAGGGGCAGCGTGGAAAAGATATTATGGAGAGGGGCGGTGTAGAGGGTATATTTTTAATATTAATTTCCTGAGAGAAATACTTCATTTTTTTGTTAGAATTTCAAGGGTGCTAACATTTACATATATATATATATATATATATATATATATATACAGTGCCTACAAGTAGTATTCAACCCCCTGCAGATTTAGCAGGTTTGATAAGATGCAAATAAGTTAGAGCCTGCAAACTTCAAACAAGAGCAGGATTTATGAACAGATGCATAAATCTTACAAACCAACAAGTTATGTTGCTCAGTTAAATTTTAACAAATTTTCAACATAACAGTGTGGGTCAATTATTATTCAACCCCTAGGTTTAATATTTTGTGGAATAACCCTTGTTTGCAATTACAGCTAATAATCGTCTTTTATAAGACCTGATCAGGCCGGCACAGGAGTTATCTTGGCCCACTCCTCCATGCAGATCTTCTCCAAGTTATCTAGGTTCTTTGGGTGTCTCATGTGGACTTTAATCTTGAGCTCCTTCCACAAGTTTTCAATTGGGTTAAGGTCAGGAGACTGACTAGGCCACTGCAACACCTTGATTTTTTCCCTGTTGAACCAGGCCTTGGTTTTCTTGGCTGTGTGCTTTGGGTTGTTGTCTTGTTGGAAGATGAAATGACGACCCATCTTAAGATCCTTGATGGAGGAGCGGAGGTTCTTGGCCAAAATCTCCAGGTAGGCCGTGCTATCCATCTTCCCATGGATGCGGACCAGATGGCCAGGCCCCTTGGCTGAGAAACATCCCCACAGCATGATGCTGCCACCACCATGCTTGACTGTAGGGATGGTATTCTTGCGGTCGTATGCAGTGCCATCCAGTCTCCAAACGTCACGTGTGTGGTTGGCACCAAAGATCTCGATCTTGGTCTCATCAGACCAGAGAACCTTGAACCAGTCTGTCTCAGAGTCCTCCAAGTGATCATGAGCAAACTGTAGACGAGCCTTGACATGACGATTTGAAAGTAAAGGTACCTTACGGGCTCGTCTGGAACGGAGACCATTGCGGTGGAGTACGTTACTTATGGTATTGACTGAAACCAATGTCCCCACTGCCATGAGATCTTCCCGGAGCTCCTTCCTTGTTGTCCTTGGGTTAGCCTTGACTCTTCGGACAAGCCTGGCCTCGGCACGGGTAGAAACTTTCAAAGGCTGTCCAGGCCGTGGAAGGCTAACAGTAGTTCCATAAGCCTTCCACTTCCGGATGATGCTCCCAACAGTAGAGACAGGTAGGCCCAACTCCTTGGAAAGGGTTTTGTACCCTTTGCCAGCCTTGTGACCCTCCACGATCTTGTCTCTGATGGCCTTGGAATGCTCCTTTGTCTTCCCCATGTTGACCAAGTATGAGTGCTGTTCACAAGTTTGGGGAGGGTCTTAATTAGTCAGAAAAGGCTGGAAAAAGAGATAATTAATCCAAACGTGAAGCTCATTGTTCTTTGTGCCTGAAATACTTCTTAATACTTTAGGGGAACCAAACAGAATTCTTGTGGATTGAGGGGTTGAATAATAAATGACCCTCTGAATAAACTTTTCACAATTGAAAAAAAAAAAAAAAAAAAAGAAAGAAATAACATTCTTTTTTGCTGCAGTGCATTTCACACTTCCAGGCTGATCTACAGTCCAAATGTCACAATGCCAAGTTAATTCCGAATGTGTAAACCTGCTAAATCTGCAGGGGGTTGAATACTACTTGTAGGCACTGTATATATATGTATATATATACACATATACATACACACAGCCAGCAGCCTCTATTTTATATACAGCCAGCAGATGGTGTTTGATGGGAACTGTTAATGTGTGATAGGTGAGGACGTAGTGCAGAAGTGGAGTTTTTCCAGAGTGGCGGTGGAACTCTGGAAGGTTGGAAGGGTGGAGGCGGAGCTGGGGTGGAGCCTGGGCGGAGTCTCAAGGGGCCTGAAAATGTTGTCAGTATGGGGCCCTGAAATTCCTGGTGGCAGCCCTGGAAACTATGTTTAATAAAACATATAGCTTGACTTCGTATGCAAGTAGACTCAGGAACTAAATTACAACAATAATTTGCACTGCTACATTCATCTGAATTGTGCCCTACTCTCAGAATGGCAAAACTGTTGATGATACCAAGATATTTTTTTCGTTATTGCTTTCAATAACTGTACAGAAAGTACATCTTCATAAAGTATCTCTATGAGCACATAGAGCACGCAAGACAAGTAATTGCTCTTATCTGCATTAGTTATGCTCATTTCACTCTCATGTCCTCACAAAGCATCAATCTGTGCTAAACTGCTCACATCCATATTACATGACACTTGAGAGAAGACCTGAATTAACTGTCAAAATTATAAAACACACATAAAAAACAATTAATACACAGCTGATTAATTAGGTTAGTAAAATAAAAAATGCAATTGTTACCCACCAAATTATTGGTATAATATAATAAAACTCAGCAAAATGTTAACTTATACTCATGGATTTTATTTTTTATTTTTTTTTTTTTGCAGGATTCAGACAGGCTCTATGGTATTGCTGGGGAAATTGGGGTGTCTATCTCTGTGGGGTGCACTTATATGATGCTGGGCAGTCCGCTTGATCTATAGTAGGCTGTGTATGCCAACACAGCATATGGTGCACTACATGTACCTTTGTGGATGGCACCTTATCTGTGTGCATTTATATCATTAAGCACCCCCCGCAACCCCCCTATGGAGTGGTTATTAATCAGTATTTTGCACGGGAATTGCTTCTGACTTTTATCATAGGGGCCTGCTGCATTCTGCAACACATTAGCATTATTTTATTTTTTTAATCTAGGGGATATACAAAAAAATTGTTGAATCTTATATCACATTTCAGGGGGTCCATGGGTAGGACCTTTCCAAAGCTTAATACAATAAAGTGGCCATTAATGTTTTTGTGAGATGGTGAAACAGCCCACATTGCTCATGGCCAGAAATATGTACCTGGTTAAAGATGTGGATGGCAAGCCCCTGTACCACCTCACCAGTATGGTTTAGGCTAAGTTCACACATCCTGTGTTTTGCATCAGTCACAATCCGTCGCCTTGGGGAATTACGGTATCCTGCAAAATATTTTGCAGGAATCCTGTATTTCCCCATAGACTTCTATTAGCGACGGATTGCGACTGATGACCCTGCGTTGCATCCGCTGCGTCGCGGTCCGTCGTTTTTGACTGACCACCGAGCGGGGAGCAACGCAGAATGTAACGTTTTTCGGGCCGTCAAAATTAACGCGCCGCGCAGGAATCCGTCGCCATCCGCCACACTTGCAATGTATGTCTATGGTGCTCGATTCCGTCGTAATCCGTCTTACGACGGAATCCAGCGCTGGATTCCGCCATGCTCTACTGAGCATGCCCAGCATGTTTGACACGCCCACTGGGCTGTCCCAAACACAAACGGATCATGACTGATCCGTCAAAAAACAGATGCACAGCGGATGTAACGGACGCAACTGATCCGTTTTTTCACAGGATTCCTGTGAAAGGAATCCTGTGAAAAACACATCAGTTGCATCAGTTGACATCTTGAAAATGACTGATCCGTTGCTGACAGAATTCACAGGATGTGTGAACTTAGCCTTAGATGTACCTACAGTGCCTTGCGAAAGTATTCGGCCCCCTTGTATATTTTAACCTTTTCCCACATTTCAGGCTTCAAACATAAAGATAAAAATTTTAATGTTATGGTAAAGAATCAACAACAAGTGGGACACAATTGTGAAGTTGAACGAAATTTTATTGCTTATTTTAAACTTTTTTAAAAAATAAATAACTGAAAAGTGGGGCGTGCAATATTATTCGTCCCATTTAAGTTAATACTTTGTAGCGCCACCTTTTGCTGCGATTACAGCTGCAAGTCGCTTGGGGTATGTGTCTATCAGTTTTGCACATCGAGAGACTGAAATTCTTGCCCATTCTTCCTTTGCAAATAGCTCGAGCTGAGTGAGGTTGGATGGAGAGCATTTGTGAACAGCTGTTTTCAGCTGTTTCCACAGATTCTCAATTGGATTCAGGTCTGGACTTTAACTTGGCCATTCTAACACCTGGATATGTTTAAATTGAAGTAAAGTATTTTCGTTGGTTGATCTAGTGTTGGAGCTGTGTATTTCTTGTTTGTGACTTTGCTATATTCTAAAGAGCCCACCCCAGTACACGGCTTACAGCTTCATCCCTATGTCACATATGGATCAAAACAGGGAGATCTATGCCTCTATTGGCGAAAACCCATTAAGTGATTTATGGAAATTTTCTTTTTCACACTTTTTACTCTTTTTCAAACACAATAACTCAATTCTGCTTCTCAAAAAACCATAAGACACTGGTTAGCGGGTCACAACGGTACCTTAGTGCTCACACTTTCACCCTGTTAGACTATGTGCCCATGATGAGCTTTTATCGCGTGTTTGACGCTGTGTATTTTCGTTGCTTCAAAAATGCAGCATTTTACAGTATCAGCAAAGTGGATAGGATTTATAGAAATCTGATGTTCACTGTGCTTCTTTTTTATGCTGCATTTTTCCAGCATGTCAATTTCTCTTTTGGTAAGGCCCCTTTCACACGTCAGTGATTCTGGTACGTTTGTGCTTTTTTTTAAACGTACCAGAATCACTGACATATGCAGACCCATTATAATCAATGGGTCTGCTCACACATCAGTGATTTTTCACTAACCATGTCTCCGTGCAGCGTTCACGCATGTTCGTGATTGCCGCACGGAGACATGTCCATTTTTTTCTGGCATCACTGATGTCCCACGGACCACGCAGTGGTGTGGTCCGTGAAACACGTGCCAGAAAAACGTGCTTTTAAAATAAAAATCATTTTTACTCACCCGGCTCCAGCGATGTCCTCTGCAGCCCGTGCAGCCTGCTGCTTCTGAGCCGGCTCATTACTGTCGCGCATATTAATGATGCACGACACAGCCGACCCGGAAGCAGCTGCTGCGGGGGTCAGCGCCGGCCGGATGCTGCACCGCGGGAGCGATCAGCACCATGGAGAGCGGGCACAGGTGAGTTAATCTCTAAGTGCAATCACGGGCCACGGAGAACGGAGCCCGGATTGCACTTAGACAACCCACGTGTGCCGTAATTCACGGCACACAGAGGGACATGTGCGTGTTTTACACGCCAGTGAAAAATGTCAGTGTTTTTCACTGACGTGTGAAACGGGCCTTATGCAGAGTTTTCTGTGCGGAATTTCCCCATAGACTTGCATTAGATGTGAAAAATCCACAGGTAAAAATAGCACATGCGTTTTTAGTGCGTTTACTAAACATAAACACATCACAAACGCATGTAATCGGCACCTAAGAATGTCAATACTAGGAAGTTTCAAAAACAAAGCAGCTTTATGTAAAGCATGACACACCAAACAGGGACAAAAAACGCAGTCAAAAAGAGATCTAAAAGCAGTCAAAACTGCACACAGAAACACAATAAAAAAAATGCAAGCACCGTATTTTTCATTTTATAGGATGCACCGGATTACAAGACTCACCCCAAATTTAGCGTAGGAAAATAGGAAAAAATACATTTTAATGTTAAAATGAGGGTCCGTCTTATAATCCTAGTGTGCCTTAATCCTAATGCTCACCAGAGGGGAGCGGCGGTGGTGCACCGGCTCAGAAAGGTCACAGAAGACAGGGTCAGCAATGCTGCGGGCTCAGAGGAGGGGGTGTTGCAGCTCAAGACGGTCGGCAATACTGCAGGATTGAGGGTGTTGCGGCAGGGTGCCATTGATCTGCCGGCGGGCTGCGGGGGTGTCACTGCAGTGGAGCTACTCAGAAGGTTCACAGTATGGGTTGTTTTGGCGGCAGGTGCCATTGCTCTGACTGCAGGCTCCGTTGAATCGCCCACGTTTGATGAGATGGACTTCAAGAAAATAGCGTGTGCAGATAGGACTCTGTGGCCATTTTCTTAAAGTCCATTGCGTCAATCTGCGCATGTGCCGCCTCCGTGGCCGTTTTCTTGAAGTCCATCGCATGTGTAATTCAATGGAGCTCGCAGTCAGATCTATGCGCCCGCCACCGAGACACCCCATCCTGAGCCACTCAACTTCTCCTCCGAGCCCTCAGTATCGCAGACTCTGTCTCCTATGACCCTGCTACATCACCGCCGCCCCAGTAAGCCATATCCGGATTGTAACATGCACCCTCATTTTACCCCCAATTGTAGGGGGGAAAAGTGTGTCTTATAATCCAGAAAATACGGTTAACTAAGGTGCAGAAATTCTGCAGCGTCAAAAACGTAACAAACACTAATTGTGGGAAGATAGCCTTACAGAAATTTGGCCTTTTGTTGCAAAGATCCCAAGCTCCAGCTGCTGATGGAGAAAAGGTGTCAACAAGGGACATGACAAAATAAAAGCAAAGCCTGAGGATAGCTGGGATAGTCCAGGGTTCGGGCAGAAATGTTAATCTATGTTCACATCAAGGTTTAGTATAAGTTCAGTGGAACCAACGAGGTTTATATTCCAACCACCACATAACGTGACTCGGAGATATGCGCTAACTAGGCCATTGACTATTATGATGCAAATGGAGAGTCACAATGTGCTCTGTCGGACATCGTTGTTTCGGCCATATATGCTTAGTTGCAGCAAGATATTGTCTATTACTTGGCTTAACTGCCAGGGAGGCAGAGATTTGTACAACGCCGGCGGTAACGTCACACTTGCAAATCATGTCACTCATTCCCACAGTGATAACATTCTTAGAGGGGGAGATTAGTCCAGGGAAAAAAGACCCCCATGACTAGTGACCCACTAACTAGAATATCACAACTGAAGTTATAACATTTATTCTATGGAGATTCAAAAATCCATAAGCAACAAAAAAGAGCTTGTTAGGAGGTACCTAAAGGGTTTAATAAAGACATGGTGGCAGTCTGGGGGGCCCGGAGAAGCTGACAGGTTCCCTTTAAGTCAGAACTATGAAATCGAGCTCCCTTCAGCTTCTTACAACGTTCTTTCCTGAAGGAGATATTTTCATAAGTTACGTCTCTTAATGTTTCATACGTACTCAAATGTAATTTAATATTTTGACTGTAGTTTGACAAAACAAAACTTCTTCAAATACAGTTATACAGTTACAAAAAACCCTCGCTCTTGACCAATGTACAATAAAAGAACATTTATTAAGGCGTCCGGAGAGTATTTTGGAGAAAACTCAGAGGCTAGATACAGGCAAGGCACTAAACTGTAATGTTGTACATTGTAGAAATAATACATGCGCTCTGCCAAGGAGGTCGATGCCAGTTTATGGTTCTGTTCTTGCAAAAATAAATAAAGTAAAGGAGCTTCCGTGCAGCAGAAGAATAACAAATGCCAAGAAAACTGCAATGTTTTAATTAAGTAGACCAAGGAATAATAAGAGATCTGATCTTAAAACTGAAAAAGAACTGAAAAGAATTGTGGGAATAGTTCACTTTTTCAGTTTTCTAAGCACTGGAAAAATGGATGATGCAGAATAACTGGTTAGTATTGCCAAGTGCTTCACTGTTCACCTGCACTAGTTTTGTGCACAAGATAGAATATTATATATATACATACAAAGCCGGCTTTAGGCATGTGCGAGTTGTGCGGCCGCACAGGGCGCCGGCAGGCAGACAGCAAAGGGGGCACCTAGGGAGCAGCTGTTTACTTTCACTTTGCTGCTCCTCCCCCCTCCTCTGCGTCCTGCGTCTGGTCTCCTCCCGCTCTGCACAGCCTCCAGCAGGGGGCGCCTTTCCGCTCTGCACTGTTTGCTCCCTGCACAGCCTCCAGGAGAGAGCGCCCCTCCCCCCTCCTCTGTACCCTGCGTCTGGTCTCCTCCCGCTCTGCACAGCCTCAGGCAGGGGGAGCCCACACCTGCTCTCGGCTCTGTGTCCTCTTGTCTTTACCATAGAGAGGGGGGATGGGCAGCAGCAGCTCTGCCGGAGATGTAGTTACAAAAGCCACACTGAACTCCTGCAGCCCAGGAAGTGACTGTGAGTATAACATGCTGTGTCATCTGTAATGTATTATGTGCTGTCTGTGTGTGTGTTATGTATAACATGTGTGTGTCCTGTATACTGTGCAATGTCTGTCTGTCTGTGTATCTGTCTGTCCGTCTATTATTCGTCTGTCTGCCTATCTTGCTATTATATATCTGTCTATATATCTTCTCTATCTATCTATCTATCTATTATCTGTCTGCCTATCTCTCCATTATATATCTGTCTATATCTATGTATCTCTATTATCTATCTATCTTTCTATTATCGATCTATCTGTCTACCTATCTATCCCTCTATCTATCTTTCTATTATCTATCTATCTGATATCTATTTGCCTATCATCTATCCAGCGTCGGTCTGGTACACAGACACCAGTCAATGCCCCAGAAAGCTTTCTTAGGCTGCTTTCACACATCCGTTTTTTGCAGTGCGGCTCAATACGGCTCAAAAACCTATGCAACGGATGCGGCAAAAAAAACGGATCCGTTGCATAAGTTTTTCCATGCGGCCCATCCGTTTTTTGATGGATGCGGCTTGATACTGAACATGCGCAGTGTAAAAAAACACATCCGGCGGCCAGATGCGTTTTTTGCCACAGGACGCCGCATCCGGCGTCCATCCGGGTCCGGCGCGATGCGGTTTTTGCGCCGCACAAAAAAACATGCCAGGCAACGTTCCATCCGGCCGCCACAAGGGCTAAATATGCCGCATCCAGCAAAAAACGGACAACGCAAGGCCATGAGGCACAATACAGCGCTAATGCAAGTCTATGCATAAAAAACGCAACCGGCAGCAAAAAAAGGTTGCGTTTTTTCTGCAAAGCGCCGTATTGTGCCGCTCAGCAAAAACCAGATGCGTGAAAGCAGCCTAACTGAACATAAAAGGGACCCGCCGGCAGGGGCACCATTGGCATCAAAGATCCAGAGCTCCGACCCAGAACTTCTTGGCCGGAGGCCCGAATCTTCTGCAACCACCGCACTGAACTATGTTGGCGTCACCCCGATACAGTTCAATCCTGTGACAGAGCACAGAGCTCCATGCTCTATCACTGCCCGTCTCCTAAGCCACAGACTGCTGCAGGCCTGTGTCTTAGGAGACCGTATACCCACAAGGGCACTGCAGTGACATCATTGCATCGCGCTGCCTCCACATGCCACCATAGAAGAGAAGACGGAGGCTGCGGTGCTGGAAATCCGGATTAGGTGAGTATAATTTTTTTTTTTATGTCTATATGGGATCTGTGGGTGCTCCTGTTGTATATAAGAGGCTGTGTGGAGGCCACTGCTGTGCATAGGAGGCTGTGTGGGGGCTCCTGCTGTGTATAGGAGGCTGTGTGGGGGCTCCTGCTATGCATAGGAGGCTCTGTGGGGGCTCCGGCTGTGTATAGGAGGCTGTGTGGGGGCTCCTGCTGTGCATAGGAGGCTGTGTGGGGGCTCCTGCTGTGTATAGGAGGCTGTGTGGGGGCTCCTGCTATGCATAGGAGGCTGTGTGGGGGCTCCTGCTGTGCATAGGAGGCTGTGTGTGGGCTCCTGCTATGCATAGGAGGCTGTGTGGGGGCACCTGCTGTGTGCAGGAGGCTGTGTGGGGGCTCCTGCTGTGTGCAGGAGGCTGTGTGGGGGCTTCTGCTGTGTGCAGGAGGCTGTGTGGGGTCTCCTGCTGTGTGCAGGAGGCTGTGTGGGGTCTCCTGCTGTGTGCAAGAAGCTGTGTGGGGGCTCCTGCTGTGTGCAGGAGGCTGTGTGGGGGCTCCTGCTGTGTGCAAGAGGCTGTGTGGGGGCTCCTGCTGTGTGCAGGAGGCTGTGTAGGGGCTCCTGCTGTGTGCAGGAGGCTGTGTGGGGGCACCTGCTGTGTGCAGGAGGCTGTGTGCAGGAGGCTGTGTGGGGGCATCTGCTGTGTGCAGGAGGCTGTGTGGGGGCACCTGCTGTGTGCAGGAGCCTGTGTGGGGGCTCCTGCTGTGTGCAGGAGGCTGTGTGGGGGCACCTGCTGTGCGCAGGAGGCTGTGTGGGGGCACCTGCTGTGTGCAGGAGGCTGTGTGGGGGCACCTGCTGTGTGCAAGAGGCTGTGTGGGGGCACCTGCTGTGTGCAGGAGGCTGTGTGGGGGCACCTGCTGTGTGCAGGAGGCTGTGTGGGGGCACCTGCTGTGTGCAGGAGGCTGTGTGGGGGCACCTGCTGTGTGCAGGAGGCTGTGTGGGGGCTCCTGCTGTGTGGGGGCTCCTGCTATGCATAGGAGACTGTGTGGGGGCTTCTGCAGCGATTTGCATATAGTTGTGTGGTCTCTAGAGTTAACTCCTCCTGTGGACCCCAGAAGCCCCAGTCCGACCCTGCATCCATCTATCTTTTCTATAGTATCTATGTATGTGTCATGTACAGTTAGGTCCAGAAATATTTGGACAGTGACACAAGTTTTGTTATTTTAGCTGTTTACAAAAACATGTTCAGAAATACAATTATATATATAATATGGGCTGAAAGTGCACACTCCCAGCTGCAATATGAGAGTTTTCACATCCAAATCGGAGAAAGGGTTTAGGAATCATAGCTCTGTAATGCATAGCCTCCTCTTTTTCAAGGGACCAAAAGTAATTGGACAAGGGACTCTAAGGGCTGCAATTAACTCTGAAGGTGTCTCCCTCATTAACCTGTAATCAATGAAGTAGTTAAAAGGTCTGGGGTTGATTACAGGTGTGTGGTTTTGCATTTGGAAGCTGTTGCTGTGACCAGACAACATGCGGTCTAAGGAACTCTCAATTGAGGTGAAGCAGAACATCCTGAGGCTGAAAAAAAAGAAAAAATCCATCAGAGAGATAGCAGACATGCTTGGAGTAGCAAAATCAACAGTCGGGTACATTCTGAGAAAAAAGGAATTGACTGGTGAGCTTGGGAACTCAAAAAGGCCTGGGCGTCCACGGATGACAACAGTGGTGGATGATCGCCGCATACTTTCTTTGGTGAAGAAGAACCCGTTCACAACATCAACTGAAGTCCAGAACACTCTCAGTGAAGTAGGTGTATCTGTCTCTAAGTCAACAGTAAAGAGAAGACTCCATGAAAGTAAATACAGAGGGTTCACATCTAGATGCAAACCATTCATTAATTCCAAAAATAGACAGGCCAGAGTTAAATTTGCTGAAAAACACCTCATGAAGCCAGCTCAGTTCTGGAAAAGTATTCTATGGACAGATGAGACAAAGATCAACCTGTACCAGAATGATGGGAAGAAAAAAGTTTGGAGAAGAAAGGGAACGGCACATGATCCAAGGCACACCACATCCTCTGTAAAACATGGTGGAGGCAACGTGATGGCATGGGCATGCATGGCTTTCAATGGCACTGGGTCACTTGTGTTTATTGATGACATAACAGCAGACAAGAGTAGCCGGATGAATTCTGAAGTGTACCGGGATATACTTTCAGCCCAGATTCAGCCAAATGCCGCAAAGTTGATCGGACGGCGCTTCATAGTACAGATGGACAATGACCCCAAGCATACAGCCAAAGCTACCCAGGAGTTCATGAGTGCAAAAAAGTGGAACATTCTGCAATGGCCAAGTCAATCACCAGAACTTAACCCAATTGAGCATGCATTTCACTTGCTCAAATCCAGACTTAAGACGGAAAGACCCACAAACAAGCAAGACCTGAAGGCTGCGGCTGTAAAGGCCTGGCAAAGCATTAAGAAGGAGGAAACCCAGCGTTTGGTGATGTCCATGGGTTCCAGACTTAAGGCAGTGATTGCCTCCAAAGGATTCGCAACAAAATATTGAAAATAAAAATATTTTGTTTGGGTTTGGTTTATTTGTCCAGTTACTTTTGACCTCCTAAAATGTGGAGTGTTTGTAAAGAAATGTGTACAATTCCTACAATTTCTATCAGATATTTTTGTTCAAACCTTCAAATTAAACGTTACAATCTGCAGTTGAATTCTGTTGTAGAGGTTTCATTTCAAATCCAATGTGGTGGCATGCAGAGCCCAACTCGCGAAAATTGTGTCACTGTCCAAATATTTCTGGACCTAACTGTATATGGTGTAATTTATGCAGTGGCAAAATGACTTGGCCTGTGGGTGATGGGGGCCATTGCTATTTTCTCGGATGCATGGTTGAACACCATTGAGGACTGGATGGCCACTGGCTCTCTGTTTCGCCCTTGCTCTGCAGCTGTGGGTCCTGGATGGGTGTAATGACATCAGGGGGAGCCTGGGACGTGATGCCAGTGGGCCCTGCAGCTGCGGCCAGAGTGGGTGTAGAGCATGTGTAGGGGGTAATAGATACATATATATTTACTAGCTGTAGTACCTGGCGATGCCCAGGATAGTAACTGTCTCTCTCCCTCTCCCTCTCTCCACTCTCTGTGTCCCTCTCTGTCTGTCTGTCTGTCTCCCTCTCTCTGTGTGTTTCTGTCTCTGCCTGTCTGTGCTTTTGTTTGTATGTATCTCTGTGTGTCTCGGTCTCTGTGTATCTCTTTCTCTGTGACTATATCTGTGTCTCTGTGTCTGTCTCTGTGTGTTTCTGTCTTTGTGGGTCTCTGTGTGTGTCTGTGTATCTCTGTCTATTTGTCTGTCTCTGTGTGTCTCTGCCTCTGTGTCTCTCTGTGTGTCTCTGTACGTGTCTGTGTTTCTGTGTCCGTGTCTTTGTCTCTGTATGTGTGCCACTGCGTGTCCCTATGTGTGTGTCTCTGTCTGTGTCTCTCTGTCTATGTCTCTGTCTCTTTCTCTGTGCCTCTGTATCAGTCTTTGTGTGTCTCTTTATCAGTCTCTGTATCAGTCTGTCTCTGTGTGTGTCTCTGTATCAGTCTCTGTTTGTGTGTCTCTGTCTCTGTGTGTCTCTGTCTCTGTGTGTCTGTGTGTGTCTCTGTGTCTCTCTCTGTCTCTGTGTGTCTCTTCTCTGTCTTTATATCAGTCTCTGTGATTCTATGTCTGTGTCTATGTCTCTGTGTGTCTGTTTCTGTGTGTCTCTGTCAGTCTGTGTCCCTGTGTGTCCCTGTCCCTGTGTGTGTCTCTGCATCAGTCTGTGTGTGTGTGTGTCTCTTTGTGTCTGCCTCTGCGTTTGTGTGTCTCTGTCTCTGTATCATACTCTGTGTCCCTGTGTGTGTCTGTGTGTCTCTGTCTCTGTGTGTGTCTGTGTTTGTCTCTATTGACATCATATTATCTGACACATTACCTGTCTTAAAAAAAAGAATGTCAATGTCACGTATAGTGTGTAATGTAATGTAATTCTGAATATTGACCTGCCATATCCTAAAGGTGTGTAATATGCGCTCTGTTAGGATTTCACTTGCTGATTCGAGTAGTTGTCACCTGATCACTCACATGCGATTTGCAATGTGTGGTCATCTGCAGAATGACGTCTCCTCCTGTTCCTCTCAAATTGAAAATGATAACAATGAGAGACGCAGGAGGAGACGTCATTCAGCAGATGACCCCGAGTCTGCAAATCACTTGTGAGTGATTTCATTGGCAAATAAAATCCTAACAGTGTGTATTACACATTTTGGGGGTTCGACCAGTCAATGTGCAGCAGAGCAGGGAGAAGCCATTGGGCACCGGCCTCCTCATCCTGACTGCATCGTCCTCGGCAGAGATAAAATGTGTTTTATCTGAAATGTGGAAGCATCAGAGTAAAATATACACAACTGCAATAATGGAGTAATGGAGCCGGTGTCTGATTCCTTCCATGCGGGGGTCGTGCAGGAGGAATCAGCCGTCAGATTCCTTACCTGGTAGAAAATAACAGCGGAGTCTCATATGTTACATGGCGTCACTGCCGTCTGGACATCACATGGAATGGTTTAGGGGCTGTTCACACGGGGCATCTTTTTTTTACCACAAATATGCAGCGTTTGTGTCCCAAGAGTGCACCAAAAACACACCGCGGCAAAAACGCATAAAAAAACGCAATGTGTTTTTGACACATTTTTACCGTGTTTTGCCCAATGCGGCTTTTAAGTCTAATCTATTGACTGGAAGGGCTCAAAAACGAAAACGCAAAAAGAACTGACAGCTGCATCTTCAAAAACGCAGCCAACAAAAGATGCCCAGTGTGGACAGCAAAAGAGAAATCCCATAGACTTTGCTGGGAGGAAGAAATGCATGCAGGGGCATCTTTGTGACCTCAAAAATGCAACAAAAGATGCACTGTGTGAACTTAGCCTAAAGCGGGCTTTACACACTGCGATATCGGTCCCGATATCGCTAGTGTGGGTTCCCGCCCCCATCTGTTGCGTAACATGGGCAAATCGCTGCCCGTGCCGCACAACATCGCCCAGACCCATCACACATACTTACCTGCCCGGCGACGTCGCTGTGATCGGCGATTCGCCTCCTTTCTAAGGAGGCGGTCCGTGCGGCGTCACAGCGACGTCACTGAGCGGCCGCCCAATAGCAGCAAAGGGGCGGAGCTGAGCGGGACGTAACACCCCGCCCACCTCCTTCCTTCCGCATTTCGGCTGGGAGGCAGGTAAGGAGAGCTTCCTCGTTCCTGCGGTGTCACACGGAGCGATGTGTGCTGCCGCAGGAATGAGGAACAACCTCGTTACTGCTGCAGTAACGATTTTTGAGAATGGACCCCCATGTCACCGATGAGCGATTTTGCACGTTTTGCAACGATGCAAAATCGCTCATCGGTGTCACACGCAACAACATCGCTAATGCGGCCGGATGTGCGTCACCAATTCCGTGACCCCAACGAGTTCACATTAGCGATGTCGTAGCGTGTAAAGCCCCCTTTAGTGTCGTTATGAATGCCATTCTATCAATGTAATGCATCATCAGCAGCTGAGGTGTATTATTAGGTTTGTATTATGGGGTTCTGCAGTAGCTGAGGTGTGTATTATGGGGTTCTGCAGCAGCTGAGGTGTGTATTATGGGGTTCTGCAGCCGCTGAGTTGTATATTATGGGGTTCAGCAGCAGCTGAGGTGTGTATTATGGGGTTCTGCAGTAGCTGAGGTGTGTATTATGGGGTTCTGCAGCAGCTGAGGTGTGTATTATGGGGTTCTGCAGCCGCTGAGTTGTATATTATGGGGTTCAGCAGCAGCTGAGATGTGTATTATGGGGTTCTGCAGCAGCTGAGATGTGTATTATGGGGTTCTGCAGCCGCTGAGTTGTGTATTATGGGGTTCTGCAACAGCTGAGATGTGTTTCATGGGGTTCTGCATTAGCTGAGGTGTGTATTATGGGGTTCTGCAGCAGCTGAGGTGTGTATTATGGGGTTCTGCAGCAGCTGAGGTGTGTATTATGGGGTTCTGCAGCAGCTAAGATGTTTATTATGGGGTTCTGCAGCAGCTGAGGTGTTTATTATGGGGTTCTGCAGCAGCTGAGGTGTGTATTATGGGGTTCTGCAGCAGCTGAGATGTGTATTATGGGGTTCTGCAGCAGCTGAGGTGTGTATTATGGGGTTCTGCAGCAGCTGAGATGTGTATTATGGGGTTCTGCAGCAGCTGAGGTGTGTATTATGGGGTTCTGCAGCAGCTGAGATGTGTATTATGGGGTTCTGCAGTAGCTGAGGTGTGTATTATGGGGTTCTGCAGCAGCTGAGGTGTGTATTATGGGGTTCTGCAGCAGCTGAGATGTGTATTATGGGGTTCTGCAGCAGCTGAGGTGTGTATTATGGGGTTCTGCAGCAGCTGAGGTGTGTATTATGGGGTTCTGCAGCAGCTGAGATGTGTATTATGGGGTTCTGCAGCAGCTGAGGTGTGTATTATGGGGTTCTGCAGCAGCTGAGATGTGTATTATGGGGTTCTGCAGTAGCTGAGGTGTGTCTTATGGGGTTCTGCAGTAGCTGAGGTGTGTCTTATGGGGTTCTGAAGCAACTGAGGTGAATTATGAGATTTTGCAACAGCTGAGATGTGTATAATGAGGTTCTATAGCATCTGAGGTGTGTATTTTGAGGTTCTGCAGCAGCTGAGGTGTGCATTATGAAGTTCTAGAGAATATTACATTATTCGGTGTGGATTTATCTTACAAATTTTCCAACAAAATTATTTGCAGCATTGCGAAATGGGGTGTGCCCAGTCTGGTTAATAAAGGGATTACAATATATATGCCGTAGTTCTTCCATACACCGTGCCCCTCCCTCATGGTGTGTATGTGGTGCTGCACCTCAGTCTGTTCAGGTCATTTTAGCTGTGAGGCAGCGACATTTACACAGCGCCCCCCCGTCCTTATGGTGTGTATGTGGTACTGCACCTCAGTCTGTTCAGGTCATTGGAGCTGACAGGCAGCGACACATATAACCTGAGGACTCTTTATTATGTAGAAAGCAGAGATTTTTTTCTAATTTCGTCCATTCCCCTTTAACATCTGTATATTGGACTTTTTGGTCCGGCGTACACACAGCATTGGCCGCCGGCTCCATGGTGCCTTGTCTGCTATCATCTGGTACATTTATCCTCAGGATTTGTATAGTAGATGTTGATCCCACCAATAGGACCTCGGCCTGCGCCGCTCTAAGTGTATAGGAATTTATACCATCTCTCCACAAAGAGTGGCAGCGCCTCATTCTCCAGATACATGCGCCCCATTGGGGGGATCCGTATGTACCATCCATAATGTAATATCCAGGCATACAGCATGTACGAGATGAGAAGACCCCAATAACAATAATTTCAGATGTGGTGGAATTAATGTGGATTGAGAAGCAGATTCTCCAGCACAAATCTGGAGGACTTTATTGTACATTTGAAGAAATCAATTTTCTTAGGATATAAAAAAAAAAAAAAGCCTCTGGTCCTCATTTGTTTCCTGGAAACTGGGTACAAAATCAGTAGGGGGGGCATCAAAGAGTAGTATTGCACAGGACGCCGTTCAGGCTAAGGCCGGCCCTGATAATATATATATATATATATATATATATATATATAAGAATTAGCTCTGGTAGGCAATGGCAAGGACGCAGTGAAGAGGCGCACTTAGGTTTTCAGTCCCAAGAATTCAGTGTTTTATTCACACTGATAACAAACATAAACACAGCCTTACTTCAGACAGCTATACAGAGCAAAAGTCCAGCTTGTACAGCATAGCAAAGGTCCTCAAAATTCCCATCCATTCGGGCATGTTTACCCCACAAAACCTGTTTCAGCTTTCTAGCCCAACCACCCACACATTGAGCCGTTCATGCTGCCTACTAATATTGTGTTAATCCTGCAATTGTGCCACTTGGGCGATACCCCAAGACCCAGACTAGGTGTCACGGGGTGTAATATGATAAGCTGTCTCTTATTTCAGAGGTACGCTTGATAGTGGTGAGGTCTGGACTGTCAGCGTAGCACTGACTGAATAGTCATGGTCTAACACCCCCACCCAGGGGAGGGTTGGGACCAGTGACGTACCGTCCATAGAGACAGGCCACGCGGCTGCCCGCTGTGTGTGTGTACTTTCACTTTCCTAATTTGCAGCTGGGGGGCTGCACTGTTTGAATATCTCCAGGCGGCCGCAGCACAGAGATGCAGACACTGCACGCTGCACACAGCGCGACCTCTGCTCTAGAGGGGGGAGTGGCCTGGCAGCGTCTTCTTCCAGTCAGAAAGCTGTGAGAGATGCCAGGAGGAGAACAGCCAATCAGGAGAGGGGGCCGAGCTTCTTCAGTACAGCGCGGGAGAATGAAAATATGGAAAGCTTGCTAAACAGTGCAGAAGGAGCAGAGACCTGACAAGGAGACACAAAAGAGCAGAATAAGCAGAGCAAGGAGAAAGCTAAGCAAACAAGAAGAAGGGAGAGCAGAAGCACCAGAGAGAAAAAGCAGAGGACAGGAACTGAACACAGACAGGAGGACCCACAGGAAGTGGAGGCAGAAGCCACTAACATCATCTCTCACAGCAAAGGACCAGGTGAGTATAATAACGTACAAATGTCTGCCTGTAACACTACAGAAAGAAACTGCCCTGTACTGTGACTTCCCTGTGTGTAATATCTCTGTACTAAAAGGGAAACCGTCAGCAAGCCCTAAGTAAATGCTGTGTGCAGCGCTGTGCAACAGAGCATGAAGCAGAGCCAATATACCAGATGTGGCATTGCAGAGGGGTATCAAAGTAGAAGGAAAGCCGTCAGGAAGCCCCATGTATCACTGCCATAAGCATGGGTATTCCCTCCTACTCTGATACCCCCTCTGCAGTGCCACATATGGTACATTTGCTCTGCTTCATGCTCTGTTGCAGAGCGCTGCACAGAGCATTTACTTAGGGCTTGCTTACGGTTTCCCTTTTACTCTAATACTCTTTTGCAGTACTATATCAGGCTCAGCAGGCCTGCTTTATGCTTTGCCGCACAAATCATTTATCCAAGTCCTCCACCCCCTTTCTCTTACCCCGGCACATGTATATTTCTGTTCTTTTTGGCGTATTTTTGCACTCGTTGCCCATATCTATATCTGTACAAGGATTGATAGTTCCTGGTTCAGTAGATCATCACACTGAGTATAGGATCGTATGTATTACTTTTTTCGTTATTTGATTGGATCACATGGATGTTCTGACATGTTAGCAGTGAGCTATAATAACCTGTAATTAAGCTATACGTACTGTATGACTCTGTACTGGCTGTGTAGCACGACGTGTATTTAATATATGTCTTGTCATTGTGCGTTATTGCTTATGGGCATATTATAAGGGGTACTTTGCACACTACGATTTCGCAGGTGCGATGTCAGTGGGGTCAAATCGAAAGTGACGTACATCCGGCGTCGCTGTCGATATCGTAGTGTGTCAATCCTTTATGATACGATTAACGAGCGCAAAAGCGTCGTAATCGTATCATCGGTGTAGTGTCCGACATTTCTATAATTATGCTGCAGCGACGGTACGACGCTGTTCCTCGTTCCTGTCCTGCGGCAGCACACATTGCTGTGTGAGAAGCCGCAGGAGCGAGGAACATCTCCTTACCTGCGTCACCGCGGCTCACGCCGGCTATGCGGAAGGACGGAGGTGGGCGGCGTTCCGCTCATCTCCGCCCCTCCGCTTCTATTGGCCGCCTGCTGTGTGACGCCGCTGTGACGCCGCACGACCCACCCCCTTAGTAAGGAGGCGGGTCGCCAGCCAGAGCAACGTCACAGGGCAGGTAAGTGCATGTGAAGCTGCAGTAGCGATAATGTTCGCTACGGCAGCACGCACAAGATATCGCTGCTGCAACGTGGGCGGGGACTATCGCGCTCGGCATCGCAAGCATCAGCTTGCGATGTCGTAGTGTGCAAAGTACCCCTAAGAGTGGGTTATCATAAGGGCCTTATCTGATATACTGGATCTGGTCCATGCTCGGTTGCACAGAGCATTTATTCAGGGCTACCTGACGATCTTCAGTTCTATACTAATCCTTCTTTGCCGTGCCCATATCAGGTTTATTACGGAATAAGTTGAATTTAGTTATACGTATGTCTCTGTGCTAGTTGTGCGGCATGGCACATACTTATTCCATTTATTCAATTGTTATGCATATTAACTGTATATGGGTATTGTATTAGAGCAGGTTATCACACTTTTGCGGAGGTTGTCATTTGGGATTTGTTCATGCTTTTAAAGGGAACTTCTCACCAGATTTGGGGCCTATAATCTGCGGCCACCACCAGTGGGCTTTTATATACAGCATTCTAACATGCTGTATATAAGAGCCCAGGCCGCTGTGTAGAATGTAAAAAAATACTTTAATACACACCTAAGGGACGGTGCAGACCGGTCGGATGGGTGTCTCTGTTCTTCGGTACCAGCACCTCCTCTTTCGACCATCTTTGTCCTCCTTCTTCTGAAGCATGGGTGCAGGACGCGTCCTACATCATCCATACTCACCGCCATTGAGGTCCTGCGAAGGGCAGATCAAAGTGCGCCTGCGCAGGGCCTCGGTGGCGGCTAGTGTGCATGACGTAGGACGCATCATGCACCCCGGCTTTAGAAGAAGGAGGACAAAGATGGCCGAAGGTGGAGGCGCCATAACCGGAGAACGGAGACGCCCATTTGACCCATCTGCTCCGCACCGACCCTTAAGTCAGTATTATAAAGTAATTTTTACGTTCTACACAGCGGCCTGGACTCTTATACACAGCATGTTAGAATGCTGTATATAAGAGCTCACTGGTGGTGGCCACAGCTTATAGGCCCCAAACTGCTGACAGGTTCCCTTTAAATGGTTTTATGATGTGCGTTTAGTGTCCTTTTTGGATTTAATAAAGATTGTTATATTTTTATCTAGCATTTCCATTTTCTGGTGTTGGCATCCATTATGTGTGAGCTTTTCTTCTGTTTTGATCATATTGTGATCAGGGCTGTGGAGTCGGTAAGCCAAACCTTCGACTCCGACTCCGACTCCGACTCCTCAAATTCTCTTGCACCGACTCCGACTCCGGCTCCGACTCCGGCTCCGACTCCGACTCCTACATATATTGCTTATAGTTAGGTGAAAAATTTATTGTAGTACATGAATATGTGTATGTGAACATCAGACATTTAATAATTTTTATGATACAATAATCAAGATATTTGGATAGAACATAAAATATATTTATTGGAATACAACTTTAGAACACAAAAAACTGTAATAAATTGTAAATATGTAATACACTATGTAATATACAGTAGATTACATATATATCTTGTGTGTGTGTATATACACTGTATATATATATATTATATATATTACATATTTACAATTTATTAGTTTTTTTGTGTTCTAAAGTTGTATTCCAATAAATATTTTATGTTCTATCCAAATATCTTGATTATTGTATCATAAAAACAATTAAATGTCTGATGTTCACATTGTACTACAATAAATTTTTCACTTAAATATAAGCATTATACTAAATGTTGTTATTTAGTAAAATATTCAGCACATTCTGCATTGCACTCCTGTCCCCAATTTATTATATATTTTAGGAGTCGGAGTCGGTGCATTTTATACCGACTCCGACTCCGACTCCACCAAAATGAGCTCCGACTCCGACTCCGACTCCACGACTCCGACTCCGACTACACAGCCCTGATTGTGATCATGCAGGATGCTGCACTTGGTTTTATTGATTTAGTCCGGGCGTGCACCCCTTTTTTGTATATATTGTCCCTGTACTGCGACATCACTGTGTGTACTATCCCTGTATTGCGACATCACTGTGTGTATTGTCCCTGTATTGTGACATCACTGTGTGTATTATCCCTGTACTGAGACATCACTGTGTATATTATCCCTGTACTGAGACATCACTGTGTATATTATCCCTGTACTGAGACATCACTGTGTATATTACCCCTGTACTGTGACATCACTGTGTGTTACTCCTGTTTTGTGACATCACTGTGTGTATTATCCCTGTACTGTGACATCACTGTGTTTATTATCCCTGTTTTGTGACATCACTGTGTGTATTATCCCTGCATTGTGACATCACTGTGTGCATTATTCCTGTACTGTGAAATCACTGTGTATTACCCTGTTTTGTGACATCACTGTGTGCATTATCCGTGTACTGTGACATCCCTCTGTATTATCCCTGTATTGTGACATCACTATGTGCATCACCCCTATACTGTGACATCACTGTGTATATTATCATTGTGCCCGGTAATAGTCTATTTACTGGACTGGTAGATGTATAGCATGGCTAGGATAAAGATTAATTCATAATTTGCGTATATGTGCCCCCCAATAACGTTATGCGCCCCCAAAAACTTGTATGCCCCCCCCCACTGGCCCCCAGTAACATGTAAGCCGCAACCAGTAATGGATATGCTGTTTATTATGTTAATATTTCATTGTATTTTTTTTTTATTGGGGGGCCCCATTCAGACCTTTGCTGTGGGGCCCCATGATTTCTGTGTACGCCCCTGGTTGGCACATGACAAATATATACCACAAATAGTGATAAACGGGAAACCAAAGCTTAAACACACAGCAAATGCAACACAGAGGAAAAGACAATACATACTCAGGGAGAACTAAAGTAAAGGGAGGAAATAAAAAAACTACATGGGTATTTCCACCATACACTAAATAGCATACAACAAATCACCAAAGCTGGATCAAATGCACAGGACCAGTGTCGCTGAAGCAAAGCTAGAGTTATCTTCGGCATGGGACCCCAGGTTCCACCATCTTTTAAAGCGTGGAGGCGGCTGTGATAGGTCTTCCATAACTTGTGCTCACAGCAGCAATTCATAGATCAGCAGGGATTAACTCCCACTAGACCGGACACCAGAGAGAACAAAACCAGGCGACACCCTGCTCTGACTGAGCAACTAAGGCTAAGTTCACATTTCCATTAAATTGTATGAGTCACAACCCGCAGCTATGGTAAACGCAATCCGTTTAGCGGATTCCGTTGTGTCCCATAGACTTGTATTAGTGGCGGATTGCGACTGATGACCTTGTGTTGCATTCTCTGCGTCGCGGCCAGTCATTTTTGGACACAACAACGCAAAATGTAACGTTTTTCGGGTCGTCAAAATTAACGCACCGCGCAGGAATCCGTCAAGCTTGTAATGTTTGTCTATGGTGCTGGATTCCATCGTAATCCGTCATACGACGGAATCCAGCGCTGGATTCCATCATGCTCTACTGAGCATGCCCACCATGTTTGGCACACCCACTGGGCTGTCCCAAACACAAACGGATCATGACTGATCCGTCAAACAACGGACGCACAGCGGGTGTAACGGACGCGACGGATCAGGAATCCTGTGAAAAACACATCCGTTGCGTCAGTTGACATCTAAAAAATGACTAATCCGTTGCTGACAGACCTGACAGATTTAAAACAATGGAAATGTGAACCTAGCCTTAAATGCACCAGATGACGTCTCGAATTCTGCAGTGTGAACAGTCTGAAAACACCAAGCCACCTGGTGAGTAAGGCTAGTTTCACACCTGCGTTGGACGGGATCCGTAGCATTGCGTTGTGTGACGCATGCAACGGATGCGTTGCATATAGTGGCACAACGCAATGCTACGGATCGTACAAAATATCGCAATCCGTCTGGTGATCAGCTGATCACTCAGAGTAGCCGGCCGCCGGGTGATCGCCGACAATGTGTGCGGGGGCCGGGGGCGGGGGGCGGTGTGCGAAGTAGGTGGAGCCGAGCGGGGCCATGGTGAGGACGTCAGTGCCGCGGGGACTGCATCGCTGGGGGATAGGTGAGTGTGTGTGTGTGCGCGCGATTGTGTGTGTGTGTGTGTGTGTGTATACATACGGAGTGCGGGAGGGGGCGGGCGGAGCCGAGCGGCGAAGTGTCGGGCTCCCGGCACACGTAACCAGGGTTCCTTGGTTACCCGATGTGTACCCTGGTTACGGGTGGAGGGAGCCAGAGAGAGCATGCGCAGTGGAATCCAGAGGATTCCGCTGCTCAAAAAAACGTTACATGCTGCGTTCCTTCCGCCCGACGCAGCGTCAAAGTAACGACGCTGCGTCGGCCAGCGGATGCAACGCAGACACTTGCGTTACAGTGCGTTGTCCATACAAGTCTATGGAGAATAGCGCAGTGCGTTAACGGACTGCGCTATTCTCCATAGTGACGGACTCCGCTGAACGCTAGTGTGAAACTAGCCTAAGGCTAAGTTCACATTTCAGTTGTTTTAAATCCGTCAGGTCCGTCAGCAACGGATCAGTCGTTTTCAAGATGTCAACTGATGCAACGGATGTGTTTTTTACAGGATTCCTTTCACAGGAATCCTGTGAAAAAACTGATCCGTTGCGTCCGTTACATCCGTTATGCGTCCGTTTTTTGACGGATCAGTCATGATCCGTTTGTGTTTGGGACAGCCCAGGGGGTGTGCCAAACATGCTGGGCACGCTCAGTAGAGCATGACGGAATCCTGCGCTGGATTCCGTCGTAAGACGGATTACGATGGAATCCAGCACCATAGACATACATTACAAGCTTGACGGATGGCAACGGATTCCTGCAGGGCGCGTTTATTTTGACGGCCCGAAAAACGTTACATTCTGCGTTGCTACCCGCTCGGCGGTCAGTCAAAAACGACGGACCGCGACGCAGCGGATGCAACGCAGGGTCATCAGTCACAATCCGTCACTAATAGAAGTCTATGGGGAAATACTGAATTCCTGCAAAATATTTTGCAGGATACCGTAATTCCCCAAGGTGACGGATTGTGACTGATGCAAAACAACTGAAGTGTGAACTTAGCCTTAAAGGGAACCTGTCAGGTGCAATATGAACCCAAAACCACGGAAAGTTCTGGGTGCATATTAGTGATTCCTGCCTAGCAGTCTCTGTATACACTAGCATAAACAGATCTATAGAAAAAATATTTCTAAAGATCATTTCTTATATGCTAATGAGGCCCATGACTAGTCACAAGGTCGTGCGTTCCCTTGGCCAATTGGCGCACATAGCAAATTAGCATGCCCCTGTGGGTGTACTAACATACTAACGTGCTAATGATTGTGCTGCTTCGCTGCACATACCTCCATCTTCATGGCGGCCGGCGGTGGATGGATGTGTACTGCGCATGATCCGGAGTCCCCTGGACTTCCAATCATGCGCACTAAATTGATGCCAGGTATAAGCTTCCTGGCTTCAGTGAGGTATAGTGTGCATGACTCTAGATAATGCGCAGTGCACATCCATCCTCGGTCAGCTGCCATCAAGACTAAGGTATGTGCGGCGTCGCTGCGCATTTATTAGAATGTTAGTATGCCCACAGGGGCGTGCTAACATGTTAACGGGGCTGACTAGCCAAGGGAACTCACGGCTTTGCGACTGGTCACTGGCCTCATTAGCATATAAGAAACGATCTTTAGAAATACTTTTTCTAAAGATCTGTTTATTCATGCTAGTGTACACAGCAACTGCTAGGCAGGGATGAGAAATATGCACTAAGAACTGCTCGGGGGTCTGGGTGCATATTGCACCTGACAGGTTCCCTTGAGGCTGGGATCACACTTGCGAGTGTAAAATCGGTCAGTTTCTCATGCTAGAAAGTCGGACGATTTCTGTTCACATGTCATCAGTGTGCAGTCAGTGTGCTGTCAGTGTGTAATCAGTTTTTACTCTCAGCAGCTGCTATTCATGTACTGTTCTGTACAGGAGCAATTACAGTGTTCTCTGCTACATGCGTGAAATGTATTGAGAAAAATGGATGTCACTAGGATGGTGTATGTACTGTCCGTGTGACATCTTTTTTTTTTCACGCACCCATAGACTTGCATTGAAGAGACTCGCGCGAGAAACTCACCAAAACGCAGCATGCTGCGATTTTTTTCTCAGTCCGATTTGGACTAAGAAAAAAATAGCAGATGGGAGCTGCCTCATTGATTAACATGGGTCCGAGTGCAATGCGAGATTTTCTCTCATTGCACTCATGCGAGTTAAACGCTGGTGTGAAGCCGGTCTTTAGGGCTTCTTCTCACTTGCGAGTTTCTCGCAGTAGAGCAATGCGAGAAAATCTCGCATTGGAATCGGACACATGTTAGTGAATGGTTCAGCTCGCATTTGCGATTTTTTTCTCAGTCCAAACCGGACTGAGAAAAAAATCGCAGCATGCTGCTTTTTTGCGAATTTCTGCTGCGAGTCTCTCCAATGCAAGTCTATGGGAGCGTGTAAAAAATCGGATGTCACGGGACGGCACTCACACCATCCTAGTGACAGACGATTTTCTAAATACATTTCTCGCATGTTTCCTAAAACACTGGAAACGAGTGAAGTCTCACAATGTCTGTCAATCACTATTCTCTGTCGGTCGGTCTCTATTCTCTCTCTGTCGGTCACTATCTCTGTCCCTCACTCTCTGTCCATGTCGGTCTATCCCTCTCCCCCCCTCTCTCATACTCACCGATCCCCGATCACCAGCGCGGCGCTGCACGGCGTTCACACTGCTCCGGCGGCTTCTCTTTTGAAAAAGCCGGCCGCTCATTATTCAATCTCGTATTCCCTGCTTTACCCGCCCACCGGCACCTATGATTGGTTGCAGTCAGACACGCCCCCACGCTGACAGCTGTCTCACTGCAACCAATCACAGCTGCCGGTGGGCGTGTCTATTCTGTGCAGTAAAATAAATAAATAAATAATTTAAAAAAACGGCGTGCAGTCCCCCCCAATTTTAATACCAGCCAGATAAAGCCATACGGCTGAAGGCTGATATTCTCAGGATGGGGAGCCCCACGTTATGGAGAGCCCCCCAGCCTAACAATATCAGCCAGCAGCCGTCCAGAATGGCCGCTTCTATTAGATGCGACTGTTCTGGGACTGTACCCGGCTCTTCCCGATTTGCCCTGGAGCGTTGGCAATCGGGGTAATAAGGAGTTAATGGTAGCCCATAGCTGCCACTAAATCCTAGATTAATCATTACAGGCGTCTATGAGACACCCCCAATGATTAACCTGTAAATTAAAGTTAATAAACACACACACACAACGAAAAATACTTTATTTGAAATAATAAACAATAACAAAGACCCTCGTTCACCACTTTATTAAGTATGCAAAAAACCCATCCTTGTCCGACGTAATCCACGATCAGCTGATGTCAGTCAGGTAACTCGTGGCCACCGCTGGATCCTCCAACAGTGACAGCAAGTCGCCCGAGTGACAGCAATGAAGTCACAGGTGAGTTGCGGTCACGGGGGGAGGATCCAGCTGGCCGCGGGTAACCTGAGTGACAGCAGCGCTAATCGCGCTGCTCAATTCAGTCACTCAGGGGATTAGCGGTCACCGGTTAGTCCTTCACAGGTGACCGCTAATCAGGACGCGACACAGACAGAGCCGCGGCATGACAATGAAGTCGGATGAAGTTCACCCGAGTTAATTCTGAGCGTGCGGCTCTGTCTGTGTCTGATGTCATCTGCCATTCAGCTCTGCTACATGGCTGTCTGTGGCTGCTGTCAGCGGCCATGTAGCAGAGCTGAATGGCAGATGACAACTGCTGAGAAAAAAAAAGGATCACACACGGATCACACACGCACTGCACACGCACTGCAATCATGAGAAAAATCTCAGGATCGCAGTGCAGTTGCATTGCACTCTGACCTAACGTGAACTAAAATCAGCTGAGTTTTTTTCAGCCAACTCGGACCGATTTTACTCGCATAGATGTGTTTCCAGCCTTAAAGCCTTAAAGCAGTACACCACATGATACCAGCAGAGAAATTTCGGCCTTGATTGATCTCCTTCCCCTGCTGCTCACCAGTGTGAAAGGCATTTTCTGGGAGAAATTTACCTTCCATGCTGCACCATACCCTTATGGCAGGAAACACATCTATGCGAGTAAAATCGGTCCGAGTTAGCTGAAAAAAACTCGGCTGATTTTAGTTCACGTTAGGTCAGAGTGCAATGCAACTGCACTGCGATCCTGAGATTTTTCTCATGATTGCAGTGCGTGTGCAATGCGTGTGTGATCCATGTGTGATCCTTTTTTTCTCAGCAGCTGTCATCTGCCATTCAGCTCTGCTACATGGCCGCTGACAGCAGCCACAGACAGCCATGTAGCAGAGCTGAATAGTCGCTGACAGCAGAGACAGACAGAGGCGCACGATCAGAATGAACTCGGGTGAACTTCACCCGACTTCATTGTCATGCCGCGGCTCTGTCTGTGTCGTGTCCTGATTAGCGGTCACCCGTGAAGGACTCACCGGTGACCGCTAATCCCCTGAGTGACTGAATTGAGCAGCACGATTAGCGCTGCCGTCACTCAGGTTACCCGTGGCCAGCTGGATCCTCCCCCCGTGACCGCAACTCACCTTTGACTTCATCGCTGTCACTCGGGCGACTTGCTGTCACTGTTGGAGGATCCAGCGGTGGCCACGAGTTACCTGACTGACATCAGCTGATCGCGCTTCTCACCTCAGTTGCTGCGTGGAGCTGACAGGAACGGCGGTGTCTTCTGCAGCTCCTGTCACCTTCATGTAGCAGAGCTGAGAGCGTTGAGGGACATCCGTGGATTACGTCGGACAAGGATGGGTTTTTTGCGTACTTAATAAAGTGGTGAACGAGGGTCTTTGTTATTATTATTTCAAATAAAGGATTTTTTCACTGTGTGTGTTTATTAACTTTAATTTACAGGTTAATCATTGGGGGTGTCTCATAGATGCCTGCAATGATTAATCTAGGATTTAGTGGCAGCTATGGGCTGCCATTAACTCCTTATTACCCCGATTGCCAACGCACCAGGGCAAATCGGGAAGAGCCGGGTACAGTCCCAGAACTGTCGCATATAATGTATGTGGCAATTCTGGGCGGCTGCTGACTGATATCGTTAGGCTGGGGGGCTCAGCATAACGTGGAGCTCCCCATCCTGAGAATACCAGCCTTCAGCTGTATGGCTTTATCTGGCTGGTATTAAAATTGGAAGGGACCGCACGCCGTTTTTTTAAATTATTTATTTATTTATTTTACTGCACAGCATAGACACGCCCACCGGCTGCTGTTGGTTGCAGTGAGACAGCTGTCACTCAGCGTGGGGGCGTATCTGACTGTAACCAATCATAGGTGCCGGTGAGCGGGTAAAGCAGGGAATACGAGATTGAATAATGAGCGGCCGGCTTTTTCAAAAGAGGAGAAGCCGCCGGAGCAGTGTGAACGCCGTGCAGCGCCGCGCTGGTGATCGGGGATCGGTGAGTATGAGAGAGGGGGGGGAGAGGGAAAGACCGACATGGACAGAGAGTGAGGGACAGAGATAGTGACCGACCGACAGAGAGAGAATAGAGACCGAGAGGGAGAGACCGACTGACAGAGAATAGTGATTGACAGACATTGTGAGACATCACTCGTTTCCAGTGTTTTAGGAAACATGCGAGAAATGTATTTAGAAAATCGGAAGTCACTAGGATGGTGTGAGTGCTGTCCCGTGACATCCGATTTTTTACACGCTCCCATAGACTTAGGCTGGACACACATCTATGCGAGTAAAATCGGTCCGAGTTAGCTGAAAAAAACTCGGCTGATTTTAGTTCACGTTAGGTCAGAGTGCAATGCAACTGCACTGCGATCCTGAGATTTTTCTCATGATTACAGTGCGTGTGCAATGCGTGTGTGATCCGTGTGTGATCCTTTTTTTTCTCAGCAGCTGTCATCTGCCATTCAGCTCTGCTACATGGCCGCTGACAGCAGCCACAGACAGCCATGTAGCAGAGCTGAATGGCAGATGACAGCAGACACAGACAGAGGCGCACGATCAGAATGAACTCGGGTGAACTTCACCCGACTTCATCCTCATACCGCGGCTCTGTCTGGGTGTCGCGTCCTGATTATCGGTCACCCGTGAAGGACTCACCAGTGACCGCTAGTCCCCTGAGTGACTGAATTGAGCAGCGCGATTAGCGCTGCTGTCACTCAGGTTACCCGCGGCCAGCTGGATCCTCCCCCCCGTGACCGCAACTCACCTGTGACTTCAACGCTGTCACTCGGGCGACTTGCTGTCACTGTTGGAGGATCCAGTGGTGGCCACGAGTTACCTGACTGACATCAGCTGATCGCGCTTCTCACCTCAGTTGCTGCGTGGAGCTGACAGGAGCGGCAGTGTCTTCTGCTGCTCCTGTCACCTTCATGTAGCAGAGCTGAGAGCGTCGAGGGACCTCTGTGGATTACGTCGGACAAGGATGGGTTTTTTGCGTACTTAATAAAGTGGTGAACGAGGGTCTTTGTTATTGTTTATTATTTCAAATAAAGGATTTTTTCACTGTGTGTGTTTATTAACTTTAATTTACAGGTTAATCATTGGGGGTGTCTCATAGACGCCTGCAATGATTAATCTAGGATTTAGTGGCAGCTATGGGCTGCCATTAACTCCTTATTACCCCGATTGCCAACGCACCAGGGCAAATCGGGAAGAGCTGGGTACAGTCCCAGAACTGTCGCATATAATGTATGCGGCAATTCTGGGCGGCTGCTAACTGATATTATTAGGCTGGGGGGCTCCCCATAACGTGGAGCTCCCCATCCTGAGAATACCAGCCTTCAGCCGTATGGCTTTATCTGGCTGGTATTAAAATTGGGGGGACCGCACGCCGTTTTTTTAAATTATTTATTTATTTTACTGCACAGCATAGACACGCCCACCGGCTGCTGTGATTGGTTGCAGTGAGACAGCTGTCACTCAGCGTGGGGGCGTGTCTGACTGCAACCAATCATAGGTGCCGGTGGGCGGGTAAAGCAGGGAATACGAGATTGAATAATGAGCGGCCGGCTTTTTCAAAAGAGGAGAAGCCGCCCGAGCAGTGTGAACGCCGTGCAGCGCCGAGCTGGTGATCGGGGATCGGTGAGTATGAGAGAGGGGGGGGAGAGGGATAGACCAACTTGGACAGAGAGTGAGGGACAGAGATAGTGACCGACCGACAGACAACCAACAGAGAGAGAATAGAAACCGAGAGGGAGAGACCGACTGACAGAGAATAGTGATTGACAGACATTGTGAGACATCACTCGTTTCCAGTGTTTTAGGAAACATGCGAGAAATGTATTTAGAAAATCGGATGTCACTAGGATGGTGTGAGTGCCGTCCCGTGACATCCGATTTTTTACACGCTCCCATAGACTTGCATTGGAGAGACTCGCAGTAGAAACTCACAAAAAAGCAGCATGCTGCGATTTTTTTCTCAGTCCGATTTGGACTGAGTAAAAAAATCGCAAATGCGAGCTGAACCATTCACTAACATGTGTCCGATTCCAATGCGAGATTTTCTCGCATTGCTCTACTGCGAGAAACTCGCAAGTGAGAAGCAGTGCTAACTGTTTTTCCAGGATAACCTTGTATGCAGCTTGATTCATACGTCCTTCGCAAAGTTTAAGGCCAGAATCACACTTGCTAGTGCCTCGCGTGAAACTCGTGCGAGTCTCTCATTGAATCACCCGGCATGGCCGCACACTATGCATACAGGAACGTCTGAGCTGCATAGAGATACATGCAACCGACCCGCTCCTGTCAGGGGAGTGTGCGGCCAAGCCGGGTTCTACCATGAGAGACTCGCACGAGTTACATGCGAGGTACTAGCAAGTGTGATTCTGGCCTTATCTGCCCAATTGAACCAAAGAGGACTGGACCAAGGGTACCCACACATCAGTGTTTTTCTGCCGCACTCCCAGATCCGGCACAAGGTCAGTACAGTACTTTACAGTTCACAGACAGTGCGGCAAGCCCCGGTCACATGCTGTCACATGGTCCGGTCACATGACCCTATGTGCCCGGAGCTTGTCAGTGAACTGTAAAGTACTGTACTGACCTTGTGCCTGATCTGGGAGTGCGGCAGAAAAACGCTAATGTGTGGGTACCCTAAGGTTATCTTCTTTGATGAGTCTAATTTTCAGCTTTGCCCCACACCTGGTCATCTAATGGTTAGGCTGCTTTCACACATCAGTTTATTTGCATCAGGCACAATCCGGCTCAAAATCCTATGCACCGGATGCGGTGAAAAAAACGGATCCGTTGCATAAGTTTTTCCATGTGGCCCGTCCGTTTTTTGACGGATCCGGTTTGATACTGAGCATGCGCAGTTCAAAAAAAACGTTTTTTTGCCGCAGGCTGCCGCATCCAGCGTCCATAGGCTTGCATTGTAAATCGCGCGATGCGGTTTTTCGCCACAGACAAAAAAAACCTGCAAGCAAAGTTCCATCCGGCCGCCGCATCAGCTAAATATGCCGCATCCGGCAAAAAAAAACGGATGCAACGCAAGGCCATGCGGCACAATCCGGCGCTAATGCAAGTCTAGGAGGAAAAACGCATCCGGCGGCAAAAAAAACTGATGCGTTTTTTCTGCAAAGCGCCGGATTGTGCCTGATTGCAAAAAACTGATGTGTGAAAGCAGTCTTAGGCCCCCTTCACACGTCCATGAAAATCACGCACGTGTTTCACGGACGTGTCAAAGGTGCGTTTTCCCCTCCGTGTGCCGTGTTTATGGCACTATGTGTGTTCTCCGTGAGAACACACAGAGAACGGGAACTTTCAACTCACCTGTCCCTGGCGTTGCTGTCCGTGGTGCTGAACTTCGGTCTCCAGCCCTGCCGACTCCCCACTGCTGCAGCTTCCGCCGCAGTGAAGTGAATATTAAATGAGCATAATGAGTGGCGGTCGGCAGCAAGTGACAGCAGCGGCAGACACAGGAGGGCTGGAGAAGGTGAGTACAGTTTTGTTACTCTTTTCTCTGACACGTGTGTTTCTCCGGCGCGTGTCACACGGGACCGCATCCACACTACATCCGTGTGGTACGTGTGCGGGCCGTGTGACACCCGTGCTGCCAGAGAAAAACCGACATGCATCCGTGTGGAGTACATGGGCTCACGTCTGCTCCACACGGAGACACGGGCCAATGGCTGCACATGTGCGTGCACATAAACCCATTGATTTTAATGGGTTTACGTGTGCCCGTGTCTCCGGTACATGCGGGCACGGACCTAGCACGTACCGGAGACACGTGCGTGTGAAGGAGGCCTTACACATAGAACTGGAGAGGTGTACAAGCAACAGTGTCTTTCACCCACTGTGAAATTTGGTGGTGGATCAGTGATGATCTGGGGATACTTCAGCAAGGCTGGAATTGAGCAGATTAAACTTTAAGGACGTATGAATCAAGTCGCATATAAGCTTATCCTGGAAAAACAGTTGCTTCCTTCTGCTCAGGCAATTTTCCCCAACATCTGAGGACTGTTTTTCCAGCAGCACAATGCACCATGCCACACAGCTAGGTCAATCAATGTGTGGATGAAGGACCACCACAACAAAACCCTGTCATGGCCAGGATAATCTCCAGCCCTGAACCCTATTGAAAACCTCTGAAATGTAATCAAGAGGAAGATGGATAGTCACAAGCCATCAAATAAAGAAGAGCTGCTTAATTTTTTGCACCAGAAGTGGCATTAGGTCACCAAAAAGCAGTGTGAAAGACTGGTGGAAAGCGGCCAAGACGCATGAAAGCTGTGATTAAAAAATCATGGTTATGCCACAAAATATTGATTTCTGAACTCTTCCGGAGTTAAAACATTAGTATTGTTGTTTCTAAATGATTATGAACTTGTTTTCTTAGTATTATTTGAGATCTGAAAGCAAGGAATTTGTTTTGTTATTTTGACCATTTCTCATTTTCAGAAAAAAATACAAAATTTATTCCTTGGAAATTTGGAGACATTGTCAGTGGTTTATAGAATAAAAGAACAATTTACATTTTACTCAAAATATACCTATAAAGAGAAAAATCAGAAAACCTGAAAACTTTGCAATGGTCTCTTAATTTTTGCCAGAGCTCTGTATATATATATATATATATATATATATATATATATATATATACACACAGTGCATATATAAATACACTGTATATATATAGTTGGTATTTTTTTTGTCTTTAAAGTAATTTTCATAAAATCTAAAAATGTATTTAATGTGTTTTAAAGTTGATATAGGAGAGTTACTGTTTTTTATTCTCTGTTTTACATTTTGTTTAGTAGGAACCACTCTTTTACTCTGATATTCAAGGTTTCATTTTTGTTCTAACATTTTCTTCTCATATGCGAAGTTTTGAGAAGACCGTGTTAGGGCTCATGCGCACGTTGTGTAATTGCATGTATTTATGCTGCGTATAGCACTGCAGTGTAAATGCATGCATCCTGCATCCCCTGCACATGGTAGCATAAAGCCCACTATAACCAATTAACTTACCATTAATAAAGAATAAATACTCAGACACATGACATTTGGATAAAAATGGCCGTGGTGTTTTATTATTGGTAACTTGATAAATTAAATTCACCATATTATTGAAATTCAATAACCATAAAATTCCATAAATACCACCATAAAGTACCATTAACCACTTATAAAACCACAATCCACCCAACATAGTTGGGCGATTTTTTCCCAACTAATAAAACATCACGACAAAAATAATAAACAGTTAAAAACCATGACTTTACACTGGGAGGGCGGGCGGGGGATTCTTCTTTCTTCACAGCTGGAAACTGACACAGCTGGCTCACAGCTGGCTCCTTATAAAGGCAAGTCTCCTGCATATTTACCTCTGTCCACCAATGACAGACTTTAAAATTGGCGCGCAGCAGGCTGACCAATCACACAGCCTGCTCGCGTTACTCACAGGGGGCAGATTAACCCCATAAATTCCCATCATAACAACTTCCATTACCACCACGCAGCAGGCTGACCAATCACAGCAGCCTGCTCGTGTTACCACATGAAGGGAATTAACCCTTCATTCCCCATACTGAATTTGGCACCGCTCAATGCCACAACTTAAACTTGAAACACCTATAAACATACTGTCAGGGGGCCCATGCCACCATGTAATCACCAGGCTATACGCTGCTGGTGATTATACATGGTAGCATAAAGCCCACTATAACCAATTAACTTACCATTAATAAAGAATAAATACTCAGACACATGACATTTGGATAAAAATGGCCGTGGTGTTTTATTATTGGTAACTTGATAAATTAAATTCACCATATTATTGAAATTCAATAACCATAAAATTCCATAAATACCACCATAAAGTACCATTAACCACTTATAAAACCACAATCCACCCAACATAGTTGGGCGATTTTTTCCCAAACGGCCGAGTATTAACAATACGAGGCCCCCCCCAAACACCGCAGCCATTTTTCTATCATATTCTGGATACCCACATTAAAAATGTCCAGACCAACGTCAGAGAGATGTACCCCATCAGACCTGTACAGGCCAACCGTAAAACCTTCCAGATCACTATGGCGATATGAGAAGTCGCCCAAACTAACAAAAAATTTTGCCATGTCGCGATTGACACGTTTCCTTATTTTTTCCAAAAAGGCAAGCTGGCCATTCCAAACCAGTCTCGGAACAATTTCAGAAAAAATCAATGCTGAATAAGGAAAAAGATTCTTTAATAACGCAAAATCTCTGCGGAAATTAGATAACAAGTCCAAAGTCTTTATTTTACCCAAGTCATTCCCTCCAATGTGTAAAATTATAAGGTCAGGATACGGATGAGTCAACAGCATACCTTTTAAGGTGCCAAGTAAATTAGAAAATTTCAGACCCCTTATACCGTACCAAAAAACATTTATCAGTTCATACTGAAAAGATAAGTTTTCTGTGTAACTTCTACAAGCCGCTCTCCTCTGCGCCCAGTGTATAAACGAATGGCCTACAAGCCAAATCACCATTGGGCCTAGAATTGGAGAGAGACAGAATAAATTAATTATAATAAATTCGGGCGTATATACAACTGATAGCGTTTTGACGCCCATCTGCCAATTTTACCAATTCTTTTTCCCGAGAGGCCAGCTCTTGCTGCCTCGGTTGCCGCCCCGATCCGAAAAGAATGTGATGAGAAGTTGGAGCTATCTAGCTGCAACTTAACCATACATTTTTTTAATATTGCATTAAATTGAAACTTAGTGGCAGGCGAACCGTCTACATGTAAAAACAACAAACCCGGGGTATCCCCCCGTACAGTAAGCCATTTACATAAATTGGTGACGGGGCATATACATGAATCCCATAAAGGACGCAACTTCACAGAACACCCTTTACCAAGTTGATCCATTTTGGACCTACTAATAAATAACACCGCACAAGAGTCAGATACATAAACATCCTTTCTATATAAACCCGAGGTGTTGTACCGACTATGGGACAACAACTCACTAATTCTGAGTGCTGCGAAGAAACAAAGCACAAAAGCTGCACGAAATAAACATAACTCAAAATTGTTAAAACAAACTTCACTCAACATAAACCATAATCTTTCTAAGAGATTCACGGATATAGGCCTGCGGCGATCAGGCACAACACAACCTTTTTTACAACCCTTTAGCGCCTGCCGAACCACAAATAAGCTTAATAGAGACTCCTCACCATATAATTTTAAGAAAAAAGAAATTCCACAAAATGTTTTATACAAAAAATTATAACGATAACCTAAACCAACATAAAAATTCAAAAAACCAAGTGCTGTCGACACATCACACTTGCGGGGAACCAGATTCCTGGAATCACAAAATTGATTCCATGCCAACCAAGCAGCCGAGTATGCCTTCCAAGTCCCTGGTGCAATAGAATTTTTAATGGAAGCTGCTACTAATCCAAAATTGCCTCCCACAACTGGGACGGGCATGCAGTCAAAAGGGGATCCATCTTTCCTGAACTCTTCCTGAATTCCTCTAACCGCTGAGAAGAGAGGTAAAAAACGGAAGCATTATTGCACTCAGGAGCAAAACGAGCCTTCAACCAAATATTCCACTTCAGACACAATAGAACCAATCTGCGCAACACACCACCCAGAAACCTACACTTCACCACCAAGGTGTTCAAAGCAAAAACCAAACCTTGACAATGCGATATGAGTATAATCCTCCTATTCGCTAGTTCCTTACCCCAAATATGCACTGAAACAAAAACCGGAAAAAGCTCCAATAACACCTGCTTCTCCAGCAAACCTTCCGACAACCAAGATGAAGGCCATGAAGAAAAGCACCAGTGTGTACGAAAAATCGTACCGAACCCCACTTCCTTAGACACCCCTGTAAACCAAAGGAGATCCTGAGACAACATAAAATCCTGTTGAACGCAGCTAATCCCGTTGAAACTTTCTAAAAATTCATACCAAATTCTTAAATCCTTCCTCATCTCACACGAAATTCTAATGTGTGAACCTGAACACCTAACACCCTTAGTTGCATCATACAAACGTCTGGAAAACACTCTCCCCATTGGCAGAATTCTTAATGCAAAGTTCAAACCACCCAGCAGAGATTGGAGCTCTCGCAGGGTACACTTTTTCTTCACTAAAAAACTCGCAATACAGCCTTTTAACTTCGTAATCTTCTGGCCAGGGAGCCTCAATTCCATTTTTTGTGAATCCAGAACAATCCCTAAAAACTCAAGCTCCGTACAAGGGAAAACTGTTTTATCCTGAGCTAACGGCACCCCAAAAAACTTCATCAAACCCAAAAATTTATTTAGCAATTGCAAACAACGTCCTGACCTACCAACAAAAAGGAAATCGTCCAAATAATGTAACATACCCCCCTCTGAAAAACCCCTCTTGAACTGACCAATGCAAAAACGTGGAAAAGGACTCAAAATAATAACATGATAAAGAAAAACCCATAGGGAGGCACCTGTCAAAATAAAAAGAGCCCTCAAAACAAAAACCCAAAGAATTAAAACCCAAGGGGTTAATTGGCAGAAGCCGGAAGGCAGACTTGATATCAGATTTGGCCAGGAAACAATCCGGGCCAAACTTCCGTAGCAAATCCACAGCCTCATCAAAGGATGTGTAACTCACCGAAGATGCATTAGGATCAATAGCATCATTCAGTGAGCTACCTGCTGGATAAGACAGGTGATGTATGATCCTAAAAGAATTAACCTCCTTCTTGGGGACAACCCCCAAAGGTGATATCCTAAAATTTGTAAACGGAGGAAATTCAAAAGGACCAGACACCCTGCCTAACAACAGCTCTTTTTCAATATGTGCCCTGACTACCTCCTTATGGCTATCAACTGATTGTAAATTCCTAGTTACATTACAACCTATACCTTCAAAAGAAGGTACAGGAAAACCTGCCTGAAACCCACTACGAACCAGAGCTGCCTTCGGCCTGTCTGGAAAACGGTCTAGCCACGGGAGCATTCCTTCCAGGCTCACTGGAGTCTGAGCCTTTGAAAAACTGCTCCCTAACACCAGATGGCTGTACCGTGGACTGACCATGCTTTTTAAAACATTTAAACAAGGGGTGAGCCCCGCCACAAAACGAGCACTCATGGCGAAAGCGACAGGTACCCTGCCACTTGCACGAGGACTCATTGAATGCAAAGCACACCCCCCTTTTTGAATTGACATTCACCTGCTGTCTGTGAGGGTTCTGTCGCTGAGGCAGCATTAAATTCAGCCATAACCCGACATCCTTAACACCCCACTTGACAGCAGGGTGAACCGCCAACTTCTGCCTGAAAGACTCATCGTAATTCAGCCACGCTAAGCCACCGAAATTACGATAAGCCTCCAGAATACAATCTTGGTGCTGAAACAAACCACTACACAATTTAGGAAACTTCTCCCCAAGAACTGCAGCATAAATGGAGAAAGCCTGTAACCATGAATAAAATGATTTAAAATTTTTCTTTCGTTCTGACTCAACCTCTTGTTTTCCATCCGGTTTCTCCACTTTATGCTGCAGTTCCCTAGCAACCGGTAACAGAGAAAAGATCTCTACATATTCTTGTCTCCAAATCTTTTCCTTAAGGGAAGCACTGAGATGAAAACCCAAAGGGGAAACATCACATGTCAGTGCTTCCTTTAAGGCCTCTGCCACACTCACGTGAATTTCACGCACGTGCCGAGAGACACGTATTTTCCCTGCGTGTTGTGTGCAGGTAAGTACGTGTCTCTGGTACGTGCGTGACACGTGTGTTCTACGTGTGCTATCCGCGATAGCACACGTAGAATCAGTAATTATTATACTCACCTGGTCCTTCCTGATGTCCGCGCTGCTGTCCGTGGTGCTGATCCTCGGTCTCCAGCCCTCCCGTCTCCCCGCTGCTGCTGCTGCCAGGCAGTGAAGTGAATATTCAATGAGAATAATGAGCGGCGGTCGGCAGCAAGAGGCAGCAGCGGCAGAGACAGGAGGGCTGGAGAAGGTGAGTTAATGTTTTTTTTTTTTTTCACTGACATGTGTGTTTTCTCCGGCGCGTGTCACACGGGACCGCATCCACACTACACCCGTGTGGTGCGGGTGCGGGCCGTGTAACACCCGTGCTGCCGGAGAAAACACTGACATGTCAGCGCTTTGAAAATCGCACACACGTACAAACGCACACGGACACACGTTCCGTGTGGTTTTACGTGTGTGTGCCTGCTACAATAGGGTAGCATTGGTTAAAGTGTCTCCGTGCCGCCGGTACGTGTAAAAAATGACAAACACGTGCCGGCAGCACGGATGTGTGGCACAGGCCTAAATGAGACTCTGCCACCCCAGGGAACCTGTCCTGAATAGAAACTTCAGCAACAGGTGCCTGGGGTAGCACTACATGGCCCCCAAGCAGTTCAGACAAAGTCCTAATGACCATGTCCTTTACACAATTAACATTGGGTGCTCCAGCAAGGGGGCTCTCACCATGTCCTCCGCTCCCGGGTCCATCCAACGCGCTGTACTGGGGTTGACGACCTCCGCTCGCTGCGACGTCCTCTTCGGATTCTTCTGTCGAGCTCCAGACCTGCGTCGCCGCCGCCAAAGCCCCAGCTGAGCTCTTTTGAAATGGGGCTGGCGGCGCGTACAGGCCCGTGAGCGACCCAGGATCTCGGCTATACCCGGCCACAACAGCCGGAGCGGAACTCCCGACGGCGACTTCCGGGATAATCGCCCGCCGAGCCTTCTGGGAGTCGCGCCCTGATGACGCGGCCAAATCTCGTCGGCTTCTTGGGCGGTCTCGCGATGCTCCGGACCCTCCTCTCGCCGGAACTCCCGCCTCTCGCGATGTCTCCGGCGTCTTCCTCCCATCGCCGCGCCGACCGCGAGCAGATGCCGACCTCTTCCTCCCTCCGCCGGACCGCTGAGAACATGATGCAGGCGGTGAGTAGACGTCGCTCTTCTTCCTCTTCTTCCGCAGGGATCTCCGGACGTCTTCTCCTTCTCCGGGCCGCAGAAGTTCTTCCCTCCGCGCAGGAACGCCGGCGAGATCCGAAGCTGGATCCAGGACCACTTCGGCGGCTTCGTTCACCGGCGCCAGACACCTCTTCAGCCACTCCTCGCCGTCCGCTGCGCCGACCCGAGCCATCATCTTCTCCAGGAGGGACTCCATCTGGATTCTTCTTTCTTCACAGCTGGAAACTGACACAGCTGGCTCACAGCTGGCTCCTTATAAAGGCAAGTCTCCTGCATATTTACCTCTGTCCACCAATGACAGACTTTAAAATTGGCGCGCAGCAGGCTGACCAATCACACAGCCTGCTCGCGTTACTCACAGGGGGCAGATTAACCCCATAAATTCCCATCATAACAACTTCCATTACCACCACGCAGCAGGCTGACCAATCACAGCAGCCTGCTCGTGTTACCACATGAAGGGAATTAACCCTTCATTCCCCATACTGAATTTGGCACCGCTCAATGCCACAACTTAAACTTGAAACACCTATAAACATACTGTCAGGGGGCCCATGCCACCATGTAATCACCAGGCTATACGCTGCTGGTGATTATACAATCTATGTAGATTGTGCATGACACGTGCGCACGATGCTTTTATGAACGCAGCGATTAGGCTGCCAAAATTTTGACCCAAATCCGAGGTTCATAAAATGAGCATGTCAATTATTCCGTGCGCTATGGATGCAGCTCCCACTCTGTCTATGGTGGGGGCAGCATCTCCAGCGCATGAAATCGGCTTATTTTGTACAAAAAAACTGCCTCCATTACGCAGTGTTTCTGCAGCGAATTGAAGCGCACATGTGCGCTTTAAATCACTGCAGAAACACTGCATAATGGATGCAGTGTTTCAGCAGAATAAATGCCAATTTCATGCACTATGGCTGCTGCCCCCACCATAGACAGAGTGGGAGCTGCATCCATAGCGCACGGAATAATTGACATGCTGCTTTTTTGTACGCACGGATTTGGGTCAAAATTTTGGCATCCAAATCACTGCGTTCAAAAAAGCAACGTGCGCACGTATCATGCACAATCTACACAGATTGTGCTGGGGATGCAGGGCGCATGCATTTACGCTGCAGTGCAATACGCAGCGTAAATGCATGGAATTATGCAACGTGCGCACGAGCCGTTATAAGTAGGATATTGCATAACACATGATAAATAAAAGTTATCATGACACATTTCTGAGAAGAGAGTGATCGTAGGAACTTCCAATGGATATGTATGCAATGTTATATTTGGTTGTAAATGGTATAAGAAATCTACGCACAGGAAACTAAACAGAATGGATTTTGCTCACACGTGTGCATTTCCTTTCTCCGAGCGCTTGTTATCTGGAAGGCCTAATTCAATTTGGGACTCACTGGTGATCTCATCTGACTTTGGGTCAGAGCAGAAGTTAAAAACGGAGTAAAAACTGTTGAATAGGAGAATAATCCAAACCAGGGCTGTATTTAATGCTCATGCTGCCCTAGGCACAAAGCCTGAATACGCCCCCATTAGAGGCCCATTTACCACAGCAGATTTTCGTCATAACTTACTAACTTTTGGACGATCGTAATGATAATTAAGCATGATTAATGATAGAGAATATTAACAATACAAAATATTGCTTTATAGTTATTCAGCTTGCCTACAGACTATACATCATTCACATAGGGTTATAAGCAGACGCTGCTTCTCCTGCCAGCAGTGGAGAATTGCTTCCTCAGTGGACCATGAATCATTCCAATCAACGGTTTTACATCTGGATAGAATTTTCTGCACAGTAAATATATAGGAAAATCTAAAGAGTGTATTGCAAGATAACTGGAATTAAGCAGCTATTTTACGGTATGGCTGGGTTCACATGATTATATTTTCTTCATCCAAAAAAACCCAAAACGGTCCAATTATGTTAAGAAGACTCTAATCAGAGTGGAATTCAATTTTATCAGAGATTTAGATTAACAAAAAAAAAAATAGATTCTCCATCTTCCCCATTCTGTCAGTCCGTGAAAATCGGGCCACGCTCAAAAGTCATCCGAATGTGGTCCGATTTTTTTCACGAACTTATAGACTTGAATGGCCGTGTGCCATCTGATTCTCGGAGGCAATTTGTGCATGTTTTCTAAGGACCAGTTGGCCAGAAGAAAGAAAAAATCAGTAGTGTGTATTGTCTTATTGAATAACATTGGTCTATTCGCGATCCAATTTTTTTATGAGGATCACATTTGGACTGAAAATACTGTTGTCTTAGGCTGCTTTCACACATTCGTTTTTTGCAATCAAGCACAATCCGGCGCTTTGCAGAAAAACCGCATCTGTTTTTTTTTGCCGCCGGATGCATTTTTTCCTCATAGAGTTGGATTGTGCCACATGGCCTTGCGTTGCATCTGTTTTTTGCCGGATGCGCATATTTAGCCGATGCTGCGGCCAGATGGAACGTTGCTTACAGCGTTTTTTGTCTGCGCCGGAAAACCGCATCGCACCGGATCCTGCGCAATTTACAATACAAGCCTATGGACGTCGGATGCGGTGGCCTGCGGCAAAAAAACGTATCCGGCGGCCGGATGCGGTTTATTGAACTGCGCATGCTCAGTATCAAACGGGACCCGTCAAAAAGCGGACGGGCGGCATGGAAAAACTTATGCAACGGATCTGTTTTTTTCGCCGCATCCGGTGCAGAGGATTTTGAGCCGGATTGTGCCTGATGCAAAAAAACTGATGTGTGAAAGCAGCCTTAAAAATCCTTGAGTGTCATCGCTGTGATGAAGAAAGGCGTACATGTTCATCCGTTACACGGTTATGCATAACATGCTGATATGGTGATGAATAGATCAGGTCAGGCTACAATTACATCTGCGGTCAGACATTCTGTTTATCTGTTCCATGTTTAAGAATAGACCAATGTAAATTATGCCCAAAATGGATCTGCTTGCAAACAGAAGCAGAGATCTCCCTGAAAACTGACCCAGAACAGAATCCAGACAGACCCCATAACAATTGATGGTGACTATCAATTATTCCATCCATTATTCAATTATTCCATCCATTCCATTTATGGATCAATAACAATTTTTTATAATGGATCTATAAAGTGATACGTCAATAGCAGTCGCATTTGTAGACTTATCATACATAGTGTTAGCCCATCACACATTATAAGAGGAACCCAGGGAAAGCTCTCAGTATCTGACATACACCCAGCCAGACCCAGACGGGTGCTATCGCTACACAAATGTATACGGACATTTCATAGAATAACCCAGGAATATAAAGCTACATAATGTTCAGAAATTACACAAAATACCCCCATCATAACATAATAATGATGATAAGCAGCACTGCAACAGGATTGTGTAGACATACGCAGAAAAAAAGTCACTTAAATCTTGCTTGGAATATATCTTGTCCTTTGGAAAATAAGTATTTTTATCCAGACAGTGGCTGCCATCCGTACACATGAGGTGGCAATACACACGTACATACATTGTATATACACATTTACTCACATCATACTCACACATGCACATTACACCCATGCATTGCAGTACACCACACACTATAGTCACAAAATTCTCAATGCACACACACAACAAATATAGTTACACCACACACATACATGTACATTCCACATAGAATTCTCACCACTCCTGTAGAGTTCTCCCATCCCGGCAGAGGAGAAGGAGCAGTGCTGGGCAGAGCTATGAGCCTGCTCTCTGCCTCTCACTTCTCCAAACAGACCTATTGCTCATGGCACAACAGCTGGTAACAAGATCCAGCTGTTGTAACTTTCCACTGTACATACAGAAGATGGAGGGGGAGGCAAAACCTCCAAAACTTATATAATAGCAGAAAAAAATTCCAGAAATCTACACCTTGCTTCCCTATCACATTTCTACTTGACTGTTTTGTGGATGGTCTCGCACTCCACTTGCTACATCTCTGTACAAAGTACTAATTCTTTATCCTTCCACTCATCAATGTATTCACCTATTCTGTATCTATTATATGCATACAGTACATCTATACAATCTACAATACTATTTACTGCAGTACTAGTTTTCAGGTATGTGTGCTCCATTATTGTTCTTCTTTTAACTTTATCTAGGAGGCCGCATGGCACATGAAATTCATAATATAGAGTAGGACCCCCCTATTGAGATTTGCCGTGAAGTGGCAGGGGTGGCTCAAAGAATTGATCAATTATTTGCTAAAAATCTCATTTTGTCTTATAGTACAGTTGGAATAAATCTGTGAATTTGGACTTTATGATGCATGCCATTTTCAGATTGTGCTGGCTCCCCTCTCTCTGTTTGGTTGTAGTTATGCAACAAATGTCTGGTGGCTGGTCACCATCATGCCATGCATGCCTGATCTTGGTTTGCAATATATTCCTCCTGTTGGTAGCTGTTCACATTCAGTTGCCTCACCCTTTTCCACAGGCATTGCTAATTAAGCACCATACTTGGATCTGGTCCGCCTTTATCAATGGTTGCTGTGTGGCACTGGGAGGGTCAGTTCTGATATAGTCCTGGTAGGTGTAGAGCTTGCTCCACATGCTGGGACCTGGGCCGGACTCTATACACAATTGCCTCTTTTGCAACATAGAAGCGGTTATATATACAGGTTACAGGTATGGGTGCTCAATTATGGTTCTGCTCTTAACTTTATCTAGGAGGCCACATGGGACATGGAATGCATAATATAGAGTAGGACCCCTCTATTGAAATTTGCCGTGAAGTGGCAGGGGTGGCTCAAAGAATTGATCAATTATTTGCTAAAAATCTCATTTTGTATTATAGTGCAGTTGGAATAAATCTGTGAATTTGCACTTTTTATATGATGCATGCCATTTTCATATTGTGCTGGTGTAAGGGGTGGGCAGACCCCTTACAAGGAAGCACAGGTTTTCTCTGAAGTGGTTAATGCTGTCCCCATAGAAACTGTACAGGAGGGAGGAGGAGCCGGCAGCTGAGGGGGAAAGGAAGTGCGTGCTGAAGGCAGTTGTGTCCGGGACGGGAGAGAAGAAACAGCCAGGGGCAGAGTGTGGAGCTGAGTGGGCAGAAAGAAAGAAAGAAAGAAAGAAGGGAGCTGGAAGAACAGGGAAGCCGGAGAGAAAAGGAGCGGGCGGAACCTCATAGTGCGAAGCAGTCCCGGTGTGGGTCCGGGCTGTGGGTAGCCATAAGTGGGAGCCAGGTGAAGTAGAGTAGCCGGGCACATCCCCACTGGAGGAGACGTAAGGGCAGGCTTTTCCCAGCTAAGAAAAGAACGTGAAGTCATCTGTAACTGCCGGTTTTTGGAAAGAGTTGCGAAATAAAGAATGTCTTTTATTTGCATCGAACCATGCCTGGAGAGTGTTTATACGTCGGACGACATCTGCACCACCACACTCTGCCCCACCAAGACATCTCCCGTCCCGATAGTGACGGCGGAGCCAGGGGTAAGCCTGACAGAAGGGGCCACGACTACAAGCCCAGAGGCGCCCCTGGCACCCCGTTACATGTGGCGTAGTCGGCAGGATCCGGATCATATGCAAGGGGTCCTGCTCCAAGAAGAAGGAGATCAAGTGATGCCGAGGACACTGGATCCAGATTATTGGAAAAGAGTCCCGATCCCATGGTGGGAAGAGGAAGAAGTGCCTAAGGCGTTGGACCGGGCACAAGATGGCGGCAAGATGGCCGTTGTCTGGGAAGACACAGAAAGCGCGCGCAGAATTGGCGCCAAAAGAAGAGCCTGGGGCTGGCCGGTGCCGAAAAAGAAGTTCGGAGTACTCCGCCCAAAGAGGGGAGGTGCCGGTCCCAGGGCACGAAGGAAGATATGTGAAGTGGGCGGTGTTCCAGAGAAAAAGAAGAACCGCCGCGTAGGGGTCGACCTGATGTGTGAGACTGGGGGTGGAGTATACCCAAGAGCGGGAAAAGTAAGCCCGCCTCCACTTCCTCCAGCATCTCCACTGACCCCGACACCATTACCAGAAACGCTGACTCCGAGCAAGATGGAGACTCCAGGAAGACAGCAAGCTGCGGTAGCCGCACTAGTAGCGACTAGCCTGGGCAGAGGACGCCCGAAGCAGACTGCGGCTGCGGAAGGACCCACCCTTAACCTACCGGCTGTGCCAGGAGGACCGGAGCGGCCCACTACACAAGAGGCCGCACAGTGGCAACAGGAAATCGAGTGGGAGGAATGCCAATACCGGCGGCGGTCGCAGCAAAGACCGGTGCTAGCTGAACTCTCCCACCCGAGACGTTGGAGCAACCCGCCAACTACGAGACCTTCCGGAGGCTGCGCCGGTTGCCCGGACAGTCCCTGTCGGAGTACGTGCAGGCCCAACGAGCCGAATGGCAACGTGCATATCATCCGGAGTGACTTTTCAAGACCGGAAGATGGCGGGCCTGTTTTTGTTCAACACCGGCGTTGTTTTGAGCCGGAAGAAGGTGTGTTGTTTGTAACCGTTCAAGTTGCTGAGCCCGGAAGAGAGCCTGATGCTGGACTGAGCCAGGGGCTCCCTCCGCGTCGTTAAGAAGATTTTTGCCGAGTTGTGTTCCTGCCAGCTAACGTCTAAGACCGGGAGTGCTGCAAAAGCCTCCGGGCAGAAACTCCACTAAGACCGGGAGTGCCTGCCGACGGCCTCCGGGCACGACTAAGACCGGGAGATTCCAGGAGGAACTCCGGGCGCTGGACTGGTGTGCCCTTGCGGGTGCCCTCAGGTGAACATGTTCGCAGTTTCATTAAAATGACTTTGTTTAGTTTTAAAATGTGATTTTAGATTTGTGCCTTGCCGGGAGGCTTAGGCTTAAAGAGGGGAGGTATATAAGGGGTGGGCAGACCCCTTACAAGGAAGCACAGGTTTTCTCTGAAGTGGTTAATGCTGTCCCCATAGAAACTGTACAGGAGGGAGGAGGAGCCGGCAGCTGAGGGGGAAAGGAAGTGTGTGCTGAAGGCAGTTGTGTCCGGGACGGGAGAGAAGAAACAGCCAGGGGCAGAGTGTGGAGCTGAGTGGGCAGAAAGAAAGAAAGAAGGGAGCTGGAAGAACAGGGAAGCCGGAGAGAAAAGGAGCGGGCGGAACCTCATAGTGCGAAGCAGTCCCGGTGTGGGTCCGGGCTGTGGGTAGCCATAAGTGGGAGCCAGGTGAAGTAGAGTAGCCGGGCACATCCCCACTGGAGGAGACGTCAGGGCAGGCTTTTCCCAGCTAAGAAAAGAACGTGAAGTCATCTGTAACTGCCGGTTTTTGGAAAGAATTGCGAAATAAAGAATGTATTTTATTTGCATCGAACCATGCCTGGAGAGTGTTTATACGTCGGACGACATCTGCACCACCACACTCTGCCCCACCAAGACATCTCCCGTCCCGATAGTGACGGCGGAGCCAGGGGTAAGCCTGACAGAAGGGGCCACGACTACAAGCCCAGAGGCGCCCCTGGCACCCCGTTACACTGGCTCCCCTCTCTCTATGCATACAGTATATCTATACAATCTACAATACAATTTATTGCAGTATTAGTTTTCCTAAAAATACAGTAACATCATATTGACTACATTTAGACAGGAGCGTTCACATGATGCCACATGAGTGCTATAGATGACACCAGAAGGGTGGGAAAATGGAGCAGGAAGTATAAACTGTACAACAGCAATCTCTAAATGATCCTCTAAATCAGTGGTGTTTCTATGGGTGGGGGCATCAGGCCACATGATGCAGCGGTATCTCCCTGGTGGCTGCACTAAGCTGCCCCCTATAGTGGGAGTTGGCTCTTCTCTGAGCTGATTGTGAAGCTGACTGAAGGCTCAGAGAAGGTGCTGCGTGCAGGGTCATTGTGATCAGTTATACCTGACTCTTTCAATCGTGAGTACAAAATAAGCCCTAACAGCTGGCACGTCTGAGTCAGGGCGATATCAGCAGTGTGATCAGGTCAGCTGATCACACAAATGACGTCACTGCTCGGCAAAGGCAGCAGAAGTTTGGTGTGGTAAGTGCTCAGGTGAAGCAGAAGGCACCAAAGATTTAATATAATTAGGGGAAGGGGGAAACAATTTGAGTACACAGTATGGGGAGAGAGGGAGGGGGGAATGCATATGGACACAGTATGGGGAGCGAGGGGAGGAATGTATATGGACATAGTATGAGGAGCGAGGAGGAAATGTATATGGACACATTATAAAGAGTGAGTAGGGGAAAGAAATTTAATGTCACAATATGGGGAGTGAGGGGTGGGAATTTGAATACACAGTATGGGGAGAGAGGGTGGGGGATAGGTGTGGACGTAGTGAGGAGACAGTATGGGATGAGAAAAATGTGCGGGGACACAGAATAGAGACTGTGTAATGTGAGGGGGATAGAGGAGGCAGAATGGAGAGATAGTAGCATAAGATGGACATTGTGGGGTCATATTTTGTGCAGGGAACACAATGAGGAACAATTACTTATTCAGGGGCACAATGTAGGGCAGATAGTTTTTTCAGGAGCATTATAATGACATGCTACTTTTAAGGGCACTGTGTCGGGATGTGCTGCAGAAGACCGGAGAAGATGGAAGTCTGCAGAGATGAGCTGTGGATGTGAAAAGTGATCATGGCATCTGGACAAGATGAAGAAAAAAAGAAAACTACTCCAATCAGAGATAATGGCATTAATAAGGTACCTGGATGTAAATGTTTATTTGTGATACTGACTAATTCTCATTCATACTGTGGATCCTGTATGGTCCGCAGACTGATGATGACTGATAACATCAACTCCCAGTATCTCCTTACCATATTCAAGGACATACTGGGCATTGTAGGTTCATGCGATACAAATGTATATGAGCCTGGCCTGACATAACATTTTATGTACCATGCATTGATGATGGTGCTTGTAATTTATTCCTGTACTGATTAGGATTTTGATGCTGTGTGTCTGTACTAATGGGGTTATATGGATGTATGTCTCTGCTGCTTGTGGTTCTTATAAAGAATTTGTGTTCTGCTGGTGGTTCTAGTGATGTACTTCTGTACTGATTGGGGTTCTAATGATGTATTTCTGCTTTGCTGGTGGTTCTGATGCTGTATTTCTGTGCTGCTAGTGGTTTTGGTGACATATTCATGTGCTGTTATTACGGTAGTTCTGATTCTATACATAACTTTCCATATCTTGCAAGATTACGTTATGCATGGCTATGTTAATAAAGTGTTGTGCCGTCTGACAAGTTAAGGGGTACTATATTTTTATGTTAGGAGCATTACTGTTCAAATTTGTGATAAGTCTGCAGTCACTCTACGCTCTAAATTCTCATAGCACACGCACTGCATGCTGTCAGTATTCTCTGGTGCTGGCGGTGAGAGTGGGAGGTCACAAAACCACAAGTATGCGATTTATATAAATGCGGTCACGTGCCGACTAGATATTCGCTGCCTCGCTCAACGAAAATGAATTGAATTAGGCTGTATGCGACGAGTCAGAATGTGGCCAAAAGTATACAAATTGCTTACTTGTCCTCAGGTGACTGTCCACTCTTGCCAGAGGCGAGGAAGAATCCTAAAGGTGTGCAGTACACATGTGAGAATTCAGAAGTCTGCAGTCACCCAGAGTGACAACAGACTTTCATCTCAAACCTGGACAAGCCCTTTAATTATAAAATTAAGCCTTGTAGCATGCCCAAATCTAACAGCGTGTAATATACTCAGGATTCAGCTCTGCTTGCCGGATCCAACAGTCATCACATGGCCACTTCACTCATATGCGATTTTCATATTTACGGTTATGTAACAACTGGCTTTCTTCCTATGCTTCTGTTTTTCACTGAACAGTGAAAGAATTAAGAAGAGAAGCGGTACTTGGCAAGTGACTGTAAGGTTATGTTGACACAGTGCATTTTTTTCTGCAGCAAAACCTGATCTCTTGGCATTAAAAATCTGCATTCTTGCTGCTTTTTTGCTGCATTTTTGGAGTGTCATTTGTTTACATGTTCATTGTTCATTTCATTCGTCAAAAAAGCAGCAAAAATCCCAGCAAAAAACGCAGCTTAATTTTTTCACTCTCATGGCTTTCAATCGTGAAACAAGCAGCAAAAATGCTGCAAGACGTGACATGCTGCTTCTTTCAAAAACACAGCAAAATGCAGCAGTTTTCCATTTCAGTCAAGAAAAAAAAGCAAGTGTGTGTCTGTGTGTGCATGAGATTTCTGGAAAGAGTTTGCTGTAAAAAGCAGCTTTGTATCAACATATATTTGCATAAAACCCAATTAAAAAAAACTGCAAAAACGCAGTGTGAGCACATAGCCAAAGCCTGCAAATTGCATATGAAAGATTAGTCACATGATAACTACTCAAATTGCTTGGAGGGGAGCGGGTGTGCCAAAATGAATTATTACCCCAGGTGCTGGAAATCTTAGATATACCCCTGCTCTTAATAGCTCTGCTGGAGCAGATCGCTTACAACTGGGGGAGATGACTTGGGACAGCCGACTCTCTACTGATGCACTGCTCAGCCGGCTGTCAGTCAGTGCCAGGGCGTGGTTACAGCCGCTACTCACAATGTATTCAGCAGTGACTGAACCCGCGCCAGTAGCTGCTATATGACTGGAAGCCGTAGGCTGCTGGGAGGAATAAAAATAATTTCCTCCCTGTAACTGGGGCTTCAGTGCAGCAAACACACAGCATTAGAACACTATTAAAGGGAACCTGTCATAAGCTGCGGCCACCATCACTGAGCTCTTATATACAGCATTCTACAATACTGTATATAAGAACCCAGGCCTCTGTGTAGAACGTAAGAAACACTTTTATGATACACACCTAGGGGGGTGGTATAGTCCAATGGGTGTTGCTACTTTCCAGTCCGGCGCCTCCTATCTCCGATCCGGCACCTCCTCTTGCAGGATTCAACATCATTCTTCTACCCAGCCCATTGTAGATGGCGCGTCTACGTCATCCACACAGGCCGATATTGCAGTCCTAAGCAGGCGCACTTTGATCTTCCCAGCTGAGGGAACACCTAAGTACTGTAATGTGCAGGCGCAAGGAAAGATTAAAGATCGCCCGCGCATGCATACTACAATACTTTGATCTGCCCTGAGCTTGGCAGATCAAAGTGTGCCTGCTCAGGACCTCAATGCTGGCTAGTATGCATGATGTAGACACGCAATGCACACGGAACCAGGAGGAGGCGCCGAACCAGAGAGCAGCGACATTGGACCGGACAGTCCCCTAGATGGGTATCATTAAAGTGTTTTTTTTACGTTCTACACAGCAGCCTGGGCTCTTATATACAGCAGTCTAGAATACTGTATATAAGAGCCAACTAGTGGTGGCCGTAGTTTATAGTCACCAAATCTGGTGACAGGTTCCCTTTAACATGCAGATTAACACTATATCTGCAGGATAACACTAACTGGGAACGTAACAGGTTTACTTTAATTAAATACAGGTCTAAACTAAATGGAAGGCTGCTAGAATTTACTGTTAATGATTTTAAATATATTTGTCTCCTTTCCTTATTAAATACCATAAACTCTCACTGAACTTGTTATATCTTTTGTTTTATCATAATATTCACTTCTTAGGCCCCTTTCACACGTCAGTGATTCTGGTACGTTTGTGCTTTTTTTAAACGTACCAGAATCACTGACATACGCAGACCCATTATAATGAATGGGTCTGCTCACACGTTAGTAATTTTTGACTGCACGTGTCTCCGTGCCGCGTACCCGCGTGTGCGTGATTGCCGCACGGAGACATGTCCATTTTTTTCTGGCATCACTGATGTCCCACTGACCACGCAGTGGTGTGATCCGTGAAACACGTGCCAGAAAAAAACGTGCTTCTAAAATAAAAAAACATTTTAACTCACCCGGCTTCAGCCGCGCTCTCTGCAGCCCGTTCTCCCCGCTGCTTCTGAGCCGGCTGATTATTGTCGCGCATATTCATGATGCACGACACAGCCGACCCGGAAGCAGCTGCTGCGGGGGTCAGCGCCGGCCGGATGCTGCACCGCGGGAGCGATCAGGACCATGGAGAGCGGGAGCGCGCACAGGTGAGTTGATTTCTAAGTGCAATCATGGGCCACAGAGAACGGAGCCCGGATTGCACTTAGACAACCCCCGTGTGCCGTAATTCACGGCACACGGAGGGACATGTGCGCGTTTTACACGCCAGTGAAAAACGTCAGTGTTTTTCACTGACGTGTGAAACGGGCCTTAGTCTATTCAGCAGAGAGAAAGCCAGAGTCATATATTTCGGATGTCTAGTGGCACACAACATGTTAATAAGCTTGCTGCATTTACTGTAATACTCTATGGGATTTTATGCTGAGAGTTGAAGGAATTCTGCACTATAAGCTAAAATGGAGTTTGTGCAGAAGTATAAAAAGATAGATTTGTGATATTTAGATAAGAATAAACTATCAAAAAAGCATCACAATACACATCCAGTGGACCTGAGAGAAGCCATGTATTGATTTATTTCCCATTATCATTTAATGGTGTCCTTGGTGGAAACATGAATCAGAAAAATGCCTAATGCTTGCTTTTTACAATCCATTCCTAACTGCAATGCAATTTACTGTCAGGAAAATACGATAAGTCTTCTTCTTCCATGCTACGATATCATGAATGATTATATTAAAGATGTTGGCCGACCCCAAAACATAAGTTTAGGGAGTAAGTTCTATAACTTAGTAATGTAGTTCAATTTTTCCAGGTGCCCTATTCCTCTAGTAGCCGCTCCAGTCCTGGGTCGGATCAGCTTCACCAACGGTCCTGTGCTCAAGAGTCCCACAGTTGACGCATGACCAAAGATGCATATGAAGGCGAGAACCAGGTTTGCACATTGTTACTTGTTAAATAGGACTCTAAGGGGTACTTTGCACACTACAATATCGCAGGTGCGATGTCGGTGGGGTCAAATCGAAAGTGACGCACATTCGGCGTCGCAGTCGATATTGTAGTGTGCAAAGCCTTTTTGATACGATTAACGAGCGCAAAAGCGTCGTTATCGTATCATCGGTGTAGGGTCTGACATTTCCATAATGCCGGTGCAGCGACGGTACGATGTTGTTTCTCGTTCCAGCAGGCAGCACACATTGCTGTGTATGAAGCCGCTGGAGCGAGGACCATCTCCTACCTGCGTCCCGGCTGCAATGCGGAAGGAAGGAGGTGGGCGGGATGTTTACATCCTGCTCATCTCCGCCCCTCCGCTCCTATTGGCCGCCTGCCGTGTGATGTCACTGTGATGCCGCATGACCCGCCCCCTTAGGAAGGAGGCGGTTCACCGGCCAGAGCGACGTCGCAGGGCAGATGAGTGCATGTGAAGCTGGCGTAGCGATAATGTTCGCTACGTCAGCAATCACAAGATATCGCATCTACGACAGGGGCGGGTACTATCGCGCTCGGCATCGCAAGCATCGGCTTTCGATGTTGCAGCGTGCAAAGTACCCCTAAATGAAACTTGATATAGGATACCTAAGCTAATGCAATACCCTGCACATGAGTTAAGTGACATAGCTAATCAGGAGAACTATACTACATTTATAATTGCACGTATTTGCTAATATTATTATTATTACACCTACCACATATTTGGATAGGATCTTGGAGATGGGAATACCCCTTTTAGCCTATGTATGTCACAGCTTCACATAAGCTACTGCTGTGGGAAAGCTAGGTTACACTAGGACTCCGTCTTTTTTTTATCCCTTTTTTGTCTGCCCAATGGTTTTTCAAGTATATTATGTCTGCTGTGTATACAGTACATCATTGTAATGCTTTTTTGTTATATTTAGTGAAAAATACCATGTTTTCGGAAATTTCTATATTGACTGCTACAGTGACAAAAAAGCAGCTCTGGCACACAAATCCCACCAGCTCACTAATACACCCCCACTCCACGATCAGTGAATTTTTCTCTACTTGGTCATGCCTTTCGTCATTCTCTTAAGGCCCGTTTCACACATCAGTGAAAAACACAGACGTTTTTCACTGGCGTGTAAAACACGCACATGTCCCTGCGTGTGCCGAAAATCACAGCACACGTGGGTTGTCTAAGTGCAATCCGGGCTCCGTTCTCCGTGGCCTGTGATTGCACTTAGAAATCAACTCACCTGTGCCCGCTCCCGCTGTCCATGGTGCTGATCGCTCCCGCGGTGCAGCATCCGGCCGGCGGTGACCCCCGCAGCAGCTGCTTCCGGGTCGGCTGTGTCGCGCATAATGAATATGCGCGACAGTAATCAGCCGGCTTAGAAGCAGCAGGGAGAACGGGCTGCAGAGAGCGCGGCTGAAGCCGGGTGAGTAAAAATGTTTATTATTTTAAATGCACGTTTTTTTCTGGCACGTGTTTCACGGACCACACCACTGATGCCAGAAAAAAATGGACATGTCTCCGTGCGGCAATCACGCACACGCGGGTACGCTGCACGGAGACACGTGCAGTGAAAAATCACTGACGTGTGAGCAGACCCATTCATTATAATGGGTCTGCGTATGTCAGGGATTCTGGTACGTTTAAAAAAAAAGCACAAACGTACCAGAATCACTGACGTGTGAAAGGGGCCTAAAGGAGTTCTTTTAAAAGCCCCATGTGAATGGTGCGGCAGTGCGTATGATCGAACACAGCTCTATTTACATGGTGCTCTTCAGAGCTCTGGTTCTTGGGATTGTGGTGGTCCTTGAGGTTGGATCCCCAGCAAATGGAAAGTTACCATTATCCGTAGGATAGGAGATAACTTGAGATAACTCACTTAAATAGGATTTCAAAGATTTATTTTTATTTGCTCATAGGAATATAGAAAATAATAAATCAGTAATGACCATCCCGGAGTCAAATGCCACCTTTCCAAAAGGACAAAAGAAGTGGTACTGTGCAGTGTATATGTACAGATACTGCAAAGTATACACAGAATACAGGAAAGAAGTGGTACTGTGCAGTGTATATATACAGGTACTGAAAATTATACACAGTATACAGGAAAGGAGAAGTGGTACTGTGCAGTGTATATATACAGGTACTGAAAATTATACACAGTATACAAGAAAGGAGAAGTGGTACTGTGCAGTGTATATATACAGGTACTGAAAATTATACACAGTATACAGGAAAGGAGAAGTGGTACTGTGCAGTGTATATATACAGGTACTGAAAATTATACACAGTATACAAGAAAGGAGAAGTGGTACTGTGCAGTGTATATATACAGGTACTGAAAATTATACACAGTATACAGGAAAGGAGAAGTGGTACTGTGCAGTGTATATATACAGGTACTGAAAATTATACACAGTATACAGGAAAGGAGAAGTGGTACTGTGCAGTGTATATATACAGGTACTGAAAATTATACACAGTATACAAGAAAGGAGAAGTGGTACTGTGCAGTGTATATATACAGGTACTGAAAATTATACACAGTATACAGGAAAGGAGAAGTGGTACTGTGCAGTGTATATATACAGGTACTGAAAATTATACACAGTATACAGGAATGGAGAAGTGGTACTGTGCAGTGTATATATACAGGTACTGAAAATTATACACAGTATACAGGAAAGGAGAAGTGGTACTGTGCAGTGTATATATACAGGTACTGAAAATTATACACAGTATACAAGAAAGGAGAAGTGGTACTGTGCAGTGTATATATACAGGTACTGAAAATTATACACAGTATACAGGAAAGGAGAAGTGTTTTTTGGTGCACACTACATCCGATCACGCTGTTGTTACCCCCATTGTGAGCCAGTCAAACACTACAAGCAACTCACACTGGGCTGAGCACCGAGCGTACCTGAGTACAGCAATCATCGATTGTGTGGGCAGCAGACATAAAGCACCCATGTTTATAAAAGTCCAAACATCGAACCTCGGGTTCACCCATCTCTTACAGAGACAATTGGAACCCAGACCGCACCAGAATGGGATGGGGCATAGGGAGTTGAGTATAGGCGAGCCTCTATGATTTTTATTAATCATTTGGTACCAATGGCAAAAATAAAAAAAAAACACAATTTGATAAAACCACAATAGGAACGCTGAATTGGCCCTGCATATAAAGCAGAACATCCCATATATAGCAGATTCAGTATATACAGCAGGCCGAGCGTTATTTCTAGACGAGAGATGGTGCACGCTGCCGCATAATTTTGTAAAGCTGCATAAGTAAATCCCATTAGTGGTTTATTTAACAATATGAATAAAGGGATCTGCCCAAAAGCAAATGCAATACAGAAAACATGGCCTAAGTTTTACAAAGCAATCAAATTTGTGAAACCCAAATAGTCTGCCAGCTGTTATCAGTCAAATGAAGGGAGAGGATTTAAATACCTCTGACAGAGAGCACACTGGAAAGAGATGAACTGAAGGATGAGCGGTTCACTTCAATTACGTCCTCTACAATCTAAACACCATGATATTCCTAGTTATACCAGGAAAAATGCCAAAAAAATGGTATTAAACGCCAATAACAACAATGCAGCCTAAGGCGTCATACCCCCGATCAGATTACTGATCCAGATCATTCAGATCCAGGTTGGCCAAAGCTCCATATAGGCCAATTCTGCTTTGGATTTCATACAATGTCACATTTTTTATTTTTCAGTAAATCATACACACATACATGCATAAGAAAAGTACTGTGGCCTGTTCCATCAGATGGCAAATAAAGAAGTATTCTCTAAAAGCGCTGCTGTAAATGAGAATATGATGCCGCATGAAATCACCCATCAGCAGCGTACAGCATGCAAGAGGCTGTAACATGAATCATCATCCTGCCCACAACACAAAACTTGCAGAATTGTGAGCGCTGCTGTAGAGGCTATGACACTGGATACTGAGGATCACTGCAGGACAAGTAATGCAATGTATTACAGTTACTCAACCTTGGCACAATATAGTAATACAAAGCACAGCCTAGGGAAATGGCTGGCGGTGTAAACATTAAAGGGGTATTCCCATCTCCAAGATCCTATCCCAATATGTAGTAGGTATAATAATAATAATAATATTTGCAAATACCTCCAATTAGCAATGTAGTATAGTTCTCCTGATATAACTATGTCTCTAACCTCATGTGCAGGGCATTACAGTAGCTTAGGTATCCATAGTTACAACCACGAGTAACTAACTAGCTGTCACTATATGAGTGGACGTAACCATGGATACCTAAGCTGCAATTCCCTGCACATGAGGTAAGAGACATGGCTATATCAGGAGAACTATACTACATTTCTAACTGGAGGTATTTGCTATTATTATTATTATTATTATTATTATTATTATTACATCTACTACATATTGGGATAGGATCTTGGAGATGGAAATAACCCATGAAAGAGGTGGCAATGCTTAAATAGGCATGGAAGCACTTTTTAACGGTTGTGGGGGTGCCTAAATCTGGACTAAGGATAGGCCAACAATATTGTGATCCTGACACGCCTACCAGGGCCATGGGGCTCTCGGAACTGGGCCGGTTTTGTTGGGAAAGCACAGCGACATGGCCCGGCTCCGTGACCCCGGCGGTGTCGTTTTAAGATCATGGGGGAATGACACCACCTGTGATATGCGGCCAGATATGTGCCACCGATGCTATTCAGTTCCCTTTGGGTCAGTGGTGGTGCAGCGGAGTTCGTATAGCTCTCCACAGGTAGAGCTGGGCCCCAAGGCTGTTGGGAGTAGTTGTCTTTACAAATGATGGAGGTACTTAACATTGGAGTGCAGGACAGAGGACGCCAGTAATAACTGGACAACACAGGGGCCATAGTTTCCTTTACCTTTTACTCGACAGGAGATGATACGGGACCGGGAGATTGGTCCAGCTGGTAACGAAGGTCCAGTCGGCCTGGAAGCAATTAAGGGGATCCACCTAGCCGGGTGGGTTCAGAGGCCTTCCTTCTTGCGCTCTAATATAAGGAGTCCCTGCGGCTTTAAGCTACGCTGCGGCCCTCTTCCTTGTGTCGGTACTGGTTCTCACCCGTATGGCACACAACGCAAGCTTTTTTCTTGTGCCGCTCCTTGGTCACGGCTCCTGGCTCTACTATCTACTACGCTGCTGTGCTCTGGCTGTGGGCCAGAAGACCTGCAGCCTCCTGCCCTCCGGATTCAGCTGCGGGGGCTTCAGTACCCACACAGCCTCGGACTCCAGTGTCTGGTCCTCTGCGCTTGGCTCTGAAGAAGCTATGGCGCAGCTCCCTTCTCAGCAACTGTCTTCACTCTCCTGCTCCTGACTTGTTCTGTCCTGCTTATTTTTACTTTTGTGTGTGTGTGTGTGTGTGTGTGTGTGTGTGTTTTACTAACCCCTCCCCCAGGCCAGAATGCACAGGGAAGCTCCCCATTAACTGGATGTTTGAGCTCCCCCTTCTGGTCTGGAGTTAGGAAAGTATTGACTGCAGATGCTACCTAGCATGGGGACCCCTGTTATGTTCCGGAACCATGGAAGATCACCATAAATCATTGGTAAAAAGGTGACCAGAGCATTGGCAACTAATCTGGCCGCCATCCCCTAACTAACCATCAACACTAGAAGTAGCTGAGGGGTGAACTAACATCCTATGCACCGCAAACCCAGACGGAGAACTAGCTATCCTAAAAGGAAGGAAAGATGAATAACTCTCTGCCTCAGAAAATAGATTGCCAAGGTATAGCAAGCCCCCCACATTCAAAGACTGGGTGATATAGGAAAACACAATACACAGATAGATGATAGGATTAGCAAAAGGTGAGGCCCCACTGACTAAATAGGACAGGTTAGGAAAGGGGCTGATGGTGACCAGAGAAAAACCCTACAAAAATCCAAATTCCTGATAGTACAAAAAGCCCTCAGATTGCACGATCTGAACTCCGTCCTATACCAGGTGCTCTTGTCATAATAATGAACAGAAAGCAGGAATAATTACAAATTCAAGAAGCAACAAACACATGGACCTATAGGAGCAATACTCCAAACATAGCTGCAGGGAGCTTCCCAGCCAAGCAACTGAGAGGGAAGATTCCTGCATGCAAATAAACTGACAATAACCACAGTAAATGACAAACTCAGATAAGAGCAAAAATCTACAAAACAACATAATAGAGAACCAAGCACTTATCTGGGGTAGATGTGGCCTGGAGCAGGATGAGCAGGCTGGTGAACAAAAAACAAATGACATCCGGCTCAGCCTGCTAGCAGACCAGGGTTTAAATAGGCAGAAAGTTAGCAATGTAAACGCCCATTGCTCAACACACCTGGTCTCTGTCCAAACCATTCCTGGCCACAAGAGGGAGCCTCACAGCAGCAAAAGCATAACTGACATTCACAATAGGCCCCCCTCTTGCTTCCAGGCATAGTATCACCCCCTGTGAGGAGGGCTACGCTACTGTGGCAACCGGACCACTGGGGTGCCATAATCCTGGAAATGTCATCTTCAGAAACAACCCTAATCAATGGAGAAGATTTTCAAAACTTTATTTTTTTATGTGACTCTTAGAAGCCATCTAAAAAAGGGGCAAGAGTGCTGTTAGAGAAATGCTATGCTGCTTCCCATCCTCAGCTGAGTGATGAATGCTCATAAGCGTTTCTCACCTGTCATTTCATGGTTTCGTCAACATGAAGGGCAGCAGATTCCAGAACGTCTTCCTTGTCATCACCACCTTATATCTACACGAGGCCAATTTAGCTTAAAATCAATATAAAAGAAAAATCTAATATTTTACAAAAAGAAAAGAGCAGAGAACCTTCTAAAGACAAAACTGTACGAATGTCTACATAAATAAAGGTGAGTTGTAATGCATCACAATAGATTACAGTCTGGAGTCTAATAAATGCAATCTCCGAACACAACATGTCATGGGGATATTCAATTATGTAATAGGAATGTCCTGGGGATCCATGGAAGACCTATGTGTGTACCCGGGCCAGATAATGAGACACTGCATCACCCTCACTTAAGAAGCAGCTCTCGCTACTGTACACTTACTTGTTTGCTTGCCAAAGGCAAATCTAAAGTCTGGTCTGATGTTTTCGTGACAGGCGGAGGCATATTTCACCTGCCTATAGCAGCTCGGTGACTCATTATTCCGACTTCTATATACGTCTACATTAACTGCTATAAAAATCTCGAGCGATCAGTCATGACTCTTTGTGCTACTTCTTAGTCTGCGTTAATGCTTGTGTCCCTCATTCATCAAGTCAGGCACTGACAGGCATCAACACTTCCATTTATTCTGTGCATTAGATTTTTCATCGGGAATTAGTTTTATAGTTGGGTGAGATGACATAACAATCAGATTTTGTGTGACTCACAGTACAGTAAAACAATATAATATTCCACAGACATAGCTAAATTCACTTGTTTCAGTCTGATGGCGAGCTTTACGTAATAAGCAGATTTTATGGTCCTGAGCCGTAGCTCACTACACTGTGTGCGGCCCACATCATCTGTCTCATATATCCCTGAGACCCTTTCACTAATTAGAATCAGATTGAGGAGAAAACAATCCGTCAGATTAACAAATGTAAACGAACCATATTGCAAGAGGACATTTGTAATTCATTTGTAATTTTAAGGGGGTTGCTGACATTAGACATATGGCCTATCATACCAAGCATGGCTTGGAAAAAAAAACGTTTTCTATCTAAAATACCTGCCAAGGTCATCAAATACTTAATGGAGGTATCTCGGATTTTTAGAAAGTGGCATAAGAGTAGGAAAAAGTCTAAAATTAAATAATATCATGACTGAAATGTTAAATGCCCTGTGCCAGAGGGTCTGGTAATAATGGCATCATGTTCTCAATTTCACTGTTGTAATCAGCCACTTTTTTCATTGACACATTATTTTAAGGGGGATAAAAAAAATTACAATTCAAGTGTGTTTTTTGAGTGAATTTTTAAACTAATTTGGATTTTTTTTTGGGGAGAGGGTTTTTTCGATTGTGGGAGTACCGGAGGCCTCTGGAAGATATGGAGGCTTTTTGTTGGGCCCTATGTCATGAGTGTGTCATGGCCTGATGTGATCTCGGGGGTATTTGGGATCAGAAAGTCACAGTGTATTGTGGATCACAGATCTGCTTTAGTGCCCGCTTGTCATTTAGGCCTCAGTTGGAGCATATCCAATTCCATCAGGTACTGATGAGGTTAAAGGTTAATTTCTATCCTGCAGTGATCTAACAGGTAGTTGAAACCTCAGCTGCAGCCACTCCCTTCTGCTATAAATATATGCTCCTCACTCCTCTCTATGACAACTATATATAGCTCATACCTAACCTGATCATGTGGAAAGAACTCGATGCTACATAGCTGTGGTGTCGTTTCTATTGCAGCTGCAATGGTTTCTACTGAAGAAACAAAGGAGTTATTTCCGTTGCGTCTTCCCCCACCTGTTTGTCTTACCTACCTTGTGTTGTTCAAAGGGAGTAGGGAATGAAGGGGTTAACCACTGCGCTGTCATATGATGTATCAGACTGGAAAAATATGGTGATTTATGTCTATGCTTTTCAGAGCAATAGCTCCTTCAGGATCAAAATCACAAATGTACCAATTGTTCCCGCTGTGTTGCAAAGTTCGCCGGCAGACCTCTTGTTCCTGGCGTGACACCTGTAGTCACACTATTACACCCTAGCTGGCATTAAAAAAAAAAAAACGAGTGTATGGCAGCACCTCTCCACCAATAAATTGATATGCAGGTAGTGGTTGTAGGCATGCCAAAAAGAGGATAATCCCAATGATCCATAAGCTGCATAGCATCCACTGTAGCAATAAGAAACTTCTTTATTAGTACATCAGATAATACAAGGAGACAGCAAAATTTTGACCTGACGAAAAAGAGAATTTTGTTTACTTACCGTAAATTCTTTTTCTTATAGTTCCGACATGGGAGACCCAGACCATGGGTGTATAGCTTCTGCCTCCGGAGGACACACAAAGTACTACACTCAAACGTGTAGCTCCTCCCTCCGGGCTATATACACCCCCTGGATGACAATCTAACCAGTTCAGTGCAAAAGCTGAAGGAGGACATCCACCCATAAGTAGAGATAGAGTAAAACTCGGAAAAACCGGAACCTCTGTCTACAACAACAGCCGGTGTTAAACACACGGAACAAGAACTGCCAACAGGCAACAGGGAGGGTGCTGGGTCTCCCATGTCGGAACTATAAGAAAAAGAATTTACGGTAAGTAAACAAAATTCTCTTTTTCTTCATCGTTCCTTATGGGAGACCCAGACCATGGGACGTCTCAAAGCAGTCCATGGGTGGGAAATAAACAAAACTGAGAAGTAGGCAAAACCTAACTTCACAAGTGGGCGACAGCTGCCTGAAGGATGCGTCTGCCCAAACTCGCATCTGCCGAAGCATGAGCATGCACTTGGTAGTGCTTCGAAAAGGTGTGCAGACTAGACCAAGTGGCAGCCTGACAAACCTGCTGAGCCGTAGCCTGGTGCCTGAAAGCCCAGGAGGCACCGACAGCTCTGGTCGAGTGCGCCTTAATCCCTGGCGGCGGGGGCACCTGAGAACACTGGTAGGCATCGGAGATGGCCGACCTAATCCAACGAGCTAGGGTCGGCTTAGAAGCCGAGAGACCCTTGCGCTGACCCGTGGTTAGCACAAAAAGTGAGGTGCACCGCCTAAAAGCGGCGGTGTGTGACACAGATTCGGAGCACCCGCACCAAATCCAAGGTATGCAACGCCTTCTCAAAGCGATGCACAGGGGCCGGACAAAGGGAAGGCAATGAAATGTCCTGGTTAAGGTGGAAAGGAGATACCACCTTAGGGAGAAAATCCGGAGTCGGACGGAGAACCACCTTGTCTTGGTGAAACACCAAAAAAGGTGACTCCGAAGAGAGCGCAGCCAAATCAGAGACTCTCCTGAGAGAAGTTATGGCTACTAGAAAAACCACTTTCTGTGAAAGTCTAAACAAAGGAACCTCCCTAAGAGGCTCAAAGGGGGGTTTCTGTAAGGCCGTGAGGACCAGATTAAGATCCCAAGGATCCAAAGGCCGCCGGTAAGGAGGAATGATGTGAGATGCGCCCTGCATGAAGGTGCGCACCTGAGCCAGTCGGGCGATACGCCGCTGGAATAATACCGACAGAGCCGACACCTGTCCCTTGAGGGAATTGAGGGACAGTCCTAGCTGCAGACCGGACTGTAGAAAGGACAGGATGGTCGGCAAGGAGAACGGCCAAGGAGCATGGCCGGAAGAGCGACACCAGGACAGGAAAATCTTCCAAGTCCTGTGGTAAATCTTGGCCGAGGAAGACTTCCGAGCCTGAGTCATAGTGGAGATGACCTCAGAAGGAATGCCTGAAGCCGTCAGGATCCAGGACTCAAGAGCCACGCTGTCAATCTGAGAGCCGCAGAATTCTGGCGGAAGAACGGACCTTGAGAGAGAAGGTCTGGGCGGTCCAGGAGATGCCACGGCATTTCTACGGACAGACGGAGCAGATCTGGGTACCAAGCTCGCCTGGGCCAGTCCGGAGCAATGATTATGACCCGACGGCCCTCCATTCTGATCTTGCGCAGAACCCTGGGCAAGAGAGCTAGAGGGGGAAACACATAGGCCAGACGGAACTGGGACCAATCTTGAACCAGCGCGTCCGCTGCGAAGGCCTGAGGATCGTGGGAGCGAGCCACGTAAACCAGAACCTTGTTGTTGTGCCGGGATGCCATTAGATCCTCTTCCGGAGTGCCCCACTTGCGGCAGATTGACCTGAACACTGCCGGATGAAGGGCCCACTCGCCGCTGTCCACGGTTTGACGGCTGAGATAATCGGCCTCCCAGTTTTCTACGCCTGGGATGTGGACCGCGGATATGGTGGACTTGGAGTCCTCCGTCCACTGAAGGATTCGTTGAACTTCCAACATTGGCAGGCGGCTGCGAGTCCCGCCCTGGTGATTGATGTAGGCAACCGCTGTCGCGTTGTCCGACTGGACTCGAATGTGCTTGCCCGCCAACAGGTGGTGAAAGGCTACGAGAGCTAGAAGAACAGCCCTGATTTCCAGCACGTTGATCGAGAGGGCTGATTCGGACGGAGTCCAAGTGCCCTGTGCTCGGTGGTGGAGAAATACTGCCCCCCAGCCGGAGAGGCTGGCATCCGTGGTGAGGATCACCCAGGACGGAGTCAGGAAGGAGCGTCCCTGTGACAGAGAGAGGGGCCGAAGCCACCACTGAAGAGAGCTCCTGGTCTGCGGCGACAGAGCCACTAGCCTGTGCAAGGAAGAGGTCCGCTTGTCCCAACAGCGGAGAATGTCCAGCTGCAGAGGACGCAGATGGAACTGGGCAAAGGGAACCGCTTCCATTGACGCCACCATCTGACCCAGCACCTGCATGAGGTGCCTGATGGAATGACGACGGGGCTTCAACAGAGAGCGCACCGCCAGATGAAGGGACTGCTGTTTGACTAAGGGCAGCTTCACAAGTGCCGGCAGAGTCTCGAATTGCATCCCTAGGTACGTAAGTTCCTGGGTCGGGGTCAGAGTGGACTTGGGCAGATTGACAAGCCACCCGAATTGAACAAGCGTGGCGAGAGTGAGCGAAACACTCCGCTGGCAGTCTGCACTGGATGAGGCCTTGACTAGAAGGTCGTCCAGGTAGGGGATTACTGCCAACCCATGGAGATGCAGGACCGCAACCACTGCTGCCATGACCTTGGTGAATACCCGAGGGGCTGTGGCTAACCCGAAGGGGAGAGCCACGAATTGGAAATGTTCCTCTCCGATTGCAAAGCGTAGCCAACGCTAGTGTGAAACCGCAATAGGCACATGCAGATAGGCATCTCTGATGTCGATGGATGCTAGAAAATCTCCTTGGGTCATTGAGGCAATGACCGATCTCAGAGATTCCATGCGAAAGCGCCGCACCTGAACATGCTTGTTGAGAAGCTTGAGATCCAGGATGGGCCGGAAGGAACCGTCCTTCTTGGGGACTAGGAAGAGGTTTGAGTAGAAACCTCTGAACCGTTCCCGGGCGGGAACCGGAACAATTACTCCGTTGGCCTTCAAGGATGCCACGGCCTGAGAGAAGGCGGCGGCCTTGGAGCAGGGGGGAGTGGACAGAAAAAATCTGTTTGGCGGGCTGGAAGAAAATTCTATCCTGTAGCCGTGGGAGATGATATCCCGCACCCACTGATCGGAGACGTGTTGAAACCACACGTCGCCAAAGTGGGAGAGCCTGCCACCGACCAAGGACGTTGCTGGCGCAGCCAGATAGTCAAGAGGAGGCTGCCTTAGTGGCAGCGGCTCCTCCGTTCTTCTGAGGACGCGGTTTCGCGCGCCAGTTAGGTTTGCGATCCTTGGCTGAGGTAGTGGACGAAGCTGAGGGCTTAGAGGATGACCAGTTAGAGGAATGAAAGGAACGAAACCTCGACTGGTTCCTGCCCTGGACAGGTTTTCTGGTTTTAGTTTGTGGCAAGGAAGTACTCTTCCCGCCAGTAGCTTCCTTAATGATTTCATCCAGTTGTTCACCGAACAGCCGGGACCCAGCAAAGGGGAGCCCAGCAAGGAACTTCTTAGAAGAAGCGTCTGCCTTCCACTCTCGAAGCCACAAAATCCTGCGGATCGCAAGAGAATTAGCGGAAGCCACCGCCGTGCGGTGAGAAGCCTCCAGAATGGCAGACATGGCGTAGGATGAAAAAGCCGAAGCCTGGGAGGTTAAGGCAACCATCTCGGGTATAGAGTCCCTGGCGAGGGAATGTATCTCCGCCAGAGAGGCAGAGACTGCCTTAAGAGCCCACACTGCTGCAAAAGACGGGGAGAACGAGGCTCCTGCCGCCTCATATACAGATTTGGCCAGAAGGTCAACCTGGCGGTCAGTGGGATCCCTAAGAGAGGTGCCATCGGCCACAGATACGACTGTCTGGGCTGAGATTCTAGACACCGGAGGGTCAACCTTTGGGGACTGAGCCCACTCCTTAACCACCTCAGGTGGAAAGGGAAAACGGTCATCAGAGCCACGCTTTGGAAAGCGTTTGTCAGGACAGGCCCTGGGCTTGGTAACAGTGGTCTGAAAACTGGAGTGGTTAAAAAACGTACTCCTAGCTCTCTTAGGAGAGGTAAACTGGTGTATTTCTACCAGAGAGGCTTGTTCCTCTGACACTGGTGGATTGAGGTTCAGTACGGAGTTAATGGATGCAATCAAGTCACCAACATCCGCATCACCCTCAGATAAGTCAATGGGATACATAGAGGTAGCGTCTGAGCCCACAGTAAAAGTATCTTCCTCGCCTTGCACCTCAGCTCGTGAATCAGAGCCGTGGGACGAGGAAGGAGAAGGGTCCCTGCGTCTCCGTTTAGGAGGACGGGGTCCTAAAACATGCTCTGAGAGCTCTGCAGAGCTCGGAGCAGCAGAGGCGCCCTGAGAAGGGGGCTGATGCATGGTCAGCAGAGTCCGGGACAGCTGTCCCATAGAGTCTGCAAAAGACTGGGAAATAGCTCTGGAAAAAGATGCTACCCAAGCCGGGGGTTCAGCCACCGGGGCCGGAGCAGCCGGAGGGACCCCTGAGGAGGCTCCAGGCTGAGGCACCACCATGTTAGAGCAGGCATCACAATGTGGATATGTGCTCGGTTCTGGCAGAATGAGCTGACATGCAGTGCATATAGCGTACAGCTTAGCAGCCTTCTTGCTCCTAGTGACAGACATGCTGCTGAGGTGGAGGCTCTGCAGTAAAGAATACACTCCCGTAGAATGACCCCCTGAGAGTGTATAATAAAAGCCCACAACCAGAGGTTGTGGCTTACCAGACCGATTCCTGTGTGCCCTCCGGATTCCACAGCTCGGACCCCCAGTGAAGCGATGCAGCTGCAGCAGCCAGCGCCGATCAGCATGTGAACGCTGAGAAAATGGCGCTGGAGTGAGGAGGGGGGGCGGAGATTAGCCCAAGAGCGGGAACCGGAGGGCCAAGGAGAGATACAGGGGAGGGAACATCTCCTCAGAAAGGAGTGTCCTCCCCTATGCTGAACGGCCGGTGGGCGGCGCCACAGTGCTCCCCTGCATGACTGACATGCAGGGGAAGCTGAAAACGAAACTAGGCCGCAACTGAAGCCGGGGCCTAGATTTTCACATGCGGCCGACGAGCAGGCACCGTCGGCGCGGTTCTCAGGATAAATCCAGAGAACCGGCCGGAATTCACAGTACAGTCAAAAGACACACTCTCCCCTTAATAAATGTACCCGGGAACCCTGAAAAATGTCTCAATACTTAGCTTTGAGACGCAGGGCCAAGTCCCTGGGGGGGATTAAACGCTCCGTCCAGCAGGATCCTGACAGGGCTGCGGAAGGAGACCGGTCTCCTGCAAAGCAGAGAGAACCGTGATGGCTCCCACTTCAAGCCAGAGCCCGAGGGATGGTGAAGGAGCGCGGCATGTGAAGGCTCCAGCCTTGTAAAGTCAACCTTAACAGCACCGCCGACACAGTGGGGTGAGAAGGGACATGCCGGGAGTCCAGACTGGACCCGCTTTTCTTCCAAATCTTTGAAAAAAATCTTAAAAAAAATAAAAATCAGAGAATGCATGTGTGTGTGTGACCTCCTGAACACAAAGCATTGAACTGGTTAGATTGTCATCCAGGGGGTGTATATAGCCCGGAGGGAGGAGCTACACGTTTGAGTGTAGTACTTTGTGTGTCCTCCGGAGGCAGAAGCTATACACCCATGGTCTGGGTCTCCCATAAGAAACGATAAAGAAATAGTGTATACACCTTAGGTCTTTATCAATATACAGTGGGTGAAATAAGTATGGAACATGTCCCCAATTTTCAAATTTAAATATATTTCTGGACATCTGTGGTTTGATTCTTTTATGCCCGTGTAGATTGGATGGGTTGTTACCGACATCTGATGAGAAAGTCATGTCAAATGCACCTTTCGAAATATTTACTTAGAAAATTGGTGACATCTTTAATATTTATTTCACCAGCTGTGTATTATCATGACTTGATAAAGACCCATATATCTTGCTAGGTCGAAACGCTGCTTTTTGCTACTGTGGATGCTATTGTCGCTCTCACTTCCATAGATACTCATCAGCTGCAGTTGCACAGAGATGCCAATGTTATATTCCAGCTGGCATCCCCCACTGATGGCACTGACAGAGCTCCTGTGGCAGTGCCATTGACTAGCTCAGCCATTATGTCCTACTGCAGTAAGGACTGTAATAGGAAGGTAATAGTTCATCAATTCATGCTATAAGGTTGATACAAGTCTGAACAATGTCTTTTACTTTCATCTTAGCTATACTGACACTGCCATTCAGTATGTGGCTCTTCAATTTCATTATCGATTAGAGAAAATCTGTTCCCTCCAGTTTGTAATACTCCTATTTTGGGATGGGATCACCCTCTTTCTGTTCCGCTGTTAATAAAAATGTATTAAAGACTTGAAACATGGCATCAGCTACATCAGCTTTTTTTAAATCCATCACCATTTTGACCTCAATTGGCAATCAAATGATAACAGAGCAAAATGTTTTCATAGGGTGAAATGCTGAGATCACCGACAGGCTATACACTGCAAATGATGCATTACTGATCATGAGCACACCAGAAGTGCGATGTGCCTGCCAAAATAGGATATTAAAGAATCGCCGATTAGCAAACCTGTAGCCCATTGGCAGTCGTTTTCCGATGCAGGTCCTGACATGTAACCCAGCGTTGGGCTCTTTTTACATTGTCAATGGGGATCCATTTTTACAAGATACATGATAGTTAAGTTAAGACAGATAAGTCAATATCTATTTGGGCCTGTTCCTGTGACGCCCTGGCAAAACCAGGTGTCACAAAGATTAGGCCCCCACACAACACACTTCCCACACAGGGTTAAAACAGCCGACCTGAAACCCTAGTCACCCCCCTTAGGGTAGGACAGACAAACCAGTGGGTGGGACAAAGGCGGAAGGGAACGCCCACCTAGGGGTCTAGAGAACCCGGGGCGGGAAAACAGTCAGAACAGTGAGAAGAGTGAGAACAGTCTGTAGCTCAAGTCAGGTGCAAGTTCAAGCTGACAGGCGCCAGGGTTGGGGCCCTGGTGCATTGGCTAGGTGGCAGACGGTGGTCAGTGAGGAGGAGACGGGAAGACGGCTGCCGGAGATCCGAGGTGGACCAGGGCAGGGTTGTAGCCCGCCGGTACCGACACCCAAGGGGGTACTTGGATCCTGAAGCCAGGACCGGCACAAACGGCCTAGCTAATTAACCAATTGAGGGCAGGATTATAGGTCCTGTCCCAACCTAAGTCCCGAAAAGTGACAACCACCCACCGAGAGGGATAGGGCATTTGCCAGGGCCTGGTAGATCCCACGGGTCAGCGTTGATGGGCACAGCTCCCAACAGAAGTACCGGGAGCGGACTCCTGCGTTACACACCGGGAAGTCTAGTTGAGGAACACAAAAGTGCAGACGAAAAGAGTCACTGAACACCAGCTCGGGTGTGGGACCAGATACACCCGTCTGCGGAGGCCGGCCACCATCACCTTAGTTTACCAAAAGAACGTTGTCTTTCTTGACCCTACACACCAGTGCAACATCATCCAGCACCAAGACAACCGAACTGTAAGTGTGCTGATCCCTGCAACCCTGCACAACACTGGGCCCCGGGGCATCCATCCCTACCCACGGAGGGGTTAACATCCATCTGCCATCACATCTCCCCGGGTCTCCCATAAAAGCAGCGGTGGTGCTACACCTCAACACACACCATGGGTGGCGTCACAGATAGTTTAGAACCAATCCCGTACAATTACGTCCCCATTTTATTCAGAGTGTCCGCGCGACCGTAGATCTGGATCCGAGCAGCGGCGGCTGCTGGCGTGGGGGCGGCACATTCCAATCCACAGATTTATAATGGGCCTGGTTGGTAGCCATCTTTTATAATACATAAGAAACACAGCAAGACATACCATCCTGTTCATCAGAAGAGCAATGGAAATCTCATTGATCAGAAATAAGACGTGTATGAGCCTAATAAAGCTGCATCTGGAAGGAGCAAATAATGTCTCAAATTTGTCTCTGTATCTGGATGACCCAGTCACATGGATGCCTGATAATCCGGAAAGTCAGATAGTCTAGAATGCTTCATTCATTCTTTGTGAGACTGCAGGAAATAGCCAAAAACTTTACTCGGCTTTATCCGCCATTTCTATAGACCAGTGGTTCCCAACTTCTCTTACCTTGAGAGCCACATTCAGCTCTGAGAGAGGGTCACGAGCCACATTCAGCTCTGAGAGACGGTCACGAGACACATTCAGCTCTAAGAGAGGGTCACGAGCCACATTCAGCTCTGAGAGAGGGTCACAAGCCACAGTCCGCTCCTGCCTTTCATAGCAGTGACACCCAGAGCACCCATTACCAGTATAACGACAGCCAAAGCTTTTCCACAGAAATCTTCACACCAAGGCAGTATACCAAGATCCAGGAGTTCCTACCTCTATTGAGATCTGCTCTTCTGTGTAGGACTACTCACATAAGTCACCATCTGGAGACTTGCTCTCATAGCTGTTTGCAAAACCTGGTACAAATGCACCTAGCTGGCAGACATTCGTAAGACACACATCATGAGCCCATGATCCACAGGTTGGGGACCCCCGTTATATCTGCTTTATCCTGCTGTATCTTAAATTGTGGAGGATATTTAGTCCTCTTTTTGTTGTTTTTCTATATATTGATATATATATATATATATATATATATATATATAAAGTAATTATATAATAAGCTAGTATATATTATATATATACTATATATAATGATTAGTGTAGGGACCTACAAGTATGAGGAACTGTGATGTGGTTTGTAGGCTTCCGCTATTTTGGCCATAATATAATACCTCAGATATTTTGTATATATTTTTCTGCAAATAACATTTTATACAGGGTGAAGACAGGCCCCTTTGTTTGGTACTTGCATAATGGAGTCCCCATCCCTATATGGTGCACATAAGTACCGGGTAGCCCGCCTGATCGAATAGTATGGGCATGTAATAGGCTGCTGACTAGGATACTATGCACCTGTAAGTGTAAGGTGGGCTTTGCACATTACGACATCGCAAGCCGATGCTGCGATGTCGAGTGCGATAGTCCCCGCCCCCATCGCAGGTACGATATCTTGTGATAGCTGGCGTAGCGAAAATTATCGCTACGCCAGCTTCACATGCACTCACCTGCCCTGCGACCGTCGCTCTGGCCGGCGACCCGCCTCCTTCCTAAGGGGGCGGGTTGTGCGGCGTCATAGCGACGTCACACGGCAGGCGGCCAATAGCGGCGGAGATGAGCAGGATGTAGACATCCCGCCCACCTCCTTCCTTCTCATTGCAGCCGGGACGCAGGTAGGAGATGTTCCTCGCTCCTGCGGCTTTACACACAGCGATGTGTGCTGCTGCAGGAACGAGGAACTACATCGTACCTTTCTCTGCACCGGCATTATAGAAATGTCGGAGAATACACCGATGATACGATAATGACGCTTTTGCGCTCGTTAATCGTATCATCTAGGATTTACACACTACGACATCGCAAGTGACGCCGGATGTGCGTCACTTTCGATTTTACCCCACCGACATCGCACCTGCGATGTTGTAGTGTGCAAAGCCACCCTAAACGGCGCTTTATGCAAGCCACTAGTGTGCAATTTTATTATCTAGAATCCCCCCCCTCCATGTTTGGGAGTTGTGTAAGTGATTTTTTCCTTTTGCACCTGTGATGCCTCCATCTATTGGGGGTTTGGTTGCATCCTGGTAGTGCATTAGGTTTTTGGCCTGAGCAGTTCACCAGTGCTTTATCCTGCTGTGAGTACCTTAATTTGTCGAGGATATTTAGTCCTTTTTCCTTTTTTTTGTTGTTTTTCTATATATAATGACCCCCCTATAGACAATAAATGGAGAAGAGGTCGGGCTTGCGTATCTCTGCTGCACTGAGAAGAGGCTCTGTATAGACCTTTTCTTGTGATCGCTATGTGCCATAGTGGACAGACCCACATCCATCAGTGGTCAGAAGTCAGATCCCCAACCATGGTTATGGGTTAACGTTCAATCATAGGAATTCCTCTTTTGCATACTCCCAGATGACCAGCTTTTCAAACATGATTTTGTGATGTTATTATGATATGTTTATACTATAGGGGCCAAATTTATCAAGAAATTTTTGACAGAATTCTCCTGTTCTCACAAATTTTAGGGACCGTAGGCGTTTTTATACCTGTACCAGGGAGCTCACACAACTTTTAGAAAAGTGGGCAGAATTAAAGTAAAAAAGTAAAATTAATTAACGAGTTTGGAGCTTCTTACTCCAGTGCTTGGCATACAAAACGCCAGTACTAATGAATCGGGCCCTATGTGCAGCCAGACAATGGTTGCCATGCGATTTACAGTCTGTCACGGGTTTTGCAGGCAAGTTATGATCTTGTGGTGAGTTTGTTTCATGAGACGCTGGAGACCTTTACCAAACTGAAAAAAAAAGATAAAAGGGGGGAACATGTCTGTATAATACAAACATCCACTGGTATATGCATATGTTGAAACCATGTTACTACATACCAATAAAAAAAATTGTTTAAAAGAACTGAGAGTCCTCAGTGGTTGATACCTTTTTATGGCTAACTGAAAAGATGGTAATGATAGCAAGCTTTCGAGACTACTCAGGTCTCTTCATCAGGCATGGTATAACACAAAATCTGAAGAGTCACATATTTATACACAACAGGACATAGACAAGTGCAGTAAAAAAAAAAAAAAACAAGTTATATAAAACAGAACTATCTCTATGGCAGGGGGGCAAACTGTTGTGGCCATAAATTTTGCTGCAGTTCAGTGTGAAAGTTTTATTGTCCTTTGATAAGGGTCTGGTCCAGGGCTGTGACACGCTCGGATGGTCAGAGGAGCACATCTCTTAATTGATGTAAAAAGACATGAATCCATGAGACACATTCATTCCTACTCTGAATGTGTCAAAGGTCATCATAAGTTTGTACTCCCATAGTCTCCTATCTCTCTGGGACTTGAAGTTTCCTTTCAATACCAGCAATTTCATGTCCATGATGCTGTGGTCTGAGTTACAGAAATGTTTGGCCACAGGTAGATCCATCCTTTTTTCTCTAATTGTGTGGCGGTGAGAATTTATCCTTGTCCTGAGCTGTTGTCCTGTCTCCCCTACATACAGACCCCCAGTTGGACATTTGGTACATATAATTAAGTACACCACATTAGTTGTGGTTCAGCTGAAGGTACCTGGGATCTTGTAGTCCTGATGGGATCTGGGAATCTTTATCTTGTCCGTTGTCAATATAAATGGACAGGTCTTACATTTTTTCTGGTTGCAGGGAAATGTTCCTGTTGTTGTTGGAGAGGACAGGGAGCTTCTGACAATGATGCTTCTTAGATTCGGGGGCTGTCTAAAACACAGAAGTGGGGGGTCTGGAAAAATAGATAATGGTTGTAGTTTCCGTGCAGCTCCTCTAAACACCTCCAGATGTGGATTGTAGGTGACTACAAGAGGGACCCGGTTGTTTTCTTCTTTAGTTTTATAATGTAGGAGATGGTTTCTTGATATTCTGGCGGCTCTTGTAATCTGGTTTTCAATTGTTCTTGGGTGGTAGCCTTGATTCAGAAAGGTCTTTCTGAGCCTCAGAAAGACCTTTCTGAATGAAGGCTACCACCCAAGAACAATTGAAAACCAGATTACAAGAGCCACCAGAATATCAAGAAACCATCTCCTACATTATAAAACTAAAGAAGAAAACAACCGGGTCCCTCTTGTAGTCACCTACAATCCACATCTGGAGGTGTTTAGAGGAGCTGCACGGAAACTACAACCATTACTGCAAAAAGATGCCCGGTTAAAATCTATTTTTCCAGACCCCCACTTCTGTGTTTTAGACAGCCCCCGAATCTAAGAAGCATCATTCTCAGAAGCTCCCTGTCCTCTCCAACAACAACAGGAACATTTCCCTGCAACCAGAAAAAACGTAAGACCTGTCCATTAATATTGACAACGGACAAGATAAAGATTCCCAGATCACATCAGGACTACAAGATCCCAGGTACCTTCAGCTGCACCACAACTAATGTGGTGTACTTAATTATATGTACCAAATGTCCAACTGGGGGTCTGTATGTAGGGGAGACAGGACAACAGCTCAGGACAAGGATGAATTCTCACCGCCACACAATTAGAGAAAAAAGGATGGATCTACCTGTGGCCAAACATTTCTGTAACCCAGACCACAGCATCATGGACATGAAATTGCTGGTATTGAAAGGAAACTTCAAGTCCCAGAGAGATAGGAGACTATGAGAGTACAAACTTATGATGACCTTTGACACATTCAGAGTAGGAATGAATGTGTCTCATGGATTCATGTCTTTTTACATCAATTAAGAGATGTGCTCCTCTGACCATCCGAGCGTGTCACAGCCCGGATCAGACCCTTATCAAAGGACAATAAAACTTTCACACTGAACTGCAGCAAAATTTATGGCCACAACAGTTTGTCCCCCTGCCATAGAGATAGTTCTGTTTTATATAACTTGTTTTTTTTTTTTTACTGCACTTTTCTATGTCCTATTGTGTATAAATATGTGACTCTTCAGATTTTGTGTTATACCATGCCTGATGAAGAGACCTGAGTAGTCTCGAAAGCTTGCTATCATTACCATCTTTTCAGTTAGCCATAAAAAGGTATCAACCACTGAGGACTCTCAGTTCTTTTAAACAATTTTTTTTATCTCCACTGGCTAACACGGTACAAAGATATATTTTACTTGTACATACCAATAGTATTTCTAATATTCACCCATGCTATAGTGATAAGAAATTTAATGTATAGCAATGATATTTATTTCTAAATTCACAGCGTGCTAGAGATGCCCTTCACACGACACTCCGCAAATTCCATGCAAAGGCGAAGAACTGCTTCTTACTGATTAAGTAATAGGCAGCCATAGAAAATTCAGTATCAAATGGCTATATATAAAAAGGACATGATGCGTCACTGCATGCAAAAGAATAGTCGTGGGGCCACAACTTAATCACCAATCTGATTTTATCCTTAGTTAGTGCCACGTCATGGAAAGAATTCCCAGCATCCATTAACCATTAAGAGATAGAGAGAACTGTGTCAAGCCCATTCCCTTCCCATACCGGGCTGCTATTAAACACACAGTGCATGAAGGCATTGAGCTAAAGCCTAAAGCCCGCTTTACACGCTGCAATGTATCTTACAATGTGTCGGCGGGGTCACGTCGTAAGTGACGCACATCCGGCATTGTAAGTACATTGCAGTGTGTGACAGGTACGTGCGATTGAACGGTAAAACGTTCATCGCATACACATCGTACCTGTCTCTAGAATTGCACGTTACATTGTTCATCGTGCCCAGGGTAGCACACATTGCAGTGCGTGACACCCCGGGAACGATGAACAGATCTTACCAGCGTCCAGCGGCTCCCGGCCCACAATGCAGAAGGAAGGAGGTGGGCGGGATATTTACGTCCCGCTTAGCTCCGCCCATCCGCTTCTATTGGTCGGCTGCCGTGTGACGTCACTGTGACGCCGAACGTCCCTCCCACTCCAGGAAGTGGACGTTCGCCACCCCCAGCGAAGTCGTATGGACGGGTAAGTACGTGTGACGGGGGTTACTCGTATGTGCGGCACGTTCAACAAATTGAACGTGCCACACATACGATGGGGGCGTTGCAAATCGCATACGAAATCGTATGCGAAATTGCAACGTGTAAAGCAGGCTTAATACTGAATGAATGCTAGGAGCGGTAAAGTAGGAGCGCCTCAATAATCACATGAAGACAAAATAATGGAATTCAGAACACAACTTACGACAAGTGCATTAACAAAGCAATATAATTATATGGAAGCTCGGGCTGATGGGATAGATGCTATTGACCGGCATTCTTGGACTATATTTAGCCTTTTCACCTCATCCAGACCCTTGATTTATCGGTCGCAGATCAATGTTTGGTCCTTTCTTCATACTCCTTTACTTTATTAGCTTTTGACAATTTCTTTGCATCTTCTAAGGTCAAGACTCAGTTTTCTCCAGATAAAGAGCTTACAATGAAGAACAAAACATGTAGAAGCTGATTGTGTGGAGAGGGTTAAACAATGCTGTATGTTCACACAGTATGGAGGAGGATGGATAATGATGGACAGATATATAAATATGGGCACACGTTCAACTTCTATTCATTATCCTACTATATATAACACTCCATCACCAGCCATTGAATATCATTTATGTAAGAAGGAAATGTGCCCTCAATAAATATCACCACTGTCCATGAGAGATAGGTGATATATGAGTGTGCAGAGTCCATATTTCCATTGTGTCCACGTCCCAGTTCTTCATATGCTGTACATGCCATAATATCCAGAACAAAAGATTATCCTCAAGAGATCTGAAGAATTGAAAACAATGTTAGGCTATATGCGCACGTAGTGTTCTGCCCTGCAGAAATTTCTGCAGCGATTTGAACAGCACACGTGCACTTCAAATCACTGCAGAAACAGTCCGTAATGGAAAAAAAAAAAGCCGATTTCATGCGCTCTGAGTGCTCTGAGTGCAACCCCTCCCATAGACAGAGCGGTGGCTACATGCAGAGCGCAGGAAAGAAGTGACATGTCACTTCTTAGAATGCGCGCTTCGGGCAGCAGCCGAAGTGCTGAGCTCTAATACGCCACGTGCGCAAGTCTCCTGCATGATCTTCATAGATTATGCTGGGGACGCAGGACGCATGCAGTTACGCTGCAGTGCAGATCGCAGCGTAACTGCATGCAAATACGCAACATGCGCACATAGCCTTAGGCCGGAGTCACTTGCGAGTGACTTGCACCTAACTAACGCGAGTCATAGAAATACATGCAGCCGACCAGCTCCTGTCAGGAGAGTGTGCGGCCGTGCCAGGTGATGCGATGCGAGACTCGCGTGAGTTACGGGCAAGTGTGACTCCGGCCTTAGGCTGAGTTCACATGTCCAGTAATCATACGTTAGCACGAATCCTGCAGCGATCCATTGGCAAAACTGTTGTGCAAACACAACTTATTTGTCCGTTGTTAAATAACTGATGTCTGCCAGATGCATTTTTAAATATAAGAGTCACTCTATGGAGGATGGATCCGTTAACGGATTGCTACTGTATTTAGCCATACATTGTACCAGATCTGTTGTTTTCTTACCGGATCCATTACAAATGGAAGATAAATAGCAATTCCTTAATGGATCAGTCCTTCCCAATGGATATCTGCAGGATCCATTCTAACAGATGACAACAGGACATGTGAAGATAGCCTAAATCAAGCAAAACTCTATGACCCCAATTCTTCCTTTATGGGTTTTTTTTTAACTTACTTTCCTTTTTTGGCTTTGCAGTTTTTCGCACCAAAATTCTTCAAAATAGTGATTGTGATTCATGAACTTGATACAAAGTCATAAATGGTCTTCTTTTCTCTCTAGAAGCGCTTCCGCGACCTTTTGGAGATAAAAGTCACACGTTTTGTAAAATAGTGCAAAACTTGGGTCAAAATATTGGCGTACTCAAAGATACACCAGGGAGGGATTGGAGTTGCACAAAAGTTTGCAACTTTTTAAAAAGTTGCAATTGATGGATCAGGTGAAAACATCTACAATCGCTAACCTCCACCCACAAAGGAGAAAACAAAAAAAATGGGTATGTGCTGTACATATAAAGTAGACTTCATAAAAAAGTGCAAATGGAGTAAAGAATTGGGGGCAAACAGAAAAATAATTCGCAACGCACCCAAAACTGTACAAGAAAAACAGGCACAAAAGCAATGATGTATCGGGTCCTGTCTTCTTCTGGCCAGATTACTATTACCGGTATGTCAAAATACTTAGGTATGAGCTGCAGTCCATTTTTTGCCTGTAAATATCACTTATTAACCAATGTTTTCATATACTAGCTATGGCCAAAGTTAGTAAGACTAATTTTTTATCTATCCTGGCACTCATTCTCCTACAAATCTCCTCCACATTGTATAGTGCCATGCCTCACCTACTGTATATACAGAAACCCATGTAGCTACAATGGAAGCTATATATCTAAGCAAACAAATACGGGAAGTAGATCACATCGACAATTTAAATGCAACATGAACATTACTTAGGGCATGATATCTACTGCATGAGCCCAAAGTGCAAAAATATATTCCCCTCCAAAAGACACTGGGCAATAAAATGCATAATAATTTTACATCAACTTAGTATTATTATATATTTCAGAAATATAAATGAATCTGAATTAAAGGGGTATTCCAGGAAGATAAAAAAATCATTCTAATGGCCACACCCTCATAAACTATAAAGATAACATGATTAGTGTTGTTTGTAATCCAGACAGTACCTGTAATGTGCTCCTGAGTGCTCCCTCTCCCTTCTGGGATGTTACAGATCAGAGGGCGTGGCTTGCTCCTGTCTGCTAGTAGGGGCAACTTCCTAATATCTCCTTCGATTTAGGGTGCCCTCACACGAGCGTATAACTCGCATGAGTATCGGAACGCATCACCCGGCGCGGCTAGCTTCTCTGCTGACAGGAGCGGCTCAGCTGCATGTATTTCTATGCGGCTGACATGCTCCTGTCCGGAGAGTATGCGGCCGCACCGAGTGATGCGGTCCGATACTCATGCGAGTTATACGCTCGTGTGAGGGCACCCTTAGTCCGAGATCAGGAGGCACACCCCTTGATCTCGGACTGCAGGAAAGGAGATCTTAACAGGGGGCTCGCTGTTACTAGAAGCCAGAAGCAAGCCATGTTCTCTGATCTGTGCCATGACGTCCCAGAAGGGAGGAGGATTATTGATTTGCAGGTACTGTGTAAGTGGGGAACAGCAGTTTTCATATCATCTTTCTAGTCTATGAAGGCATGACCATTGGATAATAATAATTAATAATAATTTTTTATCTCCCTGGTGTACCCCTTTAAAACTGAGTCACTTAGTAATAATATCATCATCAGTCAGCAGGAAAAACCACGGTAAAATTGAGTTTATATGAAGACACAAAATCAATACAAATAAAAATGTGTGGTAGCGATCAGCTATATACATGGGTATATATTGTGCTTGTGTTACCTTGGCCACTTTTTTACTACTATACTCCCTCCTCAATCTCTGGATCATATTATTGTGGCTTTGGCTACACACATATGCATTTTAGTTTTTATTTCTTTGTGGCCGGCATTACATCTTTCATGATTCTAATGTATAATCATATAGCCTCTAGTTTTATCTGTATTGATGTTTTGGGAACTGACACCTGTGTCTTCATGTGATACAATTTTACTGTGGTTTTTCCCTCTAGATGATGTCACCATTCTTGGTATGTGGCTCATGTTCACATTAACCAAGTATATTTTCAGATTTATACTTAAGTGGGGGTATATACTCACCTATGTATAGTTTATATACAGCACTCGATGGATGGAGTCTGCCCACTGGTATAAATAGTACAGTACTTTGTTTCCCACGGACAGTAAAATTTCTGTAAAAGGGATTCTTTGTGTTTTCGTTCTACTTCTTATTAACATATATGGCCAATATTAATGTTTTTCGCAATACATAATACATTTAATTTATGCATCATGTATCCAGTTGTCCCATGTGCCCCAGTGACGGTAGGCTTTATGACCACTAAGATAGCACTGGGTCTGATGATTGGCAGAGCTGTACAGGGCTGTGCACTTATCGATAATACCTTGTAAAAAGGAAAAACCTCAAGATGGAGATTGTGTGGCAGAAAAATCTTCCCAAGGGTAAATTATGCTTAAGGATTCATAGCAATGGCTCTTTTTGGTCAATTACTTCTATTAAAGGGGTTCTAGGAATAGAAAAAAAAGAAAAAGACTTATAAAAACTTTTTATTAGCTAATCACACTTGTTATGCCTAGGGAGGTGATCACTGTACATCAAAATAGCTGCTGTCTTGTTACACTGACAGAAACCAGCCCTACAATGTTAATGGAATAGGACAGGTGCCTGCGAGCATGTGCAGCAGGAGGCTCTTCCTTCCTTCAAGTAGAGCAGGGGTGGGAAACCTTTTCACTGCCGGGGGCCATTTGGAAATTTCTACCAACCTTCTGGGGCCGCAAAAAGTTATCAGCTTGAATATTACCCTAATATATTTGGTCAAACAGTTGATTAACTCACCCCTATTGTGGTGGCTGGAGCTGCTTCTCTTTGGTGCGGCTGTGATGTTCAGTGATATTGATCATGTTGCTTCACCCAACTGCTTTTCCAGGTTTATCTCAGTCTGGAGCGCAGTCAATAGATTGGTAAATCATATACAACACAGGACGCTGGGGACACATGCATCACAGGAGGGGCTGGGTCTCATATACACATCACAGGAGGGGCTGGGTCTCATATACACATCACAGGACACAGGAAGGACAGGGGCTCGGAAATCACTGGGGAGGGCACGGACAGTACTGACGGGAATGGACAGCACTGGCAGTGGCACGGACAGCACTAGAGAGGCACAAACAGGACTGGGGGACATGTACAGGACTGAGGGAGCACAGACATCACCAAGGGGACACAGACAGCACTGGGGGGTGGCACAGAGCAGTGGGGAGGTGGCACACAGAACATGGAGGGGAGCACACAGGACAGAGAGGGGGGCACACAGCGCTGGTGGGCATACACAGCACTGTAGGAGGCTCACAGCACCGCAGTAGGCTCCTAGCACCACGGGAGGCAGGAGGCTCACAGCACCTGAGGAGGCTCATAGCACCGCGGGAGGCAGGAGGCTCACAGCATCGGGGGAGGCAGGAGACTCACAGCACCTGAGGAGGCTCATAGCACCGCGGGAGGCAGGAGGCTCACAGCATCGGGGGAGGCAGGAGACTCACAGCACCGGGGGAGGCAAGAGGCTCACAGCAGGGAGGCTGGTAAACCTGCTGCTCTTCTTCTGTGGGACGGGAGCGCAGCGCACTCACACTTACCCCGCCCACAAAGTATGTCCTAAGCACGCTGGTACAGACCAGCAGGCTGAGGACATAATGATATACGCACCACACATTATGATTTAAAGGTCCGGCAGCAGACAAGACCGCGGCTGCCGCCCGAGTACTGCGGTCCCCTGGAATGGGCCCAGGGACCGCATAAAATGTCATCGGGGGCCGCATATGGCCCGCAGGCCGGAGGTTCTCCATCCCTGAAGTAGAGGAATATGTGCTCCCAGTGGATATTCTGAGCTATCAAATTCTAGAGACACCAAGGGTGATGAGATGAAAAGAGGCTGCTCAAACTGCTGTCCATCTTGTCTGTCTGAGCTAATCCTGGAGCTAACAGGTGTGCTGAGGTAAGAAGAGGCTGCTCACATTGCTGCCCAATCTGTATCTGATCAAATGCTGGATATAACAGGGTTGCTGTGGTAACAAGAGGCTGCTCACACTGCTGTCTAATCTGTATTTGATCTAATACTGGATATAACAGGGGTGATGAGGTAAGAAGAGGCTCCTCACACTGCTGACCACTCTGTATCTGATCTAATACTGGATATAACATGGGTGCTGAGGTAAGAAGATGCTGCTCACACTGCTGTCCACTCTGTATCTGATCTAATACTATATATAACAGGGGTGCTGAGGTAAGAAGGGGCTCCTCACATTGCTGCCCAATCTGTATCTGATCAAATGCTGGATATAACAGGGTTGCTGTGGTAACAAGAGGCTTCTCACACTGCTGTCTAATCTGTATCTGATCTAATACTGAATATAACAGGGGTGATAAGGTAAGAAGAGGCTCCTCACACTGCTGACCACTCTGTATCTGATCTAATACTGAATATAACATGGGTGCTGAGGTAAAAAGAGGCTGCTCACACTGCTGTCCACTCTGTATCTGATCTAATACTGGATATAACAGGGGTACTGAGGTAAGAAGAGGATCCTCACAATTCTGCCCAATCTGTATCTGATCAAATGCTGGATATAACAGGGTTGCTGTGGTAACAAGAGGTTCCTCACACTGCTGTCCAATCTGTATCTGATCTAATACGGATATAACAGGGGTGATGAGGTAAGAAGAGGCTCCTCACACTGCTGACCACTCTATCTGATCTAATACTGGATATAACAGGGGTGATGAGGTAAGAAGAGGCTGCTCACACTGCTCTCCAATCTGTATCTGATCTAATACTGAATATAATAGGGGTGATGAAGTAAGAAGCGGCTCCTCACACTCCTGTCTATTCTGTATTTGATGTAATTCTGGATATAACATGGGTGCTGACAAAAGCAGAGGTTTCTCACAATGCTGTCTAGTCTGTATCTGATCTAAAACTGGATATAACACAGGTGCTGAGATAAGCAGAGGCTGTTCACATTGCTGTACACTCTGTATATGATCTAATACTGGATATAACAGGGGATGAGGTAAGGAGGGGATGCTCACACTGCTGTTCACTCTGTATTTGATCTAATACTGGATATAACAGGGGTTGTTGAAATAAGCATGGCGTGTGTCTTCCAGCTGAAGTTGCCAGCGTTCAGCTACAGCCAATGGGAAGACACCACACCCTTCTTAGTTTCCTCCTGTCTGCTGACCTCTGCCAGATAGTTCTGATTTCCTGGCTCCTGGTCCTCCCTATTCTGTTTTGTGATTCCTGTGTGCTGACTTCTGCGCTGTTTTCTGACTACCCTGCTGCCTTCTGTTTTTGTACCTCGCTGCCCGATCCGGATTTGACCTCTGCTACGTTTTCTGATTACGTCCTTGCCTGCCGATTTATCCCTGTTCTGCTATTCCTGCTTTGACCCTGCCTGACGACTACTCTCATCGGACTGCAGTCTTCCACAGGTTGTGATCTCCAGGGCCCTGTGTAATTCCAAATCTTTGTATAGGGGTTAAAGGGTTTCAGGGTTCTGGGGGTCCTGCTTGGTGAGTGGCTTCCCTCTAGCCTGTCCATTACATCCCATCTGAGTCTGTTGATCCAGGAAGGCGTTACACTGATATAATACAGGATATTATAGAGTTGCTGAGGTAAGAATAAGCTGCTAACACTGTGTCCACTCTGTATCTGATCTAATACAGGATATAATAGGGGTGCTGAGGTAAGAAGAGGCTGTTCACACTCCTATCCACTCTGTATTTAATCTAATACTGGAAATAATGAGGGTGCTGAGATAAGGCTGAGGACATAATGATATACGCACCACACATTATGATTTAAAGGTCCGGCAGCAGACAAGACCGCGGCTGCCGCCCGAGTACTGCGGTCCCCTGGAATGGGCCCAGGGACCGCATAAAATGTCATCGGGGGCCGCATATGGCCCGCAGGCCGGAGGTTCTCCATCCCTGAAGTAGAGGAATATGTGCTCCCAGTGGATATTCTGAGCTATCAAATTCTAGAGACACCAAGGGTGATGAGATGAAAAGAGGCTGCTCAAACTGCTGTCCATCTTGTCTGTCTGAGCTAATCCTGGAGCTAACAGGTGTGCTGAGGTAAGAAGAGGCTGCTCACATTGCTGCCCAATCTGTATCTGATCAAATGCTGGATATAACAGGGTTGCTGTGGTAACAAGAGGCTTCTCACACTGCTGTCTAATCTGTATCTGATCTAATACTGAATATAACAGGGGTGATAAGGTAAGAAGAGGCTCCTCACACTGCTGACCACTCTGTATCTGATCTAATACTGAATATAACATGGGTGCTGAGGTAAAAAGAGGCTGCTCACACTGCTGTACACTATGTATCTGATCTAATACTGAATATAACGGGGATGCTGAGATAATATTCTATAACAGCTTGTATCAGTGTAAGAAAAGAGTGGTCATTTAATTTTAATAAACATTGACAATCTCTGTTGACAAAAGAAATGTAATCTGCTAACTTAAAGTAATCAGGCATTAATTTATAATGACATTATCTTTCTTTCTTTCTTTATTCTCTGAGACACTATTTAAGAACTAGTGTCCTACCCATTTGCACAGAAGTGATGGAAGCTTGTATACCATTGTTTTTTTCGGGGTTTTTTCATAGCAGTTCAGTGCTACGGATGGATGATCTATTGAAACATGATAAAAAGCTAATGATTTATTTTTTTCCATCTTTCATGGACTAACATTCTGGCCTGCTTGTTAATTTGTAGTTTGTAAAACAAGCACAGATAATTAGGGAAAGGAAATTATAGTGTGGGCTTCATATATATAGTAGGTTTGGAAAGCAGAGGCATACAATTCACCAGAGATGAGCTGGAGATGATTTCTCGTAGTATCTGGAACAGCTGCTAGCTCAGGGGTCTCAGTGTGCTCCAGTATTGGAAGAATATTGTGGTTATTGGCACATAGTATACGCTGAATCCACTGGGGGAACTATGGCAGGTGTATAGCTGATTACACAAATAGCAACACGTCAGATCCACTATATCAGCCATCTCCATCCATAGACAGTACATAAACTGCCTATACTTACAAGAGTTGTGCTGCGAGAAAAATATCTCTTTATTAATATAGCCAGCGACAGATCTGCTTAAAATAGTATTAAATTCCACTTAAATCTCATTTAAACCTCTGTGTTTCACATAGAATACATATCAATTCAATGTTTTTCACAGGTAGAACATGTACACCATATAGTCTATGGGCATTGTGAAATGGTTGTTTTTTTACTCAGGACTGACTGAAAAAAAAGGAGACGTCAGTATGTGATCCGATTCATATATCAGACTCTTGCATTCTAGTGAATGGGTCCATGAAGAAAAATGCCATCTGATAATACTTGCATCTAAATGTGGTCTGTTTTTAACTACTTAAGGCCTCCATCACACATCCGTGCCTCCGGTCCGTGTTTGCCATTTTTTGCACGTACCGGAGACACGTGCTTACGTTGAATCATTTATTTTCATGTTAAAAGCCGCACGTCAGTATTTTTGCACGGAGCGTGTGTATGTTTCGTGCATACGTGTGTCCGTTTAGAAAAAGCGCTGACATGTCCGTGTTGCTCCGGGATCACGTACTCACGGACCCATTACATCCTATGGGTCCGTGTTGACACGTACGTGATACGGATGATGTCCGTGTGCTATCCGTGCGGTCTGTGTCCGTGTGGCTCAAATCAAGTTTGTTACAAAATTAAATACTTGCAGGTGGCCAAGGTACCCTACAAAATCCAACATAAAAAAAACTAAGGCCTCCGTGGGTAATGGCATGGTTGTAGTATATATCCAAACACATTGGATATCCAAGTAAAAAGACCAGCAGGTTAATTAATTGTGGATAATTATAAGAATGTGCTAATCAAATCCACCTATGTGTCAATATTCCCAACAAATAATCATTAACTTCATTTGATGAAGATGTGAAAAACGGAGAAGATACGGAAAGCATACGGAACACACACTGACGTAGTACACGCACAGAAAAACGCACACACGTAACACACACAGACACTACACGGAGAGGAAAAACTAACTCCAAAAACGGAACACGGACTACAAAAACGGACATCACGTACGTTTTTTTCACGTAAGTGTGGCACAGGCCACAACAAGGAGAAGCTTTAAAAAAAACTTTATTTAGCATTTGAGGAAAAACAAATAGCAAATTGATGGAAAAGTTGGCACACAGGCCAAAAATAGAGAAAAATTTGATCCATCACACTGAAAACAAATGGAACGAGGCCTGATAAACTTAAAGGCTTACTCCCATCTTCAAGATCCTATCTCAATATCTGGTAGGTGTAATAATAATAATATTGGCAAATACCTTCAATTAGCAATGTAGTATAGTTCTCATGATATAGCCATGCCTCTTACCTCATGTGCAGGGCATTACAGCAGTAAAGGTATCTATAGTTACGATCATGAGCAACTAACTAACTTTCACTATGCGAATGGCTGTAATCATGGATACCTGAGCTACTGCAATGCCCTGCACATGAGATAAGCGACATAGCTAATCAGGAGAACTATACTACATTTCTAAATGGAGGTATTTTCTAATATTATTATTATAGCTACTATATTTTGGTATAGGACATTGGAGATGGAAATACCCATTTAAATTAGGAGAGGTGATCCAATATCAAACTATCAGGGTCAGTCACAGGTGACAGCAGCTCCATTATGACTATGGGTCTAACATAGGAGGGGGAGCTTGCCGTGTTTGCTTGTTTAAATGGGGCTAACTGCTTGTTTTCTGTAGTAAAACTAGGCCCCTTCTCTATAAATACTGATTTATAGACATAGAAAGGGGACAGGTTTAGCTAGGCCAACTTCCTTCATAAACATCACTGGGCACCAACACATGGAGTACAGTACCTTCCTATGTGAAACCCAAGCCAGAAATTGAGCTGACAGGTTGTGGTTCGAGATCTGATATGAGAACAAGGCTACTTTTTTAATTAAAGTATATTAGCTGTATATATTTCAAACGCATCAAAGAATTTTGTTTTCCAGATGGATAACCCCTTTAAAGGTTTTTGACACCTAATCTGAGCATAATCAAGGATAGAGAGACCCTGATTCCCATGATGTGTCACTTACTGAGCTGTTTTCTGTAGCTTTAATAAAATCACTGTTTTATCAGCAGGAAATTATCACTACAGGACTAGTAAACCTGCTGCCACGTAGTCCTCCATATTCATGAGCTTGGTATAACCCCACCACTGATCGGTAGCTTTGTGACTATGCACAGTGAACACAGAAAACTGCCAAATCAGTGGTGTGGGTGGGGTTATACAGAGTTTAGCAGAGAACTGCAAGATCTGCAGCAGATAAGTCAAGTATTTTATCAAAACTGCAGCAAGCAGCCCAGTAAAAATGACAACCAGTTGGAATCATGGTCTCTGCCCCTAAATTAAGTTGCTCTCAAATGGGGTAACAAAAGCTTAGTTGCAGATTCCCTTTAATTCTGAATGTTTGCTCATACGTTAATAGGCGCAGCAATAATTATAACTGTAGTAGTTCTTAGATCAGGGCTGAACTAAAATAGAGGCTTATGGGCAAAGAATTTTGTAGGGACCCTATCCCATTTCTGGTATCCCAATCCCTCATTTTCCCATTACCATAACCAGACATATGGGATGAGGTTGCACATGACTAAGGCCGGAGTCACACATGAGTGACTCGCATGTAACCCGCGCGAGTCTCGCATCGCATCACCCAGAACGACCTGCTGCTCTCTGGGCAGGAGCAGGTCAGTCACATGTATTGCTATGCACCTGAGCCGCTCCTATCCGGAGAGCAGCAGGTCGGTCCGGGTGATGTGATGCGAGAGTCACGCGGGTTACTTGCGAGGCACTCACAGGTGTGACTCCAGCATGTCTGACTACCGTTTCTTGACTTGATCGAACAGTCAAACTGCACTAAGGACACTGTCCTTTCCCTGGGAGGTGGCAGTCTCAGAGATGAGTTTATGCTGTATACAATGTAATCAATGACTACTAAGCAAGCTTGGCCAACTACACAAGGTAAATCGCATGTCAGGGAAGACAATGCTCTGTTGCATTTATTGGAAAATCAGTTATCCCGATGCTTTTATGATTTGACAGCAGAACTGTCACCGGATTTCACAATACAAACTGCATACATTATTAAAAAATATCTCTTGAACCTGATGAAGTCAGTGTATTTACTCTGAAAATCCATGTAGAAATAGTTATATAACCCTGATATTTAAAGTAGCATGTTAAGAGCCAAGCTAAAAAGTGAGAGCGCTCATATATTCAGTTTCTACCCCCCAACCATGAATACTGCAGCTTGTTCTGTGCATGCGCAATACTACTACCAGCACATCAGGCAACATTACCACAAGTGTCATATCGCCTTCCTTTATTCCTTGGGTAAAATCATCACTAATAGTGCAAACAGACAAATATTCTGAAAATATTATCAATTTTATTACCAGAAAACAAAAAATGATAAAAGGGCTGGTCACAAGGAGGACATGCTAAAAATGCCATCCAGGCAGAGGATACATATTTTCCACACCAGTAATACACATATAAAATCTGTGTACCCCATTGGTTTCTTTATGCACCTTATGATGCTTTACTTTACATGAAAACGGATGTCATTGAATGTCAATAAATGAGTTAAGATTTCACGTGTAATTAATTTCCATATAAAAAAAAAACTGAGAATCTAACAAGAAACTGAGAATTCTGTAGATTGTGGAGCCCCAGTGACTTCACATTATGTAGTACCAGGCGTTGCCCGAGATAGTAACTGTCTCTCTGTTTCTCACTCACTGTCCGTCTCCCTCTCTCACTGTCTGCCTCCCTCTCTGTATCCTTCTGCCTCTATGTCTCTGTGTGTGTCTGTGTGTGTGTGTCTCGGTCTGTGTGTGTGTGTGTCTGACTCTGTGCCTTTGTGTGTCTATGTGTGTGTCTCTGTATGGCCCGTTTCACACATCCGGCATTTCGCTGGATTGCCGGATCCGGCACACTCCAGTACAGTGTAAGGCTGCTTTCACGCATCAGTTTTTTGGCACCAGGCACGATCCAGCGAAAAAACTGATGCGATGGATGCGGCGAAAAAACGGATCAGTTGCATCAGTTTTTTCCATCAGTTCCTTCAGTTTTTGACAGATCCGGTGTGATACTGAGCATGCTCAGTTCAAAAAAACAGATCCGGCAGCCGGATCAGTTTTTTTCCAGATCCGGCGGCCATAGGCTTCCATTATAAAACACGCCATACGGCACCGGCGCGATTAGTTTTTTTTTTTGCCGGACACAAAAACATTCACTTCAACGTTTCATCCAGCCGCCGGACAAGTAAATTTTGCCAGATCCGGCAAAAAACGGATGAAACGCAAGGCTATCCGGCACAATCCGGCGCTATGGGGGGAAAAACGGATCTGGCGGCAACAGACAATGAGAGTAGTCGTCAGGCAGGGTCAAACCAGGAATAGCAGAACAGGGACAGAATCAGCAGGCAAGAACGTAATCAGAAAACGTAGCAGAGGTCAAATCTGGATCGGGCAGTGAGGTACATAAACAGCAGGCATGAGAGGTAGTCAGGAAACAAGCAGAAGTCAGAACACCAGAATCACAAAACAGAACAGGGCAGACAGGAGCCAGAATATCAGAACTATCTCTGACAGTGGTCAGCAGACAGGAGGGGAATTAAGAAGGGTGTGGTGTCTTCCCATAGGTTGTAGCTGAATGATGGTAACTTCAGCTGGAAGACACACGCCACCTATAGTCAGCCAGTGGTACTGCAGCTCCCAAGGAAACCCAACCCAGTGGATGAGCGAAGCCTGCACCCACCAGCGCCGCTGGCATCGACTCCTCTCCCATCGCCAGCACCATCCACGGCAGGAACACGGCGTCGCCTGGTGATCAGAGTAGAAGTCGCTGGAGCGGACTCCGGTGGTGACGTAACAATGGCACTTCAGAATTCTCATTGACTTTGCTGGCATAAGGATAGGCATGCAGCTTTGAGACAAAACTGCACCAAACAAGGCATCAAAAAATGCACTGTGTGCACATGGCCTTAGTTTCCAACTCTCTTTACCTGTATATCCAAATTATGCCCTTACAGTCTAGAGCCAGAGCCAGATATAGACATCTCTGAGCCATCGAGCAGGCTCCGAACATATAGTACATCTAAATGATCCCTTCTTTTTTGCAGCACAATAATCATTGATTAAACATGGCCGATGGAAGCAACATCTGCCCTGTCCACCTGGCGGCTCATCCAATTGTGATGCTGGTAAAAAGCTGTGCAGAGAGATAATTGTCCATAGTGAGGAGTAGTAGTGAGTGAGCGTGCTCGCCACTGCTACTTATTTGATCGAGCATCGGGGTTTTCAGCTGATTCTCAAGCACTGAGTAAAATGGAAGTCAATGGGAAACTAGACCATTTTCAAAGTCAGATGCTCGAGGCTTGATTGAGTAATGCAATGTGGCGAGCAGGCTCACTCATCACAAGTGTGGGGTAATTAGACAGTAGGATATAGTATTATATGGAGCTATGCAGGCGTCACACGAGATGATATATCATGTGATGTCGTCGGGGTCACGTCGTAAGTGACGCACATCCGGCATCGCTTGATATATCGTAGCGTGTGACAGCTATGAATGAGCAGAAATACTCACCTTCTCGTTCATCGCTGACACATCGCTCATTTTCTAAAAATTGAACATCCGGTTGTTCATTGTTCCCGAGGCAGCACACATCGCTTCGTGTGACACCCCAGGAACGATGAACTGCAGCTTACCTGCATCCACCAGCAATGCGGAAGGAAGGAGGTGGGTGGGATGTTTACATCCCGCTCATCTCCGCTTCTATTGGCCGGCCCCTGTGTGACGTCGCTGTGACGCCGAACGTCCATCCCCCTTCAGGAAGTGGATGTTCGCCGCCCAAAGCGACGTCGCTCAGCATGTAAGTACATGTGACGGGGGGGGGGGTTAACAACTTTGTGCGCCACGGGCAACTAATTGCCCGTGACGCACAAACGATGGGGGCGGGTACGATCGCTCGTGCGATCACACGATAGATCGTATCGTCTGACGCTCGCATTACACTCTTTTTTACAACAATGTGGTTATTTCACGCCTGCAGAGTGGTCTTGTGTATCATCATATGGTAGCTCTTGGGGCTTTTTACGAGGCCTTTCCCAGGTTTCAAAGGTGGAGCCCGCTTCCTTCATCTATATCAGTTAAATATCATTTATGGAATGTAATGGTTGGTATTGGAGTGATCTTTGCTATTGCTTTTAATTGCTGCTGCCAAAAAAACTCTATTGTAAATTTTGCTATTTAGGTCCATTTCAATCTCAAATTCCTTGCTTCTCTGTCAGTGTGAAATGCAGGAGAAGCAGAAGAAACACCGCCAGAGCTGAGAATAAAGAGAGAAATTAGGCAGAAGGAGTTTAATCAATACAAGATTTAATCAATAAAAGCTCTTCTTTCTGGAACTCTGGAGCTTATGCCCTTTATTCAGTCTGGGTTTCTTTTTTTTTCTGTTTACAAGTTGCCCGGAGCTTATCTTCAAATTAAAATAAAACATAAAGAATTAACAACCATGTCATAAATGTCTTATAAGAGCAGGTTGGGTCTTTACCAATATCTGAAGAAACAGGAGTGGCGCACGTGCAAGACCAAAGCTTCATACTCCACCAGGAAGCAGCAGCTGACAGTGACCCTGTAGCACTGGTGGACACAGACAGAAAAGGGCCCCGGTACAAGAAATATATTGGGGTCCTTTGCAGCCCAAGAGTTCATCAAAATGCAAAATTCCACCTGCTCTGGAGGAAGAAATGGGCCCCGTGACCTCTTGGGTTTCTGCGCAGCGGCGGCACGTGTTTCACCACTGATATGTCCAACCCCACACTGTAGTACATGGTCTGATGTATTTCGGTTCATAGGTGATCTTTAATTACAGTCATTCGCTATGACTAAGGAATATGTATGATCAAAAACTGTCAGGTATGTGTAAACAGAGTCTTTAAACTCCCCCACCAAGCTTTTCTTGAAGAAGATGCTTCAAGACACGTCAATGTTTTTTGTCCTGAAATGTCTCCTTTTGTACCTTGATGGTCGTTTTTGGAGCACTTGCTTCATCTCTGGTGATTCTTTTGAGTATTTTTCCATAGTTCTTGTGTCATTTCTGGTTGTTTTTTTTTTTTTTTTCAATCTGTTCAACAGTGAAGAAACCTCTGGTGGTTTCTAAAGTAAAGACCTTGGGAAAACATTCAAAAAGATGGCCAGGCATTGTTTTGGGCGTCTCTTGAGCCTTCCCATTGACTTGTTTTCTAAAGTATAGAGAATCAGTCACCTGAAGAATGGTTGGTGTTTTTTGAAATCTGAATGGTTAAAAGATGCTCAGAAACCTGAACATATGCACAGCAAGTCATTTTTACATAGAAATAAATGTCCATTCTTTTGAGTGTTTCCTGGATGCTGGAATCCGCCTGAAAAAAGATGTTGTGTGCACATAAACTAAATGGGAGCTTAGAAATGGATTTATTTGGGTATGTACAGATTGAGCGTTTTTGTTGAGTTTCTGGAGCAGAAACTGAGTTGAGACTTGAAGTTTTTGAGCAGGGCTGTGGAGTCAGAGTCGTGGAGTTGGTGTCCATTTTGGTGGAGTCGGAGTTGATATAAAATGGACAGACTCCTAAAATATATAATAAATTGGGTACAGCGGTTCAATACAGAATGTGATCAATATTTTTTAATGAAATTGCCTATAAATGTCTGTTCTATTCCTGATCAAAGGATCTAGGCTTTTAGTTGAGATGAATCTGGGCTGCACTTTATGTACATAATAAGTAGTGATGTTACAATTTTACTACAGTAAATTTATCACAAAGATGAGTCATGTACAGTGAAACCAGAAGTTTGTATCCACTATCTATAAAGACACGTCTGCATGTTTTTCTCACTATCTGACATTTAATCAGAATAAACCTTTCCTGTTTTAGGTCAATTAGAAACCAAAAAATATTTATATTTGCCAAATGCCAGAATAATGAGAGAGATGTTTTAAGGCATTTTTATTACTTTCTGCAAAGTCAGAAGTTTACAGACACTAAGAGTACTATGCTTTTAAACAATATGGGACAGCCCATATTATGATGTCATGTCTTTGGAAGCTTCTGATAGGTTTATTGGTAACATCGGAGCTAATTAGAGACACATTTGTGGATGTATTTTAATGCACACTTGAAACATACTGCTTCTTTGTGTAGCATCATGGGAAAGTCAAAAGAAAGCCAAGATCTCAGGAAGAGAATTGTGGACTTGCACAAGTCTGGTTCATCCATTGGGGCAATTCCTAAATACTTAAAGGTGCCTTGTTCATCTGTACAAACAATTATATGCAAGTACAAACAGATGAGAATGTTTAGCCATCACACTGCTCAGGAAGGAGATGGGTTCTGTGTACCAGAAATGAATGTGCTTTGGTCAGACATGTGCTTATCAACCAAGGAACAAAAGCAAAAGACCTTGTGAAGATGCTGGCGGAAGCTGGTAAGATTGTGTTTTTATCCACAGTGAAACGAGTATTGTATCAACATGGGCTTAAAGGCCACTCTGCCAGGAAGAAGTAATTAGTCATAAAGAAATATAAATAAAGATATCTTAAATTCTGGATACATGTGCTGTGGTCTGATGAAAGTAAAACTGAACTGTTTGGTAATAATGACCATCGTTACATTGTGAGATTGTTTCCTGCAAGAGGGACTGGTGCACTTCACAAAATAGATGGCATCATGAGCAAAGAAGATTATGTGCCAATACTGAAGCAACATCTCAAGATATCAGCCAGGAACTTAAAGCTTGGGCGGAAATGAGTCTTCCAAATGAACAATGACCCGGGTCATACTACCAAACTAGTTACAAAGTTGCTTAAGGATAACAAAGTCAATGTTTTGGAGAGGCCATCACAAAGCCCTGATTACTGATGCATGTAAAGCGCTATGGAATTGATAGTGCTATATGAGTGAATAAATATTATAGATTATTATCTCAATCCTATTGCAAATTTATGGGCAAAGCTGAAAAGACAGGTGCGAGCAAATACTATTAAATGTATGTACATTTTTTACTTTGCAGAAAGTAATAAAAATGCCTTAAACATTCTCTCTATCTCATTATTCTGGCATTTATAAATAATTTTGGTTCTTTATTGACCTAAAACAGGAAAGGTCTATTTTGATTTCATGTCAGATAGTGAGAAAAACATGCAGATGTGTATTTATAGATAGTGTATGGAAACGTCTGGTTTCAACTGTATGAGGGAGTCGGAGTCGTGTAGTCGGAGTCAGAGAAATCGAGGAGTCGGAGGTTTGGCTTACCGACTCCACAGCCCTTTTTGAGGAGGATTTGAAAAGTTTATGCTAAAAAAACATTGCGAATATCCCTTTAGAGTTCAAACAGAGCTGTGCAAGTCCATATGAATGAGGTCTGTCTAGTGGTAGCTGCAGGCGGACATAATATACAGAGATTGACTAATGACAAAACGTTGTTTGAATGTTTAGCAACCGTAAATGAATTAAATGCACTAATTATTATTAATATACTTTAATTATGAAATCTGCAGGGAGATGCCTATTATAATCCCCTCTCCTGGTACTGGAAGCCCCACTTAGTCATGTAACTAGAGAGAAGCAATGAGGATTTAGATCTCTATTTTTTTAAAAACGGGTTTCCTCATGGAGGTGTTTCACCACGCTTATAGAACTGGCACTTTAGTAGGTATTACGTGGCAGGTCTCATTTGTACTTTGTAATATTGAACCACTTGGCTCTCATTTTACATGTAATTGATAGTGGCCTATGTATATAAGACCTAGCATTCTCTGGGCGTCTTTCTGTGCTTTACACACTGTATTCCTTTTGTATATGTCTTCATGTGTGTATTTTACGACGTGTCTTTAGGTCCTTTGTTTTTGGACCTTATGTTCTAATTTTAACTTCATACAATAAAAAACCTGCATGTTTCTCTTTGACCTGTTAGAACTCCTTTTGCTTTGTTTATCTATATTAGTTTTGGATAGGGCTTAAGCGGGCTTTACACGCTACAATATATCTTACGATGTGTCGGCGGGGTCACATCGTAAGTGACGCACAACCGGCATCGTAAGTTATATTGTAACGTGTGACAGCTACGTGCGTTCATCGCACACACGTCGTTCAATTCCTAAAAATTGAACATGAGGTTGTTCAATGTTCCCGAGGTAGCACACATCGCAGTGTGTGACACCCCAGGAACGATGAACAACAGCTTACCTGCGTCCCGCGGCTCCCGCCGGCAATGCGTAAGGAAGGAGGTGGGCGGGATGTTTACGTCCCGCTCATCTCTGCCCCTCCGCTTCTATTGGCCGGCTGCCGCGTGATGTCGCTATGACGCCGAACGTCCCTCCCACTCCAGGAAGTGGATGTTCGCCGCCCACATCAAGGTCGTATGGAAGGGTAAGTACGTGTGACGGGAAATAATCGTTTGTGCGACACGTTCAACAAATTGAACGTGCCGCACATACAATGGTCGCGGGTACGATCGCATACGATATCGTATGCACAATCGTAAGGTGTAAAGCAGGCTTTATATTTCAAGCATACACAAAAAATCCTGAAGAATCATGCTAGGGCTTATTTTCAAGGTAGGTCTTATTTTCTGTAACACAGTAGGAAGTTGTCCAGGAGGTTAGTAAAGACATTTCTTTTCTTAAGCCACTATGGACCGGGGTAGACAAATCATTTGTGCAACCTGTGAAGCCACACAAGGGCCCAAGAAGTAAAGAGGCCTATTTCTACCTCCAAAGCAGGTAGAACTAGGGAATATGATGAGCTATTGGATAACTGGCAAAAGGCCCATATACTGTTCTTGCAAAGGGGCCCTATTCTGTCTGTGTCCGCTCTTACTCTGAACCCATTAAGTATAGGTTGTAAGGTAGGTGACAACGCCTTTAAGAAATAGGTGATATAATGTTTTTTCACGGCTTTACTGTTTGGTACTATTGTTGTATCAATGGTTAGTGTATGTGCAATGCTTCTTAGCTAGTGGGTGCCATGTTTGGTAATCCGGCACGGCACTGTTAGTAAGCGTGTGGCATGTGGTAAGCTTTAGATGGAGGGCTAACATAATCATCACACTATTCAGAATCCGACCCCATAACCGCACCAAGTGTATTTTACAGCATTAAATTGCTTTCATTCAGTGGCACAGCTTTTTTACATTATTGTACCAAAGTTTACAATGGGTACTAGTGTAAAAATGTTGTTTCTTGACCAAATGTATCCTACACAAGTATAGTGTAAGATATATTTAGTGATGCAGCTCAGCCCCATACAGCACACCTCAATGTAACCTACATACTCCGAGGCCTGATATCTTGTAGGGTGCCATTATTCTGTATTTGGCTAAGCTCATACTGTGCAATGCCAAACATCAATTTCAGGATGACGTAAAGTCTCTCAATAGATCTTCATCCAGGTTTGTCTTTTCTGCAAACTGGCCATTGACGTTCAGGAAATCTATACCAATTTTAAAGACTGAATTAGGAATAACGAGATGGAATAAAGGCTCTTTGGATTTTGTTAGTTACGCGGGTGGTGTTCAAAAGCCTGACCGAAATCTAAGAACAAACAGCAAGTATCTGTGACTCCAATAATTAATCTCCTTCTGTCTTTTTGGCAGCCTCCCAGCAGTCCTGTCACTTGTAATTCCGAGGCTCCAGGAATCAGAGCTGTAATGTTTTTCTCCATATCAGAAATTGAAACTGCTCATATGGCTTCACTGTCAGAAAAATTCAGATCCCAGCTCTAATTTCCCAAATATATGGATGGACCTGTCCACTGTCTGCTCTGTTCTTGATGAAAATATCCAGATCATGAAGAAATTCTCTTCCGCATCTTTTTCAAGGTGTTAAGTACATGTTTTCTGTGAAAGGAGCCAAAGCGGTCAATTAACTGCTTTCACAACCGACTGTTATGTTCTTAGGTCATGATGGCCAGAAGAACCAGCGGGAGTGTTTGGCATCTCCTTCTGTACCATAAAGTATAAGGATATACTATACTATGTAGTATAATGGGTGTAAAGCAAGAGAGTCTAGAGTCATTATACGCAGCAGCATTTGGTCCAAGTGAAGTTGTGCAATAGAGGTCTTCTTTTCTTAAAGAGTTTTTTCCATTTTTACAAAATATTCCTTATCCAACAGTATGCTGATTCAATGGAGCAATGGTGCAGGCATAACTATGTTCAGACGGGTCTGAAAATTGCCATTCTTGGGCTCAGTGAAGGATCAAGCGTTTGGAAACGCTACCAATCAGCATTATCAATGCAAAAGTGTATCTAGAATCTACTGACCCCCCCCCATACCATGCTTATACATAATGGACCCCCCAATTCATTACATCCCTGAGAGGACAAGGAAGCAGTCGGGGATACAAGGGGCCTTGGAGCCCACTTTACCAGATCTCTTTTGCAAGATATTAACAACATAGCTTTATTTCCCCGATAATAATGTACAAGCAGTTAAGGGTTGACTCCCTATCCACAGGTCAGAATTAAAATCCGGCAAGTATTTTCATGCTATCCTGAGGCTGACACATGAATTTTTGCTGTGGATATACCAGGGGTGTGTATCATACCCACATAACTAGAAGGTAAGGTTTAGCTTTTCCTTAAAGGGAACCAATCACCAGGATGTTTGAATATAACCTAAAGCCAGTGCTATACTGGCACTATCAGGCTGATTCTATACATACCTGTAGTGGTCACCTCGGATGTTTAGGTTTTGAAATCCAAGAAAGTAAAGTTTATAAAATTAGATGCTTGTTGAGTGACAGCAGCTGAGGAGCAGATAATATATTCATAGTTATCCCCTCCCTCTGTTAGAATTAGCATAAGTATGAGTAAGGATCTCTATGACCTGAAACGCATAAGGCAGTTTTTTATTTTAAACATGTACGGTATGTTTTTAACATGTTTTGTGAATAAAGAATGTCTTAATTTTCACTGAGGACTGGACTACGGGTGCTGGATTACCATTTACTTTGTTTGGATTGATTCCTGCAGGGGTGGACCGCCCCCTTCCTTTATCCGTGCACCCTAGGTGGTTTGGATTACACGGTTATGGAAGGCTGAAATTTATTCCCACTTATTTGGAATTTATATCTGGGTGTAATCACAGTGCTTGTGATCAAACAGTGGTGCTACTTGCTACTTATCTTCTTGGCAGCACACGCTCCATAGCCCGGAAGATATAAGATAGAAAAAAGGATTTTTGCCAAATGACCCCTCATCCAGGAGGCATACAGGTATGGCTAATTTCACCTCTATGCCACCTGTATACCCATATTAATAACTAAAGAAAATGCAGAAAGGTGACCTCTTTTAGATACTGAGGTTTCAGAGTTATTAGTCTTCTGGAATTACTGATAGCATATAGTTGTTCAATAAAAACATTAATCATCAAAAGGTGTATTCTCTCAGTATGGAGGGATATGCTTGTGTAAATCTTCCATCAGCAGGGCGTGCTGCTCTGGCCTGCCCTATTGATCTCTGTAGGAAACTGTGCAGTTATGTGGTTATGGTCCATGTACTGAAACCTTCATTGATCAGAACAATTAAGTGCAACCTAGGGCACTTTCCTGAGAACCGACATTCTGTATTTCAATAAAAATGATGTGGGGCAGCATATAAGAGATTAATATACTGTGTGTCAAAGCAGAGACCCAAGGCAAACCCCGGAAATACAGAAATTGAGCTATTAGTCTGAGCGACACAGGGCTGAGAAGACTGCTGATTCATGCAGAGAATAAAAGTCATCCCTCAACGGTTGCACGACACGCATTGAAAATATGCAAACGATTTTAGAAGCAATATTAATAACAATTTATCATAACGTTCAATTTGTAGGAATCCAAAATTAATTAACCACATCAAAGCCTACGATTAGGATATGTGATGACATGGATTTAATTATTCTTAAATTCTCAGTCATTGCCACAGGTGACAGTCATGTGGTTTCTGGCCATAGAAGGTCAGAGCTTTTGGCTGCGCAGAATGCTCCCTGACTTTCTATTGTTCCTGCTGTTAGCTTTCCTTCTGGATTTTCATCTTTCCCTATTTTGGACCCAGCAGGAACTCGCCTTCCACCCAGCAGCTGATCATTAGTATTCTCTTGGTCCTTATATACTCCCATCTTCCTTGGACTGGTACTGGTGATATTATTCAGTTCATTCTAGCCCTGGTTGTAAGCAGGTGGCTTCTACTCCTCTGTGGTATTGTTGCTGTACTCCTACCTGTGTCATCTGTGGTAAGTATTCTGTGGATAAGATCATGCATTTTCCCCCTGTGTCCTCCTTGTGTCTGCTCTAGTGTTTAGTGGGGTTGCTGAAGAGCTCATCCCACCCATTCCCTATTTAGAGTCCAGCACTAGGGATACCTAGGGTCAGGTATCCGGCTAGATAGCTAGGGTAGTGAGGGACCCTAGGGACCAAGCAGGTATGGTCAGGGGTCAACATCTCCCCCTTTCCTAGCTTAGACGCAGGGGTCCCCTTACTTTTCGCCGCTCGCTTGGTACTTCCTCGTACCTAGCGTGACAGCCATTTGTGCAGCATACCTCTATTTTTGCCTCATTCCCTAACACAATGTTCTCATCATTGTCTGCCTTGTTACAGTGAAGCTGCAGATAGGTCACCAAATCTGCAAGGGACATAGTAGTATTGCGACTCCTCCACATATCCATCTAGTCTAGATTTCTTTGAGATCCTTTCAACTGTTGCTTCATAATTTTTAGAGATCTAGATCAAGAAAGCTATGCATAGATGTATCATACCTGTTCAGCTCAGGCATGAAAATCTGGCCCTACACAACTTTTCAATCAAAACACAGCCTTTAATCAGTGACTGCCAATGCTACATTACACACACGAATTTAGTAAAGGGTTTACCTCAATTTAGCAAATTATTAACTATTTACAGAATAAGACATAAGTTGCTAATTGTTGGCTGTCCCACCACCGGGGTCTACACTGATCCCCAGTGATCAGCAAGGCATCATCTGCCCTGTGGATAACTTGTTAGGTGAATAGTCAGTAATATTCTCTGAATCTCAGCAGGGAGGAGGTAATACAGGCTGCGGTCTTCTACTACTTGACCCCAATTTGAAATGAATGGTGTGTGCAACTTCCAAGTAAATCGGGCTAATGAGCAGAATTTCTTTAATTCCAGAATGTTAGAATTCTAAGAGGTTTTTAAGTGGATCAAGGAAGATGCTTATTAAAGAAACCTGACAAGAGCGGTTTGGTCACAAAACAATTACAGCATTGGGTAAATTGGTAATAGACAAGCTCATACGTGAACCTCCTGGCCGAAAATACTGAGGAATAAAACTATAAAGCTTCATGCAAATGAGTACTATGTATGCCATAATCTATGAAATTCAGGTTCCATTTCTGGAGCTTCCACCATTGTAGCCAAACATGGTCCCCTGCTCCCCTACTGGGCACGCTTTGTAAACATATTCCTGTATAAACTGCAAATGTTACCATTGTGTCAGAAATGAAGATATAACCGTCCGCACTCTATATGGTACAGATTGGGAGAAAAGCCGTGGAAGTGGGAGCCTGCTCCGAGGGGTACTGGCATCAGCTTGAGGTGCACACTGTCCACTTAGGATAATAAATACCACTGTATGGCGCCACTCAAACTAAGCGGGCATGGGATGGCGAGACTCTATACCGAAACTGCTGCACCCAGCTGAGTAATTAATATGCAGTAGTATAAATTAATTTCTAACATAAGGCCGGGGCCACACGGGGCACTAGTGCGATGCTCGCATGACACTCGGCTCGCGCTGGCACGGTACACCGGTGTACCGCGAGTGCAGTGCGATTTTTCTCTCGCCCCATTCACTTGAATGGGTGCGAGAGAAAAGAGTCTCGCATTACAGTCACAGCATGCTGCGATTGTTTTCTCGGTCCGATTAGGGCTGAGAAGATAATCGCTCATGTGCGCTGACACACAGAGTAATATTGGTCCAAGTGGAATGCCATGTTTTATCGCACTGCACTCACACCGATTTTCTCGCCGTGTGGCTTAGGCCTAATACTGACATACGGACATATTTTTACAAGGTATTTAACTAAATTTTTTGAGAAAGTGACGGATGCACCTTGACCTTTGTCTTAATTCATTATCAGCAACATGTACGTGATTGCGGGGAGATCGTGTGTGGAAGGGACTCAGGAGCAAAGCTCTCTCCATACACAGCAGATACTAAATAGCCGGCATCTGTCTCTTAACAGACGCAGCCGGAGATGAGATCTGACTGCGGCTGTTAACCATTTAAATCTCTGACAGTGGTATTGTGAATGGCATGAGCGGCGCTGCACAAACTTAAAGGGAACCTGCAGACTGGTCGGATGGGCGTCTACGTTCTCCGGGTCCGTGCCTCCACTTTCGTCTAGTGTAGATCACGTAGAATGCCTTAGCCATACTAGCTTCAGAAGAAGGAGGACAAAGATACCCGAAAGAGGAGGCGCGTACCCGGAGAACCCCTTTAACAGCTTCATTTGGTGCCGTGTGATGTGATCATGGGGTGCCGATAGGTTATTATGGCAGTCGGGGGCCTCCTAATGGCTCCCATCTTCACCATGGTTTGTACTCCTTTGAAGATTAGCTATTAGTTGAGCTTCAAAGGAGATGGAAATTTACACTGTATACTGCCATACTATACGGCATACGGTATACGGTATAAGCAATCGGACGATCGCAGTTTCAAGCCCCCTAAGGGAGCAAAAAAATGAAGTAAAAATAAAAAAGTAAAATTATAAAACAATTCAGATTACCCCCCCTTTCCCTCCACTAAAAATAAATAACTAAATAAATAAATAAAAAAAAGTAATAAACATATGCGGTATCGCCACATTCAGAAAAGTCTTATCTATCAAAATACCAAACTCTGACACAGCAGAATTGACAGCGCGCCGGAGTTTATCTTCCAATTATTTTCATTCCATATCTAATGGTCCCAGAATAAGTAAATCAACAAATGGATAAAGAAGAAAAGACGAACTCTAGACGAGTGCAATGTGAGAAACAAAATATAACATTGCTTTCAGAAGAATGCTATTCAATAAGGCAGCAGATCTGCGAGTTTTTCCTCAGATGTAATCGGGCTGAGGAAAAAATCTCAGCATGCCGAGTATGGCCGGCTATATCGGACGAGAATTGCGAATGCAAGTCTATGGGTGCAAGAAAAAAACGGCATCACATAGACCTTCCTTATGGCATCCATTTTTTACGGATACTCTACCATTGTGTAGCATTGATCAAGCATCGGGGTGCTCAGTACACTCATTACTCGATCAAGCATCGGGGTGCTCAGTACACTCATTACTCGATCAAGCATCGGGGTGCTCAGTACGCTCATTACTCGATCAAGCATCGGGGTACTCAGTACACTCATTACTCGATCAAGCATCAGGGTACTCAGTACACTCATTACTCGATCAAGCATCGGGGTACTCAGTACACTCATTACTCGATCAAGCATCGGGGTACTCAGTACACTCATTACTCGATCAAGCATCGGGGTGCTCAGTACACTCATTACTCGATCAAGCATCGGGGTGCTCAGTACGCTCATTACTCGATCAAGCATCGGGGTACTCAGTACACTCATTACTCGATCAAGCATCGGGGTACTCAGTACACTCATTACTCGATCAAGCATCGGGGTACTCAGTACACTCATTACTCGATCAAGCATCGGGCTGCTCAGTACACTCATTACTCGATCAAGCATCGGGGTGCTCAGTACACTCATTACTCGATCAAGCATCGGGGTGCTCAGTACACTCATTACTCGATCAAGCATCGGGGTTCTCAGTACATTCATTACTCGATCAAGCATCGGGGTGCTCAGTACACTCATTACTCGATCAAGCATCGGGGTACTCAGTACACTCATTACTCGATCAAGCATCGGGGTACTCAGTACACTCATTACTCGATCAAGCATCGGGGTGCTCAGTACACTCATTACTCGATCAAGCATCGGGGTGCTCAGTACGCTCATTACTCGATCAAGCATCGGGGTACTCAGTACACTCATTACTCGATCAAGCATCGGGGTACTCAGTACACTCATTACTCGATCAAGCATCGGGGTACTCAGTACACTCATTACTCGATCAAGCATCGGGCTGCTCAGTACACTCATTACTCGATCAAGCATCGGGGTGCTCAGTACACTCATTACTCGATCAAGCATCGGGGTGCTCAGTACACTCATTACTCGATCAAGCATCGGGGTTCTCAGTACACTCATTACTCGATCAAGCATCGGGGTGCTCAGTACACTCATTACTCGATCAAGCATCGGGGTACTCAGTACACTCATTACTCGATCAAGCATCGGGGTGCTCGGTACACTCATTACTCGATCAAGCATCGGGCTGCTCAGTACACTCATTACTCGATCAAGCATCGGGGTACTCAGTACACTCATTACTCGATCAAGCATCGGGGTGCTCAGTACACTCATTACTCGATCAAGCATTGGGCTGCTCAGTACACTCATTACTCGATCAAGCATCGGGCTGCTCAGTACACTCATTAGTCGATCAAGCATCGGGTTGCTCAGTACACTCATTACTCGATCAAGCATCGGGGTGCTCAGTACACTCATTACTCGATCAAGCATCGGGGTGCTCAGTACACTCATTACTCGATCAAGCATCGGGGTGCTCAGTAGACTCATTACTCGATCAAGCATCGGGGTGCTCAGTACACTCATTACTCGATCAAGCATCGGGGTGCTCAGTACACTCATTACTCGATCAAGCATCGGGGTGCTCAGTACACTCATTAGTCGATCAAGCATCGGGTTGCTCAGTACACTCATTACTCGATCAAGCATCAGGGTGCTCAGTACGCTCATTACTCGATCAAGCATCGGGGTGCTCAGTACACATTACTCGATCAAGCATCGGGCTGCTCAGTACACTCATTACTCGATCAAGCATCGGGGTGCTCGGTACACTCATTACTCGATCAAGCATCGGGGTGCTCGGTACACTCATTACTCGATCAAGCATCGGGGTGCTCGGTACACTCATTACTCGATCAAGCATCGGGCTGCTCGGTACACTCATTACTCGATCAAGCATCGGGGTGCTCAGTACACTCATTACTCGATCAAGCATCGGGGTGCTCAGTACACTCATTACTCGATCAAGCATCAGGGGTACTCAGTACACTCATTACTCGATCAAGCATCGGGCTGCTCAGTACACTCATTACTCGATCAAGCATCGGGGTGCTCAGTACACTCATTACTCGATCAAGCATCGGGGTGCTCAGTACACTCATTACTCGATCAAGCATCGGGGTGCTCAGTAGACTCATTACTCGATCAAGCATCGGGGTGCTCAGTACACTCATTACTCGATCAAGCATCGGGGTGCTCAGTACACTCATTACTCGATCAAGCATCGGGGTGCTCAGTACACTCATTAGTCGATCAAGCATCGGGTTGCTCAGTACACTCATTACTCGATCAAGCATCGGGGTGCTCAGTACACTCATTACTCGATCAAGCATCGGGGTGCTCAGTACACTCATTACTCGATCAAGCATCGGGGTGCTCAGTACACTCATTACTCGATCAAGCATCGGGGTGCTCAGTACACTCATTAGTCGATCAAGCATCGGGTTGCTCAGTACACTCATTACTCGATCAAGCATCGGGGTGCTCAGTACACTCATTACTCGATCAAGCATCGGGGTGCTCAGTACACTCATTACTCGATCAAGCATCGGGGTGCTCAGTAGACTCATTACTCGATCAAGCATCGGGGTGCTCAGTACACTCATTACTCGATCAAGCATCGGGGTGCTCAGTACACTCATTACTCGATCAAGCATCGGGGTGCTCAGTACACTCATTAGTCGATCAAGCATCGGGTTGCTCAGTACACTCATTACTCGATCAAGCATCAGGGTGCTCAGTACGCTCATTACTCGATCAAGCATCGGGGTGCTCAGTACACATTACTCGATCAAGCATCGGGGTGCTCAGTACACTCATTACTCGATTGAGCATCGGGGTGCTCAGTACACTCATCACTCGATCAAGCATCAGGGTGCTCGTGTGCCATGATCGAGCCCCGCAACCCATGTTTCGCAGCTGTTAGACGGACAATCAGCATGCGGGATTGTCTGTCATACACAGATATGTGGTGTGACAGAGGATTTCAGTGTGTGGTCCAGCATATCATCACCCATTTCATATCAGATAAAAAGAAAGTCCAGCAATTTGACTACTAAAGCCTCCACCAAATGTCCAATTTTTTCACATATGAGAAAAAAGGTCCTAATTTCATCAGTAATTTTGTTCAGAATTTCTAGTTTCGTCTGAGTTTCATCCGTTATACTTGGCTGAGATACAAAAATATATTTTTTGGTCACTAAGAAACGAGTAGCACTGTCCCATTTTCTCAAGGACCCATAGACTTGCATTGCCTGTTTTGATCCAATTCTAGGATCAATATTGGGCATATCTCCATAATTCTGTGCAGACCACTTGGTCCACCCAAAAAATTGGACATATGATTGGCCCCAAAGATTATAAAACATGGTTAGAACTCCTATGCGAAAAAAACCCCCCAAAACTTCTGAATGAGCCCAAAGGTAAGTAGTGAAGTAGTTATTGATCCCTAAAATGTCATGTATGATTCTACATAGGTACCTAAAGAGAGAGAATGGCGAGTCCTGCACACAGGCGGGGAACTTATATCTATGAATGGTGCTCAGGGGTGCACCTACTGCCGTGTGGAGACCACTACACAACCTACAGGAGAGCAGCATCACAGCGAAAACAGGCCAGAAATATCACTGTGTATTACTCAAGTGCGGCCTACCGGGAACAGCTGGAGATTTGCTAATAGTGTTTTGATGATAATTCTGGTTACATATATATCAAGAGCTCCACGTTCCTACATATATGTGTTCCCAGCTCACCACACTATTACACACATACAGACCTCACCGCAATACCACACACATACAGACCTCACCGCAATACCACACACATACAGACCTCACCGCAATACCACACACATACAGACCTCACCACAATACCACACACATACAGACCTCAGAACTATATTACACACATACAGACCTCACCACAATACTACACACATACAGATCTCACCGCAATACCACACACATACAGACCTCACCGCAATACCACACACATACAGACCTCACCACAATACCACACACATACAGATCTCACCACAATACCACACACATACAGATCTCACCACAATACCACACACATACAGATCTCACCACAATACCACACACATACAGATCTCAGAACTATATTACACACATACAGACCTCACCACAATACCACACACATACAGATCTCAGAACTATATTACACACATACAGACCTCACCACAATACCACACACATACAGACCTCACCACAATACCACACACATACAGACCTCACCACAATACCACACACATACAGACCTCACCACAATACCACACACATACAGACCTCACCACAATACCACACACATACAGATCTCAGAACTATATTACACACATACAGACCTCACCACAATACCACACACATACAGATCTCAGAACTATATTACACACATACAGACCTCACCACAATACCACACACATACAGACCTCACCACAATACCACACACATACAGACCTCACCACAATACTACACACATACAGATCTCACCACAATACTACACACATACAGATCTCACCGCAATACCACACACATACAGACCTCACCGCAATACCACACACATACAGACCTCACCACAATACCACACACATACAGATCTCACCACAATACCACACACATACAGATCTCACCACAATACCACACACATACAGATCTCACCACAATACCACACACATACAGATCTCAGAACTATATTACACACATACAGACCTCACCACAATACCACACACATACAGATCTCAGAACTATATTACACACATACAGACCTCACCACAATACCACACACATACAGACCTCACCACAATACCACACACATACAGACCTCACCACAATACCACACACATACAGACCTCACCACAATACCACACACATACAGACCTCACCACAATACCACACACATACAGATCTCAGAACTATATTACACACATACAGACCTCACCACAATACCACACACATACAGATCTCAGAACTATATTACACACATACAGACCTCACCACAATACCACACACATACAGACCTCACCACAATACCACACACATACAGACCTCACCACAATACCACACACATACAGACCTCACCGCAATACCACACACATACAGACCTCACCGCAATACCACACACATACAGACCTCACCGCAATACCACACACATACAGACCTCACCGCAATACCACACACATACAGATCTCAGAACTATATTACACACATACAGACCTCACCACAATACTACACACATACAGACCTCAGAACTATATTACACACATACAGACCTCACCGCAATAGTACACACATACAGACCTCAGAACTATATTACACACATACAGACCTCACCGCAATATTATACACATACAGATCTCAGAACTATATTACACACATACAGACCTCACCGCACTAGTACATACATACAGACCTCACCGCAATATTATACACATACAGATCTCAGAACTATATTACACACATACAGACCTCACCACAATACTACACACATACAGACCTCACCACAATACCACACACATACAGATCTCAGAACTATATTACACACATACAAACCTCACCGCAATACTACACACATACAGACCTCAGAACTATATTACACACATACAGACCTCACAACTATATTACACACATACAGACCTCAGAACTATATTACACACATACAGACCTCACAACTATATTACACACATACAGACCTCACCGCAATACTACACACATACAGACCTCAGAACTATATTACACACATACAGACCTCACCGCAATACTACACACATACAGACCTCAGAACTATATGACACACATACAGACCTCACCGCACTAGTACATACATACAGACCTCACCGCAATATTATACACATACAGATCTCAGAACTATATTACACACATACAGACCTCACCGCACTATTACACACATACAGACCTCACCACAATATTACACACATACAGATCACACCACACTATTACACACATGCAGACCTCACCACAATACTGCACACATATAGATCACACCACAATACTACACACACACACACACGTCACCACACTATTACACACATACACAAGTCACCACACTATTACACACATACACATGTCACCACACTATTACACACATACAGATCTTACCACGTTCTTACACACATACAGATCACACCACAATACAACACACATACACATGTCACCACACTATTACACACATACAGACCTCACCACACTATTACACACATACAGACCTCAGAACTATATTACACACATACAGACCTCACCACAATATTACACACATACAGACCGCACTACACTTACACACATACAGCCACACTATTACACACATACAGACCGCACTACACTTACACACATACAGCCACACTATTACACACATACAGACCGCACTACACTTACACACATACAGACCTCACCACAATATTACACACATACAGATCACACCACAATACTGCACTCATATAGATCACACCACAATACTACACACACACACACACACACACACGTCACCACACTATTACACACATACACAAGTCACCACACTATTACACACATACAGATCTTACCACGTTCTTACACACATACAGACCTCACCACACTATTACACACATACAGATCACACCACACTATTACACACATACAGATCACACCACAATACAACACGCATACACATGTCACCACACTATTACACACATACACATGTCACCACACTATTACACACATACAGATCTTACCACGTTCTTACACACATACAGACCTCACCACACTATTACACACATACAGATCACACCACACTATTACACACATACAGATCACACCACAATACAACACGCATACACATGTCACCACACTATTACACACATACAGACCTCACCACACTATTACACACATACAGATCTTACCACAATACTACACACATACAGATCAGATCACACCACACTATTACACACATAAAGATCACACCACACTATTACACACATACACATGTCACCACACTATTACACACATACACGTCACCACACTATTACCCACATACACATGTCACCACCCTATTACACACATACACATGTCACCACACTATTACACACATACACATGTCACCCCACTATTACAGACATGCACATGTCACCACACTATTACACACATACAGACCGCACTACAATATTACACACATACAGATCACACCACAATACTGCACTCATATAGATCACACCACAATACTACACACACACACACGTCACCACACTATTACACACATACACAAGTCACCACACTATTACACACATACACATGTCACCACACTATTACACACATACAGATCTTACCACGTTCTTACACACATACAGATCACACCACAATACAACACACATACACATGTCACCACACTATTACACACATACAGACCTCACCACACTATTACACACATACAGACCTCAGAACTATATTACACACATACAGACCTCACCTCACTATTACACACATACAGACCGCACTACACTTACACACATACAGACCTCACCACAATATTACACACATACAGATCACACCACAATACTGCACTCATATAGATCACACCACAATACTACACACACACACACACGTCACCACACTATTACACACATACACAAGTCACCACACTATTACACACATACAGATCTTACCACGTTCTTACACACATACAGACCTCACCACACTATTACACACATACAGATCACACCACACTATTACACACATACAGATCACACCACACTATTACACACATACAGATCACACCACAATACAACACACATACACATGTCACCACACTATTACACACATACAGACCTCACCACACTATTACACACATACAGATCTTACCACAATACTACACACATACAGATCAGATCACACCACACTATTACACACATACAGATCACACCACACTATTACACACATACACATGTCACCACACTATTACACACATACACATGTCACCACACTATTACACACATACACATGTCACCACACTATTACACACATACACATGTCACCACACTATTACCCACATACACATGTCACCACACTATTACACACATACAGATCACACCACACTATTACACACATACACATGTCACCACACTATTACACACATACACATGTCACCACACTATTACACACATACACATGTCACCACACTATTACACACATACACATGTCACCACACTATTACCCACATACACATGTCACCACACTATTACCCACATACACATGTCACCACACTATTACACACATACAGATCACACCACACTATTACACACATACACATGTCACCACACTATTACACACATACACATGTCACCACACTATTACACACATACACATGTCACCACACTATTACACACATACACATGTCACCACACTATTACACACATACAGATCACACCACACTATTACACACATACACATGTCACCACACTATTACACACATACACATGTCACCACACTATTACACACATACACATGTCACCACACTATTACACATGCCACCACACTATTACAGACATACACATGCCACCACACTATTACAGACATACACATGCCACCACACTATTACACATATACACATGTCACCACACTATTACACACATACACATGTCACCACACTATTACACACATACACATGTCACCACACTATTACACATGCCACCACACTATTACAGACATACACATGTCACCACACTATTACACACATACACATGTCACCACACTATTACACACATACACATGTCACCACACTATTACACACATACACATGTCACCACACTATTACACACATACAGATCACCACACTATTACACACATACACATGTCACCACACTATTACACACATACACATGTCACCACACTATTACACACATACACATGTCACCACACTATTACACACATACACATGTCACCACACTATTACACACATACACATGTCACCACACTATTACACACATACACATGTCACCACACTATTACACACATACACATGTCACCACACACATACACATACCACCACACTATTACAGACATACACATGCCACCACACTATTACAGACATACACATGTCACCACACTATTACAGACATACACATGCCACCACACTATTACAGACATACACATGTCACCACACTATTACAGACATACACATGCCACCACACTATTACAGACATACACATGCCACCACACTATTACAGACATACACATGTCACCACACTATTACAGACATACACATGTCACCACACTATTACACACATACACATGTCACCACACTATTACACATATACACATGTCACCACACTATTACCCACATACACATGTCACCACACTATTACACACATACAGATCTCAGGACAATACTACACACATCCGCTCATCCATTTTCCTGTAGCCCCTGATGGTGACAGCTGTCACTCATTGTGTGGTGCAGGCAGAGGGCTGCCGGCCACGTCCTGCCCTGACTGCAGACAGAGGACACTGCGCACTTTCCCAGCCACCTCTGGGGGAGCAGTGAAGCACAGCTCAGCCACATCCTCCAGCATCAGCCTGGAAACTTTCTGAACTGCGCTGTCCTGCCTGCTCCGCACACATCGCTCCCATAATGACTGACAGCCCCAGCTCTGCTGCATCCCCACTACATAGAGCCACTCACTGCTCGTTGTCGGGTCGGGTCGCTGTCCGCGGTGCTGGCGCCGTGCAGCAGGCTCTCGATGCAGGCGGTCCCGGGCAGTGAGGAGCTCTTCTGGTGGGACAGCTGGTGGCCCGTGGCCGGGGGGGCTGTGGCAGCAGAGTCGCCCGGTCTCGGAGGTTGTAGCCCGTCCCCATCCCTGTCTTTGGCCGGTCCCGGTGTCCTGCTGTGCGGCAGGAGGTGATCCCTCAGGCGGCGGAGAGTGGAGCCGGTCTCCGGGGTATTAGCTATGCTGCCGGGGCTACTGCAGGGGGCGCTCGAGGGTATGGACTCCACACCTGAGCAGCAGAGGTTGGGCTGGGAGGAGGAGAAGACCCGGTCCAGCGCCTGCCTCCTCCTCTTCAGCCCCGTCCAGCGGATGATGCCCGGCACCGCTTCCTCCATGTAGTTCTCCTGCTCCCTCCTCCGGGCGGCGGGCGGTGACGGGCAGGGTGCAGTGCGGCGCTCCGCTCCCGCCTTGCCCGCGCTCTGGTTGTTGCTCCCTGCGCTTTTCCTGGATCTCCCGAGCTGTAAGTTCCTGAAGAGCCGGGCCTGGAAGGAGGAGGAGGACTGCGTCTCTGAGCCCGGCGCCTGCTCCATCTCCCTCCTCTTCGCTGACCCTTTAACGCGGGGTTGGCGGCGCTTGGAGGGGAAGCAACAGGACTGGAGGCACCTTGGTGGCTTCACAGCAGCCCAGGAAGAGCCGCAGCTAGGGGGCGTGAGAGGGCGGAGCGGGCTGGGGGGCACACAGGGCAGGCGCGGGCTCCGGGGTCTGCACGGGCTCCGTACCACAGCGACACTGCTCCGGCTGACGGCTCCGGTCCTAGCATTCTGCTCCGGCACTGGGTATGATGTGGGCGCACGTCCCCCGGGGCTTCACCCTCCGCGCATCACCGCTCTCCAGGCATCGGTCACCGAGCGTGACACTGACGGGCAGCACAGCTCCTCAGCGGCCAGGAGCGGGCATCTCCCGGGGAAGCGGGCAGCCAGCCATCACGGAGCACGTGGAGTGGGAAGGTCCTGCTGCTCATCCACGCGTGCAGTTATAGGCTGCTGCTCGTGTATGGTCAGCCCCCTCCGTGTGCTGCCAGTGTATGGTCAGCCCCTCTGTGCTGGTGTATGGTCAGCCCCTCTGTGCTGGTGTATGGTCAGCCCCCTCCGTGTGCTGCCGCTGTATGGTCAGCCCCCTCCGTGTGCTGCCGCTGTATGGTCAGCCCCCTCCGTGTGCTGCCGGTGTATGGTCAGCCCCCTCCGTGTGCTGCCGGTGTATGGTCAGCCCCCTCCGTGTGCTGCCGCTGTATGGTCAGCCCCCTCTGTGCTGGTGTATGGTCAGCCCCCTCTGTGCTGGTGTATGGTCAGCCCCCTCTGTGCTGTTGTATGGTCAGCCCCCTCCGTGTGCTGCCGGTGTATGGTCAGCCCCCTCTGTGCTGGTGTATGGTCAGCCCCCTCTGTGCTGGTGTATGGTCAGCCCCCTCTGTGCTGGTGTATGGTCAGCCCCCTCTGTGCTGGTGTATGGTCAGCCCCCTCTGTGCTGGTGTATGGTCAGCCCCCTCTGTGCTGGTGTATGGTCAGCCCCCTCCGTGTGCTGCCGGTGTATGGTCAGCCCCCTCTGTGCTGGTGTATGGTCAGCCCCCTCCGTGTGCTGCCGCTGTATGGTCAGCCACCTCCGTGTGCTGCCGCTGTATGGTCAGCCCCCTCCGTGTGCTGCCGGTGTATGGTCAGCCCCCTCTGTGCTGGTGTATGGTCAGCCCCCTCCGTGTGCTGCCGCTGTATGGTCAGCCACCTCCGTGTGCTGCCGCTGTATGGTCAGCCCCCTCCGTGTGCTGCCGCTGTATGGTCAGCCACCTCTGTGTTCTGCTGGTGTATGGTCAGCCCCCTCCGTGTGCTGCTGGTGTATGGTCAGCCCCCTCCGTGTGCTGCTGGTGTATGGTCAGCCCCCTCTGTGTGTTGCTGGTGTATGGTCAGCCCCCTCCGTGTGCTGCTGGTGTATGGTCAGCCCCCTCTGTGTGCTGCTGGTGTATGGTCAGCTCCCTCTGTGTGCTGCTGGTGTATGGTCAGCCCCCTCTGTGCTGGTGTATGGTCAGCCCCCTCTGTGTGCTGCTGGTGTATGGTCAGCCCCCTCTGTGTGCTGCTGGTGTATGGTCAGCCCCCTCTGTGCTGGTGTATGGTCAGCCCCCTCTGTGTGCTGCTGGTGTATGGTCAGCCCCCTCTGTGTGCTGCTGGTGTATGGTCAGCCCCCTCCGTGTGCTGCTGGTGTATGGTCAGCCCCCTCCGTGTGCTGCCGCTGTATGGTCAGCCCCCTCCGTGTGCTGCCGCTGTATGGTCAGCCACCTCTGTGTTCTGCTGGTGTATGGTCAGCCCCCTCCGTGTGCTGCTGGTGTATGGTCAGCCCCCTCCGTGTGCTGCTGGTGTATGGTCAGCCCCCTCTGTGTGTTGCTGGTGTATGGTCAGCCCCCTCCGTGTGCTGCTGGTGTATGGTCAGCCCCCTCTGTGTGCTGCTGGTGTATGGTCAGCTCCCTCTGTGTGCTGCTGGTGTATGGTCAGCCCCCTCTGTGCTGGTGTATGGTCAGCCCCCTCTGTGTGCTGCTGGTGTATGGTCAGCCCCCTCTGTGTGCTGCTGGTGTATGGTCAGCCCCCTCTGTGCTGGTGTATGGTCAGCCCCCTCTGTGTGCTGCTGGTGTATGGTCAGCCCCCTCTGTGTGCTGCTGGTGTATGGTCAGCCCCCTCCGTGTGCTGCTGGTGTATGGTCAGCCCCCTCCGTGTGCTGGCGGTGTATGGTCAGCCCCCTCCGTGTGCTGCTGGTGTATGGTCAGCTCCCTCCATGTGCTGCTGGTGCATGATCAGCCCCCTCCGTGTGCTGCTGGTGCATGGTCAGCCCCCTCCGTGTGCTGCTGGTGTATGGCCAGCCCCCTCCGTGTGCTGCTGGTGTATGGCCAGCCCCCTCTGTGTGCTGCTTGTGTATGGTCAGCCCCCTCCGTGTGATGCTGGTGTATGGCCAGCCCCCTCCGTGTGCTGGTGTATGGCCAGCCCCCTCCGTGTGCTGCTTGTGTATGGTCAGCCCCCTCCGTGTGCGGCTGGTGTATGGTCAGCCCCCTCCGTGTGTTGCTGGTGTATGGTCAGCCCCCTCCGTGTGTTGCTGGTGTATGGTCAGCCCCCTCCGTGTGCTGCCGGTGTTTGGCCAGCCCCCTCCGTGTGCTGCTGATGCATGGTTGGCCCCTTCTGTGCTGCCGCTGTATGGTCAGGCCCCTCTTTGTGCTGCTGGTATATGGTCAGCCCCCTCTGTGTGCTACTGGTGTATGGTCAGCCGCTCTATGCTGATGTATGGTCAGCCCCCTCTATGTGCTGCTGGTATATGGTCGGCCTCCTGTGTGTGCTGCTGGTGTATGGGGTATATGCTCAGTCCCCTCTGTGTGCTGCTGGTGTATGGTCAGCCCCTCTATGGTAGTGTATGGTCAGCCCCTCTATGGTAGTGTATGGTCAGCCCCTCTATGGTAGTGTATGGTCAGCCCCTCTATGGTAGTGTATGGTCAGCCCCTCTATGGTAGTGTATGGTCAGCCCCTCTATGGTAGTGTATGGTCAGCCCCTCTATGGTAGTGTATGGTCAGCCCCTCTATGGTAGTGTATGGTCAGCCCCTCTATGGTAGTGTATGGTCAGCCCCTCTATGGTAGTGTATGGTCAGCCCCTCTATGGTAGTGTATGGTCAGCCCCTCTATGGTAGTGTATGGTCAGCCCCTCTATGGTAGTGTATGGTCAGCCCCTCTATGGTAGTGTATGGTCAACCCCTCTATGGTAGTGTCTGGTCAGCCCCTCTATGGTGGTGTCTGGTCAGCCCCTCTATGGTAGTGTGTGGTCAGCCCCTCTATGGTGGTGTGTGGTCAGCCCCTCTATGGTAGTGTGTGGTCAGCCCCTCTATGGTGGTGTATGGTCAGCCCCTCTATGGTAGTGTGTGGTCAGCCCCTCTATGGTGGTGTATGGTCAGCCCCCTCTATGTGCTGCTGGTATATGGCCGGCCTCCTATGTGTGCTGCAGGTGTATGGGGTATATTGTCAGCCCCCTCTGTGTGCTGCTGGTGTATGGTCAGCCCCCTCTGTGTGCTGCTGGTATATCGTCAGCCTCCTGTGTGTGCTGCTGGTGTACAGGGTATATGGTCAGCCCCCTCCGCGTGCTGTTGGTGTATGGGGTATATGGTCGGCCCCTCCATGTGCTGCTGGTGTACAGGGTACCGTATAGGTCAGCCCCCTCTATGTGCTGTTGGTGTGTATGGGGAATATGGTTAGCCCCCACTAAGTGCTGCTGGTGTATGGGGAATATGGTCAGCCCCCTCCATGTGCTGCTGGTGTATGGGGAATATGGTCAGCCCCCACTAAGTGCTGCTGGTGTATGGGGTATATGGTCAGTCCCCACTAAGTGCTGCTGGTGTATGGGGTATATGGTCAGCCCCCTCCATGTGCTGCTGGTGTATGGGGAATATGGTCAGCCCCCACTAAGTGCTGCTGGTGTATGGGGTATATGGTCAGTCCCCACTAAGTGCTGCTGGTGTATGGGGAATATGGTCAGCCCCCTCCATGTGCTGCTGGTGTATGGGGAATATGGTCAGCCCCCACTAAGTGCTGCTGGTGTATGGGGTATATGGTCAGTCCCCACTAAGTGCTGCTGGTGTATGGGGTATATGGTCAGCCCCCACTAAGTGCTGCTGGTGTATGGGGTATATGGTCAGTCCCCACTAAGTGCTGCTGGTGTATGGGGTATATGGTCAGCCCCCACTAAGTGCTGCTGGTGTATGGGGTATATGGTCAGCCCCCACTAAGTGCTGCTGGTGTATGGTCGGCCCCTTCTGTGCTGCCGCTGCCTGTTTTCACTATTCAGCATCATCAGCTTTTCACCATCTTTCATCTGTTAGTGAGAATACAGATTTATCATGTAGAGGTTAATCCACTGCCCGGATCCTCCCAGTTGCTGATGTCATGGAGCAGCATCACTTAAATGGAAAAGATGCAGTAGAGCTGGTTTTGTCATTTAGCACAACATATTAGGATGTAACGTATAATGGGTCGTTTTCCATGGGTTTAATAAATAGTAACTGAATTTCCCATTGTAATTTTCATTACTCAGTTTTTTCATCTACACAGTGAATTATTTTGCAAGGCATGTGCTCGTTTCTCTCTTCCTAAAAGATGTGTAATAAGTTTACGCAACTTGTTAGTGTAATAAGTTTACGCAACTTGTTACAAGAAAAGTGGGTCTAAAATGTAAAATTTACACTGAAGGGACTCACCCTCCCCTGGGTGCAGTGATGGCTGTCCGCTACTGCTCTGCTCTCATTGTTTTTTTCTGCAGAGGAGTTTCATCTAACCCGACACAGTCACTGAATTCAGTGATTGGCTGCAGTGGTGATTAGCACTGTCAACGTGATGTCATTGCTGCGACCTAAACACTGAGACCAGAGCAGCAGTGAACAGCCATCACTGGACTCAAAGAGGCGAATACCTGCTGTGTTTATTATTTTAGGTATTTTAGAGCATTTAGGGGGGACTTACCTGAAAGTGGAAAATCCCTTTAAATATGGAATGGACATGGAATGTCTGTGGATTACAGTGGAATGAATACATATCCCATACACCAAATGTAGTGAATTCTCTTCTCTTAGGCCCGTTTCACACGTCAGTGAAAAATAGTGACGTTTTTCACTGGCGTGTAAAACACGCACATGTCCCTGCGTGTGCCGAAAATCACGGCACACGTGGGTTGTCTAAGTGCAATCCGGGCTCCGTTCTCCGTGGCCCGTGATTGCACTTAGAGATTCACTCACCTGCGCCCGCTCCCGCTGTCCATGGTGCTGATCGCTCCCGCGACGCAGCATCCGGCCGGCGGTGACCCCCGCAGCAGCTGCTTCCGGGTCGGCTGTGTCGCGCATACTGAATATGCGCGACAGTAATCAGCCGGCACAGAAGGAGCAGGGAGAACGGGCTGCAGACAGCGCGCCTGAAGCCGGGTGAGTTAAAATGTTTTTTATTTTAAAAGTACGTTTTTTTCTGGCACGTGTTTCACGGACCACACCACTGCGTGGTCCGTGGAACATCAGTGATGCCAGAAAAAAATGGACATGTCTCCGTGCAGCAATCACGCACACGCGGGTACGCTGCACAGAGACACGTGCAGTGACAAATCACTGACGTGTGAGCAGACCCATTGATTATAATGGGTCTGCGTATGTCCGTGATTCTGGTACGTTTAAAAAAAAGCACAAACGTCCCAGAATCACTGACGTGTGAAAGGGGCCTTAGGCTGCTTTCACACATCCGGTTTTAGCAGTGCGGCTAAATCCGGCTCTAAAACCTATGCAACGGATGCGGCAAAAAAACGCATCCTTTGCATAAGTTTTTACATGCGGCCCGTCCGGTTTTTGCCGGTTGCGGCAAGCTACTGAGCATGCGCAGTGCAAAAAACCACATGCGGCGGCCGGATGCGTTTTTTGCCACATCCGGCATCCATAGGCATGCATTGGAAAAAGCGGGGTTTCTTTGTCGCTCTATTGGGAGACCCAGACAATTGGGGTGTATAGCTACTGCCTCCGGAGGCCACACAAAGTATTACACTTAAAAGTGTAAGGCCCCTCCCCTACTGCCTATACACCCCCCGTGGGATCACGGGCTCCTCAGTTTTCATGCTTTGTGCGAAGGAGGTCAGGCATCCACGCATAGCTCCACTGTTTAGTCAGCAGCAGCTGCTGACTTTGTCGGATGGAAGAAAAGAGGGCCCATACTAGGGCCCCCAGCATGCTCCCTTCTCACCCCACTTTTGTTGGCGGTGTTTGTTAAGGTTGAGGTACCCATTGCGGGTACGGAGGCTGGAGCCCACATGCTGCTTTCCTTCCCCATCCCCTTAGGGCTCTGGGTGAAGTGGGATCCCATCGGTCTCCAGGCACAGGAGACCGTGCTCCGTCCACAGCCCCTGGGAATCTGCTGGACATGGAGCTGAGTATCGTCAGGGACAGGGCCCTGCTACATTAAGGTACTCTGTGTCCCCGTACAAATCGCGCACACACACTGCAGCATTGCTGGGTGTGTTAGTGCGCCGGGGACAGAAACGCGGCGCGCTTGTGCTTTTACTCACTGCAGCTTTGCTGAGTGAGTTTATGTATTAGGGACTGCCGCGCCGGCCGCTGCTGGCGGTTTTTTACACTGCGGCGCGGCTGGGACTTGTGGTGCGCCGGGGACTTCCGCGCTGGCCGTGCTTATACGACGGCCGCGCTTATAAATCGAGTCCCCGGCTTTTGCGGCCTAGTTCCGTTTCGTTCCCGCCCCCAGGCCTGCCAGTCAGGGGAAGGGCGGGACGCTGTTCAGAACGTCAGCGCCGAGGGCTGGAGTCTGCTTAGCATACTCCAACCCCCCTCACTGGGCACAGTGGGACGCCAGTTTCCCGCACTTTGTCTGGGGCACGCCCACGGCCCGCCCCTCTTCACAGGACGCCGGCAGCCATTCCTGTTTGCAGTCTGAGTGGAGAGGGGAGACAAGCTCTGGGAGACCCAGACACGGTATTCTGGCGACCACACACCCGCTTGGAGCGGGCGGTAAGCGGCACCTCGGGTGCTGACCCCACTAGTGCCGAAGTGTTCATTTGTACTTTATGCTTGTATGCTATACATTGCACTGTACGGTCGCTATTCTTGGCTATATACCCTCCTAGATTGCTAGACAACAGCATGTCGTCCGCAAAAAGCAAGGGGGCCAAGACACAGGCTTTCTATGCTACTTGTACCGCATGTGAGGCTGTTCTACCGGCAGGTGCCACTGACCCCCATTGTGTGCAATGTTCGGCCCCTGTAGCACTTGCTCAGCCGGGGTCTCTGCCTGAGGTGGCCCAAGGAGAACCACCTGTGAACACTGTCCAGGTGACAGGGACGGAGTTTGCAGTTTTTGCTGATAGATTGTCTGTGACTATGACTAAAATCCTTGAGACTTTGCAGTCCAGACCGGTAACTCAGACCATGGGCACTGTTGATTCAATGCTTCCTGGCCCCCCTCATTTGGAACAAATCCGTGCTCCGGGGGGGTCCCATGCAACCCGGGGTGATGGCTCTGACACGGACGACAGTCCCAGACAGCCTAAGCGAGCTCGCTATGAGCGACCCTCGACTTCATCACACTGGTCAGGGTCTCAGCAGGAGGACTCTCTGTATGATGAGGCAGAGGTAGCTGATCAGGATTCTGATCCTGAGACCGCTCTCAATCTGGATACACCTGATGGGGACGCAATAGTGAATGATCTCATAGCGTCCATTAATAAAATGTTGGATATTTCTCCCCCAGCTCCTCCAGTGGAGGAGTCAGCTTCACAGCAGGAGAAATTCCATTTCAGGTATCCCAAGCGTAAATTGAGTACTTTTCTGGACCACTCTGACTTTAGAGAGTCAGTCCAGAAACACCACGCTTATCCAGATAAGCGTTTCTCCAAACGTCTTAAGGAGACACGTTATCCCTTTCCCCCGGACGTGGTCAAGAGCTGGACCCAGTGTCCAAAGGTGGATCCCCCAATCTCCAGGCTTGCGGCTAGATCCATAGTTGCAGTGGAAGATGGGGCTTCACTTAAAGATGCCACTGACAGACAGATGGAGCTCTGGTTGAAATCCATCTATGAAGCTACCGGCGCGTCGTTTGCTCCAGCATTCGCAGCTGTATGGGCACTCCAAGCTATTTCAGCTGGTCTGGCGCAGATTGACACTGTCACACGTACATCTGTTCCGCAAGTAGCGTCCTTAACTTCTCAAATGTCGGCATTTGCGTCTTACGCTATTAATGCTGTCCTGGACTCTACGAGCCGTACGGCAGTGGCGTCCGCCAACTCCGTAGTTTTACGCAGGGCTTTGTGGTTAAGAGAATGGAAGGCAGATTCTGCTTCCAAGAAGTGCTTAACCAGTTTACCATTTTCTGGTGACAGACTGTTTGGTGAGAGATTGGATGAAATCATTAAACAGTCCAAGGGTAAGGATTCATCCTTACCTCAGCCCAGACCAAATAAACCCCAACAGAGGAGGGGACAGTCGAGGTTTCGGTCCTTTCGAGGCTCGGGCAGGTCCCAATTCTCCTCGTCCAAAAGGACTCAAAAGGATCAGAGGAGCTCAGATTCTTGGCGGACTCAGTCACGCCCAAAGAAAGCAGCCGGAGGAACCGCTACCAAGGCGGCTTCCTCATGACTTTCGGCCTCCTCTCTCCGCATCCTCGGTCGGTGGCAGGCTCTCCCGCTTTGGCGACATTTGGCTGCCACATGTCAAAGACCGTTGGGTGAGAGACATTCTGTCTCACGGGTACAGGATAGAGTTCAGTTCTCGTCCTCCAACTCGATTCTTCAGAACTTCTCCGCCTCCCGGCCGAGTCGATGCTCTTCTGCAGGCGGTGTGCTCTTTAAAGGCAGAAGGAGTGGTGATCCCTGTTCCTCTTCAGGAGCACGGTCACGGTTTTTACTCCAATTTGTTTGTGGTGCCAAAAAAGGACGGGTCTTTCCGTCCCTTCTGGACCTAAAACTGCTCAACAAGCATGTGAAAACCAGGCGGTTCCGGATGGAATCCCTCCGCTCCGTCATCGCCTCAATGTCTCAAGGAGATTTCCTAGCATCAATAGACATCAAAGATGCTTATCTCCACGTGCCGATTGCTCCAGAGCATCAGCGTTTTCTACGCTTCGTTATAGGAGACGAACACCTTCAGTTCGTAGCCCTGCCTTTCGGTCTGGCGACAGCCCCAAGAGTCTTCACCAAGGTCATGGCAGCAGTAGTAGCAGTCCTGCACTCTCAGGGTCACTCTTTGATCCCTTACTTGGACGATCTACTTGTCAAGGCACCCTCTCAAGAGGCATGCCAACACAGCCTGAACGTTGCGCTGGAGACTCTCCAGAGTTTCGGGTGGATCATCAACTTTTCAAAGTCAAATCTGACCCCAACCCAATCGATAACATACCTTGGCATGGAGTTTCATACTCTATCAGCGATAGTGATGCTTCCGCTGGACAAACAGCGTTCACTACAGACAGGGGTGCAATCTCTCCTTCAGGGCCAGTGGCACCCCTTGAGACGCCTCATGCACTTCTTGGGGAAGATGGTAGCAGCAATGGAGGCAGTCCCTTTCGCGCAGTTTCATCTGCGTCCACTACAATGGGACATTCTCCGCCAATGGGACGGGAAGTCGACGTCCCTAGACAGGAACGTCTCCCTTTCTCAGGCGGCCAAGGATTCTCTTCAGTGGTGGCTTCTTCCCACCTCTTTGTCAATAGGAAAGTCTTTCCTACCCCCATCCTGGGCGGTGGTCACAACGGACGCGAGTCTATCAGGGTGGGGAGCAGTTTTTCTCCACCACAGGGCTCAAGGTACGTGGACTCAGCAAGAGTCCACCCTTCAGATCAATGTTCTGGAAATCAGAGCAGTGTATCTTGCCCTACAAGCCTTCCAGCAGTGGCTAGAAGGCAAGCAGATCCGAATTCAGTCGGACAACTCCACAGCGGTGGCATACATCAACCACCAAGGAGGGACACGCAGTCGGCAAGCCTTCCAGGAAGTCCGGCGGATTCTGACGTGGGTGGAAGACACGGCATCCACCATATCCGCAGTTCACATCCCGGGCGTAGAAAACTGGGAAGCAGACTTCCTCAGTCGCCAGGGTATGGATGCAGGGGAATGGTCTCTTCACCCGGACGTGTTTCAGGATATTTTTCGCCGCTGGGGGAGGCCGGACGTCGACCTAATGGCGTCCCGGCACAACAACAAGGTCCCGGCCTTCATGGCACGGTCTCACGATCTCAGAGCTCTGGCGGCGGACACCTTAGTTCAACATTGGTCGCAGTTCCGGCTGCCTTATGTGTTCCCACCTCTGGCGCTGTTGCCCAGAGTGCTACGCAAGATCAGGTCCGACTGCCGCCGCGCCATCCTCGTCGCTCCAGACTGGCCAAGGAGGTCGTGGTACCCGGATCTGTGGCATCTCACGGTAGGACAACCGTGGGCAATACCAGACCGGCCAGACTTGCGGTCTCAAGGGCCGTTTTTCCATCAGAATTCTGCGGCCCTGAGCCTGACTGTGTGGCCATTGAGTCCTGGATCCTAGCGTCTTCAGGATTATCTCAAGAGGTCATTGCCACCATGAGACAGGCTAGGAAACTAACCTCTGCCAAGATCTACCACAGGACGTGGAAGATATTCTTAGCTTGGTGCTCTGCTCAGGAAGTTTCTCCCTGGCCATTTGCTTTGCCTACTTTTCTTTCCTTCCTGCAATCCGGGTTGGAAAAAGGTCTGTCGCTCGGCTCCCTTAGGGGACAAGTCTCTGCGCTATCTGTATTTTTTCAGAAGCGCCTAGCACGACTTCCTCAGGTACGCACGTTCCTGCAAGGGGTTTGTCATATCGTCCCTCCTTACAAGCGGCCGTTAGAGCCCTGGGATCTGAACAGGGTTCTAATTGCTCTCCAGAAGCCGCCTTTCGAGCCTTTGAGGGATGTTTCCCTGTCTCGCCTTTCACAGAAAGTGGCCTTTCTAGTAGCGGTCACGTCTCTTCGGAGAGTGTCCGAGCTAGCAGCGCTGTCATGCAAATCTCCCTTCCTGGTGTTTCACCAGGACAAGGTGGTTCTGCGCCCGATTCCGGAGTTTCTTCCTAAGGTGGTATCCCCCTTTCATCTCAATCAGGATATCTCCTTACCTTCTTTGTGTCCTCGTCCAGTTCATCAATGTGAAAAGGATTTGCATTTGTTGGATCTGGTGAGAGCACTCAGAATCTACATTTCCCGCACGGCACCTCTGCGCCGTTCGGATGCACTCTTTGTCCTTGTCGCCGGCCAGCGTAAAGGGTCGCAAGCTTCCAAATCCACCCTGGCTCGGTGGATCAAGGAACCAATTCTTGAAGCCTACCGTTCTGCGGGGCTTCCGGTTCCCTCAGGGCTGAAGGCCCATTCTACCAGAGCCGTGGGTGCGTCCTGGGCATTACGGCACCAGGCTACGGCTCAGCAAGTGTGCCAGGCGGCTACCTGGTCGAGTCTGCACACTTTTACCAAGCATTATCAGGTGCATACCTATGCTTCGGCGGACGCCAGCCTAGGTAGACAAGTCCTTCAGACGGCGATTGTCCACCTGTAGAAAAGGGCCGTTTTTATGGCCCTATCACGAGGTATTATTTTACCCACCCAGGGATTGCTTTTGGACATCCCAATTGTCTGGGTCTCCCAATAGAGCGACAAAGAAGAAGGGAATTTTGTTTACTTACCGTAAATTCCTTTTCTTCTAGCTCTAATTGGGAGACCCAGCACCCGCCCCTGTTTTTTTGTATACACATGTTGTTCATGTTGAATGGTTTCAGTTCTCCGATATTCCTTCGGATTGAATTTGCTTAAACCAGTTTATTGGCTTTCCTCCTTCTTGCTTTTGCACTAAAACTGAGGAGCCCGTGATCCCACGGGGGGTGTATAGGCAGTAGGGGAGGGGCCTTACACTTTTAAGTGTAATACTTTGTGTGGCCTCCGGAGGCAGTAGCTATACACCCCAATTGTCTGGGTCTCCCAATTAGAGCTAGAAGAAAAGGAATTTACGGTAAGTAAACAAAATTCCCTTCTTTTTTGCCGGACAAAAAAACGTCCAAGGGAACGTTCCATGGGCTAAATATGCCGCGCGGACCGAACGCAAGGCCATGTGGCACAATCCGGCACTAATGAAAGTCTATGCAGAAAAAACGCAACCGGCGGCAAAAAAACCCGGTTGCATTTTTTCTGCAAAGAGCCGGATAGTGCCGCACAGGAAAAACCGGATGTGTGAAAGCAGCCTCAATTGATAGGCAATGAGTATGGAAAAGGTGCAGATAATCGTGGAATAAACACATAACCCATATAATTTACACTGTCCTCTGTAATTGTCCTATCCACTGCACAGCAGCATTTCTTCGATCCTGATGGCAGAATGCGCTTATCCTTTACAGTGGTGGTCTGGCGTAGCTCACGTTCGTATCCAATGGTGAGAGAAGTCTATAATGTAGCCTCCCTGAATATCTATCAGGACACATACATTTATACTCAGCAGATATTGTACTAATATAGGACATGTGGAGAATACCCGCCAATTGGGCACGTTCACCTGCCCAATAGTGCTGCCATCCACACATATACAGGAATTCAGAACTATTCTTGACCAGTGTGAATTATAAGGAACATAGGCCTGATTCGTCATATCTTTTATGCCAGAATTTTATCCTAAAAAGTTTTGAAAAGTCCAAAGATTTTGGCGCAACGCAAGGCTGTGCTAAAATTTTGCAACTTTTTGCATTCACATGGGAGTAACCATGGACCTTCCCAGTCTGATAATATCAGCCCCCAGCTGTCTGCTTTACCTTTGCTGGTTATCAAAAATGGGAGGTACCCCATGTCGTTTTCTTCATTTAATCATTTATTTGGTTAATGGCTGTAAAATCTATTTATTAGGTAGCTACTATCTATCCCTCTATCTATCTATCTATCTATCTATATATCTATCTATCTATCTATCCATCCTATCTATTTAGGAAAAAAGGGGGGAAAAAACTGCTCACCATTCCATAATGAAAATTCACTGGTGGTGCACATCCAGTTTAATATACTTGAAAAGAGAAAGACAGTGAAGGCACATCCAATCCTGGAGATGAAGATTAATATCAAAAACCTTTATTCAGATTACCGTTTATTAAAAAATGTGCAAATGTTGCTGAACAGGACAAACCGACTCGTTTCTGGCGTCTACAGACATCTTTAGCAAAATTGTAAATAAGCTAGGCTCAACTGCTTATAGCCTGGTGCTCAGGAGAATAAAATAGCTTAAACAAAGAACCCTGGCACCAAGTTCAGGAAAAAACGAATAAGTGAATAGGTTTGTTGTATGCTCGTGATTTATTCAAAGTTGTAGAGGTGACAAACATATGTGACAATTCACATTGAACGGTTCTGTCCAACACTTCGGCTCATAGAAGAGCCTTCATCAGGGACACATTAACACTAAATAAAACAGGGTATAACAAAGATTACAAATCTGCTCATTACATAACAAAAGGATATGCAGAAAAAAATAACCTGTGAGATATGTGTATAAAACATAACAATAATTATACTATGAATGTGTATAAAGAGAATAAGGTAAGGCGGCTGACACAAAATATTTTGTGGTGATATATATGTGAATTGGAGTGGAGTGAAAATGGGAGTAACGTGAAGAAGAAAGGGGAAAAGGAGAAAGAGAAAGTGAGAGAGCAAAAGAGCAAGAAAGAGGAAGGAAAAAAGAAAAAAATGAAAGTCGAAAAAGAAAGAGACATACCCGTATGGTAGGTATGGGAAATAAGGTACTTTATATACACGTGTAAGATGAAGGTAGGTCTAAAAGGAAATAAGTACAAACTGAATATACATGTTATACTGTAACAAGGTTAATGTAAAAGGATTATGTAACTCACATGGCATGTCCTTTATATAAGGAACTGGCTGTAGTACCCATGCATTGCCAGGGATAGTAACTGTCTCTCTGTCTCTCTCCCAGTCTCTGTGTGTCGCTGTCTGTCTGTCTCGGTCTGTGCCTTTTTTTTATCTGTCTGTGTCTATGTCTGTCTGTGTTTCTATCTCTGTCTGTATTTGTATCAGTCTATCTGTCGCCATCTGTGTCTCTCTATCTCTCTGTCTGTCTCTATGTGTGTGTCTGTCTGTCTTTCTCTTTCCATGTTTGTCTCTTTCCCCATCTGTCTTTGTCTCTTTCCCGTCTGTCTCTTTCCAGGTCTTTCTCTTTCTAGGTCTTTCTCTTTCCAGGTCTTTCTCTTTACAGGTCTGTCTCTTTACAGGTCTGTCTCTTTGCCCGTCTGTCTCTTTCCAGGGCTGTCTCTTTGCCCATCTGTCTCTTTGCTCGTCTGTCTCTTTACCCGTATGTCTCTTTGTCTGGCTGTCTTTTTACCCAGCTGTCTCTTTCCCGGTCTGTTTCTTTCCAGGGCTGTCTCTTTCCCCGTCTGTTTCTTTACCCATCTGTCTCTTTCCCCGTCTGGCTCTTTCCCCGTCTGGGTCCTTCCAGGTCTGTCTCTTTGCCCGTCTGTCTCTTTGCTGGGCTGACTCTTTGCTGGGCTGACTCTTTGCTGGGCTGACTCTTTGCCGGGCTGTCTCTTTCCAGGTCTGTCTCTTTGCCCGTCTGTCTCTTTCCAGGTCTGTCTGTCTCTTTCCACGTCTGTCTCTGTCTCTTTCCACGTCTGTCTCTTTCCATGTCTGTCTCTTTCCACGTCTGTCTCTTTCTGTCTCTATCTGTCTCACCACCGACATCTTATTACATCACACATAAGCTTCTTATACTATTTACAGTTTATTTTGTTCCTATAGTAACCACTGACAGTTGCTATCCTGCAGCTCCCAGCTATTCAGTTTAATGGAGGCAGGATTTTTAAGAGTAACTGTAAAGCACGGGGTTAATTTTTCCCATCAAAACATAGTCTATGACGTTCCCTGGGTTACATGGGGCGTCTGTGCAAAATTTCATGATTGTAAATGCGACGGTGCAAATTTCTTTAGCGGATACACACACACACACACACACACACACACACACACACACACACACACACACACACACTGAGCTTTATATATTAGATGGATGGGACACCATGGTGTAGGTAGAAAATGATAAGGAAGAAGAAAATTCCTTACTGGAAGCGAGGTAAATAACACTAAATTATTATATGAAATGCACACAGAAACGGTAGTGTAGTTGTACATATCAGTATACAAAACTGTGGGAGGACTGGAGCTCATAATTAGTGTGCTATGGAGGAATCACACTGGTATGGTAGGGCTGAAAATAGAATAGTGAGATATGAAAGGGTCAGAGTAATATTGTCTCGGGTATGGGGTGTATTAACAAAGTGACATACCGATGTGAAAAAATGGTAAAATCTTACCCTGCAATGGTCAAAATAGGCATGCAGGATCAGTGACCAATGGTTAAGGGGAAAGAAACCCCCATGAAATTAGAAGTGGCAAAGTTAAAAGGGAAAAAGGGGGATCATGTTGTTGAAGCGTCATATTTCATCAGTATATGGTATAAGGTATTGTAACGGGGTGCCAGGGGTGCCTCCGGCCTTGTAGTCGTGGCCATTGCTGTCAGGCTTACCCCTGGCTCCGCCGTCACTTTAAGATCGGGAGACGACTTGGTGGGGCAGAGTGTGGTGGTGGTGCAGGTGTTGTCCGGTGCACAAACAGTCTTCAGGCAGGATGTAGTGAAAACAAAAGACATCTTTTATTGCACACTCTTCCACAATTCGGCAGTTGTATGCGACACTTTTTGGAGCTGGGGGACAACCTGTCCTAACGTACCCTCCTGTGGGGATGTGCCCTGGTTAATCTACTTCGCCGGGCTCCCACTTCGGTTACACACACACCGGACCCACACCGGTAGCTTCACTCTCCGAGGTTCCGTTCACTCCCGTTCTCTCCGGCGCCCCCTGTGGATTCAGCTCCCACACTCTGCCCCTCGCTGTTCACTCTTCAACATCCCGGATCCAACTCACTACCACACACACACTTCTCCTCCCCCCCTTTGGTTACTGCCGGCTCCTCCTTCCACTGTGGTGACAGCCGTCCCACCCGGCCACTATGGGGTGCCCTAACACAATACACATAAAAAGTAAAACATTTTTATTAATAGCATTTCCGGGCTAACTATGCTCCCTTTGTAGGGGGTCTGCACACCCACTACATACCTCCCCTCTTAAAACCCGAGCCTCCCGGCAAGGCTCCCATCTAAAATACACATTTTTTTTTTTTTAAAACTAAGCAAAACATGTTTCAGTAAACTGCGAACCTGTCCACAGTAGGGTACCCGGAATAGGCCCCAGTCCAGCGCCCGGAGGCTTGGCAGCGCTCCCGGTCTTAGGTGTGCCCGGAGGCTTGGCAGCGCTCCCGGTCTTGGTGGTAAAACGGCAGGAACACAAAGCTTCTTCATATCAGCGACGCGGAGGAGCCCTTGGCTCAGTCCAGCAGCAGACTCTCTCCGGGCTCAATCACTTATATGTTGCTAAACGATAACTTTGAACAACACCGGTCTTCAAACACGCCGGTCCAGATGCTTTACTCCGGGTGCAAAACCCGCTTCCATTCGGCTCTCTGAGCTCTGACGTAGTCCGACAAAGACTGCCCGGGCTGTCGGCGCAGCCTCTGAAAGGGCTCGTATGCGACGGCAGGCTTCGGTGCTGTGATCTCCTCAGTCCCCGACGGGGGTGATGGGGTCGCTGCCCGAGGCGGCTGAGGTAAATCTAGAACGATCACCGGATGGGTGTTAATGTTCTGGCTGATAGCCAGCACCGCCGGGGTTCCCTTCTCCGGATCAGTGGTCGGTCCGGGCATCACCTCCGGAGCTACCGCTAAGGTACGTCTTGGCTGAGAGGATTCGGCCAGCACCGGTCTTGGCTGCGCCCGCCGCCGGCTTTGGTGTTCCTCCCACTCCAGCTCTTGCTGCCATTGAGCAGCTTCTTGTGAGGTGGGCATTCGGGTCACACTAACCGCGAAGAGGCCTCGGCATCCCACCTCTGGTATGAACCGGACTTTTTCCCCCGGGTAGAGCGTGTGTAGGCGCTGAGGTAACCCTTCGACATCCAGATGTACGCGATTATAGAAATAATCATCGCCGGTTGTCTCCTCTCGGATGAAGCCGTAGCCCTCTTGCTGGTTAAACTTCACCACGATTCCCGTGGTGAACTGTAACTCAAATTCTTCACCCCGGGGACCGGCCATTATCTCCCGGGCCACAGTTTCAGCGAGCAGTCTCTCCTGCACGGGGTCAGGTTCTGGGGACGGAGACTTTCTGTAAGGTAGGGAAGACGGCTGCACCGGGTCCCAGAAGAAGCCCCAGCTATCCCTTTCCAGCTTCCGGGTGGGTGAATCTTCCGGATCGTGTATGGGGGCAGGTGTCGGCGGTTCCACCGCGACGGGCGGGGATGTCTCCAGGTCTGGATGAGAGATTCCCAGGGGCCGATTCCCCGACGGCAGCGGAGTGTTATATGTCGCCCGGACCTCTGTCGTGGTCCCGCCGGTCACGGCGTCCCACGTGGTGATCCAGGTGACTTTAGTCGGGCGCCCCTGTCCTCCTGGTCCAGCCGGTAACTCAAACGGTGACACTTCTGCAGCTGCAGCCGCAGACTGCTTGGGACGTCCTCGGCCCAGGTGGGTGAGTGCCATCGCGGTCTCCATCTCCTGTTGCTGCCTGGAGGTCTCCATCTCGTTCACGCTCTGTAGCTCTGACAATGGCGGCGAGGTCAGTGGAGAAGCTGGAGGAAGTGGAGGCGGGCCTACTTTTCCCGCTCTTGGGTATACTCCACCCCCAGTCTCCCACATCATATCGACCCCTCCGCGGCGGTTCTTCTTTTTCTTCAAAACACCGCCCACTTCATATGTATTCCTTCGTGCCCTGGGACCGGCACCTCCCCTCTTTGGGCGGAGTACTCCGAACTTCTTTTTCGGCACCGGCCAGCCCCAGGCTCTTCTTTTGGCGCCAACTTTTCGCGCGCTTTCTGCATCTTCACAGACGACGGCCATCTTGCCGCCATCTTGTGCCCGGTCCAACGCTGCAGGCACTGTTTCTTCTTCCCACCATGGGACTGGAAATCTTCGCTGAAAGTCCGGATCATGGGCCCTTGGCACCACTTGGTCTCCTTCTTCTTGGAGCGGGTCCCTTTGCATATGATCCGGATCCTGCCGACTACGCCACATGTAACGGGGTGCCAGGGGTGCCTCCGGCCTTGTAGTCGTGGCCATTGCTGTCAGGCTTACCCCTGGCTCCGCCGTCACTTTAAGATCGGGAGACGACTTGGTGGGGCAGAGTGTGGTGGTGGTGCAGGTGTTGTCCGGCGCACAAACAGTCTTCAGGCAGGATGTAGTGAAAACAAAAGACATCTTTTATTGCACACTCTTCCACAATCCGGCAGTTGTATGCGACACTTTTTGGAGCTGGGGGACAACCTGTCCTAACGTACCCTCCTGTGGGGATGTGCCCTGGTTAATCTACTTCGCCGGGCTCCCACTTCGGTTACACACACACCGGACCCACACCGGTAGCTTCACTCTCCGAGGTTCCGTTCACTCCCGTTCTCTCCGGCGCCCCCTGTGGATTCAGCTCCCACACTCTGCCCCTCGCTGTTCACTCTTTCACATCCCGGATCCAACTCACTACCACACACACACTTCTCCTCCCCCCCCTTGGTTACTGCCGGCTCCTCCTTCCACTGTGGTGACAGCCGTCCCACCCGGCCACTAGGGGGTGCCCTAACACAATACACATAAAAAGTAAAACATTTTTATTAATAGCATTTCCGGGCTAACTATGCTCCCTTTGTAGGGGGTCTGCACACCCACTACAGTATAAAGGGAAACATACCTAAGGCTGGCAAAGAATGGGTAAGGGTACCGGGAAGAAGCCTGCAATATTGTTGAGGGAACAAGTAAGACATTGCATTGTCCCCATCCTAGTAATGTGTTCAGCATTGTCTTCATTCTGCAGTAATGTGCCCAGCATTGTCCCCATCCTAGCATTGTGCCCAGCTTTTTCCCCATCGTAGTATTGTGCCCAACATTGTCCTCATTCTGCAGTAATGTGCCCAGGATTGTCCCCATCCTAGTAATGTGCTCAGCATTGTCCCCTTTTACTAATTTGCCCATGCTGATCGTCTTCATGTAGCAATGCCCCCTTTACTGGCCCATCCTGTAGTAATGTCCCCTATTGTGGAATTCTTCACACACACACACACACATACACACACACACACAAACACACACACACTCACCTGTCCTCTTTTCCCACAGTTTCCTCAAATCTGCTTCCTCCAGCCGCAGTCCCATGGCCCCCTTGATGATCACGGCCGGTGCAGGGGCCTGCTGTCATCAGCGCTTTAATTCAGATGAATGATTTCCGATTCTGCGCAGAATCAAACTTTCTGAAAAGTTAATACTATGGCAGACGCCGACCAATCAGAGGTCAGCAGGTGACTTCATATGTGTCACCTGCTGGCCTCTGATTGGTCACGCCTGCTATTGGAATAGCTGTTCAGAGAGCTTGACTGTGTGCAGCGTAAGCAAAACAAGCATACCAAAGTAAATCTCTGGACTGCAGCAGCCGTGATCGGCAAGGAAGCCGAGGGCTGCAAGAAGCAGCCTGAGGGGCTGCATGCGGGCCACGTATTTGAGACCTCTGCATTAAAGGCATTATTGTCAGTGTCATGCTTTTTTTCCAGTACGTGGCACACTGACGGTACACACATACACACAGATGACACAAACGTACACACTGGAATTTGCCACACAACAGCTTCAGGCTTAGACTGTGTTGAGCAGATGGCACTGAGGTAATAGTGTTTAAAGGGAACGTGTAAAAAGATTTTTCCCTTATGGACTGCTGCCACCACCAGTGAGCTCTTATATACAGTATTCTAGAATTCTGTATATAAGAGCCCGTTTATTATACTCACTTAGGGGGTGGTCTGGTCCGATGGGTGTCGCTGCTCTTTGGTCTGGTGCCTGCCCCATGTTGTCCGATCACTGTCCTCTTTCTTCTGAGGCCCCTGTGGATAACGCGTCCTACATCATCCACACAGGTCGGCATTGTGGTCCTGCGCAGGTGAACTTTGATCTGCCCTCAGCAGGCCAGATCAAAGTATTGTAGTACGCAGGGGCGAGGAATGGTCAAGACAGCCCGTGCATGCGAAGTACAATACTATGATCTGCCCTGCTGAGGACCGATCAAAGTGCGCCTGTGCAGGATCACAATGCCAGCCTGTGTGGATGACATAGAATATGTCATCCACACAGGACTCATAAGAAGGACAGCGATCGGACAAGATGGAGGAGGCGCCGGACTGAGAGCAGTGGCACCCATCATACTGGGCTGCCTAGGTGAGTAGTATAAGGCCCTGTGCGCACGCTGCAGTTTTTGCTGCGGTTTTGCTGTAGAAAATGTTCATAACCTTTCTGCAGTCATTCCCCAGGAAAACCTATGGTAAAAAAAATGGTGTGAGCACACTGCGTTTTTTTCCCCTACAGGTTTTGCTGCAGAAGTTCTGCAGCAAAAATAATGAGCATGTCACTTCTTTTCAGCATGTACCTGCAGTATTTTATGTATCCAAGAGAGCGCAGTCCTGCACCACCCGTATAAGCCTGCCACACCTGGGATCACTGGAGGGTGAGGAATATAGCATCAGACGTCCTTGTTGGAAACCGGATCAGCGTGCAGGTCCAAAAAGCAAAAGTCAGTACCATTTATCCATACAGAAGAAGAATAAGACCGCACCACTGCTGTTGTCTTTTTCCGGATCTTTATTCCATAAGCAAAGTAAAAGGGTGTGTGAAGATCAGCGGGTGGAGGAGACCTGGATGCGGCCCCTCACTATGGACGACGGCCGTTTCGCCTGTAATTAGGCTTCCACGGGTCCACCACGGTGGACCCGTGGAAGCCTAATTACAGGCGAAACGGCCGTCGTCCATAGTGAGGGGCCGCATCCAGGTCTCCTCCACCCGCTGATCTTCACACACCCTTTTACTGTGCTTATGGAATAAAGATCCGGAAAAAGACAACAGCAGTGGTGCGGTCTTATTCTTCTTCTGTATGGATAAACCTGCAGTATTTTACACCTTTGACTGTAATGTAATCATGAAATAACGCAGGTAGCAAATTATTCATTGCGTTATTCCCACGGTATTTTGCATTTTTCGTGACATAGTGATGATCACTACCTTGCGTTTTGCAAGGAAGTGATGTCATTAGGACAGGAAGAGGAAATTGAGCAAAGAGTAAATACACACATCACACTCACACACAGACACATACATATATAATGCACAGACACATAGAAATCAGAAACGAACACTGTTATGATTCAGGGAATCCCAAATGGTAACAGAGTGACTGGAACCTTAATGGATTGCAAACCTAATCCTAACACACAACTAGAAGTAGCTGTGGGACGAGGCTACGATGACCTAGTCGTCTCGACACAGCCAGAGAGCTAAATATTCTCACAGATAGAGATATAAGAAAGCTAATCTGCCTCGGAGCAGTCCCCAAAGATAGATAGATAGCCCCCCACATGTAAAGGCTGCGGTGATATAAAAAAAACACAATACAAAGCTAGAAAAGACAGATTCATCAAAGGTGAGGCCCAAACTATCTTTATAGGAAAGGATAGGAAGGAGACTGTCTGCAACCATAAAAACCATACTATATACTAGCACTTCTGATATGGAAAAATCCTGAGGTCACACAACCTCTTCCCCACTGTATCAGCACTCTGATGTTACTGGGATCCAAAAACACTAATATAGATGAGGGACTGAATTAATACCAAGCATGACATACACACTACCCTGCAGAATCATGGAGCAAAGTATACAGACTCTCCCAGCAGGGAATGTTCCCATTCCACCAAGAACTCCACACAGACAAAATAGAAATAAAGCATTAGTATCAAAGCAGAAAAAACAACAAAGAAGTGGAAAACAAAGAGCAGAGGTACAAAGACCACTTATATGAGAGGAGTTCTGGTAGAGAGCAGAGCTGGTTACAGAATGTCCTTAAGGCCTCTGACACACATCCGTTAAAACCACGCACGTGTAATACGGGCCGTTTTTCAGGTCCGCGATCCATTTTTTATCCGTTTTTATGGTCTGTGTGGGCTTTGTATGATCGGTGTATGCTAGCCGTGTGTGCGTGTGTAATGCCCGTTTGTGCGTGTGATGTTTAACTTACGTGTGAATGTTTTTTCCGTGTGAAATGTTCCCTGTTTAATGTAAAATGTCGTGTTTGATTACCCGCTGACAGCAGACAGTCGCGCGCTGAGAATGAACTCGGGTGAACTTCACCCGACTTCATAGTCATACCACAGCTGTGTCTGTGTCGCGTACTGATTAGCGGTCACCCGTGCAGGACTCACCGGTGACCGCTAATCCCATAAGTGACTGTAGTGAGCAGCGCGATTAGCGCTACCGTCACTCAGGTTACCCGCGGCTAGCTTGAGTCCACCCCCCGTGACCACAACTCACCTGTGACTTCATAGCTGTCACTCGGGTGACTTGCTGTCACAGTTGGAGGATCCAGCGGTGGCCGCGAGTGACCTCAGTCACAGCTCAGCTGATCGCGATACTCACCTCAGTTGCTGCGTGGATCTGTCAGGAGCGGCGGTGTTCTTCTGCCGCTCCTGTCACCTTCATGTAGCAGAGCTGGAAGCGACGCGGGACATCCGTGGATTACGCCGGACATGGATGGGTATTTGGGGCATAATAAATTGGTGAACGAGGGTTTTTTTTAGTGTTTATTATTTCAAATAAAGGATTTTTCGTTGTGTGTGTTTATTTACTGTCACATACAGATTAATCATGGAAGGTATCTCGGGGAGACTTCTGCCATGATTAATCTAGGACTTATTGGCAGCTGTAGGCTGCCATTAACTCCTTATTACCCTGATTGCCAACGCACCAGGGCAAATCGGGAAAAGCCGGGTACAGTTCCAGAACTGTCGCATGGAATGGATGCAGCATTTTTGGGTGGCTGCTGGCTGACATTGTTAGGCTGGGGTGCTCCCCATAACGTGGAGCTCCCCATCCTGAAAATACCAGCCTTCAGCCGTGTGGCTTTACCCTGGCTGGTATCAAAATGGGGGGGGACCGCACGTCGTTTTTTTTTAATTATTTAATTTTTTAACTGCACAGTATAGACCCGCCCACCGGCAGCTGTGATTGGTTGCAGTGAGACAGCTGTCACTCAGTGTGTGGGCGTGTCTAACTGCAACCAATCATAGGCGCCGGTGGGCGTGGAAAGTAGGGAATACGAGATTGATTAATGAGCGGCCAGCTTTTTCAAAATAGTAAAAGCCGCCGGAGCAGTGTGAACGCCATGCAGCGCCGCGCCGGTGATCGGGGATCGGTAAGTATGAGAGAGGGGGGAGGCTGACCAACAGACAGAGAGAGGGACAGACAAGACAGAGAGAGGGACCGACCGACAGAGAGAGACCGACCGACGGACTGAGGGAGATTGACCGACATAGACAGAAAAAGAAAGAATAGCCGACATCACTACAAAAAAGCACAAAACGTACACGGAGCATACAGAGATGCATCCGTGTCACGTACTTGTGCGCACCAAACCATTGACTTTCATGGTGTCCGTGTGTGCGTGTTCCGTGCAGGAAACGGACATGCTGCCGTGCAAAACGGAAACACATATGGATCACAGACACACGGACATGATGAAAAACGCAAGTTTGACCACAAACATAGATTAACATTGGTGCACGTTTGTCCTGGTCTCCAGTATATACAGAAACGGACAAAACACGCACGTTTTTAACGGTATACATAAACCCTGAGGAACACTCTGCACCACACCCACCAAACACGCATTGGGCAGCCTGAGGGGATACAGGGCCGCCCAGATGGAGGGATGGTAGAAGGAGTAGTAGTAGAGAGAGAAGTGCCAGTGAGCGGTGACAGGAAGGTCACGCTGCGGTGCTGTGCTCCTGTACCGGTCCCAGGTGCCAGACGTTGGCCTGGCCTAGAAGGAGCTGGAACTCTGGTCGCAGGGGGTAGTGACAGGGGGCACGGTACTGCCACGGAGGGCAGATCGGCGGCCTTGTGCTACAACCGGGCAGGGGCCAGGGCACAACGGGGTACGTGGACCCTAGGCTGGGAAGTAGCTTCATGCAGCCCAGTAATTCACCCGACGAGGACGGAATCTTCATGAACCGCTCTCCACCCACTCCAAAATTGGGTATACTAGCACACTGAGAGGGATAGGGCTTCCCAAAACCATCCAGAAAATCCCAAGCGTGAACCCTGAGAGCAAGCTCACTCTGCTAGCCACGCAGGTGAGCGGGACCCGAGTAGTTTTAGGCGAAAGGGATCCACCAAGTGTAGACACAGTGCCAAGGGACAAGGCTTCAGACCAACCAGCAACGCCTAAAGGGCACGGACCCAACGTGTTCGGACTAAGGCTGCAGGGCGTTCAAGAATTTGGTTTACCTGGTGTCAGTGTCAGCATCTCTGGACTGTGTGAGTACGCTGTGTCCCTTTGCTCCCAACGGGTCCCCAGCCTGCCATCACCGAGCCCCGGGACACCTTCCCCTGCCCATGGAGGGGTTAACATCTCTAGTTTCCATCCCATCGCTCCCGGGCACTCTCCTCCTATCTCCTAAATGCAGCGGTGGTATCCCATTTTACCACGAACCATGGGTGGCGTCACAAACACTATCCAATCAACCCTTCCTTTTCCCCCCCTTTTATTTTTGAGAGGCCGCGCGACCCCGTCTCGGGTCCGGAGACCCCTCGAGCCACTGCGGATCCAGAACCGAGCAGCCCGTTGGCTGTCGCGGGGGCGGCACAGTTCAAGTAACCAATCGGATGGTATCAGACACTCCCCTCCAAAACGGCTTGAACGCCTCGCGTTCCCAAAACACGTGAAGCATAGTTCCTTCCTCTCTTCCACACCTCCAGCAGCTGGGATCCACTGATTGAAATATGTCATGAACCTTAGACAGCACCCTGTACCATCTGGATAATAATTTATAACTGGCCTCCTGGAACCTAGAGCTAATGAATAAACTATGTGCAAGCAGAAAAACACGGTCCCACTGGTCAGGAGGTGAGACTGATGCCAAGATCCCGTTCCCATTGTTTTACAAACGGAGGAGGGGGATGGTCTGAGGGAGAGCGAATGCCGTATCGGGCCCATTCCCACGCAAGTAAGTTCAAATTGTGTCTTGGGCAGCTGGAAGTGGGTCTTAGTTGGGAGTTTACTGAAAAAATGTGCCAGTTGCAAGGACATATACAGTATATAATAGCATGGGAGCCAGGCTGGGGGGACATTATATATCTGTAACGCTCCCCGGGTCCCGACGCCGCTCCTCACGCACCGCTCCGGCCCCCGGTCCTCCTGCCCACGGCTACTTGGCTCACTCTTCCTCCTCTGCGCCCCCCGTGCTTCCTGTCCTCCACTCCCAGCGTTTTCCTGTGACCCAGGACACACCATCGGGTCCTCCTGCATCCTCTGCACCGCTTCCTGCTCTGGTATCCGGCACATGGGCCTCGCGCATGCGCATTAGGGCGCGCGCGCGGTCACTGACCTCTTCTTAAAGGGCTAGCGTCCCAGAAACAGGATATTGCCATTACAGGTACAGGGTATATTAGACCTTCCTTTCCATGTGGGCGGGGCCTGTTCAACGTGTTACTTTAGCTAGGTGTTCAGGTCCCCTCGTACCTTGTCTCCTGTTAATCCTGCCTCTTTCGCAGAGCCAGCCCTGCCACCTTAACCCGGTCCTAATTACGGATTGCCCAGGAACTCTTCCGGTGACTGTCGGCTGTGAATCCCAACATCTTCCTTCAGCCGGAACCCGTCTCCGATCCCTGACCTCACCTCGTCATCTAAGCCTTCACGTCCAGCAGGATCCAGATCCCGCCTGATGCCCCTACCCAGCACCAGAACCTGATCTCCGTCATCGGCACTGCCTCCAGGAACCCTGTGGCCCCACAGACATCTTTCTACCAGTCTCCTGAAGGACACTGATCCTGCATCACTAGTACCCCGGCTACCGTGCATCTAGGCCCTCTGGTGGGGTGATCAGGGCAGTCCCTGTACAGGGGTTAGCTCCGGGTTGCCTCACTGGGGTAGTCCGGTGCACGGCGCAGAGGATCCACCACCAGGACATTACAATATCCTATAGATAAATCCTGGCTCTCATGCTGGTCAATATAATGTCCCCCAGCCTGGCTCCAATGCTGGTATATATAATGTCCCCCAGCCTGGCTCTCATGCTGGTATATATAATGTCCCCCAGCCTGGCTCTCATGCAGGTATATATAATGCCCCCCAGCCTGGCTCCCATGCTGGTATATATAATTTCCCCCAGCCTGGCTCCCATGCTGGTATACATAGTATAATGTCCCTCAGCCTGGCTCCCCTGCTGGTATATATAATGTCCCCTAGTCTGGCTCCCATGCTAATATTGTACCGCCCCGCGGACTCGGCTGCGACCGCCGAGCCACTCGGATCCGTGCTCGTACTGCGGGTGGTGGCTCGAGCCTCTCACGAACCCGGGGGTCACGTCGCTCTGCAAGGGGGTTGGCGCTACACGCGGGGATTTCAGTGTTTGGTTTGGGGTGATAGCTCATGACGCCACCCACGGGTTGTGGTGATTATGGACACCACCGCTGCGGTGAAGGTATGGGGCTCCCGGAAGCGATGTAATGGCGCAGCTAGGTGTTGACCCCTCCGTGGGCAGGGGGTGGTGGTCCCGGGGCCCGGTAGGCGAGGACCGGGGTGCAGGGTGAAGTGTTGCGGTGCAGTGTGGTGCGGTGCCTGATGACACTGGTGTACTCACTCTGACACAAGACACTGGAGTCTCTGGTAAACCAAACAGAATGATGAACGGGGCGTGCAGCCGGCTGCAGCTTCTTCCAGACTAGGTTGGTGATTTCCGCCTTTCTCCTGCACCTCTGTGTGTAAAATGTTTTGACTCTTATGCCTCGACACTGGTAGTCCGCTTCCCGACTTGTGTATGCCGGGGGAGCACGTTTGCCCGCAGACGCTGGCCCTTTGGGTCTCTATGCCTTGGCGGTGGCTTTACCCTGTATGGTTGGGCTGTTGTCTTCTAAAGGGACTTGTCTGGGGTAGGTCCTTAAGTCCAGCCCGCATTCAGTTGATTCGACTCGGCCCTGTTGGTTCAGGGCTTTGTACCGGGTCTGAGTACCCTGCCTGGTGCTCCGGTATCCAGTTGGCTCCCCGGTTCGGTTCCGGCGGGCCACTACCCTGTCCCGGTCCCTTACGGTTCCACCGGTCGTATTCCTGGTCTTCTGCAGGCGGCCGCCACTGTCTGCCTCCTTGCCAATGGTGACTGGGCTCCGACCCAGCCACCGGTAGTCTCTTATCAGGGCACGGACACAGAACTGCCCGTGACCTTGACTGCTCTCAACTTGCACTTGAACTAGTGTGTGTCAGACTAACTGTTTTCCCGCCTCCAGGCCTGTGAACTCCTCGGTGGGTGGAGCCAACCGCCTGGCTCCGCACCCCCTGGTGTGGACATCAAACCTGGAGGGTGGTGACAAGGTTTTTAGGTTGACTGGTGTTACCTAATTGGGAGGGGGTGTGGTGTTGTGTGTGTGACTACCTGGGACGACCTGGATAGTCCAGGGCATCACAGTATATACAGTATAATGTCCTCCAGCCTAGCTCCCATGCTAGTATATATAATGTTCCCCAGCCTAATTCCCATGCTGCTATATATAATGTCCCCCACCCTGGCCCCCATGCTAGTATATATAATGTCCCCCAACCTGATTCTCATGCTGGTATATACAGTATAATGTCCCCCAGCCTGGCTCCCATGCTAGTATATATAATGTTCCCCAGCCTGATTCCCATGCTGGTATATATAATGTCCCCCAGCCTGGCCCCCATGCTGGTATATATAATGTCCCCAACATGATTCTCATGCTGGTATATACAGTATAATGTCCCCCAGCCTGATTCCCATGCTGGTATATATAATGCACCAGATGTAATAGAATTTAGAGGATTATGGAGTTTGCATTATACTATATTGAAGATTATGGGATGTGCATTAACTTAAATGGAGGACTGTGTGATGTGTATTATATTATATGGAGGACTATGGGATGTGCATTATATTATATGGAGGACTATGCTCTACACCATACTATATGAAGGACTATGTGAAGTGTATTATAATACATGAAGGACTATGGGGGTGCATTCTACTATCTGAAAGTTTATTTGGGACCCATTATACTATGTGGAAGGCTGTGTGGGGGCCATTATTGTATTTGGAGAGCTATATACGAGAGGGTAGAAAGATAAAGCATGGGATGGAAAAGTTTTGTGCTGAGGCAAAGAGGCTCTTTCTCTCAGCACCCAGCTTTCCCATGCTCAGCTATACAGCTTTCCCTCAGCACCCAGCTTTCCCATGTTCTGATATCATGGGAAACATGGGTGCTGAGGACAAGAGCCAGGTGTAAGCGTCACTAGCTCGTACCCTGAGTGTCAGCATCATCATTCTGTACTCCAAGTGTCGGTGTACGGTTGGGGGGCCCAGGTCCAAACTTTGCATTGGGGCCCATCAACCTCTAGTTATGCCACTGGTTTTGAGGTACCTAAACAGCAGAAACCCTCCCAAAAGTGACCCTATTGTGGAAACTAGACTCCTCAAGGATTTTTACCAGGGGTATAGTGAGCATTTTGAAACCACAGAAACTTCACAGAATTTTATATCATTAGGTCATCATATTGAAAATGTTCATTTTTTCCCCCAAAAATGTTGCTTTAACACCCCAATTCTCACTTTTACAAGAGGTACCACCAAAAAGTGAATGCAACAGCTTGTTACCCACTTTCTTATGAGCGTGGCGATACCCCACATGTAGTCAAAAAGTTCTGTTTGGACAAATCGGAGGGCTTGGAAAGGAAGGAGCAATATTTGAATTTTGTAAAAACGTAAAATCGCGGGGGGTGAAAGGGTTAAAGATGCACCAAGAAATGGGCAACGTTGAGCACTGTAGATGCAGTGGTCGGTCAAGGAAACAGTGCAGTACTTCAAAGACATGACTTGATGACTTCCCTTCTGAATCAGAAAATATCCCTCAGCCCCATCAGCTCAGAACTTATTGCAACCAATGGGTCCCAGTTATGACATTGGAGTCAGACTGACACCTCGGCTGCAGTCAGCTTCATTCATTTACATGTTAGTAATGATCCAGTGTGATAAAGATGTGCTGTAGAAATAAACCATCAGCCATGTGGTAAAAAGAAAATTTTGTAAAATACCCTGTTTAGGAAGAGGTAATATAATTTATAATTAACTCCTTCATGTACATATACTCTAATAATATGTAGAATATAATGTTCTGACGATATCTATAGTGACATTTTAATTGCTGTGTATGAAAACATAAAGCTGCTCCCCCAGATTATCTCCACAGCTTCATATATTAAGCAGAGTTATTACACGTCTATATGAAATGCACTATAAAGAAATAAGAGTGTCCTGTCCCTTTGAATTCTGTGTGCTCCATGACACTGGTCAGCAGCCAATAAGATTGCTGGGTTTGAATCTGGAAAAATAAACACAAACAAACTGTCACTCCTCCTCAGTCTGTTGCAGACAGTGACCAACCAGTGGAGGTGGATGTCGGTGAGTAGCTGCCATCACATCACCTGATGGACCTGACACTGATTTATCTCATCTCCTCGAAGCTTCATTCCTGTTATCTGGAATCCGCTGATGATTTTATCATTTCACCTAAACTTAAAATAGGTGAGAAACCGGGCAGAGCAGAGAATTCTGCCACAACAGCTGCTGTCACCGGCCACTAGGGGGCGCTATCAGAGTAATCTGTATTTACTGGTGCACTGTGCTCCCCCTAGTGGCTGCAGGGAAGGATAATTTTATGTTTAGGTTACACAAGACACTGCTGCCAGCATTATTTATTGGGGCATTATTTACCACTAATGTCACTGGAATTAGTGTTTGGCACTGTTATTGGGGGTCAGGCTCTATGTGCTGGTAATGAAGTCACTCTTGCTGGTATATTTGTGTGGTTTCCTGTATTTATTTGCATGATGAACATGGAAATGCATGTATGCTATATATCTTTATATACAGGCCCCAGTACAATCCAGTGTCCAATGTTTTCCATGTGGTAATACCTATACTGGAGACTACAAACACTAAGTAAAGACTTGATTTGGTCATGTTGCCTCCATGTATGGGTGTAATGGGGACCAATACCTTGGGGAACGCTCACTATGAATATGTGTGGGAAGTTGCAGTGTTTGTGTCTTTATCAGATCTGTGACTAAAGTTTTTTTGGATTTACAGATTTTCCGATGGATTCTACAATTCGGGACATTTACTGGATGGCAGCGAGCCGCAGCTCTCCGGAGGTCATCAGCTTTATTATACACGGACCCTCGTCCTATTGTCCTTCCCTGATGAGTGGACACTCACCGGATTCTGTTTTCTTTAGGACGCCTACCGCCGCCAGGAATGTGTCTTCGGTTCTGGATACTTCTCATGTGAGATTATTATTTTATATAATAAGAATTTCCAGTTAATCTGAGAATAATGTATCATTCCTATAATCCAGCATTTAATAATCCAGAACATGTATTAGTCCAGCACAGAATTACAGCACATTGCAGATTGAGCAGAAAGTCCGTTAGAAAATAGTTTTCCATAGTAATTTGTGTGATTTTCTGTGCACAGAATCATTCAGAATCCAGCAGGTCATGGTGATTTGGGTTAAAGGAATTTTCCTGTAATTTTAAGGATCTGATGCCTTCTGGACATTGTATGATCCATTACACTGGGGAACGCAATTTTTTAGGAGTTAGGTCAGACAACTGTTCTTAATTAATTTTTGGATGCTGAATCCAGAAATGATCTCAGTTTTTCTCTATCACGTCAAGTTTTTGAACTATAGGATTTTTGTCTTCTCAAAAATATGTAAACTACTGTACCTAAAAATTGTTTTTGTTTTTTTTTCTTATATAGTACAAATATGAACAAAAAATTAAATATATAAGAAATAGGCATGACAAATATGTTTTTTAACACTATCATGTGTTTTACAATGGATATATATATATATATATATGCAAGTATTTAAGGTAAAAATGTACATTTATAGCTTTTTCTGGAGTGTTTAACTTGAGGACAATCACGTTTGATGCTCCAGCAATAGTCAGCCATCATATGTACATCCCATCTACCCTGGTAACGGTCTTCCATAACCTTCAAATCTTGGTGAAATCGTTCACCTTGCTCATCGCTAACAGCACCAAGATTTTCCGGAAAGTTGGCAAGATGGCAATGCAGAAAATGTAGTTTAATACTCATGTTGCAACCAAGCGCTTTGTAGCTCTCCAATAGTTTCTGAACAATTTCTTTGTAATTACTTGCACGTGTATTTCCAAGAAAATTCTTGACGACGTCTTTGAATGATAACCAAGCATTCTTCTCAAGATCTGACATAGTCCCGGTGAAATGTTCATCTTTGATGAGCTGTCGAATTTGTGGACCATCAAACACACTAGCCTTGATTTTTTCAATGGACAGTCCAGGAAGTGCCAACATGATGTACTTAAAACAGTCGCCGTCAGTTGGCAATGCTTTTACAAATTGCTTCATGAGACCTAGTTTTATGTGCAGAGGTGGGAATAGTATATTCTTCCTGTCAACAAGTGGCTGATGTAGAATGTTAGGATCTCCAGGTTTAAGACCAGATCTTGTAGGCCAATTCAACTCAACCCAATGCTTTTCTCGAGCTCTGCTATCCCACATACAGAGAAAGCAGGGATACTTTGTGTACCCACGTTGCTGACCAAGAAGGAAGCAAACCATTTTAAGGTCAACACAGATGATCCAATTGTGTGTGTCATATTTCAATAACTCAATAACTCTCTTTACATCTCCATGTTCTTCACGAGGAGAGACAGAATGCCCAATAGGGACTGCACTAAATAAATTGCCATTGTGTAGAAGGACACACTTAAGACTGCGCTTTGAGCTATCAATAAACAGTCGCCATTCATTTGGATTGTACATTGAAAGCCCTAATTCTTGTAGTAAACCAGGAATATTATGGCAAAACACAAAACCGCTGTCACACCGAAAGTACTGCAAAAATGTACTTTCTCTAGTACGAAAGTATGATACCTTCGCTCCTTGTTCAAGTAACTGTTTCTCATTCAGCCTTGATGCTAGTAATTCTGAAGCTTTTTTTGATAAGCCCAATTCACGTGCTAAATCATTTAACTCGTGCTGATCAAATTCCTTACGAACTGAATCCTTGTGAATTTCAAATTCTGCATCATTGCTGTCACTGTGTTCGTCAACATCACTCAGTACTTCTAGAGATGGTAGCTGTTCGAAAACTGGCACTGGAATTTCAGCTGAATGAGGCATTGATCTGATAGCTGACGGTAGATTTGGATATTCTATTTTACTTTTATTTTTCCTGTTAAATCCTGATGTTTTCACTAAACAGAAGTAACAGTCTGTGGAATTACTTTTTTGCTCTCTCCACACCATGGGGATACCAAATGCCAACTTTTCACATGTTCCTTTGGTCCACATCCGTAAACTCTCGACACACTGCTTGCACACTATGTGAGGGGCCCATGGCTTATCTTGATCACCGAGTTTTACTTTAAAATATGCAAAATATGCTTGTTTGACAAATGCACTGATGTTTGCCCTTTGAACTGGAATGGTGAAAACACCACAAATATAGCAGAAGGAGTCAGGGTTGTTTAGGCATTTACGACGAGAGGAAGAAGGAGCAGACATGATCTGAAACAAAGGAAATATGTACATAAGTAAATAAAACACTGAGATGGAAAGTTACAAGCTTTAAAAACTAACAAAGAAAAAAATCATAAAAGATATATAAATTACAACTAAGCGCCCAATGTAAACAGAAAAGCTATCACAAATCCTATTTATTCCTACTATGATACATTTTTTGTGTAAAGATATTGATAATTATGACGTATTGGGAGCTGCACACACCTCTCACCACACTGTCTCAGTTGTGACTACTCTTACAAGTTGCCACGTAGCTCTATATGAGTTGAATTGTACTCAGATAACAAGTCTTATTACAGAAATCAGTGCAATTGTGCTTCTATGGCAGGTAAGTTGAGGAGGAAAAACTTGACGTGATAGAAAAAAACTGACTACATTTTTGGAATCAGCATGCCAATTTTAGTATAAATCAGCTCAAAAACCTAACTCAACAGAAATTTTTTTTCAAATTGTTCCCCAGTGTTTTCTTTTCAGATTCAAGATCTTACCAAGGTCCACCACAGACCTCTACAGGCCCCACCTCATCCTATACGTCCTCCTTGCCTGTTGTTCCCTCTTTTTTAGAGAAGGGAATCCCCAACTCCTACAATCTCAGGAGTCGGGATCAGCCCAATCAAAGGACTTAAATGACACCCAGGTGATAAACCTCTCCTCATATACACTTACAGCTGAAATGTTACAGTGCCTACTAGTAGTATTCAACCTCCTGCAGATTTAGCAGGTTTGATAAGATGCAAATAAGTTAGAGCCTGCAAACTTCAAACAAGAGCAGGATTTATTAACAGATGCATAAATCTTACAAACCAACAAGTTATGTTGCTCAGTTAAATTTTAATAAATTTTCAACATAAAAGGGTGGGTCAATTATTATTCAACCCCTAGGTTTAATATTTTGTGGAATAACCCTTGTTTGCAATTACAGCTAATAATCGTCTTTTATAAGACCTGATCAGGCCGGCACAGGTCTCTGGAGTTATCTTGGCCCACTCCTCCATGCAGATCTTCTCCAAGTTATCTAGGTTCTTTGGGTGTCTCATGTGGACTTTAATCTTGAGCTCCTTCCACAAGTTTTCAATTGGGTTAAGGTCAGGATACTGACTAGGCCACTGCAACACCTTGATTTTTTCCCTCTTGAACCAGGCCTTGGTTTTCTTGGCTGTGTGCTTTGGGTCGTTGTCTTGTTGGAAGATGAAATGACGACCCATTTTAAGATCCTTGATGGAGGAGCGGAGGTTCTTGGCCAAAATCTCCAGGTAGGCCGTGCTATCCATCTTCCCATGGATGCGGACCAGATGGCCAGGCCCCTTGGCTGAGAAACAGCCCCACAGCATGATGCTGCCACCACCATGCTTGACTGTAGGGATGGTATTCTTGGGGTCGTATGCAGTGCCATCCAGTCTCCAAACGTCACGTGTGTGGTTGGCACCAAAGATCCTCATCTTGGTCTCATCAGACCAGAGAACCTTGAACCAGTCTGTCTCAGAGTCCTCCAAGTGACCATGAGCAAACTGTAGACGAGCCTTGACATGACGCTTTGAAAGTAAAGGTACCTTACGGGCTCGTCTGGAACGGAGACCATTGCGGTGGAGTACGTTACTTATGGTATTGACTGAAACCAATGTCCCCACTGCCATGAGATCTTCCCGGAGCTCCTTCCTTGTTGTCCTTGGGTTAGCCTTGACTCTTCGGATAAGCCTGGCCTCGGCACGGGTGGAAATGTTCAAAGGCTGTCCAGGCCGTGGAAGGCTAACAGTAGTTCCATAAGCCTTCCACTTCCGGATGATGCTCCCAACAGTGGAGACAGGTAGGCCCAACCCCTTGGAAAGGGTTTTGTACCCCTTGCCAGCCTTGTGACCCTCCACGATCTTGTCTCTGATGGCCTTGGAATGCTCCTTTGTCTTTCCCATGTTGACCAAGTATGAGTGCTGTTCACAAGTTTGGGGAGGGTCTTAATTAGTCAGAAAAGGCTGGAAAAAGAGATAATTAATCCAAACATGTGAAGCTCATTGTTCTTTGTGCCTGAAATACTTCTTAATACTTTAGGGGAACCAAACAGAATTCTTGTGGTTTGAGGGGTTGAATAATAAATGACCCTCTGAATAAACTTTTCACAATTTAAAAAAAAAAAGAAAAAAAGAAATAACATTCTTTTTTGCTGCAGTGCATTTCACACTTCCACGCTGATCTACAGTCCAAATGTCACAATGCCAAGTTAATTCCGAATGTGTAAACCTGCTAAATCTGCAGGGGGTTGAATACTACTTGTAGGCACTGTATGTGTTCTAAGGAGGGGTTTGTCCTTTGTGCCCACACAATCCTTTGACAAATTTTCATGGACAAAGGACATAAACCTTTTCTGTAGAAAGTTAAAATGGAGAAAATGTTTTAAGAACAATGATCAAGAGAGGTGTGAACAACTAGGGATTGATGTCTCAGACCTGGGAGGAGTTAATATTTTGACTGAGCTCCTGGAAGAAGGGGAGCGGGATAGAGGTTGGGGACCCTTTACGGGACTTAAGAACAAGAGTCAGAGACTACCGCCATCCAGTGACCTATCAAGTATCGATATCTTTTTGAAAGTGGTCGAGGAGGATATTTCTAAGATTCACGGGAGTATTGATACTTTTAACCTTAATGAAGGTGAAAGGGAGGCTTTGCGCTCACTTAAAAATAATCAGACCATCATTATAAAGCCCTCGGATAAGGGGGGAAATCTTGTGGTGATGGATCATGGACTTTATAGGGGTATGTGTCGGTCCCTTTTGGATGATCAGACTACCTACGAGATATTAAAGACTGATCCAACAGGCCCTTTTTTATTAGAACTCACGGATATTCTGGACCAGGCTCTTGAGGTGCATCTGATCTCCAAGAATGAACACGAGTTCATATTACCGATTAGACCCAAAATAGCAACTTTCTACGCATTCCCAAAAATCCACAAGGGGCACCCCCCACTCAAGGGGCGTCCTATAGTATCTGGAGTGGGGTCCATCACCCAAAACGTAGGGATCTATATTGATGAGATCCTTAAGCCTTTTGTCCTTACCCTCCCATCATACATTCGTGACACCTCTGACCTTCTCTCAAAAATTGATGGGGTAACTGTGGAAGCCGGGATGTTTTTGGCATCAATAGACGTGGAGGCGCTGTATAGCTCCATACCTCATCAAAAAGGTGTAGATGCAGCACAACATTTCTTACGCTCCAGGGCAGTGTATCTCCAGGCCCATAACAACTTGGTGCTAGAACTTTTGACATACATCCTGACTCATAATTATTTTACTTTTGACGGCAAGTACTTCCATCAGCTCAGGGGCACTGCGATGGGGAGTTCTTGTGCCCCGTCGTATGCCAACTTGCTCCTGGGCCGGTGGGAGGAAAGCGTCATTTTTTCCGATGACTCCCCCTGGTGGGTCCCATTGATCCACTTCTGGGGGAGATTCATCGATGATATTTTTATTTGGTACGGAGGTATTGAGGACTTTCATCAGTTCATTAGGGAGATAAACACCAACAGCTTTGGATTGGCGTTTACGAGCGAGATTCATGCATCTTCACTTTCATTCCTGGATATATCATTTACTGTTGACAGCTTTGGGCACCTCTCCTCTAGAACACACAGGAAACCCACATCAACTAACAGTCTTTTGAGGTGGGATAGTTTTCATCCAACTCCCCTAAAGCGTGGCATCCCAAAAGGGCAGTACCTCCGTATGAGGAGAAACTGTTCCAATAAAAAAGACTTCTTTGATCAATCGAGAGATCTACGGGACCGCTTTAGGAAAAGGGGTTATCCTGATGTGGTTCTACGAGGGGCTTTTAATCATGCCCTCAGCAGGGACAGAGATTCCCTCCTTTCACCTAGGGTGGAAAAACAATCTGAGGATATCATCAGAGTTATAGGCACCTTTGATTGCCAGTCAGAGAGGATATTCGGTATTCTTCGGAAACATTGGGGGATTTTGATGGCAGATCCGGATATATGTGACAATATTGCTCCCCGCCCCTCTATCACATATAGACATGGTGGTTCACTCAAGGACCAACTGGTCCACAGCCACTACCAGAGACCAACCCCCCAGGTACGTGGCTAGATAGAAGACCCATTGGGTGCTTCAGGTGTGGTGGCGATTGCAAATATTGCAACTGGGTCTCGCAATCAAAGGTTTTCTGTAGTGCCAGTACAGGCAAAGAATACTCAATTAGAGATTTCTCTAATTGCAAGACCAGTGGGGTGGTCTATATGGCCACGTGTAAATGCCCCTTAAATTATGTGGGCTAGACCACAAGAGAATTGCGCAGACGTGTCGGTGAACACTTGGGGGATATCAAGCACAAAAGGGATACTCCCCTGGCCCGACACGTCTGGGAATTCCATCAGGGCGACAACAGATCAGTCTCTTTTATTATCCTTGAAGTCATCAAACCCGACCCTAGGATAGGGTGACCTGGATAAAAGGATTTTACAGAGAGAGTGCCGGTGGATCTATTACCTGAAAACACACACCCCATTGGGTCTAAATGACAGACTGACATATTCCCCATTTCTTTAGACACTGCTATCTTTATGCTCTTAATAAGATGAATTTGCTTTGATGTGTTCCGCTTGTCATGGAATAGTATAACTCATACTATCTATCTGGATTGGAAACCCCTCCGTCATTGCCTGTGATTTGGGATTTACGGATAAAAAAATACCTTTATTTTTAGGTTGTTGTTTCAAGGTAATTATACTGTGTCTCTGTGTTTCACGTTTTTCTGACCATTAATATATAGCGGCAAAAAAAAAAAAAAAAAAAGTCGTCTGGTCAGTCGGGGGTTAATCTTTGAAAAAGGCATTTACTTATAAACAACAATTATACTGCTGCCCATTATGACATATAAATTATGTAGCCTGATAGCACATGTGCTGAAACCAATATACGGGGTCACTTAGTTATGTCCTTACATCATGGGGACATTTATATGGTTGCTATTTAGGCATGTATGCATTGGCATTACATACAGGCACACTCAATGTGTATGGCAAAAATGTTAGTGTTAAATATCACCTGACACATTCAGGGACGTTTTGTGTGATTTAAGTTTGTCCTAAGCACCTCCACTTATATTCACAGGCATTCATATCGCTGCAGTGTTCCCAAGCGTCTCTATGACGATGGGGGCATTAGTGGGTGGTGCCTTTGCAGTTTGTTGTTTTGATGCCGCCCCCTCACGTGCACGCAGGCACATTCATTATTTCCTTCAACCTTTTTACTGCAAAGTGTGCACGCATGCGCAGTCATGCTCCGAGGACCTCTAGTGTCCAGGATTGTCATGACATGCACAGTAAAACATAAAAGACACAGTAGCCTATGATTGTGATTGGCCACATGGTCCATGTGACCTTGGCTGAGGCTGGATTTAAACCCTGACATCCTGTGATCTATGCACACAGCCATGGATTACTCCTACATTCACATCTGATAACTGCAATCCTCCAGCCTCCTGAAGATCCTTATATCATGGAAAGGGGAAACGCGTAGAGGCGATACAGAGCATGCTGTTAAAAGGGAAGTAACCATTCTTTTCTTCCCTGGGGGGTTATCTATACCCCTTTTTTCTGCTCTATAAGAATCATCTGCATGCTTGCCCTGAGGCATTGCATTACATGTATCAGCATCGGTTTATGCAGTGCAAATCTGTGCAATAATTATGATTGTGTAAAAGTTTATCCATGTGTGATTGCCATACCATACTATATCACACTGGGACAGGGGAGGAAAAACTGACAGATGGAACTGAATTTTCCATTATGTTAATGTGTTCCTCCATTATGTTAATGTAGATTGTGTATTATGTACTATGTACTAATTTGTACTGGATCATGTACTGTGGACTAATTTTTCTGCAGAAGCCTACCTATATTGGGGCTTAATATTTGATTTTTTTGTCCTGGTTTTCCTGATAGGAAGCTGTTTTCTATCAGACAGTGTGATTACATGAGCACTTTGTACTTAATACATTCTAGTACTATTGTATGGCCATCCATAGTGTAATTACTATTTTAATTCACTAACTATCCAGGGCAACTAGAGGGTGAGCCGACGTGGAACGGGGGCGCCCAAAACAGTTACGGCGTCATACCCTCCGTTGGTAGGTAGGAGCAAGGTCCCATAGGGTGCTATAGGGACCCCATATATTTAGCTCCTCCCCTTCATCATCTATGCCCTTTGTGTGTTCACTATTTATGGGTGTCTAAATTTTAAAATATATCAATAAAAGTTTAAATTTTAATTGAAATTGAGGTTTTTTGTTTTGCGTATATTGAACTCAATTGGTCCTATTGTATATGGTTTTGTCTTTTCTCTCCAGCTTGTCCCAGCACCAAGGAGGAGGCAGAAAATCAACTTCTCATCTACTGCACCAGATTCCTCCCATCCCCGGTCTTCAAGATGGAAGTGACTGATCACACCGCATATTATGTTCACATGTTCTGTCCATAGGTGTAAAGAAATATCTCAATATGCAATTAACTGACCCTTCTTTTCTTAGCGCCTGATGCCGAGCAACCGCAAAGCCCAGGAAAAATATCTGCCGTTTCCTTTATATGAAAAAAGACCTGACACCAGTGACACCAGAGCAGCAAAATGAAGTTGTGATAACGGAACCAATGAAGTATCGGGAGGTGAAAGACCTGGAAGAAGATGAGAAAGAAGACAATAAGAAGAAAGAAAAGAAAGATTCAGGAGCTAAATGAGGAATGGTGCAAAATACAACAACAAGCGTTCAGAAACATCTGGCAAAGAGACAATGAGTTTAGAACCAGACGGCACAGAAACAACGAGTTAAGAACCAGCCAGCATGGAGACAACGAGTTCAGAACCAGCCGACACCACAGACGCCAGAGCAGCGGAATGAAGTGGTGGTAACGGAACTAATGAAGTATCGGGAAGTGAAAGACCTGGATGAAGATGAAGAAGAAGAGACTAAGAAGAAAGAAAAGAAAGATTCAAGAGCTAAACGAGGAATGGTGCAAAATATGACAACAAGCATTCAGAACCAACCGGAAAAGAGACAAGTTCAGAACCAGCTGGCAAAGAGTCAACGATTTCAGTACCAGCCGCCACAGAGTCAACAAGTTCAGAACCAGCCGGCACAGAGTCAACAAGTTCAGCACCAGCCGACACGGAGACAGATAATCCACCAGCAGTCCATGTTCAAATACATCAGCACCAACCTCAGAGGAAAAATAAACATTATGTGGACCATCTTCCTCAAACCGATGAGATGCTGATGGACTGTGTGGCCCCAACATACAAGCTGTAAGAACATCAACAGCATAAAATCTAGTAACAATAGTAATAATAATAATAATAATAATAATAAAATAGTAATTATTAGGTTTAAAAATAGGTTAAAACTCTAGAAAAACATTAAAAAGACTTATATAATAGGAGCAGTAATATAGTATTTAATATCATAATAAGAGCAGTAACGCTAACATTAATTGTATAATAATGATAATTAGAGCCATAAAAATAATCTCAGCAGGTTTCATCCAGGGTTCTCAGACTGTTTGCCTTTTCCCAGGGTCAAGAAGGAATTTTTCCCCCTTAGACACTAATTGGCTTAATGTTTCCAGGGGGTTTTGCCTTCTTCTGGATGAACAGCTTTAGGAATAGGAATCTAAGTTATAATTTTAGTAAAGTACCAATACAAATGTTAGTAATAATAGACGAAGTGGAGGAAAGCTTGACACGCCCAATGGAATAGGTCACCACACATCCATGGAGTGCAACGATGTGAAGTCCGCCAGGTGGACTATAACTTGAATAAAAGGAAAAAATATCGGCACATCCAACGTAAAATAATTTCTTTCTTTATTTTCACATGGTATTAAAAAAGTCCATCCATATTCAGAAGACTCTGATGCGTTTCCGACGCAAAAGAGCGTCCTTAATCATAGGCTAACATTTTTAGTGAGCTCTAGACATTTATAGGCAAAGATCAACAATATAGTTAGAGACAATTAGTAACACATGATTAAAAATCACACACTAAAAACAAAAACTAGGATTGGACAAAAAGAATGTGAAAGGGATTGTGAAACACCGTAGTATAGAGTATCTCATATAAAGCACCATTAATAATATTTCAGCAACGACATAGAGCAAGTCATATTTAACCTCATTGAAATGAACTGTGTGACTGAACACATTAAAGTGAGGGGGGGGGGGGGGGGGAAAGGGAGAATTTTTTCTTTTTTTCTTTTTATTCAATATATATAATATAAATCATTTCTATAGCTCATACCTTCTGTAAATTTGTTTTTTAATGTAAGGATCCAGTAAGCATTAACATTAGTAGTAATGATAATAATAAAATAGCAATAATCCAAAGATATCTAGAATAAAATATTACAGAGTAGAATAATAATAATAGAATAGTAATAAAATCAGTAAAATAGCAACAAACTAAAGATAAATAATAATAGTAATAACCATAATAGTAATAAAAATAATATTACAGTATCTATAGTAATGATTAGAATAATTAGTATATAATTAAAAGGTATTAGGGGATTTGATCCAGGGTCCTTGGACTGATCGCCTTTTCTCGGGGTCAAGAAGGAATTTTTTCTCCCTGAGACACAAATTGACGGAATGTGTCTGGGGTTTTTTGCCTTCTTCTGGATCAGCAGCTTTAGCAATAGGGATCTAATTAATAGTAAATAGATAAATAATAGAAATATTAGTACTAATAATCATATTAGAAAGAATAAGCTAAAAAGGATACAACTAGTATTTAAAAAAATAATAGTAATTATATAGTAATACAAGTTATAATATTACATTATTAGGAATAATTTAATTATAACATAATACATTATTAGAGACTGTCAGATTTGATCCAGGGTTCTCGGACTGATTGCCTTTTCCCGGTGTCGAGGAGGAATTTTTCCCCCTGAGACACAAATTGGCTGAATGTGTCTAGGGTTTTTTGCCTTCTTCTGGATCAACAGCTTTAGGAATATGGATCTAATTAATAGTAAATAGAGAAATAATAGAAATATTAGTACTAATAATCATAATATTAGAAATAATAAGTTAAAAAGGATAGACATAGTATTTAAAAAAAATAATAGTAATAAAATAGTAATACAAATTATAATATTACATTATTATTAGGAATAATATAATAATAACATAATACATTATTAGGTACTATCAGATTTGATCCAGGGTCCTCGGACTGATCGCCTTTTCCCGGGGTCGAGAAGGAATTTTTCCCCTTGACACAAATTGACTTAATGTGTCCGAGGGTTTTCACCTTCTCCTGGATCAACAGCTCTTTAATTCCAGTGATCTTATAGTACTAGAGTAATGATAGTAATAATAAGTATAATAATATTGTAATAGTAATGAATAGGTTACTAGGATAATAATAACAACAATGTTATAAATACAATAAATAGGTTAGTGTTGGGGCCCATCTGATGAGGTCGCCTTGTCGTTGGCAGATGGGCTTGCACAATTTGGTTAAAATGTGCACTAAGAACATCACATTTATAAGTATAGTAAATATGGCAGTAATAAAAGGTAAAATAGTATAAATATAACTTTGTGTCGTCTCCTTTATTTTCCTCAGTAAAGAAAAACAGAAAATCAAACACATTTGGAAACATTTGTCTTTCAATGTAGCAATGAGACACATGATCTAGACGTCGCCCGCACATGCCGTTGAGTAGCCATAATCTAAAGTGTATCATTGGTGGCCGATCAGCCAGTAATTGTGAGCTATGGATATGATGAATCCAGTTGTTCTCATCTACATACAGTCTTATAGGCAGGGGGAAGCACAGTGAGTGTACAATGTCTGTTAAACGACCGCTGATCGGCCACATCCAGTCAATTGTCCGTCATTTGTCTTTTTAGACCGGCCGACCATTGCACTTCCAGGCGTACAGAATACAGTTGGTACAAATCGATTTGCATGACCCAACATATCGGCCATGCCAGTAATCTGTAGCCGCTGGACGCCCGAGAACCGTCTCCTTCCTCCGCGGATCTCAGGGCTCTCAGATTACTGACAAGCTCAATAGACTGGATCCTGTGAATCGATTCTCTATAACTCTAGCAAAGGACAATCATCAGCACAATCATCTGTCACCCGATGGACAACGTTTTGCTCCTTAGTGGGGTGACTGGCGGCCTATTTATTCAGCTGATAATTCGGAAATGAGCTTTCGTTTAATTTGTAAATTTACCTGATGAAGAAGCCTCTGTGCTCTAAAAGCAAATATTTTTTGGATTGGCTGGTAGAGAAAAACTTTTGTCTGTTTTGGCATAAAAGTATTTACAGTAAGATCAGAAGTACAAACTTTAAAGACAAATCACAGCCCAATGGATACACTTCACCTTGCAGCAGAAATTGGCATAAATATAGCAGATGTCTGTATTAGCTGATGGCTGGAGTAGATTTCAGTCATTGGTGTGAACGCTGCCTGAGATGTGCTAAATATATCAAGCGTCATTGACCTCTCAACAAATTTGAGTCATCTTATTCCTCCTTCACACGTTAGTTATTCTTCTCATACACAAAAAACTGCAGGCTGCCTTCATGGCTTTACTGCAGTTAAATGCTTTGCGATGCCATAAAGCATTCAGCAGTAGTAAAACCATGATGGCAGCAGCGGTGGCTCCATGCACCGGATCATCGACGGGTGTTTCTTGCAGTCCGCAGGCACATAGACCCCTCAGTGATCTCCTCTGGCTGCCGTCATGGCTTTACTGCAATTAAATGCTTTGCGCCGTAAAGCGTTCAACTGCAGTAAAGCACTGACAGTGGCGGAGGACCCGTGCACCGACTGCGATCATTGAGGGGTGCTTCTTGCAGTCCACAGGCACATAGACCCCTCAATGATCTTTTCCAGTGCACGGAGCCGCCGCTGCTGTCAGCGCTTTACTGCATTCAACTGCAGTAAAGCCATGACTTCAGCCTTGGCTCCGTGCATCGGACGAGATCACCGAGGAGTCTGTGTGCCTGCAGACTGCAAGAAGCAGCTAAGCACACTGCAGGAACGGAGGACAGGTGAGAAGAATTTTTATATGGGAACCTCACTCGAGGGGGGGTTTTCAGCATAAAAAATGGGCAGAAAAACTCGGCTTATACTAGAGTATATATGGTATTTAATATAAAAAAGTAAATAAAATATTAACAAATTTATAGAGAAACACAATACATTTTAAAACCTTCTTTCAATGTTCTGTACTTGGAAAAAAAATCCACCTGCTTTGGGGACATTTCTGGAGTAAGTTACACATCTTTAGTGATGTAACCTATGATGAATGTGATGGGCGGACATGACCACACCTGTTCCCGCCCATGCGCTGCGCATCCTATACTTGTATTGGTGTAGTTGGCCAATACAGTAGTGGAAATGCCAAAAATAACAATGTTTTTGCACAAATTCCAAGTTGTGAAAACATTGCAACTTATTAACACTAGAAGTCCAAGAAATTTCGAGCTCCCAATGAAGTCCCGAAAGAGGGTGAAATGACCCTTAGTCCAAACTGAATAGAACTAACTAGAAACTAAATGGCTAAACTCAATGGAAAACAACAACCTCCTGTGGTGCGACAGTAATGGCCTTAATTACAGAACAAAAGACGGTGATTATAGGATGTTAGCTAAAATCCTTCAGGTCATTCGACCCGTCTCTGGGTTCCAAAGGTAGAAATGTTAAATGACCCCTCTCTGGGACTTCTAGTGTTAAAGAGAACCAACCACCAGGATTTTGCTATATGAGGCGCAGGCAGTTCCATACAGGCAGTAAGATGATGAATCAAGGCATACCTGTTATAGAAAGATGGGTTGCTTGGTTGATGAAATATCGTGTGCATTGGGGCCAGGCCTTTGTGGGTCATGTCCTCGGTGCTTATTTCTCCTCCAGCATCTTCCTGGCTTGTCCCCTTTTCTTTATTTGAATATCACACCTCACTGCCATTGCTGTTGTTGGAGGCCTGTGCTCATTGCCACAGTAATTGTTTCTTCAATAAAATGGTGCCATAGTCCGTGGTGAAGACCATGAGCAGCAGGGGCGCATGCGCAGATGTAAAAAAAAAACAAACTATGCACACGCCGTTGCCTCTCATAGTCTTCACCACTGTTTCTTCAATAAAATGGCGCCGCAGATTGCGGTACGCGCATGCGCAGACTCCAGCCCCATTTTAATGAAGACAGAGTCACTGTGGCAATGTCAACAACAACAATGGCGGCGCGATATTCAAATAACAAAATGAAGGCAAGCCAACAAGATGCCAGAAGACGCATAAACGCCGTGGACCCAACCCACAAAGGTCCGCCACCAATGCACACAATCAAAGTGCAGGGCATTTCTGCAACTTTGATTAAAGATATTTCATCAACCAAGCATCAGATCTTTCTATAACAGTTATGACTACAGTCAGCATCAGAGTGCCTGTATGGCACTGCCTTTAACTCACATAGCAAATTCCTGGTGGTTGGATCTCTTTAAGGTGTTTACACCAGATTTAAAAACAAACAAACAAAAAAATTTTGCAAAATCTCCCCCTTAGTCCCCATTTCATTAAAACTGCCATTTTGTATTCTAGCCTGATGAATAATGCTTTTGAGCACCTCCTAATTAATTGACATATCTTTTAGCATGCATCAACACAATTGATTCCACATTTTCTTCCTTAAATCTTGATGACTCTTTTGGACATACTGGACCTTGCCCCTTCAGGTGGTCAGAACTGGAGTAAAAACTTCAAAAGTCTGAACATTTTTGTGCAATTTTTCAGTTACGCAAAAATTGTGCAATATTGCAAGGAGTTTTCTATGATAAGGGCTCATTCAGATGACCATTCCATTTGTCCTGGTCAGTTCCTGTTTTTTTACGGACCTACCAACAGGACCATCTTTTCAATGCCTTTTGTGTAGGATAGGATGGCACACGGAAGCACTTCTGTGTGCATCCGATCCTACACAAGAACACATCGGATGCCGTATATCCGTTTCGTTATTATGGAACATGTCCTATTCTGTTCTGTAATAATGGACCGTGACTCAATACAAGTCAATGGGTTTGCAAAATCCCCGAAAGTCACACGTAAGTACTTCTGTGTGACTTCAGTCGGGTGCCCCTGCATCCTGTGTCCCATTCCCACGCAAGCCCCGTGACTACTCGCACTGCAGTGTGTCAGCATTTGCCCACACAGCAGTGTGTCAGCATCTGCCTGCACTGCAGTGTGTCAGCATCTGCCCGCATTGCAGTGTGTTAGCAGCTGCCTGCACTGCAGTGTCAACAGCTGCCCACACTGCAGTGTCAGCAGCTGCCCGCACTGCAGTGTCAGCATCTGCCTGTACAGCAGCATACGAGCAGCCACAGGGATGATGAGCGTGGCCGTCAGGAGGTTAGTAAAGTTAATTCTCTGCTGTGATGAAGTCCCGCACTGCTGACGTCAGCGCTTGTCATTGACTTTTATGCTCGCCGCGATCTCAGATCACCTCTCGAGGGCAGCCTAGCGGTGATATCATGGGTCGCTCGCAATGCTTCGCTTGTGAACGCGGCGGTTATTGACAAGTGCTGACATCAGGAATGTCGCAGGTAATTGAAGCTGCTGTACCTAGCTAACCTCCTGACATCGGCGCTCGTCATGCGCTGCAGTGACCTGGGCTGAGCTCATGATGTTAGCTCAGGTCACTGCACTGCTCTTTCAGCCAATGGGGAACGTTCTGTTCTTCATTGACTGGGACAGTGAGTATGGATTGTCATGGGACCTCCTTATTGGATTACGCCGTACCCGGATTTGTTTTTTCTTTCCAATGTTTTTTCAAATAAAAATTTGTTGTCTATTTTTTTTTATTACTGACTGGGTTAGTGATGTCAGGTATCTAATAGATACCGTGATATCATTAACCTCTGGGCTTGAGGCCAGGTGACATTACCCATCTGGTATCAACCACATATATTACCCCGTTTCCAACCGCACCAGGGCAACGGGATGAGCCGGGTAAAGTCCCAACACTGTCTAATGGATGTGGTAATTCTGGCTGGCTGTAGTTTGATATTTTTAAGGCTGGGGGGGGGCTCCCAATGACTTGGGTCTCACCAGCCTGAGAATACCAGCCAGCAGCTGTGAGGCTTTATCTTGGCTGGTATCAAAATTGGGGGGACCGCACGCTGTTTTTTTTAATTATTTATTTATTGTACTGTACGATATAGACCAGCCCATCGGCGGCTGTGATTGGTTGCAGTCAGACAACTGTCACTCACCATGGGGGCGCGTCTGACTGTAACCAATCACAGACGGGGGAGGAGTGAATATGTATGAACCTAATGAGCGGCCGGATCGGGAAGATCAAAGAGCTGCCGCGGGAGCAGTGTGACAACCGCCTGTTGATCAGTGAGTATGTGATGCTTGCTCCTACCCCTTTGCCCCAGATTCTGTTCCTTATAGACTTTATATGGGGATCAGCATCTGGCCAGATACCCTGGACTGCATGTAACTCTCCTTCCGTTTTTTCACGGTTCGCAAAAAATACAGAAGTCACAGGGATGGCACACGGACCGTATATGGAACGGGACAGATGCGGTTGTCACATGGATGCATCTGTGAAAAAACAGGACGGTCGTGTGAATGAGCCTTAAAGCTGGAGAACACGATGAATCAGTGGCTTAGTATGCAGTATTGACTTATATGGTGCAAATCCATGGAGAAAATAAAGTTTTCAACAAAGAATTTCTGTTACAGAAACATGGTGTTATATGTAGGTAGAGGCAGGGCCGTATTATAGGCAGGGATGGAGCTCCGAGGCCCCCACCACTAGGGCCGCCATCAGGCCATTACAACCATGACTGGTGTACCAGGCCCGGTGAAGAGAGGGGGGCCCAGGGTAAGTACATAACGTTATTAAGCCCCTGCTGCCCCGTCTTCACGGGCGACACTGTACCTTTAAATCTTCCTGTCTGGCCACTTCAGACGTGGCTATGCAGCACGCTGTGCGTGGTCAGTCCTGGCAGGTCATCTGCATGAAGAGGATCCCGACATCTTCTGTGCTCTCCAGAACAGGACCTGTGGAGCTCAGTGCACGCTCCGCCCCTTCCACCTCCTGTGCTGTGATTCATGGCTTCTCTCCTGGACATTGAGCTCCTGGCTAGTCAGAGGCAGGTAAGATGGATGTGTGGTGACAGCTGGTGATAGGGGTCTGGGTCTGCTATACTGTACACTGTGGTGGGCTGGATGGAGGACTAATAGAGGGTCTGTACCTCGGTATGGTATTAGGGGCTGGGGGGCTGTGTATATTATAAGAAGCTGGGGGGGTTAGCTGTGTATATTATATGGGCCTGGGGGTGTATTTCTATGTTAATTATAAGGGGCTGAGGTCTGCTACACTTTAACCTGTGAGGAGAGGTGCTGCACTCTCTACTGTTAAGGGCTAGGGGCATATTACCCTGTGTACTGTGTATTGCACTGTATACTGGGTGACATATTGACCTGTGTACTGTGTGTTGCGCTGTATACTGGGGGACATTTTGGCCTGCACTGGCGGACATACCGCCGATGCAGTCGCACAGGGGCCGCGAGCGGGAGGGGGCCCCTAGGGCATGAAAACATATGGGGATTTCTTTGCCTGCGGCAGCTTGACCTTGACCTTGCATCTAGCCAAGGTCTAAGAGCCATGTGCTCGAAATGCGTCTGGTGTGCGGTTTAAAGAACCTTTGGATTTTTCCTGACCCAGAGATGGTATACTTTTGTGGCTTATCTTTATTACAAGAAAAATATTCTTTGTATTTTAAAAAAGTTTTCATTAAAGCTGTGTTTTTATGGAAACGTGAAGCTGGATCATTCCTTGTTCACCTGTGCCTCAGACGCTGAACAGCAGCGGGATCTCGTGCTTCTACACCACCAGGAGTTCGGACGTCTTGGGGTGAGCTGGATATTTGTTTCTGTGTCATTCAAAAGTACAACTCGTCCTGCAAAAAACAAGTCCTGATATTGATTGATGGAAAAATAAAGAAGTTATGGCTTTTAGAAGAAGGGGAGAAAAAAAGTCGAAAAATCTTTGAGTTCACCACCAGGAGTTAAAACATTTTAAAAGTTAAAACATTTTAAAAGAGTTAAAACGTTTAGAAAACTAAGTTCAATTTCCTTTACACTTCACAAATACTTGATACTTTGTGTTGGTATATCATAAAATCCCAATAACGTACATTTAGGTTTGTGGCTCTAATGTGACATAATGTGAAACGTTCACGCACTGAATGTGTCTCGGAGCTGTTTTGATAAAATACTGTGTATTCCCATGTGTCACTGATATCACATTTTCTTTGTTGAGAATGTGGACTAATTTTAAAGGAATTATACCATCTTTAAAAGCACTCAGCATGCACATTACAGCAACGTTATATAATATTAAAAAGATTTGTTCTTGTAGAGACATTGTTCCTATCTACGGCACAAGTAATAGCACCCCCTGGTGTTCAGAATGTTTAAGTCTGAGTTTGGCCACCTTGTGCGGATTTGTAGTTGTCACACATGCACAATAGAGTATAGTTTGGCTGTTGGATACTCCGTGAACAGTGCAGGAATATCATTCCGTTTCACAAGCTTTCCATCTGTTCGTCAGTGACAACTGTGGAGAGAAAGCTTGCGAAGCGCAAACACTGACTCTTCTCCTGCTGTCATCATCAGAAGCAGCTTGTGACTGCAGTGCACATAAGAAGAAAAGTCAGACAAGATGCCTGCAATATATACAGAATTTAACAGCATGATTTTTGAAATTTTGGAAAAAACGAGTTGGGCGTGGTGAGCTTTCCTTCTCACTATTAGGACTTATGCAGACAACTGTATTTTCAGTCCAAGTATTATCAATCAAAAATTGAATTACACTCAGACTAGTATTCAGTGAGGCAGCCCATATTCATGCTTGTTTTCGTCGGACCGCTCAATTTGCCTTAAGTCTTTAGGCCATTCAAGTCTACAAGCCCTCAAAAAAAATGAGAGCACACTTTGATGACATTCGAATGCAATCTGATTTTCAAGGACTGACAGAAGAAACTTGAGAAACTTTTATTATTGTTATTCTCCTTCAAGAAATACAGATCCCAGTATAATTAAAATAGGATCAGAATCTAATTAGCCTAATCACACCATTTTTCTCAAATGGAGAAAATATAATCATGGGAACTCAACCTTAGGGCTCTATGACATGTCTGTGCAGAGTGATCCAAGTACGGATACAAATGCACAAACTGAAAGTGGCTTTCCCGAGCAGCATGACAGCTGCATATATTTCTATGAAACTTTTATACTTGGGTCGATAGAGCCATGACCAGTCTGTGTACTGTGACCTGAAATTGAACCGCTGTCCATGGACATGGGAAAGAGCCCTCTTGGTTTGTTCACACTAACGTATTTTCGATCAATGCTCATGGGCACAATGTTAGCCTACACATGCTCCCACCAAATTTAGGTATCATATTTTCTTGATAAGAGTTTACAAAGCCAGGTTACAATACAAACGTTCAATCCAAATTACCATACCAAAATACTTTATACCAATGTAGCCCCCATGGCACATATCTATTGTTACTTAAAGATGTATGCCCGAAAGCAATTCATTTACAGAAATGGACATCCCGGAAAAATGCCAGGTTTCCTTACCAACATCAGATTTCAATACCAAAGCATTACTGGATGCAGGATGTTTTTTAATTCTTGTCCTTTTCTGTGAATCTGTTTTGAATTTAGTGTAGAGAATGGCAAGACAATGAGGAACCTTGTCGTAAGTTGCGAGCTTGAGTATTTTGGCCAAAATATTCACCAAAACCTCATGTATTTTATATAAGTTTTATCTTTTTATTGGATATTTTTCCATTTTTATACAGGACCTTTACTGTTGACTGGGCAAATTGGGGTATCTGTCCAGTGGGGTGCACTTATATACACCTGATCTAATAGTATTATATCATTAATGGCTGTAAAACACACTGTACATCACTCTTACCTGTGTGACTGTTGCCCTATGCAAACCTCATCTGTGTGCATTTATAATACTAGACAACCACCTTCTCCATAAATTGTGAGTGGCTGTTTCATCAGTATTTTCGTGTAATTTTATATGTAAAAGTCCAATCTATGAAAATAGCAAATCATTTAAAACGTACATGAAATGGCGAATATAAAAAACAAAATTGAAAAGTCCAAAATTTGAATTTTCACCATACTTTCGCTCCAAAATTAAAACTTCACATGTAGCTTAAAATGGTATCATTAAAACCTACAGCTTGACACTCAAAAAATCCTCACAGAGCTTCATTGACCAAATTTTTTCAAAAGATAGATATCTGAGAAAAGGGTAACACAAATTATTTTTACAGAGTTCTTACATTTTTTTTAAACAACAAAATGTAAAAATAATTCTTTAGCATAACTGTAATCGTACTTACTTGGAGAATCATATTGCCAGGTTATATTTACAAATTAAAACAAGCCATCATATGGCTATGTCAATGGAATAGTAAAGTTATGGCTTCTGAATAAAGAGAAAAAAATGATAGAGCAAAAGCAGAAAATCACTTGGCCATGAAGGAATTAAAGAGTGTAGCAGTTCTCAAAAATGCTGGTATAGCACTTAACCCCTAGCCTCTATACAGGGTGGGTGTCTGGTTGTGATACTACCAGATATTTTGGCCATGTGCACACATTGAGTATTTGGTGAGCTTTCTACCTCAGTAGTTATAAGACAAAACCTGGAATGGGTTAAAAATGCTGAAGTGGTGATGTGTTTCTATTATACTTTTCCTTGTTCCCCTCCTGGTTTTGGCTTACAAACAGCAAGGTAAAAATCTCCCCAGGTACTCAATGTGTGCACGTGGCCTGAGAGGTCAGAAACAGGGACTTCCCTTCTGTAATCCATTACCCCTCACTCCGCACACATGATTGCAGCGGTAATTTTATGGCATCTGAGGGCCTACTGATGGCTAATGTGTTGGTTATGTTTGTACAGCTTTGGGCTTCATAGGTGATAAGTAATTATGTAGTAGATGCTTATGAAATAGATGGTTACTAGATTATCGAAATCGCACCTCACCACCTGCACACTTGACCCTGTCCCAACCCACCTCCTCCCCAATCTCACCACTACGCTTATCCCAGCCTTAACCCATCTTTTCTACCTAGCTTTAACCTCTGGTACCTTCCCTTCTGCTTTCAAACATGCATCAATCACACTCATCCTAAAGAAACCTTCCCTCGATCCGACTTCTACTACCAGCTATCACCCCACATCACTGCTCCCGTTTGCTTTAAAACTCCTTGAACAGCATGTCCATGGTGAACTTTCCTCCCACTTCTCATCTAACTTTCTCTTTAGCAACATAAAATCCGGCTTCCTTCCACTTCACTCTACTGAACCCGCCCTGACTAAAATTACAATTAACTTACTGCCAAAGATAACAGACACTTCTCTATACACCTCCTTCTAGTCCTGTTCTCAGCCTTTGACACTGTCGACCACTCCCTCCTATTATAGATACTCTCTTCCTTTGGTGTCAGAGACCTTGCCCTCTCCTGGATCTCTTCATACCTTTCCAAACAAACTTTTGGTACCTCCCACTCCCACACATCTTCCTCATCCTACCCTCTCTCTCTGTTAGTGTCCCTCAAGGCTCTGTCCTGCGATCCTTACTTTTCTCCATCTAAAAAAATTGTTTAAAAGAACAGAAAGTCCTCAGTGGTTGATACCTTTTAATGGCTAACTGAAAAGATGGTAATAATTGCAAGCTTTCAAGACTACTCAGGTCTCTTCATCAGGCATGGTATAACACAAAATCTGAAGAGTCACATATTTATACACAACAGGACTTAGAATAGTGCAGTAAAAAAAAAAAAAAAAAAAAAAAAAGTTATATGAAACAGAACTATCACTATGGCAGGGGGGGCAAACTGTTGTGGGGCCATAAATACTGCTGCAGTTCAGTGTGAAAGTTTTATTGTCCTTTGATAAGGGTCTGGTCCAGGGCTGTGACACGCTCGGATGGTCAGAGGAGCACATCTTTTAACTGATGTAAAAAGACATGAATCCATGAGACACATTCATTCCTTCTCTGAATGTGTCAAAGGTCATCATAAGTTTGTACTCCCATAGTCTCCTGTCTCTCTGGGACTTGAAGTTTCCTTTCAATACCAGCAATTTCATGTCCATGATGCTGTGGTCATCGTGTGTCACAGCCCTGGACCAGACCCTTATCAAAGGACAATAAAACTTTCACACTGAACTGCAGCAGTATTTATGGCCCCACAACAGTTTGCCCCCCCTGCCATAGTGATAGTTCTGTTTCATATAACTTTTTTTTTTTTTTTTTTTTTTTTTTACTGCACTATTCTAAGTCCTGTTGTGTATAAATATGTGACTCTTCAGATTTTGTGTTATACCATGCCTGATGAAGAGACCTGAGTAGTCTTGAAAGCTTGCAATTATTACCATCTTTTCAGTTAGCCATTAAAAGGTATCAACCACTGAGGACTTTCTGTTCTTTTAAACAATTTTTTTATCTCTACTGGCTAACACGGTACAAAGATATATTTTACTTTTCTCCATCTATACATTTGGCCTGGGATAGCTCATAAAGTTCCATGGCTTCAGTACCACCTATATGCTGATACTCAGATCTACCTCTCTGGCCCAGATGTCACATTTATACTGTCCAGAATCCCACAGTGTTTGTCAGCCATATCCTCCTTCTTCTCCTCTCGCTTCCTAAAGCTCAATGTGGCCAAAACTGAATTAATCATCTTTCCCCATCTTACCTATGTTCCCTACCTCATCTATCTATTACAATAAATAGCATCACGCTCTTCCCTGTACCCAAAGTCTGCTGCCTCTGAGTAACACGACTCTGCCTTGTCCTTCATACCATACATCCAATCCCTCAACACCTCCTGCCGTCTTCAAGTCAAAAATACTTACAGAATCCGTCCTTTCCTCAATTCTCAATCTACTAAAATGCTAGTGCATATGTGACACCCTGGCCTATCAGGTCGTCACAGGGTATTGTGCAATCTTTCCTTCTGCACAGTATCCACATCCTCCTTAGTTACAGCTCCCTGACCTTTGGTGTTGCTAAGAACAAGCTAATCAAAACCCTAGGAACACTCTGCACCACACCTACCAGACACACCAATGGATAGCCTGAAGGGAATAGGGCCGCCCACTTGGGGGGTTAGTTAGGGAGGGTCAGGAGTGTCAGGAGCAGTCAGTTGAGGAGTGACTCTTGAGAGGAGAGGTCACAAGTGTAGTGTTGGAGGTGAAAGTGAGAGGAGGTCAGGAGTTGGGCTCCTTGTTACTACTAGGTGGCAGACGTTGGTCTGGGCCTGGTAGGAGCTGGAACCCCGGTCACAGGGGATCGTGACAAGGGGCATGGAACTGCCAAGGAGGGCAGCCGGCGGCCTTGTGCCATCTCCAGGCAGGGGCCAGGGCACGACGGGGTACGTGGACCCTAGGTCGGGAAGTAGCTTCAAGCGTCCTGGTAATTTTCCCGAGGAGGACGGAGCCTTCAAGATTCGTTCTCCACCCGCTCCAAAAGGGGTACTAGCGCAACGAGGGGGATAGGACTTTCCCAATCCGCAGTCCAGAAAATCCCAAGCGTGAACCCTGAGAGCAAGCTCACTCCGTACGGGTGAGCGGGACCCAACTAGTTCTACACTACATGGGCCAATCACTAGAAAGGTGCCAAGGAAAAGGTCACAGGCTAGCAAGCAACACCAACGGGCACGGGATCCAGGCATGCTCCCTCCATGCTGCAGTGGTGCTCAGAACTTTGGTTTACAAGTTGTAGGTGTCAGCGTTATTGGACTGAGTGAGTGCGCAGTGACCCTTACCTCCCCAACGGTATCCCTCCGCCAGCATCACCGAGCCCCGGGGCATCCCCCCTACCCATGGAGGGGTTAAACACCTGCCTGCCATCCCATCCCCACCGGGTGCTCCCAACGGCAGCGGTGGTACTCCACCTTATCACATACCGTGGATGGCGTCACGAACATTAAACAAACAGTCCCCTGTAAATACCCCCCTTTTTGTTTTGAGTGGCTGCACGACCCCGGGTCCGGAGGCCCCTCGAGCAACCGCGGATCCGGATACGAGCAGCCCGGCTGCTGACGCGGGGGCGGCACACATGCTCTCATAATCTCCCGCCTTGATTACTGCAACATCTTCCTCTGTGGACTCCCTTCTAACACACTCGCACCTTTCCAGTCCATCCTTAACTCTGCTGCCAGACTGATCCACCTTACTTCTCACTACTACCCCACTTCTCCCCTCTGCAATTCCCTCCATTGGCTCCCAATTCTCCATCGTCCCCAATTCAAACTACCAATGCTGACCTACAAAGCAGTCCATAATCTGTCTCCGTATACAGTGTGTGCACCCATATTCTGTCCACCGCCATTAACTTGAGAACGGCGGCAGCTATAGGCATAGAAGTGGTGTCTAGGTATAGTAAAGTAGCCATGCGCTATTCAATGAAACCACCTATAGCGCCACCTGGTGGAAAACAACGGAGTTAACATTTTTATCTTGAAAACGGAACGAGATAGAGAAAAAAGTGAATTAAAAAATTGTAGGGCATCATCAATTTAATACATATCGACACATTGCATACAGAATTGCTATGATATGAAACCCATGACCCCCCCAAAACATTGAATGCTGGTCACGCATATGGCGCTCATTTAACTTTGATGCTCAAAGTGGCCATCGCCAGCTGCAATGCACATCTGGACTCTGGACAGCATACTGTATCTTGCTGCACTTTGTGCAATATGGTAGGTGACACGTTTGCACAAGCATTTGTGATACGTCGTAGGTCCTGCAATGTTGGTGGAGGGGTCGCATACACCTGCTGTTTGATGTGACCTCACAGAAAGAAGTCTAATGGGGTCAGGTCAGGTGAGCGTGGAGGCCACTCCACGCAGCCACCATACCCAATGACCTGTAGGAAGGTCTCCATGAGGTATCGCTTCACGTCCGCAGCCTTGTGAGTTTTACACGTTCTAATCATAGCATTTCTGTATGCAAGGTGTCAATTCGTATTGAATTGATGATGCCTTACAACTTTGTAATTTACTTTTTTTCTCTATCTTGTTACTTTTTCGAGATAAAAATGCTAACTCCGTTGTTTTCCACCAGGTGGCGCAGTAGGTGGTTTCATTGTGTAGCGCATGGCTACTTTACTATATCTAGACACCACTTCTATGCCTATAGCTGCCGCCGTTCTCAAGTTAATGGCGGTGGACAGGATATGGGTGGACACACTATATCTCCAAACTAATCTTCCGCTACACTCCAGCACGTAATCTCCAAGCCCTCCAAGATCTCCTTCTCTCCTCCACACTCATTCGCTCCTCATCCAACCACCTCCAAGACTTCTCCCGAGTATCCCCTGTCTCCTGAAATTCGCTACCTTAACATTTCAGATTAACTGCTACACTTGCGAGCTTCAAACGGAACTTGAAAACTCATTTGTTCAGAAATCCCTATAGTCTCCAATGATCCCACTGCCTCACCACCACCGGAGCTGCTGCCTCACCACAGCCCCACTTACTGTCTCCTCCAAAATATCCTATAGAATGTAAGCACGCAATGACAAGGTCCTCTTCCCTCTATACCAGTCTGTCTATTGTAACTTGTATATGTATTTTATATGTAAACTCTTCTCATGTACAGCACCATGGAATCAATGGTGCTCTATAAATAAATATTAATAATAATAATAATAATAAGAAGCGATACTGATTTCAGGTTCACTTCCCCTAAGTAGACCTATAGAAAAAGATGTAAATAACATTAAAATAAATAAATGTAAAAAAATAAACAAAATAGAGATGAACAAATTGTTTCAATGGGACTCACGTTTGTGCCAAATTTCATGAAATTCACTTTTTCGGGTGGCATTTTATGTCCTTTATGGGTAAAGTAGAGTAGAGTAGAGTACAAGCCTACAACCTACAATAGCCCTCAGTCCAGTAGACCACTGCGCAACCAGCTCTGTCCTCACCTATCGTGCCATCACCCATTCCCTGTAGACTGTGAGCCCTCGCGGGCAGGGTCCTCTCTCCTCCTGTACCAGTCTGTTATGTACTGTTAATGATTGTTGTACGTATACCCTTTCACTTGTAAAGCGCCATGGAATAAATGGCGCTATAATAATAAATAATAATAATAATATTTTGTTAAAAACTAAAAATATTATTATTATTATAATAAAAAATAGACATTTTTGCACACCTGTTTTACTAGACCAATTTGATAACCATATGAGCCATGACAATGATGTTGACAGTTGCCACATTTTGCTTTTCGGATGTGTACCGATTAATGTAGCATTTTTTGGTTATGGCCTTTTTGTCAAGATAGGTGGGGAAGTGTTTAACCCCTTTTCATTTTCTCAATTTTATTTTTCCCCTCCCCTTCTTCCAAGAGCCATAACTTTTTTATTTTTCCACATAGACATATGAGGGCAAGTTGTACGTTGTACTCTTGAATTACATTATTCATATTATCATGTGGTGCACTGAAAAGTGGGAAAAATTCCAAGAACAGAGAAATTGTGAAAAAGATACAACTTTATTTATTTATTTTTTTTATTTACAGCGTTTATTTTACAGCAAAAATTGCCTAGCAATATGAATCTCCATTCAGTACAATTAAACAGATATCAAAGATGCATAGTTTTTTTTGTGTGTTTTTTTTTGTTTTTTTGTTTTTTTAAATGGTGAAAAATTTTCTTAATGTGTGTCACCATTTTCCAAGACCCCTAACGTTTTAAATTTTTAGCCAATGTAGCTGTGTGAGGGCTTGCTTTTTTGTGCCACAAGTTTTATTGATACCATTTTGGGGTACATACAATATTTTGATCACCTCTTATTGTATTTTATTGTAGTGTTGCAACTTGCAACGGCTGAAAAATCATATTTCTGGTGCTTTGATTTTTTTCTCACTACACCGTTTACCAATCGGGTTAACCAATTCTATATTTTGATAGATCGGACTTTCATGGATGTAGTGATACTAAATATGTGTATTTTTTTATTTTATTTCTGTTACAACTGAGCTCTTCCATTCACACAGGGATGAAAAAACTAGTGGAAATGTTAACCACATGTCCATCTACAGACATGGAGTACCCTAAGTTTGACCCTGTTTTGTCACTGCACACCAGAGGGGAGAATAGTCTTTGACTTTGGAAAACAATAAAGCTGATAAATTTGCCAAGTTTGGGAACCAGACACTGACCAGATCCCGGCATTTCGGAATGCAGTGAGGCAAACCAATCTCAAAGATGGCTTTGTGTCATTTGAGGAGGAACAGGCAAAAGATTCTCTTCTAATGAAACACATCACAGCTCAACAGCATCCCAGGACAATACATCAGGGGATCCTGTGCTACAATACTGGTACACAACAAATTCCTCTACCAGTAGTCCCACAGCATCTGCAGGCAGAGCTGACAAGACAAAATGACCAATTGTTTGGGCACCTTGGCCGGGACAATCTACTGTCCCTCCTGACAGACAAGTTATACTGGTCGGGAATGTCCACGGTAGAAGAAGTCACCCAGCAATGTCTGGTATGTGTTCAGGCTCTGAAGTCAGTATTGCAGCGAATTCCGCTGACAGAGGGTCCATGATCCACAATCCAGATTGATTAAAACAGACTATTACCAACAGGAAGTTGAAACTGCCATTACACACTGGTGGGGATGGATGTCTTCTCCAAATGTGTAAAAGCCATTTCCATGGTCAAGGTTTCGACTATTACTGCGGCCCGTGTTCTCTGGGGACAGGTTCTCTCACATTGGGGTAATCGAAGAGTAATAGAATCAGTCAGGGGTTCACAAGTTAGGTAAGGTCATCAAAGCACTTTATGGACTTCTGGACAAAAAGCAGGGGTTTCACGTCCCTTACCATGCTCCGTCCATGAGCATCGTGGAGAGAATGAATCGTACCCTCAAAACACAGCTTTTAAAGCACTATTGGATAGAGGTTCCTCATGAGTAATGTCTCTTTCAGTATTGCTGATTGCTATCCAAGCAAGCTAGGTTACCAGTACCGGTATCACACAATTCAAGTAGATGACTGGATGCAAAATTCCCCTGTTTCTACCCAATGAGCCCCAATATCTAAGCCCATGAAGAATATCATTGCTGGAGACACATTCTTCCAAGAGCTTCAACATAACCTGAAGGAATTGCTTCATGCAGCTTTAGGCCATGTTCATACAGTGCATCTTAAGATGCAGCGTTTTTGGCCCCAAAAAACACACAAAAAATGCACCCGCAGCAAAACCGCATAAAAAACCGCATGCGTTTTTGACATGTTTTTACTGCATTTCACCCAATGCGTTTTTTAAGTCAAATCTATTGACTGGAAGGGCTCAAAAACGCTGGAAAAACGCAAAAAGAATTGACATGCTGCATCTTCAAAAACGAAGCCAAGACGCAGACAAAAAAGATGCCCATTGTGGACAGCAAAATAGAAATCTCATAGACTTTGCTGAGGGAAGGAAATGCATGCATTTAGGTGCATCTTTGTGACCTCAAAAATGCACCAAAAATGCAGTAACAGATGCACTGTGTGAACATAGACTTACAGTTGCACAAACCGTACCTACAGGGGAAAACACCAATACCCTCTATATAAGAAAAGGTAATGGGGAAACTTTTTTTTTTCAGACCATGAGATGCAACCTGCAAAGGACCTTATCAGGTTTATAAAATAATTGGTGATACCATGCTAAAAGGTACAGAGGCAGATGACAACAAAGCTACACAAATAGATTTTGGTGGGATGTTGATAGGTCGAAAGTGATCCTTAAGTCATTATTCAACACACATTCATATAATACCATTTCAAATAGCTCGAGTTTATGACATTAGTGGTAAGCATGATAATGACAGGCTCAGACTCTTTGGGGAAATGTTGAGAACCTACCAATGATATGGATAGTATGACACTTAAGGGACCAGGTCTCTTAATGAAAAGTGCTTAGAAGGTAAAATCCTAGAACCATACAATAATTGTACCTTCACACTTGGATAGTCGTATCTGTATGTCTTGTTGCTCAGTTGTGCAGCAGGGCCTCCCACTTCTCTTTCTACTCTGGTTAGAGCCTGTTTGTGCTCTCCCCTGAAGGGAGTAGTACACACACCGTTGTAGGAAATCTTGAGTTTCTTGGCAATTTCTCGCATGGAATATCCTTCATTTCTAACAACAAGAATAGACTGTCAAGTTTCACATGAAAGTTCTCTTTTTCTGGCCATTTTTACAGATTAATGGAACCAACAAATGTAATGCTCCAGATTCTCAATTAGCTCAAAGGAAGGTCAGTTTTATAGCTTCTCTAATCAGCAAAACAGTTTTCAGCTGTGCTAACATACTTGCACAAGGGTTTTCAAGGGTTTCTAAACATTCATTAGCCTTCTAACACAGTTAGCAAACACAATGTACCATTACAACATTGGAGTGGTGGTTGTTGGAAATGGGCCTCTATACAGCTATGTAGATATTGAATTAAAAAACAGATGTTTGCAGCTAGAATAGTCATTTACCACATTAACAATTTATAGAGTGTATTTCTGTTTAATGTAATGTTAGTTTCATTGAAAAAAAAAAGTGCTTTCCTTTCAAAAATAAGGAAATATCTAAGTGACTCTAAACTTTTGAACTGTATTGTATGTCTACGAACTACTTACAGACCAGTGTATTGATGTTAAAGTTAAACTGCAGCAATTCTGGCAGGCCTTATGGAATGATTAGAGTGGCCCCGTAAAACAAGAGGGCTTGCATTGAGCAACAAGTTTAAATATATGGACTGCTGTAAGAATATTATAAAGAAAAAAGGATAAATACATAGCTAGTGTGAAAATAAGTAAAAAGATATAGACATTTCATTACTGCTTTAGAATATTTGTAAAGAGAGATTCTTAGGTCATGTATTGGCCAATCATGAGAGCTCAATAACTTTGACAAGGAAATATCATTATATTGGGAATCTAACCCTAAATACCTCTATGTGAGATTAAAAATGTCTAGGCAGATAGGTTTCCGCTAAATAAGATGGTGGACACACCCTGGCTATAGTGTGATGTTCTTGGTCAAAGTATGCTTATATTATTGAGTGCCATTGGATATGCTTTTGTAGTTATGTTGTTTTTTCAGTTGCCACCTGTTCACACTTGAACTTGAATTGAATTGAAGCTGCTTGTCAGTTTTCTAATATAGTTATAGGAGAGAGAATGTCATCCTCTGCCAAGGTAGTCAAGATTGGGTGCAGAGACACCAATGTTTTGACTCAGAGGGGTCCTGCGAGATGAAGGCTAACCCAATACCCTCCTCCCGCCTGAATACAGGGATCAAGGATATTGGTGTTGGTAACTAGGGCAAAATATGACATATGCTATATATGGAACTAATTGCACTGAAAGAGGAAAACTCCTCCAAGGAGCATATTATACCCTTAGTCCCTTTCTAAATATAGATATCACAGAAAAGCAGGGAAGAACCCCAATAACACTGGAGGAGAAATGCATCATCTGCCCTGACACTCCTGTGAGACTACAAAAGATTCGTCTTGATTTTGGTTGCAAGCTCAAGCATCTCTTGTTAGATTTCAGTGAAGATGATAAGATACTCAGAAATCTTCAAGAGGCTTAGAATCAAGCCCCTCTCCAGGTTGAGCATGACAAGACCAAAATCACAGGGATTACCATAACTTTGGACAAAGATTCAAAGGTGTCCTGGTGGGGGAGTTTGTTTGCCACCTTATTTTCAATGTCATCATCCATCTGGTGATAGTTCTTTTGATTTTGATTATTTTTATATACTTTGGATTGTGCTTAGTTTACCAGAGGGTAAAGAGACTTGACGACCAGATACAAGAGAGCCAGACAGAACTGCATGAATCAAACCACAGAAGAAGGTTCAGGACCTAACACCAAAAGTCCTGAAACCTTATGATTTATATATATTGTTTATTTTTCACCATTTTAAATGGGTGTTCAGAACATGACTTCAACTTGAACCTGAAACCCCATAGCATTATAAATATTGTTTATTTTACATTGCTTTATCTTGGGTGAGGGAGGGGTGAAAACATATTTTTGTGTGAATGAGGAAAAATAGTAAAATCCCTTAGGGACAGGTCTCCTTATTTTCTAAGGTATTTGCCACTTGAACCCAAGCATTGGTAAAGTTCGAAAGGGATGGATTGAATGTCGGTTAGAGTTTGATGGTGTTCCTTCTCTGCAGTCAACTTAGGTATGGTGACATCACTCCCTACTCAAGAAATTCTTACCTGTTTAGTAAAGACCTACATATCTATCCATGTAAGTGTGGCACCGGAGGTTCAGGTCGACACAGAATACTGCACCTCAATTAAGGTGTGGTAGCTATCTCAGGTAAGGACGGGGGTTAATCACTGGTGTTCCACATTCACACACTACATACAGCTTAGGAGTCTTCACATAGGGTGTGTTGGGTCAGGGTAGACAGGGGGGTGGTCATAACGGTCATGGGATTTCCCGGTCACTGAAGCCAGCCACCTTGGGGGCGAGTTCCAACTGAGATAGAATTAGGCGCAACAAACTCATATTAGGTGGAGACCCGTCAGGACCATAGTTCTGGCAAGACATCTCTGGAAAACTTGGACTTTACTGGGCCCGGGGCTTGAAGAGGGGGCTCAGCCAGGGTACTTCACTGCTAAGGGGGACACCTAGAAATAGGACACTCTCTCTCCTTGTCTCTTCAAAACACCAGTGGTGACCCCTTATCAGATCTGGGATTGACCTGAGCCCATCATGGCAGTGACCAGTGTGATCAGGCTGGCAGCTGAAGTTGTGAGTAAACTACACCCTGAACCCGCAGAGACTGTGTTGGCTAGTACTTACCGGCGCCGCCGCCCAGCGCTTAGGCGCCAACGGCCCTTACTACCCTCATCATACACCCGGGGCAAGCTTTGTCTGTGGGGACACCATCTCGGCTGCCATAACACCTGCCTCGGCGAGGAATTCTGCAGCGGCGGCTACTACTGGCCGCATACCACAGGTGGCATCACAACAAACTTTCCCCATTACCCCGCTTCCCCCACCATTTACTGTACGCCTTGGGGCAACGGAACCGGGCAAGGCCACCCTGTGACATCACCTGACCTGACCCGAAACAGCCCGGCGACGAGTAGGTTAACCACCTGCCCCGTGGGGCGCTACATAAGAACCTCATTAATAATTCATAGTTCAATCAAGATTACAGGAGAAGTGTCTGATTAAATTTTTACCTTTGCTGAAGAATGCTATTAGATTGAACCCCAAAAAGAAAGTGGTACTCAAGAAAACACACAGGATAAGGCCCAACTACAGGTTGTGACACCCAGCAGTCCCATCATGTCAGACGTACTCAAAACCCTGCAGAAGCAAGCTGCGGGAGAGGAATAGAAATACAGGCAGGGTAAGGAGTGTACACAGGATAATGACATGGGGCGACCCATAGACTATGAGGGGGCAACCATTTGAGAGTCTGTTCAGTCAAACTTGGAAAAAGAAGACTTTGGATAGGTGGATACCTTTAAGACTGGCAACAACATGACAGCAGAGAAAAGAGCTTCATTCCTGAACCTTGACAAAATTAAAGGAATATCTGAGACAACAAAGAGCTTCATTTCATAACCAAGAAAGTTCCAGAACGACGAAGATGGTATATCCTGTGGATGGAGACTTTGGGTTATGGTGGACAGCAGGGAAGAGGTGATGGCTGAGATGGGTGATGTCTAGATACCTAAGTATAGTATTATATTTCATTCCAGCCATCCAAGGGTCCGGAGTGAGTAGAGACTGTTAAACCCCGGTGTGGCCTCCATTATTACTACATCACATACCTCCCAGGCTCAGCCCTACCTGCGGAGGGCCTACCACCACAGCTGCCATTACCACCAGCCCTGGGAGTACCCACTTCGGCAGTGGCCACAACATTAACCACAACCCGCAGGTGGCGTCACACAAATGACTCTTATCTTCCCTGTAAATACTCTCCATTAAAAAGCACCCAGGGCACGGAACCGGGCAAAGGCCACCAAAGTGACATGTGTTACATTGCTTGGGACCGAGTACCCCACAAACCCCTTGTTGCCATATATATTACTGCACTACTATTAACCCCTTGATTTCTATCTAGGGATATTTAGAAGGTGGGTGGGCTGCTACGTGTGTGGTATATAATTAGGTAATTGTTATTGTTAATTGTTGTTTCATTATAGTGTGCTATTACGGTATTTTTATATTAGTATGGTAGTTAATATTATAACTGTAGATTGTCAGTGTGTAATAATTATTCTTTATTAGCACACGGTATCCTCTCAGGTAGTCACCGTTTATATGCTTATAGCATAAGCAACAGAAAGCATTAAGGTGTCATTTAGTATTGGATATTGGTTATTAGAAGTCAAAGCTGACATTAATAATTAATATTCGGAGTTCTCCTTTCACAGTTGACAAAGGTAAGGATGCTGAGAATACTCCTTAATTATCCAGAATGACTCAGTTTACTGAGCATTCACTCCACATCTTCATTACAACTGATGCTGGGAGGTTTTGGCAGTTTTATATTCCATCTGCTGCCAACTTTTAGAACATCTATGATTCGAGGGAAATAATGGTTTATGCTTACTAAGGAATACAGTTAAAATGCAGAGAACTGTATCTATGACTGAAATTAGAGCTGAACATAACTACTTGTGGACCATCAAATGGCTTAAAACATCCCAGTAGTATGCATATAACTTTAAAAATATATTTTTAAAAATCATCTCAGTCTGTAATCAAGGCACCCCTAGAGAAATCAGATATGTTTTATTACCATTTCCTGTTTCTTAAACACTGTAATTAGGGTATAGCGTGATGTGTATATACTGTAAATACATACAGTTCAGGAAATGGAAATGCTACTCCCTGTCTAGGCTACTTTCACACTTTAGTCTTTTTCCATCAGTCACAATCCGTTGCCTTGAGAAAATACAGTATCCTGCAACATATTTTGCAGGATTCAGTTTTATCCCCATAGTCTTGCATTAATGACAGATTGCGACTGATGGCCTTGCGTTACATCCGCCACGCGACGGATCAGTCGTGGAATGACTGACTGTCGGGCGGAAGGAACTGACACTGTAACTTTTTTGGAGCGTCAAAAAAACGCACTGCCCAGGATTCTGTCTCAATCCATCAAGAGGTATAATGGTTGTCTATGGTGCAGGATTCCGCCGTAATCCGTCGCACGATGGAATCCAGTGCTGGATTCCATCATGTTCTACTGAGCATGCCCAGTATGCAAACTGTGAATGGAATCCTGTGAAATACACACACATCTGTTGAGTCCATTCCCAGCTGAAAAATGACGGATTCGTCGTTCCGTTGCAATGACTGACCTAACGGATTTGAAAGTACTGAAGTGTGAAAGTAGCCTTAGGCTAGTTTCACACTTGCGTTGGGCGAAATCCGCTGGGTCCGTTGCTGTGTCGTTTTGACACATCCGTAATTTTTGTAGTGTTAACGGATGCAACGGATCCGTTATTTCACAGGAATCCGTTAGCTGATTCCTGTGAAATAACGGACCCGTGGCAATCCGGTGCATTCGTTTGGCGTCCGTTAGGCGTCCGTCTAATGGAATGCGTCGGCTCTGTTTTTTTTTTTTCATTTTATTCATTCTGGGCATGCTCAGTAGAAATTAGCGGAATCCAGCAGCGGATTCCGTTGTAAAGCACTTTGCAACGGAATCCGCTACCATAGGGAGCCATTATAAATTTTAACGGAAGCAACGGAATCCGCTGCTCGGCGTCATTTTGACGCAAGCAATTAACGTTACATGCTGCGTTGCTTCCGCTCGGCGGAAGCAACGCAGCGTCGGCCAACGGAAGCAACGCAGGTACTTTTGGCACAATACGTTATCCATACAAGTCTAACGGATTCCGCTGTTTTCCAAAAGGGTGGATTGCAACTGAAGGAAAACAATGCAAGTGTGAAAGTACCCTTAGCAGACACACATCAGCTCTACAGTGCAAACTGTATTTCCCTTGTTACTTTGGTTATATTTCATCCTCAATTACAGTGAAAATCAGCAAAATGTAATGTCATGTTAAAATGCCCCTGAAAAATTAAGACCTTTGGCAAACATGCACAAACTACTGCAATAACCCCACCCTGATGGCTCAAAACATGTTAGACTTCTATAACAATGAAATGGGGACACAAAAAAAAACTTTTTTTCTGATGGCTTTTTGTGCCATTAAAGGAAAAAGTATGTTTTTGTTTGCACACAATTAGTTATTCTAATTGAGTCTTTTTTAACTTCTACAGTACATATATGTTGGCACTTGCTGGACTTTGTGGGTTGTCATGCAGGTTTAGAATTTGTGATTCTGGGCTAATCACTGCATTAGATCAGAGACATCATTGAGACCTATATGGCTCAAGTCCCTATAATGTTATTTCTATATGTCTGCTCTTGGCTCTCATAATTTCTAAATATTATGATCAATAGCGATTGCGGCATTTAGAAGGTTGTGAGAGAGAGTGGACTCCCTCTCTCGCCCCATCGACATCCCTGCAATCTGTTTGCAGGGAGCCAGGGGTTGTTATGGCAGCCAGAAAACAAATAATGACCTCCAGATCTAACAGCTAAAGTGGCGTATCAGACACAGCCAGAATCGGGGTCTAACAGGTGTTTTGTCTGGGTAAAGCTGATAGCTCTATAGCAAAGCTATAGCTGATAGCACTGGGCAGGGGCCAGGGCACGACGGGGTACGTGGACCCTAGGCCAGGAAGTAGCTTCACGCGTCCTTTCAATTTACCCGACGGGGGTGAAGACTTCAGGTATCATCCCCAACCTGCTCCAAAATCGGGGTACTAGCTCACCGATGGGATAGGACTTTCCCAATACAGTCCAAAGAAATCCTACGCGTGAACCCTGAGAGCAAGCTCTCTCCGTTAGCCATACGGGTGAGCGGGACCCGAAAAGTTTCAGGCTTGAGGGTCCAAAGAAGAAAACACAGGTGCCAAGGAAAGGGTCACAGACTAACCGCCACACCAAGGGCACAGACCCAAGCGTGCTCCCTCCCAGCTACAGTGGTGCCCAGAACTCAGGTTTACAAGCTGTCGGTGTGATTATTTCTGGACTGAGTGAGTACACTGAAAAACCCTTTTCCAACCCCAATGGCGACCCCAAACACCAACAATCCAACGGGCCCCGGGGCACAAACCCCCTACCCACGGAGGGGTTAAAACACCTTGCTGCCATACCATCACCACCGGGCGTCCCCAACAGCAGCGGTGGTACCCTAACTTACCATGCACCGTGGGTGGCATCACAAACTTTCCTAATCCCGTGTATATACCGGATCCAAGCGGCTCGGTCGCTGCTACGGGGGCGGTACAAGTGCAATTGCACAATTGTTTTGGGGGTCTTTTATTTACCATGTTCTCTATATGGTAACAGTGACATGTTAGTATGATGCCTCATGTCAGTATAAGTTTGTAGATACCAAACGTGTAGGTTTACTTTTATCTATGGGGTGAAAAAAATTCAGAAGTTTCTCCAAAAATGAATAGCTCTTTTGTAGCAGTCTCATTTTTCGAGATCTGGGGCTCACTGACAGTTTATTTTTTGCATCTTGAGCTGACGCTTTAAATTATACAATTTTTGCTTAGATGCAATGTTTTGATTGGCTGTTATTGAATTTTAATGCAATATTGCGGCGAAACCCCCCCATTATTTTGGTGTTTGGAATTTTTGTTCTTGCCATGCGGTATACCAATCAGAGTAATTAATTTTATATTTGGATAGATCGGGCATTTTTGAACTCGGCAATACCAAATATATGTATTTTATAGTTGTTTTATTTTCAATGGAGCGAAAGGGGGGTGATTTGAACTTTTAGGGTTTTTCTTATTTTTTTTAGTCTGTAGGGGACTTTATCACTGCACACTCCGATCACTTTTGCTGATCAGAGTGATGATGCAGAATCGATCTGATCAGCAGAGATGCTGTGTTCTTGTAAGCGCCGCCGCTCTGTCGACTCTCACAGGAAGTGAGTCATGGTAGTGTCAGAGATCATCAGCTGACCCGGAGCTACCATGGCAAGACATTGATGTTTCGTGATCACATCACAGGGCCACTAATGGCAGTGGGGCATGGCGTGATCCCTGCCTCGGCTGTTTAAATTGTACTGTCAAAATCTGAGGTGTTAGCAGGCATGGGTGGATCTCTGATCCACTCTTGCCTGTTTACCATACATGTCTATTGATCGGATCATCAGACAAGGGCAGGGAGCCAGCATTAACCAGGGAAGGCAACCTTGGACGTATATATACATCCAAGGTTGTAATGTTGTTAATATTTTCTAGGGAGCAATTTTACCATCTAGAAGACATAAAAGAGGCATTGTTTTGTAAAGGGACAGTGATTGGCATTATTATGTGGGTCAGCAAGAGGAGCATGGTTTTTCTATCACACAGCAGGCGGAGTAATAAGGACACATTTGGCAGCAGCAGCTCAGCATTGGGGTATTAGTAGGATGAGGAGTTTGTGCAGGTAGGGAATAGATGGGGACACTGCTGGAAATTTGAGAAGTCAAATGTGTCTATGTTTTAATCACTGCAGAAAAGTTATGGGTAGAAGAAGTTGCAATGAGAACATGCACACACAGGCACTGTGTGTGCACATGCTCTGTCCTTGCAGTGTAAGATAAATGCACCCCTTTACTTTCCCCCATGTGCAGCAGCCATTTTCTCCACACAGGATCACACCATTGTGCAACCGCTATACACAGGAGAGAGGGGTGAGAATGAACATGTACCGCCCCGTGCCAGCGGCCGAGCCGCTCGGATCCGGAGCTGCGGTGGCTCGAGGGTAGGGTCTCCGGACCTGGGGGTTCGCGCGGACATTCGAATTTAAAGAAGGGGGTTATATACAGGGGAGTTAGAAGTTCGTGACGCCACCCACAGTGCGTGGTAATGTGAGGAACCACCGCTGCTGTTGGTGGTGAGCCCGGTGGCGATGGTGAAGCAGCAGGATGTTTAACCCCTCCGTGGGTAGAGGGTTTGTGCCCCGGGGCCCGTTGGATTGTTGGTGTTTGGGGTCGCCTTTGGGGATAGGAAGAGGGGCTTTTCAGTATACTCACTCAGTCCAGGAATAGCAACACCAACAGCTTGTAAACCAGAATTCTGAGCACCACTGCAGCTTGGAGGGAGCACGCTTGGGTCCTTACCCTTGGTGTTGCTGTTAGCCTGTGGCCCTTTCCTTGGCACCTGTTTCTCTAGTTGGACCCACGAGCATAAAACTCTTCGGGTCCCGCTCACCCGTGTGGCTAACGGAGTGAGCTTGCTCTCAGGGTTCACTCGTAGGATTTCTTTGGACTGTATTGGGAAAGTCCTATCCCATCGGTGCGCTAGTACCCCTATTTTGGAGCGGGTTGGGGATGAATCTTGAAGTCTTCACCCCCGGCTGGTAAATTACCGGGACGCGTGAAGCTACTTCCCGGCCTAGGGTCCACGTACCCCGTCGTGCCCTGGCCCCTGCCCGAAGATGGCTCAAGGCCGCCGGCTTCCCTCCTCGGCAGTCTGTGCCCCTTTACACAATCCCCTGTGACCGGGGTTCCAGCTCCTACCAGGCCCAGACCAACGTCTGCCACCTAGTACTGAGGAGCCCTGCTCCAGACCTCCAACAAAACTCCCGTGACCACTCTCCTTGAGAGTCACTGCACAACTCCCTTCACTTTCTCACTTTCCCCTACCAACCCCCCATGTAGGCGGCCCTATTCCCTTCAGGCCCCCCAATGGTGTGTCTGGTGGGTACAGTGTAAAGTGTTCCTAGGATTTTGATTGGCTAAGCTGTTAGCAACACCAATGGACCAGTTTCCGAAACCAAGGAGGGTGGATACTGTGCAGAAGGGCAGACTGCACAATACCCTGTGACGACCTGATAGGCCAGGGCGTCACACACACACACACACACTGACATTGTGCACATTCTCATTTCCTTCTTATGCCAGCATTGGCTGCCAGCTGCTTTGTAATCCTGCATGCAGCATGAAACCGCTACACAATGGAGACGGTTGAGCACTCGTTCCCCAGAAGTGTCAGTACACGAGACTGGGGAATCAATTCAGGCAATTTTCCAAAGTGAGTGCTGTCAATCATCATAAGGGAAGCAGTGGAGAATGATAATTGAAGGAGTCAGAAGGGTGCACATAGCTCATGGCCATGCCAAGGGTACACAGAAACCCCTCATTTACATATCTAACAAAACTGTTTTATATATAATGAATTTAGCAAAATCTACAGTACTAGTATGAGGTTTTTTTAGTAGCTAAGTTCCATATATGAAAGTCTAAATTGTTCAATTGGAGTTTTTGGGGGTGACAGACTCCCGAAAGCAAAAGTTGTGCCTTTCAGTGGAATAAAGCGTCAAAGTGCTTCAGTGTGTATTAATATTTAGTCATTGCTTTCAAACACTTCTTATAGTTTTCATAGATTTTCCAGTCTCTGGGATCTTTCCACACTTAAGCTGAAGATTAGACTTGTAAATAGGACACAGTGATCTGGAAGAACGAATACATGTGTTTTGCATATAATCTTTTTAGCCAATTTGCATAAATATGAAGTGTTCTGTTACAGCACCTAGACAGGCACGCACCTGTCTCCAATACAGAAAAGAGATTGAATTCTGCAGAAATGTGTATAACCTGTAACCAGTAACTAAGCCTTTGTAGGTTTTGAGCATTTTTCACAGTTGAAAATTCATCAAATTCATATTTCTGTAAAACAATTAATGAAATGAATTATAATTTTTAGTGGTCCCATTTTTTTTTCAATACACCTTTTGATCATTTTTTTTAACATTTTTGGCTTGTTTATTTTATTTTTTAAATGGCATTCATCGTATGTGTTATAGTAATAACAAACGTGGATTTGTTTTGTTTATTAGAAAATATATATATATATATATATATATATATATATAAAAAAGCATTTTTAGTGGCAAAATATTTTTTCATGCTATCATTTTTAAAAAAAAATGTTACACTTTTTTTTTTTACAATTTCTCCCCCAACTGGCCACATACAGTAATATTGTTTTACTATTGGCACAATATAATAATTATGGCCAACATCTTGTAATAATGTCCCTATCTTGTATTTACATCCCCCATACTGGTCCCTCTCTTGTAGTAATGTCCCCATCCTAATTCCCATCTTGTAGTAATGTCTCCATCTTGGTCCTCATATCCTCATCTTGTAGTAATGCACCATCCAGGTCCCTATCTTATAGTAATGTACCCATCCTGGTCCCCTTCTTGTAGTAATATGCCCATCCTTTTCTCCATATTGTATTAATGTTCCCATTCTGCCATTCTGGTCCTCATCTTGTAGTAATGTCTCCACCTTGTTCCTCAACTTGTAGTAATGTGCCCATCCCCATCTTGTAGGAATGTCTCCAACCTTCATCCTCAACTTGTAGTAATGTGCCCATCCCAGTACCCATCTTGCAGTTATGTGCCCATCCTTTTCCCCATATTGTAGTAATGTCGCATCCTGATCCCCATCTTGTAGTAATTTACCCATCCTGGTCCCCTTTTTGTAGTAATGTGCCCATCCTTTTCTCCATATTGTATTAATGTTCCCATTCTGGTCCCCATCGTGTAGTGTTGTCTCCATCTTGTTCCTCAACTTGTAGTAATGTCCCCATCCTAGTCCTTATGTCCTCATCTTGTAGTAATGCCCCATCCTGGTTCCCTTGTATTAATGCCCCATCGTGGTTCCCTTCTTGTAGTAATGTCCTCATCCAGGTCCCCTTGTAGTAATGTCCCCATCCTGTAGTAATGTGCCCTTCCCGATCCCCATCTTGTAGTAATGTGCCCATCCTTTTCCCCATATTGTACTAATGACCCTATCCTGGTCCTCATCTTGTAGTAATGCTCCATCCTGGCCCCCTTCTTGTAGTAATGTCCCCACCCTCATCCATTTGTGTAACAAAAACTTCTGTGAAATCATTAAATGCAAAGCTGAGGCCTGAGAATCAAGTGGATCAATTACATGTAAGCCCAGATTAGTCTCTTGAAGCAACTAGTGCTTAGTGCAATATACAGAGACGTGTGCGCTAACCAAAAGGAGATTTTGCACAGGTTAAAAAAGAAAACAGTGACAACCCTTATTAATCTATCAACCGTGGCTGAAATCTTTAATTATTCTTTCAGCAGATTGTAAATGCCACCACAATTTACTACTCTAAGAAAATGAAACCTGGCAAAATGAGAGAAGGTATCAGGAATCAATATAAATCACTGCTTCTCTCGAGTTGTAAGGTTACTGTATTTCATTTAACAATGGATTATGCTGCCATATGGTGATTACTACAGCCAACTGCCCTTATCTACCATCATAGAGCTCTGGCGGAGATTATATTGGAGATACTATGATGGGAAGAACATTATGTCCTGATTGTTTTTATTGACATATGGAAGGTGAAACTATCCAGAGTATTTCGGCTTTTTTTCTTTAGATCCAATCAATGTGAGGAATCTGCTAACAATTTGTTCACAGTGAAACCTGGTAAAACTCAGTAACTGTGCCATATTCTTCAATTCCCTAAGTAAAACAACACATAGGATACAGATATCATGCAAGTATGATATAAGCTACAAAAGTATCAGTGAATATGAGACCAGTAATTTATTTAATCTCCTCCACATGAGGACATTCAATGGTGATTCACTGGGGAACAAAAAAAATTGACATCTCAGGTATTCGGCTTGATTTTACATACAGTATATTCAGTCCTCTGAATCAGAATGTTAGTCATTTTTTTGTAGCAGCTCTACTTTTTTAGATAATATACAGTTGCTCACACATGAATCTGAGATTTTTTTTGCTAGACAGATGTATTAATTATAAGAGGAAATATAGGAGGAAAGTGTTTGGTTCATTGCAAAAATGTTCAAGACTTGCTGATGAAACTGGGCATCTTACAATATCGATCAAGCGAATGGTAGCTGTACATAAACAGTTCTAAGCGCAGCCTAAAATGTGTCCTTTTACACGATGCATACAAATAAGGATCAATCCCAATAAGTCACTCAACTAAGATGACTGAAGAGAAATGGTGGGTGGACCCGAACTGTAAAAGTCTGGATCCGCTTGAGTTCAAAAGTACCCAAGTGCCGGTCCCGGAGATCTCAGAGAACTCTGGGAAACGGTCCGGATCCAGCAACTTGGGTAATGGAAAAATATAAAGGAAAAATAAAGAAAAAAAAAAAGAATAAAGCAAACTTGCTCTTATGGAATCTCCACCGCCGCTATAAAACTGCTTCTAGGTCTCTCATTCTACGTCCGGGGCCACTCATTACCATCATGCATATGTACTGTTACCCCCGGCCACCGGAAGTCCTGGTGTCTGTGATTAGTTGCATTCAGACAGCGCCCCCACCCTGAGTGGTAGCGTGTCTGACTGCTTGCAATTACAAACCTTGTCTGCGGGTCCTGTAGATTTGTGTAAAAATAAATATATAAATTAGTGTAGGGTCCCTCATATTATAATAGCCAGCGCAGATAAAGCATACAGATAAAGGCTGCAGCCCCCAGCCATGTGCTTATCTTGGAAGTGTATAAAAATAAGAGTAACCGCATTTGGCTTTTTTTTAAAAAAAAACAAAAACAAAACATTTAAATAATTAATTTTAAAAAACGGCATGCGGTCCCCCCCAATTTTGATTCCCTGCCATGATAAAGCCTGACAGCTGGAAGCTGGTATTCTCAGGCTGGGTAGACCCATGCTTATTGGACCCCCCAAAGCCTAATAATCGCAGCCTGCAACCACCCAGGATTGTTGTATCCATTAGATGTGACAATCCTGGAACTTTACCCAGTTCACACCAATTGCCCTGGTGCAAGCTTGGTAATAAGGAGTTAATAACAACAATCAGCTGCCACTAAGCCATAGATTAGTAATGGTAGGGTCTATAAGTTCTCTCTTATTACTAATCTGTGAGTGAAAAGAAATAAGCACACATACTGAAAAAATCGATTATGTGAAATAAAATACAAAAAAACACCCTCTTTCACAAATGAAGTCACCTTAGGTCAGGTTACCTACAGTCACAGGTGGAGGGCTCCGTGCGCCCTCATTGATAATGAATTGTCCTTCACCTATACAGAGCCTTTGGCCAGCTCACACCACTGTGAGTTCTTGCATATACCCTTCCCTGGGAGTCATCTAAACACGGATCAATTTAGGCATTTTATATCCTGTTATAAGTTTGACCTACATCTTTGATGTCCCACAATTTGCTCTAGTTATAAAGATGGTCATGGGCCTTGACCCTACCTCATCTCCTGTATGAAAAGATGAAATACTGAAAGACTGATATTGTAGCAAACATTAGATACTGGTACAGAGATATCTGGATCTAAGGCCATTCAGATTGGTTTGACCTTTTGGGTGCTTATAGAGAAGTGATCCTTTTATACATAGTCCTTGAAGAAGACCTTACGTTGAAACGTTGGACAGTATACAGGAAATAAAATACATTTTTTGAGCACCACTTTGAACTCCTTCATATTTTCTTTTAGTGTGCCGGAGTATATCTATAGACACAGGTGGAGGAATGTCGGAACCTCCAGTTGTGACCGCAAATTATCTGAGTGACGTCACTGCTCATCGCTGAGGCTCAGTCTCTGCCTGAAACTCACAGCGAGTGGTCATATACTATGCCAGCGTACTGTTATTTTAGATGTAGCAGAGCTGGGATCATTGTGGGACCTCATGTGGATTACATTGGACCTGTGTGTTTTGGGGGTTAATAAAGGGGGAAAGAAAGGTTTTTTTAAATTTATTTCAAATAAAGGATTTTTTTGGTGTTTTATGTTTCTTTATTTTCACTTACAGATTAGTAATGGGGGTTCTCTTAGATGCCTCCCATTACTAATCATCTGTGAGCTGTCATTAACCTCTTAATACCGCGAATGCTACTGCACTAGGGAGATCGGGATGAGTCGGTTAAAGTTCTGGGATTATCGCGTCTAATGGATACCAGCTCCCAGGTGTTGGGCTTTATCCCGGCTGGGTATCAAAATTGGGGGGGGGGACCACAGTTTTTAAAATTATTTATTTAAATAATTAAAAAAAAAACCACGCATGTGGTTCCTCTTATTTTGATACACAGCCAAGATAAGCACAGGGCTGAGGGCTGCAGCCTATAGCCATATGCTTTAATTGTGCTGGGTATCAAAATATATGGGGATCCTACAACAACTGTAAATTTATGTATTTTTACACTAATGTAGAGTCACAGACAGGGTTTGTGACTGAAATCAGTCAGACACGCTACCACTCAGGGTTGGGGTACTGTCTGACTGCAACCAATCACAGATGACAGGACTGCCGGTGGCTAGAGGAAGCAGTGAATCTGTATGAGCGATAATGAGCGGCCCCAGAAGTAGTGTTAGAGCCATGCAGGAGACTTGGTAAGTATAACACACTCTCTCCAGTCCTTCTATCCCTTCTTCCACCATTTTAAAGCACTGGATTCTGGTCCCCATAGATTTATTTGTGGACCAGAGTCTGTCCAAATAACTGGGTTCAATTCTGGGCCAGAACCATTTTTGTTTTTTTAAACCTAATTAGACCCGCCAATCCCGGGTATTTGTTAGTCCAACCATCACTACTGAAGAGCAAAAGACAATTGCTCTAGTCCTACATAAAATATCATACCATGATCACCAGTGGCTAATCTGTGTGGATGTAAATATGGTGAATATTCTCTCCTGGGACAGCAAGGTAGATACACTAAGGGGTACTTTACACGTTGCGACATCCCTACCACTATATCGTCGGGGTCACGTCATTAGTGACGCACATACGGCGCCGGTAGCGACATCGCAACGTGTAAATCCTAGGTGGAATAATGAACGAGCACAGAAGCGTACAATCTCACTGATCTGTGTCTTGTCGTTCATTTCCGTAATGTCGGGTCGACCGCAGGTACGATGTTGGTTGTCGCTCCAGCGGCGTCACACATCGCTGTGTGTGAAGCCGCTGGAACGACAAACATCTCCTTACCTGCGTCCCGACGGCAATGCGGAAGGGAGAAGGTGGGAGGGATGTTATGTCCAGCTCATCTTTGCCCCTACGCTTCTATTGGCCGGTCGCTTAGTGACGTCGCGGGGACGCCGAACGCACCTCCCCCTTGAAGGAGGGATTGTTCAGCGGTCACCGCGACGTCACTGACCAGGTATGTGCATGTGATGCTGCCGTAGCAATAATGTTCGCTACGGCAGCAATCACCACATATCGCATGTGCGACGGGGGCGGGTACTATCGCGCTGGACATCGCTAGCCGATGCTAGCGATGTCGCAACGTGTAAAGTACCCCTAAGTATCCCTGTTTTATCTGTCTCTGGAATAGTAGATAAAAAAAATGAATAATGGGTAAGAAAACAGTGGCCTCTGAGAGTACACATGACACATGGTGGGAGAAAAGAATGTAATTGCAGAACCGTTGGTTGACAGGAATAAAATCATTTTACCACCACTACACATCAAATTAGGTTTAATTAGGCAGTTGGTAAAGGCTCTAAATAAAGAGAAAAAGTGCTTCAACTATACTGCAGAAAATTTCCTGCACAGACCATGGAGGCGCTAAAGGCGGGTATTTTCAATAGTTCTCAAATCAGAGGACTGATGAAAGATCCTCACTTCAATTCATTGAATGATGCTGAGGCAGATGCGTGGTCTTCTTTCACTATGGTTGTACAGAATTTTCTTGGGAACTATAAGGCCCCTTTCACACGTCAGTGATTCTGGTACGTTTGTGCTTTTTTTTAAACGTACCAGAATCACTCACATACGCAGACCCATTATAATGAATGGGTCTGCTCACACGTCAGTGATTTTTCACTGCACGTGTCTCTGTGCGGCGTACCCGCGTGTGCGTGTTTGCCGCACAGAGACATGTCCATTTTTTTCTGGCATCACTGATGTTCCACGGACCACGCAGTGGTGTGGTCCGTGAAACACGTGCCAGAAAAAAACGTGCTTTTAAAATAAAAAACATTTGAACTCACCCGGCGTCCAGCGATGTCCTCTGCAGCCCGTTCTGCCGGCTGCTTCTGAGCCGGCTCATTATTGTCGCACATATTCATTATGCGCGACACAGCCGACCCGGAAGCAGCTGCTGCGGGGGTCACCGCCGGCCGGATGCTGCACCGCGGGAGCGATCAGCATCATGGAGAGCAGGAGCGCGCACAGGTGAGTTGTTTTCTAAGTGCAATCACGGGCCACGGAGAACGGAGCCCGGATTGCACTTAGACAACCCACGTGTGCCATGATTCACGGCACACACAGGGACATGTGCGTGTGACTCGCCCACCCCAGGGCTATGGGACACCCGGTGCCGGGCCGGACTAGTCCGGTGGTAGTCAGTGGTGGCTGGGCCCGGCTCCGTGGCCCTGGTGGGTGTCAGTAAAATATGTGGCTAGGTGAATAAAGTTTGTGTTCGTGACGCCACCTGTGGTATGCGGCTATTAAGCCGCCGCTGCTGTGTGAGGCCACCGGAATGATGTTATGGCAGCAATGGTGGTACTGCTCCCCACAGGTGGAGCAATGCCCGGGGCACAGTTAGTGCTTGTGAATGTCTATGCAGCTGTAATAACAGAGACCACTCCAAGGGGTGCAATTCAAGTTCTTTACTCACACTTCTTGTCACAGCTGTAGGGACCCTTGGACTGCTGGGACCACTGTCAGGGACCTCCGCCGTTTCTGGGTGATTCAGAGAGTAAAAGCCGGTGCCCTTCTCTTAGTGTCTCTTTCTTCTGCTGTCTTCCTTAGCCTTGCCTTTGTTAGGATGGACCTGGCTTGGCCTCCACTACAGCCTCCAGGCTGGGGGGTCACCTGTCGGCTGATTACCCCTTTTCTGGAAGTCTGCTATGGGTTCTGGCCCTGGGAGTCTACAACCTTCCCTGGGCCTCGGTTTTTACTGTTTGGAGATGATTTTGCACTCCTCCAGTCTCTAGGGACCGTCCCCTGTCGCAGCTTGATCCCTCCACCGATGTTACTGTGGAACAGGCCACTGTAGCCTACAACTACCCGTGGCGCCTCTAGGACCTCTCCGTGGTACCTCTAGGACTGCCCGTGGTACCTCTAGGACTACCCGTGGCCCTGCGACTCCTTCTGTCTCCTACGTGGTGTCACCTGGACCTCTGGGTCCCAGGATCTTCACCAGGAAGCGTCTCCTTCTGTTTCTCTGCTCCTGACTGACTTGGAGCCTTTCTTTCCTTCTTTCTTTCTTTTCTTTCTTTCTTTTCTCCTCCTTGCCTGCCTCCAGCAGGCCTCCTCCTCCCTCCTTTCTCTCATTCTTCTTCTCCAACTACATGCTCACTCTCTCACTCCCTGAGGTAGACTGACTAAACTTGACCTTCCTCTCTTTGTCTGCTCTCAGATGGCTCCTCCCACCTCCCCAGTTGCTAAGCTGTACCCTATTGGAGCAGGCATGGGTCTTACGGCCCCTCCCAGCATGCAGCATGGGGGGGTAACTGCCACTTTCCCTGGTCCCAGTATGTACCTAACAATGGGTGTAGTGTGGATTTACCAGGGGACCGGAGTTCACTCTCTTCCTCTCCCAGAATGGGGCATCACACCGCTGGATGGGGTGCAATGACCTGTGGCGACGGAAGCCTCAGGGGCGCCACACGTGTTTTACACGCCAGTGAAAAACGTCACTGTTTTTCACTGACGTGTGAAACGGGCCTAAAACAGATAATTACACTGAACTAGTAGAAAGAATGCCATCTTGTTTCCGTCATCTTAACTATACAATGATTATCAAGGTGCATTATCTCCACAGCCACTGGGATTGTTTCCTAGAAAACTTGGTTACCTATGTGAAGAGCAGGATGAACAATTCCACAAAGATTTAAGTAAATGAACAGCGAGCGTATGAATGACACCTTTTTATGCACGTTTAATTCTTATTCTGTGATGTAAATTCTTCATATATAAAAGAAATTTACACGTGTGAATTTATTTTAATAACCAAAAAGGCAAAAATAATAATGTTTAGTAGACATCAGTCCTAGTGTTCGATTGGTCATATGCTTATAGATAGAGTATATCATATTTCATTAACTAGAGCTGATGGAAATAAAATAGGGACAGATTTAGAATCAGGGACAAAAACTGACCTAAATCAGATTAAACATGTCAGGCACCAATTTTCTTATTCCACAGTGTAATAGGTCTTGGGACTGACTGCCAAGTTTTAGTCTGGCTAGCTAGGATACAACACAGGCACAGGAGGAGTAGCCCATTCTTTAAAGGGTTGCCCAGTCTTAAGCTACAAATCTGAAGTCACTCTTTGTGACTGCAAACTTGTGAATCCACACATCAAGAGCAGTGCAAGCTGTAGGGATCCTCCGATACCGGCGGCGAAACCAAGCAGCCATGTGACCGCAAGTATCCAATACGCATACTTCTGGCCACATTCTGACTAGAAATTACAAGTGTATTGATTAAGGTTACACATGTCTAGCCGTAAGGTAGTCAGGAGTATGCATATCGTACAGTTGCGGCCACATGGTTGCTTGATCTCACCACCGGCACTGGAGAATCCTCATAGCGTGTGATGTCAGGATTCAAAAGTCTGCAGTCATATAGAAGAATGGTGGACATATTATTGGTGTAAAAGGTGCAGCCACACAGCTGCCCAAGAGGTAAGCAGGCCCACATCCAACTCCAAAGACGGTGGACTTTTGTATTCTGATGTCCACCAGTGACATAAAGTGACTGCAAACTTTTGTGATAAACCTTTGACAACCCCCTTTAGCATGTTCACCCTTGAACAAAGGAAAATGTATATTTCCAGCCACAGTTAAAAAACATGGCTAGTGGTATTGTTTCATGTCTGGATTATACCTGTAAGTGCAATCCTACGGCAGCACAGTGGCTCAGTGGTTACTACTGAAATCTTATAGCGGTGTGGTCCAGGCTTCAATTCCCACCAAGGATAACAATGCAAGGAGTTTGTATGTTCTCCCCATGTTTGCGTGTGTTTCCTCCGGGTACTCCGGTTTCCTCCCACACTCCAAAAACATACTGATAGGTACCTTGTGAGCCCCAATGAAGACAGTGATGATGATGCATGTAAAGCGTTTTTGAATTAATACTGCTATATAAGTGAATAAATATTGTTATTATATTATTATTAAATATTATATTAAATTAAGCTATTAGTAACTGTAATGACTGCCTGGATCCACAGACTCAGATGGGATGTAATGGACAGGCTAGAGGGAAGCCACTCACCAAGCAGGACCCCCAGAACCCTGAAACCCTTTAACCCCTCTACAGTGATTTGGAATTACAACAGGACCCTGGAGATCACTACCTGTGGAAGGCTGCAGTGTGATGAGAGTAGTTGCCAGGCAGGGTCAAACCAGGAATAGCAGAACAGGGACAGAATCGGCAGGCAAGGACGTAATCAGAAAACGTAACAGAGGTCAAATCCGGATCGGGCAGCGAGGTACAAAAACAGCAGGCAGGAGGGTAGTCAGAAAACACGCAGAAGTCAGTACACACGACTCACTAAACAGAATAGGGCGGACCAGGAGCCAGGAAATCAGAACTATCTCTGACAGAGGTCAGCAGAGAGGAGGGGAATTAAGAAGGGTGTGGTGTCTTCCCACTGGCTGTAGCTGCATGATGGCAACTTCAGCTGGAAGACACATGCCACTTATAGTCAGCCAGTGGTACTGCAGATCCCAAGATAACCCAGCCTAGTGGATGATCGGAGCCTGCGCTCAGCGGTCCGCTGGCATCGACTCCTCTCCCATCACCAGCACCATCCACGGCAGGAACACGGTGTCACCTGGCGATTGGAGTAGAAGTCGCTGGAGCGGACTCTGGTGGTGACGTAACAGTAACAGGCCAATGGTTTAGGCTGGATTTTCACTGGGCAATATAACTGTACTTTTAACTTTTTTTTTGTGTGTGTGTGTTCTTGATGAATATATATATACGAGGGGCTGCTGATAAGTCTTTGCTTTACCCAGAAAGAAATAAGATAGGATGATTTAACTTTACATTTATTCCATATACTCTTCACTGATATCAACACACTTCTTACATCGGTATTCCAAGTTCTGTAAGCCTAGCAAACAGATTACTTTCAGTTGTGCCTCAATCCAGGCATACGTAGCAGCCATGGCATCAGAAATGGTGTGAAATTTGGTACCCTTGAGGTGTTTCTTCAGGTTTGGAAACAGATGATATTCGGAGGGAGCTAGATCTGGTGAATAAGGTGGGTGGTCAACCAGCTGGAAGCCCAGCTCTGCCAGTTATGCCGTGGTCATTTGTGCAGTGTGAACGGAGATGTTGTCTTGCAGGAGCAAGATTCCTTTGGACAGCTTGCCGCGTCTTTTTGCCTTCAGAGCTGCCTTCAATTGGTCCAAAACTTCAATGTAATACCTTGCATTGATGGTGGAGCTCTGTTGAAGGTAGTCCACAAGCAGCACACCCTCATTATCCCAGAACACAGATACAATCAACTTAGTGGCTGATTTTTGCACCCTGAACTTCTTTGGATGAGGAGAACCACTGTGCCTCCACTCTTTTAACTGCTCCTTGTTTTCAGGGTCATACAAATAAATCCAGGTCTTATCCATAGTTACCAGTCGATAAAGAAAGTTCTTATCAGTCTGGAAATGCTGACAAATGGACCGGGAGGTTTTCACTCGCATGCTTCTCTGATCTGTTGTCAAACATTTGGGAACCCACTTTGCAGGTAGCTTCCACATGTCCAAATGTTCATGGATGACACAAACACGTTCATGGGAAATCCCCACTATGTCTGCTGAAATTCGTCGATTCTCCAGTATGAGGTTGTGCACAGCATCGACGATCTCCGGAATCACGACCACTCTCGGTCGTCCAGGACGTTCCTCATCATTGGTGCTTGCAGAAACAAGAATTTTACCACTCCCCTGGTCTTAGTTGCTGTGAATATCGTATTAGACTCCACCATTTTGTTTTCCTGTGTGCGTAGAACACTGTTGCCATAAGCAACAAACACAAAATTCTGAAAACATATATTAGACACATAAGGCTAACATTCGTTAGCATAGAAACAAAAAAAGATCAGAAAGGCAAAGACTTATCAGCAGCCCCTCATATACAGTATATATATATATATATATATATATATATATATATATATATATATATATATATGTATATATATATATATATATATATATATATACATACAGTCAGACCAAAAGTTTGGATACACCTTCTCATTGAAAGAGTTTTCTTTATTTTCAGGACTCTGAAAATTGTAGATTCACATTGAAGGCATCAAAACTATGAATTAAAACATGTGGAATGAAATACTTAAAAAAGTGTGAAACAACTGAAAATATGTCATATAGTCTAGGTTCTTCAAAGTAGCCACCTTTTGCTTTCATTACTACTTTGCACACTCTTGGCATTCTTTTGATGAGCTTCAAGAGGTAGTCACCGGAAATGGTTTTCCAACAGTTTTGAAGGAGTTCCCAGAGATGCTTAGCACTTGTTGGCCCTTTTGCCTTCACTCTGCGGTCCAGCTCACCCCAAACCATCTCGATTGGGTTCAGGTCTGGTGACTGTGGAGACCAGGTCATCTGGCATAGCACCCCATCACTCTCCTTCTTAGTCAAATAGCCCTTACACAGCCTGGAGGTGTGTTTGGGGTCATTGTCCTGTTGAAAAAATAAATGATGGTCCAACTAAACGCAAACCGGATAGAAGAGCATGCCGCTGCAAGATGCTGTGGTAGCCATGCTGGTTCAGTATGCCTTCAATTTTGAATAAATTCTCAACAGTGTCAGCAGCAAAGCACCCCCACACCATCACACCTCCTCCTCCATGCTTCACGGTGGGAACCAGCCATGTAGTGTCCATCCATTCACCTTTTCTACAAAGACACGGTTGGATCCAAAGATCTCAAATTTGGACTCGTCAGACCAAAGCACAGATTTCCACTGGTCTAATGTCCATTCCTTGCGTTCTTTAGCCCAAACAAGTCTCTTCTGCTTGTTGCCTGTCCTTAGCAGTGGTTTCCTAGCAGCTATCTTACCATGAAGGCCTGCTGCACAAAGCCTCCTCTCAACAGTTGTTCTAGAGAAGAGAAGGTGTGTCCAAACTTTTGGTCTGTACTGTGTGTGTGTGTGTGTATATATATATATATATATATATATTATATATATATATTTTATATATATATATATATATATATATATATATATATATATATATAATATATATATATATATATAAAGAATGCATTTAACATGCTTTACTTAGACTTCAGAAAAAAAATGTAAAATTGTTAAAAATCACCCAACAAAAATCCAGCCTAATGCATCTCTAAAATGAGCGTATTTCACTAACCCATGGCGGGTCTGCATATGGAGCGTGAAATATGCTCTTCTGAAAGCAGTTTTAGAAGTACTTGGAAGCAGCAGTATTATTTCTTTTGCTTGAGCTGAAGCTGCTGCTGGCTAGAGTGTCATCAATAAGGCATGAGAAATTAGTTGTTTGTCTCAGATGTGAAACATCAGCATCCCATAAAGTAATTCTTCAAAGAGGCCATTCAATAAATAAACTTCATAATACACTTTACTGAATATCTGGCACCAACTACATAGGTACTCACCCAAATTTAGTAGGGAGACACAGTAACAGAGCCAATGTTACTACAGAGATGCTTTATTTTTTTTAGCAAATATATTAAATAAACATCAGAAGGGGGGAGCCAGCACTGCTTGAAAAATGGCATGCGAAAAATTAAAAGTGTAAATTCACAAATAATTCCAACTGTACTACAATGCAAAAATGAGATTTTTAGCAAAAATTTGATCAACCTTTTGAGCCACCCCTGCCACGTTACGGCAGATCTCAATAGGGGGGGGAGTCCTACTCTATATTTAATATTTCCATTGTGCCATGCAGCCTCAAAAATTCATTAAAAGTAGAACCGTATTAAAGCAACACATTTACCTGTAACATTTCAGAAACCGCTTCCATGTTTGCAAGCAGAGGCAACCATGAATAATGGTAGCCCAGGTCCCAGCATGTGTAGCAAACGTCACACATACCAGGACAATATCAGAACTTACCCTCACAGTGCCAGACCAGCATCCATGAAATTCAACTACCTCTCCCTGATCCACAGGCATCGCTAATTAAGCACATTTACTTGGGCCTGCTCTGCCTTTATCCATGGCTGCTGGTCAGACACTGTGAGGGCCAGTTCTGACATTATGCTGGTGTGTGTGGCCGTGCTGCATATGCTGGGCACTTGGTGGCCGTATGGCACAATGGTAAATTATATAATATAGAGTAGGACCCCCCTATTGAGATTTGCCATGACCTGGCAGGGGTGGCTCAAATTATTGATCGATTGTTTGCTAAAAATCTCATTTTGCATTATAGTACAGTAGGAATGAATTTGTGAATTTTACACTTTTTGTTGCATGCCATTCATAGGCAGTTCAGGCTCCCCCCTCTCTATAATAATTAAATAAACATGTCTTTTAAGTTAGGCGCCATATTTATTAACCCTTTTTGACTATTTTTTTTTATAATTAACCCCTTCATGACCAATGACGTATCTTTGCACTTGATTTAATCAGCCATCAAGTGCCTCTAACAGCTGCAGGTTGATCCGAAATCCACCCACACCTGGTAACCATTTAAATGCCGCTGTCAATAACATTTAACACAATCATACAGGAAGTGTGTCATTGATCACGTCCATAAGGGCATTCATGTGATTTCGGGGTTCTGATGGCTTGTCATGACAGCTGGGGGTCTGCTGAAGACCCCCATGTCTGTTATCATAATGCTCCTGTGAATAGGAGAATATGAGTTTTGCTATACAGATCTGTGCTGATGCCCTGCTCTGTATAGTACAAGCAGTTGGACAATCGCAGCTTCAAGTTCTCTAAGGGCAGGGGCATAACTATAGTGGTCACAGAGATCATGACTGCGACTGGGCCCGGCAGGGTTAGGGGCCCGGCGCACCCTGCAAAGAAGCAGCTGGCTCCTCTCTGTGAGAGAGGAGCTGCGTTGTTCAGTGGCAGACCACGTGGGTGCTATGGGGCCCGTGAGTCAGAAGGGTCTGGTGCCAGCGGCGGCACTGGGCTTCCCTCGCCCGTCATCGCACAAACTAATGGTGAAGGATGAAGAGTAGAGCTCCACTCCATCCTTCATCATTCTGCCCCTGTGCCTGCGTTTGACGTCTCAGTGCAGCAGAGCGTGGTGATGTCACTACTGCGTGACTACTGTGCTGAGACTGCAGAGCACAGGACATGGACCAGAGCAGTGGGGGAACAAGGAGAGGTGAGGACTTGTTTATTTTTTGTAATCAATGAGTACACAGTGGCCAAAGGCCTATGTAGAAGCATTAAATGGTATGGGGCTGAATACTACAATATGAAAGACACCTTATACATGGACTATGGGGGTGTATTATAATACATGGAGGCCTCTGGGGTGCATTAAATGGTAGAAGGGCTGCATAATATAATATGGAGGACTATGGGCCTGCATTGTAAAACACAAAGGACAATGAGGCTGCATTAAATTGAATAGGAGCTGCATAATATAATATGGAGGACTAGTGGCTGCATTATAAAACATGGAGGACTATGGAGCTGCATTAAATAGTATGGGGGCTGCATAATATAATATGGATGACTATGGGACTGCATTATTAAACATGGAGGACTAGGGGGCTGAATTAATGATATGGGGGCTGCATAATGTAATATGGAGGACTATGGGGTGAATTATAATATATGGAGGACAATGGGAGGTGCATGATAATAATTGGAGAACTATGGGGGTGCATTATACTACATGGAGGACTATGGGGGTGAATTCTAATATATGAAGAGTTATGTGGGACCCATTATGCTATATGGAAGGCTATGTAGGGGCCATTATAGTATTTGGAGAGCTATATACGAGGGGGGACATTGGATGGGAAAGTTTGTGCTGAGGGAAAGAGGCTTTTTCCCTCAGCACCCAGCTTTCCCATGCTCTGCTATACATTTTTCCCTCAGCACCCAGCTATCCCATACTCTGATATCATGGGAAAGCTGGGTGCTGTGGGAAAAATGCATATCAGAGCATGAGAAAGCTGCATTCTGAGGGAAAGATGTATAGCAGAGCATGGGGAAGGTGCATGTGTACCGCCCCGCTCTCAGCTGCAGCCGAGCCGCTCGGATCCGGGCTCGTTGGTGGGTGGCTCGAGCGCCTCTGGACCCGGGGTCACTTTGCTCTGAAAGGGGTGCTGGCGCTATTAAGGGGGTGGTAGGTTGGTGTACGGCCGGAGCCGTGTTTGAGTTTGTGACGCCACCCACGGGATGTGGTGAAGGTGTAGACACCACCGCTGCGGTTACGGGGCATCCGGGGGAGATGGTGATGCAGCAAGATGTTAACCCCTCCGTGGGCAGGGATGATGGCCCCGGGACCCATTGGGGAGAGTAGCTGGGCGGTGCAGGGCAGTGGGAAGCCGGACGGCACTGTTGTACTCACTGTTATTGACACACACAAGTCTCTGGTAAACAAAGTAATTATGGTCGGTGCCCGAAGCCGGCTGCGTCTGGTCCTCCACCCGGTTCGGTGGTCTTTGCCTTCCTCCTGCACCGTGTAATGTATGTGTAGACTGCCTGCGCTTCAGCGACGGGAGTCCGCTCCCCGGCTTTGTATATGTCGAAGGAGCCCATTTGCCCACAGACGCTGGCCCGTGGGATCTCTCTGCCTGTGCGGTGGCTTTTTATCCCCCTTGGTGGGCTGTTGTCTTCAGTCTGGACTTGGGTGGGAGAGGACCTATAGTCCAGACCGCAATCAGTGAATTAACACGGTCCAGTGGATTCTGGACCTCGTTTCAGGGTCTGAGTACCCCCATGTGTGCTCCGGTTTCCGAGTCGGTTCCCTGGGTCGGTACCGGCAGGCCACTACCCTGTCCCAGTCCACCACGGTTCCACCGAGCCGTCTTCCCGGCTCCTGCAGGCTAGGCCACCGACTGCCTCCTAGCCAAGGTACCAGGGCGCCGACCCTGGCACCTGTCAGTCTGTCACAGGCCTGTCCTCCTCACTGCTCAACACTCAAACTGAACTGACTCAACTGAACTGTCTGTTTCCTGCCTCAGGCCCTCTGGACTCCTCGGTGGGCATGGCCATCCGTCTGGCTCTGCCCCCCTGGTGTGACCATCAAGCTCTGAGGGAGGTGACTAGGGTTTTATGTGGTTGGCTGGTGTTACCTTGTGTGGGACTGGTGTTATGCGGGGCGCTATCTGTGACTACCTGGCTAGTCGAGGGCGTCACACTCCCCCTTGGTTAACTACAGACCATCCGTGGGCTGTCCGACCACCACCGTTTATTTTTCTGAACTGAAAAAGATAAAAACAGTGAACAAGCATACTAACATATTTACAATTATGAAAGCTTTTGCTTCTTCCCTTGATGGGAGGCATTTTGCTTAAACGTTGCAAACATATAAAAACACATTTTTATTAAACCGGGAACGGGACGGGACCGGGTCCTTTCAGTTGCCCACCCAAACAAACCTGAACCTTGATGCTGCCTCTAAAAACAGGTCAGCACCCCTTTTCCCCAGTCCAGGAATCGGGTTCGGGTCCGGGTGTTGCCCAAAGTTCCATACCCGGCAGTCTCTCAGAGGCCCGACGCCTAGGGGACCCCTAACCCGGAGGTTTGTCACCGGTTGCAATGGTGACGAGACCTCGGCCTCCTCTGCCGCAGGCCCTTCCTCCAACCAGCCTCCCCGGGGCTGCAGGACCTGAAAGGGTGGTCCGAGATTATTTACAAGCCCAAAAGTTATTTTGTGGCCTGCAAGTTCTCAGCCATGTTCATATAACGGGGTAAACAACGGGAACATCAAAAAAGTCTCAACGGGGACGGGCAGTATGGTAGCCGGGAACCGCTACCTTCTTTAACACGCTTTGAATCAGGTAAGAGTCTTGGGTGATTGCCACTCATTCACACACATATATACATAATCAACATGTTGCACCCCTAGATGGCAGTTTCCCTGTACCTAAGCGGGGGCTGACCTAGGTTAGGGCGCGTGGACCTCCTGGATCCTATACTTTCAGGTGGAGGCAATGGGGGAGAGGGGACAACCGGTCCCTCTTCCTGAGTGTCAGGTATGGTAGACACCTGCGGGGACATGGTGTAGGTGCATCCCTGGGCGCTTGCTTGGGTGGTTCGCTGGCGGGCATCTCCGGCTCCATTTCTTCCACGGGTTGTGGGAACATTATTACAGGAACAATCACTGCGCCGTTTTGTGTAGGCCAATCAGCTGGAAAGTCACCCATCACTGTATGGATCACCCCTCTCTTCTCCTCCACGCTCGGCGTGGGCATAGGGACCTCTTCTATCAGTCTCAGGGGACCCGGGCATCTCTTCAGGTGGTCCCTGGAAACAGTGGCCATAATTTTCCCCTGGTCGCGACTAATCAAGTAGGTCTTCTCGTTCTCCCATCCAGTTGGCTGGATGACGTAGGGGGTCCTTTCCCACTGATCGTCGAGCCTATGTGTTCTCCTTTTGCGCTTCAGCACCACATCCCCAGGTCCAAAGGGGGCAGCCTGAGCCCACTTGTTGAAGCGCTGCTCTTGCATTTCTCGATTTTGATGCAGATTCCTTTCCACATACTCTTGGATCCGTCAGTACTGTGTCTGTCGCTTGGCATCCCAGTTGGCAGTGGGAGGAAGAGTTTCGGGCACCTCTATGTCCATTTCTATGTCCACAGGCAGCCTCCCCGGCCAGGCTCTCATCAGGTATGTAGGTGTGCGCTTGGTGGAGCTGCAGGGGATGTTGTTGTACATGTCCATTAAATCGGGCAGCTTCTCTGACCACAGATTCCGTTCTTCCAGGGGTAGTGTCTTTAGTAGGTTAAGGACCAGATGGTTCATTTTCTCGTACATCCCATTAGTTTGGGCATGGTAGGGCGTGGTCCGGATCTTCTTGCATCCGTACAAGTGGCAGAACTCCTGGAAAACCTCCGCTTCAAAGGCCGGGCCCTGATCTGTGAGCACCTTCTCCGGGTAGCCATGCGGTCGGCAAAAGTAGGCCTAGAAGGCCCTGGCTGCAGTGCGGCCTGTGAAGTCTTTAACGAGGACAACCACCATGAATCTTGAGTAGTGGTCCACAATGGTCAGGGCGTAGGTATACCCGCTCCGGCTGGGCGTAAGCTTGACATGGTCCAGGGCGACCAACTCCAGCGGCTGGTGGGTGACAATCGGCTGTAGCGGGGCCTTCTGACTGGTTTCGTCCCATCTTCTCAGCGTACAGGGACCACACTCTCGGCACCAGGCTTCCACGGACTCCCGCATCCCACTCCAGTAAAACCGCTCCCTCAGCAGCATTTCCAGCTTCTTCCAGCTGACGTGTCCTGCGCCATCATGGTATGCCTGCAGGACCTTGGGTACGCATGCCTGGGGCACCACCAGCTGGCGAACTTTCTCATGGGTCTTCGGGTTGATCAACCCCTATACAGTTTCCCTTGATGTAGGTACAGACGGCCTCTATCTTTCCACAACCGCTGAGCTTCAGAGGGGGCTGTGGGGTTCATCCTGGAAGAACCCAGGGCAATCATTGTTTTGACCAGCTGAATTGCAGGTTCCTGATTCTGGGCTTCTTGCCACCCCTGGCTGGGCAGCGGGTCAAGGTTCGCCTGCTGTTGGCTAACGCAGGGTTTCTCACCTCGTGGCCGATGGAATGCGGGTAGCTCGATCTCCTCCAGGCTGTCTTCCTCCATCCCTTCATCGGGCAAATGTGGCATTCGAGACAGCGCATCCGTGTTGGTGTTCTTGCGGTCTGCCCTGTACTTGATGATGAAGTCGTAATTGGACAGTTGAGCCATCCACCGCTGCTCCAGGGCGCCCAGCTTAGCCGTATCCAGATGGGTTAACAGGTTGTTGTCCGTGTAGGCAGTGAACTTTGCCGCCGCGAGGTAATGTTTAAACCTTTCTGTTATCGCCCACACAAGGGCCAAGACCTCGAGCTTGAAGGAGCTGTAATTCTCGGGGTTCCTCTTTGTTGGCCGGAGCTTCCTGCTGGTGTAGGCGATCACCTTCTCTTTTCCATCTTGTACCTGGGACAGGACCGCACCCAGGCTCACATTGCTGGCGTCGGTGTAAAGGATGAACGGGAGGCCGTAATCAGGATAAGCCAAGATTTCTTCCCCTGTCAGGGCCGACTTCAGCTGTTGAAAGGACTCCTCATGCTTCTCACCCCAGACAAACGGGGGTCCAGGAGATCTACCATTCTGTCTGTCCCACGAGGAGGTCTTGCATAGGCACGGCCATCTTCGTGTACCCCTTGATAAAACGGGGTGGTAGTAGCCCACTAGGCCCAGGAACTGCCTCACCTCCTTCACCGTGGTTGGTTGCGGCCAGCTCTGGATAGCGGTAATCTTCTCAGGATCCAGGGCTACGCCTTCCGCACTGACCACGTGCCCGAGGTACTGCACTTTGGGTTTCAACAGATGGCACTTAGAGGGTTTTAACTTCATCCCGTACTTGGCGAGGGCCGCAAACACTTCTGCCAGGTGCTCTAGATAGGCTTCATACGTCTTGGAGTACACAATCACATTGTCCAAGTATAGCAGAACAGTCTTGAAGTTGAGATGCCCCAAACAGCACTCCATGAGCCTCTGGAAGGTCCCCGGGGCATTGCACAGCCCGAACGGCATACTGTTGAACTCGCAGAGTCCCAAGGGGGTAGCAAACGCAGTCTTCTCGCAATCTTCCCATGCAACCGCCACCTGCCAGTAGCCACTAGTAAGGTCAAGGGAGGAGAAATAATTAGCAGTCTTCAGCGCAGCAAGCGACTCTTCCATGCGGGGAAGAGGGTAGGCATCTTTATGTGTTATCTGGTTGATCTTCCGGTAATCCACACACATTCTCATGGTGCCGTCCTTCTTTCTCACCAGCACCAATGGAGCTGCCCAGGGACTACAACTATTCCGGATGACCCCTGCCTTCTTCATGTTCTTCAACATGTCTTTGGCGCACTGGTAGTGTGCGGGTGTGATTGGCCTGTATCTCTCTTTAATGGGTGGATGCATACCTGTGGGGATATGGTATTGAACCCCATTAACTCTCACAAAATCTAGCGGGTGCTTGCTGAAAACCTGCCCTTACTCCTGCACTACCCTGTATACCCCTTCTTTATGGTGCATGGGTGTAGCCTCGGTGCCGACATGCAGCTCCCAGCACCACTCCTCTAATTGTTCGGGTGGAAGGTCACTGCCTGAGTGTGGTGTATTGGTTGTGGGGGTTGTTTCGTGGATAGCATGTGCGTCTATGGTGAACAACTTGGCTATGGTGGCGTAGCAGGGGAGCCTGACCTCTTCCTCTCCACAATTCAGCACTCTCACAGGCACTCTCCCCTTTTTGACATCAATCACCCCCCTGGCTGCCATTACTGTGGGCCAGTGCTCCGAAGGCAAGGGCTCTACCATTGCCAGGTAATCCTGTCCTTGGGGTGGGGTCCTACTGCTGCCCTGCACCAAATCATCATCTCACTCCACGGCGGCACCACCAAAGGCGCGGCATCCATCACCTGCACACCACCAATCTCTCCACCTGTCATGTTCACCTGCTGTCGCTGCAGGAGGGCCCGGATCTCACGCTGCAGTGCCCTCTGCCGGACCCCTCCCACAGTGGCAGACAATTGTTGCAACAGGCTCAATACCTCCCACATGCAGTGCTCAATCACGTTGGTCCCGAGGACCACCTTTGGGTTACGGTCACTGGGATCATTCAGCACCACAATCATCCCTTGACTTCTCAGCTCTGTTCGTCCCACAGTCAGGGTCACCTCCTTGAAACCCACCTGGATCATAGGGAGCCCATTGGCAGCAATGATAGTTAGGCTATCGTCCAGAGGGGCAAGTTCACTATCAGCCCAATATCGCTGGTACAACGAGTAAGGCATAGTCGTTACCTGTGATCCGGTGTCAAGCAGGGCCATGGATGGGACACCATCTACCACCAGGGAGATGATGGGGCAGCCTCCAACGTACCGGTCCCACCAGTCAGGTGGGCCTTGATGATCTACTCCTGGGGATTGGCCCTTGGCCTCAGGGGTTGCTCGTTTAACGGACACCTTCTGGAGTAATGGCCGGTCTTGTTGCACTTGTAGCAGACTGGCGGTCCATACCGGGGATCGTTGTTCCTTTTCCGCTGCATCCAAGGGACGTCCTCCGGGCTGTCGGCAAGCTGGATCTTCTCCGCGGCCTTGACTCTCGTCGGAAGCTGGAGAGCGGCGAGGATCCGGGTGACGTCCTCATTCAGGCGCCGGACTTGCGATGTCAGATCTTTCAGAGCTCCATTTGCTGCAGCAGGGGCCGGTAGGGCCAGCAAGGGGGGTGCTACCGAGACGGGAGAAGGGTCAACCGGCCAAGATGGCGGATCGGGGGTGCCGGCCTCTGGGGCCTGTAGGGCCTTGATGTCCCGCTCTTTCAGTACTGCAAAGTCCAAGTCGGCATGTTCCAAGGACCACAGCCGAAGTTGCTTGCGATCTTCGGCGGACCCCAGCCCCTGCAGGAACTGCTCCACTAGCATTTTGTTGCTATCAGTCTCATTGATGGGGTCCACCCGCTTTGGTGTACGCAAGGCTGTTTGTAGCCGCAAGGCATAGTCTCTTATACTGTTCTTTGGTCGCTGCCGACAATGGTAAAACTGCATCCGTAACTCTGCTTCCGTGCGGGTTTCAAAGGCGACCTGGAGTTTATCAAAAATGTTGGTTACCGAGGCCCGGTCCGCATCTGCCCAAGTCTCCACCTCCTGCTCGGCCGCGCCGGTCAGCTACCCCAGCACTACCGCTGCACGCTGCTTGCCGGTCATGGCATACAAATCGAGAAACGTGCATATCTTTTTCCGGAACACCTGCAAGGCATCAGGCTTCCCATCGTACTGTGGTAGCCAGGCAGCACCAGGCATGTAGGGCAAGGAGATTGGCATTACCTGGGCGACCGTCGGAGCCGCGGCCCCACCGCTCCTGCGACCGGAGCGAGCGCCGCTGCATTCCCGTCACCGGGCGCGTCTGCGGGCGCCGCCACTCCAGCGGCCGGCGCCCCTCCGCCATCGAGGTTGGCTGCGGACATCTTCCCGCTTCTCCCCCTTGGTCTTTTCTTGTAGTATATAAGAATCTTTTGTTTTGCACATACACAAGCTCACTTTTATAAACATACACAACTATGATAGTATATATAAACCTATGATTTTATTTAAACATATATATGATTTTTTATATACTCACAAATGATTTTATATATACACATATGATTTTATGTACACACAATGGAGTTTATTTACACACACCTATTGCTTACACACTTATGATTTTATATACAGTTAGGTCCAGAAATATTTGGACAGTGACACAAGTTTTGTTATTTTAGCTGTTTACAAAAACATGTTCAGAAATACAATTATATATATAATATGGGCTGAAAGTGCACACTCCCAGATGCAATATGAGAGTTTTCACATCCAAATCGGAGAAAGGGTTTAGGAATCATAGCTCTGTAATGCATAGCCTCCTCTTTTTCAAGGGACCAAAAGTAATTGGACAAGGGACTCTAAGGCGGGCTTTGCACACTACGACATCGCAGGCCGATGCTGCGATGCCGAGTGCGATAGTGCCCGCCCCCGTCGCAGCAGCGATATGTGGTGATAGCTGGCGTAGCGAAAGTTATCGCTACGCCAGCTTCACACACACACTCACCTGCCGTGCGACGTCCCTGTGGCCGGCGACCCGCCTCCTTGTTAAGGGGGCAGGTCGTGCGGCGTCACTGCGATGTGTGCTGCCGCAGGAGCGAGGAACAACATCAGACCATTGCGTCAGCGTAATTATGGATTACGCCAACGCTGTACCGATGATACGATTACGACGCTTTTGCGCTCGTTAATCGTATCATCCAGCCTTTACACACTGCGATGTCGCATGCGATGCCGGATGTGCGTCATTTTCAATTTGACCCCACCGACATCGCACCTGCGATGTCGCAGTGTGCAAAGTGCCCCTAAGGGCTGCAATTAACTCTGAAGGCGTCTCCCTCGTTAACCTGTAATCAATGAAGTAGTTAAAAGGTCTGGGGTTGATTACAGGTGTGTGGTTTTGCATTTGGAAGCTGTTGCTGTGACCAGACAACATGCGGTCTAAGGAACTCTCAATTGAGGTGAAGCAGAACATCCTGAGGCTGAAAAAAAAGAAAAAATCCATCACAGAGATAGCAGACATGCTTGGAGTAGCAAAATCAACAGTTGGGTACATTCTGAGTAAAAGGAATTGACTGGTGAGCTTGGGAACTCAAAAAGGCCTGGGCGTCCACGGATGACAACAGTGGTGGATGATCGCCGCATACTTTCTTTGGTGAAGAAGAACCCGTTCACAACATCAACTGAAGTACAGAACACTCTCAGTGAAGTAGGTGTATCTGTCTCTAAGTCAACTGTAAAGAGAAGACTCCATGAAAGTAAATACAAAGGGTTCACATCTAGATGCAAACCATTCATCAATTCCAAAAATAGACAGGCCAGAGTTAAATTTGCTGAAAAACACCTCATGAAGCCAGCTCAGTTCTGGAAAAGTATTCTATGGACAGATGAGACAAAGATCAACCTGTACCAGAATGATGGGAAGAAAAATGTTTGGAGAAGAAAGGGAACGGCACATGATCCAAGGCACACCACATCCTCTGTAAAACATGGTGGAGGCAACGTGATGGCATGGGCATGCATGGCTTTCAATGGCACTGGGTCACTTGTGTTTATTGATGACATAACAGCAGACAAGAGTAGCCGGATGAATTCTGAAGTGTACCGGGATATACTTTCAGCCCAGATTCAGCCAAATGCCGCAAAGTTGATCGGACGGCGCTTCATAGTACAGATGGACAATGACCCCAAGCATACAGCCAAAGCTACCCAGGAGTTCATGAGTGCAAAAAAGTGGAACATTCTGCAATGGCCAAGTCAATCACCAGATCTTAACCCAATTGAGCATGCATTTCACTTGCTCAAATCCAGACTTAAGACGGAAAGACCCACAAACAAGCAAGACCTGAAGGCTGCTGCTGTAAAGGCCTGGCAAAGCATTAAGAAGGAGGAAACCCAGCGTTTGGTGATGTCCATGGGTTCCAGACTTAAGGCAGTGATTGCCTCCAAAGGATTCGCAACAAAATATTGAAAATAAAAATATTTTGTTTGGGTTTGGTTTATTTGTCCAATTACTTTTGACCTCCTAAAATGTGGAGTGTTTGTAAAGAAATGTGTACAATTCCTACAATTTCTATCAGATATTTTTGTTCAAACCTTCAAATTAAACGTTACAATCTGCACTTGAATTCTGTTGTAGAGGTTTCATTTCAAATCCAATGTGGTGGCATGCAGAGCCCAACTCGCGAAAATTGTGTCACTGTCCAAATATTTCTGGACCTAACTGTACCTACATGTGATTTTATATACTGTGAGGTAGCGTGGTCGGCTGCGCAGCAGAAGACACGGGATCCAGGCATTAAGGTTCACAGCACACGGTTTTAATGTCCAAACAAAAGTCCACAACAATATACATGTGCCTCTCCAGCAGAGAACTCAGGGAGTTGTGTTCACTCCCTCACACCCGGCACACCTGCCCTTGTTCCTGATTCTATTTAACCCTTCCTTCAGCCTGTAGGGAAACAGCATTAACCCTAGAGTGGATTTACTTTCTATCATGGAGTGAGCACAACCGGGGCGAGACATACCGGCCGTCATAGATAACCCCGGTCACAGTCTCACATACCCCCCCCTCAGTTCAAGCGTGCGGGGTTGAACTCCCGCCATCAAACACGGGCCGCGGGACAAGGCATCGGCGTTGCCCTGCAACCCACCGGCCCTATGTTCAACCGTAAACCGGAAGTTCTGCAGAGAAAGGAACCACCGGGTAACCCGGGCATTCCGTTCCTTGGCGGACCTCATCCAGACCAGTGGAGAGTGATCCGTCACCAAGCGAAACTGCCGTCCCAGCAGGTAATAGCGTAGGGACTCCAAGGCCCACTTGATCGCCAGGCACTCCTTCTCCACTACGCTATAATTCCGCTCGGGAGGGGTGAGCTTCCTACTTAAGAAGGTGACGGGGTGTTCCTCCCCCTGAACCACCTGAGACAACACTGCCCCCAGGCCGACCTCTGAGGCGTCAGTCTGTACTATGAACTCCTTCCGGAAATCAGGGTGTACGAGAACGGGCTGTCCGCACAGGACCCCCTTCAGGGCCCGGAAGGAGTCCTCGGCCTGCGGAGTCCAGCGCACCATGACGGACTTCTTGCCTTTGAGAAGGTCCGTCAAGGGGGCTGATAGTCCCGCAAAATCCTTTACAAACCTCCTGCAGTATCCCACGATCCCCAGGAAGGCCCTAACCTGCTTCGTGGTCAGGGGTCTAGGCCACTTCTGGATCGCCTCAACCTTGTTAATTTGGGGCTTAATCACTCCTTGGCCTATCACGTAGCCCAAGTAGCGGGCTTCCGTGAGTCCCAACGCACATTTCTTGGGATTGGCTGTCAATCCGGCTGTTCGAAGCGCGTCCACCACCGCTTGTACCTGTTCCAAGTGGGTCTGCCAATCGGAGCTGTAAATAATGATGTCATCAAGGTACGCTGATGCATACGCCTGGTGGGGTTCCAGCACTAAGTCCATCAACCTCTGGAACGTGGCCGGAGCGCCATGTAACCCAAAAGGCAAGACAACATAGTGGAAGAGACCCTCCGGCGTAACAAAAGCGGTTTTCTCCTTGGCGGACTCCGTCAGTGGCACCTGCCAGTACCCCTTGGTCAGGTCAAGCGTGGTGAAATATCGCGCCTGTCCCAGCCTATCAATCAGCTCATCCACCCGGGGCATGGGGTAGAGATCGAACTTGGATATTTCGTTCAATCTCCTAAAGTCATTGCAGAACCTTAAGGAGCCATCGGGTTTTGGTATTAGGACAATCGGACTAGCCCATTCACTCCGGGATTTTTCGATGACCCCCAGGCATAACATTGTCTTTACTTCCTCCGATATGGCTTGTCGTCGAGCCTCCGGTACCCGGTATGACTTCAGGCGTACCTTCAGGTGGGGCTCGGTGACAATATCATGTCGTATCAGACTGGTCCTACCGGGCAGCTCGGAGAAGACATCGGGGTTCTGCTGAACCAACCGTCTGGCCTCTCGCCTCTGAGTCTTGGTGAGGGCTTCTCCAATCCTTACTTCCGGTTCGTCCTCTCCGGAGGTCGCTGGAGCCGGAGGTGAACGATCCGAAGAGGAGGGAGATGGGGAAAAAACAGCCATCAGGCTTTCCCGTTCCTGCCAAGGTTTTAATAGGTTGACATGGTATATTTGTTCAGGTTTCCGCCTACCGGGCTGCAATACCTTATAGTTGACCACCCCGACTCTTTCCTTTATCTCGTAGGGGCCTTGCCACTGAGCCAGGAATTTACTCTCTGCCGTGGGGATTAATACCAACACCCGATCCCCGGGTTTAAAGGTCCGCACGGTGGCTTGTCTATTGTAGCGGCCGCTTTGCGCGGCCTGAGCCTCCTGTAAATGCTCCTTCACAATTGGCATGACCGCACTTATGCGGTTCTGCATACCCAAAATGTGTTCAATCACACTTTTATGGGGGGTGGGCTCTTGCTCCCATGTTTCCTTTGCCAGGTCCAACAATCCCCGGGGATGTCGCCCGTATAACAATTCAAAAGGCGAAAACCCCGTGGATGCCTGTGGCACCTCACGGATGGCAAACATCAAATAGGGAAGCATCATATCCCAGTCTTTCCCGTCTTTTGAAATTACCCTTTTGAGCATGGTTTTCAGGGTTTTATTGAAACGCTCGACTAAACCGTCCGTTTGAGGATGATACACAGACGTACGCAACTGCTTGATCTGGAGTAGCCGGCATAGCTCTTTGGTCACTTTAGACATGAATGGGGTCCCCTGATCCGTAAGGATCTCCTTGGGCAACTCCACCCGGCAGAACACAGCAAACAACTCCCGAGCTATAAGCTTTGCTGCAGTATGTCTGAGAGGTATCGCCTCGGGATACCGGGTAGCATAGTCAACGATCACTAGGATGTGTTGGTGCCCTCGAGCGGACTTTACGAGGGGCCCCACCAGATCCATCCCTATCCGTTCAAAAGGGACTTCTATAATGGGTAACGGTACCAACGGACTGCGAAAATGGGTCAGGGGTGCGGTAAGCTGACACTCCGGGCAGGTTTCGCAGAACCGTTTTACCTCCCCAAAGACTCCGGGCCAATAGAACCTTTGCAATATTCGCTCCTGCGTTTTCTTGACCCCTAGGTGGCCACTCATCAGGTGTTTATCAGCCAAGTCGAGGACCCGCCGACGATGCGGCTGGGGCACCACCAACTGCTCTACCCCCACGCCCCGTATTTCATCTACCCGGTAGAGTAAATCCTGCTTAAGAGCGAAATGGGGGTACCTTACCTGGGCACCGGGCAGCTGTGCCACCCCGTCAATTACTGTCACCCGACTCCGGGCATGTATTAATGTAGGGTCCTGGAGTTGGGCAGTCCCAAACGTATCCGGGGACGCCTCCAACTCCGGGATGGGTTCGACCGTCTCAGCCTCTCCTGCCAACACCTCTAGGGGCGACCTATCGGGTTCACATTCTGTCCCTATCATGGGGACCCCTACGGCAGGTGTCCCGGATTCAGGATTGTAGGGCTCAGGTCCCGGACTGACCAATATCTGAGGAGACTTAGGGAGTCCCTTCCATAAAGTCCAAAAATAGGGCAGATCCCTTCCTAGGATCACGTCATAGGGAAGAGTGTTAAGAAGTCCCACCTCATGTTGCACCTGACCGCAAGGTGCTGTGATGGTGACAATCCCCGTGGGATAGTCTCGGCGGTCCCCATGTATGCAAACCACCCCCACGGTACGTCCTGTGGCCTTTACTTTAGCCCTCAAGGTGGATCGCACAAGGGTCACTAAGCTTCCGGAATACAACAATCCTGTAACCGGACATCCATTCACCTGTATTTGGCACAAGTGGGGCTCCGTCTCTGGGGAGACCAGGTCAGCGGTATACACCACCTGAGCATACATTGAACCCCGCCGGGTAACCCCACAATCCATGGGCTCCGTGGTGAGTGGACACTGGGCTTCCATATGTCCCACCCGCTGGCACCGCCAACATCTAATGGAGACGGAAACCCCCTTGACGGGTTGTCGTTTAGGGTACAGAACCTTCCGGACCTCAGGAATGGCGGCCGCGGCCTCAGACGGGACGGTAGGGGACTCCTGCACCGGTGTCAGCGGTGGGTCCTTGGCCCTAGGCTTGGAGGGGCCGGACCGACGGGCGGTACGCAAAGTCTCAGTGTCCCGTATCAAGTCCTGCGTAGCCACATGCCGCTCTACCAGGGACACTAATTGGTCCAGGGTACTCGGGTCACCCTGTCCTACCCACCGTTGAACGGTGACGGGTAAAGTGCGCACAAAACGATCCACTACTACCCTTTCCACCATTTGCGCCGGGCTCAGAGTGTCAGGCTGCAACCATTTTTTTACAAGATGCAACAAGTCATAGGCCTGGGAGCGTACGGGTTTGGCTTCCTCATAGAACCACTGATTTACCCGCTGAGCACGTACATAGGTATTCACCCCCAACCGAGCCAGTATTTCGGCTTTCAGGGTCACATAGTCAATGGCGTCCTCGGTACAGAGGTCCAGGTACGCTTTTTGGGGTTCCCCCGTCAGATAGGGCGACAATACCTCAGCCCACTGGGGGGTCGGCAGCTTTTCCCGCTCGGCCACCCGCTCAAACACCGCCAGGAACGCTTCCACATCATCCCCCGGGGTCATCTTTTGTAATGCTTGTCTCACCGCTTTCCGGACGCTGCCGTCGTCACCCGGTCCCGGGGTTGTTGCTGCCGGTCCGGCACGGATCGACTTGGCCAGGAGAACCATCTGTTCTTGGTGCCTTTTTTCCTGCGCTTGTAAGGATTGCTGCTGACGTGCATTGGCCTGAACCAGCTGTTCTTGGTGCCTTGTGTCCTGCGCTTGCAAGGATTGCTGCTGACGTTCCAACGCCCGGAGCAGGTGTGCATTGGTCTGTTGCTGCTGCCTTAGTATGTCCTCCATGGCGTCACCGGGTTTGGGCTGTAGTATAGCCGCTCGAATCCAGGACATGTGCTGCTGGGTCACCAGGGATGGATGCTACACCTCACCGGCTGTCATGCCCGCCGATTCTCCACCATATGTGAGGTAGCGTGGTCGGCTGCGCAGCAGAAGACACGGGATCCAGGCATTAAGGTTCACAGCACACGGTTTTAATGTCCAAACAAAAGTCCACAACAATATACATGTGCCTCTCCAGCAGAGAACTCAGGGAGTTGTGTTCACTCCCTCACACCTGACACACCTGCCCTTGTTCCTGATTCTATTTAACCCTTCCTTCAGCCTGTAGGGAAACAGCATTAACCCTAGAGTGGATTTACTTTCTATCATGGAGTGAGCACAACCGGGGCGAGACATACCGGCCGTCATAGATAACCCCGGTCACAGTCTCACAATACACACACTTGATTTTATATACACATCTATGATTGTATATACACATATATCTAATTCTATATACACACCTATTATGTAATACACTCTCACATATAATTTTATATACACACCTATTTTATATACACTTACATGATGTTATATACACACCTTTGATTTTCTATACTTGGACATATGATTTTCTTATACAAACCTATGATTTCAAATACTCCCAAATTTGAATTGATGTGTAGAGCTGATTTGGCTGCAGATACCTTGAAGTAGCAAAGACTATCAACAACAGACTTGAGTTTGCAGTGTACCTAAGCAGGGTGTAGGCACCTGTTGATAGTGTGCGCTAACTTCCTGAATACTCAGGCAGTGAGCAATGACCTGAGCAGACCACAAGAGGCATAGGGAGATGTCATCAGAGGTGTTACAGGTAAGATCAGAGGATCAGCACTACACCCTGGACAGGTAACAGTTCTATAACATTATGTACTGAGCTCTTTTCTTATTTTGTATCCTTGGTTCTGCATATCATCTCAATCTTTCCAGCACTAGTGCATGTATTATTGGCATTAGACAGGTCTGCATTCTGCTGCATACTAACATGAAATGAAGGATTATAAACATGACTTGCTTCTCTTGCTCTGACAGCACATCTGGGATTTTCTTTGCTATTTTATTTTCCAGTTCATTTGCTCCAGACTTTCCTTATTTGATTTGATAGTGGAACAGGAGGATGGGCTCCTGAGCACCTATGTGTGTGATTTCATCACTGACATGGTATAAGAAATATAGAGCAAAACTATCAGCACATACAATGTGTAACAGAATAAAGTTCACTGTCAGCTACATCTCCTTTTAATACATATTATCCACTTTTACTAAACCACTGATAGCTATCATGGGTTGACATTTATAGCAACTGCCTAATTTATCAGAGTTTTCTTCAAGGAAGACCTAAGAAATTAGGTATTCAAGGTCACTTTTAATTTAATTTCCTGTTTATCAGATCCATTGTGTGCAGGTCTATTGCCATTATAGAGACTTTTATATGGTAGAATGTATTAGTCAGCTGAGGGAGCCTGAATTTACTGTGTACTGTGGTCTTAGAGCTAATGTACACAAGGATATTAAAGGTCTTTAGAACCTCTGGTTGTACTTAGTAGAGATGAAACACCCCCCTTGAGTTCGAGTTTGGTTCGGTTCGTCGAATGTTCGACGAAACCCTTCGAACCCCATTGAAAACAATGGCAGGCAAACACATAAAAACACATTCAAAATAGCATGTGACCAGTCAAGGACCAGTCACGTGTGTATTATCTCATTGGCTACAGACTGGTCACATGGCTAGACGTCATGCTAGGTCCTGTCAGTGCATCTCTCCGGTACGCGGTGCTCCTTTGTGCATCTCCGTGTACTGGCGAGATGCTCTGGCACATGGTCGGCTTCCCCGTTACTGCATGTGGGCGCTCTTAACAGAGTCAGCCCACATGCAAGGACTGGCTGCCACAGCCGGTGAATTGCGGCACCGGGAATCACGTGATCGGAAATTACCGTTGCTATAGTAACGGTGGCAGCGGTGACGTCACTGCTTACAGCCCGCAGCCTCTGCTCACTCACTGAGTGATTAGACTGCACGGGAGCAGCAGCGTCTTCCTCCCATGCAGTGCTGTCTGATGTAGCAGAGCTGCATGAGTTGAAGGAGAAAGAAGACAGAAGACCAAAATCGTGGAGGGCTGAGAGGGAGTAATAAACATGGAGTCTCAAAGTGTGTATGTGTATTTATTTCTATTAAAGTATTTTTTCTCTGTGTGGTGTCTTTTTTTAACACTTTATTGGAGATTCTTAATGGCTGGGTCAAACTTGCCTGACATTAAGAATCTCTGGCTTAATACTAGCTAGTAAAACAAAGCTAGTATTAACCCATTATTACCCAGCAAGCCACCCAGCTTCAGGGCTGCTGGAAGAGTTGGATACAGCGCCAGATGATGGCGCTTCTATGAAAGCACCATTTTCTGGGGTGGCTGTGGACTGCAATTCACAGCAGAGGGGCCCAGAAAGCTCAGACCAACCTGTGCTGAAGATTCCAATCCCCAGCTGCCTAGTTGTACCTGGCTGGACACAAAAATGGGGCGAAGCCCATGTTAATTTTTTTTTTAAGTATTTCATGAAATTCATGAAATAATTAAAAAAAAAGGGCTTCCCTATTTTTTTAGTTCCCAGCCAGGTACAAATAGGCAGCTGGGGGTTGGGGGCAGCCGTACCTGCCTGCTATACCTGGCTAGCATACAAAAATATGGCGAAGCCCACATCATTTTTTGGGGGGGCAAAAAACTCCTGCATACAGTTCTGGATGGAGTATGCTGATCCTTGTAGTTCTGCAGCTGCTTTCTGCTCTCCTGCATACACTAGTGAATTGAGCATGCTGAGCCTTGTAGTTCTACAGCTGCTGTCTGCTCTCCTCCATACAGACAGACAGCAGATAGCAGCTGCAGAACTACAAGGCTCAGCAGACTCCATACAGGACTGTATGCAGGAGTTTTTTGCATACAAGATTTCTGGGCACCCCTGCTGCAAATTGCAGTCCGCAGCCGCCCCAGAAAATGGCGCTTTCATACAAGCGCCATCTTCTGGTGCTGCATCCAACTCTTCCAGCTGCCCTGGTGATGGGTGGCTCGCTGGGTAATAATGGGGTTAGGGCTAGCTGTATATTATCAACTGGCCCTAAGTCTGAAATTCATGGTGTCACGCCAATATTAGACATGGCCACCATGAATTTCTATAAGATAAAAAAAACAACACACAGAAATTTTTTTTATTAGAAATAAAACACAACACAATTAGTGACTCCATCTTTATTGAAATAAAGAACCAGCCTCCACAGTAATCTTGGGTCAAAGGTCCCGCGCCGTCCAATCCGGATCCAATATCATTTAATCAGTTTGCTGGAAGGCAAAACAATCAGATGATGTGTCAGGTTCAAGGGCCTGAATCACATGACACAGCAACTGATTGTAAAAACGGCTTTAATACAATCAGCTGATGCATCAGTGCAAAAAAAAAACTACACACTTCTCTGCAGACTCCTGTCCGACAGCAGCAGCTGATAGTTTAGCCGGCCGGGCGGTAAAAAGCCGGCCTCACCGCTCGACTAGTGTCAGCTGATTCCGTCAGGTGACCGCATCAGCTGATCATCGCCAGGTCTAAGAGAGAGAAAAGAGAGAGAAAAGAGAGAGAAGAGAGAGAGGGAGAGAAGAGAGAGAGAAGAGGAGAGAAGAGAGAGAAGAGAGAGAGGACAGAGAAGAGAGGAGAGAGAAGAGGAGAGAAGAGAGAGAAGAGAGAGGACAGAGAAGAGAGGAGAGAGAAGAGGAGAGAAGAGAGAGAGAAGAGAGAGAGGACAGAGAAGAGAGAGAAGAGAGAGAGGAAAGAGAAGAGAGAGAAGAGAGAGAGGAGAGGGAAGAGAGAGAAGAGAGAGGAGAGAGAGAAAAGAGAGAGAGGAGAGAGGAGAGAGAAAAAGAGAGAAAAAGAGAGAGAAAAAGAGAGAGAAAAAGAGAGAGAAAAAGAGAGAGAAAAAGAGAGAGAAAAATAGAGAGAGAAAGAGAGAGAGAAAGAGAGAGAAAGAGAGAGAGAGAGAGAAAGAGAGAGAAAGCGAGAGAGAAAGAGAAAGAGAGAGAGAAAAAGAGAGAAAGAGAGAGAAGAGAGAGAAAAAGAGAGAGAAAAAGAGAGAGAGAGAGAAAAAGAGAGAGAAAGAAAGAGAGAGAGAAAAAGAGAGAGAGACAAGAGAGAGAAAAGAGAGAGAGAAGAGAGAGCAATGAAGCCTCATTCCGTGAACTGCTCCGATTTTAGAGGTCATAATTAAATTAAATTAAATTATAATTATAAATAATAATTTAAAATTAAAAATAAATTAAATTCTTTACCGGGGCGGCCAGGACTTGAACTCGTGAACTAATGCTTCCTAGGCAGTAGCTCTAACCATTGAGCCACTGCCTCTAATGAGAAGCATAGGAAGATTTGGTTATCTTGACCTCTGCATTGCAGAATGAAGTCTCCGTTGACAGCGCGGCTCACTTCTGGTGCTGCGTGGAGAGGACACAGAGTGCTCGTGTTCTACGGGGTTCCCTGTCATCTTCATGTAGCAGAGATGACAGCGTCGTGTGGATTACTTCGGACCTGAATTGTTGTTTGGGGATTAATAAAGAGGTAAATGAGGTGTTTTTTTGTCTTTTATTCCAAATAAAGGATTTTTCGCTGTGTGTGTTTATTTACTTTCACTTACAGGTTAATCATGGAAGGTATCTTGGGGAGACGCCTGGCATGATTAACTCATTATTACCCCGATTGCCACCGCACCAGGGCAATTCGGGATGAGCTGGGTAGAGTCCCGGGACTGTCACAATTCCGGGCGGCTGCTGGGTGATATTGTTAGGGTGGTGGGCTCCCCATAACGTGGAGCTCCCTATCCTGACAATACCAGCCTCCAGTCATGTGGCTTTATCCTGGCTGGTATCAATATTGGGGGGAACCGCATTTTTTTTTTAAATTTATTTATTTATTTATTTTACTGCACGATATAGACTCGCACACCAGCGGCTGTGATTGGTTGCAGTGAGACAGCTGTCACTCATCGTGGGGGCGTATCTGACTGCAACCAATCATGGGCGCCGGTGGGCGGGGAAGGCATGGAATACCTGATTGAATAATGAAGCGTTAGCCATTTTCAAAAGAGGAAAAGCCGCCGGAGATTTGTGACAGCCGTGCAGCGAGGCGCCCGTGATCGGTGAGTAGGAAAGAGAGAGGGATTGTGCTGGGGACGCAGGACGCATGCAGAACGCAACGTGCGCACATACTTACTGTGAAAAGCCATGCTTTTGGTGATCGAACCGTTCTCGAACGTAACTCGAACTGACGAACTTTAAGCAAATCGTTCGAGTTCGTCGAACGACTCGAACACCCCTCAAAATCACTCGAACATGAAATTGGCGAGCCGTTCGACTCGAACATCGCTCAACTCTAGTAGTTAGCCATAATAAAGCATCCATAGCTGAGCTTCTACTGCATCATCATATGCACCTTCCAATTTCAGGAATGAAGACTGCCCTGGTCCATGTGCCATGGAGGACCAGACTGGAGGCCAGACCAGGGTAAAGCTTTAACTCTTGTAGGTTCACAAATGAAAACTCACTACATATGTATGCTGGGAGTGTTCCAGAACGCTCAAAATCTATTTAATATTTGTAGTATCCTCTTCCTCAGAACTCAGGTCTTTCTCTTTTCTTGTTGGGTAATGAAGAAATTCTATCTGAAGCCCGGTTCCAATGTCACAACTTATTTTAAATTTCCAAAACACTAATAGCTAAAAGTTGGAGGCAGCTTTAAGGTACCATCACATATGAAACAAACAGGGAAAGCACTTGAGAAATCAATAACAGGCAAAAAAAAGTGGGCAATTTAGAAGAAGTAATGATGAAAGTGAATAAGAGGCTAGCATTCTATCTTAAAGCTATCTGTTGGCTCCTTTTTGGGACTGCAGGTAATCTGATCTAAATTTACTGTTTTCTTTAAAGGGATCTACCACATCTTACTACACTCAATTAGATCCTTACCGATTCCCCTTACCAGTTCTAGTTTTGAAAATCTGTTTTAAGTCACCAATTTATCCAACCAATTAACTAGCCTATAAACACTTTTACAGTCCAGTGCCAAAAAACACAGGAAAAATTACAAAACAGTTGACCAATTGCAATATGTAAGTTTGGTTAGTTGACAAATATTTTTTTGCATACAGTCTATTACATTTCTGCTCAGTTACACTGACAAGCAAAAGGGTAACAATATTTTAACATTTGACTTTCAGGTTCCAAATCTTACCATCCTCTACAGCTTTGAGTGTGAGACTACCTTCATTTTATAGACAATCATCTGGGCTATCTCATACATAAATTTGAATTGCAACTATTTAACATATGATTAATTATACATATTCTTGTCATGTCACTGTGCTGTTACTGTTTTGCTCCTAAAAATCTACATTTTTATTTTTAATATTTTGTTAGTATTTTGTAAATATACCATTTGTTTTTAAAAACTGCCAGAATCCTTGTGGGCATGCTCTCTATCAGATTCATGCATGTCTCCATTGAAACCATCTCTTTTTCATGTGCTCAATGTTGGTTCATACTGGTTAACTCACTTGGGTATGTATACAGCTTTTCTTTAACTCTACCCCCAAGTGTTTGAGCGGGTTGAGGTCTGGGGACTGTGGGAGCCACTTCTACTTCATTGTCATTGAACCATTTCTTCGCCAATCTTGAAGTATGCTTTGGGTTGTTGTCCTGCTGGAACACTATGTCATCCTTCTCATACCCATAGTACTCGAGAGTACGAAATAACTCGTCTTGTAGGATACTCACATATTGCTCAGCATGGAGACCACCATCAATCCTGGTCAAGTATCCAACGCCTTTGGCTGTGAAATAACCCTATATCCTTAGGCTTTATCCACCAAACTTGACAGTAACTTCAATTTCTCGATTTGTTAGCCCCTTATTTTCTTTTTCTTCTAGACCTATTTGTATCCATCAGAGCCTAGTCTATTGACTTTTCTGTCATCACCTCTTTCTAACCGTCTACTGTCCACTTTTTATACTGATTTGCAAACTCAAGCCAATGATTCTTATGGTAATATTGAAGTCAAGGCTTTTTCATCTTTTTTCGGGCCACCATTCCAGACTTTTGCATTGCACAATGCTTGCATTGATGTGTATGATCGCACTATTATGAAGCATAAGAGCCACCTCCACTGCATTGTTTGTCATGACAGAATTGATAGACCTTGTAATGGGCCGACTGGTTAACTCTAATATTTTGCCTGGACGTCTACCTCTTGGCTTTTGAATGGATGGATTTCATTTCACATTCTTGCAACTGTATTAGCACACACATGATGCAGTTTGGCAATTTTCTTTGCTGAGATACAGCTATTGATGAGCTGGATGATGCTATTTCTTTTTTCTTAGTCAATCTTCTTCACGGCTGCTACTCGATTCAAACCAGTGACCTTTCGCTTGGGAAACAACTTAATACACTGAGCTATTAGGGAAAGTGAGAACAAGGTTGTAATTTGCAGTATACAGCAAGAAAAAGATTTTTCCACAACCAGGAGCAAAACAGCAACAATGCAGTAACATGACAAGTTTTTGCATAACTAATCATATGCTAAATAGTTGCAAGTCAAATTTATGTATGAAATAGCCAAGATGATTGTATATAAAATGAAGGTAGTTGCACACTCAAAACTGTAATGGATGGTGATAAAACATTATTACCCTTTTGATCGTCAATGTAAAAGCACTTTGGGCCCGATTCATTAAGACTAGTGTTTAGCACACCAGTCTTAATGAATGGGACCACTGGGGTAAGATGCATCTAATTCATTAAAAGGGGTGTGCCGCCCCCGTGCCAGCAGCCGGTGCTGCTTAGATCCGGATCTACGGTACGTCTCGAGGGGTTCTCCAGACCCGGGGGATCGTGTGAACACTTTGAATAAAAGGAATGTATTTATACGGGGGTTGTTTACAAAATGTCTGTGATGCCACCCACGGTGTGTGATGAAGTGGGACACCACCCCGGGGGAGATGTAGTGGCAGCCGGATGTTAATCCCTCCGTGGGTAGGGATGGTTGTCCCAAGGCCCAGTGTCTCTGTGCAGGGTATGGCGATGGCAGGGGTCTGCACGCCCAGATGGAGCAGGGGATGTTTGATTACTCACAATTGAATGAATCACACGAGTCTTTTGGTAAACCAAGGTGCTGATGGCCGGCCGCCGCAGCCGGTTGGTTGTACTCTGGTCCCCCACCCGGGCTGGTGGTCGCTGTCTCTTCCTCTGCACTAGTTGTGGTTGTGTGTTTGGACTTCCTGGTATGGAACAAGCGAGTCCGCTCCCAGCTTTCTGTGTGCCTGAGGAGCCGTGCCCGCTGACACTGACCCATGGGATCAATGGGCCCCGGCGGTTGCCCTATCCCTCTCTGTGGGTGGTTGTCTGCTTTTGGGACTTTGGTTGGGACAGGACCTGTAATCCTGCCCTCAATCGGTTGATTAGCTAGGCCGTTGGTTCTGGTCCTGGCTTCAGGGTCCAAGTACCCCCTCTGTGCACGGTTTCTGGTCGGGTCTCCGATGTCGGTACCGGCGGGCTCCAATCCTGTCCCGGTCCTCCTCGGATCTGCCGAGCCGTCTTCCCGTCTCCTGCTGATGGAGACCACCGTCTGCCACCTAGCCAATGTACCAGGGCTCCTGGCACTGTCCAACTTGAACTTCTCCTCCGCTGGAGCTACACCTAGCTCCAGCCTCACTCCTCTCAACTTGAACTAACACTTCATCTAGACTTGAACTGACTGTTTTTACGCCCCAGGCTGTCTAGACCTCTAGGTGGGTGTTTCCTAACCGCCTGGTCCCGCCCACTGGTGTGCTTGTCTTGCCTTAAGGGGGGGTGACTAGGGTTTCAGGTCGGCTGTATGTTTCCTAGGTGAGGGAAGGTGTTATGCGGGGGCCTAATGTTTGACTACCTGGTTTTGCCAGGGCATCACAGGTGCACTCCACTTAATGAATTAGGTTCATCTTACTACTACATGCGCCTCAGCTAGAAATGTTACTCTAGTCAGGGACTTGAAGAAATTTCTGGTGAAATCTCTGCCATAAAAGTGGTGCGTATTTTGATGAATTTGTCGGGCAGGCTTTGCCTTGTCCTATTCAGCTCCATCTCAGCCCATTTTGGCAAATCTGGCCAAGACTTTCTAAAAATGCTAAAAGTGGTAAAATACATGCACTACTTCAAATTACACAAACATTTTGCAACATTTGAAGGAGTTTTAATCTAGAAACCACCTTAATGAATCTGACCCTAAGGGGTACTTTGCACGTTGCGACATTGCTAGCATCGGCTAGCGATGCCAAGTGCGATAGTACCCGCCCCCGTTGCACATGCGATATCTTGTGATAGCTGCCGTAGAGAACATTATCGCTACGGCAGCTTCACACGCACTTACCTGCCCTGCGACGTCGCTCTGGCCGGCGACACGTCTCCTTCCTAAGGGGGCGGGCCGTGCGGCGTCACAGCGACGTCACACGGCAGGCGGCCAATAGAAGCGGAGGGGCGGAGATGAGCGGGACGTAAACATCCCGCCCACCTCCTTCCGCATAGTCGGTGGAGGCAGGTAAGGAGATGTATCTTGCTCCTGCGGCTTCACACACAGCGATGTGTGCTGCCGCAGGAACGAGGAACAACATCGTATCTCCTATTGGTGCGACATTATGAAAATGACCGATGCTACACAGATCACCGATTTTCAACGCTTTTGCGATCGTTTATCGGCGCATCTAGGCTTTACATGTTGCGACGTCGTTACCGGCGCCGGATGTGCGTCACTTTCGATTTGACCCCGACGATATCGCAGTACCGATGTCACAGCGTGCAAAGTACCCCTTAGTGTTTACAATAGTAATTTACACTACCATTGTCAAGCTGAACAAGGCACTTTTCTACATATAGGGTGATTTTGGCAAAGAGGTTTGTCCGTCTGATCTTTGGGCCTCTTATTTGTGAATGCACATTTTGATTTCCCAAAAGTCAAACACACCACCGGGATGCTCTAGTATTCTGTCCATTAAGAGAATTTTATTTAGCTGTGTTTTATTCTGTGCACGCGAAATTACTATCTTGGCATATAAGTATACCAATACCCTTATGCTGTCTGAATGGCTATCATTATTAAACATATGCCCTTATAATAAAGTCTTATATGAATTACATAGATCCTCACAAATGTCATAGTAGTTGGTTTAAATGGACTATTAATCCAGTTATGGCCTATGATCCTGTGTCCTAAGGCGGTGGCTCCTATGGTAGCACTGGCGGAGAAGAGGCAGGAGATTGTATCAATGGGATTTTTACAAGCGTACCTGTGTGTGTAGGTGTGAATGTGTCACTAAAAGATGTAACTCATCACCTGCAAAATTGCATATTCTATCCGGAAACCAATCATCCTAAACCTCGATTTACAATGTCATGATGACGCCTACTCAGTTGTTGGTTGCTATGCTTTTGTTCTTTGCTAATTGAAATTGCAAAATAAAACCTTTTAAAAAAATCAATAGGAGACTAAAGTAATGAGAGTACACCACGTGTTCTTTATCTTTATAATTATTGTTATTCTTTATCTCAACTTATTTCTCTCCCTTTTAAAGTAATTTTCCAACCCGGATATCACATTTTAAAAATCCTATTTTCAGACTGATACACACCCTACAATGACCTCCTCATGATTTTTTCACTCCTTTGGCTTCTTATAACACTTCCCACTCATCACCCCCCAGGCCACCTCTGAATGCCTGCACTACATTTCATATCTTGTACGGTACTTAGGCAATGCATACTACACCCACATAAGTTGCCTCAATGACTAAGTCCTACTCTTTGGCAGTCCATCAAATTGACATGAATTCTGAACCTCTGAGACAACTGAAAAAGAAGTGAAAGAATAGTGGTCAGGACATCAGTGGAAGTAATAAAATGCTATTCAGGGCCGCTCCCATGCTGTGCGCTCCCGACTAAAGCAAGGGGAAAAAGCATGTGTATCAGAAATTGTATTCTTACGTCTTAGCAAATTTAATGCTAACCATGACATACAAAGTCATCCACAACATACATCTGTGACCTAGTCTACCGGTACCTACCTGCAAGCAACCTCCAATTCTCACAAAATCTCCTTCTCACCTCCCATCTCATCTCTTCTTCCCATAATCACATACAAGATTTCTCCCGTGCCTCCCCCATACTCTGTAACTCTCTACCCCAACATATCATACTCTCCCCTACAGTGGAAGCCTTCAAAAGGAACATGAAGAACTACCTATTCTGGCAAGCCTATAACCTGCAGTAACCCTAAGATCACTATAGTGCTGCCCTACCAGCTCTGTCCTCACCTACTGTATCCTCACCCATCCCATGTAGACTGTGAGCCCTCGTGGGCAGAGTCCTCTCTCCTTGTGTACCAGTCTGTACCTTGTATAGTTCATGATTATTGTGCTTCTTTTATTATGATCAGTATATACCTTTTCACATGTTCAGCACCATGAAATAAATGGAGCTATAATAATAAAAAATAATAATTATAATATTAATGTAATGTCTCAATAAACCAATTTAAATTTGCTATATTCAGGAAGGAGCAAAGCAAATCAGGTCATGAAAGTGCCTACCATAGAGGCAAGCCACCTGGCTGCTACCGGGCCCCTAAATCACTTGTGTAATGATCAAAGCTTTATCAAGAGAAGGCTTTACTATAGTTTTTACTATAGGACCTGTTCATATCTATACAGTATGTGCCAATCTATATGGACTATAAGGACTAACACTAAAAGCAGTGATGTGCATGACAACCATTAAGCATTATCGTTTTCTTGGCACAAACATATTCAAGCTTTAAAAATAAAATGGAATACTAAACTTTGTCTTCAGATATTTGCTCAAATTCAAAGACAGGGATAAAGGTTTACAGAATAAGGTTGCCAACTTTACTTCTTATTTATTTTTTTTTGACATCTCATGAAGAAATCACAGACAGACAATATTTTTGATTGACACATTGGAAAACCATAAAACATCATTACGATAATCAATGATACATACCTACAGCCAATAATTCTGATATGAAGAGATCAGCTGCATTCAATATAAACTGTAAAATCATGATAATTAAAGTCAAAATAATCTAAGTTTCTTCAGCTTCAAAAAAATCATATACGCCTTAAATTTCTTTTTGGAGACAGAGCAAAAAGAGACCCTATTTTTACGGACTGTTCTGGAATTTCTGGACAGTGGGCAACCCAGTTATAGAGGTAAAGGTTTAGTCATATTCTTCACATTTGGAGATTAACCAATGGTTTGTCTTTCTATTTACTTTTGCAATAGTTTTAAAGCGAACCTATCAGTTTCCATGGAAAATTTAAACAAAAAAGAGCATGAGCCTCATGAGAACAACAATATTCACAGAGTTAAGAGCCCAAGAGATTATGGGATTGCACGCCTGACCAGGAACACTTATACTACGATTTTCATATTTGCAAATTTGGGGTTTATGTGTCACCATGGATCTTTGTGATGGAAATAAGTGTGACAATATGTACTAAAAGCAAACTCTACATATTCATGAATGTAAAAAGAATCATTGCAAGTGAAAGATTTTTCTTTCTGGTAGTGACACACAGAGTAAAGATAATGGAGTAGTGGTGCGTGGGACGGTAGTCATGGGTGAGGGATTGATTACAGTCGCCTCGGAACGCTCCTGGCTCGGTGTGTGAGTTTGTGTAGTGTAGCCGGTACGCCCGTTTAGGCCCCATGTTGCCGTTAACGTTGGTTTTCCAGGACCAGAGGACCACTTGTAGCTTCACTCAGGAAATGAAGCTACAACTCTATTAGAAACACAAAATCTTTACTGAATAGATGGCTGATAACAACTCTATAGACACAAAAGTGGGCACATTGCTTCTCAGACATTTCATATGCATTAAAGAGAAACTGCAGACATATTCCTGCAGTATGTTCATTCTTATACAGTACAGACCAAAAGTTTGGACACACCTTCTCATCTCTAGAACAACTATTAAGAAGAGACTTTGTGTAGCAGGCCTTCTTGGTAAAATAGCTTCTAGGAAACCACTGCTAAGGACAGGCAACAAGCAGAAGAGACTTGTTTGGGCTAAAGAACACAAGGAATGGACATTAGACCAGTGGAAATCTGTGCTTTGGTCTGGTGCGTCCAAATTTGAGATCTTTGAATCCAACCACCATGTCTTTGTAGAAAAGGTGAACGGATGGACTCTAGATGCCTGGTTCCCACAGGGAAGCATGGAGGAGGAGGTGTGATGGTGTAGGGGTGCTTTGCTGGTGACACTGTTAGGGATTTATTCAAAATTGAAGGCATACTAAACCAGCACGGCTACCACAGCATCTTGCAGCGGCGTGCTATTCCATCCGGTTTGCGTTTAGTTGTGCCATCATTTATTTTTCAACAGGACAATGACCCCCAAACACACCTCCAGGCTGTGTAAGGGCTATTTGACTAAGAAGGAGAGTGATGGGGTGCTACGCCAGATGACCTGGCCTCCACAGTCACCAGACCTGAACCCAGTCGAGATAATTGGGGTGAGCTGGACCGCAGAGTGAAGGCAAAAGGGCCAACAAGTGCTAAGCATTTCTGGGAACTCCTTCAAGACTGTTGGAAGACCATTTCCGGTGACTACTTCTTGAATCTCATCAAGAGAATGCCAAGAGTGTGCAAAGCAGTAATCAAAGCAAAAAGGTGGCTACTTTGAAGAACCTAGAATATAAGACATATTTTCAGTTGTTTCACACTTTATTAAGTATTTCATTCCACATGTGTTAATTCATAGTTTTGATGCCATCAATGTGAATCTACAATTTTTAGAGTCATGAAAATAAAGAAAACTCTTTGAATGAGAAGGTGTGTCCAAACGATTGGTCTGTACTGTATATCCTTACCCTTCCACAAAGCCCTGAGTAATTTACCACCCAGCTCAACCTGACATTACAATCACATACAACACAGTCCTGTAGTGTCTCCGTCCTCACTGCGGATCTGCGTCATATTCCTCTACTGTAGAGATTTGTCAATATGGCTGGACCAGGCTGACGCTTCCAGATCTGCCGCCCAGAACTCTCTGTTCGACTAGTGTACTGTTTCTTCTAGGCCCGTACCTTCTTGAGCTATAACCCACTGAGGACCGTAATGCTGAGCGTTTTCCTTAGGGATCAGTCTCTAGGTCACTCATTCAGTGGATTCAAACCAGACTCCAGTCACTCTGCCTGCATTGTGGATAGCTCTTGTTTTCTGGTCAGAATCCCGCTTTCATGGCTCTTGGTCTCCTCTCCTGTCGCAGGTCACCAATGTCATGTGGCTCTGCTCCTCCTGTGTTACTGCCACAGGCTAGGCCCTATCTAACGTTCCCACAGATTCTCCCCTATAGGCTCATCCCAACTATCAACTGTCTTCTGCCAGGTAGATTTCATCTTTCACCTGCATACCTATCACACTTATAATACTTTATTAAGCATCCAACATTATATACTAGATAACATTACACCTTATAACAATATACATACATTACATCATCAATACTGCTACATCTTATTCAGTAGGGGGAAAAAAGTATTTAGTGAGACACCAATTGTGCAAGTGCTCCCACTTAAAAAGATGAGAGAGGCCTGCAATTGACATCATAGGTAGACCACAACAATGAGAAACACAATGAGAAAACAAATCTAGAAAATCACCCTGTCTGATTTTGCAAGATTTTATTTGCAAATTATGGTGGAAAATAAGTATTTGGTCAAAAACAAAAGCTCATCTCAATATTTTGTTATATATCCTTTGTTGGCAATGACAGAGGCCAACGTTTTCTGTAAGTCTTCACAAAGTTGGCACACACTATTGGTAGTGTTGGCCCATTCCTCCATGCAGATCTCCTCTAGAGCAGTGATGTTTTGGGCCTGTTGCTGGGCAACACGGTCTTTCAACTCCCTCCAAAGGTTTTCGTTGGGGTTGAGATCTGGAAACTGGCTAGCCCACTCCAGGACCTTCATATGCTTCTTACGATGCTACTGCTTCCTTGCCCTGGCGATGTGCTTGGGATCATTATCATGCTGAAAGACCCAGTCACGTTTAATCTTCAATGCCCTTGCTGATGGAAGTAGGTTTGCACTCAAAATCTTATGATACATGGGCCCATTCATTCTTTCATGTACACGGATCAGTCGTCCTTGTCCCTTTGCAGAGTAACAGCCCCAAAGCATGATGTTGCCACCCCCATGCTTCACAGTAGGTATGGCGTTCTTTGAATGCAACTCGGCATTCTGTCTCCTCCAAACATGACGAGTTGTGTTTCTACCAAACAGTTCTACTTTGGTCTCATTAGACCATATAACATTCTCCCAATACGCTTCTGGATAATCCAAATGTTCTCTAGCTAACTTCACACGGGCCCGGACATGTACTGGCTTAAGCAGTACATGTCTTGCATGATTCAGATTGCGATCAGATCACAGTTGCGGAGAAGAGGGAGCACCTCCCCGACCTGTCTCTGCGTACATCGCACTGCGGTCAGATGACATGCGAGTGCAGTGCAATGTTTCCCACGCACCCATAGACTTGTATGGGTGTGTGTGTGAGCTGATCTTCGCTGCCAAACGCAGCATGCTGCGATTCATATCTCATGCCGATATGGCATGAGAAATCAATCACAGATGGACACTGCCCCATAGTTTTGTACTTTGTGTCTGTGTTGTGTCTGTGTTCTGCCTGAGGCCAGGGCAGCTCCGTGCACCAACACCGATCCTGACCTGGACTTTAGGAAGGGTGAGCTGAACTACTTTTTCTATTTTCTGTATTTATAGTTTTGTACTGGTGCGAGTGCAATCCGATGTTTCATCAGATTGTACTTATCCATGCAAAACGCAAGTGGAACCGAGGCCTAAAAATAAAACAATTGGCATCGGGTGCCCCCGTATTATGATACTCAGCACATATAAAGCCCACGGCTACAGGCTGTAGCCTCCAGCCCTGCGCTCATCTGGCTGTGTATCAAAATAAATGGAACCGTATGTGGCTTTTTAAAATTTACTTATTTAAATAAATAATTAAAAAAAAACGACGTGCGGTCCCCCCGATTTTGATACCCAGCCAAGATAAAGCCAAACAGCTAGGGGCTGGTATTCGCAGACTGGGGAGGTCCATGCTTATTGGACCGCTCCCCAGCCTAAACATAGCAACCTGAAGCCGCCCAAGATTGCTGCATCAATTAGATGCAACATGCCTGGCGCTTTATACGGCTCATCCCGATTGCCCTGGTGTGGTGGCAATTGGGGTAATAAGTAGTTAATAGCAGCCCACAGCAGCCACTAAGTCCTGGATTAGTCATGGCAGATGTCTATGAGACATGTTCATTACTTATCTATAAGTTAAAGTAAATAAACATAAACACCGAAAAAATCCCTTATTTTGAATAAAATACAAAAAAACAACCTATTCCACCACTTTATTAACCCCAAAACACCCCTGCAAGTCCGACGCAATCTACACAAGGTCCCATGACGTTTCAGCTCTGCTACATCGAAGTCACAGCAAGCGGACATAGAGCATGACTGCCTGCTGTGACTGCAGAGACTGAGCCACATGATCAGCTGTGGCGTCACTCAGGTTATTTGGGGTGATGAATACCGGAATAGTACTTTGGGATTTGTTACGAATAATCCAAAAATGCATAGTTACTATTTGCTCATCACTAGTAGAGACTTGTCAATCACCAGAAGTGACATGGGGGAAAAGCTGAATGGGGCAGGGGGGGGAGGGGGGGCAGGCTGGTCTAGTCTCTTCTCCAGCCAGGTATGATTTTCAGAGGGATCTTCAAACTACTCCTATGTTTTCTCTAAAATGCAGGAACTTTTTAAAGAAAAATATACTTTGTGCAATTGTTAAAGGGGTTTCCCCACCAACAAAAGTTAATATTACAGTTGATTTTAATCCATAGATCTTGGAAAGATATTAAGTTCCACCTGGAAATGTGTAAATGGATGTAACTGACCGTGCAGGGACATGGTATTATCATACCACAGCCCCTGGGCTGGGGAGGATGCAAAAAAGTATACAGACATTACTGCATGGGATCTCAAATTACGGTATTCTTTCTTTGAGGTAAACTATGTTTAAAAAACAGGCAGGGAAATGCTTTACCTCACAAAAAGAATCAGCTATGATGCCATGCTGTAATGTCTATATACTCTTTTGTTTCCTCCCCGGTCTAGGAGATGTGGTATGATCAGACCATGTCTCTTTATGGTCAGACACAGCCATTACACAGTAAAGAGCAGGGGCACATATATAATATTATATTAGCACAGGAACATTTTATTTTAAATACATTCTTTCTGCAACTGATTATTATTCTAAGATCTATTGATTAAAATCAACTTTAAAACTAACTTTGTGGGGTAAACCCCTTTAAGCCCGGCTCTGATTCAAGCGGTTCCCTTTCAATGACAAAATTATCTTTACTACATCAGCTTGAAATCTAATGAACCTCATTAAACTTTTACATTGAGCGTTAGCATAAATGAAATATTCAGTAAGTTCCAGTGGTGTCAGTATATAAGTGTAGTCACACAACACTTATTACCGTCCTATAGACTGCTCTATTGTATGGCAGGCATTCCTGTAGCCTGGTAACGGCAGTAAACACAAGCTGGCAGCACACTACCGAGAGGGCTGTGAAAGCTGATGCCAGGCTGAGGGAGGCTTGGTCCTGGTGGGTCAGGTCAGGACTGTCACCTGCACATCAGGTAATATGTGTATGTGATCTGCAGGCTATAACTATATGTGAGGACCCTTATGCCTGTGGCCCCCATGTCTGTGTTGTGGATTGTTGGTGGCTGTTACTTGAGTAAGATTGGAGAAAGTTTCCTCCATAGAACAAGTTTGGTTAGTTTCTTGTCTCCAGGAAATGTTGCTGCACATTATCAGATAAGGCAGGGCTGGCCACAATCTGTGCCGAGCGCCGGATCCGAGGTAAAATGCTGCGTGTCCTAATGACTAGAAATCTTCATTTATTACCTATAAAACAAAAATACTAAATTGGCACCAGGTCTGGGCTCCGGCTCCCATTTTCTTGTTCTCTGTTCCACGTAAGTTCTCATTTTACTTTGGTTCTTGTTGAGATCATGGCACGCTGTTGTAAAGACCCGGACTCCTCATGCAACACTTTTACTAGATAATGAGGCAGGTTTACCAATGTGTTTGCTATGTGATGTCACATCAGGTTTTAGACCTATTTCTTAGGCCATGTGCACACGGTCAGTATTTGGTGAGTTTTTTTACCTCAGTATTTATAAGACAAAACCAGGAGTGGGTGAAAAATACAGACTTAGTTAACCTCTACGGCAGTGCTGAGGAGACACAATCTCCCTGCACTGTTGCTGATGACAGCGCACACGCAAAACGTCAGAATCCTAGCGTGGTGACGTCATCACAAAGCTCCGGGACTCTGATGTCTTGTGCTTGTTATGTTCTGCCCGCGCTGCACCGCTCAAAACCTGCTGGAGCAGGTGAGTATATGATTTTTTTTTTAATGCAGAACGGGGGCCATATACACCAACGTTGGGCGCCCATATATACCAGCATGGGGTCCAGGCTGGGAGCCCATATATACCAGCACAGGGTCCAGGCTGGAGGCCCATATACATGAGACTGAGGGCCCATATATACCAGCACAGGGCCCAGGCAGGCATCAGACTGGGGGCCCATATATACCAGCATGGGGTCCAGGCTGGGAGCCCATATATACCAGCATAGGGGCCAGGCTGGAGGTGCATATACATCAGGCTGAGGGCCCATATATGCCAGGATGGGACACAGGCTGGGGGCTCATATATACCAGCATGAGGGCCCATATATACTAGCATGGGGCCCAGTCTGGGCGCCCATATATACCTGCATGGGGCCTAGGGTGGGGGCCCATATATACTAGCATGGATCCCAGGCTGGGGGTCCATATACACCAGAAAGGGGCTCATTTTGGGGGCCCATAGACACGAGGCTGGGGGACCATATACACCAGAATGGGGGTCCATATACACCAGGATGGGGACATACAATATATACCAGGATAGGGGACATTACTACATAATGAAGGGGGTGGAACACATGCTTTTTTATAGAATTTAGAAAGATGCATGTGACATAAACATGTCATTGTTGCATCGGGGTCCATTGGACTCTAGTTATGGCACTGGTGTGGTGGGCACTTATACAGTGTTTTTTTGGTTTTTGTTTGTTTTTTTTCTAATTTTAATTAGAATTAATTAGCTTTTCTGACAAAATTGAACTTTTCTACCTTCCTTTTTGACCCTTAAGTGCTGTATAAGCACTTATACAGTGTGTAGAGCCTTTATACACATTGGGAGCTAATATACAGATCATTATACAGTGTGGATGTTAATGGGGGACCTTTCTACACTGTGGGAGCTAATGTGGGGGCTGTTATATACTGTGGGGACTACTTTTGGGACCCTCACACAGTGGGGAGGTCTACTATTGAAGCCATTATACAATGTGGGGGCTGCTGTGGGAACAATTAATCAGTGTGTCAGCTACTGGGGTGGCCATTATACAGTGTGTAGACCATTGTATTGGGGGAGCTGTAGGCCTATCATACTGTGTATAGGGGAGGTGTAGAGGTATCATACTGTGTATAGACGAGCTGTACATGGGGGGACATTATTAACTTAAGTGGACACTTTAGAACCATTATTGTGATAGGGGCACTCAGAATATTGTGATCGTCACAAGCACACAGGGGACATTATTACTTTCTAGGAGAAAAATGTGGGCACTTTTCTAGGGCACTTATACAGAGCTTTAATATTTTCTAGGGGCAATTCTACCATCTAGAGCGCACAAAGGAGGCATTTTACCATGTAAATGGCACTGTGGTGGCATTAATATGTGGGGGGCACAGTGGTGGCATTATTATGTGGGGGCACAGTGGGGGTATTAGTATGTGGAGATACAGTGGGGGCATTAGTATGTGGGGGGAACAGTGGTGGCATTAGTATGTGGGGGGAACAGTGGTGGCATTATTACCATGTGGGGGCACAGGGGTGGCATTACTATGTGGGGCAGTAAGAGGAACACAGTTTTTGTGCCACACAGCAGGTGCAGTAGTAGAGACACATACAGCACCAGCGGCTCAGTATTGGGGTGACGGCAGGATGAGGAGTTTCTGCAGGTTGCGATTAGATGGGACAGTGCCAGAAATGTGAGAAGTCAAATGTGTCTTTGTTGTAATCTCTGTAGACGAGTTGTGGATGGAAGAAGTTGTCATGTCGGTCTGGGCCAGATGGAAAAGGTGAACAATTCCATCTGAAAGAACGTCAGCTGTGAGTCACCATCTATATCAGCACTGTGATCTCTTGTATGTGCTGCAGGACCGATATCTACCACTTAACAGTTTGTCCACCCATATCCTGTCCACAGCCATTAACTTGAGAACGGCGGCAGCTATAGGCATAGAAGTGGTGTCTACGTATAGTAAAGTAGCCATGCGCTACACAATGAAACCATCTATAGCGCCACCTGGTGGAAAACAATGGAGTTAGCATTTTTATCTCGAAAACAGAACGTGATAGAGAAAAAAAGTGAATCAAAAAATTGTAGGGCATCATCAATTCAATATGAATCGACACCTTGCATACAGAAATGCTATGATATGAAACCCATGATCCCCCCCCAAAACATTGAATGCTGGTCACGCATATGGCGCTCATTTAACTTTGATGCTCAAAGTGGCCACCATCAGCTGCAATGCACATCTGGACTCTGGACTGCATACTGTATCTTGCTGCACGTTGTGCAATATGGTATGTGACACGCTTGAACAAGCATCTGTGATACGTCGTCGTAGGCCATGTTGGTGGAATGGTCGCATATACCTGCTGTTTGATGTGACCTCACAGAAAAAAGTCCAATGGGGTCAGGTCAGGTGAGTGTGGAGGCCACTCCATGCAGCCACCATACCCAATGACTTGTAGGAAGGTCTCCATGAGTTATCGCTACACGTTCGCAGGTTTGTGAGTTTTACACGTTCTAATCATAGCATTTATGTATGCAATGTGTCGATTCGTATTAAATTGATGATGCCCTATAACTTTTTAATTCACTTTTTTTCTCTATCTCGTTCCGTTTTCGAGATAATATTGCTAACTCCGTTGTTTTCCACCAGGTGGTGCTATAGGTGGTTTTTCATTGCATAGCACATGGATGCTTTACTATACCTAGACACCACTTCTATGCCTATAGCTGCCACTGTTGTCAAGTTAATGGCGGTGGACAGGATATGGGTGGACACACTGTATAGTCACCATATAGTGGTAATAGCCATGCCATCTGCTGAGGTTCCACTATACCCACGATTAGTCTGTGCCACCGTAGTTATCATGGTTACCTGGTTAGCAGCCCACTCAGATGTTTCGCCCCCCCCCCTGAGCTGAGCCCTTAGCTACGCCTCTGCCAAAGCTTGTTCAAATTTACCATACTACAAGTCGATGAGCCACCGTGATTAATTTGTCGCATCTTCAGGCTTTCTATTTTAAGTTAACAATGTCTGAAATATAGACAGGATTGGTAAATATGCTCTACAGTGTTTTTGATCAGCATATACTGTATATCCTTATAAAAAAAGGAACTTTAAAATCTTTAATTTTGGCATAAAGTACAATTTATGTCTGCATCTTTGATGGTTTCATTTTCAGTCCATATTTATTTATTCTTAAATGTGATATTTTCTGATTTATTTTCCTGTTGTTTATAAAGTAGTAACATAATCTAGTATGCAAAAAAAAGAAAGAAAAGAAAAAAATATAGTGCACCAAAAAAAAAAAATATAATGAAAAAAATATGACTGTATTGAATAACAATGCAACACTGACAAGCACATAAAAAAATGTACAAGAAAGGAAGGACAGGCGTCAGGCATTTAATCTATGTTCCTCATGTACCTGCCCTGTACCGTACCACTAAGTTATCATTTGTGTATCTCTTTAGGGCTAATTGCCATTCTTTTCTATTAGATGATGTTATTTCTCTTTACTCTATAAATCATTATTTGTTATTTTTCATATTTAATTGTATTCAATCAAATATCGGTTAATTTGGAGACTATAACCACACAATTAATATTGCTTGGTGTTGGGGTTATCATTATATGCATACCCCTGCCCCTGTGTTATTTTTGTGTATTTCTCGTACACTTTTAATTGTTTGTCAGTGTTATATTGTTATTCACTAAAATTACGGTATATGTTTTGTCACATACATCTTTTCTGTGCACCTTTTTTCTTTTTTTTGCATACTAACTTCTGTGCATAGATCAGTAGCTCCCCATTCATATTGTGGTTATGCCCATTACATTTTCCCGCCACTGGAAACATAATCAAGGGCGCAGTGAAATTATTTTCAGCATTCAAATGAGCTTCTGGGGCTGCAAAGTAAATTGATTCTCTTAGATACACACTACTGCAATTTCATAGGAAGCTGATTATCCTATCAGTGAAATTTTGGAGGAGGGGAGGAAGCTCACACAAACTATTGGAGAATAAACAAAAATGCAAATGCTGACTTTGGAGAGATTTGAAACCTGGAATCCACATACCAATTCAGTCATTTAGATGCTACAATTGTCTACTGCCATGGAGCTGTGCTGGACATAGTCTGTCCCAATGATAGATAGAAATGTAGAGTGTTGCGGGGCAGTAGTCGTGGGCGAGGAATTGACTCCGGGTACCCCAATAGGCTACATAGAAAAACTGGTCCTAGCTGGGTGTCTGGACTTGTGTGATGTGGGCTGTGACTCCATGCAGGCCGCATACTGCCGCTGACGTTGGCTGGCCAGGACCCGATGGCAACTCACACACAAGGAGACCAACTGTTTGTTTTAAACAAAAACTCTTTACTCAACAGTTCATTATCTGCATCATCTTTATGTTGCAGGCGGGGGCCGCTGCCACTTCTGGGGCCGCTCGGCTCCGGGTTTGCTGCTGCGGCTCGAGTGGTGACCGGACCCAGGCTCGCACGGCCGTCTGTCCTCACAACCGTCGGAAAGGGATATTTACAGGGGGGTTTGATGTGTCGGTGACGCTACCCGTGGATTGCGGTGAAGGATGGTGACACCGCCGCTGCCCGGTGATGGGGTGCCCGGGGCTGATGGAGCGGGGCAGCAAGGTGGGATCCTCTCCACGGGTAGGGGAGGTGTAGTCCCGGGGCCCTCTTTGGTACACGGGAGTAATGGCTGCTGGAGGTGGCGTGCCGGGTTGGACTGGGGATCAATGGTGTACTCACAGTTCAATAATCGCACACAAGTCCAGTGGTAAACCAAGTTGCCAGTGACCGGTCACCTTTGGCGGATGTATTCGGATCCCACACCCGGGTGTAGTAAACAGGGGTCCCTTCCTCCTGCACTCTGTGTTTGTGTCTTCTCTGGGACAACTCCGCATGCAATGGGGAAGTCCACTCCCGGTACTGTGTATGTTGGGAGTTGTGGCCCGCAAAATCTGACCCTTGGGATTTCTGTGGGTTCTGACAGACACCCTATCCCCCGTGTTGGGCTTCAGTTTCGCTCTCTGGGCTTCTTTTCAGGGATCCTTCTATTTATTCCTTTGTATCATGGGAATCGATTTGGTGCATGGCTGGCCGAGCTTTTGAATTTTGGACGGGGAGAACTCGGGAGCTGGCTGTGGAATATGGATCTCTGAAGATTGCTATATCATATTCTATAGTTTATATTTCATTATATATTGTATTTGTTCATAATACTTTTCTGTGATTTTTTGCAGAATGCCTTCATTTTTCTTTCCACGGTCTGGTCTGGTCCGGAGTGCTGGAACATTGATCCATCACCCCTGACCATGACCTATCTCTTTATAACAGGACCCTTGTTTATTCCCTATGGGAGATATTTAGCATATATTAATGTGTGGATTTACTTACTCAGTGTGACCAACTAATTCCATGCCTTAGTCCTTTATCACATATCATATACTGGGGTTCCTTAGTTTCTCACATGTGACATGCCTTCTTTGATTCCTATGTACCTTTGGATCCTTTTGGCATGCCGTATGTGATAGCCCGTTTAATTTCACCATGCTTATGTGGGTCACTGACTTTACATGTCTATTTTGATTCCATATTTATGGCATTATTATTCTTCTCCCCGCTCATTTGTCGTTTATTTTCATTTATTTTTTTGTTCATTCCGCCCTCCGATCTATTTAGTGTTACCATAGTACACTGTGGGGGGTTGGATCTCCAGCTCTGTTACCTCCACCACCGCAGTGCAATCGGCAACCTGAGCGTCTATTTGCTTGTTCCCCGCTCCCCATATGATATGCCCCTCCCTTCCACGTCATTTCCTGGGGGTGTTACATTGTTGTCTCCGTGGCGAGTCTTTTGTTTACCGTGACGTACACGTTCGGATAAGCATACTCCGCCTCCCTCCCTGGCATCGCTCCCTGCCACTTATGTCACGGCTGATAGGTGGGCTGGGCTTATATCCAGGCACAGACGCGACGCGCGCATGCGCTGTTTGCATCCTCCGCTGTGGGGGCCTCGGGGCACTTCCGGGATGAATGGTGAGATGACGTATGTCCTCCTCCTGTTCCTCAACGTGGTGCTCTGCGGTCCCTGCCCCGGAAAGCGGGGCATCATGACGTGGAGCGCACCGATTTGCCGTTGGATACTTGATACTCATTTATAAACCCTCACATTATGCACTATGGCCATGTCTCCTGACGAAGCCACGCCCGGTGAAACGCGCGTTGAGGCCCCGCCCACCGCCACCTGCCTTGCCTGCTAGCTGTTTTCAACATGTCTCAAGATATTTCCTCTTATATGGTTTTTTAGTGACATGTTCCTTGGCTTTTAGAGGGAGAGAAACACATGGGTGACCATAATTAGTTTATTATTTACTACATGATCTCCCCATGTTTTGACTATTGGGTTTCTGACATTAACCCTCTTGCTTCTAGCAGCCCCATTACATCTGCAGGTGGTGTTTGTGCAATTTTGTGTCTGGCGATTTTCAGATCTTTTTCGTCATCACTGTCTGTCCTTATGTCACATATATTTCATTAAAATGAATTTTGTATTTCACTAAGAACTTGTTTCTGGTCTCTTTTTTTACCAGTGGTCTTCCCTTTAACCTTGTCTATTGGTGTTTTTGGCCACTGGGATCCTTTTTGGTTTTGTTGTTCTAATTGAGACCTTCCCTATAAGGGAAGCTGTAGGCACATTACAGTTCTACAGGGCACATTCAAACACAGTCCTAGTTCCCACTGAGTTTCTTCAGATCTTACTGGTCCTGTGAGTTACAGCACAATCCATCCCAACGTTACAGTATAACTCGTGACAATCAGTTTTCCTTGCAGTGGCCCACATGTAGTCTCTTTACACGGGTGAAGATCAGGGGTCCCATCACCATGGTCACAATAGAGCCTTGTACTCTCGGACGCTCGGGTAGACTCCGTTCGGATATATACATTATCGGGCAGAATCTGCTCGGATATACATCACATTATCATCATAGTTCACATAACATATTGTATACAAAAGACGCAAGACATAATTCACTTTACACTGCAGAACAATACAATTACGCAATTGGTGCCTTCAAGGGCAGGAATGCAACAATAATAGTCCACCACGCTTAGATAGATAGATAAATAGATAGAAAGAGCCAGTTGCTCTTAGCCTTCACCTACACTGGCTGAGCACTATCTTGTGCTCCCATGTATATAGGAGATATGCCATAACCTCCTCCAGAGACCTGATAATTAATACTTAAGGTGTAATTATTTCTGGAGAACATATTAGAGCTCTCTCTGGGTATTATGAGGATCGGAGAGGAACAATGCTGATGATGCAGTTCTTCATTTCGCAATGTAATCACAGATTTTGGTGTAAAAAAGAATTACAATTTCCATATTTTTATTTATTTTTTTAGATCAAAGTACATCAGAAGTAAAATGTCAAGAGAAAACACCGTGCAGCTTGTCCCCTTCCAAGATAGGTAAGAATTTGTGTTTCAAACATTTTCATTTTTTCAAATAAATTTTCATTATGACGTAGGTATTATTAATTTATCTTTAGTTGCATTGTTATACTTATTATATGAAAGTCACAGCATCCCTAGTCCATTGACGACAATCTGTTTGATAATCCCCAGTGCATGCTGGGAGTCTCAAACAAATCATCATTGGAAGTAAGACAAAATAACTTTCAGGACGTTAGAGCAGAGAACTGATGAACAGTGGAGAATTTTTAATTGATTACATTACAAAAGTGAACAGATTATTACATTAAATAGTTGGACAAAGAGTTTGAAATTCAACCCTTTGATCCCCTTCGTGACCTTTGACGTGAGTTTACATCATAATCAGATAGGTGTTCACGACATATCATGTAAATTTATATCATAGCGATTGCGTGGGCAGAGGAGCTATGTATGCACGATTGCCACCTGGAGCTCAGCATAAGTGATAGCTGAGCTCCAGCTGTCACAGATAGGGATGATGCCCTGGCTCTATAATCCCATAAATGCCATAATCAATAGCGTGTATTTAAGGGGCCTGAGGAGGGACATGATCATTGGGTTCCTATCATTGCCTTGTACCCTGAGGTCAAATGATGACCTCCAGGTTACCTGGCTATGGCAAGCCTGATAGACCATGCTAGCAGCATGGTCTAACAAGCATTCTGACAATACAATCCAATGCAATGCTTGAGGAGTGATCAGAGTAATAAAAGTTTCATATAGGGACTAAGTAGAAAAGTAAAAAAAAAATTAAAAGAAATTGTAACAAGAAAATCAGACAAAAACAACAAAAAAAGAAAAAAATGTATATTTCTGTAAATAGAATAATAAACAAAAACAGTATACATATTTGAAACAACCAGATCTATAAGACTGTCACAGTCTGTATCAAACACTGCCTTTTCATCATGTAACTGACGAACTGGAATAAAACACAATCAAAAAGTCATACTGTATGTAAATAATATAGCTGAAAATGTCATCTTGTCCCGCAAAAAACAAGCTGACATGCAGCTCTCTTAAAAAAAGCTATAACTGTCAGAATACAGCAATGCAAAATAAATATTTTTAAAAAATGTTGTGAGGTCCCGCTAATTTTGATATCCAGCCAAGATTAAGCAGATAGCTGGTAGCTGGTATTCTCAGGCTGGGAAGGCCCATGGTTATTGGGCCCTGTCCAGTCTAAAATTAGCAACCCGCAGACACCCCAGAGTTGGTGCATCTTTTAGATGCGCCAAATCCAAGTCAGGGTGAAAGGAAAATACCACGGTATTGGCCGCGCTGCCCAAACTGGAGATGAAGTGGATATAGATGATGTTATAGTTATAAATTTCTTTTATTGTAAAGCCACAACGCGTTTCGAGGGCATATCCTCCCCCTTCCTCAGGTAGCAGAGAATTAAACAGACTGATAGACCTATATATGCAGGAGGCATTTACAACAATTAGATTGAAAACTAAAAAAGGCTAGGTAATTGCATTGATTGATTGATTGAATAATAAATTACGCCTTCCCCATACATAGCCCAGAAAAGAGAAAGAGAAAAGAAATAGGGTTTGTTCAAAGATCAATAAATTATTAAAAAGCGTTATGTCAACTAATGAATTAAAATACATAATAATACATAATAGTAGCAGGATAAATTGACCATAAATGATAATAATAGCATAATAAATTGTAATAATAGCATAATAAAATAATAAATTGTATCATCTAAATAGTGATAAAATTATTAAATTAGGATTAAAACTGGTGATTATAATAATAATGAGTCCTATACTATTCTCAATTATTATTGATAATTAATGGATCCCACAGGGGGCACTCATCCTTTATGAAGAATAATTTAAAGATACTCTAATCAGAATATAAATGAAGGGGCTATATATAATTTGTGAGGTTTCAATGGACCAAAATTGATATTATGCCACTCCCCATCCTCCGTGGTCAACTGATTGCTTGGCCGAGGGGTCAAATAATTTATTGAATTTTCGATTTGAAATATCACTTTTTATTATTAAATTTTATTATTATTTTATTATTAAATATCACTTTTTATTATTATTTTATCCGTTCCGTCATAATGTTCAGGCCTTCTGGGTGCAGTGTGGCCAATTTGAAAATCCAAAAGGATTCCCGCTCCACCAATTTCCAATATCTATCATTATCATCTGCCAGAATTTACTCGACAATCACTGTTGGGAAATTATCCTTATCTTTATCATGTTCCAGTAAAAAATGTTTGGATAAACTGTAAGTGATTGTGCCATGGCGGATGTTGTATCGATGGCTGTTGAGCCTATTATGTATCATTTGGGTGGTACGGCCCAGATATTGTAGGCCGCACGGACATTCTAATAAATAAATAACATAAGAAGTAGTACAATTTAAAAATTGTTTGATTGGAAATTGCTCCCCCGTGATATTGGATTTGAATGATCGTGCACCCCGAGTTAATGATTTACAGCACAAGCATCTGGGTTGGCCGCAGCAAAAATTTCCTACCTGTTTTGTGAGGCCTGGCCTGTTCTCTGGCACCAAAGTTTTGATGTATGGAATTTTACTGGGGGCAATCAAATTCTTGAGGTTCCTACTCCTTCTAAATATAACTCGAGGTAGAGTGGGTAGGATTCCTGAAAGGACTCTATCATTTCTCAAGATATACCAATGCTTACCCACTAGTTCTTTCACTTTTTTATAGGAGTCACTATAAGTTGTTACCAGACAACTCTCATAACTAGTATCAGTCACCCCTCCCCTTTTTTATTATTATTATCAGTCACCCCCCCCCCTTTTTTAGGGGACCTCAACATTTTATCTTCAATCATAGCCAGACATTTCTCCTGGTCAAGTTGTATACTTTTTCGGAAGGCATCCCTCTAGGATTTTCTTGGGGTAAACTATATTGGTGAATCTGGTTTTTATTATCTTGGCCTCAGTTCTAGAAGTGGCTGTATTGGTGCAGTTTTTCCTGATACGCCAATACTGGCCATAAGGGATATTTCTGATCCAAGTGGGAAAATGGCTGCTGGAGAATTCCAGATAGCTATTCACATCCACCCTCTTGAAGAAGGTGGATGTTTCGATAGCAGCTGCATCATTAACCCTGATATCCAGATCCAGGAATTGGATAGATTCCTTAGATATGGTTGCTGTAAAGGAAAGCCCCCATGTATTCTGGTTTAGAGAATTTATAAAGGCTTCCGCACTGTTTTCAGAACCTGACCAAATAAAAAACAAATCTTCTATGAATCTACGATAAAACACCATGTGTTTAATGGCTAAAGGGGACTGTGCGATGTAAGAGGACTCAAAAAAACCCATGTACAAATTTGCATAGCTTGGGGCAAATCTCATCCCCATCGCACAGCCCCTCAGATGCGCTTATTCTGGCACTTAACCTTGTTCATCCCAAATACTCTGGTGCAGTGGCAATTGGCATAATATATGGGGGTTAATGACAGCTGTGATTTGTCAAAAAAATCACAGCTGTCATCAAGCCCAAGGTTAGTAATAGGGAGGGGGGTCTAAAAAAAATATACACAAAAAATAGAGAAAAATCCTTTATTTTTTATTTTAAAAACACCCTCTTTCTCCAATTTATTACCCCCCAAAACACCCCTGCAGGTCCGATTAATCCACACCATGATGTCCCACGACAATCCAAGCTGTTATGGTCAGGAGACCGCTGATATTCCCGTAAATATCCCATTCAAGGGTAAACTCCTTCCCAATTCAGGGATAAGGGCAATCCAAGAGCTATGAACTACTACCCCAATAGTCCAGGAGGAAAAAAACAGAGAAACCCCAGAAATAGAGCATAAGAGTGGTTGGAAACTAACTGGCAGCAACCCCCTGGCTCTATATAAACAACTAGAAATAGCGGTGGAGCATACCTACTCTACCTAGACTCCTCGTCACCGCCTAAGAAACTAGCTAGCCTCAAATATGAAGAAAGGAATCCTCACTTACCTCAGAGCAGCCTCAAAGGGATAGTTAAAGCCTCCAACATATTTTGATGATGATATAAGAAGCAAACAATACACAGTTAGAAATAGAGCAAAAAAAGGCCCTGCTAACTATGACACAAAGGATAGGATAGATCACTGGGTGTAGCCAGCAAAAACCCTAATATATGCCAACTCCTGAGGATCAAAAATTCCCTTAGGACTACATGATCCTCCACCTACTACAACAGGGAATTTTTGTGCAGGGCACCGGGCAGGATTAGCATCCAAAGAGGTTGTCACAAAAGTGGCTTAGTAGCAACTGCCATAGGCAGAAAAATATTCAATGTCCAACACGACTCATAATGAGCAGTACATAGAAGTGGAATACTAAATACAACAAAAGTGAGTACGCAAAAATGGTGGAAAAAAGCCTTCACTGAATTCTCAGCAATTATAAAGTCCCTTTGATAAAGATCATAAGTGTAAACACAATGGAACATAGATGCATATTTGAGCGAAAAAACTCAGAACAATGTTCAGACAGAGAGCAAAAACTCCACTAAGTGTTTTTTCACTGAGAATGAACAGTTTCCATAGCATTTAAAAACGAATTTAAGCAGAATCAAATAAACATTGCACACAAGAGAAAAATGCATGAAAACCATTCAGTCACAGGAAAGAAGACAAAGTACTTATCCCAGGCTTCAAAAAGCGAGATCAAGATGACTAGGTTAAAAAGGCAAAAATTGCATCCAAAAAGCAGACACACTGCAGCAGACAGCAGTGGAGATCTCCAAGGGAAAAAAACGAGATGGAGCACACTGGAGAAATGACTGGCCGGTCACAGGCACACAGCCGACATGACAGGAGAACCAGGTGTTCAAGACATGTTCACTGGAGCTAGATTGACACAGGAAAACGATATCACTGGTGTCAGTCTGAGGCAGAATCCATTCATTTATACACAAGGGCTTGACATGATTGGCCCACTGGGATTAGAGCCAGGCCCTGCACCTGTCTTAGTGACAATCAAAGAACCTGACACACTTCCAGCACTGGCCACTAGAGGGAGCCAAGAAGCATCCTCAGGAAGAATCTTAACCTCTTCACAACCAGCAACAGCCAAGCAGACAGAAACACCATCCATAACACCCAGCTCTCCTACATCTGAAAATGTGACAGCTCAGTGTGGCATCAGGGACACACTGACAGAGCTGCAGCTGTGATGTCAGTGAATTCACGTCATATAGTGACACTGGTCAGAATTGTAAAATTTGACCTAATCAGGAAGGTGAAAACAAGTTGGATGGTAAAGGGGTTAATTTTTCCATCATACCCTACAATGCACGATCAGATTGAGATCTGTGGGATTGGGAGAACAAATCATTAGCTTGATCTCTATCATATTTCCCAAACCATTATTCCTAAATAGCTTTATTCATTCATTCTGAGAGCGCATTATCCTACAGAAATAAGTCATTCATAGTACGGAATACCCTTGTCATAAAGAGGTGAGTTTGGTCTTTAACAATGTTAAGGTAAGTGATATGTGTGTATGATATGTGTCAAAAATCCGTTTGAGTGCCAGGACCCAAGGTTTCCCCTGAGAATATTCCCAGAGAATCATAGTGCTTCTACTCTCTTGCCTTTTTCTTATAGTGTGTAATTTTTCTCCACGTACGGTACATACACCTGGCCATCTATATAATGTAAGAGAAATGTGATTCATCAGACCAAGGATACTTATGTCTGATGGTCCAAAGTCTAGTTGTAAAGCTCTCCTGCCCATTGTTGCCACTTTTAGTGGTTAGCGGAGTTCAGCGCCGGCAATCTGCACTGTGTGCTCTGACACCTTTAAATTAACATTAATTTTTTTGAGCAATTTGTGCCACAGTAACTCTGCCCAATAATTCAAAGACAAGCCTTTATTCCCATGTGCACAAATGAGTCTTAGTAACCCATGACCTGATCCAGTGGCGTGCCACCAATGCACATTCAATTGAATTCAATGTGGGGGCCATTATATTATGTTGAAGAAAATGGACTCTTAGACTCTTTACATTATATGGAGGACTATGTGGGGCTCATTATATTGTAGGGAGGACTATGCTGGCCCTGTTATATTGTATGGAGGAGTATGCGACGCCCGTTATATTGTATGAAGGACTATGCCGGGCCCATTATACTATATGTAGGGCTATGAGGGGCCCATTATACTATTTGGAAGGCTATGTGGTGGCTATTATACTGTCTGGAGGGATGTGGGCCATATTACTAAATAGCTGTCTATTATAATGTATGGAAGTCTGTGTGGTGGTCACAGTAGGGAAATCATACTGTGTTGCGGTCACCATAATTTGTCGAAGGCCTTAAAATAAGGTCATCATACCGTGTTTGTGGAGGAACTCACTGTGGGGGTATCATACTGTGATTAAGGGGGCTCTTTTGTTAGCATCCTACTCTATGGGAGCAATGAAAGGGGAATCTGGCAGCTTAAATACGCGGAAAATTACTTTCTAATGGCTGAAAAGTTGTGAGATATGCTCTTCTGTAATCCTGACGAATATTATAATTTTTTTCTGTAGGGGACCCAATTACAATTTCTGCTATGGGGACCAATTATTTCTACATACGCACCTGACCTGATCACTTCTATTGCCCAGATTTGGTAGATATTAACCGCAACATACCGAAAGATCCCACAAGACCTGCTGTTTTGAATTTGCTCGGACCTAGGCATCAATACAACAAAATTTACCCTCTGTCAAAATGATACAAATATAGTAAAATTAAAGGAGGAAAGAGGGATCTGTTATAGCAATTGCCTGTCCTAGCGTGGATTGACAGTCAAACTGCGCAGTACTGCAGTATAATGTTCTCCATGCTACTCCTGCTTCTGAATATGGGCTACATAGAAACGGCAAAGCAGTAATCCATCATGTCTGTGTACGAGAGACGATGTGGCAGCTAGTCTCTACCCACTAGCTCAAAGACAACTGAAAATTAGAAATAATGTCTGCAGAGGGGAAGACTGGTAAAAGTGAAGAATACAAGTCAAATAACATCTAGTAATATTGTTATTCATCATCGTGTCAAGGCGGACAGAAAAGGACATCTGTGCAAGAATAGTGTGTCGCCCAGGGTTATGGGGTACTCGGTCCCGGGCGGTGCATAACTGGGAAATGTAACTTTCGTGGCCATTGCCCGGTTCCGTGCCCTGGGTGCTTTTTGAAAAAGGGAATATTTACAGGGGATTTTTGCATAAAGTTCACACATGACGCCTCTTGTGGTTTGCGGCTATTTGGATGGAGCCGCTGCTGCACAGTTTTCACTGCTGGGGCTGGTGTTAGTAGCAGCCTGGATGTTAGGCTCTCCGCAAGAAGGGCCAGGCCCCAGAGGACAAGTAATGTAGATGGGTGTTGAAAGAAGGTAGGCCACACAAGGGGTTGCAGTGTAACTGTTTCCTTAACTCACAGTAAGCTGGAAACTGGTCACCCGAGGCTGGCTGGTCTTAACCGCAGGTCCCCTTAGTTCCAGTGCTGGTTTAGTGACCTGGTGGCTTCTTTCCCTTGCACCTGTCTTTGGTTGGTGGGTCACCGCGGCTTGGAGCGGCTAGGGATCCCCTCCTGGTTGTCTTCTACAGCAGTCCGTATGACGGTAGCGTGAACCCGGTTCTCTCATTGCTACTGTGTCCCGAACTTCAAGGTCAGTGAGGTCTTTGATGGTCCCCTCACTGTGCAGATTTTATCAGGTCTGCCTGGAGCATTTGCCTGACTTAGGATTCTGTACTCCATTGGTGCATCGTTTCAGGAGTACTCCACTGGCAACTAACCGCCTGGGCCCACAGGTCACTGTTACACTCTTGACAGTCCTTCCTCTCCTTTTCTTTGTCACCGACTGCTGCTTACTACTGTCTCTCTGCTCACTGTCTACTCTCTACTGTCTGCCCCTCCCACCTGGAATATCTAGTGGACTATATTGGCTCCACCTCTAGGCGGTCATCCATTGATCCAACCCTAGCTTAGTACCATTCTATGGGGGAAATTTGTGGAAAACAGGGATTATCTGGAGTGTTTGGATGTTACCGGCACTGGTCTTTCAAGTCCCTAGGGGGTTGGCCCTGCATCCTGGTTGGGATGCAGTACTTTGTAGCTCCCTGATGGATTCAGGGTGCTACAATAGTATATGGACCCTTTGCAGTCCAATAGTTCATCATAATGCAGCACTTCATGTTCCTATTAGAGAAGTTTTTTGCTGCCTTGGAGATAGAAGTTGGCCCCCTTAGCTCTAAAGGGTACTTTACACGCTGCGATATCGGTACCGATATCGCTAGCGAGCGTACCCGCCCCTGTCGGTTGTGCGTCACGGGCAAATCGCAGCCCGTGGCGCACAACATCGCTAACACCAGTCACACGGACTTACCTTCCCTGCGACGTCGCTCTGGCCGGTGATCCACCTCCTTTCTAAGGGGGCGGTTCGTTCGGCGTCACAGCGACGTCACACGGCAGCCGTCCAATAGCAGAGGAGGGGCGGAGATGAGCGGACGTAACATCCAGCCCACCTCCTTCCTTCCGCATTGCCGGTGGACGCAGGTAAGGAGATGTTCGTCGCTCCTGCGTTGTCACACATAGCGATATGTGACGCCGGAAGGAGGAACAACATCGCTACTTACCAGACAACGATTTTTTGTAAATGAACGACATCTCATATACCAACGATTTTTTCTCTTTTGCGATTATTTAAGGTAGCTCCAGCCTCTCACACGCTGCGATGCCGCTAATGACGCCGGATGTGCGTCATAATTACCGTGACCCCGACGATATATCGTTAGCGATGTTGCAGCGTGTAAATGGCCCTTTAGGCCGCTGTGTGGCTCCACAGGTTGCACCAATGATACATCCTCACCTGTTTCCTCATTGGATAAATACTGTATACCAAACTCAGATCATGGAAAAATCATATAAGGGGAAATACAATTCCATCTCTATCAGTACGTAAATGAAGGCTTTGCTTGCATTAATTAATTATTTAACACTATATTGTAAGGTTTTCAGCTTGAATTTCTAGTGCATAACTTCTATGTTTGCACAGGTGTTGTTCCCTACTGTGAGTGCAATAATCCTATTTTCACTTATTGCGATAATTGTATTTTTCTATCTTTTCTATCACCTCCTCTAGCTCAGATATTCTAAAGACTCAGCGCAATTAATTTGCATTCTCATTAGCTCAATCACAGCTTGAGCATTCCTGATGAACACCACATTTATTTAACTTAATAGATAGATTAAATGCTTTTTTTCTACAGCAGCAAAGCAGAAACTGAAATCTAAAATCCAATTGCTTAGATATAGATCAGGGGACAAGAACCAGTTTTATTCCAGATGTTGTACAATGCATCCTTAAAGGAAATCTGTCAGCAGGTTTTTGCTATATAATCTGAAGACAGCATGCTCTTAGAGTTAACATACAGATTACAGCCAGCCATCTCTTATCACAAAGTATGTTTTTGTTTATCTGCAATGCTAGTTTAAGCTTCAATAGCTTTATCATTAGTCGTCATCATCATCATTAGTTATCATTTATAATTGGATTGAGGAGCATAAGCTCAAGTCTCACTCCACTCTGATTAGAAGCTTCTGTCAATAGAAATGTACACTGAAAACCTGGTGTGGGTGGGGGTTGCATTTTCAGCTCTGTTACTTTGCTAAAACTAAAAATCTTTGATTGTGTCAGAACCGCTGCACCCAATAATCTAAGTGATACATCCATGGATTCAGCATCTCTTTGCCTATATCATGCTGCTCTCAGATGAGGGAGCAAAAACACGGCTGACAGATTCCCTTTAAAGAGTTGTCGAACACAGAATTTTTTTCTTTAGGCATGGAGGTGTTTACTGTAAAAACAGACGCATAGGAACCTAACAGCAGCCCCATGTATCCTGTGCAGGCCAGTCTGGAGATCTGCACTAAATTGGAGCAATAAAGCCTGTTATTTACCTAAATGGTTAGTTAACCACAGGGGTGCTTCAAACGATGTTCCTCTAATGACCACCTGTGGTGGTAGGTGAGTATTCCCTCGTTTTTCAATATTAATAGCATTCATACCTAATTTTTTTTTTTCAGGATCAGACAACCCATATCTATTTTATAAAAGGACATCAAAGAAAAGCTGCAATATTATATCATAGATATAGAACAGCTTTTTCGTTTTAGTTGGATGGGAAAGCCTTAGCCATGACAAAATGTGATATTCTATAGTAAACTACCATTTAGTGCTAATGACGTGAATTTCTCACCAGATGTCGGTAACAAACCATCCTATCCTTTTGCAGGCAAAGAAATCAAACCGTAGCTGTTCATAAATTGTTATGTGTAATAATGAGAAATTACACAGGGAAACATTGAACACGCTTACTGAAATTTATTTACTACTTCGTACAAAAGCCTGTTGGTGATTACAGCTTCAAGATGCCTCCTCTATGGAGAAACTAGCTGCATTCATTGCTCAAGTGTGATTTTGGCCATTCTTCTACACAAACACTCTTCAATTCCTGAAGATTCTGTGGCCTCCTTCTATGAACTCTGAGCTTTAGTTCCTTCCATACATTTTCTGTTGGATTCAGGTCAGGTGATAGGTTGGCCTATTTAAGCAGCTTTATTTTCTTGCTCGGAAACTAATTGAGAGTTTCTTTGGCTGTGTGTTTGGGACCATTGTCTTGCTGAAATGTCCACCTTCATTTCATCTTCATCATTCTGGTAGATGGCAGCAGATTTTTATCAAGAATGTCCGTGTTGCACAAACGATGGGGGCGGGTGCGATCGCGCATGCAATCGCACGATAAATTGCCGAGTGTAAAGCGGCCTTTAGAGTTAGATACTATTTTTGTAAGTAAATTTTGTATGTAAATAATTATCCTATTATGACAATTGCTTCTGTTATATATATGGACAGCTGTCCATCAATCTGTATTATTACCTGAAGGATGGGTCAACCATCCCGGAAACATGTTGTGATTAAAGACTTAACCAGTTTACCTAGCTGTGAGTGACCAGCAGCACCCAAGCACTGTAACTTTTTGGCTCACCATTTCTCATTATTACACATAACTTAATTTATTGACATCTATGGTTTGATTTCGTTACCTGTGTTGATTGGATGGGTTCTTACCAACATCTGGTCATTTGGTAAAAAAAACCCCTCATGTCAATAGCACCTTTAGACATATATTTATCTAGAAAATTGGTGACTAGTGATGGGCAGACCCAAACTGTAAAAGTCCAAATTCACGTGGTTTCAAAAGTACCCAGGTAATACAAAAAGTGAAGGAAATATAAAGAAAAGAGATAACAAAGCAAGCAGCGCTTCATACTTACCAAGCCTCCAGCGTGGCTGTAACAGCTCCCGCAGCCACCCATTTACTTCCGGGGCTGCTCATTAGGCTCCTACACATGCACTGCTTTCCCTACCCATTGGCATCTGAGATTGGTTGTATTGGTTGCAGTCAGAAACACCCCCACCTTGAGTGACAGTGTGTCCGACGCTTCCATTCACAGACCCTATATCGTACAGTAAAAAAAATAAAGTAAATAATTATAAATAAAGTAAATATAGTAAATAAAAAAAAATGGCTTAGGATCTCGCCATATTATGATACCAGCACAGATAAACCATACAGCTACAGGCTGCAGCTCCCAGCCATGTGCTTATCATGGCTGTATATCAAAATAAAAGGAACCACATGTGGCTTTTTAAAATTTTAATTAATTAAATAAATAATTTAAAAAAAAAACAGAGTGCGGACCCCACAAATTTTGTTACCCAGCCATGATAAAACCTGAGGGCTGGTATTCTCAGGCTGGGGAGACACATAGTTATAAAGAGCCCCCCTGCCTAAAAATAGCAGCATGCAGCCACTCAAGATTGCAGCATCCATTAGATGCAACAATCCTACCACTTTACCCGGCTGTTCCCAATTGCCCTGGTGTGGTGTCAATCGCTGTAATAAGGAGTTAATCACAGCCCACAGCTGCCACTAAGACTTATATTAGTGATGGAAGGTGTCTATGAGAAACCCCTTAACTAATCTGTAAGTGAAAATAAATAAACACAAACACCAAAAGATCGTTTACTTGAAATAAGACAAAAAAACACCCTCTTTCCTCACTTTATTAACCCCCCCAAAACACCCCTTCAGGTCTGACGTAATCTACATCTCCCATGACAATTCCAGCTCTGAAGTTACAGCGTGCGATCATGAAACATGACCCAATGCTATGAGATTCAGGCAGAGACTGAGATGCGATGAGCGGTAACGTCACTCAGGTTAGTTGTGGTCAGAGCTGGAGGTTCCCACGGCCTTCCACCAGGAATTTGGTGTATAAATTTTAGCCGTACAGGAAACTCGATAAGTATAATGCTCCTGCTCTAATCTCCCTTGCCCTTTCTACCACCATCCTACAGCACAGTTTTCCCCATAGACTTACCGTATATGGGGTTCAAGCATCTGGGCAGATATTCGGGATTAAGTCCGGACCTGAATCGGATTTTTCTTAAAATCCAACATGACCCGCCAAACCTGGACATCTGTGGGTTCGCCCATCTCTAATCGCGACATGGAACAAAAAAAAACCATAGACAATAAAAAAATAACATATAAACCCAATTAAAATAATAAGTAATTTTCTGGAGACACATTCACTTTACCTGACTATTTCAATCAAATATGATATTTCTATTCTTATCATAATGTACATGTTTATCTTGTATTATTCCTTCTATTTTAGGGGTCAATCATTTTTGCCAGCAATTCCAGGACATCGGGTAGAAGTATTAGAAGATAGATTATTTAATCAAGAAAAGACCACTACAATTCTCCTAGATCAAGCCTTCAAGATAAAAGAAGATGTATCTATGCTGCGAGGAAACCGTAGCCAAAACTGGGACGTGATGGCCCAACGCTTGCTTGAAAATCACATGCAGACAGTCATACAAATAATCAAGCAGCTGAGCAAAGATATTGAGGTGCAATATAAAATGCGCATAAATAATTTGGAGATTACTGATATGCAAAACTAAAGTGAACCCTACTTTTGACTTGTACAATGAAACTTCCCTTGAGCTTTGGCATTATAGCCAATTTTGCTATTATGACAAACCATTTTCTTTTTCACTTTTTTTGTTCTTACATTCCAGGAGTTATATGCTTTTTATCATTTTGGCATTGCAGTGCTATAAAAGTTTTTTGTTTTTTTTTTAGGATAAATTATATTTGTCAGTGTCATCATTTGGAGGTACATATAACTTGTTATTAAAATTGTATTACCTCTTTATGTGAAGGAATATACAAAAAAACTAATCCTGCCACTGATTTTTGCATTTTAAATTTTACATTATGAGCCACTTTGCTGGACTAATAAAGAGCTGACTTTATTCTATGGTCCATATGATTATGACGTTACCACATTTCAGTTTTTATTTATTTTGTATAATAATTATATTCTCTTAAAAAAATTATATCACCATGTTACACATTACTTATGATGTGCTTGTGATTTCTTATGATTTATCTAAAATGCTACTGTTTCACTGACAGCTAATCAGAACCTACATCTTGATTCAATAGATTAGGGACAGGCAAAACCAAGGCTATTGTTAGACCTGTGATTGCTGTAGCAACCCCCTGGCATCCTGCAATTGTGCAGTAAGGAGTACATGTGGGCTGACAGAGGGATAAATCTCCCTCTGTCAAACTCCTCACATGTCGTTATCACATGTGATAGCAGTTTTATTTGGGATTGAAGTGCTGGGATTGGATCTAGCTCCTGTCTTATGACACTTTTAGCACAAGCTAAGCTATATATAATGTTTAAAGTTTATGTAAAATTATAAGATTACGTAGTTTAAAAAAAAAAAAATGTTTAGTCTCACTGAGTTAATCTCTGCTAGTCTGCTTGCTCCTTTAATCACATGTTGTGGGGAGACCTATCACATCTGCTCCCCTCCTATTTATGCTAGTTGAATCCTTCTACTCATGCCAGCTATAGTTTATTCTCTTTTTTTGTGAGGTTTAGTGTCCCAGATTCTCTAGTGAAAGTTGTGCTTAAGTTGTGTTTATTGCTTGGAGTAGTTGTGGAGTTTACCCCTGTTGTTTTATATTTCCCTTCTGCTCTTGTTTTTCCTCCTGAACCTCTTATTGTCTTTACCTTTATGTGTGCGTACTGTGTGACAGAGTTTTAGTTTTCCCTTGTATGTCGTTATCTGTGGATTTCAACACACTCCTCTCCCGTCCATCCCTGAAAGGACCGGGAATCAGATAAGGACTGTTCAGGAGTAGGACCAGGAAGGAGACTCAGGCTTCTCCACCATCAGGAGTATCTCTGAGGTTAGGGATAGCATAGGGGCCCTTAGGTTGAGGTACAGCTTAGGAGCCTTGGTTCCCTGCGATCCCAAAGTCATTGTGACAGTATGCAGTCATACTGGGACTGTTGTCAATCATGGAATATAACCTTTCAATAGATGTATTGCTGCACTCACTAGAAAATAATAACAATGTTCTCAGAAGTTGAATATATTTTTTCACTGTTGTAGATTTTGGAAAATGAGATAAGAACCAGAGATACAGTCAGCTCAGGAACAAGTTTTGTTGTACAAAGCCTGGACAAGAAGCACCTAGCTGGGATTGGGGATCTCCGAGGACGTGTGGCAAGGTCAGTGTCTATGATTTCAATATCCACTCAGTTGAGTATTTACAAAGCAAATTAAAGGGTACCTGTTAGGTTCCCTATGCCCTCCAACCCAGCAGCATTCACCATGTGACTATGACTAAATTCCCTGCCTAACGAGCCCGTACAGTAGCATGCAAAAGATTGGGCATCACTGGTCAAAATTACTGTTACTGTGAACAGTTAAGTTGAAGATGAAATGATCTCTAACATACATTTAAAGATGACACATTCCCTTTGCTTTTTAATCTCTCGCTCTTGTTTATATATATATATATATGTATATATATATATATATATATATATATATATATATATATATATATATATATATATATATATATTATAGTCTTTTATATTTTAAAAGTTACATAAAGGAGAATGGACCGATGGAAAAGTTTGGACCCCTTGATTTGTGTGCTCAGAACATAGGGTTATGGCTTGCTTACGATCATCGTTAGGAAAGTCCAGGTGATGCAAACTTTAACAGCTTTATAACTTTTAACAGCTTTATAAAAACCCAGCCTCCTCTAACCTTGTGTCAATAAACAGCAGAAATGGGTTCTTCTAAGCAGCTGCCTAGCACTATGAAAATGAAAATGGTGGTAGCCCACAAAGCAGTAGAAGGGTATAAGAAGATAGAAAAGTGTTTTCAAGCTGACCTTTCTTCAGTTCGAAATGTAATTAAGAAATGGCAGCTAACAGGAATATTGGAGATCCATATATAGTCTGGAAGATCAAGCAAAATTTCTGTGAGAGCTGCTCGTAGGATTCCTAGAGAGGCAAATCAGAACCCCCAGTTGACTGCAAAAGACCTTCAGGAAGATTTAGCAGACTCTGGACTGGTGATACATTGTTCTACTGCTTAGAGACACCTGCACAAATATGGCCTTCATGGAAGAGTCCTCAGAAGAAAACCTTTCCTGCATCGTCACCATAAAATTCAGCTTCAGAAGTATGCAAAAGAACATCTAAACAAACCTTATGCATTTTGGAAACAAGTTATTTGGACCAATGAGGTTAAAATAGACCACTGTGGCCACAATGATCAAAGGTATGTGTGGAGAAAAAAGGACACATAATTTCAGAAAAAGATATATCGCCAACCATAAAGGATGGGAGTGGATCAATCATGCTTTGAGGTTGTGTTGCAGGCAAAGGCATGGGGAACATTTCACGGGTAATGGGAAGAATGGATTCAATGAAATTTCAACTAATTCTTGATGCAAACATAACACCAACTGTAAAAAAGCTGAAGTTGAAAAGAGAACGGCTTCTACAAATAGATAATGATCTTAAACACACATCAAATTCCACAATAGATGACCTCAAAAGGTGCAACCTGAAGGTTTTACGAAAGGCCCTCACAGTCCCCTGATCTGAACCTCGCTGAAAATCTGTGGCTAGACTTCAAAAGAGCAGTGCATGCAATACGACCCAGGAATCTTACAGAACTGGAAGACTTTTCCAAGGAAGGAAGGATGAAAATCCCTCAAACAAGAATTGAAAGATTCTTCACTGGCTACAAAAAACGTTTAGAAGATGTGATACTTGCCAAAGGAGGTAATACTAGGTACTAACCATGCAGGGTGCCCAGACTTTTGCATCGGCCCATTTTCCTTTTTGTTAATTTAAAAATTTAATATATGAAAATGTTTTTTGTCTGCCTAAAATGCAGAGGAAAAACTTGAACACTCTGTCGTATATGGCAATGCAGAGCATCCCAAGCATGCTCAATGGGTGACAAGTCCGGTGAGTATGCTGGCCATGTAAGAACTTGGATTTTTTCAGCTTCTTAAGGCCCCGTTACACGCAACGACGTATCTAACGATATATTGCCGGGGTCACGGATTCTGTGACGCCCATCCAGCATCACGGAACGTCGTTGCGTGTGACACCAACGAGCGGCCGTTAATGATGGAAAATACTCACCAAATCGTCCATCGTTGACACGTTGTTCATTTTCAAAAAATCATTTATTGTTGAGGACGCAGGTTGTTCGTCGTTCCCGTGGCAGCACACATCGCTATGTGTGACACCTCAGGAACGACGAACTACAGTGTACCTGTGTCCTCAACGAGCATCGAGGTGGGAGTGACGGAGATGCGGCTGTTCTCCACCCCTCCGCTTCTATTGGCGGCCCGCTTTGTGATGTCGCTGTGACGCCGAACGAACCTCCCCCTTCCAGGGGAGGTTGTTCACCTCCCACAGCGACATCGTTAGGGAGGGCTGTACATGTGACACGGAAAAGCGAGATTGTGCGCCACGGGCAGCGATTTGCCTGTGACGCACAAACGACGGAGGTGGGTGCCATCGCTAGCGATGTCGCTCCGTGTAAAGCCCCCTTAAGAATTGTGTACAAATCCTCGTAACATGGGGCCATGCATTATCATGCTGCAATATGAGGTGATGGCCGTGGATGAATGGTACAACAATGGGTCTCAGGAACTCATCACGGTATCTCTGTGCATTCAAAATGGCATCAGTAAAATGTATCTGTGTTTGATGTCTATAGCATACACCTGCCCATACCATAACCCCACCGCCACCATGGACTAGTGGATTTATAATGTTGACATCAGCAAACTGCTCACCCACACAACTCCATACATGCAGTCTGCCACCAGCTCTGTACAGTGAAACTGGGATTCAGGCATGAAGAGGACACTTCTCCAATGTGTGGGATACCATCAAATGTGAGTATTTACACACTGAAGTCGGTAACAATAACAAACTGCAGGGACGTGGATACCCCATTGAAGACAACGAGGAGCTTCCCTGAGATGATATCTGACAGTTTGTGCAGAAATTATTTGGTTATGTAAACTGATTGTTGCACCAGCTGTCTTGGTGGCTAGTCTCAGATGATGCTGGGGATGAAGATGCTGGATGTTGAGGTCCTGGTCTGGTGTGGTTACACATGGTCTGCGGTTGTGAGGCCGGTTGGATGTACTACCAAATTCTCTGAAATGCCTTTGGAGACAGCTTATGGCAGAGAAACAAACCTTCAATTCACGGGCAACAGCTCTGGTGGACATTCCTGCAGTCAGCATGCCAATTGCACACTCCCTCAAAACCTGTGACATTTTGCTGTGTGATAAAACTGCACATTTTAGAATGGCCTTTTATTGTGGCCAGCCTAAGGCACACCTGTGCAATAATCATGCTGTGTAATCAGCATCATGATATGCTACACCTAGGAGGCGGAAGGATTATCTCTGTAAAGTGCCACTGCTCACTAATACAGATTTAGACAAATATGTGAACAATACTTGAGAGTAAAAGGTCTTTTGTGTACATAGAAAAAGTTTTAGATCTTAGTGTTCAGCTCATGAAAAATGGGAGCATATATTGCTTATTATCTTTACTGTAAAGTATATGAGAGAAATTTAGGCTATGTTGCTAATTCCTCTATACATCTAACATTTTATACGCAATTATACTCCTTTTCTGGTAAGGCACAATCTATTTTTCTACTGGAAGCATTGATAGTGTACATCAAGATCAATTCAAGTTCACACCAGACCTGCAATGGCATAATAAGACTGGGTCTACATATATTGTCCTATACAATGATTATTTTATCATATTTAACCTCCTGGCTAACCCATATGCCCATATAACTATATGTGCAAGTTAAACAGAAAATCTGATGGCAGTCTGAAGTGCTAATAAAAAGTGAAATGCTGTTTTTTTATGAAATAAAATGTTGAATCAGGAGCCAGACACAGAAACTGCTGACACCACATTTTCCTAATATGAGAATACTGTATTAATTATTGTCAGACTGGACATTACTTATCAAGTACAGCCAGGAATTAAAGTGGTTATACACATAAACTATACCCAAGAAATGACTGTCAAATCTTAAAAATATAACATTTAAAGTGTCTGTACAATGTATGACATGATGTAAATGTTCTATAGCAGAATGCTTGCATTAACCATTGACATGGAAAGCTTTGGTCCTGATTGCACACAGTATGAGGATGAATTCTAAAGTAATTTCTAATGTGGTTTACCCCTTTATTAAAAGTTCGGACTCAATTGGAATTGTCAGATAAATATTTGCGGTCTACAGTATTGTCACGTTCACCGCCAGGGATGGTACAGCGGCGATCAAAAGTTAACGCATTGGACCACAGGGGGACCCCGGGTTTACCCTTTTAGTGGAAGGGGCTTGACTAAGCTACCACCAGGAGGCGGACGCCAGGTGCTACTCCAAGGTCAGGGACCAGGACTGTGGCAGTTGACACCCAAGACAGGAGCGGACATAGAAGTAGACAGGATAAGGCTGCACATCAAACTTAGATAATGGTATAATGCCTCAAGCATATGGAAAAATATTGGAATATACAATGAAAAATGCTACTTGCTAATTTGAACATGTGAATAATGAATTGCATACCTGCCATGAACATTAGGAAAAAGGAGATATTTAGCAATCGCATTGATCAATGTAACTGAGCCCCAAGACCTCGTCAAGGTATATCTCTATATTGGGGTCCCTAGCTCTGTGACCCTAACTGTGTGTCATCTCATTGCAATTAAAAACTGCTGTGGGTGGAGAGGGGTTGCTTGAGGCATTATACCATTATCTAAGTTTGATGTGCAGCCTTATCCTGATATAGTATGTATTTTTTGGCTTGCACTCATAATATATATATATTAGTGCTCACTTCAGTTATCCTATTCAGTTATATGTAGTTTTTTTCTGAATGTGAACACAGCTCCGCCCCTTTCGGCCATGTTTTTTCCATCTCCTATATAAGAAAGTCCTTGGTTACCCCTCTCCACCCACAGCAGTTTTTAATTGCAATGAGATGACACACAGTTAGGGTCACAGAGCTAGGGACCCCAATATAGAGATATACCTTGACGAGGTCTTGGGGCTCAGTTACATTGATCAATGCGATTGCTAAATATCTCCTTTTTCCTAATGTTCATGGCAGGTATGCAATTCATTATTCACATGTTCAAATTAGCAAGTAGCATTTTTCATTGTATATTCCAATATTTTTCCATATGCTTGAGGCATTATACCATTATCTAAGTTTGATGTGCAGCCTTATCCTGATATAGTATGTATTTTTTGGCTTGCACTCATAATATATATATATTAGTGCTCACTTCAGTTATCCTATTCAGTTGTAGAAGTAGACAGGGACTAACGGAGTGGCAGAGGAAGATGGCAAGGTCAAGGCAGACATGCACAAACTCTGGTAAGGTGAGGGCCTCTGGCATAGCTGAGGCTGCAGGCACGGTCAGGGCGGCCAGGCACAATCACTGGTGTGTCGAGGACCACTGGGGTGGCTGAGGCTGGAGGCATGGCCAAAGCGGACAGGCACAGTCGATGGTGTGGCGAGGACCACCAAGGTGGCTGAGGTTGGAAGCATGGTCAAGGCAGACAGGCACAGTCTCTAGTATGGCGAGGGCCACCAAGGTAGCTGAGGCTGTAGCAAAGCCAGGGAAGACAGACAAGGAAATAGTACACTGTAAAAAGGCACAGTGGACAAGGGGACTTGACAACTAGGGCACAGGAACATTAGCTAACTAAGCACGTTGAAAACGCACCTCCCCTAGTGGGAGAGAACCTTATGTACTCAGTGCCTACTAGCGATAGGCTGAGAGGCACTTCCTGGGAGTGACGCGCTGGCCCTTTAAGAAAAGGGCAGTGGCACCCCAGAAACACTCCCGTAGCCAGAGAACCTGTGCTGCGTGCACAGGCCCCGGGGGGAAGCAGAGAGCGTGGATGAGGGGGAGTGAGGGGACGGGATACGTGAGAGCCGGCTGTGGCAGTGAGTAGCACGTGTCCCTACGGGAGGAGGAGAGCAGAGAGCAAAGGGATGCCAGCGTTACAAGTCTATCCTGCTAATTTTGTAAACTCATGTTGCAATAACAGTTATAAAATCATACAAAACATAAATAAACAAACAATAGATTGTATTTTTGCATAGGTTAAAATTGATTTTAAGGGGTATTCTCATCTCTTACATGGATGGCATATTCTCAAGATTGAATACGGGTCCCACCAATGGGACCAACATCCATCTCGAAAGCGGAGCCCTGACTAGCGTTGGTCTTCATGGTGAGGTGATCATATGTATGAGAATTCTAAGTACGTCTATAATGATGGCTGGCAGCTCCACTATCTTTCTGGGATGAAGCTCTGTTCTTGAAATAAATGCAGATGTCATTGGTGGGACCCAAATTTTATTATACATTTATGATATATCCTAGGCATGGCCCATAAATATCTGAAATGGTAATACCCCTTTCATTGCCTTAACGAAGCCCTGTTCTTTGCCATAAATATGTATTTTATTTACATGGCATAGATGTTATTGCGCTCTTGAATATGGCATTGTTTATCACATGTTCCTGCACTTCTCCATTCCTGAGATGTGGCCATGTCTTCCCTGTATGTATCCATTATTTTAACCAAATGGGTGTGGCCTACATATGTTCTCTATTAGCATCTGTTGAGGAGCAAAAGAGTCTAGACATAAAAACATGGAAAATTTTGCCAAATCTTGAAAATGTGAAGGCGCAGGAACAAAAACGAAGCAAAGCCAGATTCAGGAGAACATCGGCATTTGCACCAGGTGAAGAAATTGTCATATTTATGGCAAGTGATAGATCATCTTTAAATTAAATATACATAACTCGAAGTATACATATTAGGAAAGAGATACATCATATACAAGCAGACTGTTGGATACTTTTGGACTGTCGGAGAGAGAGAATCCCAAGTCTGGATTCGTACTATATATTTTGCTACTGGGTGTCAAGAACTTGTGAAAATTCTGTGCTGAGGAACAAGAGGGTGGGAATATGAGAAGCAAATAACAGTTGCTATGTATTTGGTTAAAAATAAAAAAGAAAGAAGTAGCTGTTATCATAGAGTCCGTACGATAAGGGATTCTGAACAGATATGTTATGATCAGCACAACACTAATGCATGGTATATAAACATAGAGTCAATGTTATCGTTCTTCCTGAGGTGTTGAGTACCAATGGTACAGAAGATTGAGCAGGTCGAAAATTAGTCTCCAATTACAGCTATAACACATGGTGTGAGCAAAATATGTAGTTTTTAAGGACATTATTAAATTTTTTTACATAAAACAGATCATGGGTCAGCTTTAATGGCCAATTATAAGGCTTTTATATACACAGCCGCATCTTAAGATCAGTGAATATCAAATCACCAGCTTGGTACAAATAACTTATTGGCTGAACGTTTTAAGAGTTTAGGAGTAAATAATAAAGATCTACACATCAGAACCTGATACAGATCAGATTGTGGTATATGACAAGTACAGTAGATTAAGTAGGTTAAAGACAAATTGATGAAGACAAAAAGCGCAAATAGGGTCTTACACAAGAAGAGTACTGGATATGAAGGGATCAAGAAGGCTCACCTGTAGTAAAGTCACTACCAATGTTAAAACATGTTTACCAACGGCTGCTGCAGCTACCCAGTGGAAGATGATAGATGCAGATCAAATAAAGGGTTAAATGCTGTGCTTCCATTTAAGAAAATCCATGAACAAATGGATAGGAATCATGATTAGTGATGAGCGAGTATGCTTGTTACTACTCGGTACTCGCACGAGTATCACTGTACTCGGGCTACTCGGCGGGGACCGAGTAATCTCGCGATACTCGTGCTGTACTCGTGGTCTTCATCCCTGCATGTTGGCGCTCTTTTGAGAGCCAGCCCTCATGCAGGGATTGGCTGGCAGACCACTGCAATGCCACAGCCCTGTTAGTTGTGGAATTTCAGTGATTGGCCGGCCTGCACAGCGTGACCGAGCCTTTATACCGGCGGGCACGCTGTGCTCTGCACACAGCCATCCAGACAGTGAGTGCAGGGAGAGTGTTGCTGCTTCAGGGAAAGGTTTGCGGCCCTTTATAGCTATTTCCGTAGCAGGGCTGCAAACAGTGTGACCAGAAGTCCTTCTTAGGACTATTATAGTTGTATACAGGCAGGCAGGGTATAGCCAGGTCGGAGTACAGTAGCAGAGTCCTTCTCAGGACTATTGTTGCTGTATACAGGCAGGGTATAGCCAGGTCGGAATACAAGCTAGTGACCAGAAGAGTCCTTGTCAGGACTATTGTAGCAGTATACAGGCAGGCAGGCAGGGTATATAGCCATTCCTAGTGGTGACCGTATACCAGCCTTCATCATCATATCTGGGGCTGGTGTACACAGTCTAAGGCCCCCTTCACACGTCCGTGAAAAACACGCACGTGTGTTACGGGCCGTTTTTCGTGTCCGTGTCCCGTTTTTGTGTCCGTTTTTATGGTCCGTGTGGCACCTGTGTGAATTGCGTATGCTAACCGTGTTTGTGTGTAGAACGTCCGTGTGTGCGTGTGGAATTAACGTGTATGTGTACGTGGAATGTCCGTGTGTAATGTCCGTGTGTGTGATGCACAATGTCGTTTATAAATGTCGGCTGACAGCAGACAGAGTTGCGCGATGAGAATGAACTCGGGTGAACTTCACCCGACTTCATCCTCATACCGCGGCTCTGTCTGTGTCGAGTACTGATTAGCGGTCACCTGTGAAGGATTCACCGGTGACCGCTAATCCCCCGAGTGACTGAAGTTTCCCCCCCTCTCTCATACTCACCGTTCCTCGATCCCCGGCGCTGCACGGCATTCACACTGCTGCGGCGGCTTTTGTTATTTTGAAAAAGCCGGCCGCTCATTAAACAATCTCCTATTCCCTGCTTTCCCCGCCCACCGGCGCCTATGATTGGTTGCAGTGAGACACGCCCCCACACTGAGTGACAGGTGCCTCACTGCACCCAATCACAGCAGCCGGTGGGCGGGTCTATACTGTGCAGTGAAATAAATAAATAAATAATTAAAAAAAAACGGCGTGCGGTCCCCCCCAATTTTAATGCCAGCCAGATAAAGCCATACGGCTGAAGGCTGGTATTCTCAGGATGGGGAGCTCCACGTTATGGGGAGCCCCCCACCCTAACAATATCAGTCAGCAGCCGCCCAGAATTGCCGCATACATTATATGCGACAGTTCTGGGGCTGTACCCGGCTCTTCCCGATTTACCCTGGTGCTTTGGCAAATCGGGGTAATAAGGAGTTAATGGCTTTAATGGGTTAAATGTCTATGAGACACCCTCCATGATTAATCTGTAAGTTACAGTAAATAAACACACACACACCCGAAAAAATCCTTTAATAGAAATAAAAAACACACACATATATACCCTCATTACCAATTTATTAACCCCGACAAACCCTCCATGTCCGGCGTACTCCACGGACCTCCAGCGTCGCTTCCAGCATGAAGGTGACAGGAGCTGCAGCAGACACCGCCGCTCCGGTCACCTCCAAGCAGCAACTGAGGTGAGTAGCGCGATCAGCTGAGCTGTCACTGAGGTTAATCGCGGCCACCGCTGGATCCTCCAACAGTGACAGCGGGTAACCTCAGTGACACCTCAGCTGATCGCGCTACTCACCTCAGTTGCTGCTTGGAGGTGACCGGAGCGGCGGTGTCTTCTGCACAGCTCCTGTCACCTTCATGCTGGAAGCGATGCTGGAAGTCCGTGGATTACGCCGGACATGGAGGGTTTGTCGGGGTTAATAAATTGGTAATGAGGGTATATGTGTGTGTTTTTTATTTCTATTAAAGGATTTTTTCGGGTGTGTGTGTGTTTATTTACTGTAACTTACAGATTAATCATGGAGGGTGTCTCATAGACGCCTGACATGATTAATCTAGGATTTAGTGGCAGCTATGGGCTGCCATTAACTCCTTATTACCCCGATTTGCCAAAGCACCAGGGTAAATCGGGAAGAGCCGGGTACAGCCCCAGAACTGTCGCATATAATGTATGCGGCAATTCTGGGCGGCTGCTGACTGATATTGTTAGGGTGGGGGGCTCCCCATAACGTGGAGCTCCCCATCCTGAGAATACCAGCCTTCAGCCGTATGGCTTTATCTGGCTGGCATTAAAATTGGGGGGACCGCACGCCGTTTTTTTTTAATTATTTATTTATTTCACTGCACAGTATAGACCCACCCACCGGCTGCTGTGATTGGGTGCAGTGAGGCACCTGTCACTCAGTGTGGGGGTGTGTCTCACTGCAACCAATCATAGGCGCCGGTGGGCGGGGAAAGCAGGGAATAGGAGATTGTTTAATGAGCGGCCGGCTTTTTCAAAATAACAAAAGCCGCAGCAGCAGTGTGAATGCCGTGCAGCGCCGCGCCGGTGATCGGGGAACGGTAAGTATGAGAGAGGGGGGGAAACTGACCAACAGACTGTGAGAGAGGGACAGACAGACAGAGAGACCGACCGACGGACTCAGGGAGATTGACCCACATACACAGAAATAGAAAGAATAGCCGACATCACTAGAAATAAAAACACCAAACGGACACGGACTATAGGTAGATGCATACGTGTTTACTAACGTGTGTGCACATACCCATAGACTTTCATTGTGTCCACGTGTGCGTGCTCCGTGCAGATAACGGACATGCATCCGTGCAAAACGCAAACACATACGGATCACGGACACGCACACACGGACATAATGAAATAACGCACGTGTGACCACAATCATAGATTAACATTGGTGCACGTTTGGCCGTGTCTCCGGTGTATATGGAAACGGACCAAACACGCACGTGTATCACGGACGTGTGAAGGGGGCTTTAAACAGTCCAGATAGTGTCAGACTTCTCAGTAATTGTCGCTCCTAAAAACCTGTTAGGTTCTTAGTGCGTCCGTGCTTGCATTTAAAAACCGCACGTGTGTGCCTGTCGGTGGCAGCGTACAGGTGCACGATTTGCACAAACTTGGATATAACGCACAAGTCTAGTGTATAATACACGTCAGTCAGCAGTGTCTGATAGTGTCAGACTTCTCAGTAATTGTCGCTCCTAAAAACCTGTTAGGTTCTTATTGCGTCCGTGCTTGCATTTAAAAACCGCACGTGTGTGCCTGTCGGTGGCAGCGTACAGGTGCACTTGTGTGCGTTTTTCACAAACTATTATATAACGCACAAGTCTAGTGAATAATACACGTCAGTCAGCAGTGTCTGATAGTGTCAGACTTCTCAGTAATTGTCGCTCCTAAAAACCTGTTAGGTTCTTATTGCGTCTGTGCTTGCATTTAAAAACCGCACGTGTGTGGCAGTCGGTGGCAGCGTCAGGCTCAACATTGTCCCTGGATAGAGACGTGCATGAGGGCCTGTAAACCTGAAGTGCCCATTATAAGGAAGTGGGTCTACTGTAGTATAGCCCTTTGGCAGGGCAGCCAAAAATTGGGAGGCTCCACATTGTCCCTGGATAGAGATGTGCATGAGGGCCTCAAAACATTGTTCCCATTGCAAAGGAGCGGGTCTCCTGTCGTTGTAATGCCCATTCTGAAAGAATGGGCGAAAAATTTACCACTGGGGGTATACCTGAAACAATGGCCTAACTATTGTAACGGTCATCATGATGGCGCATGAGGAGAAGGAGGAGCAGTCCAGCGATTAGCCAAAGTCCAGAAGTGTGTTACCATGGGTGAGTGGAGGTACATGGCAAATTCCCGTTACAAACTTTAAATTCCGCTGTCATTTGCTGGTGGTGTGGTGAAGTCTGGCCCAATCCAACCCTTGTTCATCTTGATCAGAGTCAGCCTGTCAGCATTTTCAGTTGACAAGCGGGTGCATTTATCTGTAATGATTCCACCTGCGGCACTAAAAACACGCTCTGACAAAACGCTAGCGGCAGGGCAGGCCAGGACTTCTAAGGCGTAGAGAGCCAATTCATGCCATGTGTCCAGCTTGGATACCCATTAATTGTAAGGCACAGAGGAATGTCGGAGTACAGTTGTTCGATCTGCAAGGTACTCCTTGAGCATCTGGGCAAACTTAGGATTTCTTGTAGCACTAGCCCGCACCTCAGGGGCTGTGGTATGTGAGGGGCTGAGAAAACTGTCCCACATCTTAAAGACTGTTCCCCTACCTCTGGCGGATTGGACTTGTGCGCCTCTCGGCTGTACGCCTTGGTTGTCCACTGATTCCTGACCTATGCCGCTAGCGTTTTGTGAGGGGAATGCTTTGCCTACTTCCGTGACTATGGCCTTCTGGAACTGCTGCATTTTGCCTGACCTCTCCGCCTCGGGAATAAGAGACATAAAGTTCTCCTTTTAGCGTGGGTCTAACAGTGTTACGAACCAGTAATGATTGTCGGCCAAGATGTTCTTAACGCGAGGGTCACGAGACAGGCAGCTTACCATAAAGTCAGCCATGTGTGCCAGACTCTTAACAGCCATCACTTCAGTATCCTGACCAACATGATGACTGAACATGCTGTCCTCCTCCTCCTCCTCCTCATCATCTACCCTGTCCTCTGGCCAGCCACGCTGAACCGAGGATATGACTGCATGTCATATCCTCAATTTGGCCGGAGAGTTGCTCCATGTCTTCATCCTCCTCCTCGTCATAGTCCTCCACTGCACATTGTGATGAGACGAGGCTGGGCTGTGTGTTATCACCCACACCCACTACTGTTTCTTGCTCAAACTCATCGCGCTCCGCCTGCAATGCATCATGGTTGTTTTTTGAGCAGAGACCATTTTAGAAGGCAGAGAAGCGGTATGGGGACACTAATAATGTCGTCATCGCCGCTCACCATCTTGGTGGAGTCCTCAAAGTTTTGGCGGATGGTACATAGGTCGGACATCCATCTCCACTCCTCAGGTGTTATGTGTGGAGTTTGACCCATTTCCCTACGGCTTAGGTGATGCAGGTACTCAACAACTGCCCTCTTCTGCTCACATATCCTGACCAACATGTGCAGAGTTGAATTCCAACGCGTGGGGACATCACACACCAGTCTGTGAGCCGGAAGATGCAAATGGCGCTGAAAGCCGGCAAGGCCGGCTGAAGCAGTAGGTGACTTTTGAAAATGTGCAGACAGGTGGCGAACTTTTACCAGCAGATCAGACAGCTCTGGGTATGACTTTAGAAACCGCTGAACCACGAGGTTGAGCACATGGGCCACGCATGGAACATGTGTCAGCTGGCCTCGCCTCAAAGCCGCCACCAGGTTCCGGCCATTGTCACACACGACCTTTCCTGGCTTTAGGTTCAGAGGTGTGAGCCAGTGATCTGCCTGCTGTTTCAGAGCTGTCCACACCTCTTCTGCATTGTGGGGTTTGTCACCTATGCAGATTAGCTTCAGCACAGCCTGTTGCCGCTTCGCCGAGGCAGTGCTGCAGTGCTTCTGTGTCGCCCTGGACAAGCCAGGGGCCACAGAGCACAACACTTACACACCCCACACTCCCTGCAGGCATATCATAGTCAAAACACAAAATCCTTGTTGCCTTCCCCAGGGGCTGTTGTCCACACCAGGGGGTGGAGCCAGGTGGTTGGTCTCCACCCACCAAGGAGGAGGGAAAACACAGGCAGTGAGAGTTAAGCTAAGGAAGTGGAAGGAGGAAAGTAGTAGAGAGGAGAAAAGTGACAGCAAAGAGCCTGAAGTTGGTCCGGGTGTGTGGCCCGGACAGGACAGCAAGGTTGGCAGGATATGGTGACCGTCTGCAGTGGAGGCCGATTGGAGTCTGCCATAAGGACCGTGGACGGGTGGTGACCCGGCCGTACCGGACCGGTATACAAAGAGAAGCCAGCACCATTGGCAGGGGCCTTTCGGATCCCGGCAAGGCTTGGTGTCGCCGTGAATTTGCCAAATCCGTTAGTGAAGGGGACCTCAGGGTTTCCAAACAGCCAAGTCACGATAGAAGGCAACCGTCCAACCGTGAAGGGGAGACACCGCCACCGCCAAGGGCAACCGTCTCCCAGGGCCAGCGCCTGTGGGCAAAAGGGGCTCCTCCGGCCCATATCCAGGTCGGGGAGCGGGTTACCGGTGGGAAACCATCACTACCAACACTGAACTTAGGTGCAGGGAGAGACAGTCATCACTAACCTGCAGAGAGGAACAACCGCAGCCGTCCAAGGGACCCGTCCATCCAGCCACTTGTTTTACCGTGAACTGTGTCATCATCATTGGGCTGAGTGAGTACCTCCGTGCCGTGAGGCACAGCGCTGCCCCTGCGACCCTGCACCTCATCAGGCCCCGCAACCCGCCTGTCATCCATCTCTACCCCATCACCGGGCCCCGGGACAACCAACCCCCCTACCCACGGAGGGGAGAAATAACAACAAAGCTGCTCCCTGTCACAGGCTCCCGGGATCCCCGTCCAGAGCAGCGGTGGTGTCCACACAATCACCACAACTGTGGGTGGCGTCACGGACAATATCCCCAAAACCCAAACGACCCCTTTTCACTCACGGGCGATGAGCGCCGCTCGAGTCCCTGGGATCTGGCCATCGCTCGAGCCACCGAGCAGCAGCAGCCATAGAGCAGCGGCAGCCGGACCCGAGCAGTGGGAGAGCGCAGCGTCCCCTCCTCCGCCCATGACACTTCCAGCTTGGGACTGGTGTGGAGGGTAAAGTGGATGAGGATGCGCAGGAGGAGGAGGAGGCTGAGGAGCATGACATTCCGGAGCAGTAGAGTGTGGGTGAAACCCTGACTGAGGTAGGGCCTGCAAAACTTGGTGTGTGAAGGACGTGTTCCGTCCCTCGCTCAGACTGGGTCCCAGCTTCCACAATATTAACCCAGTGTGACGTCCACGAGATGTAGCGGCCTTGCCCACATGCACTTGTCCACGTGTCTGTGGTTAGGTGGACTTTGGCTGAAACAGCGTTGTTCAGGGCACGTGTGATGTTTTGTGACACGTGGTTATGCAATGCGGGGACGGCACACCGGGAGAAATAGTGGCGGCTGGGGACCGAGTAACGTGGGACAGCTGCCACCATCAGGTCGCGGAATGCTTCTGTCTCAACCAGCCTAAAAGGCAACATTTCCAGCGCAAGCAGTCGCGAAATGTTAGCATTTAGAAGTGTGGCATGTGGGGCGTTGGCAGTGTATTTGCACCTGCGTTCAAAGGTTTGCTGAATGGATAACTGAACGCTGCGCTGGGACAAGGACGTGCTTGATGATGGTGTTATTTCTGCGTGGGCAACTGCAGGTGCAGGGCCGGAGGAGGCTTGTTCGCGGGCAGCATGGACAGGGGATTGGCTCGCATGCACAACAAGCGAAGACGTAGCAGTGACATCAGCAAGCACTGCTCCTCGACTCTGTTGTACATCCCACAAAGTCGGGTGCTTGGCTGACATGTGCCTGATCATGCTGGTGGTGGTCAGGCTGCTAGTTTTGGTACCCCTGCTGATGCTGGCACGGCAGGTGTTGCAAATGGCCTTTTTAGAATCATCTGGAGCCAACTTAAAAAACTGCCAGACTCGGGAAGACCTAACATTTGTACAGGCACCTTGTGTCGTGTTGTTCCGGGGAACAGTTGCCTGACGTCTGCCTGGGGCCACCACCCTGCTTCTTACTGCCTGTTGGGATGCTACGCCTCCCTCCCCCTGTGCACTGCTGTCCTCGCTCTGCATATCCTCCTGCCAGGTTGGGTCAGTTACTGGATCATCCACCACGTCGTCTTCCTCTTCCGCACCCTGCTCCTCCTGACTTCCTGACAATTGTGTCTCATCATCGTCCACCCCTTGTTGAGACACGTTGCCAACTTCGTGAGAACGTGGCTGCTCAAATATTTGGGCATCTGTACATACAATCTCGTCATGGCCCACTTCAACAGGAGCTGGCGAGAGGCCAGAATGTGTGAATGGAAACGTGAACAAACAGCTCTTCCGAGTGTCTAAGTGTGGGATCAGTAATGTCCGTGGACGTGTACCCGGCCTGGTGGTAGGAAGGAGGATCAAGTTCTGAAATGTGCGGTGCAGTATCACGGCTACTGACACTTGACCGTATGGAAGACAGAGTGTTTGTGGTGGTGCCAATCTGACTGGAAGCATTATCCGCTATCCAACTAACAACCTGTTGACACTGGTCTTGGTTCAAGAGCGGTGTACTGCTGCGGTCCCCAAGAATTTGGGACAGGACGTGCGAGCGAGTAGATGTGGCCCTTTGTTGTGGCGAAATTAGAGCTTGCCCACGACCTCGGCCTTTGCCTGCACCACCATCACATCCACTTCCTTGTTCGTTGCCAACGCCCTTGCGCATTTTGCAATGCTGTGCTGATGTGTATTCACTAGACTTGTGCGTTATATCCAAGTTTTTGCAAAACGCACACAAGTGCAGCGGAAAGCTGCCACCAACAGGCACACACGTGCGGTTTTTAAATGCAAGCATGGAGGCACTAAGAACCTAACAGGTCTCTATCCAGGGACAACGTGGAGCCTCCCAATTTTTGGCTGCCCTGCCTAAGGGCTATACTACAATAGACCCACTTCCTTACAATGGGCACTTCAGGTTTACAGGCCCTCATGCACGTCTCTATCCAGGGACAACGTGGAGCCTCCCAATTTTTGGCTGCCCTGCCTAAGGGCTATACTACAATAGACCCACTTCCTTACAATGGGCACTTCAGGTTTACAGGCCCTCATGCACGTCTCTATCCAGGGACAACGTGGAGCCTCCCAATTTTTGGCTGCCCTGCCTAAGGGCTATACTACAATAGACCCACTTCCTTACAATGGGCACTTCTGGTTTACAGGCCCTCATGCACGTCTCTATCCAGGGACAACGTGGAGCCTCCCAATTTTTGGCTGCCCTGCCTAAGGGCTATACTACAATAGACCCACTTCCTTACAATGGGCACTTCAGGTTTACAGGCCCTCATGCACGTCTGTATGCAGGGGCATTGGTGAACCTCACAATTTTTGAGTGCCCTGGCAAAGGAAAATACTACAAAGACTCACTTCCTCAAAATGGGCACATTAGACTCAGAGGCCTTTATGTACGTCTCTTCTCAGGGACATCGGAGTGCCACACAATGTTTTACGTAAAATCTTTCATGTATTAATCTCAAAAAGTAACATACATTAGCTCTATCTCACTATTGGGTATGTGCCCTTAACATTTCCGCCATGAAAATTCATTTTGGTGTCATTTTGGAAGGTTTTCTGGTGAGTCCGTAAAAATGGCGTAAAACGCGGACAAAATTGTTCACAGCTGTGACTTTTCAGTGATAAATGCTTCAAGGGGTCTTCCCCATGCTGTTGCCATGTCATTTGAGCACTCTTCTGAGACTTTTGTGTCATTTTTAGGGTTTCTACATGCTGCCGAGGGTCATTTCACAAAAATACTCGGGTCTCCCATAGGATAACATTGGGCTCGGTGCTCGGGCCGAGTACACGAGTATCTTGGGATGCTCGGCCCGAGCCTCGAGCACCCGAGCTTTTTAGTACTCGCTCATCACTAATCATGATCTTTATTTGTCTATGCGTTTCAGAGATTATTTTCCTTCTTTAGGACCAAACAATCGTGATTTTTGGTCCTGAAGAAGGAGAATATTTTCTGAAACGCGTAAAAAACCCAAAGATCACAATTCCTATCCATTAGGTCGTGGATTTTCTTCAACAGAAATGCAGCGTTTAACCCTTTCTGCACCTATCAAGTACAATAAGTACTAACAAAATTTTCCTTTTCCTTTAATTTCAGATGTGATGCCAGTATAACAAAATTATCAGGCGACATAATGACAACTAAACAGGAACTGCATGCACAAGAGAAGGAGATTCACAATATCACTGCGGCACTGGAGGCTCATATGAAGGAACTCGACCTAAAGGTTAGAAATCAGAATACAGTCGTCAAGGATGATTTATCACTTTCTGTTCTTTTTATTTTACCTGTGGCCTTTTCTATTGTTCCATAATACTACAGTGGTAAAACTGTGCAGACAAGAATTGGAGATGTTCTTAAGGTAACACTCCAGCGTTTTGTTTTTCAGCTCTGGAGTGGTGTATTAAATCTAAGTTCTCTGTCCCCTGTTTTATACTCATCCTTCTGCGTTTTCACTTTTTCCACCACCACCACTCCGGTCCTGCGGTGCCATCTTGCGCCTGTAGCTTCTGACTGGCTGTAAGTCAAAAGTTATGTCACAAGAGCTGAATACAACTCTATAAGAGCCAGACTGATCCTCTCATAGAGTTGTATTGAGTGTGAACGCCGACGCTCTCCACGAAACACTGGAGCGGTCAGCAGGTCACAAATCACAGGAGACCAACTAGAGCGACGCTGGAAAAAGATGAAGATGGCGGCAGGTTAGTATACTTAGATTTATAGCACCACTCCAGTGCCAAAATAAAAAAACAAACAAACACTGGAGTGGTGATTAAAAAAAACAATTAAAGATTTTTAATGTATTACTCTGATAGGTATGTAGGGGGTGAGCATACCCCTACCAAAGGAAGTTTGTAACCCGGATATGTTATTAATAAAAATGTTTTCTATGTTTTAATAGTGTGCATATTGTGTTAGGGCACCCCCTAGTGTCGGGTGGGACGGCTGTCGCCACAGTGGGAGGAGGAGCCGGCAAGAACCAGGGGGAAAAGCGTGTGTGCATGTGAGGTGTGGTTGTTGGATCCGGGACGTGAGAGAGAGAACATCAAGGGGCAGAGTGTGGGAGCGGAAACATCAGGGACGCCGGAGTGAACGGAGGAGGACGTAACCTCAGAGTGTGAAGCAGCCGGTGTGGGTCCGGTGTGTGTGTAACCGAAGAGTGGGAGCCCGGCGAAGTGGAGTACCCCGGGCACATCCCCACCAGAGGGTGCGTTAGGGCAGGCTGTCCCTAGCTCCAAAGAACGTGCTGCATACAACTGTCGGATCCTGGAAGTGTGTACAATAAAAGATGTCTTTTGTTTTCACTACATCCTGCCTGAAGACTGTTTGTGCGCCTGACAACCTCTGCACCACCATCACACTCTGCCCCACTGAGTCAGCTCCCGACCTTGAGGTAGTGTTGGAACCAGGGGTAAGCCTGAAAAAGCTCGCCACGACTACAAGGCAGGAGGCCCCCCTGGCCCATCATTACATGTGGCGTAGTCGGCAGGATGCGAATTCCCTGCCAGGAACCCAAGAAGCCGGAGACCAAGTAGTGCCAAATGCACCGTATCCGGGCTATGAGAGAAGATTTCCAGTCCCATGGTGGGAGGAAGAAGTGCCCCAGGCGTTGGACCGGGCACAAGATGGCGACAAGATGGCCGCCGTCTGTGAAGCTGAGGAAGAAAAGGCGCGAAAAATTGGCGCCATAAGAAGAGCCTGGGGCTGGCCGGTGCCGAAGAAAAAGCACAGAGTACTCCGCCCAAAGAGGGGAGGCGCCAGTCCCAGGGCACGCCGAAGAACATGTAGAGTGGGCGGTACTGAAGAGAAAGGAGTGCCGCCGCGGAAGGGTCGATTTGTGGCGTGGGACCAAGGGTGGAGCCTCTTTAAGAGCGGGAAAAGTGCGCCCACCTCCACTTCCTGTAGTCCCGCCACTGACCCTGACGCACTTACGGAAGCCTCACGACACGAAGATGGAGAGCTTGAACGAGAACCGCGAGAAGCAGTTGATGTCTGCGGAGGGATTCCCCGCTCTCTTGCCGGCCGTACCCAGAGGTCCGGGACGAGCCACCAGGGTTACCTGGCTCACGACGTGGGACGCGGAGACCGGTGCGACCACCAAGGAGGTCCGGGCGACCTACCCCGCCCAAATACCGGCAGGGAGCCGGATGCTGGGAGCCCCAGATCCCCGCCCAGAGAGACCCCCGCCAGCCGCGGTGAAGCCTGAAAAGCCGGCAGCAACGCGAATCCCGGCGGAGGAATATGCCAAGACGCTGGAGCGAGACGACTGGGGTTTCTATTGGGAGCCGGTGCTGCCGTCTCCCCTACCGACCCGAAGATCCCCGTCCCCTGAGCCGGATCCCGTGCGAGAGCGGCTGCTGACGGAGATCGTTACTCAGGAGATAATGGCCGGTCCCCATGGAGAAGAACTTGAAGACCTGTATACTATCGGGGTAGTCGTCAAGTTCAATCAGAAAGAAGGGTATGGCTTCATCCGGGATGGAGAAACCGGGAACGATTATTTTTACAATCGCGTCCACCTGGATACAGAAGGCCTCCCGCAGCGGCTGCATACCCTGTACCCAGGAGAGAAGGTCCGCTTCCTGAGGGAAGTGGGCTGCCGGGGCTTGTTTGCGGTGGGGGTGCATCGTACGCCCACTGAACAGGAGGCCGCCCGTTGGCAACAAGAGGTAGAGTGGGAGGAGCATCAAGCCCAGCGACAGGAGCAACGAAGACCGGTGCTGGCTGCGGCCTCCCGACCCCGAAATACTGTGGCCGTAGCTCCAGCAGTCATGCCCGTGTCCAGCACCGACCCGGAGAAGGGGACCTCGCCTGGGCCGGCCATCCACCAGCACATCACGACCCACCCAACAATCGTTATGGGAAGCCCGCTTCCGTCCCGGGCAGCGACCCCCTCACCTCCAGCAGAGCCTGAGGAGCCCCAGCCGGAGGCCGGAGCTGCAGAGCCGCTCGTTTGTCCTGCGCCTTTCCGGCGGCTGCGCCGACTACCCAGACAGTCCCTGTCAGAGTATATTCAAGCACAGAGGGCCGAGTGGCAACGAGCCTACCAGCCGGAATAGACGTCGAGACCGGAAGATGACGGGCCTGTTTGTTTGATGCCGGCATGTTTAAGCCGAAGTACGTTGTTTCCAGTTGTTGATTCCGGAGAGAGCCTGCTTGCTGGACTGAGCCAGAGGCTCCTCCGCGTTATTATTAAAAGAAGTTTCCATGTTCCTGCGGTGACCACCAAAGACTGGGAGCGCTGTTGAGCCTCCGGGCGTACATCAAAGACCGGGAGCGCTGCTAAGCCTCCGGGCATACACCGAAGACCGGGAGCGCTGCTATGCCTCCGGGCGCGGGACAGGTTCGCAGTGAATTATATATGTGTCATGTTGTTTACAAGTTGTAATTTTATGATGAGCCTTGCCGGGAGGCTCGGGTTTTAAGAGGGGAGGCGTGTAGGGGGTGAGCATACCCCTACCAAAGGAAGTTTGTAACCCGGATATGTTATTAATAAAAATGTTTTCTATGTTTTAATAGTGTGTATATTGTGTTAGGGCACCCCCTAGTGTCGGGTGGGACGGCTGTCGCCACAGTGGGAGGAGGAGCCGGCAAGAACCAGGGGGAAAAGCGTGTGTGCATGTGAGGTGTGGTTGTTGGATCCGGGACGTGAGAGAGAGAACATCAAGGGGCAGAGTGTGGGAGCGGAAACATCAGGGACGCCAGAGTGAACGGAGGAGGACGTAACCTCAGAGTGTGAAGCAGCCGGTGTGGGTCCGGTGTGTGTGTAACCGAAGAGTGGGAGCCCGGCGAAGTGGAGTACCCCGGGCACATCCCCACCAGAGGGTGCGTTAGGGCAGGCTGTCCCTAGCTCCAAAGAACGTGCTGCATACAACTGTCGGATCCTGGAAGTGTGTACAATAAAAGATGTCTTTTGTTTTCACTACATCCTGCCTGAAGACTGTTTGTGCGCCTGACAACCTCTGCACCACCATCACACTCTGCCCCACTGAGTCAGCTCCCGACCTTGAGGTAGTGTTGGAACCAGGGGTAAGCCTGAAAAAGCTCGCCACGACTACAAGGCAGGAGGCCCCCCTGGCCCATCATTACAGGTATCCCCAAGTTTTGTCTACAATAGTTTTCACTGCTGAAGCCCATAATAATTGAAAATCACTACAAGATTATCTTTTTTGCTCAGTAGAATGCCTGGGCCAAGAGAAGAAGCATATTAGTGTGAAAGCCAGGGCTTGGCTGTTGGTGGAGCTGTGTTATGCCTACAGGCTTTAGTGTTACTATGTTCTTTGTGTAGTCATTTTATCTTCTGCATTTATGTGATCAGTAAACAAAAGGAGTTGTCATCACTGTAATTTCAGTAAATAGCGGGATTACTAATCACATTGTGAGTGGGTGTGTTTTATCTCATCTTAAATCAGTCAACAGTGGAAGAGAGAATACTGAGAAATAAGTATAGCTATAGGATTATGTATATACACTTATCACTGATCATGGGCATACCCAGGATCAAAACTAGGGGGGAGCAAGCAATGGTCGTTCAGGTTGTAAAATATTAGAACGGAAATGGTGAAGGAAACGAAAATTTCCGCGCCCCTCCCCACACACACAATACAATGCATGCTCCATTACCCCTCCCCCCCCACACACACACAATACAATGCACCACCCCATTACCCCTCCCCACACACACATAATACACAATACAATGCACCCCTTTTACCCCTACACACACAAATACAATGAAACCCCCATTACCCCCTCCCCACACACACAATACAATGCACCCACCATTACCCCACACACACAATACAATGCACCCACCATTACCCCTCCCCCACACACAATACAGTGCACCCTCCATTACCCCTCCCCTGACATAATACATTGCACCCCCCCATCACCCCCTACACACAAATTACACTACCCCATCACTACACACTCCTGCCTCCCCCCCTCCCTCGGAATACAGTACTCCCCCTCTGCCTGTCACAAAGCTGTGTTCCTTCACAAATGTTCCCCGTTATGTGTCCTCAGCCCCTCCCCACTCATCCCCATTAATTACACCTGTCTCTTTGGCTCCTCCATGGAGCGCTTACCGCATCCTGATGCATGAAGTGTGTCGCCCGCAGCACTGTAATGATGTCAGTGTGATGGTGTATGCGACAGAGCAGTGAGGGACGCCAGGCCAAGGAACAATCCAAAGGGCTTTATTGGAACCACAAAGATAAAGCACCAAACATAAATATAAATCCTTAAAGTCTGCAAGGAGTCCACAACAAAACAAAAGATCCAGGGGCGCCTCTCGGTATTCCAATGCCAGGGAAAATATGGCAATAGTCCTTATATGAGTTCCTTGAGTCCAACAGGGTGAACAACAAAACACAATCCCACGTGGCCACTGATCTCCAGTCTGTAACAGTCCATACACAGGCTCTAGGATCCAGCCTCAGCTATAGATCCTAGTCCTTCTCCAGCCGAGATCCAACTAACTGACCTAACAGGGTCTCATTGTTCTTCTCTCCTGGGATCAGCCCCTAAGGTGGGCCCAACTCTGCCTGGACATTTGATGACATTTGATACATGAATGGACTTTAAACTCCTGTCTCTGTTCTGTTTACCAAGTTGTGGATTGGAGAAGTCCCATACAAACAATCCCCCACCAGTAGTACATACAGGACAGTCAAGGAGAGACAGACTATTACACCATGAGTACAGGCGGGGGAGGGACACACTGTTACAGTCAGCAAGGTGCTGATCTCATTACGTTGCTGCACGTCGGGGGCGGGGCCCCATCCCGGCGCACTGTTCAAATTAGTGATGGACAGTCCGGCTCTTTTTGGTGATCCGATTCCCATGGCTCCGCTCACCAAAAAAAGCCGGATCTTTCAGATCGTTCTCGGCTCCTTATTAAATATGTGTTCACCCCAGGTGAACACATATTTAAGATTATAGTGACGCCACTGAGACCCCGCCCACCCGCGGCAAACCCCGCCCACTTACAAGTGACCAATTAGATTGTGGAGTAGGCGGAGTTTAGCCGCAGGTGGGCGGGGTTTCAGCTGCGAAAAGAGCCGTTTAGAGATTTTGTTGGCTCACAATAGTGATCCGGCTCCTGGCAGTCACTGCAGGGAGACGGATCTTTGTGTCGGATCGTTCTAGACCGACACATTACTAGTTCAAATGTATTTACGTCTGAAAGACGCAAATACATTTGAATAGGAATGGAAGGAGGAAGTTGTGGTCACCGGCACCGCCACCGCCGCGCTCCTCAGCAGTGTGTGCATGATGGGCACACTGTCACACAGCAGAGCCGGCACAGCACAGCGTGCTGCCTCCTGCTGCAGCTAGTGTGTCGAGCATGACAACACACTGCTGAGGAACGCGGCGGTGGCTGCAGATACAGCGGCCCACTACAGGAATCGGCCCACTACACCGTGCCCCTGCTTCTGGGGGGGGCAGCTGCCTCCCCCTGCCCCTCGCTGGGTATGCCCATGTCACTGATAACATTAACCCCCTCCCGGATTGTGACGTACATGCCCTGTGCGGATGTACACGCTTGTCCAACCATACCAAGCAGATGCCGATTGTGTTTTACATCTGTCGCTAACAGCAGCGACTGTACCTTGCTCCTGTAGCTTGCTCCCGTCCTGTAGATTGCTGCTGTTCAACCTTTTTATTGCCACTGTCAATCTCTGATATTTAAGTCGCACAATCCCGATAAGGTGTCTGTTCGAGGACCCATCACGATATGATCACAGGGTTAATGTGGAAGTCGGGGAACCTGCAGAGGGCCATGATCACTGCCATGTTGGTACTCCTCTGAAGCTCACCACAGGTTGGATTTCTTAGGGAACCATGATTTTTGCTATATACTACAATACTGTGATACTGAGTATATAGAACAAGCAATCAGACAATCTATGAAGAGTAATATATCTAATATATAAAGCTGAATGTGTGTATGTGTGTATGTGTGTGTGTGTGTATGTGTGTGTGTGTGTATGTATGTATGTGTGTATGTCCGGGATTGGCATCTGCACCTTTGCAGCTACAGCCACAAAATTTTGTACACTCACACTTCTGGACCCCAAGAGCGTCATAGACTATGTTTTGAGGGGAAATTTTAACCCCGCGCTTTACAATTAATCACCAAAAAACCTGCTTCCATTAAAGCGAATGGAGCTGGGAGCCACAGTGCAGCCAGAACTTCAGAAGAATGCGCAGCCACGCCCTTATATGGAATGTTGGCGTGTCACAATGCAGCCAGGGAAAGAGACAGACACAGACAGGGAAAGAAACAGACAAAGACAGGGTAAGAAACAGACAAAGACAGGGTAAGAGACAGGCACAAAGAGACAGACACAGACAAAGAGACAGACTGACAGGGAAAGAGACAGACAGGGAAAGAGAGGGAAAGAGAGAGACAGGTTAAGAGACAGACACAGACAGGTAAAGAGACAGGCACAAACAAAGAGACAGACACAGGCAAACAGACAGACAGGGAAAGCAAGGGAAAGAGACAGACAGGGTAAGAGACAGACAAAGACAGGTAAAGAGACAGACAAAGAGACAGATACAGAGAAAGAGACAGAGGGAAACAGGGAAAGAGACAGACAGGGAAAGAGAGGGAAAGAGACAGACAGGGAAAGAGAGGGAAAGAGACAGACAGGGAAAGTGACAGAGATAGATAGACAGACAGGGAAAGAGATAGATAGACAGACAGGGAAAGAGATTGAGACAGACGGAGACAGAGACAGTCAGAGACAGACAGGGAAAGAGACACAGACAAAGAGATAGAGAGAGAGATATATACAGAGGGGGAGACAGACAGAGAATGGGAGAGAAACAGAGAGACAGTTACTATCCCGGGCGTTAATACATTCTATTTATACATTCTATCCCGGGAACGTTAATACATTCTATTTTGTTAACAACAGTTATTAACCCGGGCGAAGCCGGGTAGTACAGCTAGTATATATATATTTCTAATATATAAAGCTGAATGTGTGTATGTATGTATGTATGTATGTATGTATGTATGTGTGTATGTCCGGGATTGGCATCTACACCGTCGCAGCTACAGCCACAAAATTTTGCACACTCACACGTCTGGACCCCTAGAGCGTCATAGGCTATGTTGTGAGGCGAAATGTTAACCCTGCGCGTTCCAATTTACCAATTAATTTTGCCCCTATTTACATAATGGGGAAAAGGTGAAACGAAAAGTGTATTCACACCGTCGCATTTACAATCACGAAATTTTGCACGGACACCTCATGTGACCCAGGGAATGTTGTAGACTATGTTTTGACAGGAAAATTTAACCCTGTGCTTTACAGTTACTCTCCAAAAAACATGCCTCCATTAAAGTAAATGGAGCCTGGAACTACAGGTTATTAGTAGGAGCTGTGATTGGTTGCTATAGGAACAAAAGATATTCATAGTATAAGAAGCTTATATGTGAGGTAATAAGATGTCGGTGGGGAGACGGATAGAGAGAGACAGACAGAGAGACAGACAGAGAGACAGACAGAGAAAGAGACAGAGAGACAGAGACAGACAGGGAAAGAGACAGACAGAGACAAACGGTGAAAGAGACAGACAGAAACAGACCTGGAAAGAGACAGACCTGGAAAGAGACAGATGGGGAAAGAGACAGATGGGGAAAGAGACAGACAGACATTCAGACAGGGACAGAGACAGGCAGACAGGGAAGGAGGAGACAGCCAGAGAGACAGACAAAGATAGATGGGGAAAAGACACAGACTTTGATAGAGACAGACGGGGAAAGAGACAGAGAAATAGAGACAGACAAGGAAAGAGACAGACAGAGACAGGCAGACAGGGAAAGAGACAGACAGGAAAAGGCACAGACAGAGACGGGGAGACAGATGGGAAAAGAGACAGACCTGGGAAAGAGACAGACCTAGAAAGAGACAGATGGGGAAAGAAACAGAGAGATAGAGACAGACAAAAAAAGAGACAGACAGAGACAGGCAGACGGGGAAAGAGACAGACAGGGAAAGAGACAAACGGGGAAAGAGACAGACCTGGAAAGAGAAAGACCTGGAAAGAGACAGATGGAGCACATTACTTGGCCAATTTAGTTAAATCTGTGTGGAATATCTGTGGTGTTGAAATATATATTGTGAAATGCTTCTATTAGCTTAGTTTTTGCCTTTTAATAATTACATTTCTATCGATTTGTTTTGTGGTTTTTGTGTGCAGAATACATTTTTGTTAATACATTCTATTTTGTTAACAACAGTTTTTAACCCAGGCGAAGCCGGGTAGTACAGCTAGTATATATATAATTGCCTTATTCTGTCTGCCTCTGTTTGTCTGTCTTGCTCCAAAATGACGTCATTACAGTGACAACCGTTGCAATGGCCGCTCGGCCCGGCCACGCCCCCCACACGCATTGGCTGCTTGGATCGGCCCGACCCCGCTCCCCGCACGCATTGGCCGCTCGGCCCGGCCACGCCCCACACACACTGTGCCCGCTCGGCCACGTCCCCCGCATTACAGTGACAACCGTCGCAATGGCCGCTCGGCCCGGCCCCGCCCCCGCACGCATCGGCTGCTTGGATCGGCCCGACCCTGCTCCCCACACGCATGCCCCCCGCACACTGTGCCCGCTCGGCCATGTCCCCCGCACACTGTGCCTGCTAGGCCATGCCCCCCGCACACTGTGCTTGCTCGGCCACGCCCCCCGCACACTGTGCCCGCTCGGCCACGCGCCCCGCATACTGTGCCCGCTCGGCCACGCCCCCTGCACACTGTGCCCGCTCGGCCATGCCCCCTGCACACTGTGCCCGTTCGGCCATGCCCCCTGCACACTGTGCCCGCTCGTCCACGCCCCCCGCACACTGTGCCCGCTCGGCCACGCCCCTGAACACTGTGCCCATTCAGCCACGCCCCCCGCACACTGTGCCCGCTTGGCCACGTACCTTGCACACTTTGCCCGCTCGGCCATGCCCGCCGCACACATTGGATGCTTATACACCTCCCCCCAGGACTACTCCACCTATCAGACACCTCCTCCCAGGACTACTCCACCTATTAGACACCTGCCCTCCAGGATTACTCCACCTATTAGACACCTCCACCCAGGACTACTCCACCTATTAGACACCTCCCCCCAGGACTACTCCTCCTACTATACTCCTCACCCCCCCCAGGACTACTCCTCCTATTATACTCCTCTCCCTCAGGACTACTTCTTCTATTATACTCCTCTTCCCTCAGGACTACTCCTTCTATTAGACTCCTCCTCCCCAGGACTACTCCTCCTATTAGACTCCTCTCCCCCCAGGACTACTCCTCCTATTAGACTCCTCTCCCCCAGAACTACTCCTCCTATTATCCTCCTCTCCCCCAGGACTACTCCTCCTATTATACTCCTCTCCCCCCAGGACTACTCCTCCTATTATACTCCTCTCTCCCCAGGACTACTCCTCCAACACACATGCACTGCACAAAACATACCTCCCCCCAAAACATACACACACCCACACAAACCGCGCAACACACACAGCAACACACACACACAATACTGCAGACACACAGTGCTCCACAAACAACGCAACACACACAACGCAACACACAAACAACACCGCTCTCACACTCCCCCACACCCACACAACACCCAGAACATTTACAGCGCCCTACACAAACACTTGGTAACTACACACAACAACATCTATATATATATATATATATATATAACAAAAATCATACATTAACTACACAATAAATGTTAGAATACCCGATGCGTTAGAATTGGGCCACCTTCTAGTATATATATTTATTTTTAAATGTGAAAAAGACAAAGTTGTGAATTTTTTCTTTTTTTTCCTCATTTTAAAAATAAAAACTTTAAAAAATGTATATATTCATAGAGGTCAGAGCTATCAAAATTGAAAATTATTTAACCTGTATGATAACGGCTGTAAAGGAAAAATAAATATTTTTGGTTGCCAATCCTCTTGCAAAAAAAGTGTTCAAAACATATTTAGCCCAAAATGATAGCAATATAAATGTCACCACGCCACACTAAAAAGCAAATCCTGACACAGCTCAATCGAGAGAAAAAAAATGGCGACATGAACCCAATTGTGTTTTTTCATAAATTCTGCATTTTTGTTTTCACCACTTAAATAAAATAAAAAAATATACAAATTAGTATTTCTGTAATCATAGTGACCTGCGGGATCGTGATGCCATGTTATTTTTACTGCACAATGAATTCTGTAAGGCCCGTTTCACACGTCAGTGAAAACCACTAACGTTTTTCACTGACGTGTAAAACACGCACATGTCCTTCCGTGTGCCGTGATTCACGGCACACGTGGGCTGTCCATGTGCAATCCGTGATCCGTGATTGCACATGGATATTACTCACCTGCCTTTGCTCCTGCTGTCCATGGTGCTGAAGTCTCCAGCTCTGCAGCGTCCGCCCACTGCTCTCAGCACCTACTTCCTGGTCGGGTTTTCCTGCTCTCATGAATATTCATGAGCCAGGCAGGAGCTGCCGAGACCAGAGGCTGCAGAGGGAATCGCAGGCAAGGTAAGTTGAAAATATTTAATATTTAATATGTCCGTGATTTTCTGGTACGTGTTTCACTGATCACACACCGATCACACCATAGTATGGTCCGTGGGTCATCAGTGATGCTAGAAAAAAACGGACTTGTCTCCGTGCAGAATCACGGCCCCGTGTTCACGCTGCACGGAGACACGTTCAGTGAAAAATCACTGATGTCTGAGAAGACCCATTGATTATAATGGGTCTGCGTATGTCAGTGATTCTGGTACGTTTTAAAAAAAACACAAACGTACCAGAATCACTGACGTGTGAAAGGGGCCTTAAAGCAAAACCCAATTGTACTTTTTTTTTTTTAACATTTTAGTGCACTTGAATAATTTTCCGGTTTCCAGTAGATGGTATAGAAAGGTGAACTGTGTTATGCTCTCTACATCTCATCCTGAAATAAACAAGTCCCTCAAATAGCTATGTAGATGGAAAAATAAAAAAAACACTGACAGGTTACATTGCACATTACATTGGCACCTGTAAAGGGGTGTGAAATAATAAGCATTAAGGGAATTGTCAGTTCTTAAGGTTTATGTGTTGGAAGCAGGACAAATTGGAAAATGTAAACATTAGAAGCAATACGTAAAGGGACCCAACCAGCAGGATTTTCCAATATAGTAACTATAAATGCATACATTTGCACACTGAAAAAGCCAAAAATGTACAAGGAAAAATATGGCACTGCATTACTGCAAAAGAGAGATATTTAGTTTATATATTGGCCAATTCATGTAAGCCCGGACACCAACGGCAAGGTATATCTCTGTAATCCGGAATATCTAACTTAAATGCCACTATCTAGGTTAAAAACATCCGTATCTGGGAAAAATGCCACTATTTGGACTACAAACCTCCATGTATGGGCTGCTAGGCTCCTGCTACAATGGTTATGAACAGCCAGGTCTTAAGGCGGATTTTCCAATATAAAATAAAGCCAGTGCTTTACTGGTGCTAAGATGCTGAATGAAAACATACCTTTTGTTCAGATATTGGATGTTTTAGTTAGGGAAATACGGTATGTGTAAGTAAAGTTCCAGCAATGCACTGCTATGTAATTGACAGTTGCAACAGGGGCACGTATATGTGGGTCAGGTATTGTTATCTATTCCCACCCCTGTCTGCTACCTGGCCTTGCTCTCTCTGTTGCCATCATAGACCTTCATTCTGGAGCAGGCAGACAGGGGCGGGAATAGATTGCAAGACGGGACCCACATATTCCCGTCCCTGTTGCACCTGTCAATCAAATAGCAGTGCATTGCTGGAACTTTACTTGCACATGTTTCTGAAATAAAACATCCAGTCTCAGAACGAAAGCTATGCTTACATTCAGCATCCTAGCCCTAGTATAGCACTGGCTTTACTTTATATATGGAAATCCTGCTGGATGGTTCTTTTTTTTTATTTCTTTAATTGGAATTTCCTGCTTTCCACACATTTAAAGGAATCTCAAAAGGTCAAAAGTCAACAGTCTTTGCTCTTATTTTATTCTTGCTGGTCTCCTGCTCTCTGAAATATTCAGTTTCTTTTCTACCAGTAGATGAGAATTTGTCCTGGAAAAGCCAACACATTGGTCTCGGTCACTGCTGTCCTGGGTGAGAAAACCCAACAGCTCAATGAAACTTATTTTGATCTGTACTGTTGGTCCCAATTTAAGCCTCTTACCCTAAGGTGCTTATTTCATAGTTCACTATGTTATTTATTATCATAGCGCCATTGAGTCCATGGCACTTTACATGTTAAAAGTGGCATACGTAGACAAGTACAATAATCTAATATATAAAGCTGAATGTGTGTATGTATGTGTGTGTGTGTGTGTGTGTGTATGTATGTGTGTATGTATGTGTGTGTGTGTGTATGTGTATGTGTGTGTGTGTGTGTGTGTGTGTATGTCCAGGATTGGCATCTGCACTATCGCAGCTACAGCCACAAAAGTTTGCACACGCACACGTCTGGACCCCGAGAGCGTCATAGGCAATGTTGTGAGGTGAAATTTTAACCCCGCGCGTTCCAATTTGCCAATCATTTTTGCCCCTATCTACATAATGGGGAAAAAGTGAAACGAAAAGTGTATCCGCACCGTCGCATTTAAAATCACGAAATTTTGCACAGACACCTCATGTGACCCAGGGAACGTCGTAGACTATGTTTTGACAGGAAAATGTAACCCCGCGCTTTACAGTTACTCTCCAAAAAACATGCCTCCATTAAAGTAAATGGAGCCTGGAACTACAGGTTAATAGTAGGAGCTGTGATTGGTTGCTATAGGAACAAAAGACATTCATAGTATAAGAAGCTTATAAGTGAGGTAATAAGATGTCGGTGGGGAGACGGATAGAGAGAGACAGACCGAGACAGACAGAGAGACAGACAGAGAGACAGACAGAGACAGGCAGAGAGACAGACAGAGACAAACGGTGAAAGAGACAGAGACAGATGGTGAAAGAGACAGACAGAGACAGACGGGGAAAGAGACAGACAGAGACTGACCTGGAAAGAGACTGACCTGGAAAGAGACAGACGGGGAAAAAGACAGACAGGGAAAAAGACAGACGGGGAAAGAGACAGACGGGGAAAGAAAAAGTTGGGGAAAGAGACAGACAGACATGCAGACAGGGACAGAGACAGGCAGACAGGGAAGGAGGAGACAGCCAGAGAGACAGACAAGGTAGATGGGGAAAGACACAGACCTTGATAGAGACAGACGAGGAAAGAGACAGAGACAGACAAGTAAAGAGACAGACAGAGACATACAGACAGGGAAAGAGACAGACAGGAAAAGGCACAGACAAAGAGACAGGGAGACAGATGGGAAAAGAGACAGACCTGGGAAAGAGAAAGACCTAGAAAGAGACAGATGGGGAAAGAAACAGAGAGATAGAGACAGACAAAAAAAAGAGACAGACAGAGACAGGCAGACGGGGAAAGAGACAGACCTGGAAAGAGACAGACCTGGGAAGAGACAGACCTGGGAAGAGACAGACCTGGGAAGAGACAGACCTGGGAAGAGACAGACCTGGGAAGAGACAGACCTGGGAAGAGACAGATGGAGCACATTACTGGCCAATTTAGTTAAATCTGTGTGGAATATCTGTGGTGTTGAAATATATGTTGTGAAATGCTTCTATTAGCTTAGTTTTTGTTTTTTTTAGAATTACATTTTTATCTATTTGTTTTGTGGTTTTTGTGTGCACAATACATTTTTGTAAATACATTTTATTTTGTTAACAACAGTTATTAACCCGGGCGAAGCCGGGTAGTACAGCTAGTCTAATATATAAAGCTGAATGTGTGTATGTATGTCCAGGATTGGCATCTGCACCGTCGCAGCTACAGCCAGAAAATTTTGCACACTCACACGTCTGGACCCCAAAAGCGTCATAGGCTATGTTGTGAGGTGAAATTTTAACCCAGCGCATTCCGATTTACCAATCAATTTTGCCCCATCTACATAATGGGGAAAAAGGGAAACAAAAAGTGTATCCGTACCATCGCATTTACAATCACGAAATTTTGCACAGACACCTCATGTGAACCAGGGAACATCGTAGACTATGTTTTGACAGGAAAATTTAACCCCGCGTTTTACAGTTACGCTCCAAAAAACATGCCTCTGTTAAAGTAAATGGAGCCTGGAACTACAGGTTATTAGTAGGAGCTGTGATTGGTTGCTATAGGAACAAAAGACATTCATAGTATAAGAAGCTTATATGTGAGGTAATAAGATGTCAGTGGGGAGACGGATAGAGAGAAACAGACAAAGAGACAGAGACAGACAGATAGAGACAGACAGGGAAAGAGATAGACCTGGAAAGAGACAGACCTGGAAAGAGACAGACCTGGAAAGAGACAGATGGGGAAAGAGACAGACAGACATGCAGATAGGGACAGAGACAGGCAGACAGGGAAGGAGACAGCCAGAGAGACAGACAAAGATAGACGGGGAAAGACACAGACCTTGATAGAGAAAGATGGGGAAAGAGACAGAGAAATAGAGACAGACAAGGAAAGAGACAGACAGAGACAGGCATACAGGGTAAGAGACAGACAGGAAAAGGACACAGACAAAGAGATGGGGAGACAGATGGGGAAAGAGACAGACTTGGAAAGAGACAGATGTGGAAAGAAACAGAGATAGAGACAGACAAGGAAAGAGACAGAGACAGGCAAATGGGGAAAGAGACAGACGGGGAAAGAGACGGGGAAAGAGACAGACGGGGAAAGAGACAGATGGGGAAAAAGACAGACAGAGACAGACGGGGAAAGAGACAGACCTGGAAAGAGGCAGACCTGGAAAGAGACAGAGGGAGCACATTACTTGGCCAATTTAGTTAAATCTGTGTGGAATATCTGGGGTGTTGAAATATATGTTGTGAAATGCTTCTATTAGCTTAGTTTTTGCCTTTTAATAATTACATTTCTATTTGTTTTGTGGTTTTTGTGTGCAGAATAAATTTTTGTTAATACATTCTATTTTGTTAACAGCAGTTATTAACCCGGGGAAAGCCGGGTAGTACAGCTAGTCATAAATATTATAAGGCACAAACAGGTACCGGAGGAGAGAGGACCCTGACCGCGATGTATCACAGTCTACAGGGGAGGATACAGAAGAGGGGCAGAGCTGGTCGCGTGGTGGTAACGTGGACTGAGTGTTACTGCAGGTTGTAGGCTTGTCAGAAGAGGGGGGTCTTCAGGTTCCTTTTAAAGGTACATTTTACAACACAGAACAGTCCTCATAACTCTTCTAATTTATTCACCCATTCGTCTCCTAACAATATTGTCAATGATCTGTCAATAATTCAATCAGTTCATTTACCTATTAGAAAACATTCCAAAAAACAACAGGTTTTCAAAGCTTCATACTCATTGCCAGCGTGTACTTAGCTTCTATATTCCCAGACACTCAAGGCATATGCTGCACGATGTGACACTTCCCACAGACAGTGAGGGGGCTGAACTTGGCATCATTTTTCTACCCAAGGAACATCTTAAAGCTCCTATTTTTATTTTACTATTACCAGTTCATGTGCATTACCTTGCATTACATAGTAGATAGTAGATGGATGTGACTCAATCTTCAGGTAATCACATATCTAAAGTAACTTGCTAGATACATTGAAATACTCAAACTAAAACATATTTTATAGAAGACAGAAATTTTGAGATGGACACCTACAACAGCAGAATATCTATCAATCTCTCACGCTCTCACTCTGTATATGTATACATACAGTATGTCGCAAAAGTGAGTACACCCCTCACATTTTTGTAAATATTTTATTATATATCATTGTCCAGCTTGTATAACAGGGTAAATATGGTGCCCTCTTAATAACTCAACACACAACCATTACTATCAAAACCGATGGCAAGAAAAGTGAGTACACCAAGTGAAAATGGCCAAAATGTGCCCAAAGTTTGAAAAACCTACTGACAGATTCTTTTTAAATCTGAGACTCAATCCAGCTATGGCATGCGTAACTAGAGTCCTCTGGGCCCTGATGCTAAATTTTGACCTAGTCCACCCCCTGTGAGGACTTGGTATATGTGTTCCCTGTTCTGCTACTGTTCTTTATTGCATAAACCCCCCATTCTTCTCACCTTCCACCTTTCCAAGAATGCTTGACGTCCTTTTCTGTAGCCCCGCAGTTGACATTGGCTTTCCTGGTATGGGCAACGTATGTCATCATTGCTATGCGCCTGTGATTGGCACGTCAGCTGCCGGCCTCTGATTGGTCAGCAGCTTGTATTGTGGCTCAGGGATCCTGTGGGTCTCTGCTCCACAATGGATTTCAGCTGAATCTGCATCCTCGGACACACATCCAACTGAAATAGACACTGGCATTGTCGGGCCCCCCTCTTGCACAGCCCTAGCCACGGTTCCACCTTCTGAAACTGCAGTTGTTACGCTCCTGGCATCCAGTGTTACATACAGGAAACATTAAAAAGCATAAATATTTCAAAATATTTTATGATGAATTGTGGAGTCTGCAAACGTCCGCTGAACGGTGGGGGGGCTAAGTCTTGAGACCCCAGCAGATCACTCAAAATAATGTGCTGACGCTCTTGTACAAGTAGTATATTGGCTCAATAAAAACTCTATGGGCCTGTATATTGCTCTGTGAGAGTGGTGAATGGACACAAACTACTATTGAGCCCAGAAACCGATCTTTGTGTCAGCCTATACAGAAGCTGCGAGCAGTGTATTGAGTGATGGGTTTGGATCTCAGGACATTGACCCGCACTGATTGGCAGAGCTTTGCAGTCTCTATAATGTATTAAAAATATTTTGAAATTATAGTTACCCACTAAAGAAACCGTTATTTTTGGGAGGCTTTATCATACACCTTGGAAATTTGCCACCTCTGCCTGGAGACCAGGAGGTTTCCCCTTTTTCCAGGAGCCTCCTGGACATTTCAGTAGCATTAGCAAGTATGCATTTATCTTCCAATACAATTTATACTATATCACAAAATGCAAATAAACAGCTAATGCATAAAGCCGTAATAATCCATAGTGCAAAGTTAACATTTGGCATATATACTGCAGATGTAGCAGCATTATATACATTGGATTTACAATAAATATGTCATATTAATAAAGTGTTTTTATCTGGCCATTACATAAAATGATGGAATGCAGTTCTATTAGGATGTACCACAGAGACAGCCTGGGATATAAATGAAAATATTCTCCGGGATGGACATCTGCCCATTTTCAGGCACCTAAAATGTATAATTGCTGCCAAGGCTAAATAGCTAACAGAAGGGAAATATGTCAAATCCCATCAAGCTGTCAGCCAGGGTATGTCAAACAAAGTAGATCTGCAAGATGAAGACTTTTACTAGACAGGATGGCAACAAGAGTGAGAAACCAGGAAGCAGACATCAACCCTTTAATCCATCTAATATAAACATCCAATGAGTCTAAGTAAAGCAAGCTATGAAAACTTGGCAGTAGGGCTTTAACTGACTTAACTGGGTCAACCAAGAATATATACGGGCTCTAATGGTTCCAAAGTGTCCCAGATCAATGCAATGAATCTGTACCGAAACAGAATATAATACACTGGCTATGTTATGAGAACTTAACTATTATCTTCTTGTAGTAAAATACTAGGACTTACAACTTGTGTAAATGCATTTTTTTTTTCATATTGGTCACTTTAAATGGAGAGGAGGTTGAGCAAGTGCACCACTGATAAATTCATTCTGTAATGGACTGCAAGGGATTATCGAGCAATGTAAATCTCATTGAGAATTAACATGGCTGTGGTTCACATACTTGAGCTCTGCTCCATTTTGATGGATCTGTACATAGAAATCTATGCAACTATGCGTAGTTATCTTCATTCTCATGAATGGTTAGTTTCCAACAGTTGGCCGCAACCAGTAATTTATCAACCATGGTTTTCTGCCATAAGATGCAGGTCTGTAAACTCAGTGAGCTCACCTGAGGTGAGGTCACTGAGTTTAATGAGGTGACCTAAGCTCAGTTCACCTGCAGTCAAAGGTGGTATACCATGGGAACCTCAGCCATGACCGCAGATAAACTGAGTGATGTTACCACTCATCGCTGTGGCTCAGTCTGCCTGAAGCCGACAGCATGTGGTCACGTTCTGTTCCTGCGTGATGTGCCTTCAGTAATGTAACATCGTTTGTAGGACCTCGTGTAGTCTACCTCAGAACTGGGTGTTTTGTGGGTTAATAAAGAGGGTATTTTTTCTGTGTTATGTATTTTATTTCTCTTCACTTACAGATTAGTAATGGGGAGTTCTCATAGATGCCTCTCAATACTAATCTAGGGCTAAAGCCTGCTTTACACGTTGCAATTTCGAATACGATATCGTATGCGATTTGCAACTCCCCCATCGTATGTGTGGCACGTTCAATTTGTTGAACGTGCCGCACAAACGATTAACCCTCGTCACACGTACTTACCCGTCCATACGACCTCGCTGTGGGCGGCGAACGTCCACTTCCTGGAGTGGGAGGGACGTTCGGCGTCACATCGACGTCACGTGGCAGCCGGCCAATAGAAGCGGAGGGGCGGAGATGAGCGGGACGTAAACATCCCGACCACCTCTTTCCTTCCGCATTGCCGGCCGGGAGCCACAGGATGCAGGTAAGATCTGTTCAATGTTCCCGGGGTGTCACACACTGCGATGTGTGCTGCCTCGGGAACATTGAACAACCTCACGTTCAATTCATGAGGAATGGACGACGTGCATGCGATGAACGGATTTTCGTTCAATCGCAATCACACGTACCTGTCACACACTAAAATGTACCTTACGATGCCGGATGTGCATCACTTACGACGTGACCCCACCGACACATCGTAAGATGCATTGCAGTGTGTAAAGCTAAAGCTGGCTTTAGTGGCAGCTGTGAACTGTCTTTGACCCTTTTTTTAACCCCGAATGCCACCGCACCAGGGAAATCGGGATGAGCCGGATAAAGTTCCGGGATTTTCACATCTAATGGATGCGACAATCCTGGACTGCTGCAGGCTGCTATTTTTAGGCTGTGGGGGGCAATAACCATGAGTCCTCCCAAGCCTGAGACTACCAGCCCCAGCTATCGACTCTTTATCATGGCTGAGTATCAAAATTGGGGGGGACCGCATGTTGATTTTTAAAGTAATTTTAAAACTGCATGCAGTCCCTCTTATTTTGATACACAGCCAAGATAAGCGCACGGGCATATCATAAAATGGGGGGACCCTACGCCAATTTTTTTATTTATTTTTACACTATAGGGACACTATAGTGACACTATAGGGGCACACACGGCATCTGTGATTGAAAGTAGTCAGACACACTGTCACACAGGGTGGTACCGCATCTGACTGCAACTAATCAGAGATGCTGGGACTGCTAGTGGGCGGGGGAAGCAGTGGATATGCATGAAGAATAATGAGAGACCCCTGAAGTAGTATGAACGGCCTGGAAGCAGCTGAGCGAGACACTGGCAAGTATAATGCACCTGTTTTCCCTTATTTTCTTTAGTTTTCCTTTTTTTCTAAACTTTTTTATGATAATTAACAGGGTTGCTGGATCTGGATTGGTACTTGGAATTCCCTGAAAACTCTGGGCCCGGGGCCGACGCTCAAGTACTTTGGAACCTGCGAGGATACGGACTTTTACAGTCCGGGTCCGCCTATCACTAGTGATAACTTCATACAAACACTTAACGACATTTACAGTTCCGTTTTCTTCTTTCCAGCCATATACTAATGAACCATTTCTCTCTCATTTGTCATTCAAAATGAATAACAGGGAAAATTTAAAACACAAGTACTTTATAAAGTTGTACAGCTGTTTCCTATACAATCATCAAGCCTTAATTAAAGAAAACTATTTTTTCATCTTGCATGCATTAAAGAATACAACAATTCAAGGATTAAATATACTGTAGTTTATAAGATGAAATCATGCATGTAGCGCATTCTAATGAAGATGTGATGGCGTGTGCATATACAATTTAAATCTGACCCAATTTAAGGTATTTAAAGGGAAGGTGTTGTAAAAAAAAATCCTGAAAAAAATATAAAGTATTAATGTTTTAATGTTATGTTTAAATAATATTATTTGTTTTTGATTCAGAATTTTTTTTTTTAAAGTTTCATATTTTCCACTTTTAAACACTAGGGGGAGCAGCTGCTGAAATCCTACTTTAGAAACAGCTCACATTACAGCTGCAGTAAAAGTGAGCAGAATCTTCTCTCCTGTGTGTGATGTCACCACCCCCTCCCAATCTGGGTGTTTCCAACAGGATAAGAGAATGAAGTTTAGGATCATACTGCAGAGCCATTTTGTTGTTGGCCGCAAAGTGATTATAATATGTCTAAAGTGTCACTGAGGACAGCTGCATAGTGCTCCACTATATCCCTATACCCCGCTGCTGGCTGTCTCTCTCCCTATGCCCTGCTGCTGGCTGTCTCTCTCCCTATGCCACTCTGCTGGCTGTCTCCCTCCCTATGCCCCGCTGCTGGCTGTCTCTCTTCCTATGCTCCACTGCTGGCTGTCTCTCTCCCTATGCCCCGCTGCTGGCTGTCTCCCTCCCTATGCCCCGCTGCTGGCTGTCTCCCTCCCTATGCCCCGCTGCTGGCTGTCTCCCTCCCTATGCCCCGCTGCTGGTTGTCTCCCTCCCTATGCCCCGCTGCTGGCTGTCTCCCTCCCTATGCCCCGCTGCTGGCTGTCTCCCTCCCTGTGCCCTGCTGCTGGCTGTCTCACTCTCTGTGCCCTGCTGCTGGCTGTCTCTCTTCCTATGCCCCACTGCTGGCTGTCTCTCTTCCTATGCCCTGCTGCTGGCTGTCTCCCTCCCTATGTCCCGCTGCTGGCTGTCTCTCTCCCTATGCCCACTGCTGGCTGACTCCTCCCCTATGCCCCGCTGTTGGCTGTCTCCCTCCCTATGCCCCGCTGCTGGCTGTCTCTATCCCTATGCCCCGCTGCTGGCTGTCTCCCTCCCTATGCCCCGCTGCTGGCTGTCTCCCTATGTCCCGCTGCTGGCTGTCTCTTTATGCTCCACTGCTGGCTGTCTCCCTCCCTATGTCCCGCTGCTGGCTGTCTCCCTATGCCCGTCTGCTGGCTGTCTCCCTCCCTATGCCCCGCTGCTGGCTGTCTCCCTCCCTATGCCCCACTGCTGGCTGTCTCTCTCCCTATGCCCCGCTGCTGGCTGTCTCCCTCCCTATGCCCCGCTGCTGGCTGTCTCCCTATGACCCACTGCTGGCTGTCTCCCTCCCTATGTCCCGCTGCTGGCTGTCTCCCTATGCCCGTTTGCTGGCTGTCTCCCTCCCTATGCCCCGCTGCTGGCTGTCTCTCTCCCTATGCCCCGCTGCTGGCTGTCTCCCTCCCTATGCCCCGCTGCTGTCTCTCTCCCTATGCCCCACTGCTGGCTGTCTCCCTCCCTATGTCCCGCTGCTGGCTGTCTCCCTATGCCCGTTTGCTGGCTGTCTCCCTCCCTATGCCCCGCTGCTGGCTGTCTCCCTCCCTATGCCCCGCTGCTGGCTGTCTCCCTCCCTATGCCCCGCTGCTGGCTGTCTCCCTATGTCCCGCTGCTGGCTGTCTCCCTATACCCCACTGCTGGCTGTCTCCCTATGCCCCACTGCTGGCTGTCTCCCTATGCCCCACTGCTGGCTGTCTCCCTCCCTATGCCCCACTGCTGGCTGTCTCTCTTCCTATGCCCCGCTGCTGGCTGTCTCCCTATGCCCCGCTGGCTGTCTTCCTGTGCATTTTTTTTTACATTTTACCTAAAAATGGTGCTTTAGCTCCAATTAATTCACTTTTACAAGAAATAGCATTACAAAATGGACCTCAAAATTAGTTACCCACTTTCTTCTGAACACACTGATACCCCCTATGTGGTGAAAACCTCTGTTTGGGCAAACTGGAGGGCTAGGAAGGGAAGGAGCAATGTTTGAATTTTGGAACACAAATTTGGCTGAAATAGATCGTGGGCACCATGTCGCATTTGCAGGGCCGCAAAGATACCTAAATAGGAGAAATCCCCCACAAGTGACCCCATTTTGGAAAGTAGACACCTCAAAGTTTGTTTTCTAGTTAGCATTTTTAACTCACAGGTTATTCATAGTATTTGATAACATTTGGTAGTGATATTGAAAAGTTTAATTTTTTTCACAAAAATGTTGTTTTTGCATTTCTCATTTTTACAAGAGGGAACAACAAAAAAAGTAGACCCCACAGTTTGTTACCCACTTTCTTATGATCGCAGTGATATCCCAAATTTATTCAAAAAGTTCTGTTTGGACAAATGGGAGGGCTCGGAACAGAATTAGCAATAGGGAAAGCAAATTTGTCTGAAATAAATTGTCTAATTTACAAAGCCCCTAAGATACCAAAACATCAGAAACCCCCTGTATAGACAGCTTCCTTGCACCGCTTGCACTCCGCCCTGCAAGGCGCCGACTCACTCACTGTCATGGCCAGCCCGCACCACGCTGCCTGGCTTCCCCATGGTCCTCCACATGGGCATCCTCTACTTCCCCCTCCTGGGGCCTGTGCGTGCCGCACAGGTCCTCCGGGAGTGCTCCTAGGGCATATGCGCGCACCGCTGCCCTTCTCTTAAAGGGCCATTTTCTGGAAGTGCCTCTCAGTCTATCACTGAGAGACACTGCGTACTAGCGGAGGTGTCTGAGCAATGCTATTAGTTAGTTAGGTGTTTGTTCCCTAGCCAGCTAGTTGTCAGGTCCCCTTGTCTATTGTCCGTTCCCTAGCCAGTATACATTCCTGTTTCCCTGCCCTGTTAGTACCTTATTCTTGTAAGTCCTGCCCTGTTAGTATCTTGTTCTTGTCTGTCCTACCCTGTTGGTACCTTGTGCCTGTCTGTCCTGGCCGTGCTACCTGCCTCATCTGTCCGGAAGTTCCAGTCTATACTAGTGACTGTACATATCTGTCCTGGCCTTTCTACTTGCCTCAACCATAATGGTGGTCTCTGTCTATACTAGTGACTGTACTTGTCTGCCCTGGCTGTGCTACCTGCGTCAGCCATCCCAGTGGTTCTTGTCTATACTAGTCACTGTACATGTTCATCCTGGCTGTGCTATCTGCCTCAGCCGTCCCAGTGGTCCCTGTCTATACTAGTGACTGTAACTGTCCACTCTGGCCGTGCTACCTGCCTCAGCCATCCTGATGGCTCCTGTCTACACTAGAGACTATGACTGTTTGCATCTGTGTCCGTCCTTGCCCTGAGGGTCAGCTGCTACAGTCCCTGTCACAGTCCTGGGAGTGGCACTTAGCGTCTGCCTCTTAGTGGGCGCTTAGTCAAGCCCCTCTCACTTAAGTGTAAGCCCTGGTCCCTCCTGTGATCCAATGTGTCCACTTCAGCTCACCACTTAACCATCTCTGGTGGCGAGCATTACACCCCCAAAAGTGACCCAATTTTGGAAACTAGACTCATCAAGGAATTTTTGATGGTATGTGTTGAGCATTTTGAACTAGTGTTTGGGCACATGGTAGGACTCAGAAAGTGAACAGCGCTATTTGATTTTTGGAACTCAAATTTGGACAATCAATTAAATTAAAAAAAAAACTATGCATGCATAGTATTTCCATAATCACACTGACTTGGGGGATCATATTGCAGGTAAGCTTCACTTTATATTGAACTTGGTAAAAAAAATAAAATAAATAAAAATTGCAGAAATTATCTTTTTTTATACTATTTTGCTGCACTTTATTCTGCTTTCCAGTGCATTACATGCTAAAATGAATGATGTCATTCAAAAGTAGAACTTGTACAACAAAAAAACAAGTCCTAGCATGCCTATGTGGATGGAACAATAAAATAGCTATAGCTCTTGGAAGAAGGGGATAACAAACTGGAAGTGCAAAATTGGAAAATCACCCCATCAGTAAGGGGGTAAATCTGTGAACAATCAACTTCTTGGGCAGCACCAATAATAGCCTCTCAGACACTGCTCGGAGAGGAGAGGTGACTGTTATCTATCACTATATGATTTAGGTCAAGTGAGGAAGGGGCCATGTCATTATTCTTTCATCTCTAAAGGGGGCTTTACACGCTACGATATCGTTAATGTTTTGTCGTCGGGGTCAAGTTGTTAGTGACGCACATCCGGCGTCATTAACGATATCGCAGCATGTGACACTGACCAGCGACCTTAACCGACCTCAAAAATGGTGAAAATCGTTCACCATGGAGAGGTCGTCCCAAACTCAAAAATCGGTAAGGGTTGTTTATCCAGGTGGTTCATCGCTCATGCGGCAGCACACATCGCTATGTGTGACACCGCAGGAGCGAGGAACGTCTCCTTACCTGCCGCCGGTCACAATGAGGAAGGAAGGAGGTGGGCGGGATGTTGCGTCCTGCTCATCTCCGCCCCTCCGCTTTGATTGGCCGGCTGCTTAGTGACGTTGCGGTGATGTCACTGTGATGCCGAACGTCCCTCCCCCTTGAAGGAGGGATTGTTCAGCAGTCACAGCGACGCCGCTGACCAGGTAAGTATGTGTGACGCTGCCGTAGCGATAATGTTCGCTACGGCAGCGATCACAAACAATCGCATGCGCGACGGGGGCGGGTACTTACACGCTCACTATCGTTACAAATTGCTAGTGATATCGCTACCGTGTAAAGCCCCCTTAAGGCCTTTACTGGCAGCCAAGCAGAGGAGACTTCAATGCATTGTCCTTCATAAAACTCATGGTTTTCTTTACAGATGTAGACTTTTTGCACTGCTTGAATAAAGTAAACACAGCATACCCTTTCAAACAAGTATATAGGGTCATAAACTGAATTATAATATAAACTTTGAAACCAAACAAGTATAAGGTCTAAAAATAACACTTTATTGAAGATATAATAAAAACAATTCATATAGTGAAATTGGTACCACGAGATATGGGGGGGAGAACGGAAAATGTAAAATATCAGTTTCAACAATAGATCACATAAATATATTGGCTCACATGATAAATAAAGATAAATGTCACTAAATATATTAAAGACTAGTACAAAATTCACAGATTAGGAATAATTATTAAATTTTCAAAGTGCCAAGTGCATCATAATTCCAAATCAGTGAAACTTGTATTTACTATGGAGTAATGTGCATTATCCAACAGAAGGAGCTCTAAATACAGAGTGCTATTGCATAGTAAATGTACTATTAATTCAGATAATTTCAATCAGTGCCCAATAGAGGGAGCTCAAAGAGCATTAGGACAATTATCCAGAGCACACAGGCTAAATTAGAGCAGTATAAAGTAATCTCCTAACAGTGATCAAATGCCATGTGATTAAAGTTCAATTGTATTACTTACAAGGATCATGATACAGATTCCGTCCACCCCCGTCACTCCGACGTACGTTTCGTAGAAATCATCGGGATCATGCGCACTGAGCCGGAGTCCAGTGTCAGACGCGATGACAGCTGAGAGGTAAGCGCGACCATTATTATGATTCATGATATCATGATTCATTAGCATGTTAGCATGCCCCCTTTTTCTAAAGATCCCTTTATCTACTCTACTATAAGCTGGGACTGATAGGCAGGGATTAGCAATATATACCCAGAACTGCTCGTGGTTCTGGGTGCATATTGCACCTGAGCGGTTCACTTTAATATCCTTAGTCCACACCACCCTCATTACACAAACACACACCACTTGATCTGTTTCATCCAGTAAGCTTTCAAGTGTATACCATACAGCTCGGAGTTGAATAATATGAATAAAATGATGATATGGTCAAAATACTTGTCTAATAATTGTGCACACAGTGAATATGGTATAATGAATATATATAATAAAAATATACATATAGCAATATAACATTCAATCATAAGATATTCCTTCTCGCCTTTCCTTCCTTTTCTGTGCATGTTTTATATATCCCTCACAGTAGGCTGCACATAATAAACCATCTAAACCGTGCCTCTTATCTCCTACACAGTGTAGATGTCAGCTGGCAGTGCAACAGCAATGTGTCATTCCATAGAGGCCATTAAAGCCATAATTACATTTCCTAAAATACTGTAACAATAAAACATTTGGGAGACGAGGAATGATAAAAATAAATCTTTACCGATTCAGATGAATGTGCTTCACATTGGAGCAGTGATTCACTACATGAGTCAAGCAAAGCCAATTAGGGAATTACCTGAAACATGAAAAATAAAAAGTTTGCATTACGAGTGCATGAGAAGCAAAAGTTCTCTTAAAGGGAACACATCATGTCACCTTATGAATTGCAGATACAGGATTACTCTGCAGGTTAATTGCGTTACATTGTAATAAAATTCATTTTTTGCCGGTAGCCATGCTTTGAGTAAGGTGGGTAGACAGCATTGTAATGCTAATATAGGTTAATATGATAACACTATACCTGTTTCCTAAAGGCGTTCAGGGACAAGACAGGTTCCCGTTAAAGCCAATATTCAGTCAGAATGCAACATATGACTTTGGCTAAGTACATGATTGTATTTTTGGTCCGTGTGTAGAGGTGGTTGAGTCCCTACCGGTTTTATGCTATATGTTGTCAAACTGTACTGCGTAAAATGTGTGATATATATATATATATCTATATATATATATATATATATATATATATATATAGATATATATATATATAGATATAAAAATATATTATATGATATTGATTATTGTAAATGTGTAGTAACATGTAAATGCTGCTAGCGGAGTGTAGGTTCTCGATCTAGCAGAGCCGGAGCCGTTTGCCAGGAGGCACCACCTAGCAGATGGGCTGGAGCAGGAGATTAGATAAGACAGGGTTAAGTCAAAGTAGAGGAGGAGTGACAGGTTTCAAGTGGGTTGGCTGGTAGTGCGAGCCTCATGGGATGCCAATTATGAATAGGGTTCGAGTAAAGGCTGCTGTACACGCTGCGACATCGCTAGCGATGTCGCTAGTGATCGCCCCATCCCCGTTGTTTGTTCGTCATGGACAAATCGCTGCCCGTGGCGAACAATATCGTTAGGACGCGTTAAACGGACTTACCTTCCTAACGACATTGCTGTGGTCGGTGAACAACCTCTTTTTTAAGGGGGAGGTTCAAGCGGCGTCACAGCGACATCACACAGCGTCCCACCAATAGAATCGGAGGGGCGGAGAGCAGCCGCATTAACGACACGCCCACCTCTTGTCGGAGGACGCAGGAACGCTGTTGTTCTTCGTTCCCGGGGTGTCACACGTAGCGATGTGTACTGCCTCAGGAACGACGAACAACCTGCATCCAGCACGAGCAACGACATTTGGAAAATGAACGACGTGTCAACGATCAACGTTTTTTTGAGTATTTCTGATCGTTAACGGTCGCTCGTAGGTGTCACACGCAACGACGTCGCTAACAATGCCAGATGTGCGTCACGAATTCCGTGACCCCAACGACATATCGTTAGATACGTCATTGCGTGTAAAGCGGCCTTTAGAGAAGATGTGGCTGCAGTGTCAGGGCCAGTCAGGGAACCGTGAGGTAACCTTGTGAGGACCGGAGCCTACGTGTGTCGTGCGACCAGAGAAGACGTTGGGGCCCAGAAGCAGACGAAGGTGTAAGGATAGGGAGACAGGTTGAGAAACAGTACCTCAGATACAGTAGAATCAGAACCGTGAGGAGTGAAGCCATATCTGTCATAATAGTGAGAAGCATAAAATGAACAATTTTGGTTGCCAAATGAACTCTGTTGTTGCGAGAGTTACTATTTTGTCTATGATGACGACCAGCAGCGGAGTGCTGGAGACCAGTCTGAGAAATCCAGTAAGTGTCATACACCTCCCCAAGTCACACCCTTACATTGAGTTTCCTTAACAAAGGAGCACGGTGCACGTATGGCCCGGCATCCGTACATTCCTTCACATGCACAAAACAAGCTGCACACAGCCCAAGATTACTCAGTGTGGTCTCAGCAAGTACTAATCTCATCTGTTTTTCAGTGAGACTTACCTATATCATTTAATTGGTGTGCAAAAGTCTGCCATATGGAGACTATCCATATAGCATCTATTTGTAACAGAGCCATAGCAAAGATTAAGTAGGCTTATTATTATTTTTAGACCTTTTATCATTTTTTTTGTTGTGGAACTGCTTAAAGAGTCTCCTCCTTTGGGAAATTTTTGAAAAAATATTTATTTTAATAAAGTGTTTCTTGTAGTGATTTTGAAGTGTTTTGGAAGAGTTTTTTCTTGAAGAGTTTTTGCAGCCCTTTGATTTGACAGTGCCTACTTCGGAGTAGAGTCCATCAAAAATCACAAGAACTTTGTTTTTTAATTCCACCAAGTGTTTTTCAAAACCTGAAGAAGGTTTCAATTTTGCTTCACCATTGCAGGGATATTAGCAATCAAAGTATTTGCCCCCAATGAGTTAATTTTTGGTAAGTCCAAGTGGATATTATCAGATAGTTTTAACTTAGGTCATACGTTTACCCCTGTATTATGTTGTCTAATCATAAGCAGGCAGCAACCCTCATAAGAAAGAACCACAATAGGTTAGAAGAGGTTCCTTGGTTTCTAAGACATGTAATGTCAAACAGCCTGGTGTAACCTCCTGAATGATTGGATAGTGCTGGGAGTAATTTTTTCACAAGTGACTATGGAGACAGCGGGAAACCAGGGCCCCTAAGCGGACTCTCAGACTATGGGGCCCTGTGCTATCCCTATTCTCAGAGATACCACTAGTGGTGGGGATGTTTGAGCCGCCTCCCTTGCCCTGTTCCTGACCAGCCCTGATCTTATACCTCCTCCCCCCGCGGGCCGGGACAGGAGTGCAATTTAACCCAATAAGGGATTAGGAGGAAAACAAGAGCATGGTGGAAACAATAAGACGATGGGTAGCTTGACAACAACACCAAGCACAAAGCAACTCTTTCTCCAGCAAATCTGGGACACCACAGCACACAGATCAACAATGCAGAAACTATAATCGGCGTGAGTGGATGATCTCAAACCTAAGGAGCAGATGTGATTACCTTCCATACAACATGTGATCACAGAAGCCTAAAAAGGAGGCTAGCAGGTGTTAACTCTTGCTAACCTGAATATGACTGAACACACAGCAGGTCGATGCCCAAGTCTGCCTGTGTAGCTCAGAAACACCAGAGATACCATCTGGCAGAGTGTCAAAATCTGCAGTTTGAACAGTGTCTGATGCTGCCATGACAGTCGGCGAGTTTTGTGTAAAACTCTGCATGACAAACTGGTAGAGCACAGATGGCTAACACCTTTCAAATACTTTTTTCGACAGCCAGTGTCAGGAAAGAAGCAGCACAGCTGATTCAACTATGTAACATTGCTCTCTCCTCTCATTCCAGAGTCACCCCTTTTGTACTGCCTCACACTGCCAGTCCGAAATAATCACACTTATGTCTGTTGTGCTCAATGCAACTTGTGCTTGCTCTGCAGTGAGATCAGAACAGGACATCATTACATCTCATACAGGACTAACCTACCTGTTCTGGGTTATTCCTATGTGAAACATACAATGACACCCTGCTCTGATCTCACTGCACAGCAAGTACAAGCTGCAGAGTTGTACAAGCTTATCTATGATTAAAGCGGGCTTTACACGCTACGACATCGCTAGCAATTGCTAGCGATATCGAGCATGTAAGCACCCGCGCCCGTTGTGTGTGCGATATCGTGTGTTCGCTGCCGTAGCGAACATTATCGCTACGGCAGCGTCACACGCACTTACCTGGTCGTCGTCGTCGCTGTAACTGCCGAACAATCCCACCCTCAAGGGGGAGGGACGTTCGGCATCACAACAATGTCACCGCAACGTCACTAAGTGGCCGGCCAATCAAAGCGGAGGGGCGGAGATGAGCGGGACGTAACATCCCGCTCACCGCCTTCCTTCCTCATTGCGGCTCGCGGCAGGTAAGGAGATGTTCCTCGCTCCTGCGGTGTCACACACAGAGATGTGTGCTGCCGCAGGAGCGACGAACAACATCGATAATCAACCATTACCGATTTTTGGTTTTGGGACGACCTCTCCATGGTGAACGATTTTCACCATTTTTGAGGTCGCTTAAGTTCGCTGGTAAGTGTCACACGCTGCAATATCGTTAATGACGCCGAATGTGCGTCACTAACAACGTGACCCCGACGATAAAACATTAACGATATTGTAGCATGTAAAGCCCCCTTAAGAGTCAGCCAGACTTTAAACCTGGCAGATATTTTTCTTTGCCCATGATTGTATTTTAATGAAGTCATAATAAAGATTGTTTTGTCTTTAATTCGCTGTGTTGGAATAGAAAACCTTTATAATTACTTATGTTAGAATTTTCTATCATTAGCTCATAGCCAGATGACTTCTCTAACAAAAGAAGACTGGATAACGTTTTAAAAATGTAATATACACAAATATTCCCTGCATCCAGTGGTATAATGCCACTGGAGGCAGACCACGTGGCCACTATAGAGCCCACGAGTCAAGGGGGCCTGGTGCCAGTGCCGCCACCGAGTGTCCCACCTGTTCAACTGTATCGGCATCTTGAATGCCAATACTGTATAAAGCAATTATTAAAGAGGAGCGCTTTGCTGGTGCTCCCTCCTCCATCATTCTCCCTTGCTGTCTAATGTTTCAGTGCAGCGGGTACGATGACGTCACTAAAGCGTACTCCCTGTGTCTAGATGAGCAAAATTGCAGACCTCTCACCACGGAGACCGGAGCAGCTGGGGAATGATGGGAGGTGAGTATTTATTTATTTTTAATCAATGAGTACACTGGGATGCATTATACTATATAGAGGACTATGGGGTTGCATTATATTATATAAAGGACTATGAGGTGTGCATTGTTCTATATGAAGTGTTATGGGGGCCCATTATACTATTTGGAGAGGTATGTGGGAGCCTTTATACTTCATGGAGGACAATTTGAGAGCCATTGTACTATATGCAAGCAATTATACTGTGTTAAGGTTTGTGTGGGTTCAATCATACTATGCAGAAGGCTGTGTAGGGGAAATTATACTGTATGGAGGGCTAGTGTAGGTCAAAAAGAGTGGAGAGGCATGGGGGCCATTATACTGTATGTAATCCCATTGTACTGCATGGAGGACTGTGTTGGAGTCACAGTTGGGGAATCATAATGTGTTGAGGTCATCGTACTTTTCCGGGGAAGTTGAAGGGGGATACAGTAGGGTCATCATGCTATGTGTGGAGGGTACTCTGGAGGAATTCAATTTGGGGGTATTGTACAGTGTTTATGGGGAACTTTTGTTGGCATCATACTTCATGGTTACAATTAAATGAGACTCTAGGAGCTTCAGTAGGAGGAAAATTACTTTTTAAGGGCAAAGTTGGGAGATGTGCTCTTCTGTGACCCAGACGACATTTTTTTTTTGGGGGGGAGGTGCCCAATTAGGACTTCTGACATGGGGCACCATAATTTCTATGTACGCCCCTGCGTGCATCTTACTGCTATTTGGTAGACAAAAATACCCACAGCTGGCAGTGGCTGGCACAATGCATCCCAAGATAGTGATTGGGCAGCTTTAATTTACTTTGTACAACATTTGTATTGAATAATGTGGGTCATAGTTACCTACATCGGAATAAAAAGAAAGATTAATTGCAAGATCAACAATACATTCACACTAGGTCTTATTCAGATGTTTTTTGTGTATGAGAGAATACAGACTATGTTTAAGTCACAAATTTGGATAACAAATGGATGTCTCAGATTTTTTTTTGGGGCAACCAGTAAAAAAAAAATAAATAGTCATGTGAACATGACCACAGACTATAATTTGTGCACGTTCTATCAGTGAATAACAAAGACAATGTACAACAAATATGGACGCCTGATTGCAATCCTAAAATATCTAAAATGTAGATATGCATGCTGGCTGAAGCGGCATTACGTCTTCTTCTTTTCTTGAGATTCAAGTAAATGGTACATATTTATTGCACTAACTGACGGACTGATGAATTTTTATTAGGTAATGCAGCTAATAAGAAGAATGGAAACTTCAATTTCTGAACAGAGCAACAAAGTGAAGAGTGCCCAGGGGGAACAGCGCCATGAGATCCAGCTACTGGATTTTAAGTATGTATTTTAATTACATTAATGCAGCCCTGAGCAGAAGTAAGCGCTTCAGTGTAATGAGGAGCCTGGCACAACATTTAGATACTCAATCAATACAGGAAACAAAAGCAGAACTTTCCAATATTTAGAGCACGGTGATCACATATTGATATTAAAGGGCACCTGACATCTGATATATTCTACATAATTCCCTTGTAGCATGTATCAAGCACTGGATGTATAATTTCAGCCGTACATGTTTAATGCTGAAATGATGCAGCGTTTCAATAAAAAATATTCTGCACAGGAGACTAGTCAGACAGGCTGGTCCTTGGCGGCTTCTTCTTACCCGCTGCCAGTGACTGACAGGTCTCTCGCTGTGTGCATTTGTAGGGAGGGACCTGTCACTCCAGGGCAGCGGTCAGGAACCCATCTTTCATTCCAGTCTCCTGTGCAGCTCGGTCCCAGGTGGCTATTAAAATAGGTCTTTCTCTGAAACGCTTCAATGTTTCAGTCTTAAAGTGCACCAATCACCAGGATTTTCGTATATAAGCTAAAGTCAGTGCTATACTGGCACTATCAGGCTGATTCTATACATACCTCTAGTGGTCAGCTCGGATGTTTAGGTTTTGAAATCCAAAAAAGTAAAGTTTATAAAATTAGCTGCTTGTTGAGTGACGGAGGAGATAACTATGAATATATGATCTGCTCCATTGCAACTGCCACTCAACAAGCAGCTAATTTTATAAACTTTACTTTTTTGGATTTCAGGTTCCCTTTAACTAAGGGGGTTCTCCATTTTTCCATTTTGAACAATCCCTGCTTGTTAAAAGTGTTATTATATAATTAATAAACAGATCGCAACGTGTTCCCTTGCTTGAGCCACCAGTGACCAGTTTGTGTTATATTTTACAACAGAAAAATGACCACGACAAAAATAAATCACTACAAATCAAACCCATTCAGAAGTGCCTAACATGGAAATAAAAAACATTTTCTAGCTAGATAACACAACAACCTTAAATAAAGTTTTGTATTATTTAGAAAAAGAAAAAAAAAGAGATAAATGCTTACATGTTTTTTAAAAGAAGGATTTCACCAAACTTTGCAACTTTTTTTCATCAGAAAACTATCACTGGTTTCATAAATTCCCCCTTATGAATTGACTAGAGAGTACAGTAGATGCATCTTGCCAGCAGTGTCTTAAAAGGAAACTGTCAGCAGGCTTTTGCTACCTCATCTGATTATGTAGGGAAGGAGATTTTTAATCCAACTGTGTGTAACATAGATTACTGGGTGCAGCCGTCCTCATATATAATCAAAACATTGAGTTCTAAGCATGTAGCTGAGCTGGGAGAGCTGGCCCACCCACACCAGGCTCTCTATAGAGATTGTACATTGACTATGAGAGGTCAATCAAAGCAGGGGGTGTCCCTTCTTGTTGACTTCTGTGCACCTCTGTTTCTAGTCCTGCAAAGTTAATTACAGGGTAATAAAGCCATTAGTTTAAGTACGCAATAGCACACACACAAATAGGAGAGGCATAGTTGCTTTTTGTTTTTTTAACCCCTACACCATCTGATACTCATCTTACATAAGTTATCACCTGTCCACCATAGTTATCTCCACTGCTGGGACTCACACCAATCAACGGATTGGGGAATTTTTATTCCTGATGAGGAACTTTTATCCACATTACAAGTTGGAGCAACAGGTTGGATAACAGACCACTAATCTATACATTCTGCATGGGGCTGCTAGAAAAGGCCAAGTGCAATGCTCGGCAGGCCCATAGGGAATGAATGGCATTGCAGTCAATCATGTCCACTGCTACTCCATGTTAAGTTCAATAAAAGGTCCTCATTTTACCAATCTGTGAAGGTCACAGAAGTTGGATTCCCAACAACCAACAAATTATCTTTTCTTTCCATTGTTCAACTGGACAACTCCTCTAAGTACATTGTCCAGCTTAAAAAAACAATTCTCATATACTTTATTACAGAATTCTGAGTCAATGGTGTCCTTAGTTCGTTCTGTATCCTTTATATCATGGCTAGAGCAAAGTGGTTAAAAAGAGCAGCACTTTTCTGGAGGATGCGTCTTTTCCTGCATTGGTCTAATATGCCATTGATTTGAATAAGAATTGTGTAACATCTCACTTCTTCTGTGGTGGCGCTGCAGGAATGATCAAACACTTATTGACAGGTTTTCCTGCAGAATACAGGCCCTTGCTGGGGTGTTCATGTAGGGGTATTCTTAGGACTTGATTCATTAAGACTTTCGATTTTCACACCAGTATTGATGAGGAAATTATGGTAAGATGCTCCTGACAAGTGGTGTGCAAATTTTACTCCTGTCAAAGACTGGAGTAAGATTTGTAACGTAATTTGCATTCTTGCTTGTCATACATTATACTACCATAGCACCACACCCCTGCCGCATCCTCGCTCCACCCATTTTGACGGAACTGGGCAGAACTGGCTTGAATACAACAAAAGTCGAAAGATTTTTAATGAATCAGAGCCTTAGTAATCAGCCTATTGTTAAGTGACCATGCTAATTCAATAGGTGCTATCCAAAAATGTGAGCACCTTTAAGTGATAATATATTTTTAGGCAAGTCAGTGAATTTCTCTGGACCTTAGGTAAGTGGCCTCAGACTTCATAGGGGTTTTTATAATATATGATATAAAATAATAATTCTCATTATAAACCATGTTTGTTCTCAGGCTTGGTGGTTTACTAGAGGAGATTCAAGGACAAATCCAAAATCAACGCAAGTGGGCTGAATCCCAGCTAGAAAGAACAGCTGATGAGCAGACCCAGCACATACAACAACTCATTAATGCTCTGAGAGAAAGAATGGTGGGTTGTATATCCCAAATCCATCAGATTTTTTTTTCTTTACAGCTTATATTTGGTATTTTTTATAGTTATGTGTACATTCAATTTTTAATTGATTACAGGTGTAGCAAACTTTAACTTAAAGGGATCCTGTCACCAGATTTGGTGTCTATAAGCTGCGGCCACCTCTAGTGAGTTCTTATATGCAGCATTCCAGAATACTGTATATAAGAGCCAGTATTATGTGAAAACACCTTTATAATACTCATCTAAGGGTCGGTCCGGTCCAATGGGTGTTGCTGCTCTCTGGCCAGCGCCTCCTCTCTGCTGTGATCTCCATCCTCTTTCTACCCAGCCCAGTATAGATGGCGCGTCTACATCATCCACACAGGCCGGCATTGCGGTCCTGCACAGGCGCACTTTGATCTGCCCCGCTGAGGGCAGGGTCCTGCTCTCAAGCTACAATCTATGAGGAAATAGGGGAGACACAAAAGGTACATGGTAAAAAAGTGCTTTTCATGTCCATCAATAGACAAAATAGGGAATGCAAAGAACCTTGCATGAAGCAGTAACCAGCCAGTATGTGTACAAGTAGAGATACAGAGAGCTAGTAAGGCCATGGGTGATTTGTAAGCAGATGATACAGATTTGGGAGGAAATTTTGAAAGGACAAAGCGGGAATAGTTAGATAAGTGAGGTGGGGGAGATAGGCCAGTCTAAAGAAATGCGTTTTAGGGCACGTTTAAATTTGGGGGTATTATGAACTAATCCAATTGTCTTGGGTAATGCATTCGAGAGAATTGGCGCAACTCCTAAAAAGTCTTGAAAATGGGAGTGGGAGGTTCACAATGTTGAGGAGATTAGTCTTAAGTCATTAGGGGAGTGGAGGGCATGGGTAGGGTAATAGAGATGAGGGAGGAGATGTAGGAAGGTGCAGAACTGTGGAGAGCTTTGTGGCTGAGAGTTGTAAGAACAAATTTGACAGCTCGTTGCCTGCCTGGCAATTTACAGGATGTTTTTTAAATTGTAGGTAGTATGGACTGTGGTACTGTTCTTTTTTCCATTTGGGACCCCCATTAGTACTGAGGATTGGTGTAGGGCTCTACATTTATCAGCTATTCTTTGTTTAGGTAATCATTTTAAATATAAAGAATAATCCTTTCAACAAAATAAAAAAAATGTAATAAAACATAATAGACTGCTACCCACCATGTAATGCTGGTTGTTTCTGTTTACCAGACACATGCTCTTCCTTCCCCGATTAATCATTTCCACAGTCGTACTGTTATTCCTTGTAATTGAACCATCCTGAGAAATAAGTCGTTATTTTGAACATTGATGTATTTTACTGAATTAAAATAGCATCATTTATAATGTGCTAGAAATATGATTATTTCAGTAAGTGCATTATTGTCATTTACAGGACATTATCACCGCCAGTGTTTAATGCAGCTCCAGATTTAATGTATGGTCGGAGGTGCCAAAATGCTGAAAGTAATAAATGAAGACATTTCCAAAAAATGAGGTCACTACCTTTGTTTTAGCATAGATCTGATTCAGCAGAGGCAGAAGTGAGGACTCCCGGTCTCTAAATCTGGCGCCAACGTCTCTGTTTTGCAGCAGTTATCACTGTTTTCCATTTTTAGGAAACTCCATAATGTAATATTTGAATTTTGCTTTCTTAGGACACTACAGAAAAAAGACTCCAGGACAATGTATATCACTTGACTTTGAAAGTAGACAACACCGACCAGGCACAACGACTGGAAGGCAAGTTCAGCAAGCTGAGGCATGCAGAGGACAAGATGGCCGCCAAAATCACAAAACTGGAAAGCCATATGTGGGATGAAATTGAGAACATGAAAAGTGAATACAGAGCAGGCAAGTCATTGCCCTGAGAATCACAGCTTCCAGCTCACTCAAGACCTACCACAACATCGCACACATTAGCTTTTAATTAAAAAGAAATCCACTCAGGTTTCTGAGAATACTCTATGCATTTCAATGAGCGAGTGGGAAGAGGTGAAAGATGTGTTCTCTCTAATAAGTGCTGTAAATGGAGCTCTGTGATTACACGATTTGGTAAAAAGCAAAGAAAATGCTCTTTTGCCGAACTTATTAATGTAAGGCCAGCCAATTAGAGGGATAAAAGAGTTTAATATCCAGAATATATCATTATTTCATAGATTATTCCACTGTACAATCTGTCATTACATATTGTTAAACCTGTTAGACATAAATTTCAGTTTATGGCTACAAAAAAACCCAAAAATTATTTAGCAGGATTAACACGGCATTTGTCCAATGTTCAATTACACATTCAATGGCTGTTGGCCGAACCATGTGTCAGCCGATCATCTGGCTGACAGCCATTTAATCCGTCTCTCCTATACACAGGAGTAATGATCTTTATGAGAAAGCTGCTGACAGAAATCTCTGTCGGTGGCTTCTCTTCGGGATTACAAAGTGATCAGCAGTGCAAAATCAGACAAGCCCGATCGCCATCTACGATGATCAGTTGGCCGGCACCCCCACCATGCCGTCACGTGAAGTGTGTATATACTTTTTTATTATAAGGGAAGCACACACAGGGAATGAGAAGCAGTAGTGGACAACCTTTCTTAAGGACTATATCTTTGAACAAGCCTCCCATCAATAAACATCATGTACATAGTGCAAAAAATCCTCAAGATCTCAGACAAGACAGAGGACCAAATTTACTATAGAAGTATATTACAAATATTTAGCAATTTTAGTGTGATTGAGACGTAAAGTTAAAGAGGGTTCTCCAAGAAATGTATAAAACACATAAAATATACATTTAAATATTAAACATTTTATAAATACCTTTATGTAGCAAAAAAGTATTCTTTTAACTACTGCTCTGTCTTGATTCCAAGATGTCAGCTAACATCAATCACACCCTGTCCTAGATCTCAGAGAACAAGCAATAGTGCTGCATGAAGCATTAGACACAGGTCACGTCAGAGCAGCGTCCTGCAGTGTCAGGCATCATGAACACACATTCCTCGGTTCAGTCAATTTGAGAGGACACTGAGCTGTGTGGACTAAAGGAGGAGAGAAATATTGTTTTTAGCTGACTGGTAGATAGCCGAGAATGAACATTCATCTCAGTCAGCCTGACAGTTTAAGTGCGTCTGTCTGGCGCTTCACGAAGTCAGTCCTACTGCATGTCCTGGCAGTTGCCATGTTTAAAATCTCGACACAGAGCAGTAGATAAAAGTATAACTTTTTGCTAAATACAGTTATTTAGAAAAATGTTCAATATTTAAATACAAGTAAAATATATCTTTGTACCGTGTTAGCCAGTAGAGATAAAAAAATTGTTTAAAAGAACTGAAGTCCTCAGTGGTTGATACCTTTTAATGGCTAACTGAAAAGATGGTAATAATTGCAAGCTTTCGAGACTACTCAGGTCTCTTCATCAGGCATGGTATAACACAAAATCTGAAGAGTCACATATTTATACACAACAGGACTTAGAATGGCGCAGTAAAAAAACAACAACCAAGTTATATAAAACAGAACTATCACTATGGCAGGGGGGCAAACTGTTGTGGCCATACATTTTTCTGCAGTTCAGTGTGAAAGTTTTATTGTCCTCTGATAACGATAACGGTCACAGCCCGGACCAGACCCTTATCAGAGGACAATAAAACTTTCACACTAAACTGCAGCAAAATTTATGGCCACAACAGTTTGCCCCCCTGCCATAGTGATAGTTCTGTTTTATATAACTTGGTTGTTTTTTTTTACTGCCCCATTCTATGTCCTGTTGTGTATAAATATGTGACTCTTCAGATTTTGTATTATACCATGCCTGATGAAGAGACCTGAGTAGTCTCGAAAGCTTGCAATTATTACCATCTTTTCAGTTAGCCATTAAAAGGTATCAACCACTGAGGACTTCAGTTCTTTTAAACAATTTTTCAATATTTAAATGTTATTTGTTTTATTACATTTCTTGGAGAAACCCTTTAAGAAGTGACATTTAATAACAGAAAAACATAGTTATGGATCATATTAATGTACAGTGCTGTGCAAATTAATTGGGACAAAGCAGAAAAAAACCCCACATTTTATATTTAATATTTAATAATAAAATGTTATAATGCACTGTTACATACCAATTTTAGTAAGAAATATGTCCTCCTTTAGCAGATATGAGATTTTCAATGCGTTTTTACATTGATTCTACCAAGTTGCATAAATTCTTCAATTCTTCATCATGGAACCACACTTGTATGGCACTGTTTATCATGCGTTCTTTGGTTGAACACTCCATTTTGCTAAGACGTCTCTTCACAATGCTCCACAAATTTTCTATAGGATTTAATCTGGTGAATTGCCAATCCAGCACTTTTCCTTTATTTTCTTCCAGGAATTTCTTCACACACTTGGAATTGTGGCATGGGGCCAAATCTTGTTGAAATGTCCCTTCAAATTTACGCATGAATGGCACAATAAAAACGTTTTAAAACGTCTATGTATTTGGATGAATTTATCATACAATCAACAGGAAATAAGCTCCCTTTACGATCAGCTGTAAAAAAGCCCCAAAACATCTGTTTTTGAGGGTGTTTTAGAGTTTGTTGAATATGATCAGCTCGCAATGGTTCAATTTTGCTTCTTCTAACAACACTTGCTCTGTATCCTTGAACAAAAAGATGGATTTCATCATTGAAAATTACCTTTTTCCACTGGCTAGTTGTCCAAGATTTATATTTTTCTGCCCATGCGAGTCATTTTGACTTCATTGGAGATGTCAGAAGTTGTTTCTTTATTGGCTTTGTTGCCCTCCGACCAACTTCCAGAAGCCTGCGCCGTACAGTCGAATCGTTAATAAGATTTAAGAAAAATCCATGTCAGAAGCCCACATTTTTTAAAATGTTTTCAGATATGCCACTTTTTTTAGCTTTCTTTTTCTTCTTTCTTTAAATGTTTTTTTTAGCCTTTTGACACTATCAAGTTTGGAGCACATTCCACAAGAAATCTCTATCAAGAAAGTGACATTTTTTCTACAGCTAGGTCCTCACAACCTTGTGAAAAAAATTGCTATATAAATAGCAAAGTGGAATTCCCATTGAAATCAATAAGAAGGGTATTTAAAGAGTATTTTAATCAGTTTTTCATGTGGATTATGTGATCTGCTTCTGGACGAAAAACACACTTCACTAGTGATGAGCGAGTACTAAAATGCTCGGGAGCTCGAGGCTCGGGCCGAGCATCCCAAGATACTCGTGTACTCGGCCCGAGCACCGAGCCCAATGTTATCCTATGGGAGACCCGAGTATTATTCTGAAATGACCCCGGCAGCATGTAGAAACCATAAAACTGTAAATTAAAAAAAAAAACGTGCGTGTGTGTGTGTAAGCGTGCATATATATATATACACGCGGAGTGGAGTGCGGGAGGGGCCGTAGCCGAGCGGGGAAGTGTCGGGCTAAAGGCACGGTCATGCTGTGAGGGCCGGCCAATCACTGCAATTCCACAAGTAACAGGGCTGTGGCATTGCAGTGGTCAGCCAGCCAATCCCTGCATAAGGGCTGGCTCTAAAAAGAGCGCCAACATGCAGGAATGTAGACCACGAGTACAGCACGAGTATCGCGAAATTACTCGGTCCCCGCCGAGTAGCCCGAGTACAGTGATACTCGTGCGAGTACCGAGTAGTGACAAGCATACTCGCTCAACACTACACTTCACACATAAAAGGGTTCTTCCCTTTCAGCATTCTGATTGCCATCTGTGTGACTGTGTTAAAAATGATAAAAAACAGACAGTACAAGCCCATCCCAGGTCCAGCTGTGGCTGTCACTGCTCTGGTTATCATTTATTGGCTGCATTGGTTGAGCCAATCACTGAGCTCAGCAACTCGCGCTACCTACATCAGCGGAGCTGCTGAAATGTGACATCGCTGCAGCAGGTAAACAATCTCAGGAACAACGGCGGAGACACTCTGCTTGAACTATGAAGGGCAAGAACGGCTGTTTCTATTCTTCAAACAGGCACATTAATGGGCTGCAGAATGTTGAAAGGGGAAAAATCCTTTAAGATATGTTCACACTGAGTTTTTGGAAAACAAACTTTGCAGAAACTTTCCAACTTCTTGCCAAAAACTCAAAACGTCTTAAAATTTTGGAGTTTTGGCACTAAATGCTCAGCAAAAAGATTCAGTCTGAACTTCCCCCAAAGCAGCACATACAGTTAGGTCCAGAAATATTTGGACAGTGACACAATTTTCGCGAGTTGGGCTCTGCATGCCACCACATTGGATTTGAAATGAAACCTCTACAACAGAATTCAAGTGCAGATTGTAACGTTTAATTTGAAGGTTTGAACAAAAATATCTGATAGAAATTGTAGGAATTGTACACATTTCTTTACAAACACTCCACATTTTAGGAGGTCAAAAGTAATTGGACAAATAAACCAAACCCAAACAAAATATTTTTATTTTCAATATTTTGTTGCGAATCCTTTGGAGGCAATCACTGCCTTAAGTCTGGAACCCATGGACATCACCAAACGCTGGGTTTCCTCCTTCTTAATGCTTTGCCAGGCCATTACAGCCGCAGCCTTCAGGTCTTGCTTGTTTGTGGGTCTTTCCGTGTTAAGTCTGGATTTGAGCAAGTGAAATGCATGCTCAATTGGGTTAAGATCTGGTGATTGACTTGGCCATTGCAGAATGTTCCACTTTTTTGCACTCATGAACTCCTGGGTAGCTTTGGCTGTATGCTCGGGGTCATTGTCCATCTGTACTATGAAGCGCCGTCCAATCAACTTTGCGGCATTTGGCTGAATCTGGGCTGAAAGTATATCCCGGTACACTTCAGAATTCATCCGGCTACTCTTGTCTGCTGTTATGTCATCAATAAACACAAGTGACCCAGTGCCATTGAAAGCCATGCATGCCCATGCCATCACGTTGCCTCCACCATGTTTTACAGAGGATGGGGTGTGCCTTGGATCATGTGCCGTTCCCTTTCTTCTCCAAACTTTTTTCTTCCCATCATTCTGGTACAGGTTGATCTTTGTCTCATCTGTCCATAGAATACTTTTCCAGAACTGAGCTGGCTTCATGAGGTGTTTTTCAGCAAATTTAACTCTGGCCTGTGTATTTTTGGAATTGATGAATGGTTTGCATCTAGATGTGAACCCTTTGTATTTACTTTCATGGAGTCTTCTCTTTACTGTTGACTTAGAGACAGATACACCTACTTCACTAAGAGTGTTCTGGACTTCAGTTGATGTTGTGAACGGGTTCTTCTTCACCAAAGAAAGTATGCGGCGATCATCCACCACTGTTGTCATCCGTGGACGCCCAGGCCTTTTTGAGTTCCCAAGCTCACCAGTCAATTCCTTTTTTCTCAGAATGTACCCGACTGTTGATTTTGCTACTCCAAGCATGTCTGCTATCTCTCTGATGGATTTTTTCTTTTTTTTCAGCCTCAGGATGTTCTGCTTCACCTCAATTGAGAGTTCCTTAGACCGCATGTTGTCTGGTCACAGCAACAGCTTCCAAATGCAAAACAACACACCTGTAATCAACCCCAGACCTTTTAACTACTTCATTGATTACAGGTTAACGAGGGAGACGCCTTCAGAGTTAATTGCAGCCCTTAGAGTCCCTTGTCCAATTACTTTTGGTCCCTTGAAAAAGAGGAGGCTATGCATTACAGAGCTATGATTCCTAAACCCTTTCTCCGATTTGGATGTGAAAACTCTCATATTGCAGCTGGGAGTGTGCACTTTCAGCCCATATTATATATATAATTGTATTTCTGAACATGTTTTTGTAAACAGCTAAAATAACAAAACTTGTGTCACTGTCCAAATATTTCTGGCCCTGACTGTACACTATAGGTCATTTTATATAGACAGCTTTTTCACCTTGTCGTCTAATTTTAAAAAAATACTGGGAAAGGTCCTCCTTAAAATAAACTAGACAATCTCAATAATTCTGATTTGTGCATTTTCCATTTTCTGTTGCTTACAGCATTCTCTTATACCATTGTTTCATTTTCAGGTTTTAAGGCGATCCAGGAATCCCTGAATTCTCTTCAGCAAATTCAAGAGACAAAAGTGAAACTAGAAAGTAAAAAATTCCAAAAAGACATAAAGCAAATACGACGAAAAATAGTGGAGCTGAAAGACGTGTGAGATATTGTTCAATATTAGCTCCTGCTGGGGTGGTTACATTATAGGTGCCTGTCAAATGATCCCAGTGCTTGCCCCCTGGTGCACTTACTATGTGATTTGTTTATTGTGTAAACTTTCTTTTTTACTTAGTATTCCTCCCTTTGGAAAAAAAAAATCAGAATTTTTTGGCAACGTTACACGCAGATTTTTGTGAAGTATTGGAATGTAATAAAGCTACACTGAAATCTGTAAAATATAAGAGAATAAAGGGTGCTTTACACGCTGCGACATCGCTAACGATCTCGTTAGTGATGTAACACGCCAGATGGCACATACGATTTGACGAGATCGCACATGTGACCGGCGCTTAAAAAAAAAAGCAACAAAAAACTATGACCTATGTGCGATCTCGGCAAATCTTATCTGCGATCTGGCGTGTCACATCGCTAACGAGATCGCTAGCGATGTCGCAGCGTGCAAAGCATCCTTAAGTGTAAGAATCATAATGATCATGATGCAATATACTAAAAGGGGCAGCCCCCTACACCTAGCTTCATGTCTGTTGTCTTCTTGGTACCTTTCTACGAGTATGGGATCAAACCAATAAATAACTAATGTGGAATTGAAGTGGATTTGAGGCTCAGATTCCACATCGCGAATTCCCAGCAACTTACTGGACACAAAAAACTTTTGGCACATATCACAGATTTCACCACCTGGAATGTGAAGGGTGAAATTTGCAGCCAAATACAATCTGATAATATCTATTACAAATGATAAGTCCCTGAATGGGGCACATCAACTACAATAGGTCTTCTTTAAGTTGTGGTCTTTCTAGTTATAGCCCAGAAAAATCTGTAGGTGGTGCAGAATTTTATTTATATATATATATATTTTTTAAAGGGATTGTTATTATCAGCATTATCAGTAGGTGGCCGACACCTCAAACAAAGAGCTGGTTCTCCTTTGGGCTGCCATGGCCAGCTAGGAAAAAGGTAATATTACGCGGTGGCCATTAAATTGAGTGGCCATTCGAAGTTGTAATTTTATTTTATTTTCATAAACCAATAGCACTTGTGAAAATAAGAAACTGTAATTGTCAGAAAAAAATATGCTTCTTTCTCTTCCTGAACTAATCATTCATCCTCCAAATTTTCAGTTCTCGACAAAAATTTGTCTTCAGTGAATACAGACTTTCCCATTATTGAAATAGGAGATGGCAGTTGGTGCTCAGAAGGTTCTATGGAGAACTGTAGCTGTTAATTCAAGAGAACTTGCAGCAGAAGGTCTGTGTCTGCCTCTAGATCCTCCCTCTTCATAGAATTCTATGAGCACCAAATATGATCTCCTGTCTCAGTAATGTGACCTTTGGTCTGAATTGAATACTGATTTTTCACACTTGAACCATTAATTGAGCAGGAAGTAATAGATCCAGGAGGAAAAAGAAGTAGATTTGTCTGGTCGGATATATTACAAAGTTGCTTATTTTCATTTTCACTATTGATTTCTGAAATAAAAATTTAAGTGATGGTTATCCACCAGAAACTGAGTAGCATTTATAAAAATATATTTTTATTCCAGCTAACAGAAGGTGTCCTTACCAAAAACCTCTCCCTCCCCTTTGAGAAACACATGCAGTATAATAGGCAGCGTAATAGGCCATATAGACAGGTGCTTTTTCCTAAGACAATACCTTTAAATCTACAAATGAAGGCTGTTTATGATCTCTGACTCGCACAGACAATATTTCTCGATCTTTCTCCTGATGGACTTGATTTATGACCTATAGGCTTTGTCACATTTCAAAAGAAAATGAAGGTCTGTCCTGCACACAGGGGTCATAAGGGACAAGGAAGATGTTGTACAAGGAATAGAAGGGATTGTGCCTTCTAGATACAACGCAGTTGCACTATGAATATCTTTTTGTACTCAATGTTTTAATCTGTTCTTATAGCCTTACATTTTATATTGAATATCTTCTATTTCCTGCACTTTACTGAGTGGTATTTTTCTGAAATTTTCTTTTTTTTTTTTTGTATAAGTAAATGCAAATACTGCACTAATTATCTTTGTTGGTACAAAAATAAATCTGTTTTCAGTACAGGATTTGAGTCACCAGTCTTAATTTTGTAGTACGTGGTATGATTGAAAAAAACACAAATTAGGAGACTTGCAAGGTGCCATGTTATTACCAAAGGGGTGACAGTAGCTGAAAAGTGCGTGCTCTGCCTATACTGCGTATTAAATAGTACAATGTGACTCATAACCGTGAGCGTTAGTCGGCTTTGTTTAGAACTGCAATCTCATTCATTTCTTTTGTATAATATACAAAACTGCAATTGTGATAATGGTTTCATAAAGAGATGAAGGATATCTCATTGGTTCATGCTTCCTCATGTCTTGAAGGGCTAATTTGACATTTCGTCCATATACCTGGAATGAAGTATAAAAAGCAACTAAGTACTTAAGGCCGCTTTACACACAGCAATATCGCTAACGAGATATCGTTGGGGTCACGGAATTCGTGACGCACATCCGGCCTCGTTAGCGACATTGCGTGTGACACTAAAAAGCGACTGCTAATGATCCGAAAAGTGCCAAAAATCATTGGTTGTTGACACGTCATTCGTATCCCAAAAATCGTTGCTTGTTTGGTACGCAGATTGTTTGTCGTTCCTGAGGCAGCACACATCGCTACGTGTGAAACCCCGGGAACGACGAACAACAATGTTCCTGCGTCCTCCGGCAACGAGGTGGGAGTGACGTTCATGCGGCTGCCCTCCGCTTTCTATTGGTGGCCTGCCGTGTGATGCAGCATGAACCTCCCCCTTAAAAAAATAGGTTGTTCACCAACCACAGCGATGTTGTTAAGAAGGTAAGTTCGTGTGACACGTACCAGCGATATTGTTCGCTACGGGCAGCGTTTTGCCTATGACGCACAAATGACGGGGGCGGGTGCGATCGCTAGCGATGTCGCAGCGTGTAAAGCTGCCCTTACAGTGGGTGAAATAAGTATGGAACATAGTTACATAGGTTGAAAAAAGACCTAGGTCCATCTAGTTCAACCTTCCTCCACCAATTATACATTTTATTAAGTCATTTATAACCGACAATGTTGTGTGTACTGAGGAAATCATCCAGCCCTTTTTCAAAAGTTGTTATAGTGTCTACCATTATTATCTGTTGTGGTAGGGCATTCCATAGTCTGACTGCTCTAACTGTAAAGAACCCTTTCCTATTTAACGGCTGGAATCGCTTTTTTTCCATTCGCAGTGAATGCCCCCTGGTCCTTATTATTGTCTTTGGAAGGCATACGTCATGTCCCAGTCATTTATATTGACCACACATGTATTTATACATATAAATGAGATCTCCTCTAAGACATCTTTATTCTAACCTAAACAAATCCAACTTTTTCAACCTCTCATCATATGGAAGGCTTTAAAATTACTGTAAATAAGCTTTATTGGCAGGACCAAATACACATTAGTTGTGCCAAAACAATAGGGACTGTGGGGATGATGGGTAAGGACTGTAGGATGGATGGAGGCGCATCCAGGGTGGATGGGTAAGGACTTTAGGATGGATGGGGGCGCATCCAGGGTGGGGACTGTAGGAAAGATGGATGGGGGCACATCAAGGTTGGGCACTGTAGGAATGATGGATGGGGGCACATCAAGGCTGGAGACTGTAGGAACGATATCTGGGGGCACATCAAGGGTGGGCACTGTAGGAAGCTATGGAAGTCCATGGCTTATTTTAGTTCTCTTTCTCAAAGTCTATGACATTTGCTCACATACCGTGCAGCTATCTCCACTGTGCTCTCTTCGTCCTTCATGGAGCTGAAATTCGGGAAGAGATTGGAGAGTCTCCTGAAGTAAGTGTCCCTCACTTCTGAGTATATGGTGCAGCGTAGCAGGAAGTGGGTTTCATCCTCCATTTTCTCCAGGTCACCGTGTTGGCACAGTCTGTCCTCCCTAAGCTTGTAGTTCTGCTTGTGTCAGCCGGATTCGATGGCTAGACTGTGGACACTGAGTCTATATCGGCTTAGGGTCATGCAGTCTCTGGGATCTAGGAGTTTCTCCAGATTGGAGGCCAGTCTGTAGTCTCTCTTTAGACTATGGTACGTGGTTAGTTTCTGTGAGATGTTGATATCAGACTTCCAGACACTGACATACCTCTCCTGGTCCTCGTCTAACATCTTCTCGATTCTGGCTTTTGCCAGGCTGCTGTGATTGGTCATTTTGTATAGTTGGGATTGGGAGAGCTGTGCCGGGGGTCCTGGTTCATCTGGGCTACCTATATGTATCAGGGCTTTATGGTGATGGGAAATTGGATTGCTACCCTGTAAGTGAGCCCGAAATGACAGTACCCTCTTCAGAACTGCTAGGTGTAGAGGGAATCTGTCCAGCTCGGCCCGACAGGCACTGCTGGAGGTGCTTAGATGGACCTGGAGAAGTTGCTTACAAAATTTCAGGTGGAATATTTCTGTTGGGTTGGAATCCCACCTTGACCAATATGGGTAAGTATTAGGGCCCCAGACTTCGCTGCCGTACAGGAGGATTGGGGCGATGATGGAATCGAAGATTTTTCACCAGGGTAGTAGTAAAGTTACCCACGATTGAACTGACTCTAACTTATGAATGTCCTTTTCAAAATGTGGAACCCAAAACTGGATCCCATATCTTACATGTGGCCTTACAAGTGATTTATAGAGGGGTATCAATACGTTGGGATCACAGAATCTCATCTCTTTTTTTTTATACATCCCAATGTTTGCTTTTGCAGCTGCTGCTTGACATTAAGTGCTGCTGCTCAGCTTACTTGTAACCGGAATACCAAAGTCATTCTCCTGTTCTGTAGTCCTGAGTATACATCCAATTAATGTATATGCAGCTATAGGATTAGTCCGTCCTAGGTGCATTACTTTACATTTATCAACATTAAACCACATTTGCCAAGTATCTGCCCATTCTGACATCTTATCCAGATTTGTTTGTAATATTGTACTATCAAGATCAGTTTTTAATATCCTAGTTTGGTGTCATCAGCAAAGACTGAACCTTTACTATCAGTCCCATCCACAAGGTCATTAATAAATAGATTAAAATGAATTTGTCCTAGCACAGATCCCTGCGGCACCCCACTGCTGACTATAGCCCATTTAGAGAATGTACCATTTATAACTACTCTTTGTTTCCTATCTTTTAGCCAATTCCTTACCCAGTAGCATATAGTTTACCTAGTCCTTGCTTCTGGAGCTTTAGTATAAGGCTATTATGTGGTACAGTATCAAATGCCTTTGCAAAGTCCAAATAAATCACATCAGCTGCATTACCAATATCCAGGTTTGCGCTTACCTCCTCATAGAACCCCAACATGTTGGTTAGACATGACTTACAGTATCTTTCATGAATCCATGCTGTCAGTTATTATATTATTTTCTGCAACATATTTTTGCAAATCATCCCTTAAAATGCCCTCAAAAACTTTGCACACTACGGTCAGACTTGCTGGATGGTAGTTGCCTGGATCCACCCTCTTACCTTTCTTAAATATCCGTACCACATCAGCAATCCTCCAATCATGAGGCACCAACCCTGTTACAAGAGTCAAAGAAGATGAGATACAGAGGTCTGTCAATTACTGAGCTCAATTCCCTCAATATTCGTGGATGAATGTTACCAATTTTCTATTAAACATATAGTCATAGCCAAAGGTGCTGGCAAACTGTGATGGTGGGATATGGTGTACTGTATATCATGTTGTAAAGGGTCTTATTTTAGGCTTGGTTCATTGTCCGTTATTTGAATTGCTTGTGTGTACATTGTATTGTCAGTTTGAGTGTGGTGGGACACAAAGGGAAGCTTGTCCTTCCAACCCTACTGCTGTACAAGGGACTATCTACAGCTTCTCCATCCAATACAAGCATGGAAGCCAACACCAGAATGCTGATGGACTGTCCTGGCAAGAACCATAACTATCAACAGCTGAGCAACATGGACTTAAGTGAGATGGCCAGAGGTCTGTGTAGACCTCATGGCATACTCACTTATTTAGAAGGAGGGAGAGGTTGTGATGGTGGGATATGGGGGGGGGGGAGTTGTATCATGTGCGCAGATTCCTATTTTAAGCTTGGTTCACTGTCCATAATATGTATTGCTTGTGTGTACATTGTATTGCCTGTAGGTAATCGACCTCTGTAGTGTTTGTCCCTATGTGTGTGGGAAGGTGGGCCTGGAATCCACCTAACCTCTTTGCTTACCTAGGGGGGATGAGGCAGTCTGAGAACTTGAAGACAGAAGGAAGAAGATTGATCCTCTGGGAGGGAAAATCTGAGGTTGCGGCCAGCATGCCAGAGAGACTGTGAAAAAGCCCCATTTGCCTGGAAAAGAACTGCTGGAGGATTGTGACTGATCCCCGGGACATTTATGTCATTACTGGACAATTTTACCCTGTGTTTTGTGGATTATGTTATGGACCATTTGATTTGCTTGGAATAAATGCTCTTTCGATTGTACAGCCATCTCTCGATCTGTTGATTGTGTGATATGGGAGAAAGACCCCGTCACAGCAACTTTTAAATTGTTCCAGATAATGAAGTATTTCTCCCAGAATATTATTGCAATTACACAAAATTGTTAGCATCTTTCCCAAAATGGGGCTAAACAACTTAGTTTCAAGCATGTGATGCTCGTTCAAACTCACCTGTTGTAGAACCAGTGTCCCTGCACTACTTGCCCCCCTCCCAGCAGGGACACCGTCTCATGTACTGCTGCGGCCGGCTCACACTGCTTTACCTGGGTTCCGCGCAATCCTCCTCGTGAGTCTCCCCTCCTTCCTCTTCCTTAGGCCTGTGTATGCCAACAGGTCCTTCAGGAGTGTGACTAGGGCATGTGCGCAGACAGCTGCCCTTCTCTTAAAGGGCCAGCATGCCATTTCCTGGAAGTACCTCAGCCCATCGCTGAGAGGCACTTGGTACTTAAGACACAAACCCACTAGGGGCGGTGCCTGAGCAACGTGGTTAGTTAGTGGTCTGTTCCCTAGATAACTAATTGTCAGGTCCCCTTGAGCACTGTCTGTGTACAGTGTCCTATTTCTGTTTCGCCTGCCCTGTCAGTACCCCAGTGCCTGTTCATCCTGGCGTGTTATCTGCCTCAGCCACTTAGTCAAGCCCCTCCCACTAAAAGGTAAGCCCGGACTCCCCGTGGTCCAGTGGATCCACTTTATCTTGCCACTTTACCATAACCAGCAACGTTACAGTTTGCTCAGGCCAAGGACTCTGCTGACTCTGACTCTCCGCCACGGCTTGAACTATTCCGTGAGATGCTACAAGAAGTGCCTGGTTTGTGCCCTTCCATCCCAATCTTCTGTGGTTCCTTCTTGCCAAATGGTCTTGCTTGTTATCAAGTACGCCTTTGGAGAAAGCCACGGCGAAACGCGTCAGGTATCCCATTGGTAAGGCTTTGTTAATATGTAGCATGTGACATATTTTATTTATTTGCATTTGTTAGTTTTTTCCTACCCAGTTGATACATATTTTTTTCCCCCTAATATATGTATTATTATAATTGTTTTCATTTGCCATCGTATTATCATCTACTCCACATTGCTACTCTATTATGCCTTTGTCATCCTTATATGAATGAAGTTGCTACCATATATTAGTTTGTGGCACATTTAGCATTCGCTAATTTTGTTGCTTATTTTTCACAATTTGTGATTAAGAGTACACATACTGTTATTCTATATTGTACACTGTTATTTTTCCAGTAAATTGGAGACATTGTCTGAGGGTTCACAGGTATAGACAGAAGTACATATTTTTTTGCCATGAGATATTTTTATGTGCCACTTATTAACTTCTTCATTCTATACTGCTGTGTAATCTTATATTCTTCTTAATTTTTGCAATATAGATGAATTTTGTATCAATTTTGGTTTGATTTATTCCAGTGTAGTTTTATAGGTGTTACAACATAAATATATGTATTAATTGGTATAATTTTTTTTATTCTTTATTTTCAGATTTATTTATTTAAATTTACATGTTATTTCACTTTTTTACTTAGTTCTTTCATGGGACTTTAACTTTTTTTGTTCTAATTGCTGGTATTATGCATTGCCATGCATAAGCATGGCAATACATTACACCTGTTTGTGTCACACTGACAGATCGCCTATTAGACCCTGCTTCTGGCTGAGTCTAACAGGCCACCATATATGTCAGACCTGAAGGTCATCATTTGATATCTGGCTGCCATGACAACCCTCAGCTACCCTGTAATCATGTCTCAGGAGTGCCGGAGGTGTGAGAGAAGTAGTGCACTCCATTTCACAAACTTGTACATGCTGCAATCGCTATTTATGGAAGCATATAGAACAAGGTTCCCCAACTCCAGTCCTCAAGGGCCACCAACAGTGCATGTTTTCAGGATTTCCTTAGCATTGCATGGGTGTTGGAATCATCAACTGTGCAGGTGATTAAATTATCACATGTGCAATACTAAAGAAATACTGAAAACATGCACTGTTGGCGGCCCTTGAGGACTGGAATTGGGGACCCATGATATAGAAGATAGCACTGAGATTACCTCATTGTGACCTGAACCAATTGTGTCCCGATGATGTCGCCGATCAAAACTATGGTTCTGTACAGGAAACCTGACACCTGACTCAGGGGGTCCAGATCCGAGCCTGACCGCTGTCCGTAAACAAACATCAGTGTTGTATATAGCCCTGCAAGTAGCGATGTTTATTTACTATCGTTAGTCCAGAACAAGTTTTGTTTTTGGGTTTTAATTTTTCTCCTCCCCTTTTTCCAAAGAACCAAAACTATTGACATATACATATGAGAACTTGTTTTTTTGTAAGATGAGGAAAATAAAAACTTCAAGTGCAGTTAAATGGTAAAAAAACATTTCTTTCATTTTTTTGGTGTTAAGCGGGCGTTACACGCTGCAACATCACTAGCAATGTCGCAAGCAATAGCACCCGCCCCCGTCGGTGGCGCGTCACGGGGTGATCGCTGCCGTAGCGAACAATATCACTGCGGCAGCATCACACGCAATTACCTGTTCACCGACGTCGCTGTGGCCGCTGAACAATCTCTCCTTTAAGGGGGAGGTTCGTTCGGCGTCACAGTGGCGTCACTAAGCGGCCGCCCAATAGAAGCGGAGGGGCGGAGATGAGCGGCCGGAACATCCCGCCCACCTCCTTCATTCCTCATTGCCGGCAGCCGCAGGTGTGATGTTGTTCCTCATTCCTGCGGTGTCACATATAGCGATGTGTGCTGCCGCAGGAACGACGAACAACCTGCGTTCCAAACGAGGAACGATTTTTTAAAAATGAGCGACGTGTAAACGACGAACGATTTGACACCTTTTTGCGATTGTTACAGATTGCAAAAAGGTGTCACACACACCGACATCGCTAACGAGGCCGGATGTGCGTCACCAACACCGTGACTCCGACGATATCTCATGAGCGATATCGTTGTGTGTAAATGGGCCTTTAGTGTGGTAAAAAAATAACCTTAAACATGAATCTTCAGGACAGTATGATTATACAGTGCCTTGCGAAAGTATTCGACCCCCTTGAATTTTTCCACCTTTTCCCACATTTCAGGCTTCAAACATAAAGATAAAAATTTTAATGTTATGATGAAGAATCAACAACAAGTGGGACACAATTGTGAAGTTGAACGAAATTCCTTGCTTATTTTAAACTTTTTTAAAAAATAAATAACTGAAAATTGGGGCGTGCAATATTATTTGGCCCCTTTACTTTCAGTGCAGCAAACTCACTGCAGAAGTTCATTGAGGATCTCTGAATGATCCAATGTTGTCCTAAATGACTGATTATGATAAATATAAGCCACCTGTGTGTAATCAAGTCTCCGTATAAATGCACCTGCTCTGTGATAGTCTCATTGTTCTGTTTAAAGCACAGAGAGCATCATGAAGACCAAGGAACACAACAGGCAGGTCCGTGATACTGTTGTGGAAAAGTTTAAAGCCGGATTTGGTTACAAAAAGATTTCCAAAATGTTATACATCCCAAGAAGCACTGTGCAAGCCATCAAATTGAAATGGAAGGAGTATCATACCACTGCAAATCTACCAAGAGCCGGCCGTCCATTCCAACTTTCATCTCAAACAAGAAGACTGATCAGAGATGCAGCCAAGAGGCTCATGGTAACTCTGGATGAACTTCAGAGATCTACAGCTGAGGTGGGAGAGTTTGTCCATAGGACATCAATCAGTCGTACAATGCACATATCTTTATAGAAGAGTGGCAAGGAGACAGCAATTTCTCAAAGATATCCATAAAAAGTGTCATTTAAAGTTTGCCACAAGCCACCTGGGAGACACACCAAACATCCACAAGAAGGTGCTTTGGTCAGATGAAACCAAAATCAAACTATTTGGGCACAATGCCAAACGATATGTTTGGCGTAAAAGCAACACAGCTCATCACCCTGAATACACCCCCCCCTGTCAAACATGGTGGTGGCAGCATCATGGTTTGGGCAAGCTTTTCTTCAGCAGGGACAGGGAAGATGGTTAAAGGTCATGGGAAGATGGATGGAGACAAATACAGGACCATTCTTGAAGAAAACCTGTTGGAGTCTGAAAAAGACCTGAGACTTTGACAGAGATTTGTCTTCCAACAAGACAATGATCCCAAACATAAAGCAAAATCTACAATGGAATGGTTCACAAATAAACGTATACAGGTGTTAGAATGGCCAAGTCACAGTCCAGACCTTAATCCAATCGAGAATCTGTGGAAAGAGCTGAAAACTGCTGTTCACAAACGCTCTCCATCCAACCTCACTCAGCTCGAGCTGTTTGCAAAGGAAGAATGCGCAAGAATTTCAGTCTCTCGATGTGCAAAACCGATAGACACATACCCCAAGCGACTTGCAGCTGAAATCGCAGCAGAAGGTGGCGCTACAAAGTATAACCTTAAAGGGGACGAATAATATTGTATGCCCCACTTTTCAGTTATTTATTTTTTGTAAAAGTTTAAAATAAGCAATAAATATCGTTCAACTTCACAATTGTGTCCCACTTGTTGTTTATTCTTCACCATAACAATACATTTTTAATCTTTATGTTTGAAGCCTGAAATATAGGAAAAGGTTGAAAAATTCAAGGGGCCGAATACTTTCGCACTGTAGGGTTAGGAAGCACAATGTTATTTAAAAAAAAAAAAAAAAAATTGAACGGTGTATAAAATAAAAAAAATTGACTGGTGTTGCTATACTCCAAGACCCATAACTTTTTTTAATTTTTTCATCAGTGTTGCTAAGTGAGGGCTTGTATTTTTGTGTGGCAAGGTTGTGTTTTTTTTATATACCATTTTGGGGTACATACTACTTTTTGATTTATTTTTTCTGTATGATATATACCATAGGGGTTCTTAGATATTGATAGATTGGTTTGTAACACACGGCAATAGTTAAAATTATTTTATTAAATATTTAATATTTTTAAAACTTGTTTATTTACTTTTAACTTAATTTTTTTATCAGTCCACACAGGGAAATTGAATATGTAATCGTTTTATAACGTGTACTCTATACTGCGATATTTCCTAAGACAGGAAAAGGACATGGCAGAGATGGGTGATTTTATCAGTTCCCTGTCTGGCATGGCAACACATCAGTATCCAGCAATAGCATCACAAGTGAGCCAATGGGCACCCGATTGAATGCCCATGCTCATTCATGGCGTTGAAATGCCATGATTGACAGTGGTTATTACCAGATGCCAGCAATGTAACATAGCAAGCATCAGGCCTGTGCAGAGCTCCATACATTGACTCGCACTATGGTGGATATCTGTCATGGAGTGTTATGGGTTATGTTATCTTAAAAAAAAAAAAAAAAAAAAAAAATGCTGGGTATTTTAGAAATAGTGAGCAAATGACTAGAAGCTGCTCAATTCTTTCTGTGTAGCAAGAAGGAAAATTCCGTCCATGTAGTAACCGACAGCCTTCATAACATGAGAAGGACCGCCCTTTACCATTGCATTCAAGTACCGTATTTTTCGGACTATAAGACGCACCGAACCATAAGACGCACCCTGGTTTTAGAGGAGGAAAATAAAATTTTAAGCAAAAAATGTGGTCATGACACATTGTTTTGGGGTGAGGATCTGCTGCTGACATGGTTATGGGGGTAATCTCCCCAAATTCTCTAACT